>NC_055990.1:28689945-30178547 GCF_018446385.1 Zingiber officinale
TCCCTGGATCGGTCCAGTGACCGATCCAGACCTCCCTGGACCGATCAGTATCCCCTCTGATCGGTCCACAAATCTCTGATAGGGATTTCTGATTTTTCTCCCGAAATTCAGAAACCCCTAAAAAATCACAGAAAATTTCAAAAATTGTAAAATTTTGAGGATACATTCCTCATAACATATATTATCATGGAAAAATAGTTTTCTATGAAAATAACTTCCATTTTCAAATCTTGATACAAAGTTCGAAAAACTTTGAAATAGCTCAAGGTTAATCCATCTTTGTATCAACTTGCTCAATGATGAATGCTATCACTAGAAAAGCTTCATCAAGGTTTTTCAAATCAATTTTGAAATGATTTTAAACCATTCAATTTAGGACCACAATCTTAGGGCTAAATGTACATGACTTGTACACAAGCTTTCCCTATGATCCTCAATTTAGAAATAGGCTCATCTAGGTACAAGAGCTATGCACCTTGATCCTAACTCATAATCCTAATATCTCACACACATCTAAGGTGTATCAAACACATCCAAGTCAATTTTGATGTGAGATATGGGTTTAGGTCATCTTAAGCTAAGTTCTCATGCATTTTCTAGACAACAATTTGATTTCCATATCAAATTGAGTTTTTATCCTTAAATCAATTTAACTGATCATAAATGCAAGAGATGATGACATGACATAAAATAATATCATAAATGAAAACATGTGCCAATGTCATGATGTCATGTCATAAAGTATGAAACTTAAATAAAGCATGACATATAACTAACCTAAGCATTATCATGACATTTCAAATGATAGTAAATTAGATATGATGTCATGACATGGCATATGGCAAACAATATATGACAAATAACATATAAAGGTATAGAAAATACCTAATTCTAGCTTTAGTTGTAATTTTTGATAGTTTTGATCATTTTACCATAAATTCTATATTCCTAAGTGTAATAGACCTAAAATCATATACTAAAGACTTTTAAATCACTATGTGCCAATTAGATTGATCTTAGTAAACTCCTCAAATGAGGTTGGCACATCCTAATCACCTTAGGAATAGTTCTTAATTTCATTTTCAAGGCTTGATTACACCTTGAATATTCCTAAAATGCCACCTTTTGTCATGAGTAGGTTAACTACCTATCCAATTAAGGTTGGCACACCCTAAACCATCTAGCATGAAGGAATCACGCTCCTAGGAACCCAATACCTATTTGAGCTCATTGGGTTCACTAACTATTCACTAGGGATGACTTCCCTAGCAACCCTCCTAATGACCCTCCTAGGCTTTAAAGCCTTGGTCATTTGGGACTCATCAAGATCAACTCTAGGGGTGACTCCCCTTGTGACCTTGGTGATGGTCTTCCTAGCCCTAGATCTTGTTCCATAATCGAATGGAACATTATGATAAGTGGGCTTGACCAGTTGAGACTTAGGTTTGTGACCCAAACCTCTCATGTCCTTGGGCTTTGATTTTTGACCCTTAGACCCTAGAGTTGGCTTTTCCAAATTCTTAAGAGCCTTTTCTAAAGTGTCGAGTCTTGACCTTAAGACTTGATTTTCCTTCTCTAATACCTCAAGTTTTAATTTGTCATTTTTCTTTGAGATATTCCTAGGCATATGTCTAGTTGTTTTGGGATTCCTATCTAGGTTTTCCTTAACCTTAGATGAGTTAATTCTAGGGTTGGCATTTCTAGTATCATCCTTACCTAGACTAACATGTTTGGCACCTAAGCACATGTATCGGTTTCTACGGTTATCATGCTTATCATCATTGGCAATTGCAGTAAAGCTACTAGCATGTTTCTTATTAGAATTGCAATAATGTGCCTTAAAAGATACCTTAGGGTTTGCCTTAGCTCCCCCCATAGATGTGCTTGGTCTCTTGTCCTTGTGAGGTTGCCTCCCCCTCGGACATTGGCTCCTATAATGTCCCCTTTGCTTGCATTGGAAGCACACCACGTGCTCCTTGCCCTTGCGTATCGGGACTCCGGCTTCCTTGACTTTTGGTGCCGGTGGAGTCTTCCTAATCCTCTTTGGACATTTACTCTTGTAATGCCCATATTCCCTACACTCAAATCACATTATATGTAATTTACTTGAAATTAAGTTGCTTGAGTTACCTAGGGTTGAGGATGAACATAAACTCTCTTCTTCATCCCTTCCTGAGGTAGAGGCTTCTTCTTGCACCAATCTTGATGAAGAACTCTCCTCCTCTTCTTCCTTAGATGTTGAGTAGCCCTCAACTTCTAATTCCATACCTCCATGATGTGAGCTACTTGGCTCACTTGACTCCTCTTCATGACTTGAATTGGAGCTCTCCTCATGGAACTTAGCCAAGTTGTTCCACAACTCCTTGGCATCGTTGTATCCACCTATCTTACACAAGATATCATTAGGTAATGAAAATTCAAGGATTTTCGTTACCTCGTCGTTGATTGTGGATTGGTGGATTTGTTCCTTCGTCCACTTCTTCTTCTCGAGAGGTTCTCCCTTTTTATCCACCGGAGGAGTAAAACCTACTCGTACACAATTCCAATTCACTAGGTTAGTCATAAGAAAATACTTCATTCTTACCTTCGAATACGCGAAGTCGTCGCGATCGTAGAAGGGTGGAATCGTGATGTCTTCTCCAAGTAGATCCATTCTCTAGCTTGTGCTCCCCCGGGTGTTAATCCGACGAAGAGTAACCTTGCTCTGATACCACTTGTTAGGACCTTCGGATAGCGGCTAGAGAGGGGGGGTGTGAATAGCCGACCTCAAATTATCGTTTCTTCCTACAATTTAGGTTAGCGCAGCGGAAATACAATGTAGAAACGAAAGTGGAGAAGATCAAACCTCAAACACGATGATGTAACGAGGTTCAGAGATGATACTCCTACTCCTCGGCGTGTCCGTAAGGTGGACGAAGCCTATCAATCCGTCGGTGGATGAGACCCCGGAAAACCGGCTAATAGAAACTCCTTCTGGGTGGAGAAACCTCGCCACAAACTTCTTGCAACAGCAAGATAGGAGTACAAAGATACAACACAATACAAAGGCAGTAAGAATGTAAAAACACAGCTTGCCTTCTCGTCGACTGGATGAAGCAGCAACTTCACGAAACACCTACAACAGCAGGAACCAGCCGAAGGAAGCTTCCACGAAGCTTCAGGAAAATGAGAGCTCAGCAAAGCTCTGATTGCAGTAAGATCAGAAAGAAAAGAGAGACAATTATTATACTGTAGAGGCACTCGACCCCTTTATATCCCTGAACCTGCGAACCTGTGAAGAGGGCATAAGACACAGCAGAAATCTAGCCGTTGTGACTCAACGGCTAGAGATGGACCGATCAGGCTCCACCCTGATAGGTCCAGACCTTCTCTGATCGGTCTTGGGGACCGATCAGGACCTATGCTGATCGGTCCCCAAACCGATCAGCACGCTTCACAGAGAGTTGCCCAACTCTCTGATCGGTCTGTGGACCGATCAGGACTCAGGTGGATCGGTCCACAGACCGATCCCCCTCTTTCTTCTCCCGATCTTCTTCGCTTCTGTATGATTACTGATCGGTCACCAGACCGATCAGGTAATTCACAGAAACACACTGTTTGGTTACTGATTGGTCACCAGACCGATCAATCAACCAGCGTATCACTGGATCGGTCACCAGACCGATCCAGGTTTAGAGCTCCCAGCCCTAAACCCTACTTGGTCCTGAGAACGAGCTACTGAGCCCTCTCTGACCTAGTCCGGAGAATAAGCTACCGAGCCCTCTCCGACTCCATCCGGTCCAGAGAACGAGCTACCGAGCCCTCTCTGACCACAGTTCGGAGAACGAGCTCTCAAGCCCTCTCCGACTTCCCATGCCAAGTTTCCATACTTGGACTTTTCCCGTGCCAAGCTCCCTGCTTGGACTTTTCCTTGCCAAGTCTCCATACTTGGACTTTTCTCGTGCCAAGATCCCTGCTTGGACTTTTCCGTGCCAAGTCTCCATACTTGGACTTTTCTCGTGCCAAGCTCCCTGCTTGGACTTTTCACCAGATGTCTGGTCAACCTTGACCTATCTGGATTTCCCTTGTCTGGCTTCAATCACCAGAACTTTCCAACTGCCTGGCTTCACTCACCAGGACTTTCCCTTGCCTGGCTTCACTCACCAGGACTTTCCAACTGCCTGGCTTCACTCACCAGGACTTTCCCTTGCCTGGCTTCACTCACCAGGACTTTCCCTTGCCTGGCTTCACTCACCAGGACTTTCCAACTGCCTGGCTTCACTCACCAGGACTTTCCCTTGCCTGGCTTCACTCACCAGGACTTTCACCTGGCTTCACTCACCAGGATTTTCCGAATCAGGTCGACTCACCTCGGGTCAACCAGGTCAACCTTGACCAAAGATTGCACCCACAATCTCCCAAGTTTGTATTCTGTCAAACATCAGAATATAACTTTTCTACTCTCGTCAAACATCAGAATAGAACTTTTCTATTCTCGTCAAACATCAAAATACAACTCGAGTCAGGTCAACCAGGTCAACCTTGACCTAAGGTTGCACCAACAGGTTGAACTTGGAGTATAAATGTTAAGTTTCGTTTCCAATCCAAGTTTAACTTTAAAAAATGAACTTGGAGTACAAATGTTAAGTTTCGTTTCCAATCCAAGTTTAACTTCTGAAGAGCACATGGGTTGTTAGGAAAAGTTCTGTGCTTGTATAATTTTTTTTTTGTACAGGGGAAACAGAACGGTATTCCAAGTAGCACCCAACAAGTGGTATCATAGCTAGTTTTTTACCTCTGTGTGTTTGTTTTTCGGTTAAATTATGCACTGCTCATACATAAGTTTAGGCCGGATAATAGTAGGATGTGCTAGATAGATTAACTCTATGGTTGCAGGCATCCTAGATCCAACTATTATGGCTTTTGTGTGCTTGTGTGTGATTTGAACCCTCAGGCATGTCAAGGTTATTGTGTGTGCATAATTGTAATAATTAAATATGGTCGATTATCGTATTATTATTATTATTGTTTTACATTCTGTTTGATCTAGATTACATGTACATTCCCTTGTGGGATATAGGATCGATAAATGTAAAATTTTATTTTTGTTGCAGCTTGTATCCTTGCTATGCGTGGTGCTATTTTGAGAACTAGAGGCGCGGCAGAGAAGGAAGCGAGATAGACATGATAGCTTGATCCATTGCCGGCATACGCGATGGCTTGTTCCATTGGCAGCATATTGAAGGACAGTGTTGGATGAGGCCATAATAGTTGAAAATTTTATTTTCATATTTATTGTCTTTATATATTGTTTTATGTGCTGTGATGTGTGATGTGATGTGTGCTGTGATGTGCATGCATGATTAACATTCCTCGATTTTAAATAACTAAGTGGGAGAGAAATTATTTAAATAAATTTCACGGTCTCCATTACTGGTTTGTAAGTGATGCATTCAAACTTACGTGTTGGCTTTAAGTGCCTTCCTCCACATCGGATGAGTTTGTTTGCGGATCACTAGATCAAACTTCCTCTATGGATGATTATAGGAAATTATTTAGTTTTGTGTGATCTTCTCCATCTTAAGGGGCACAATCCTAATTAATGGACTAAGTATCAAGTAATGGTATACACTTAGGCGCATTTAATAATATCCTCCCCATCGGAGTCACTGCTATTATTTGGTGTGACCAAAGACAAACCAACTATTAATTTTATTTGTCATAAAGTTAGGTTGACAAGATAATAAAATTAATAGGTAAAACCTCCTCTTACAAATGTTTGAATTAGTATATGTCCACACTATCGTGGCATACTAAATTCACGGTGTTTTGAGGTGTTGGTGAATTTAAATTATATAGTTGGAGGGATCAATATTATTTTAAATTCTAAAGTTTTGACCAAATATCTTATTTTGTGATTCTCAGGATTTCAAAATGGCTTTCAATCCTCTTGCTGTTATTTTAAAAGAAAACAAACTTACTGGTCCCAATTATATTGATTGGAAACAAAAGGTGGACTGTCCTCGTAAAATTGAGAAAAATAAATGTGTATCCTATTTATTAGTTGTTGAAACATGTTTAGTGATGTTATCTACTGATACCCGGTGTGTAGATACTGGAGCCACTGATCATGTCTGTAATTTATTACAAGGGTTCCAGGAAACCCGACGACTACATGAAGGGGAAATCACCGTCTACATGGGCAATGCTATGAAAGTGGCAGTTGTTGCAGTGGAAGATGTTTATTTATCTTTTGATAGGAATAAAATATTGATTTTGAGAAATTGTCCTTACGTACCATCTTTTAGAAAGAACTTGATTTCAGTTTCTAAATTATTTATGGATGGATATTCTGTTTGTTTTGATGACAAAGTAGTTATCAAGAAAAATAGGGTGGTTATCTGTTCTGGTACGTTGGTTGATAATTTGTACGCTCTAAATCCAATAACTCCCACGATGTAACAAATGAAAATTAATAACACATCCTCTAATTCTAATAAGAGAAAGTAACCTTCGAAAATGAACCAAATATATCTTTGGCATCTAAGGCTTGGTCATATTAACTTGAGTATGATTCAAAGGCTAATAGTTGATGGACCTTTGGGTTCATTGGTGTTGGAAAACTTTCCAACCTGTGAATCTTGCTTGGAAGGAAAAATGACCAAGAGACTTTTTAAGATCAAGGGGTATAGAGCCAAAGATGTGTTAGAATTGGTTCATTCTGATTTGTGTGGACTTATGATTATTCAGGAGAGAGGTGGTTTCGAATATTTTGTCTCTTTTATAAACAACTATTCGAGATATGGGTACATTTACTTGATGCGCCGCAAGTCTGAGTGCTTTGATAAGTTCAAAGAGTACAAGGCGGATGTGGAGAAACATCATGGTAAAAGTATCAAGACATTACGGTCCGATCGTGGTGGCGAGTACCTCTTAGGAGAGTTTAAGAGTTACTTATCAGAGGTCGGGATTCAATCCCAACTGTCTGCACTTGGTACACCCCAACAAAATGGTGTGGCGGAACGAAGGAATAGGACTCTTATGAAAATAGTTAGATCAATGATGAGTTATTCAGAATTACCAAATTCATTTTGGGGATATGCTCTGGAAATGTTAGTGTACATTCTGAACTTGATACCCTCTAAGTCAGTACCCTCGACACCCACAGAATTATAGAATGGGTGTAAGCCTAGTTTGAAACACATTCGGATTTGGGGTAGTCCAACACATGTGCTAAAGGGAGATGCTGATAAGTTGGAATCATGTACAGAAGTTCGCTTGTTTGTGGGTTATCCTAAAGGAACGAAAAGTGGTTTATTTTATAATCATAAAGATCAGAAGGTCATTATCAGCACCAATGCTCAATTTTTAGAAGAGGACTATGTGATTAACCACAAGCCCATGAGTAAAATTGTTCTTGAGGAAATAAGAGAGGATACGTCTAATTTAGTACCAACGGTACAAGATGAGATACCACAAGAAACTGCAATGCGTGTCACAAATGATGCACAATTACAGGTAGTGTCTCGTCGTAGTGGGAGGGTTGTTCGGCAACCTGATAAATTCATATTTTTGGGATAATCTTCGGACTTGATCCCTAGTGAACATGAAGATAATCCCTAGACATATGATCAAGCACTCCAAGATAAAAATGCAACATCTTGGCAAAGTGTAATGAACTTCGAAATAGAATCTATGTATTCTAATCAGGTTTGGGAGCTTGTAGAACCACCAAATGGTGTAAAAACCATTGGATGTAAATGGGTTTACAAAATAAAAAGAGGGATAGACGGGAAGGTGGAAACCTTCAAAGCAAGGCTTGTTGCAAAAGGGTATACTCAAAAAGAGGGAATCGATTATGAGGAAATCTTTTCGCCGGTAGTCATGCTCAAGTCTATCCGGATTCTTTTATCTATTGCTGCTCATATGGATTATGAGGTTTGGCAAATGGATATCAAGACAGCCTTCCTTAACGGAAATCTTGAAGAAAACATCCATATAAAGCAACCAGAGGAATTCATTGCGAAGGGCAAAGAGCATATTGTATGCAAGCTCAATCGATCTATTTATGGACTGAAGCAAGCTTCGAGGTCTTGGAACATCCAGTTTGATGAAGTAATCCAGTCTTATGGATTCATTCAGTGTTCGGATGAGTCTTGTGTATACAAGAAAAGTGACAGAAACTTGGTGGTATTTCTTGTACTATACGTAGATGATATTTTGCTCATTGGCAACAATGTCAAAGTGTTGTCAGACGTAAGGATATGGTTGTCTAAGAAATTTGATATGAAGGACTTAGGAGAAAGTGGACATATTCTTGGGATCAAAGTAATAAGGGATCGCAAGAAAAGAATGTTGTGCTTATCCCAAGCTTCATACATCGATAGTATCCTAGCTCGTTTTAGCATGCAAAACTCCAAGAAAGGTTTTCTACCTTTTCGGCATGGAGTACCTTTATCTAAAGAGATGTCTCATAAGACACCAAAGGAGATAGAGGAGATGAAGACAGTTCCTTATGCTTCAGCTGTAGAAAGCCTAATGTATGAATGCTATGTACGAGACCGGATATCTGTTTTATCGTGGGCATGGTTAGCATATATCAAAGTAATCTAGGATAGGGGCATTGGACTACCGTAAAGCATATATTAAAGTACCTGAGAATGACTAGAGATTATATGCTAGTTTACCAGGCAGATGATTTGCTCCCTGTAGGTTACATGGATTCGGACTTCTAATCAGATAGGGATAGTAGTAAGTCAACCTCGGGGTATGTGTTTACTTTGGGACCTGAGTCATAGCATGGAGGAGGGTTAAGCATAAATGCATTTCAGACTCCACCATAGAAGCCAAGTATGTGGCAGCCTCTGAGACAGCCAAAGAAGCAGTATGTCTCAGAAACTTCTTGATGGACTTAGATGTGATTCCTGGTTTGCCCAAAATTATCACAATTTATTGTGATAATAGTGGTACAGTAGCAAACTCAAAGGAACCACGAGCCCATAAGGCAAGTAAACACATTGAGCGCAAGTACCACCTGATACGAGATATCGTGAAGCGAGGAGAAGTTGTTGTCGCCAAGATTGCATCAGCAGATAATCTGGCAGATCCTTTCACTAAGGCCCTTCCAGCGAGAGCTTTTGATGGGCATGTTGAGAGGATGAGAATCAGATGTATGGCAATAATATGACAGCATAGTCTTTTAGTATAAGTGGGAGACTGTTAGAATGTATACTAAAAGCCTAGCTTTTGTATGAACATTTATATTTTGAAATGAGAATCACTCTAGTCAAATGTTGTATGTTAATGAAGTTATCTATTTAATTTATATTGTAAATAACATGATGTGTGATGCCACACAGAAGATCATGTTATCAGTTCCTTATAAATTATAAATAGTAGCTCACAACCAAAATGGATTGGGACAAACGATTGGAATGATTATAGTGTAATTTGGTATTAGTTTATCTTGACTATAAAATTACACTAGTACACTATGTGTGTATTGAGCATGACCATTTAAGGTTATTTCTTTTTATACTAACTGCATAAAAGAACAAAATCTCTGTTATTATGGATGTGCATACTCTTAATCCTGATATAATGACAAACACATATACTTAGTATTTATTTCTTTAATTTATTTAAGGGTGAGATTTATTCAGTTAAATCAATAGGCCCGATAAGTTGGGAAATAATATTATTTATATGGTGTGTTGTTGATTATAAAAGGAAACTGTGTCCTAGTAATCTAGGTTGATGATGTCCCCTTGAGGAGCTCATAAGGATTATCATATAAACCCTGCAGGTGGACTTAGTCCGACATGATAATAAGGTTGAGTGGTACTACTCTTGGAACTATATTTTAATTAAATGAGTTGTCAATAACTCATTTAATTAACGGGCATACAATATCTTAAACACAGGGAGACTAACGCACTCATGATAAGTAGGAGTTCATATTGTAATATGAGATCGGTGCGGTAGTTCAATATAACTCTTTAGTGGTATGAGTTATTATTGATGAACTTGAATTGAGTGTTCGGGTCGAACACAGGAAGCTCAAGTATATCAGGAGACCAAAACTAATTCCTCATCTCGGTCCCTGTTGTAGCCTCTATAAAGCCTCGCATTCACCCGTTTTGATTTTGGTTCCTACCCAAGAAAGGGGTTGGCCACATCCTTGCTTGGTGCCCAAGCAAGGGGAAGGCCAAGCCTTGCTTCCTACCCAAGAAATGGGCCGACCAAGCCTTGCTTGGTGCCCAAGCAAGGGGGTCGGCCAAACTAAAAGAAAGAAAAAAAAAGATTTTTTCTTAACAGAATTAGAGATTTTTCTAAAAAGAATTATATTAATTCTTTCCTAAGAAATTTTTCTAAAAAGAATTATGTTAATTCTTTCCTAGAAATTTTTCTAAAAAGAATTATGTTGATTCTTTCTTAGAAATTTTATAAAAAGAATTATACTAATTCTTTCTTAAGAAATTTTTCTAAAACGAATTATGTTAATTCTTTTCTAGAGATTTTTTTAAACAAAAATCTATTACTTTTTCTCCTTTTTCATCTAGGGCAGAGGGTTATAAAAGGAGAGGAGGTTGTACCACAAAAATCAACAATTCAATTAAGAATTAATAAATTTCTCTCCACAACTAAAAACCCTCTCCTTTCCATTAAGGTCGGCACCTCATTCTTTCTTTTCTTTCCTCTAGGGTTGGCGCCCCACTTCTTTTCTTCTTCCCTTTTCTTCCCTTTAGGGCCGGCGCCCCATCTTCTCTTGGTGGCCGGAGCTTGGAGGAAAAGAAAACCAAGAGACAAAGCACCTTGGTGGCCGACGGTTTGGAGGAGAAGAAGAAGGAGGAGGCGTTCCTTTCTTTGCATCTTTTGGTGGTAGTCGACTTGGAAACAAAAGGGGTTCGGATGTTTTTTTCTTGGTAGATCGTCGCTTTCATGACGTCCAAGAAAAGGAGAGGAAAACGGCAAAAGATCAAGAGGTCTTTGTCTACAAAGAAATGTACAACTAGTTATTTATTCCGCAGCACAACTAGTTTTGTTTTCTTTGTATGGATCCTGAAATACCAACGCAAGAGGCTAGCGATTTCGTGTTTTTGTTTTTGTGCTTCGATTTGTGTTTCGATCTTGTGCTTTGATTTGGGTCTCTGTAGTTAAACCTAAGGTTACTATGAGAAGTTTAAATATTCAATTTCTTTGAAAAGCTTTGTCTAGGAAGTGGTAGATGATCACATAACCAAGAAGGCCTAGTGTCTCGCCTACGACCTGGAAGCCGATCCTTGAAATAAATACTTAATCAACTTCTGTAATATGATTTAACTTCAGAAGAACACAAGGGTTGAACTTGGAATAAAAATATTAAGTTTCGTTTCCAATCCAGGTTTAACTTTGAAGAACGAACTTGGAGTAAAAATATTAAGTTTCGTTTCCAATCCAAGTTTAACTTCTGTAGAGCACATGAGTTGCTAGGAAAAGTTTTGTGCTTGTACAAATATTTTTTTTACAGAGGAAATAGAACGGTATTCCAAGTAGCACCCAACAAACCTATTGTATAACAATAATCACGAGAATCATTAGATGTGATTCTCTTGTGTAGAAAGAATTCTAATAAAACTTCGGTCATTTTCGTGGAGTAGGCATATCGCTGAATCACGGTAACTCTTCTTCTTTTTCTCTTCTTTGCTCTCCTTTTATGCATCTTTGTTTTGTTGCTCAGCGCGATTTCTTTTCTCTCTTCCTCTTTTTCTGCACGTTAGAGGTTGAGAGATGTTGGCCACCTCCTTGCGCAACAAGATAGATAGAGGTTTGTATATAAATATACAAGTACCCTCTGAAACGAAGGATCAAATTGAGTTTTCAATTTCAATTGGTATCGATCGCTGCAGCGACAGAAAGGTCCGTAGCACGCATACACCGAGCAGCTAAACTTGGGCTTTGTACAGAAGAACATCCATGATTGTGTATTCTCCATCAACGTCGAACTGAGCATCTGGCCGGACTAAGAATCGATGACAAATATAATCTTGGGTTGGGATCATTAGCAGCCTAGGTAAATAGGTCTCCTCAGTGTTGTTGATGAATGCGAAGTTGAAGATGCCTCTCCACCTCATCTCCGGGACAGAAGTAAAGACTCTCCGTCCCAGATTCCACCGGTCCAATATTCCTTGGACGAATTCCATAAAAGAAAATACTGAGAGGTTGCACCGGTTGGATCACTCTGGAGAGTGAAGAGTCCAGGAGAAGGGTCAATTTTGTTCTTCCAGGAAGTGAGACGTTGGGGTGTGCTGGTGAGCTTGTTGAACCCGAGCTTGATACCGGGAAGCCAGGTGTCGGTGGGTTGGTCGAAGCTCTGCCACAAGACTACGGAGGAGTTGGTTTCATTCCTGAGCTGGAAATTACCATTGTCAAGGATGACGGTGATGACTGTGGAGTTAGAGGATGAGATGGTGGTGACATTGGTGGACCATATGGGTTTTGAACTGGTTGAGGAGGACTATAAGTTGCCATCGTGGGAGATCTTAATCTCCGACGTGGTTGTTTCCGTGTGCGTGACTAGAGTGACTCTGTTGGCCACCCACACGAGGGTGAGCACAGAGATCTTATCATACCAGATGCCGATGTAGTAGTTGCCGCAACTGCCTGGTGTCGTGAAGAAGCCGAGCACGAACGTGCCGGTGCCGCCTCCAGAGGTGATGGTTTGGTTTCCGGTCAGAGAATGTTGTGTGGAGATTGTGTCAGTTGACGTAACTGTGAAGGTCGGCATTCCTCCTGTTCTAATGTCACTCCAAGTCCTAAACTGGTCATGGACCAAGAGCATCAATTCCTCTAGTTCACATCAGAACTAAGGATTCCTCAGATAAGGAGTGCTGCAACTTAAATCCTGTTTAAGTTCCAATAAAATAAGAAAAAGAGTTGCTACTAAAATGTACAAGTTGAAATAAATTGGGCGTTTAGAACAAACAATTTACATCTCTAATTGAAGTGTAATTATACAATTACATTCTACATACGAACATAATGCAGCTTTCAAGGTAGCAATCATCTAAGGACATACAAAATAAGAAAATGCGATACCCTTTCAGAATAGCGTTTGGGCGATACCTAACATCGACCTATCTACCGAAAAAAAAACACAACTTGGTCACATTTTATAGACCAACAAACTTGATATGCAGATGAAAAACATTACATAACAAATAAACTCGATGCATATCTTTGTTCTGTCTTAACTAGAGATTAAGTTGTAGCATTGTTTATCTGATGGCTAGTTGAAGAGGCACAACTGTTGGAATTCTGATTTGAAGAGAAATTTCCAGGGGAATTGATGTTGTCGGGCCAAGAGTCGGTTAGGTCTTGGAGAAACTTGGGAATAGGAGGAATGTTGATGTCTAGATTGCCCTCTAGAGCTTGAACAATCTGACTCATCGTTGGCCTGGAACTCTCATCATCTTGAATGCACCAACCAGCCAATTTACAAGCTACTTCAAGCTCTCCCAAGTCAGCTTCACCCTCGAGCCGGTGGTCTAGCAATCCTTCGACATCTCCATTAATGAGTTTGCTTGTTGCCACTGTTGGAAAGAACTCAAAACAACTGTCTGTTGCACAGACTAAATTTCTCTTGCCGGATATGATCTCGAACAACATCATTCCATAGCTATAAACATCTACTTTGGTGGTGATGGGTGTACCTTCAATCCATTCAGGTGCAAGATATCCTCTACTCCCTCGAATGGTAGTCAGAACTTTGCTAAAGTTCCTTCCAAAGAGCTTTGCTAGACCGAAATCTGCTACTTTTGGCATGAGCGCATCATCCAACAGTATGTTCTCTGGCTTAATATCACAATGTATAATGTTGTCTCTGCACTGCTCATGAAGATAAGCTAATCCTCTCGCAGTTCTGATAGCAATTTGATATCTTGTGTTCCAGTCCAAAACATTTGAATTGTTATGAAAAAGCTGAGTAGCTAAAGAACCGCTCGACATGAACTCATAAACCAGTAATTTCTTGGTTCCTTGAGAGCAAAAGCCCATTAGTCGAATAAGGTTTACATGTTGAATGGCTCCTAGTGTGCTCACCTCTGCTCTGAACTGTTTCTCTCCTTGATAAAAACCTTCGAGTTTCTTCACTGCAATATCAATTGAACCAGGCAACGACCCTTTAAACACTGATCCAAAGCCCCCTCCTCCAAGCTTATCTGAGAAATTTTTGGTGGCAATCCGCAGCTCATTGTATGTAAAAGAGACCAAAGAACTTTGCACAGCCTCTGACTTCTGAACCATTCTTCTACGTCCTGGCTTCAGAATTAAGATACAAACAACAAACAAACAAACAATGATACATGGCACAACCCCTACTATTACCCATATGACCACTCTCTTTTTGCTGCTTTCAGAACTTGGCAACTCAGAGGCCGCCAGCCGAAGGTAAAGTGTACCTGCATCAGATTCATTAGATTCTTCTTGGAGATTAAGCAACTCTCCCTGCCAAACAAAACACCCACTAGAGTTAAAGGAATAAGCATTACAAGAGCAGTTATTCAAGCAAACTAGTTCACAATCTTGTGAGCTCCTAAGCATGGTCAATTTGAAGGGGTTATCTGGTAGCCTAACATTTGTCATCTCAAAGAAGCCATCTTTCTCTGAATCGGCAGAGTTGTTATTTAAACCACTACATTGTAAAGCAGTCATCCTCTCACAACCCTGACTTCTATCACCCAAATCCCAATCTCTCTGAGACTTGATCCTGAAACCTTTAACACAATAACAGAAGGGTGATCTGAAGTCACTGCAGCTACCAAAAGGTCCACATACCCCATAAACTGAGCACTTGCTTTTTGGTTGAGCCCAGATGAGCATCCATGACTTCAAATTCTCCATCCACACCAGTTCTTGGATCTCACCGGAATCATAATCCAGTACTAGTCTAGACGTGAGATAATTGGTTTCATCTACAGTGTATGTGACATACATCTCATCTGTATCATTGACTACTTGCATGTGGTACATATAATTTGATGTGGCCTCAGGGACTGAACTAAATTCGTGGCCATCCCACAGTCCACTAGCCCAACATATCCGAGACATATTCCACAAAATTAAGTATTGTAAGCATCCAGTCGGATCCATCCCATAGGTGAAGATCCCAGGAGAAGGGTCAACTTTATTCTTCCAGGAAGTGAGGTGTTGAGGTCTTTTGGTGATCTTATTGAACACCAACTTGCCACCAGGAAGCCAAGTGTCAGTGGGGTGATCAAAGCTCTGCCAAAAGATGAGTGAGGAGTTGGATCCATCCATGAGCTGGAGATTACCATTGTCAAGGATGACGGCAACTGTGGAGTTGGAGGAAGAGATGGTGGTGACATTGGTGGACCATAGGATGGTTTTGGAGTAGTTGACGAGGAGGACGAGGTTACCATCGTCAGAGATTCTGAGCTCTGACGTGGTCGGGTCTGTGACTGGGGTGGCTCTGTTGGCCACCCATACTGGGGTGAGCACGGAGATCTTATTGTACCAGATGCCGATATAATAGTTGAGAGAGGAGCTACCTGGTGGTGTGAAGAAGCCAAGAACGAAATTGCCATCTTTGGAGGTGATGCTTTGGTTCCCTGTCACAGAGTCATTTACAGCGATTGTGTCAGTTGATGTTGCTGAGGAGAAGAGTAGAAGAAGAGAAAACAAGAAGCAGCAGCAGAAGCATGACTCAATTGATGATGATGAACAAGCCATGGATTTGCTGCAACTTTGATTGGTTACATATATAAAGGCTCCAAGGACATGTCCTAAATGATTCCTTCCATGCACGTCATTTAAGTCTAACAGCAAGCATTCATGTCCTCTCACAATCAACTGCTCCTTTGTATTTAATGATATCATAAATTTTCAAAAAGTATGTTGGGACACGACTACCGAAGGAATAAAACGTTTGATTGATGAGTTTGAAAATGTGAGTTTGAAAATGAAGGAATTGAATGATAGGAAAATGATAGTGTTTGAATTATGGATTTGAAAATAATAATTTGAGAATGATTTTTAAATTTATGAAAATTAATAAAATTTATATAATTAGGTGAGTTTCATTTTCATTCTTGTTCTCATTCCATTTTATTATCAAACCTATACCCATAATCATTTTCATCATTTAACCAAAAGTCGCCTAAATTATCGCATCCAATAAACTGATGAAGCTCCTCAATTATAGATCTATGAACTGGAATTATAGCAGTGATACAAACAATACCAAGCTTATACCAAGTAGAGCAAATACTCATGTCAAGACATAGATCATTAAAATCTATATCTAGGTTCCCTATTATATTGAGGTCCATAAATTTTACATATGTATACCTATATAAATTAAATATAAATATTAAACATATAAGTATAGATATTAAATATTAAAATTATAGTTAAAATAAATTTTAGTCGAGATTTATTTTTATTGATAATTTTAATTTTTTACTAGCTAAACTATATTTAGTCAAAAATTTTAAATTTTTCATAGATTAAATATGGATCATTTTTATTTTTTTACTCGTGTTAGATTTAATTGATAATTTTAATTTTTTACTATTAAAATTAGATTTCGTTGGTAATTTTTTTTTATTTTTTTATTAAAATTTAATTAGTAATTTTAAATTTTTTAATGATAAAATTTTGATTTATTTATCAAAATTAAATTTTGTTAATAAATAAAAAATATTTATTGGTCACACTTAATTTATTTATATATATATATATATATATAATATTTTTGAAAGTCAAACAAATTATATTCAATAATGTAATATTATTCCTTTCTTAAATTTTATTTTTCTTTCACTTCTTTTTAATAATTCACCATCAATATTTCTAGCTAAATATTTTTGGATAAATAAATTTTATTAATAATTTATCAAAGTTAAAATGAATAAAAAGGCAGTTTGGTTCACGAAGTTCCCATCAATGAGAGATTCCGAGGAAGAGTCTATTATACGTAGTGATTATATCTAGTACTCGAATCTATTTCCTCTAGATCACACAATAATTTTACTGTTGTGTCAAAACTTTCCTTCAGCTAAAAATGATTGATATTTTTTGAAAAAAAAAATATAATTAAAATGTATATTAATAGTATTATAATAACTTATTATTGTTTCTAAATTAGATAACATAAAATATTTTTTATTTTTAAAATTTTACTAATAATAAAAAAGTGAGGTTTGACATAAAATAAAGTTATTACTACTGATCCTGTCCGAATGCTGAATCAGCGGACGCTGGGCACGTGGCGCTCTCCGAGTCGTTGATGTAGATCTCCGTCGGGTTGCACGAACCTCCGGTGAACCTACACAGAAGTCAGGCCGGGAAGGGGTTCCCGGCGGCGACCCTCCGACGCTCAAGTCAGGCAAGCGAACAGTAAAGAAGTGGCTCCAAAAATATCAATCCGCCTACC
This sequence comes from Zingiber officinale, assembly GCF_018446385.1. NCBI lineage: Eukaryota > Viridiplantae > Streptophyta > Magnoliopsida > Zingiberales > Zingiberaceae > Zingiber > Zingiber officinale. The sequence goes on from NC_055990.1 coordinate 28,707,359, forward strand.
TTCGGCGAAGTAAAAGGCTCTTTATATAGAGCAGTGAAAGATCTCGCGTACACATACCGAGGCAAACACATGTTCTTAGCCCATACCTCGGTATGTGTTTGTCAGAGAGCTTACCTGACACCATACTGCTACAGTCCAAGCACGTTCTCGATGGGACAGCAGAACACCTCGTCGCCAGATTAGGAGTATGGCCTAGTCATAGGACTTGACAGCTGTCATAAAATATAAATAGTCCTTCTTTTCCTACCCCATGACGAGGTGTCCGTCCGGCCGGCTGGACGGGGCGTCCGACCGGCACTCATCTTACACCAAGCCGGACGGCACTCACATCCCGTCCGGCTCTTCGCATGCCTCGGTATGTTGGGGAGATCCTCGGTAAGGTGTTGTGGGAACTGCTAGCAGTATGTCACCTTGTCTTCGACCTTCCGCTCGGCCCTTCGCTACTGTTCAATCGAGCGCCAGAACCCCGACTTCTGTCGGGGCGCCTTTTGCCATCAGTTATTCACTGGTCGGCCGACCGGGAGGTCGGCTCATCCTTCTCCGGTCGGCCACCTGGCCCTTTGACTTCCACGTGGCATTGACCCCTCCGAGTGGGGGTCCCCTGTTCTAACCACCGGATCAACTACATTGTCGCTGCTTCTAATTGTATAAATAATTATTGACAATATATGAAAATATCCTTTTAAATCTTAATAACAGAATTAAATGTCGCTCCGGAAATATGATTAAATTGATTAATACGGGATAGATATTGTTACAATGGGTAAGGTGTCGAATCTCGACAAAGTCAAGAAAAATGCTCTCCCCGCAGTGACCAACTACAGCTTTTCAATTTACCTCCTATGATAGGGTCATTCGTATTGGACTACTAGAGTGGCAAACTCCACCTTTTACTATAACTAATAAAATTAAATATTTCTAATAATATTTATTTAAAAAATATTAAATTCATTATTATGCTTATGGTCTCAAAAATGATTGAGACAGCCTTCTGCAAATGAAGAACTACACAAGCGAGCTCCTTTCTTCGAATATGATCAATGCAGGCAGTCTCCTCTCATCTGTCATACTAAAAACTCTTCTTTTTTCCTCTTCTTTTTTCTTTTCATCAAGTTGCTTACCAAACAGTTTCTTAAATGAGATTTCATATAAAAAAAAAAAAAAAACTGTCTTGTTTGGGTCAAATATCAAAACAATCTTCATAGTCTATCGGTATCAAATTATTTAGTGAAATGATGTGTTATCTTTGTTCAATGGATACGAAAAGACAAGAGTTGAATCGGTCATTTTCAAACAGGAAGACTAGATTCAATGGATACCATGGTGAGATCAGTATTTGCCCTACCATTCATGTCCTTGATGCCCCTGTTTTGAATGCTCCTATCAACATCCATCAACTCAATACAGTGGACGCTTCGGATCCCTCATCAAACAGCCGCCGCCCTCGCTGCCTGGAACCTTCTTCGCCTCTGCCTCTCCGACGGCATTGAATGCCATCTTAAAGAAGGCATCATTCGCCAACAGCCGATTTATTTATCGATCGATTATTAAAAAACTAAAAGAAAAAAATCTTTAAATCGATCCGTTAGATTAGGAATCGATCAGTCATCTTAAGACGTTACCTGGTTATTCGCTGGTTGTAAATGAGGCGAAGCGATTGAAGGTGGAGGTGATTGGCCGGCGTCGCCAGAGCCCTAGCGTAGTCGTTTGTCCTGCATGAACCTTGACATCTTGTGCTACGATGTGACACGATAAAGCGCTTTATTGCATGGGCTCTGTTTTTTCTGATCCACTTTAAATATTTTTACGACGATGATAAAACCTGAATCCCATAAAATTGAGTGATAGTTTGATTGAAAATTACAAGCATCAGCTACTTTATTTAATATATAATTTAGAATCACATCACGTTACAAGTCACTCTATCCATTTATCACAGAGCGGGAGAGATTTAAATTTATATATTTTTAAGTACATTTTTTATTTTATCCTTATGATAAATTTAACTTTTTTTCTCACGATTGTTTCTTACTTTCTTTTCTATTTATTTTCTTCTATACATGTAACCAATCTAATTTTTCTTCTTCATTCTTCTCTTTTCTCTTTTTTTTAATGCATGCATGCATAACATAGGTCTGATATATAAATCATACCAGACCCACAACGTTTAGAGTTTGGTTAATTTTTTGATAACATTTTAATATATTTGGAGAAGTCGAAATAATACATATTTGAATTCTTTACAACCCCATAAATCAACAAAAACTGATCTATTATTTATTTCAGCATCTACGGAGGTGTAAAATTGTATTAATGATGAATTGACAAAAATCCTCATGTGTGGGCCTGATATGAATCATATCAGACCCAACGTATGAGAATTATTTTGTTGATTATTTCTTATTATATTTTAACATCTTTTAGAATATGAAATAAATAATAGATGACATATTTTAACTCCTTTCAACATTAGAAATCCACATAAACTGAAATGGGTGCAATTGGAGTGCTCTAGGTCCATCAATGGGTTTTGACCGAAACACACTGATCGATCTAGAGACCTCAGATTGTAGTCATTTCAGATCCTATCGATTTCTAAAATTAAAAGGAGTCCAAATATGCTCTCCATTATTATTTTTAGCATTTCTAGTGGTGGACTAGAGGTTTTGAAAAATCTAAATCTCTTTTTTTCTTTTTTTATGTTTTTACTTTTTTTTGTTATTAGGTCTGATATCTCTCATATCAGACCCACGTTGGGTCTGATATCTCCCATATCAGGCCCACATTGGGTCTGATATCTCCCCATATTAGACCCAACGTGGGCCTGATATCTCTTCATATTAGGTCTAATAACAAAAACAATGAAAAAAAAAGGAGAGATTTAGGTTTTTCAAAACCTCTGGTCCACCACTAGGAATGCCGAAAATAATATAAGGAGCATATTTGGACTCCTTACAATTTTAAAAATCCACAAGAACTAAAATAGGTGCAATCGGAGCTCTCTAGGTTCATCAGTGGGTTTCGGTCAAAACCCACTGATAGACCTAGAGAGCTCTGATTGCACTCATTTCAGTTCCTATGCATTTCTAATGTTGTAAGGAGTTCAAATATGCTCTCCATTGTTATTTTTGGCATTCCTAGTGGTGGACCAGAGGTTTTGAAAAACCTAAAACGTATGAGGATTATTTTGCTGATTCTTTCTTATTATATTTTAACATCTTTTAAAAGTTGAAATAAATAATAGATAGTATATTTTAAATCCTTCCAACATTAGAAATCCACAATAACTGAAATGGGTGCAATCGGAGCTCTCTAGGTCCATCAGTGGGTTTTGACCGAAATCCACTAATCGACCTAGAGAACTCAGATTACAACCATTTCAGTTCTTGTGGATTTCTAAAATTGCAAGGAGTCCAAATATGCTCTTTATATTATTTTTGGCATTCCTAGTAGTGTACCAGAGGTTTTGAAAAAACCTAAATCTCTCTTTCTTTTTTTTCCTTTTTTTTATTAGGCCTGATATCTCCCATATCAAGCCCACGTTGGACCTGATATGGGAAGATATCAGGCCCAACGTGGGCCTGATATCTCTTCATATCAGACCTAATAACAAAAAAAGAGAAAAAAAAAAGATATTTAGGTTTTTCAAAACCTCTGGTCCATCACTAGGAATGCCAAAAATAATAATGAAGAGCATATTTGGACTCCTTGCAATTTAAGAAATCCACAGGAACTGAAATGTGTGCAATCGGAGCTCTCTAGGTTCATAAGTGGGTTTCGGTCAAAACCCATTGATGGACCTAGAGAGCTCCGATTGCACACATTTCAGTTTCTGTGGATTTCTAATATTGCAAGGAGTTCAAATATGCTCTCCATTGTTATTTTTGGCATTCCTAGTGGTGGACCAGTGGTTTTGAAAAACCTAAAACATATGAGGAATGTTTTGCTGATTCTTTCTTATTATATTTTAACATCTTTTAGAAGTTAAATAAATAATAGATAGCATATTTTAACTCCTAGCAACATTATAATTCCACAGAAATTGAAATGGGTGCAATCAGAGCTCTCTAGGTCCATCAGTGGGTTTTGATCGAAACCCACTGATCGACCTAGAGACCTCAGATTGCAGCCATTTCAGGTCCTATGGATTTCTAAAATTGAAAGAAGTTCAAATATGCTCTCCATTGTTATTTTTGACATTCCTAGTGGTGGACCAAAGGTTTTGAAAAACCTAAATCTCTCTCTTTTTTTCTTTTTTTTTTTGTTATTAGGCCTGATATCTCCCATATCTGGTCCACATTGGGCCTAATATGGGGAGATATCAGGCCCACATTGGGCCTGATATGAAGAGATATCAGGTCCAACGTGGGCCTGATATCTCTTCATATCAGGCCTAATAACTAAAAGAAAGAAAAAAAGAAGAAAAAAAGAAAGAAAGAGAGATTTAGACCTAGAGAGTTCCGATTGCATCCATTTCAGTTTCTGTGAATTTATAATATTTTAAAGAGTTCAAATATGCTCTCCATTGTTATTTTTGACATTCCTAGTGGTGAACCAGAGGTTTTGAAAAACCTAAAATGTATAGGGATTGTTTTACTGATTTTATCTTATTATATTTTAACATCTCTTGGAAGTTGAAATAAATAATAGATAGCATATTTTAACTCCTTACAATATTAGAAATCCACAAAAACTGAAATGGGTAGAATCGGAGCTCTCTAGGTCCATCAGTGGATTTTGACCGAAACCCACTTATGGACCTAAAGAGCTCCGATTGCATTTATTTCAGTTCCTGTGGATTTCTAAAATTGCAAGGAGTCCAAATATGCTCTTCATTATTATTTTCAACATTTCTAGTGCTAGACCAAAGGTTTTGAAAAACCTAAATCTCTCTTTCTTTCTTTCTTTATTTTTTTTCTTTTTTTGTTATTAGGCCTGATATCTCCCATATCAAGGCCACGTTGGGCCTGATATGGGAAGATATCAGGCCCACATTAGGCCTGATATAATGAGATATCAGGCTCAACATGGGTCTGATATCTCTTCATATCAGGCCTAATAACAAAAAAAGAAAGAAAGAGAGATTTAGGTTTTTCAAAACCTCTGGTCCACCACTAGGAATGTCAAAAATAATAATGGAGAGAATATTTGGACTCCTTGTAATTTTAGAAATCCACAGGAATTGAAATGAGTGCAATCGGAGCTCTTTAGGTCCATCAATGAGTTTCGGTCAAAACCCACTTATCGACTTAGAGACTTCAGATTGCAATCATTTCAGGTCCTGTAGATTTCTAAAATTGTAAAGAGTCTAAATATGCTCTCCATTGTTATTTTTGACATTTCTAGTAGTGGACCAAAGGTGTTGAAAAATCTAAATATCTCTTTCTTTATTTTTTTTATTTTTTTTCTTTGTTGTTAGGCCTGATATCTCTCCATATCAGGCTCACATTGGGCTTGATATAGAGAGATATCAGGCCCAACGTGGGTTTGATCTCTTATAACATGTTTGAGAAAAAAATTGAAAAAAAAAAAAAGAAAAACAAAGAGAAGATAAAAAAAAGAAGGAAAGAGAAGATACGTTGCATGCATAGTAGGAAAGAGAAGAGAGAGAAATAACAAAGAAAAGAAAAAATAAATCAGTTAAATTTGTCAGGAGGGTAGAATAGGAAGACCACTATAAAAAGGTGTGTCATTTGGTAAATGCTAAAGCAATATGCATCTTTTGATAAATTCAAAAACTTAAGTACGTCTTTTGGTAAATTACCGGTCAAATAAACACATTGGTATCACCAGTTTCACCTCCCTCCCCAATCTTTCTATGGTTTTTTAAATTGCCCCTACACTTTTTAAATTGTCATTTTGACCCCAAATTAGATGTTCTTTTTTATTGTATTTACGAACAATTTCTCTTTTATATACAACTTTATGAGTGATATCCTAGGATCAATGGAGGATCCGTGTGGGACCCGATTATTGATGAAAATTTTATTTGTGTGGGTCCATATGAGACATAAAGAATTTATATAAGATAGTATGAAAAAAAATTACCCGGCCTAAAGCCCGGGTAAATCCATACTTACCTTGCTTTTGCTTTTGCTTTTGCTCTTGCTCTTGCTCTTGCTCTTGCTTTTGCTCTTACCCTTACCCTGAGCACAGATCTCCTGGACCATTTTTTTTTTTTGTACAGGGGATGTGCCACTCGCATTTGCAGTCGGATCACGGCCGTGATCCGGTCGTAAATAGTTGCGATCTCTTCTTGAGTTCACTGTCCCCACCAGGTTATAGTTTTTATTCGGAGCGGACGGCTGGAGGTCGTCCAAAGGCCTCCGGTGGTGGATAAGTGGCCAGGTTACTGGGCGTCGAGCGAGGATGTCCTCCGTGCAGCCTCCGGCCGCCCGCTCTGAACAAAAACTATAACTCGGTAGGGACGATAAATCCAGGAAGGGATCGCAACCATTTACGGCCAGATTGTGGTCGCGATCCAGCCGCAAATGCCAGTAGCACATCTCTTGGATCACAAAAAGTGGTCCAGGAGATCCTTCCTCCTCTTGCCCTTACCTAGGATAATGATTCCCTTCTCAAAATGAATTAACCTATTTGGCTTAAACTTAAATGCAATTACATGTGAGATATAATTGAGCCATAATTCACACCACCTATAATTCAATCATGCAATCAAATAATTCACCCCGGGGGTAGCACAGCTAGTTGTTGTGTGACAACACTGCATAAATGGGCAAAGATCAATTTCCGGGAATTTCATCATCCTAGAGTATGCCTTTTTGGTCTTTTTAGAGGTCAGTAAGAGGGGAGGGGTGAATTGTCCTACACAAAAAAAAACACACCCTTCTCGGACTTCTTAAACTAACACTTCCAAAAATAAATAAGAGCAATAAACTAAAATAAGAGGCACAGGAGTTTACTTGATTACAACTAGGGATGTTGTCAATCCAAGAGGAATGAAGCGCAATAGATATCTCCTTTCAAGCGGAGAAGCCTCTTACAGCATTCAAGTACAGAAAAATAAGAAGCTAAACTAACAATGAAATCATACTAGTGTTGTAATCAGAATTGCTTGTCTTGTTGAGCTTCTTGGACCAAGGCTATATTTATAGCATTAGTCGGGGCGTCTGGAAGGATTCTAGGTGTCTGAGAGGGGATAAAATTTTATCCATTCTCGTATAGATTGCGTTTGGCCGTGATCTGGATAACATCCAGGTCCAGGCTCCCGGAAGGGTTTCGGGCGCCCCGGACTGGTCTGGGCCTTTTGCTCCAGTTCAGCTCACCTCGATCCGGGTCTTCCGCTCCGGCTCCGCTTGCTTGGGTGATCTCGGCCATCCGGAATAGGGTTCACCTGAACCCAAATTCTGGCTTTCTCCTCGAGCAGCCTTCCTCCCCGGTTTCTCGTCCCTCGAACGTCACGTACGTTCTTCTCGTCCACCGATGTACTCTTCCGCGGCACCTCGTCCCTCGAACTCACCGAGCCCATCGGCTCTCTCCCCGTGTCATCCTTCTCGCTAGCCGCCTCTTCAGTTCGACTTCCTATACTCCTAAGCTCCTGTACACTTAGACACAAGGGTTAAACCAAACAGTACCTAACCTAACTTGTTTGATCACGTCAAAACAATCTTGGGGTTCCAACAATCTCATCCTTTTTGATGTGAGCAACCTAAGTTAAGCTAGGGTAAACAAATGCAAGAAAAAAATGCAATGTAAAGATAATTAATTTTGAAAATAAGTGCAAACAGAATTTTTAGTTAAAAATTATATTATACCTCCCTCTAGACTTAATATATCTTTATCCCCCTTTGATTACATAAAAAATGAGGTTCCTTAATAAGTCTAAGGTTATTTTTTTAAAAAATAAATTAGAAAATTTTAAGTGTTAAAAAAATTCTAAGTGAGAAAATATTAGGCAGAAAAATTTCTAAGTAACACAATTTCTAAGTAAGAAAAATTTTAATTTTCTAAGTTAAAAATAAAATTTTTGTACAATGGAATAAATAACTTAAAAAATATTTTAACAGAAATATTTTAAATGTTGAATTTTTATAAGTGAAAATTTTAGAAGAAATTTTAATAAGTGTTAAACCATTGACAAATATTGAAAGCAATTAACTATTTTATGCTTATCAGTTTATCAATTAAATATTTAATTCAGAAATTGGCTTCCAGGCTGTGGCGAGACACTAGATCTTCATGGTTATTGGATCATCAACCACTTCTAGACAAAGTCTTTTAATGAATTCAAATATTCAATTTTCTACCTGAAAGCCCTAGGTCTAATTTCATTTTTAATTCAAACAAGTTTTTGGAACTCAATACAGGTTCCTTCCTACAGGGTTAATCAGGTATTTTCTAGGTATATAAGCTTTTGATATTTTTCTGATCTAACTTTTGTGAAACCTATAATACCATTTTAATCCTCTATAATTTCTAAAAGCAAAAATATTTGAATAAGTAGAATTTTTTAAGTTTTTTATTTCTTTTTTTTTTTTTAATTTATCATTTTCAAGTGTTACTCTATCAAAATCTTCTATTAGACATGATTTTGTTAAAATTCTTTTTATTTCTAAATTTTTAGTTTTTAATTTATTTTTTTTACTTTTTAATTTATACATAGATTTTACTATAGACTTAATACCATAATAAAGTTTATCAGGAGGTAAGAGGCATTCCTCACTTACCATATCAGACTTAAAGCCTGACTCTCCTCCTGCTTCGCTGCATTCATCTGAAGTCGCTCCCCTTTCATCGATGTTGGCTTCTGATGTACTTTGCCCTTCATAGCTCGCTATCAGTGCTAGTCCGGCATATTCTTGTATTTCGGATTCAGATGATGAACTATCATCCCAAGTAACTTTCAGATTCTTGTGCTTCTTGGGTATCTTGACTTTATCCTTCTTGAGTTATAGGCAATCTTCTTTTAAGTGTCCTTCCTTTTGACACTAGTACCATCGAACCCTTCTTCTATTTTTTGGATTTTTCTTATTCTGCATTTCTTTAAATTTATTAGATCTAAAGAATTTTTTGAAATTCCATACCATATAAGCTTCTTGATCTTCTTTTGAGTCTGACTCGGGTTCATCCTTCTTGGTTGCATTTGTAGTGTCTTTCGGGCCGTAAAAACTACTTTTTGCGTTGCAGAAACCCCGAAATCCCATGCCACCGGATCCATGCAAATATTAAAACTTTTCATGTACGTGTTTTCTAATCCTAGATCTACTTTAGATCTACATGTTTAGGAGTTTATACCTTTGATGCGAAGCCCTTCGCTTATCCCGCTCGTCCAAGAAGATGTCGGATCTCAAGGGTGTCAAGTGAACACCCCTCTATGTGTATCCACACGAACAATTAAGTGGAGAGGAAACCTTAGAGTGTGCTAGCACTCTTTGAGGGTTTCGACCAAGGAGGAGGAGAGGGAGAGAAGAAGAAGCAAGGAGGAATAATAATGATCGATGATGAAAATAAGAGTAAAAAATGGCTTAAGTATTTTCATCTAATGAAAATACTTAATGCTCATTAACACCACTAATGAGCCTCATTAATGAGCCTTAATAAATATTTAATAAATATTCATTTTTCATTAAATGGCCATTTTGAAACTCATTCAAAATTTGAATCTAAAATTCAAATTGAATTCCATTTATCATTGAATTCAAAATTTAATGAATATCATCATTAAGCCTCACTTGAGTCTAACTCAAGTCTAGCATCACTTGAGTCTAACTCAAGTCTAACTCAATCAAGTCTTACTCAATTAATCTAATTTGGATTACTCTTAATCCAATTCGGTTCATCACGTGAACCTAATACTCTTGGTTCATCATATGAACCGAATCTCCATCTAATTGTCCTTTGTGTGTGACCCTATAGGTTCTTGTAATGTTGGCAATGCTCCTAAACTTATTTAGAAGCATAAGTAATGAGCGGTATCTAGCAACACATCATTACCACCCAAGTTACAAGAATGTTGAGATCCAACATCACCTTGTGACTACTAATTGTGACTCTTCACAATATATGACAATGTCCTTCTATCCTTGACATCTAGATTAATCAATGTGAGGCATAGACCGTGTCTATAATGCCTGAAAATTCTCAAATAAATTTTAGAAATATTCTTTTTTTTTAGAATTTTAGAATATTTTTATGGAATTTTATAGGTAGCAGAAGTAGCAAAATTAAATAAAAACGTAAAATAGCCTAAGCGGGAATTGAACTCGCGACTTATTAAACCCTACAACGTATAGCATGACTTTAGTAACCAGGTGGCCCTAGCAGGGGTGTGCTGAAAGAAGAGGAGAGAAATTATATTTATGATTTAGTTGGGTCGTATTAATCACTTAATATAAATAGGAAATTTAAGTGAGGTTTTATTATTTTTGGATCGGCAACTCTTCCTCACCCTCACCCTCAATCGTCGCCCTCTCCCTCTTCCTCACCCTCTCGGCACACCAAGCCCCAAGGGACCTAGGGTTCCATCCCTAGGGTCGTAGGAGCACCTTCCGGCGACGACACTAGTACGAGGACGCTCATCTCCGTGAGAAGAACGCGTAGACATAAGAAGATCGTCGAGGAGATCTTCTTCTTCGAAAACCTAGCGATCAGAACTGTAAAAAACCTAGCGCAGGAAGTAAGTAACCCCTCACCTGCAGTATAAGTAGTTAATCGTATGTTTTTATGATTTAGTTCAGCCATATGCAGATTTTTCGGCACGTAGGGTGTATTTGACCCTCCTCGCAAGTTTAGGGTTTATTTGAGCACCTCTAGATGGGCCAGACATGTTTCCCTCTCCAGTTTTGGGGTTTTAGACGCTGTCGGGTGCCTAGAGGTGGTCCCCTAATAGAGAGGAGAGATAGAGCACACCAAGTGTTCCATAAAATGACTAGTGCAGTTAAATACTACAGTAGGCATTTTAATAGCTAAGTTAAATGTCATAGAAGCATTTTAAATAGCATGCTTAGTCTTGCTTCGGTTTATATGGGACTACGGTCCAATGGGTGGGCTCCCACAGTTGCCCCTAGGCTCAGATAACCTAGCTCTAGGTTCAGATAACCTAATAAGAGCAAGATAAGATAAATTAGCTTATGAATCAGTATTTTACTTTTATCAGTGGCACTGTGTTGGACTCTTAGTTGTCCTTGGGTTGGGCTCCCATAGTCATCCCTAGGTTTAGATAACCTAGTAAACCCTACTAGACTCGGGACTAGCTACCTCGGGTCTAGCTAGGGATGCGCGCATAGCAAGTACAGTTGTCGAGCCCATCAGCAGCATGATTATTATGTTTATCTATTATGAGAAATAGTTTTCAAAATTTCACAATTCAGTTATGTGAATACGATTTAGATTTAGCATTAGTCTAGCATTAGTTTAGCTTAGTTTATGTATCTATTCAGTTTTTCTTATTGATACAATAAGATAGTTCTATGATCAGTATTTGATTGTCATGACTCATATATCAGTATGTCATGTTTTAGCATTTTCAGTATAACTATCAGCATGCATTTCCAATAGTATCTTTTAAAAGCATGATTTCATTGAATACATGTTTTGTGAGGTAGATGGTTCTTACTAAGCTCCCAAGCTTATAGTTTCCTTTTCCTTATACTGCAGATAAAGGTAAAGGGAAGATGGATTAGTGGAGGCTGGAGGGCAATGTGTCAAGATGTGTGTGAGAAGGAACTTGGAATAAAGACTCTCAGGGACTAGCAAGTTTAAAGAATTAGAATTTCTCATATTCTTATTACTCCACACATTTAGAATGTTTAAATATCATGAATTGTGAAAATATGCACCATGCTATGCCTAGACCATTGGTTATCTTGATGTTAGTTAATAAACCACGAATAATGACAGTAATGACATGCCTAGGAATCTTATGATGCTTTTAAGTTGATACATTTGCATTGTATATGGATTAGTGGTGGAATGCAGCAGAAATCAGAGCTCCAATCGATCAGTCGATCGATTGGTGGGTCCTCAATCGATCAGCTGATCGATTGGGAAATGATTTTCCGTGTACAGAGAGCTGATGAATCGATCAGCCGATCGATGGACCATGGATCGATCAGTCGATCGATGGGAAAGTAATTTCTGCGAACAGAGAGCTGCTGAATCGATCAGATGAACAATTGGCCCAGGCTGGATCGATCAGCTGATCGATTCAGAAAGGATTTCCGTGCGCAGAAGCACGTTGGATCGATCAGTGGATCTATTGAAGCCCTTTTCAATCGATCGAGTCTCAGCTTCAATCGATTGGGAAGTCTGATTTCAGCTGGAAACGTCTGATTTTAGCTCCTTGATCAAATGGCATGTTTAGTTTGTATAAATGCTTAGTTTTAGTATGAGTATTGATACAAAACTCATGGTTCCACTCACCTGCTTAGTAATTGCCCAAGCATGCTAAATTTGATAGAAACAAGTATTAAATAGCTTAGAATGGTGTTCTATTGTATGATATAGCATGGAAAGTTTAGATTCCTTTCTTTAGCATATGTATAACAATGAAAGTGTATTTTGAACATAAATCTAGTTTTAATAGCAATTAGCAAAGCTTTTAATTTAGTTCAGCCTTTCGCACATTATACATAAGTGGTAGCCACAAAATAGTTTAGCAACCGTAACCCCCGATCTTATAGCTTAGTTAGTAGAAGGCGGGGCGTTACAGAGTGGTATCAGAGCAAGTTCCATACTTCCTCCACACACACATCAGCATTGAACCTGCGGCTTCCAAGTAAGAATACCTCAACTTATTTATGTTTCTTACTTCCATGGTTATAGATAACTCTATGTTTATAGATAACTAAAGCATGTTTATATATGATAGCATCTAACATGATAGTAGTAGTTATGTGAACATGATTGTAGTAGTTATGTATGTCCTCTACTTCTCTAGGAAATAGTACGAGGACGCCCAGCTAGAAGGGCACCAGCTACTGAGCCCCAGCATGACGCGGACAACTTAGTGCTTCCCCCAGACCTTACAGAGCTAGTGGCTCAGTTACAGAAGCAACTAGCTGAACAACAACAGGAGATAGCCACCTAAAGGCTAATCAGCAGAACACTCCCACTGCCACCCCGGAACCTAACATAGCAACCCCAGTAGTTACAGAGGTTCCACCAGCCCAACCTACAACACCAGTAGCCCCAGCAGCAGGGGCAAGGAGAGAAGCCTATCTGATCCAGTGGCAGAAAATCAAGCCAGAGAACTTCTCAGGCACCAGTGAACCATGGGATGCCCAATACTAGTTCAAAACACTAGAGAGTACGATGGAGCTTCTGGACTGGCCAGAGCATGAAAAGGTGAAATGCGCCTCCTTCTGCCTGGCAGGAGACACACGTATGTGGTGGGAGAGGATTAAAGCGAAGCGCCCAGTGAACCAGATGACTTGGGCCGACTTTGAAAGGGAATTCTTTGAGGAGTTCTTTCACATGCAGGTCACAAACCGCCGCTACGACGAGTTCACTGAATTTCGTCAGGGCAACCTTTCAGTTGAGGAGGCCGTGAAGAAATTCAACAAGTTGGCTCGTCTGTGCCCCGAACTAGTCAACACCGAAAGAGAACGAGTCCAGCTGATGCTCAAAATGCTAAGACCGGAAATAGCACTGAATGTGGCCAGCGGCGTTCATAGGCCGCAAACCACTGGAGAATTGGTAAGTAGTGCTCTGATCACCGAGCATTACCAGAACAGCATCAAACAGCAGAAGCAAGCCTTCTCAGAGTCCAAAGGCCAAGGAGGCTCAGGTACTCAGAAATACCATGGCCACAGCTCTAACTGGAAAGGGAACTCCAGTAACAAACGTAAACCAGAGAGTTACCCAAAAGGAAGACCAGCTAGTAAACAGCCTAGCTATCCCAAGTGTTCTACTTGTGGGAAATTTCACCCAGGAGTTTGTCATAAGGGCACTCGAGGATGCTTCGAATGTGGCCAGGAAGGGCATATGGCTAAACAATGCCCGAACAAGACCAGCTTTCCCCCACTACAGCCTATTCAGTACGGAGGCAAGTCAGCACAGTTGCACCAGATACAGGATGCTTTAGATGGTCCACACATCAGCCAGGGCAGACTAGAAGCCCCCTCAGCCACGACGAGCGCGAGAATCTACTCACTAACCAGAGAGGATGTAGCGAATGCCTCGATAGTTGTTACAGGTCAGATCAGTATTTTACAGCAAAGTGCAACTGTCTTATTCGATACTGGGGCAACCCATTCTTATATATCCAGGACATTTACCGAAAAGTTATAATATCTCCAGATGTACTCAGTGGTCAATTTTTGACAACACTACCTTCCAGAGAAATCATGGCATCCACACACTGGCTCCGAGCAGTGCCAGTCATTATAGCGGACAGAGAACTCTTTGGTGATCTGATCGTGTTAGATATGGCTGACTATAATGTCATCTTGGAAATGGACTTCCTGATCAAGTACGGTGCCTCCATAGAGTGCCGTAAACAGAAAGTTGTTTTCCAACCTGAAGCAGGAGTGCAATTTGGGTACATCGGAGAACCAAAGAGAAAGGCCAAGAAGTTTCTCTCAGCTCTGAAAGCACAGAAACTACTAGATTCAGGATGTACGAGATTCCTAGCACATGTAGTCAGTACCAGTCAGGACAAGAACCAAAAGCTAGAAGAGGTCTGAGTTGTATGTTACTACCCAGCAGTCTTCCCTGAGGAGTTACCGAGCCTAGCACCAGACAGAGAGATTGAATTTGAGATAGAACTCGTCCCCGGTACAAATCTCATCTCCAAAGCACCCTACCGCATGGCTCCAGCAGAACTGAAGGAACTTCAAGAGCAACTACAGGATCTGCTCGACAAGGGTTTCGTACGCCCTAGTCACTCACCATGGGGAGCTCCTGTATTGTTCGTGAAGAAGAAGGACGGGAGCATGCGCCTGTGTATAAACTACCGGGCACTAAACCAAGTCACGATTAAGAACAGGTATCCTCTTCCCAAGATAGATGACCTGTTTGATCAGCTAAAGGGAGCAGCAGTGTTCTCTAAAATAGACCTCAGATCGGGATATCACCAGGTGAGAGTTAAAGAAGGTGATATTGTAACGCCCGCCCTCCCTGCTACTCAAAGGGACGAGGCTACTTACTTACTTAACTATTCCAGGATACATGCATATTTAAAATTTCTTTCTTATAACATAAAGCAGCGGAAATGTCATAAAGTTATACTAGAATGTAACATAAATACAATGGTTCATGTCAAACATAACAAAACATTATAGCAGGTTTTATTTGTCTCAGCCGAGCCACTGCCGCACACACTTCCTTGCCTCTCCTGCAGCTCCCTTAGGTCATCCATCCCTTGCCTTTATCTGTGGTATAAGGAAGTAAGCTATGAGCACATGAGCTCAGTAAGATTCTTTCCTACTCACAAAAACTGTATCTCAAGCATAATCATATAAGCATATCATCATTGAAAACATAATCATCTATCAATATATAATGTGAGCATAGTTCCTGATCATAACATATCCTTATGAACCATGTTTCTAACATATCATAAATAAAAGGATCATATGAGGTGAGTCATGAGAAACATAACATATCATCAGATTTCATGAAACATAAAAGAACATATCATATATGAATGGGTGCATTATGCAAAATGTCCCTTTTAAAACATATGTCATGTCGAGTGCAAGATGTCTTTAACCATATCTTTTAATACTTAAACATAATATCATCATCATGAGGGCCCGGCTTGTACCACATACATACATAAATGCGCGCAATCCCTAGAACAGGGTAGCTAGCCCTGAACCTACTAGGGATCTAGACCCGTTCATAGTCCGTCGGCCTAGGGGCGTACTAAGGAACTCATCCCTTTTTACTAGACCCGTTCATAGTCCGTCGGTCTAGGGGCGCTTATGGAGCCCACCCTTGGTACAAGCCATACAAAGTAAAGTACATGTCATACATATCATATCATCATAACTGTCATATCATATCATCAAAGATGTCATGCTCTTGTCTTAACATGAAGAGTGCTCTTAATCCCAACTTAAGGGAAGCAACTCTTTGCCATTTTCTTATCATATCATAAGACATACATTCTTGGCACATGGCCATCATATAAAACCATTATCATGCTTGGTTCATAAGCTTACATAAATGTGCATGCAACATATTTGAAATCATACATGCTTGAGTATATAGTCATCATAAGAATCATATCATGCATAATTCATAACATACATAATCAAACATGTTATTGGTCTTATCATAAAGCATGCATACTTAAACATAAAACATATCATAAGGGTCATCATCATGCATAATTCATGAGCATCCTTAATTAAGTACATAAATCATCGTAGGCAACCATAATTATACATGGAAAACATTTACTAGCATCTCCTAGTTCATATTCTAGTATGTGGGACACCTAGCAAAGTCATGATTGGGTCTCTAACCCTAGTTTTTATATGGTGGCCGAAAGTTACCATGCTTAGTTTTAGGTTACAACAACATATAAGCATGTGAACCTTAAATTAATTTCATATCATAAACTATAAAGAATATCATGAGCATAGGTCGTAGGTTCTAAGATTCCTAGGCCTTTTAACTTGGTTGTGGCCGAACCTTTAAGAGCATGAAACTAAGTTCTATATGAGCATAAATCAGCAACTACTTTCATGTCATATCATAAAGAAAATTCATGGCTTGCTAAGTTTAAGCTTAAACTTTCTTGAATCCTAGGTTATAGAGTTCATAACAAAAGATAACTTCTAAGCAACATACACATGAATACTTAGCAAATTTCATAACATATCATAAGAAGTCTATGAACATATTAAATTAGGTTTTTAAGTCTCATGAACCCTAAAACCTCATTATAGCCGAAACATCATATAACAAGAAGTAAACTTCTAAGCAACATATGAACATAAATACTTAGCTAATTTGATAACATATCATAAAGAAGTCCTATGAGCATGCTAGATTAGGTTTTGAGCTTTATGAAACCCTAAAACCTTATCATGGCCGAAACTTCATAAGTCAAGAATATAAACTTCTAAGCAACATGTAACATGAACACCTAGCTAATTCCATCATATATCATAAAGAGGTCTATGAGCATACTAAATTGGGTTTGGAGCTTCATGAACCCTAAGAATTCATCATGGCCGAAACTTCATCAAGTAGGAAATGAACTTCTAAGCAACATATAAGCATGAGTTTCTAGCATATTTTACAACATATCATAAAAAGTCTATGAGCATACTAACTTAGGTTTTTGAGCTTCTTGAACCCTAAAATTTATCATGGCCGAAACATCATACAACAAGAAGTAGACTTCTAAGCAACCTTTGAACATGAATACCTAGCCAATTTGATAACATATCACAAGGAAGCGTATGAACATGCTAAATTAGGTTTAGAGCTTTATGAAACCCTAAAACTCTATCATGGCCGAAACTTCATAAACTAAGAAGTAAACTTATAAGCAACATGTAAACATAAATCTCTAACTAATTTCATAACATATCATATGGAGATCTATGAGCATACTAACTTAGGTTTTGGAGCTTCATGAACCCTAAAATTCCATTGTGGCCGAAACTTCCTCAAGCAAGAGTTAAACTTTTAACAACATATTGTTGGTGCGGGAAGCATCCGACGATCGAACCTGAGTTTTGATAATGGCAAAGGATTCAAAGTTAAGGTTTGTGGTGATCTAACATGTTGAATAAGTGTTTCAGGAAAGTCCTAGCTGCGGTTAGGCAAAGGGAAAATCCTAAGGGGTGGTAACCTTAGGTCCTAGGGGGCGGTAACCCTAGGTGAGGGAAAATCCTAACGGGTGGTAACCTTAGGTCCTAGGGGGCGGTAACCCTAGGTGAGGGAAAACCCTAAGGGGCGGCAACCTTAGGTCCTAGGGGGCGGTAACCCTAGGTGAGGGAAAACCCTAAGGGACGGCAACCTTAGGTCCTAGGGGGTGGCAACCCTAGGTGGAGAAAAACCCTAGGGGGCGGTAACCCTAGGTCCTAGGGGGTGGTAACCCTAGGCGAAAAGTCCAGTCGGTCTGGAGGACCGGACTGGCATCAGGTAATCTCTCCTGAGGGGAGTAGGTGAGGACGCATTCCCCGTAGAGGGAACAGTAGGCGTCGAGTCGACCTAGGGTTTCCGGTTGGAAATCCGAAGTCAGACTCGGACAGTCCGAAGACTATCAGTTCTTCTTTACTATGATTTATCATATTCAAACACTGTCTTGCAGGGTATTTGCTCGGACTAACCTTGTTTTGCAGGAGAGGTACCTGCTGGAAAAAGGTGGTCTGGGCGCCCGGAGGTCCAAGCGCCCGGAACAGGTCCGGGCGCCCGGGACCAAGTTTTATCCCTGCCGCGACTTTGCCACGTGGAGCATCCTGGTTGGTTGGCCACGTCACACTCCAAGCACCCGGAAGGGATCCAGGCGCCCGGAATGTCATATAAAAAGAGGGTCGAGGGAGCAGCTAAAAAAGAACAACAATTGCTAAGCTTTCTTCTGTGAAGTGCTGCCAACGAGACGACCTTGAAGTGCTACGACTTGACGTCGACAACCCGAAGCTCAGACTCTTTGATCTTTTATTGTCGGTATTAGTTTACTTATTGCATTAATTGTAATTCAAATTGTAATCTTTCCGATATTAGAGTTGTTGCCCACCGAAAGCGGTCAAGGACCGCGGGCCTTCGAGTAGGAGTCGCCATAAGCTCCGAACGAAGTAAAACATTTGCGTCTATTGTGTTTGCTTTTACTTTCTGCTGCGTTTCTACTCTGTGTTTTAAAATCGTTAAAATAGCCACGAGCGCTATTCACCCCCCCCCCCTCTAGCGCTTTCGATCCATCACATATAACCATGAATCTCTAGCTAAATTCATAACACATCATAAATAAATCCATGAGCATGTTAAATTAAGTTTTAAGCTTCATGAACCCTACAATTTCATCATGGCCGAAACTTCCTCAAGCAAGAAAATGACTTCTAGACAACATATAAATATGAATCTCTAGCAAATTTCATAACACATCATAAATAAGTCCATGAGCATGTTAAATTAAATTTTAAGCCTCATGAACCCTACAATTTCATCATGGCCAAAACTTATAAAAGAAAAGAGAAGGTCAATAAACATATTCATAAGAAGATCAAGCTTAAAACATCATACACATAATTTTTTTTTCCTAACTAAATTCATATCATAACCTACTAAGATTCATGAGCATGGTTTCTTCTCTTTTTATTTTTAATTTCAAGAGTTCAAATCTTTCGAAATACCGTAAGCGACTTGTACCACAGGTGAGGGAATACTTACATCCTTATTTGATTTTCTTAAGGGGAAATATCTTGCTTGTGGAGCCTTCCTAGAGAGGGGTCCTCCTTTGTTTTTGGATTTCGGCAAGGAGAGGTGGGGGAGGGTTCTTGGTCACAGTGAGGAGGAGGGATGAGGAAGAGGAGAAAATGAGTTTTCCTCTTAAATTTCTCTTTTATTCATCATGAGGGAAGGAAGGGAAAATGTATTTTTCCTTCTCCTTTCTTTTATTTCTCCTTAATGAAAAGAGGAAGCAAGAATCCTCTTTTCTTTTGAGAGGGAGAAGGCAACTCTAACTTCTCCTTCTCAATGAAAAAGCTCTCTTCTTACTCTTAACTATATTGTTACTTCTCTCTTTAATAATCACTTCTCTTGGTCTATTGGTTAACACCTACATATATCTAGTAAGAGGTCCAAGGTTCAAGCCTTGGTCATCTCATCTCTTTTTGGTTCTATTTTATTTTATTATTTTTTTGCACATTTACACAATAGGCCTATTTTTATTCATGATAAAAATATATCTAAAATCTTGCTAAGTACTCCATGGGTGTTACAGATATACCCAAGACAGCTTTCAGGACCAGATACGGACATTATGAGTTCGTAGTCATGCCCTTTGGCGTGACGAATGCTCCAGCTACTTTCATGGACCTCATGAACAGAGAATTCAGAGAATACTTAGATAAGTTTATTATCGTGTTCATCGACGACATTCTAATCTATTCCAGAACTCAGGAAGAACACGTAGAGTACCTGAAGATAGTACTGCAAACCCTTCAGCAGAACCAGCTGTACGCCAAGTTCACGAAATGTGAATTCTGGCTCGATCAAGTGTCCTTCCTGGGTCACATCATCTCCAAGGATGGTGGGTAGACCCCAGTAAGATAGAGGTTGTGAGTAACAGGAAAAGACCTAAGAACGCCAATGAAATCAGAAGCTTTCTGGGACTGGCAGGCTATTGCAGAAAATTTGTAAAGGATTTCTCCAGGATAGCCTCCCCGCTGACAGCTCTCACCAGGAACACCAGAGAACAACTTCTATTATTTTTTTTGCACATTTACACAATAGGCCTATTTTTATTCATGATAAAAATATATCTAAAATCTTGCTAAGTACTCCATGGGTGTTACAGATATACCCAAGACAGCTTTCATGACTAGATATGGACATTATGAGTTCGTAGTCATGCCCTTTGGCGTGACGAATGCTCCAGCTACTTTCATGGACCTCATGAACAGAGTATTCAGAGAATACTTAGATAAGTTTGTTATCGTGTTCATCGACGACATTCTAATCTATTCCGGAACTCAGGAAGAACACGCAGAGTACCTAAAGATAGTACTGCAGACCCTTCAGCAGAACCAGCTGTACGCCAAGTTCACGAAATGTGAATTCTGGCTCGATCAAGTGTCCTTCCTGGGTCACATCATCTCCAAGGATGGTGGGTAGACCCCAGTAAGATAGAGGTTATGAGTAACAGGAAAAGACCTAAGAACGCCAATGAAATCAGAAGCTTTCTGGGACTGGCAGGCTATTACAGAAAATTTGTAAAGGATTTCTCCAGGATAGCCTCCCTGCTGACAGCTCTCACTAGGAACACCAGAAAATTTCAATGGACAGAGGACTGTGAGAACAGCTTCATCGAGCTAAAAAGAAGATTGACCAGTGCTCTCATTCTGACTCTGCCAGAAAACACAGACAGCTTTGATATTTACAGTGATGCCTTTAAATTGGGACTAGGAGCAGTACTGATGCAAAATGGAGGGGTGATCGCCTATGCCTCCAGACAACTCAAGAACTATGAGAGGAACTACCCTACTCATGACCTTGAGCTTGCAGCAGTTGTCTTCGCCCTCAAATTTGGAGACATTACTTGTATAGAGCTCAGTGTAGAGTGTATACAGATCATCAGAGTCTGAAGTACTTCTTCACCCAGAAGGATCTGAATATGCGACAGCGCAGATGGCTCGAGCTGGTCAAAGACTATAATATAGACATCCTCTACCACCCAGGAAAAGCCAATAAGGTGGCAGACGCACTTAGCAGGAAGTCCAATGCCACCTTACTATCCCTAGCAGCCATGTCACCGCCCCTACAAAAGGAAATTACAGATTTCGGTCTCGAACTTATAGTTGGACAGCTCTCTACTATGACATTAACATCTACCATGCTTGGTGACATTCAGACAGCTCAGGGTCAGAACCCTAAAATTCAGAAAATCAAGCAAGGGTTAGCAGAATCAGAAAGTGGAGAGTTCGGAGTATCTGATAGTGGGGTATTGTATTTTGGTGACAGACTATGTGTTCCGGATCAGGAGGAACTACGGAGGAAGATCCTAGACGAGGCTCACAGGACTCCTTATGCGATGCATCCTGGTTCCACCAAGATGTACTAAGACCTAAAGGGACGTTTTTGGTGGCCTGGGATGAAAAGAGACACCGCTAGATATGTCAGTACCTGTCTGACCTGTTAGAGGGTCAAGGCAGAACACCAGAGACCAGTAGGAGTTCTGCAGCCTAGTCAGATTCTAGAATGGAAGTGGATGGATATTTCCATGGATTTCATAGTGGGACTACCCAGTTGACAGATTGACTAAATCAGCCCACTTCTTAGCTATCAGGATATCCTACTCCATGGAGCAGCTAGCTCAGTTGTATCTCAAGGAGATTGTCAGACTGCATGGAGTTCCACGGACCATCATTTCAGACAGAGACAGTAGATTCATGTCACACTTCTGGGAGTGTGTACAGTCAGCATTGAGCACCAGGTTAAAGTTTAGCACAACTTTCCATCCTCAGAAAGATGGTCAGACGGAGCGAGTAAATCAGGTACTCGAAGATATGCTCCGAGTGTGTGCTCTAGACTTCAAGGGAAGTTGGTGCAAATATCTGTGTTTAGCAGAATTTACATACAACAATAGCTATCAGGCCACTATCGGCATGGCACCCTACGAGGCTCTCTACAGGTGGAGGTGTAGATCTCCAATCTACTGGTATGAAAGTGGTGAACAGAAATAACTAGAACTTCAGACAGATCTAGTAGCAAATACCACAGCAGCTATACAGTAGATTCGCTAGAGGATAGAGACAGCTCAGAGCCGCCAGAAAAGCTATGCTGATACACGGCGTCGACCCCTAGAGTTTTCAGTGGGGGATACAGTATTCCTCTGAGTGACTCCCATGAGGGGAGTAATGCGTTTTGGGAAGAAGAGCAAATTAAGTCCCAGATATGTGGGACCATACCTTATCACCAGAAGAGTTGACAAGGTAGCATATGAGCTAGAGCTACCCCATGAGATGTCAGCTATCCATAACGTATTTCATGTCTCTATGCTGAAGAAGCATATCCCAGATGCCACCCAGGTGATTGAGCCCCAGTCGGTACAAGTCCGCGAAGACCTCAGCTATGACAGTCGGCCTATTCAGATAATAGACCGAGCAGTTAAGAAATTACGGAACAAGGATGTACCATTAGTAAAAGTCATTTGGCAAAATCACACTGCAGAAGAGGCAACTTGGGAGACAGAAGCTAGTATGAGACAGAAGTACCCAGAGTTATTTTAAGTTCGAGGACGAACTTTTTATAAGGTATGGGGGATTGCAACGCCCAAAAATTCTTGAATAAATTTTAGAAATATTCTATTATTTTTTTCTGGAATTTTAGAATATTTTTATGAAATTTTATGGGTAGCAGAAGTAGCAAAATTAAATAAAAACGTAAAATATGTTGGTGCAGCGGAGACCGGCAAGAGGGGGTGAATTGCTGAAAATAAAAATAAAAATACCCTCCTCAGATTTCAACTCAGAAATAAATGCAGCAATAAAATAACAACTAAATTAAGGAGATAGAAAAAGAAACAGAAACAGAAACAGAAACAGAATTTAACCTGGTTACAACCAAGGAGGTTGTTAATCCAGGGCGATGAAAAGCTCTACTAGTAGAATCTCCTTTACTGTAGGCGGAGAAGCCTTTTTACAATTAGAACGCTCACTTAGTTGCTAGGAATTGATTACAAGTTGGATGCTTGAGTTGTTGTTGAATTCCTAACTCCAGGGGCCTTTATATAGCTCCTGGAAAGTCTATCACGAGGGTCCAAGGCGCCTCCAACAAGGTTCAAGGCGCCTCCAGCTCGGTCAGCGGATAAAACTTTATCCGCAACACAAACGGTCAAATCTGACCTGTTGAAGGCGCCTTCAACAGGGTTGAAGGCGCCTTCATGATGGAGGCGCCTCCAAGCCTACTGGAGGTGCCTCCAAGCTGGCAGCTCTATTTTTCAGCTTGGTTTCTTCAGCTTCCGATGCTCCGTTCTTTTGGGTGATTGTGGCCAACCGGAATAAAGCTCACCCGAACCCAATTCCCGGCCTTCTCCTCGAGCAGCCTTCCGTCCCAGCTTAACGTCCCTCGAACGTCGCGCACGCTCTTCACGCCCACCGGAGTACTCTTCCGCAGCTCTCTCATCCTTCGGACGCACCGAGCCCGTCGTCTCCCTTCCCGTGCCGTCCTTCTCGCTAGCTGCGTCTTCCGCTCGACTTCCTGTGTTCCTAAGCTCCTGCACACTCAGACACAGGGATCAAACACAGCAGGACCTAACCAACTTGGTTGATCACATCAAAACTACTACGGGGTCCAACAAAATAGCCTAAGCGGGAATTGAACCCGCGACTTATTAAACCCTGTAACTTATAGCATGACTTTAGTAACCAGGTGGCCCTAGCAGGGGTGTGCTGAAAGAAGAGGAGAGAAATTATATTTATGATTTAGTTGGGTCGTATTAATCACTTAATATAAATAAGGAATTTAAGTGAGGGTTTATTATTTTTGGATCGGCAACTCTTCCTCACCCTCACCCTCACCCTCAATCGCCGCCCTCTCCCTCTTCCTCACCCTATCGGCACACCAAGCTCCAAGGGACATAGGGTTCTATCCCTAGGGTCGTAGGAGCACCTTCCGGCGACGACTCTAGTACGAGGACGCTTATCTCCGCGAGAAGAACGCGTAGACATAAGAAGATCGTCGAGGAGATCTTCTTCTTCGAAAACCTAGCGATCAGAACTGTAAGAAACCTAGCGCATGAAGTAAGTAAGCCCTCACCTGCAGTATAAGTAGTTAATCGTATGTTTTTATGTTTTTAGTTCAGCCATATGTAGATTTTTCGGCACGTAGGGTGTATTTGACCCTCCTCGCAAGTTTAGGGTTTATTTGAGCACCTCTAGATGGGCCAGACATGTTTCCCTCTCCAGTTTTGGGGTTTTAGACGCTGTCGGGTGCCTAGAGGTGGTCTCCTAATAGAGAGGAGAGATAGAGCACACCAAGTGTTCGATAAAATGACTAGTGCAGTTAAATACTACAGTAGGCATTTTAATAGCTCAGTTAAATGTCATAGAAGCATTTTAAATAGCATGCTTAGTCTTGCTTCGGTTTATATGGGACTACGGTCCAATGGGTGGGCTCCCACAATTGCCCCTAGGTTCAGATAACCTAGCTCTAGGTTCAGATAACCTAATAAGAGGAAGATAAGATAAATTAGCTTATGAATCAGTATTTTACTTTTATCAGTGGCACTGTGTTGGACTCTTAGTTGTCCTTGGGTTGGGCTCCCATAGTCGTCCCTAGGTTTAGATAACCTAGTAAACCCTACTAGACTCGGGACTAGCTACCTCAGGTCTAGCTAGGGATGCGCGCATAGCAAGTACAGTTGTCGAGCCCAACAGCAACATGATTATTATGTTTATCTATTATGAAAAATAGTTTTCAAAATTTCACAATTCAGTTATGTGAATACGATTTAGATTTAGCATTAGTCTAGCATTAGTTTAGCTTAGTTTATGTATCTATTCAGTTTTTCTTATTGATACAATAAGATAGTTCTATGATCAGTATTTGATTGTCATGACTCATATATCAGTATGCCATGTTTTAGCATTTTCAGTATAACTATCAGCATGCATTTCCAATAGTATCTTTTAAAAACATGATTTCATCGAATACATGTTTTGTGAGGTAGATGGTTCTTACTAAGCTCCCAAGCTTATAGTTTTCTTTTCCTTATACTGTAGATAAAGGTAAAGGGAAGATGCATTAGCGGAGGCTGGAGGACAATGTGTCAAGATGTGTGTGAGAAGGAACTTGGAATAAAGACTCTCGGGGACTAGCAAGTTTAAAGAATTAGAATTTCTCATATTCTTATTGCTCCACGCATTTAGAATGTTTAAATATCATGAATTGTGAAAGTATGCACCATGCTATGCCTAGACCATTGGTTATCTTGATGTTAGTTAATAAACCACGAATAATGACAGTAATGACATGCCTAGGAATCCTATGATGCTTTTAAGTTGATACATTTGCATTTTATATGGAATAGTGGTGGAATGCAGCAGAAATCAGAGCTGCAATCGATCAGCCGATCGATTGGAGGGTCCTCAATCGATCAGCCGATCGATTGGGAAATGATTTTCCGCGTATAGAGAGCTGATGAATCGATCAGCTAATCGATTGACCATGGATCGATCAGCCGATCGATCGGAAAGTAATTTCCGCGAACAGAGAGCTGCTGAATCGATCAGCTGATCGATTGGCCCAGGCTGGATCGATCAGCCGATCGATTAGCACGTTGGATCGATCAGTGGATCTATTGAAGCCCTTTTCAATCGATCAAGTCTCAACTTCAATCGATTGGGAAGTCTGATTTCAGCTGGAAACGTCTGATTTCAGCTCCTTGATCAAATGGCATGTTTAGTTTGTATAAATGCTTAGTTTTAGTAAGAGTATTAATACAAAACTCATGGTTCCACTCACCTGCTTAGTAATTGCCCAAGCATGATAAATTTGATAGAAACAAGTATTAAATAGTTAAGAATGATAGCTTAGAATGGTGTTCTATTGTATGATATAGCATAGAAAGTTTAGATTCCTTTCTTTAGCATATGTACAACAATGAAAGTATATTTTGAACATAAATCCCAATTCTAATAGCAATTAGCAGAGCTTTTAATTTAGTTCAGCCTTTCGCACATTATACATCAGTGGTAGCCACAGAATAGTTTAGCAATCGTAACCCCCGATCTTATAGCTTAGTTAGTAGAAGGCGGGGTGTTACAAAGTGGTATCAGAGCAAGTTCCATATTTCCTCCACACACATATCAGCATTGAACCTGCAGCTTCCAAGTAAGAATACCTCAACTTATTTATATTTCTTGCTTCCATGGTTATAGATAACTCCATGTTTATAGATAACTAAATCATGTTTATATATGATAGCATCTAACATGATAGTAGTAGTTATGTGAACATGATTGTAGTAGTTATGTATGTCCTCTACTTCTCTAGGAAATGGTACGAGGACGCCCAGCTAGAAGGGCACCAGCTACTGAGCCCCAGCATGACGCGGACAGCTTAGTGCCTCCCCCAGACCTTACAGAGGTAGTGGCTCAGTTACAGAAGCAACTAGCTGAACAGCAACAGGAGATAGCCACCCTAAGGGCTAATCAGCAGAACACTCCCACTGCCACCCCGGAACCTAACATAGCAACCCCAGTAGTTACAGAGGTTTCACTAGCCCAACCTACAGCACCAGTAGCCCCAGCAGCGGGGGCAAGGAGAGAAGCCTATCTGATCCAGTGGCAGAAAATCAAGCCAGAGAACTTCTCAGGCACCAGTGAACCATGGGATGCCCAAGCCTGGTTCAAAACACTGGAGAGTACGATGGAGCTTCTGGACTGGCCAGAGCATGAAAAGGTGAAATGCGCCTCCTTCTGCCTGGCAGGAGACGCACGTATATGGTGGGAGAGGAATAAAGCGAAGTGCCCAGTGAACCAAATGAATTGGGCCGACTTTGAAAGGGAATTCTTTGAGGAGTTCTTTCACATGCAGGTTACAAACCGCCGCTACGACGAGTTCACTGAATTTCGTCAGGGCAACCTTTCAGTTGAGGAGGCCGTGAAGAAATTCAACAGGCTGGCTCGTTTATGCCCCGAACTAGTCAGCACCGAAATAGAACGAGGCCGGCTAATGCTCAAAATGCTAAGGCCGAAAATAGCACTGAATGTAGCCAGCGACGTTCATAGGCCGCAAACCACTGAAGAACTGGTAAGTAGTGCTCTATCACCGAGCATTACCAAAACAGCATCAAACAGCAGAAGCAAGCCTTCTCAGAGTCCAAAGGCGAAGGAGGCTCAAGTACTCAGAAATACCGTGGCCACAGCTCTAACTGGAAAGGGAACTCCAATAACAAACGTAAACCAGAGAGTTACCTAAAAGGAGGACCAGCTAGTAAACAGCCTAGCTATCCCAAGTGTTCTACTTGTGGGAAATTCCACCCAGGAGTTTGTCGTAAGGGCACTCGAGGATGCTTCGAATGTGGCTAGGAAGGGTATATGGCTAAACAATGCCTGAACAAGACCAGCTTTCCCCCACCACAGCCGATTCAGTACGGAGGCAAGTCAGCACAGTTGCACCAGATACAGGATGCTTTAGATGGTCCACACATCAGCCAGGGCAGACTAGAAGCCCCCTCAGCCACGACGAACGCGAGAATCTACTCACTAACCAGAGAGGACGTAGCGAATGCCTCGATAGTTGTTACAGGTCAGATCAGTATTTTACAACAAAGTGCAACTGTCTTATTCGATACTGGTCCAGGACATTTGCCGAAAAGTTAGTAATATCTCCAGATGTACTCAGTGGTCAGTTTTTGACAACACTACCTTCCGGAGAAATCATGGCATCCACGCACTGGCTCCGAGCAGTGCCAGTCATTATAGCGGACAGAGAACTCTTTGGTGATCTGATCGTACTAGATATGGCTGACTATGATGTCATCTTGGGAATGGACTTCCTGATCAAGTACGGTGCCTCCAAAGAGTGCCGTAAACAGAAAGTTGTATTCCAACCTGAAGCAGGAGTGCAATTTGGGTACATTGGAGAACCAAAGAGAAATGCCAAGAAGTTTCTCTCAGCTCTGAAAGCCCAGAAACTACTGGATTCAGGATGTACGAGATTCCTAGCACATATAGTCAGTACCAGTCAGGACAAGAACCAAAATCTAGAAGAGGTCCGAGTTGTATGTGACTACCCAGCAGTCTTCCCTGAGGAGTTACCGAGCCTAGCACCAGACAGAGAGATTGAATTTGAGATAAAACTCGTCCCCGGTACAAATCCCATCTCCAAAGCACCCTACCGCATGGCTCCAGCAGAACTGAAGGAACTTCAGGAGCAACTACAGGAGCTGCTCGACAAGGATTTCGTACGCCCTAGTCACTCACCATGGGGAGCCCCTGTATTGTTCGTGAAGAAAAAGGACGGGAGCATGCGCCTGTGTATAGACTACAGGGCACTAAACCAAGTCACGATTAAAAACAGGTATCCTCTTCCCAAGATAGATGACCTGTTTCATCAGCTAAAGGGAGCAGCAGTGTTCTCTAAAATAGACCTCAGATCGGGATATCACTAGGTGAGAGTTAAAGAAGATAATATACCCAAGACAGCTTTCAGGACTAGATACGGACATTATGAGTTCGTAGTCATGCCCTTTGGCGTGACGAATGCTCCAGCTACTTTCATGGACCTCATGAACAGAATATTCAGAGAATACTTAGATAAGTTTGTTATCGTGTTCATCGACGACATTCTTATCTATTCCGGAACTCAGGAAGAACACGCAGAGCACCTGAATATAGTACT
Source organism: Zingiber officinale (assembly GCF_018446385.1). Taxonomy (NCBI): domain Eukaryota; kingdom Viridiplantae; phylum Streptophyta; class Magnoliopsida; order Zingiberales; family Zingiberaceae; genus Zingiber; species Zingiber officinale. Next base: position 28,736,348 of record NC_055990.1, read on the forward strand.
ACAGACCCTTCAGCAGAACCAGCTGTACACCAAGTTCACGAAATGTGAATTCTGGCTCGATCAAGTGTCCTTCCTGGTCACATCATCTCCAAGGATGGTGACATAGTAGACCCCAGTAAGATAGAGGCTGTGAGTAACTAGAAAAGACCTAAGAACGCCAATGAAATCAGAAGCTTTCTGGGACTGGCAGGCTATTACAGAAAATTTGTAGAGGATTTCTCCAGGAGAGCCTCCCCACTGACAGCTCTCACCAGGAAGAACAGAAAATTTTAGTGGACAGAGGACTGTGAGAACAGCTTCATCGAGCTAAAAAGAAGATTGACCAGTGCTCCCATTCTGACTCTGCCAGAAAACACAGACAGCTTTGATATTTACAGTGATGCCTCTAAATTGGGACTAGGAGCAGTAATGATGCAAAATGGTAGGGTGATCGCCTATGCCTCCAGACAACTCAAGAACTATGAGAGGACCTACCATACTCATGACCTTGAGCTTGCAGCAGTTGTCTTCGCCCTCAAATTTGGAGACATTACTTGTATGGAGCTCAGTGTAGAGTGTATACAGATCATCAGAGTCTGAAGTACTTCTTCACCCAGAAGGATTTGAATATGCGACATCGCAGATGACTCGAGCTGGTCAAAGACTATAACATAGACATCCTCTACTACCTAGGAAAAACCAATAAGGTGGCAGACGCACTTAGCAGGAAGTCCAGTGCCACCTTACTATCCTTAGCAGCCATGTCACCGCCCCTACAAAAGGAAATTACAGATTTCGGTCTCGAACTTATAGTTGGGCAGCTCTCTACTATGACATTAGCATCTACCCTGCTTGGTGACATCCAGACAGCTTAGGGTCAGAACCCTGAAATTCAGAAAATCAAGCAAGGGTTAGCAGAATCAGAAAGTGGAGAGTTCGGAGTATCTGATAGTGGGGTATTGTATTTTGGTGACAGACTATGTGTTCCGGATCAGGAGGAACTACGGAGGAATATCCTAGACGAGGCTCACAGGACTCCTTATGCGATGCATCCTGGTTCCGCCAAGATGTACTAAGACCTAAAGGGACGTTTTTGGTGGCCTGGGATGAAAAGAGACACCGCTAGATATGTCAGTACCTGTCTGACCTGTTAGAGGGTCAAGGCAGAACACCAGAGACCAGGAGGAGTTCTGCAGCCTATTCAGATTCCAGAATGGAAGTGGGAGGATATTTCCATGGATTTCATAGTGGGACTACCCAGAACCACGAATAGTTTTGATGCCATCTGGGTAATAGTCGACAGATTGACTAAATCAACTCACTTCTTAGCTATCAGGATATCCTACTCCATGGAGCAGCTAGCTCAGTTGTATCTTAAGGAGATTGTCAGACTGCATGGAGTTCCACGGACCATCATTTCAGACAGAGACAGCAGATTCATGTCATACTTCTGGGAGTGTGTACAGTCAGCATTGGGCACCAGGTTAAAGTTTAACACAACTTTCCATCCTCAGAAAGATGGTCAGACGGAGCGAGTAAATCAGGTACTCGAAGATATGCTCCGAGTGTGTGCTCTAGACTTCAAGGGAAGTTGGTGCAAATATCTGTGTTTAGCAAAATTTGCATACAACAATAGCTATCAGGCCACTATCGGCATGACACCCTACGAGGCTCTCTACGGGCGGAGGTGTAGATCTCCAATCTGCTGGTATGAAAGTGGTGAACAGAAAGAACTAGAACTTCAGACAGATCTAGTAGCAGATACCACAACAGCTATACAGCAGATCCGCCAGAGGATAGAGACAGCTCAGAGCCACCAGAAAAGCTATGCTGATACACGGCGTCGACCCTTAGAATTTTCTGTGGGGGATACAGTATTCCTCCGAGTGACTCCTATGAGGTGAGTAATGCGTTTTGGGAAGAAGGAAAAATTAAGTCCCAGATATGTGGGACCATACCTTATCACCAGAAGAGTTGGCAAGGTAGCATATGAGCTAGAGGTACCCCAGGAGATGTCTGCTATCCATAATATATTTCATGTCTCTATGCTGAAGAAGCATATCCCAGATGCCACCCAGGTGATTGAGCCCCAGTCGGTACAAGTTCGCGAAGACCTCAGCTATGACAGTCGGCCTATTCAGATAATAGACCGAGCAGTTAAGAAATTACGGAACAAGGAGGTACCATTAGTAAAAGTCATTTGACAAAATCACACCGTAGAAGAGGCAACTTGGGAGACAGAAGCTAGTATGAGACAGAAGTACCCAGAGTTATTTTAAGTTCGAGGATGAACTTTTTATAAGGTATGGGAGATTGTAACGCCCGAAAATTTTCTAATAAATTTTAGAAATATTCTATTATTTTTTTCTGGAATTTTAGAATATTTTTATGGAATTTTATGGGTAGCAGAAGTAGCAAAATTAAATAAAAATGTAAAATAGACTAAGCGGGAATTGAACCCGCGACTTATTAGACTCTACAACTTATGGCATGACTTTAGTAACCAGGTGGCCCCAGCAGGGGTGTGCTGAAAGAAGAGGAGAGAAATTATATTTATGATTTAGTTGGGTCGTATTAATTACTTAATATAAATAGGAAATTTAAGTAAGGGTTTATTATTTTTGGATCAGCAACTCTTCCTCACCCTCACCCTCACCCTCAATCACCACCCTCTCCCTCTTCCTCACCCTCTCGGCACACCAAGCCCCAAGGGACCTAGGGTTTCATCCCTAGGGTCATAGGAGCACCTTCCGGCGATGACTCTAGTACGAGGACGCTCATCTCCGCGAGAAGAACGCATAGACATAAGAAGATCGTCGAGGAGATCTTTTTCTTTGAAAACCTAGCGATCAGAACTGTAAGAAACCTAGCGCAGGAAGTAAGTAACCCCTCACCTGTAGTATAAGTAGTTAATCGTATGTTTTTAGTTCAGCCATATGCAGATTTTTCGGCACGTAGGGTGTATTTGACCCTCCTTGCAAGTTTAGGGTTTATTTGAGCACCTCTAGATGGGCCAGACATGTTTCCCTCTCCAGTTTTGGGGTTTTAGACGCTGTCGGGTGCCTAGAGGTGGTCCCCTAATAGAGAGGAGAGATAGAGCACACCAAGTGTTCGATAAAATGACTAGTACAGTTAAATGCTACAGTAGGTATTTTAATAGCTCAGTTAAATGTCATAGAAGCATTTTAAATAGCATGCTTAGTCTTGCTTCGGTTTATATGGGACTACGGTCCAATGGGTGGGCTCCCACAGTTGCCCCTAGGTTCAGAGAACCTAGATCTAGGTTCAGATAACCTAGTAACAACAAGATAAGATAAATTAGCTTATGAATCAGTATTTTACTTTTATCAGTGACACTGTGTTGGACTCTTAGTTGTCCTTGGGTTGGGCTCCCATAGTCGTCCCTAGGTATAGATATCCTAGTAAACCCTACTAGACTCGGGACTAGCTACTTCGGGTCTAGTTAGGAATGCGCACATAGCAAGTACAGTTGTCGAGCCCATCAGCAGCATGATTATTATGTTTATCTATTATGCAAAATAGTTTTCAAAACTTCACAATTCAGTTATGTGGATACAATTCAGATTTAGCATTAGCCTAGCATTAGTTTACCTTAGTTTATATATCCGTTCAGTTTTTCTTATTGATACAATAAGATAGTTCTATGATCAGTATTTGATTGCCATGACTCATATATCAGTATGTCATGTTTTAGCATTTTCAGTATAACTATCAGCGTGCATTTCCAATAGTATCTTTTAAAAGCATGATTTCATCGAATATATATTTTATGAGGTAGATGGTTCTTACTAAGCTCCCAAGCTTATAGTTTCCTTTTCCTTATACTGCAGATAAAGGTAAAGGGAAGATGGATTAGCGGAGGCTAGAGGACAATGTGTCAAGATGTGTGTGAGATGGAATTTGGAATAAAGACTCTCGGGGACTAGCAAGTTTAAAAAATTAGAATTTCTCATATTCTTATTACTCCACACATTTAGAATGTTTAAATATCATGAATTGTGAAAGTATGCACCATGCTATGCCTAGACCATTGGTTATCTTGATGTTAGTTAATAAACCACGAATAATGACAGTAATGACATGCCTAGGAATCTTATGATGCTTTTAAGTTAATACATTTGCATTGTATATGGATTAGTGGTGGAATGCAGCAGAAATCATAGCTCCAATCGATCAGCCGATCGATTGGGAAATGATTTTCCGCGTACAGAGAGCTGATGAATCGATCAGCTGATCGATTGACCATGGATCGATCAGCCGATCGATCGGAAAGTAATTTCCACGAACAGAGTGCTGCTGAATCGATCAGCTGATGATTGGCCCAAGCTGGATCGATCAGCCGATCGATTCAGAAAGGATTTCCGTGCGCAGAAGCACGTTGGATCGATCAGTGGATCGATTGAAGCCCTTTTCAATCGATCGAGTCTCAACTTCAATCGATTGGGAAGTCTGATTTCAGCTGGAAACGTCTGATTTCAGCTCCTTGATCAAATGGCATGTTTAGTTTGTATAAATGCTTAGTTTTAGCATGAGTATTGATACAAAACTCATGGTTCCACTCACCTGCTTAGTAATTGCCCAAGCATGCTAAATTTGATAGAAACAAGTATTAAATAGCTTAGAATGATAGCTTAGAATGGTGTTCTATTGTATGATATAGCATGAAAAGTTTAGATTCCCTTCTTTAGCATATGTACAACAATGAAAGTGTATTTTGAACATAAATCTCAGTTTTAATAGCAATTAGCAGATCTTTTAATTTAGTTCAGCCTTTCGCACATTATACATCAGTGGTAGCCACAGAATAGTTTAGCAACCGTAACCCCCGATCTTATAGCTTAGTTAGTAGAAGGCGGGGCGTTATAGTGTCATCCTCTAATCAATCTAAATCTTGAACTCCAAGTAGACTCACTCTAATCAAATAAGCTCAATATCTCATATTGACTCATTTGGGCATGACCATGCACTTAGTGGTCTCACTCTATCAAGAATAATGATGTCACTCCCGTCATATAGGAGGGATAGATCCCATCTACATCACTCACATCCTTCCGCATAATTTGTTACATACCCAGTAATCGCCTTTATAGTCCACCCAATTACGGGTGACGTTTGACGAAGCCAAAGTATGCAACTCCTTATGTAGGGAACCATGGTGACTTTAGGTTCAAGGACTAGTAGTCATACTAATAGCCACATGAGAAAGTATATGACACTCATATAACGATCCATGATATTTTCTCATGGCGGGTCATTCAGTATACATTCTCCAATGCATACCCATGTGTCAACTTGATATCTCTATATCCATGACTTGTGAGATCAAGTTATCAAGTTGACCTATATGCTAGTCTCATTGCATTAACATTGTCCCTGAATGTTAATACTTGACTAGGAATGATTAAGAGTAGCGTTCCTTATATCATCTCACTATCGAATCAACCAATCGATTGATATAGGTAAGAACCTTCTACTCAAGGACGCTATTATACTTAGTTATTTGGCACCAATACAAGTAAGTATAATAACCAAAATAAAATCCTTTATATATATAGGAATATGATACAATGAGTCCATACAATAATCATCATATGATTTGGCTCTAGGGTTCTAACTAACAGCATTTAGCGTCGTAATCTGGCTTGAGTCTTTTGGTGTTCCTGCACATCTGGTTTCATGTAATTCAATAGTAGAAAAGAGTTCCTCTAGGGTACTTACCTCCAAGTCCTTTGAGATGTAGTAAGTGTAGATTATTGAGGTCCATTCTGGAATCTTGGGAAAGGCATTGAGTGCGTAGCGTATCGTGTCCCGGTTGGTTACCGCTTCTCCGAGGTTTTTGAGTCCGGTGATTAGTTCTTTTACCTTTGCGTGTAGATCGGCTACCTTCTCACCTTTTTCCAAACAGATATTTGTCAGTTTGTTCTGAAGAATATCTCTTCTTGCAAGTTTGGCTTTGGATATGCCTTCGTGGAGTTCCAGAAATTTTTCCCAGAGTTCTTTGGCCGACGAGTAACTTTCGATGCGGTTGACTTCTTGAGGCGGCAACACACTTAGCAAGTGATATTCCGCACGATTATTTGCTACCGAATCATTTTGTTCTTTCTTCGTCCAAAGACTTTCTTCTTTTTCCTCTCCATTTTGATTAGTAGGAGCTACAAAATTATAATTTATTATTAAACGAATTTCAAAGTCTGTTTTTAGAAATACCTCCATACGACATTTCTAGTGTGTGAAGTCTCCCTCAAATTTTGGTGGAACGATGCTTAGTCCGGGCATTGGTTGCTTTGCTTCGGTCGATGGTTAGTCCTTCTAAAGCGTCCTCACTCTGATACCACTTGTTGGTCCCTTTGAAGGTCGGCAGGAGGAGAGGGGTGAATTGCCCTGCACAAAAAAAACACACCCTTCTTGGACTTCTTAAACTAACACTTGCATAAATAAATAAGAGTAATAAACTAAAAGAAGAGGCACAGGAGTTTACTTGGTTATAATCGGGGAGGTTGTTAATCCAATGAGAATGAAGCGCAATAGATATCTCCTTTCAGGTGGAGAAGCCTCTTACAACATTCAAGCACAAAAAAATAAGAAGCTAAATTAACAATGAAAGTATACAAGTGTTGTAATCAGAATTGCTTGTCTTGTTGAGTTTCTTGGACCAAAACTATATTTATAACCTTGGTCAGGGCGCTTGGAAGGGTTCCAGGTGCTTGAGAGAGAATAAAACTTTATCCCTTCTCGCATAGATCACGTTTGACCACGATCTGGATAACATCCAAGTCTGGGCGCCCAGAAGGGTTCCGGGCGCCCGAACCAAGAAAGTCAATAGCGTTGATTTTTTCGATCCGAGCCCTCTGCTCCAGTTCAGCTCGCCTCGATCTGAGTCTTCCGCTCCGACTCCGCTTGCTTAGATGATCTCGGCCATCCGGAATAGGGCTCACCCGAACCCAAATTCCGGCCTTCTCCTCGAGCAGCCTTCCTCCTCGATTTCTCATCCCTAGAACGTCGCATACGTTCTTCGTGTCCATCGGTGTACTCTTTCGCGGCACCTCGTCCCTCGAACGCACCGAGCCCGTCGACTCTCTCCCTGTGTCGTCCTTCTCGTTAGTCGCGTCTTTCGCTCGACTTTTTGTGCTCCTAAGCTCCTGCACACTTAGACACAAGGGTTAAACTAAATAGGACCTAACTTAACTTGTTTGATCACATCAAAATAACCTTAGGGTTCCAACATGCCCTCTCACACGGGATCGTGTATGTACTTGATTTATTCTTTCTCAATAGCATGGGACAGTCACCGCCAGGCCAGGGTGACGAATTTCACCTTCTATAAAAATACAATCAAATAATTCATTAGAATTTTAAAGTAGGTGGTTGTAACGACCACCCTTCTTACTACTACTACTACCTAAGAGTGACCGTTATTTAACTACTAACTCTACTTAACCGGTATGATTAAAAACCACATGGAAACCCTACAGAAAAATTTCGGCAAAATTTCTCCTGTACCGGTGACCTTAAACTGATATACAGACACTATATACACAGCCACAGGCGGCTGGAACTGATGACAAATTCTCACGCAGTTATATAAGTGTCAAAACCAAAAGAAAACTATACCAGAAATCACTACACAAGATTACAATTCATCTTCTATGTCCTAATAACATCAAAATAACATATATCATCCCAATTACTAAAATGCGGAAGCTTAATAATGAAATACAACTTCTTACTTCCTAGTTTTCTTATCATCCTAAATAAATAATTTAATCTAGACAAATCCTTAACTAAGTCCCAAGGCTTCCATAGTCCTGGCATCATACATCCTTCGAACACCTCCTTGTCGTCTTCCTTTCTATATCTTTTCCTTTCCTGTATCTGCGGTAAGAGGAAAATGCATCTATAAGCAAAATGCTTAGTAAGCGCTATCCTACTCACAAAAACTCGATATGCATGTGAATATACTGAAGACTAAAACTGAATGCTCAAAAGGAAAACTACTCATGCTCAGCTACTAGTAAAAGAAACAAACATACTGAAATGCTAAACATGTAAAGCTACTCATGCTCAGAAAATAGCAAAGAACAGTAAGCTAATCTAAATAACATGCTAGCATAAAAGAAAACTCAACTTGCTGATTTTAAAACAAAGTGAAACTTAGTTCATCTGTTCTAAACTTATTCTTTAATACTTTATATTTATGTAAAACTTACTTTACTTGTTCAAAAACTTATACTTATAATACTTCAAAATAATAATCAACTTCTTCTTGGGCCCGACAACTGTACTTGCTATGCGCGCATCCCTAACTAGACCCGAGATAGCTGGTCCCGAATCTAGTAGAATTTACTAGGTTATCTAAACCTAGGGACCGACTATGGGAGCCCAGCCCAAGGACTACTGAGAGTCCTGCATACTAGGTTATCTAAACCTAGGGACTGACTATGGGAGCCCAACCCAAGGACTACTGAGAGTCCAGTACAGTGCCACTGATAAAAGTAAAATACTTGTTATCTTTTAATACTTCTAATATATAATGCCTCGGCACTTTCTTTAGCACCTTGTGTGTCAAAATCCCTAAAGTCTTGACTTCGGGATCTACTTAAGGCCTTGGCCTTTTCTTTCTTTTCTTTATCTTTCTTATACTTGTTCAAGTAAAATACTAGCCTTTTCCAACATGCTACAACAGATTTAAAACCAAGGAAAAACAAATCTGAAATCTTCAGGCATGCTACAGCAGAAATAAATCAAAGAAGGAAAGATCTGCGTTCTTTTTTAAAAAGGAAAACTACATACACTTAGAGAGTAGCTGTTCATGCTTGTTGAAGTAGCGAAGAAACTACAACTGCAATGCTAATAAACGGGCTGATCATGTTTGTTAAAAATAGCCAATGAAAACTAGAAAATTTGCATATCATACAAGCTTAAACTAAATCTAAAACTTATTAGAACTAAAACCTTAAATCTTGCTACATCAGAGATAAAAAAAAACAAGAGAGCAAAGGATGCATGCTACTCATTAATCTCTAGCTATTCCAAAGTTGTACAGTGTAATCCGAAAGCAACGGAAAACCAAAACTACAACGTGAACTGATATAGCTGTTCCTACTCATTGGAGCTACATAAATTTGAAATCTGCATGCATAAAAACTAATAAGGAAGGATCTATATCGAAAACTAAACAACTGAAATATTAACAGCACAAAACCACTCTACTGCATGCTCGTTTAAAGGCCTATTCCTACACATGGCAACAAAGAAGAAAATCAAATACTAGGATGTTACATGCTCTCATTTCCAAATCTAAACAACTAAATCTGGTCTTATGGCAGCAAGCTTCAAGATAAACCAAACCTAAGTCTGTTCATGTTATTCTAATAGCAAGGAGAAACATTATAATTCAATACTGCTCATGCTCTTCTAGTAATAAAGAAACTACACATGCTTAACTAATAACAAATAGGAAAGTCCAACAACATGCTAAATCATAAGACTAAAGAATCTAACTCACATGCCTTATATTCAAGAATGCAAATATACGGCAGCAAAGGAATTAATAACCAAGCTAAAGCAGCAGAGGAAATCAACCAAGCTAAGACAGAATAGGGAATTTAACCAGCAAAGGCAGCAAAGGATTAACCAAGCTAAGGCAACTGCTCTAGATACCAGCGGAGTACCCTAACCAAAACAAAGTGTTTCCTTCTCCCTTTCCTTCATGAAGGCCACGACAGAAAACATCCAAAACCCCCAAATTCTCTCATCTTCATGGTGTGACTCAGAAACAAGCAGTAACAAAAAGGAAACAAGGTCCAAAGCAATTAAGCACAAGCTAAACAACAAAACCCCATTCTCTTTCTTTGAAGCACACGGCAACAAATTCACACAACAATTCCACAGCAAAACTCGAAACCAAACAAGGAAACACCAAAACGAAATCGAAACAACTCTTACCACAGGTGAGTAGCGACTTACAGCGTGTTCTTGGATTCAAACCGAGGAGGAAAAGGGGTTCTAGGGTTCGGAGACGGTGAAGATCTCGGCGGCTTCTTGGTGTTTCCGAGCTCCCCTCGTCGAGGTGGTCACGCACGGGTGGAGACCGGCCGAAAAAACCCTTCGCCGGCGCCGGAGATCGAGCCCTAACGCCTGCTTCTTCGCTTCCGCCGCGAGAGAAAAAACGCCGTCGAGAAAGGAGAAAGATTTCCGGGTTCGGGAAGAAAAGAAACCTAAGTCCTCTTTTAAACTAGGGTTTCAAATTATAACTCAAATATTATTCGGTTCGAGTTTTACTAAGAAACATTCGGCTGGTCTGTTGGTTAAGCGAATCTTTGCTTAACCCAGGTTTCCGGTTCAAACCTTAACATGAATATTTTTTTGTCGAAACTTCCTTCGTTTAGTAAAAATACCAAACGACCTTCAAAAATTACATAAAAATACTCTAAAATTTTTAAAAAATCTCTAGAATTTTTCTATAGCATTTCTAAATATTTTTAAGAACTTTTAGAACTCCTAATGAAAAAAATTGGGTCGTTACAGTGGTATGATCATGGGAGATTTGGTATGAAATCCAAATTTCATACTCTTCCTCTTTATTTTGTATTCTTCTATTTCTTTCATAGTAGCATCATGACTTAAATGCCGGAGGAATCTCATCGAGATGACTATTAATATCTTTTGATGTGTGTTAATCTATGTAGATCTGGTTACATTATGAAAAGAAGATTGGTCATCGAGGTCCAATGATGTCGTATATGTAAGATAAATAGGGTGAGAATTCTTTACAAATTTGTTTGTTTACACTGAGGATGGATAAAAGAGGAATGCATCATCTTCGGTGAAAAATGATTCATAATGGTAAGAAAATAAAGAGAACTCTGGAAGGAAAGGGGGAAAAAAAAAAAAAAAGAGAACTCACGATGAGAGAAGAACTCAAGCTCATGGTGGCTTATGACAATGCTTCGTATTTTAATCATCGCACCTTTCCGAAGAGACAGAAAGAACATCGGATCGTAAATGCATGAAAAAAGTAATTCAAAATCAATCCGCGGATTAAAAATCTATCCTTTTTCTAGTTTTATATAATCATCCAACGTCACAATAAAGTCAATGTCTAGATGAGACCCACAAGCTACCAAACCCAACCAAACGCCCCAATAATTATTATTCTAACTCTTCCACCGATCCAACCACAAGCTCCTCCTCATCGCATTGATTCCCAAAGTTTGAAAAGTCCAATCGCAGTCGCGGATCTCCTTCCTTGCCATCGCTGAGCTGTTCCTGCTATTTTTTGGTCGCCGCCTTCTTCTTCTTCGATGAAAGCGCAGCTGAACAGGCTCGGAAATGGAGGCGATCCGGCAAGGTACGGTGTGCTGGATAGCAGAGGGAGGAATCCGGTGGCCGCCGTCTCCACTCACTCCGCCGTGAAGCTGATCATCGCCGCCTTCGTCGGCCTCCTCTTCCTCGTCTTCCTCATCTCTAACAATGCGGTGAGGGCTAATTATCTACATCTCTAGCATCGCCTTGAGTTCTTTGCAATTTGGTTTTGGTATTTTGTTGCAAGAGATTTGTCCCAAAAATCGATGAAATCGATGCCCTGTTTTTTTGCTTCTTTTCATTTTAACTTTAATTTTTAATCTATCAATTTTGATTTTAAGCTTTGAGGCTTATTTTTTATATAATTTTATTCTATGAGAATTGGCATTTTAATCATTAAATTCATGATTAAGGCAACTTAATTGATTCAATATTAAAAAATAATTGTGCTCAGAGCACAAGGAAAGGAAAGGAATCTCTCCCCAGTAGTTGGACTATCATGCTCAAATTACTTAAGTTTAATTAATGTTTTGGTGATGCACTCAATCATTAACCTAAAATTTAAAAATGTTCCCCTAGACTTGGCCAAAGTAATATTCATTTTACCACAACATTTTACTTTAGTTGTAAGTTTAGTCCTTGCTAGATCTTGAATACAAGAGCAATAAAAATAAAGTCTAAAAAATGAAAAGGGAAAAAAATATAAAGTTGCAAAAATAAAAAGTAAAATATCTTAACCAAAGATAGATGGCAATTGAAGGGGAGGAAAGTGAATAAAAGCCCAACTACCTAACCATTGGAAATTATTATTTTAATATTTGATTCTTTCAGACGTGTCGTCCACATATGAGGCCTTGTCAAACCGTTGACTAAAATTTAAAATTATATAAAACTTATTAGATAGTTTATAATCTAAAACTAAATATGCAAATGTTAGAATATTTATGTTGATAAATTTATTGAAATCTAAAATCAAATTAAAACTTTATAAAAATATGATTTTAATTTATTTGTTTGAATTTGATTTGTGGTAAAGACTTTTAGTTGGAGCGATCAAGGAGGAGATCCACACCCAAAACTCACATTGAACCAACCGATTGAACCGGATTCAAGAAGACCCATCACGTTGGTCTGCCCGAACCAACCGGCCCGAACCGAATCGGCACCGCCCGTCATCCAATGCCGGGGATCGCCGCCCCCTCCTCCTTACGCCGCCCGCCTCCGCCCCTCCGCTGCCTGCCCCGAATACTTCCGCTGGATCCACGAGGATCTACGACCATGGAGAGAAACTGGAATCACCCGCGATATGGTCCTGCGATCGCGCCCCTTCGCGACGATCCACATGGTGGTCGTCGGCGGCCGCGTCTACGTGCAGGAGTACTTCGGCCGCGGCCTGTCGCGGAACGTGTTCACCCTGTGGGGTATTCTACAGCTCATCCAGCGGTACCCAGGCCGCGTGCCGGACTTCGAGCTGGTGTTTAATTGCATGGACATGCCGTCGGTGAAGGCGGCGGAGTACAACGCTTCGACCGGCCCACCGCCGCCGCTTTTCCACTACTGCAAGGACGACAAGACGAGGGACATCCTCTTCCCCGATTGGTCCTTCTGGGGATGGTAATACATCGCAATTTCATCTCCCATGATCAAAAGATCATTTTTTTTTTGTTTGATTTCGATCAAAGTCGAAAAGAAAATCGATTTTTTAGTCTAAAGGAAATTAGGGTCACACCACTAATTGAACTAATCTGGCTTAACCTTAATGGTTAATTTGGAAGGCCGGAGACGAACATAAGGCCATGGGTTCCCTTGATGAAGGAGATGAAGGAAGGCAATGCAGAGGTGAAATGGACGGAGAGAGTACCGTATGCTTACTGGAAGGGCACTCCTTTCATGGGCGGCACCAGGCTCGACCTTGTCAAGTGCAATGTGACCAAAGAACGAGACTGGAATGCTCGAATCTATGCACAGGTACACATTCAGTCAGCTTGGAAATTTTGTCGACAACAACAATCATTGCTAGATTTTCCTCAGTTTATTTGATATCCTTTGATAGGATTGGAACAAAGAATCGAAGCAAGGGTATCACCGGTCAAATCTGGCCAGGCAATGCCACCACAGGTAAGGAATTTGTTGCCTCAGTTTTCTTCAGGCAATGTGTTTGTACATTTGCTAACAAGAGGTTTTGGTGCACAGGTATAGGATTTATGTGGAGGGACTTGCGTGGTCTGTGAGCCAGAAGTACATCATGGCCTGCAACTCACCGACGCTCTTTGTTGACACTAAGTTCATTGAGTTCTTCCAACGTGGCCTCATGCCCAGCCGCCATTACTGGCCTGTTGCTGTGAACAACAAGTGCAGGGCCATCAAATTCGCTGTTGACTGGGGTAACGCTCACCCGGAGGAGGTAATTGCACAAGTTGGATTTCGAGATGTGAAACAAGATTTAGCTAAATAGATTTGTCGCAATGAATAGCACATGACAGATGGCTTTTTATAGGCACAAGCTATGGGCAAAGCCAGCAGTGATTTCTTCCAGGAACAAGTGACAATGGATCATGTTTATGATTACATGTTGCACTCAATTACAGAGTACGCCAAGCTTCTGAGGTATCAGCCTAGTGTACCAGAAGGCTTCACTGAAGTTTGCATGGAGTCTTTGGCCTGCCATGCTTCAGAGAAGACCAAGGAATACATGTTGGAATCCATGGAGAGGTGGACAAGTGACACAGAACCCTGTGCATTAGATCCACCCTTTACTTCAGACGAGCTCCAGAAGCTGCTCGAGACAAGGGAGAACAATGTGAAGCAAGTGGAGACGTGGGAGCAGCAAGCTGGGGAGGAACAAGGGAACAAGAACTAGCCATTTCAATGCTTCCACATCTTTTGATAAAGCCATCAAATTTGAGGAAATGAGCTTCAAGTTGTTCCAATTGGAAACTGAACTACTGCATGAGTCAGTGTAGTTGAATGGAGAATAAACACCATATGACTTGGGAGCCTTCTTTTAGCCATTTCCCCCCCTTTTTGGTGATTACCAATAACGTTGGCACTATTCTTTTCGTGATCTCATTCTAATTGTATGACATGGATTAAGATTGTTTTGGTTTCTGTGTCTTTCAATCTGCAAAAGTGTATTCGTTAGCTGTAAGAGTTGAAAAAGAATGTCTTGATGAAGACCATGTGTAGAAATTCCTCAGAGTTAACTTTGCAAGAAAAATGAAAGGTGAATGTAGCAAATGCAAGTAAACATGACCAGTGGAAGGCCCTTGCATTGATTTATCAAGGTATCTATATTAGCTACTAACCATTGTTTTTGTTAGAACAGGAAGATGCAGAGAAGCAGACCAGAAGAGAACATGGCGGCAAGTGTTCCAATATCAAACTAGCCATTGCCATCTCTAATTTTGCTTTATTCACCCCAACAGAGTGTAAGTGTCCCTTAGATCCTCATTCTTCTAGTACTGCCATTTTTCTAGTGGATTCTTTTGTTCTTTCATGCTTGTAAATTTGTGAGTTAACCACGCAAGTTATAAATACTGATAACATATTTGTTCCATCAGTATTTTGTTCCTATGAACAAGAGAAGCCATTAGGTACCACAGATAGGAGTGGTTTAGTAAGGTATATCAAAATTTAAACCTTATACTAACATCGTACCGGAAAATTTAATATAACAAAAATTCATACCAACAACGTATCAAATTTTTGGTATGATATAAATTTCATATCGTATATAGTTAAATTTCAATGTCGATACAATATACTGAAAATTTTGATATAAATCTTATACTTATATCAAAAATATTGATATGATATTATATTATACCGAAATTTTTAATATATTATTAAATTGGTATGGTTCGGTATATTTCAATACGGTACATGTGGTATATCAAAATTTCAGTATTTTTCCTCACCTCTAATAACAGATAGATGGAAGAACAATAAACTGTATGCAGGGATATGATATAGCATAACTTTTGCTATTCGCTTCTATGTAGATCTTTATATATAGATAAAGTTTAGTGAACTGAATACTTTATGCAGGGATATGATATAGCATAACTTTTGCTATTCCTTTAGCTTCTATGTAAATCTTTATATATATAGATAAAGTTTAGTGAGATACGATTTTTAGCTGAGAAATAAGTTTCATGTTGTTAATATGTAGACCTTTATCTAAGTGTTCTATGACCTTTGGTTATCTAATAAATTCATGACTCATGAATCATTCGCTGATGGAGTGCAAATCATCCATATCTTTTCTTCATTCTCATCATCCAATTGGTGAGGGAACAGCTCGAAGATTATTTGGCTGAGAGTTTTCTATATGAGGTAAACTAAGACATAACAAAATTGAACACTATGTTGAGAATAATTCATACATATTATCAGGAAATTCACTGTTCACCTTGTTTAATTATTTAAGTTTGAGTAAAAAATTTGAGGCACTAAACTTAGAGGAAATGATACGAGACAAATATAATAGAGTGGAAGTTCATTAATTGCATTCACCAAAACAATCACTATATCTGAAATTCAAGTGGAAATTCTCTAATTACCTGAGCAAAATAATCATCACATCATTATCTATTTATCTTGAGGTTGAGAATGTTGACCATCTGTGTAAAGAATGGATTGGAGAAGGAAAGAAATTCAAAGTTAATAACAAAAAGAAAGGTAATGGAAAAAAATAGAAAAGAAAAAAATCTCGAAAAGAAAAGAAAAAACTAGAAAGACAACTAAAAGAAAAGAAAAAACAAGAAAGACAAACTAAAAGAATGAGAATGAAGAAAAAATTAAAGCGTCGGGGCCGCCACTTGCTGCCCGCGCACGAGGCAACCTCACGTGCAGGTCGACACTTGCGGCCGCACGAGGAGATCCTAAACCGGTAAGTTCGATCCAATCTCTATAGGAGGGTGGAACATGAGTTGTCTTCTGTCCGATTTAGATCGACGAGAAAATTGATCAAAAATGATCCACAAATGGATTATTAAATCCATCTGCACATTAAGTAAATCGAAGAAAAGAACAAAATTTATCCTGCCAAGTAAACAGGGTTACGTGCCTGTAGTTCGAGATCATGATCATCAACCGATACAAGAGGGATTATGGAAAGAAAAATTCAGGAGAAAAACTTAGAGATTTTGTTGATGCTAAATGAAAATAGATCATGGCATTTTTGTTTCATTTTTGTCTTATGCGCCGGCCCTGGCCGCCTTCGCGGGCTGCACGAAGAACTCCGCCACTACCCGCCGTTGGATCTTCCCCGTCGCCGTCTTCGGCAGCGAGTCCGTGATGAACACCCTCTTCGGCACCTTGAACGCCGCCAGGTTCTTTCGGCAATGACTCACCACCTCTGACTCATCGACCTCCGCCCCGTCCCTCGGGATCACTGCGCAATTTATCTGCAGTCACTGCCGTCCGTTAGCCAGCCGGCGGAGCTGATCCGATGAGAGAAACTATAGGAGGAGTTGTGGCGTGGCTTACCTCTTCGCCGTACTTGTCGTCTGGCACGCCGAACGCCACCGCCTGCGCGATGTTCGGGTGCTCCAGCAGCACCGCGTCTACCTCGATCGGGGAGATCTTCTCGCCTGCGATCGTGGTTAATGGGAGATTAGATGGGATGAGAGTGTTCGACGAAATGAGAGGGGATGAAGTGAAGGTGTACCTCCGCGGTTGATGAGCTCCTTGATGCGGCCGACGAGGTGGAGGTAGCCATCGCTGTCGAGGAAGCCGACGTCTCCAGTGTGGAACCACCCGAAGGCGAAGGCCGCCTTGTTGGCCTCGGGGTTGTTTTTATAGCCCTTGGTCACGTTAAGCCCACGGATGCAGACTTCGCCGGGCTCGCCCGCCGGCCGGCGGCAGCCTTCCTCGTCGAGGATCGCCATCTCCAGACCTGCAGGGGGGCCCACGGCGCCGGGCGTCCGCGGCCCGTCCTCCGGGAGCGGATTCGATGCCATCTGGTGCGAAGCCTCGGTCATCGCGTACGCCTCCAGGACGGGAGCGCCGAAGGCGGCCTCCAAATGCTCGAGGATCGCCGGCGCCAGCGACGCGCTGCAGCTCCGGATGAAGCGGAGCTTAGGGTAAGCTGGCTCGGGCCGGGCGGAGTGGCGATCGAGCAGGATCTGGTGGATGGTGGGAACCGCGGTGTACCAAGTGGCGCCGGAGGCGACCATGTCGGCCCAAAATGTGGAGGCCGAGAAGCGACCAGCCGCTGGGAGGGTCACGGAGGCGGCGGCGGAGAGGGAGGAGAGAAGCGCCGCCATCAGACCGTGGACGTGGAACAGGGGAAGTACGATCACCGTGGAATCCGCCTCGGTGAGCCGATACACGGATTTGATGTTCTTGACCGACGCCGCCAGGTTGAGCTGCGTAAGAGGCACGCCCTTGGGGCGACTCGTCGTCCCGGAGGTATGAAGAAATAGCGCGACGTCCGAAGGATCATTGATGCGGCCGGCGAGTAGGGCGGCATCATCCTCCTCCCCGCCAGGGAGGGTGAGCTCCAGCGCTCCCGACGCGTCTGAGAGCGACGCGGCGGCGCGGGGGATCCCGAGTTGCTCCGCTGCCGCTTCCGCGGCCGCGTTGCCCTCCGCGCTCGTCACCAGCAGCTTCGCCTCCGAGTCGGACAGGTAAAACACGAACTCCTCTTGCGTATAAGCGGAATTGAGCGGGATGGCCACGCCGCGGGCCCGAATGACGGCGAGGAAGACGATCACGAGCTGCGGCACACAATCAAATCGACTAATCAGCCAAACCAATTAAAGATCAAAGAACCATTACATGGGAGGGGAACAGAGCATACCTCAACGGTGTTAGGAAAAGAGAGCGCGACGACATCGCCGGCACGGACGCCGGATGCGGCGAACCGGGTGGCGGTGGCGTCGACGAGTTGGTGGAGGCGGCCGTGCGAGAGCTCGAGCCGGCCGGGTACAAAGACGGCCCGGCGGGAGGGGAAGTCAGCAGCGGCCTTCCGGAGGACGGCGGTGAGAGTGGCGAACCCTTCCATGATCACTTCTACGCCAACAAAGCAATTGCCAAACGAGCGACGGCGACGATATGGTGAGCCGACGGCGTGAATAAATAGGGCACAGGCACTCAGGCAGGGACGGAGTCAGGAACCAGGGCGAGGGGGAGGTATGGTATGGACATGTGTCGTCGGGCACGGAACCTCCTCACTTCATACCGGTGGGGTTAAAATTAACCTAAAAAAAAATATTAATAACATAAAAATATATTTTATTAATTTTAAATTTTGAAAAAAAAAACTAAAATATCTTGAAAGTATCTATTTTTTTAAAAAAATGTGTTGATTTTATTTTATTTACTTGAATTAAAATAATTATTAAAATTTATTTATTTATTTATTTTCTGAGAGTCTCGTCTTGGCAAGGGGCCATGCATGGAAGCCGTGCTTAGACTAATATGAAACACAACAGTGTCCTGATTTAATACGAGTATCTCGTGCCATGTAAAAGTAGCATGGACTTCAGCGTTTTGTTCTACACGTCGAGTGGAGTTTGGTCTTCTGGTGCACAGCCATTTAAAGCCTCTTCTACTTGGCTTCAAGCAAAAGACGACAATTCAAGTAGAACCTCCACCGAGTGCTGCCTCTTCTTCTTCTTCCTTGTTTTTGCCTTTCTTTTCTCCTCCATGGAAAATGAAAACAATTCAAAGGGCCCGCTGCTGCAAACCGAGGACCAACTTGTACATTTCCTCTTGTCTTCTGCTCTGACTTCTAAATGCTTTCCAAAGTTCAAAAAAGGAGCGTGCAGTGTGTGTTTTCGGCTTGTGCATGGGTATGGGCTGGCCTTGTCCAGCATAAGAATAACAACTCAAATGATGATCGAACTTCGATATTAGTTGAGGAATTGGATTTTTATTCATCGAATTGAAGGTGTTCTGACTCATATCTTTCTTGATAGTCGTTAGCAATTCGGTACAGGAACATCGATAGAGACATTAAACTAATTCCTCATAATTGTTGGCGGATTGATTTATCATTTTGAATAAGGTTATTCTATTTGAGACGGATTTTGTTGCTTATACGATATTAAGATGTGATTAGTAATATCAATTGAGAAAAAGCAAATCTTTTCACACAATTTGATTAATGAAATTTAACAAGTAACATGTCTTTAAAAACATGTTAAAAAGTACCATTAATTTTTATCTTGTATCTTATTAACAATGGCCATTAATTGTTTCTATTACATTTGAAGCAGTACAACTACAGACTCCTGACGTATTCAGTGCATTGAGAAGAAGTATCTTTTGCAGCCATTTATATTAAGCACCTTATCCATTGCATTAGATATGAGATCACTATTTAGAATTTTCATTATTGGGATCTTCCTCTGCGCTCTCTTGAATTCTTCCGGAACCAAAGATGTATCTCTTGAACGACGACTCTGCTGACTCAATAGCCCGCTTGATCTGAAAATTGAAATCCATCAAGCTTGTGACCACATCAACAGAGAGATCGAAAGGAAATAGAACTCTAATTTATACAAAAATGTTATGGTAAGGGCAAATGAAAAAAAGTGGAAAATTGCACTAAAACCATAACAAAGAATAAAACTATGTTAACGACTTCATCAAAACTAATCTTAGTCAGACTTCCAAATAAGGGATAAGATCCACAAAGCCAACCTCAAATAGTGGAGAATCATAGTTTCGTTATGTGAATCTATAGATTATATTGAAACGACAATACAAGTCCACAACTTTTTGGTTGTTCCCATCACTAATTCGGGGGTATGGTGTAAGCCATTCCATAGAAGCTAAGACAGCCAGACACCTCTCATTAATGTCCAAACTTGGGTATGATATGTGTTCTATGTTAGTCTTTATATGCACCACTGATAGAGGTATAAACTGACTAATCAGTGTCAGAGTGTCAATATCTAACATTGTAAAAGAAATAGATAAAGAGTCCAAGTATTAAAGGTCTGCAAGATCATTCTGTCGAATTTGCTTAGGCTATGATACATGCTAGCGCTAACAAAATCTTTTTTGTCTTTTTGATGGTTCTGATCACCAAATCAAACCAACACTTAAGGTAAATCCTTCACCACGCCAGCAACCATGATGTTTCACTTCCACTCGTAGGACCCTTGGCAATGACTTTAAACACACTCCTCTAAGAAGATTGATGGTGCTCACACAAACCTTTACTTACTTTTATCAATATCGAGAGGTTTTGGCTTCTCGGTTCATTGCAATCTCATCCTACATTCCTCTCTTCAGCCAGAAGGCCTTTTCCTTACCACATTCAAGTTAGTTGGGAATGACTCCTTTGAGTTCACATTGTAAATGATAATGTCAATATTAATGATCCTCAATGAGTATATCCACATAACAGAATTCCCACCACGAGTCATGCCAAATAATTCAATCCTCATCACATATATACTAGAGAAGTTTTGGCTGGTTGTCTTCTTCACTTGTGATGTTCCATAAGCACTAATGCACTATTAGACACGTTCGCCTCCACCGATATCATGAGACCAAAGCACAGCTAGAAATCAGCTGGATATGACATGTTTAGATCTAGTTCAATAAATTTTTCAAGACAAATCTTGTTATTCTGTAGCTTATTGGATGGCTCCCTCACATGGCACACCAGCAATACTTGTTCATTTAGGTTTTCATGCCATCATTCAATGATCTTTCAGAGGTGATTCCCTCAACCACACTTAAACTTTGTTGCAAAAAAAAAAAAAGCAAACTTTGCATCTCTAGGCAGCAGAAAATTTTCCCAATCACTACACTACATACAACTTGAAAAAAAAAAGTTTTCTAAAATTTTGTTTCTCTAGATATTTAACTACGCATGAGCTTAAAAAAAATCTGAGATTCAGACAAAGATTAAGCGACAAAGAAATTAGAGAGGAAAAAAACTTCAAAAAAGGAGGGTTCAAGGGTTCCTAATGAACTCACGGGGAGAAGAGCGTTGTCTTGGGGGACATAGTCGGCGGTGAGGAGGAGGTATGCGGCGGTGGCGGTGCCGACCATGGCGGTGCGGCGGATCAGCTTGTCGGTCCTCCGATCTATCGCCATCCCTCCTCTTGCCAGTGGATGCGACGCGATGCTTCTTGCATACGACCGAGAAGGTTCGAGTTCGGAGGCTTAGAAATCATATTGTTTTGTGCTAATTGTATTATAAAATTTATATCAATGTAAATTTATATAAAATAATTTTAAAAACAACTTGTTTATGTGATTGGAAACTATACGATGCCAAAGTTCACCATCCAGATACCAAGGATTCTAAAACAAGATGTCTGAAAAAACAATTCTCAATTGCTCGATCCCTGAAACGTCATTTCATACCAAAAAAGGAAAAAAAAAATCTATCTAGTAGATCTTTGATAGATACAGAACCCTGAAGGTGCTGCTTCCAACCTTGGCAGACGTAGAGCAATCACCCTTGCTCTTGTTGCCAGATTTACTAACCATTTTCGCAGAGTTTTCATCCTTGTAGTGTAATTAATTCCAGGTTATAACAAGGTTAATTTCACACCTGCAAATTCATAACCGAAACACTTCAGTTTAAAACAAAATCATTCCATTATATTGTAATGGTTGGTAGTTAACAATTCTAACTACTCTTTAGAATCCCAACACCCCTGAAGTATCACAGTCATCAGGAACTCAAATGGTATTTAGCAACAACAAAACAGCTTTTTGGAATTAAAAAGCAAGAGCAGATCTACCTCCCATAAAGAAAAGCAAAGTGTCCAAAGGATTCACAAAAAAGGCAGCAAGAGGACTTAATCTGACCTCTTGAGTAGCCCATGCTGCCGGGCGGGCACCGGAGATGTTGTTTCCTCATGAAGTGTTGCATCTTGATGCATTCGCGGTTGGCATGCGAGACACCTTTTTCTTTCTTCCTATCCATCTCGAGTTGGAATTGCAAATTTATCAATTCCATGATTTGTAAATGAGTTGTAGAACTTCAATTGTTTCATAGACATCTTTTAAGTAAGATAACTTGCTATGCAAAGAATAAAAAAGAAGAAATCCATACACAAGGAATCTGCATATAAACAGGAATTCAAGGTCTCTAAGGTCATCAATTTTTTTTTTTTGTCAAAAATGCGTAATGACCTTATAGAATTTAAAATCTAGATAAGTAAGCACATAAGACATTAGGAAAATTCTAAGAGCAAAATGATGCCTATTAACGTGAAATTGAGGTGTCTAGGTTAGTTAAACACTTTGGGTAAAAAAACTTGACAATGGTCAATCAATTGGATTTGAATCTAGTCAATTGAAATTGCTTGGGTCTCCTGTTTGTTATCAAACACCTTTAGCCATATTTAGCCATAAGTATTTAATGAGCTTAGAAATCTCAAAATCATAAAAACAAACATGCCCAAACTCAATGGAATACTAGGAGTGTAATAATATTCATTTGATACAAATTTGAAGCCTTTAGAATCATTTAATATTTTTGATAAAAAAATATTTGACAACTAACAAGTTCAAATCCTTTAAAAATAATATTGACAAACGCAAACAAGCACCAAAATAATAAAAAAATGTCAGTTTGATTTGAATCACATTCAATTGATCAATTGAAAATCACTCCCAATCAAAGCACTACAAAAAAAAAAATAAACATTGAATTTTTGGGACGAATTTTCAAAACAAATTCATTAAAAGAAAATTACGATGAATTCTACGACAAAAAAGAATTCGTCACTAATCTACCGTTGCTAAAGTTTGCGACGAAAAAATAAAATTCGTCACAAATTTCACAACGAATTTTATTTTTCGTTGCAGATTTCATTGCAAATCTGCAACGAAAAATAATTTGTCGCAAATTTTATAATCTTAAATCTGCGACAAACATATATTTTCGTCACAGATTTACGATGAATTAATTCTCATCCCAAAAAATGTTGCATAATTGCGAATAAATGCAAGTAAAAAAACCCTATTTTCGTCGTAGATCTACGAAGAAAATAGAGATTTGTCGTAGATCCACAAAGAATTCAAATTCGTTGTAGATCTGTGATGAATTCGGCAACAAATTCAATTCATTGCAAATTTGTGACAAGTCTGAATTCGTCGCAGATCTACGACGAATTCTACAACGAATTCAATTTGTCACAGATTTGCAACGAATTCAACTAAAATCATTGCTTTTTTCTCTGCATAAAACTTCGCACATTTGCGACGAAAATAAATTTTTGTCCCAAATTTGCGACGAATCAAGATTCGTCGCGGAGTTGGGACAAATCCATATTTGTCGTAAATTTGCGACAAATCTAGATTCGTCGCAAATTTACAATAATTTTACGATAAAAGTTGTTGGTTGTAAATTTTGTTCCAAAAAAAAAAAAAAAATCCAACATCTCTTCAATTTTTTCTTTTACCCTGTTTACATATCAAACATACATCATAATCAATACATCCAATTAAACATCCAACACATCCAAATCCAACATTCAAACAAGTCATTCAAAACTAAATACATCCTATTCATACACAAATAAACAACATCAATGCAACAACAAGTTTAACAAATTATTATATCCAATCATATAATCACAAGGCATCCAAAGCGCACAAAAAAAAAAAATACAAATTGTCATATCTCACAGGAGCTTCATTCTTCTGTGCTTCTTTTTCTACATCAAATTACAAACAAACAATAAATAATATTTATAGCTAAAAAAGAAATGTATCTAACATATCAATGACTAAAAACTTAAATAATCATCATAATATATATATAGCCAAATTTGTATGGATTAGTAGTAAGCAAGTCAAAAATATACAAAACATGACATAACATGCAAAGTATTAAGGTAAAATAAAAATTGATTCTTGATAGGAAATGCATATAGTAAAAAATGTTTAATGATCCTTACTGTTTAAAATAACAATAAAAATGAGCATACATAAACTCATGTAAATCCAAGGAATGGAAAGATATTCATTTGATGCTAAACATAAGTATATAGAATTATCAAATACTTTTGTCAACAATGCTTAACGACAGGATCCAAAATCTTTAAAAAAATGAATATTGACTTATTCATTATACTCTTAGAAGTACAAAAATTACTCATTTGGCATAAAATATAAAATATTTGATGATTATACAGAACTCAAAATCTAAAATTATAAATATAAACATACTCAATGGAAGCCCATGAGTGTAATAATTAATGCCTATATAACACAAATTTGAGGCCTATGAGATTATCAAATATTTTTTTTTGTCAAAATGCTTAATGACCCTATAGAAATTTATATCTAAAAAAAATAAGCACATAGAGAATTAGAGAAATTCTAGGAATGATATGATGTCTATTTAACATGTAATTGAGGTGTTTAGGTTAGTTAAACACTTTTCGTAAAAAAAAATCAGTCAATTTGAATCTAGTCAATTAAAGTCACTTCCAATCTCCTGATTATCATCAAACACCTTTAACCGTAAAAGTGTTTAACGAAATCTCTAAATCTAAAAAATAAACATGGGCAAACTCTAAAAAAAACATATAGTAAGATCATTTGAACGGATTTGAGGTCTTTAAAGTCATTTAACTTTTTTTTTACAAAATGTATTTAATGAAAATCCAATAAAAATAAAAATTGCAAAAATATAAATTTAACATAAATATGAGATCGCTTTGGTAGTAAATTATGCTAATCTCTAATTTATGTAAATGAAAATAAATTATAAAGTCAATTTATAATCAAAATTAAAATTTTTCTTCCGCCCGTTAAAAATTTAATCCTTTTTTCTATTATATAGAAAAGTTGTCATCCTGATTAGGACTCGGTGGGGACAAATATGAGATCTCTTAATTGAAAATCACAATTCCAATCAATTGAAGTCCAAATTGTCTCACGCGGCACGCGGCACGCGCCGCACGCCGCGATGACTGACATTATTTTCACGCGGCGCGCCGCGATGACTGACTGAGAAATATCTGAACGGAGTTGAGTAAATCAGTTCATTCCCGCGACGCCGTTAAATATTCCATATTCTCCTCCAAGCTCTTATCGCTCATCAGCCATCAGCAATGGGAGTTTCAATGGCTTCTTCATGTTCCAGAGAAACTTCACCCTTGCTCTTGCTCTTCTCCTTCTCCTTTTCTCTCTTTCTTCTCTTCTCCTCCGCAACGTCAACAGACACAATCTCCGCACATCATTCTCTGTCCGGAAACCAGACCGTCACTTCCAGAGGCGGCACGTTCGTGCTAGGCTTCTTCACGCCACCAGGTAGCACCGGCACGACCTCCTTCAACTACTACATCGGCATCTGGTACAATAATATCTCAGAGCTCACCCCCGTGTGGGTGGCCAACAGAGTCACTCCAGTCACGGAGCCAACAGCGTCGGAGCTTAAGATCTCTGACGATGGCAACCTCGCCCTGCTAGACCAGTTCAAATCTATCATCTGGTCCACCAATGTCACCGCCATCTCATCCTCCAACTCCACAACCGTCGCGGTCATCCTTGACACGGGTAATATCCAGCTCCGGGATGAATCCAACTCCTCTCTCGTCTTCTGGCAGAGCTTCGACCAACCCATTGGCACTTTGCTACCCGGAGCCAAGTTCGGGATCAACAAGATCACCAAGAGATCCCAGCGCCTCACGTCCTGGAAGAGCAAAGTCGACCCTGCTCCCGGAATCTTCAGCTTCGAGATGGATCAGGAAGGAAGCTTTCAGTACTGCTTTTGGAATTCGTCTCGCACATATTGCACTACTGGGCTGTGGGATGGCCGAATCTTCAGCCAAATGAATGAGTTGCCTCCCGTTTACATTGTCAACTTCCAAGTAGTCAATGAAACAGATGAAAACTACTTCACGTACACTGTCATTGATCCCAACCACTTGACGTCCAGATATGTGATCGATTCTGAATACGGCCAGATCCAGCTACTGACATGGATTAAGAATTCAAACTCGTGGCAGCTCATCTGGGCTCGACCGAGAAGCAAATGCTCCGTTTATGGGGTCTGCGGGCCTTTCGGAAGCTGCCATGACCTCCCCACGCCATTCTGCACTTGCGTTAAAGGTTTCAGGATCAAGTCTCAGACAGATTGGGGTTTGGGCGATCGAAGCCAGGGTTGTGAGAGGATGATTTCTCTGCAGTGCAGTGGCCAGAACAATTCTGAAGAAGATGGTTTCTTTAAGATGGAAAATGTTAGATTACCTGACAACTCCCTCAGTTTGGCCATGCTTGGGAGCTCCCAAGATTGTGAACAAGCTTGCTTGAGTAATTGCTCTTGTAATGCTTATTCCTTCAGCTCCACTGGGTGCTTTGTTTGGCATGGAGAATTACTCAATCTTCAGGAAGAACTTAATGAGCTTGATGCAGGCATTCTTTATCTGCGCTTGGCTGCCTCGGAGTTGCAAATTTCTGAAAACAACAAGAAGAGAATGGTAGCACACATCTCCTTAGGGGTCGTCGCTGCTGTAGTTTGTTTGTTCATGATTGGGGGTTTCGTTTGGAAGCGAGAGAGGAGGAGAGCCATCCAAAACTCAAAAGTTGTGCAGAATTCTTTGGTCTCCTTCATGTATGATGAGCTGCGGATTGCCACCAAAAACTTCTCCGTAGAGCTCGGAGGAGGGGGATTTGGATCCGTGTTTAAAGGGTCGTTACCCGGCTCAATTGATATCGCTGTGAAGAAGCTTGAGGGTCTTTACCAAGGCGAGAAGCAGTTCCGAGCGGAGGTGAGCATACTAGGAGTTATTCAACATGTAAACCTCATTAGGCTAATTGGCTTTTGCGCTCAAGGGACCAAGAAGTTGTTGGTCTATGAGTTCATGCCATGTGGTTCGTTAGCTGATCAGCTTTTTCGTAGCAACTCGAATGTTTTGGACTGGAAAACAAGATATCGAATTGCTATCGGAACTGCAAGAGGATTAGCTTATCTTCATGAGCAATGCAGGGACAACATCATACATTGTGACATTAAGCCAGAGAACATACTATTGGACGATGCACTTGTGCCAAAAGTAGCCGATTTTGGTCTAGCAAAGCTCGTCGGAAGGAACTTTAGCAAAGTTCTCACAACCATTAGAGGAAGTAGAGGGTACATTGCACCCGAATGGATTTCAGGTATGCCCATCACCACCAAAGTAGATGTTTACAGCTACGGAATGATGTTGTTCGAGATTATATCGGGAAAGAGAAATTTGGTCAGTGCAACAGAAAGTTGTTTTGAGTTCTTTCCATCAGTTGCAACAAGCAAACTCATTAATGGAGATGTCAAAGGCTTGCTAGACCACCAGCTCGAGTGCAAAACTGACTTGGGAGAACTTGAAATAGCTTGTAAATTGGCCGGTTGGTGCATTCAAGATGATGAGAGTTCCAGGCCAACGATGAGTCAAGTTGTTCAAGCTCTAGAGGGTAATCTAAACATCAACATTCCTCCTATGCCCAAGTTTCTCCAACGCCTATCTGACTCTTGTGCCGACAACATCAATTCCCCTGGAAACTTCTCTTCAAATCAGAACTCCAACTGTCGTGCCTCTTCAACTGAGATAAACAATGCTACAACTTAAGCACTAGTTCAGACAGAACAAAGATATGCTTCAAGTCCATTTGTTATGTGATCCCATCCAAAAGCGGTGAGAGATGGAATGCCGGTGAGGTGACTAGAATGTGGATCAAGTTATCATGACCTATAGGGAGAAGAAGGTGAGCTGTCTATCTTCTAGGTTGACTGGAATACTATACCTCCAAGAAAAGCCAAAAAAAGGAGACCAAATGTGCCAAAAAAATCTCCTGTCCATGACATCTGCAAGGCTGCTAGAAGGTAGACAGAGCGTTAAGAGGAAGACTAGGGGCGCCTCAGCTTTCCACTTCGATGTTTGATGTCAAAAATGGAGAGATAAATAGTGTAGGAGAATAATAAAATATAGATGTATGTAATAAGGAGTATCTAATGTACCTTAATCCATAGGGGCATGACTTTTTATAGCATGAAAGAGTTATGCGTCACATCCGTGGCTGCTATAAGAGGTGGTGCATTTCTTAACAAGATGTGAATATGTTATGTCAAAGGTATCAGAGGGTCATGCCACCCATATCTTGCATTGTGGAGATCTTTTAGGGATCACGTTATGCCACATATACTACTCCACATGTTTGGACACTGATATATTCTGACAACTCATGTACTTTGAGAACCCAAGTATCTTAACAACCTATGTATTTTGACAACCTTATTTGGACCTAGAGAGGCACTACAATAAAAATGAGTTTTCACAATATGCAATTATACTATCCGCAGTACGCATTGCATGCTGCACAACTCCATGTTGTTAAAAGTCACAACACATTCACAACGTATGATCGTGCGTTGCGATAAATTACATTCGCAGCACGCAACTGTGCGCTATGGTAAATTACATTTGTAGTGCACAGTTGCGCATTGTAGTTAATATCATTCACAGCACGTGACTATGCACTACGGTTAATTGCATATAAAATATTAAAAAAATATCTCACATATAATTATTAATATGACACAATTATCACTATAGGAATAACTGTGTTACAAACACATAAAAATAAAAAAATATCATATAATTTTTCTTTCCAATAGAAATAACCCTATTACAGGTTGATAAGGTAAGAAAAAAATTATAAGCAATAAGCCTTTCCTCTCCGTCTATGCCTCTCTAAAGTAGTATAAATAGTTTATAGTCCACATTGATTTCTAATTGTTATGTTGGTTCTTCTAACTCTCCTGCATTGAAATACATAAATAGTCATAATATTAATAGACTACTTAATTCTCACAAGCTAGCATTCATGATCCGTCAGGCAAGCTCATCTGACAAGCCCATACTAAGGTATGGCACAGAACACGTGTGCACCTCGGTATGAGTGCACATGCCTCTTCACAGCCCTATATAAGGGTCCTCACCCTTCACCGGAGGTACGCGCTCTCGCATGTTGGAGCCTCATATCTGCTGTCTGCCTGCCTGACTTGAGCGTCAGAGGGCAGAAACAAGATCGCCGGAGCTCCAAAGCGCAGAGGGCAGTAGCAGAAGTCGCGGAGGCGAGTGAGGGGGAGAAGGAAACGAAGAATTTATAGGGTGAAGGCCGGGCGGCCTCAACCGTCGGATCCAGGTCACAGGAATCAAAGCATGCATCTAGCCGTCCATTTCGAATTGCTTCGATCACGTCAAAATATCATGCTACCGCCGCCGTACACCGATGACAGTGCTCCACGTGGCATTCAATCATTCGGAGCATTTAATGAAAGCGTGCTCAACCTTGATGTCGAAGATTGGCGCAGAATACGAGGAGATCTGGCGAAGACCATTGTTGATTAGCTTAGGCTACCTCTACGGTTGGCCGAGCGGATGATACAAGCACGGAGGAACCGCTCGGCCGGATTCTTAGTCCAGTCAATCGGGCTATTCGCCTCCTTCGACTAGACTTGAAGGGGAGGCAAGTGATCCGGTAGTAAGAATGGGGGACCCCATTTAGCAGAATCAACGCCACGTGGAGGTCGAAAGGTAAAAGGCCAACCAGAAGCTTGGCCGAGCTGATTATGATGGTGACGACCGGCTGAAGCTTCCGAGCGGAAGCGAGGCACCCCGGCGGGGAGTCGGGGTTCCGACGCTCATGATGAACAGTATAGTAGTGCCGAGAGGATGACCCGCTCGGCCGAAGGAATAAAGTATCAACACTGCGAACAGTCCCGAGCACGCGACCAGGAAGCTCCCGAGCGGATCAGCACATCCGACCGGTCGGACGTGAGGAAACCGCCGACCGGTCGGACGCTCGGCATGGAGACAAGGACAGAAACATCCTCTGACAGAAGGTGATACGCAGGATCTTAGGGCATGGGCTCCCTGTCCCATCGGAGACGTGCTCAGACTGTAGCAGTAAGGGGTCAGGCAAGCTCATCTGACAAGCCCATACTAAGGTATGGCACAGAACACGTGTGCACCTCGGTATGAGTGCACATGCCTCTTCACAGCCCTATATAAGGGTCCTCACCCTTCACCGGAGGTACGCGCTCTCGCATGTTGGAGCCTCATATCTGCTGTCTGCCTGCCTGACTTGAGTGTCGGAGGGTCGACGCCGGGAACCCTTCCCGGCCCGACTTCTGTGCAGGTTCGCCGGAGATTCGTGCGACCAGACGGAGGCCTACATCCTTGACTAGGAGCGCGTCGCGTGCCCAGCGTCCTTTGGTTCGGTGATTCGGACAGGATCAATTCATAAGACTAGTCTCACCAATATCTAATAAATAATACATTAGAAATTTTTATTTTTCATATCCAAAATCTACTTGAATATTCAAAACTTATTGGGCTATTTTATAACAAATAAGAAAAAAAATATAAATTAGATGAAAATTTACAGTGATCGGATTGAATTCCAATAGAATTGGATACATGGCTATAAAATTTGCTTGCAGTTTTAGAGACACATCAGGGCAATGACGTCTTGGTGCAATTTTTCTGAGTTAAAGTTGACTAGGTTGATTAAGTTTAAGATGACTCAAATTTGAGTTTTGATGTTTGACAATATATGAAAATTGTAGGTACAATTATCCATTTGGAGATGTTAGTCAAAGTTTGACCAGTGTAATGTGAAGAAAAGTCAAGTAGGTTAAGGTTGACCGGATACTTGACTAGGAAGTTCTAACTGGAGGTTAGTCAAAGGCAAGTCCGACGAGAAGGTTAGCAAAAGAAGGAAATCCAAGTGGGTCAGTGTTGACCAAACACTTGGCGGTGGAAAGCCCTAGTGAGTGAAGCTAGGCAGATGGAAAATCCTAGTGAGTGAAGCTAGGTGAAAGTCTTTATGAGTGAAGCTAAGTAGTTGAAAGTCCCAGTGAGTAAAGCCGAGCAGTGAGAAAATCCTGGTGAGTGAACTAGGTAGTTGAAAAGCCCTAGCAGATTAAAAATTCTAGTGAATGAAGCTAGGTGAAAGTTCTAGTGAGTGAAGCCAGGTGAAAGTCATAGTGAGTGAAGCCAGACAATTGGAAGTCCCGATGAGTGAAGCCGAGCAGTGAGAAAATCCTCATGAGTGAAGTCAAGTGAAAAACTCTAATAAGTGAAGATAGGCAGTGAGAAAGTCCTAGTGAGTGAAACCAGACATGCAAAAATCTAGGTGGGTCAAGGTTGACCGGACATCTGGTGTTTAGAAGTTCAAGTGGGTCAAGACTGACCAGACACTTGACACGAGATGAGAAGTCCAAGTAGGTCAAAGAATTGATCGAATACTTGGCACAAATAGAAAAGTCCAAGTGGGTCAAAGGATTGACTAGACACTTGGTGAAGAAGTCCCAACAGATCAAGGTTGACTCAATGCTAGGCAACGAGAAGTCTCAATAGGTCATGGGTGACTAGATAATGGGTAAAAGAACTCTAGACTTAGGTTTGGAAGTTAGAATTAGATAATCGATTAGGCTGATCGATTACCATAGTTTAAGTTACTAGGGTAATCGCTTAAGCTTGGAATCGTGAGAAAGACTTTCTAATCGATTAGGACACTATAAGTGATTAGGGTAATCGCTTACGGTGCCTTTGCTTCGAACAGAATGGTTCTGTTCGAAGCTTAAGCGATCAGGTTAATCACTTAAATTATTTCTTGCGATTGAACAGAATGTTACTAAATCAATCTAGCTAATCAATTCAGTAAGACTAAATCGATTAGGATAATCAATTAAGGTGTTCTACGAAGAAACAATAGCTTTAGTAAGCAATTAAGTAAGGTTGATAAATCACTTACAGCTTGTTATCGTGCAAACAGAAGGCTTAGTAGATTAGGATGGTCGATTAAGCATGAAAAACTAGTCATTATCAACTTGATAAAAGGCGTTCGCGTGGATAGTCTTCATCAGCACTCACACAGTTCTCTTCTCCACTCTCATCATCAAGCTCACTAGTTCTTAAAGTTTCTTAGAGTCAAGTATTGTTGCACTTCCAAGATCAAGAGGTTGTAATATACTAAAAATATAATAAAGATTTAAATATAATTTAAATGTAATATAATTAAATTATTTTAGGGAAAATAAATATTTTTAGAAGATAATTTATCAGAAAACAGGTTTATATGAATTTTTAAAATTTGCTGAAATTTTATAGGAGTCATTTTATGTTTTATGGAGATAAATTGGATCAAAAGAAAGTTTGTTTTAAATATTCTATTTAAATAAGGAAATGTTTAATTTTCTAAAATCATTTAAATAATTCTAAATCGAAACCTAGTTTGAGATTATCAAACCCTAAGTTTATTTTCTCTCTTCAATGTTTATCTCCGTCGCTTCTCGCCCACTCGCATGCTTGTGTTCGTCAGTGCTAGTTTTCACCGCAATGGATGTCGCGTAGGTCCAACCTAGTGTTGAAAGAGTTGCCACCACCATCGACATGCTGTTTGTTGAAGCAATCTGGGTACTCTAAATTTTGATGTTTAGATAAATGTTTAAATTAGGTTTATTATTATATTTGATATGCAGTGTGAGTGTGCCACTACAAAAATACCTGTAATTAACGACGGGAGTAGCGACGGAATTTATATTCCGTCGGTATATTCCGACCGAATTAAATTCTGTCGGTAAATACCGACGGATTATATCTTCGTTGGTAACTACCGACGAAATGTATATTCCGTCGAGAATTTACCGACGGAATTTATATCCCGTCGGTAATTACCGACTGATATAAATAATCAGTCGGCAAGTACCGACGGAATTTAATTCAGTCGGGAATACGAACGATAGGCAACGGATCTAGAAGATCCGGGTTAGCGGTCTTCGTAAATTACCGACGGACCTAGAATTCAGTCGGTAAACACCGACTGAATTATATTTCCGTCGGTGAGTTTTCGCCCGCACCCGCTAATTTTAAACCCGTTAAAATTTTATACCGATAAGCTTTACTGCTTACCGACGGAATTATAATTCCGTCGGTATTTCAGTATTAGGGCACCGAATCGGCCGCTTTCCTCTTCGCGCGATCTGCTTCCTCCTCCTGTCTCGGCGATTTCCGTCCACGATCGGCGATTTCCCAGCGCGTCCTCTCCTCCCGTTCACCGGCATCTGCAACCAGCAGTCAGGTATGCTCCGTGCCCCTCTCTCTCTCTCCGTTTTCACACAACCGGCGGCCGCCGCGGCCTGCTCGCGGCGAGCGGGGCGCAGCGGCCGGCTCGGGGCCAGCGTGGCCTGATCGCGGGAAGAATAATGGTGGCCCGCGCGGCCTGATCGCGGCCAGCTGGCCGCCGCGGCTTGCTCGCGGCCTGCTCGCGGCGAGCGGGGCGCCGCGGCTTGCTCGCGGCCAGCTGGCCGCCGCGGCTTGCTCGCGGCCAGCTGGCCGCCGCGGCTTGCTCGCGGCCAGCTGGCCGCCGCGGCTTGCTCGCGGCCAGCTGTCCGCCGCGGCTTGCTTGCGGCCAGCGCGGGCAGCTCACGGCCAGCTGGCCAGCTGGCCGGCGCGGGCAGCTCGTGGCAGGCCACCCACCGCATGCAGGTCCTCGCGGCAGCCAGTTGCGGCAGCCCAGCTTCCCTTGTTTGCAGCATCCCAGCGGTCGCAGGCACCTGCTCGCTGCCTAATCGCGGCCAGCCAAGTGAAGTTGATAAAGTTAGTGTTAACTGTTAAGCACTTTGTTCATTCTCCTCCATATCTAAATTATCCTGCTATTGAACAAACCAATTGAAATTGATGCAAATTTGATATGTACACGAAAGCTTGTATTCTCTTTTAATGTTATAATTAGAAAAAGTTGTCTTGTAGCAAATCTTCAGCTGCACTACGATATATCATTTGATTCTGCTTATGTAATGGATCACTGGATCATTATCTCTCTTCCTTGGTTCTAGTGTTTTATTGTAACCTGCCCTTATTTCTTTCTTTAGTTGTATAAAGTTCTAATGCTTGGAAAGAAATTGTTGCTTAAACTTTCACTTTGAATTCGGATATATGATATGTTAGTTGTTCAAAAACTATAAGAAGTCCCTTCGTATTGGTTTTGAACGAAACGGGCATTACTTTATAGTTTGCATTTCGGAGATATATTAGTTTCATTTATTTGCTTTAGTGTAGAGGAGATTAATTGTAATATGATACGATGATTGTGAGATGAAATTGTGCGCATTTAAAATTATTTCAAGTGATATAAGTTTAATAATGTTTCAAATTATATTCTCTTTAGGTTATAACAATGTATATGAACAAAGCTTGGATGTACAATCGATTAGATAATGGTTTTATTAGAGAGGATTTTATTGCTGAAGTTGACCAGTTTGTGACCTTTGCTAAAAGTCATCCAGAATGTATGAATGGTGCTGAGTTACGGTGCCCCTGCAATCATAAAAAATGTCAAAATAGAGCATTTCGTGATGAGGATACTGTAAAAATGCACATATGTAGAAATGATTTTGTGCCAAATTACTACAATTGGTACTGTCACGGAGAGACTTTATTTATATGAACCAATTGGGCCTTCTGCTGGTTCATCTTCTGGGACTACTGTTACCGCTCCTGAAACATCAAATAATATTGATATTTCAATGCAATCAATGGTTCAAGATGCGATGAATGCAGTTGATTATTCAAATATAGATGAAATACCAACCCCTGAATATCAGCAACTATATGAAATGTTACAGGCTAGTGAAAGAGAAGTGTGGGAAGGTATTCCTTCTGGTCATTCTCAACTATCAGCTACTACAAGGTTATTGAATATGAAAGCAGAACATCATTTCTCAGAAAGGTGTTACGATGACATTTGTCAATTGATGTCAGAGTTGCTCCCTGCTGATAACATAATGACTGATAGCTTCTATGATACAAAGAAATTGATCAGAGGTTTAGGTTTGCCTGTACAGAAGATTGATTGTTGTATAAACAACTGCATGATATTTTGGAATGAAGATAGTGATTTGAATGAATGTAAAATATGTACTCACCCGCGTTTTAAGCATCGTACTCGCATACCAGGGAAGAAAAAGAAAAATATTGCTTGGAAAGTGATGTATTATTTTCCATTAACTGCTAGACTGCAACGCTTATATGCATCTGCAGCTACAGCTGGCCATATGTTGTGGCATCATGAGCATGAGCATGAGCATGAGCACGATGGAGGTATAATGTGTCATCCCTGTGATTCTCCTGCATAGAAACATCTTGATACTGTGTTTCCCTCTTTTGCAATGGAACCACGTAATGTGAGATTGGGACTTTCTGCAGATGGATTTCAACCATTTGGCCAGTCGGGACAACAATATTCATCTTGGCCAGTTATATTAACACCGTACAACTTACTGCCATGGATGTGCATGAAAGATGAATTTATGTTCCTTACCGTGCTTATTCCAGGTCCAGCTAATCCAAAAGATAAGATAGATGTTTTCATGCAACCTCTAATTGCTGAGCTGAATGAATTATGGAATGTAGGGTCGGTGACTTATGATATTGCAAGTAAAACTAATTTTACATTGCATGCTGCCTTATTATGGACGATCAGTGATTTTCCAGCATACTCAATGTTGTCGGGATGGAGCACGGCGGGTAAATTAGCATGCCCACATTGCATGACAGAGTCCGATGCATTTTCATTACCTTGCAGTGGGAAGGTATCTTGGTTTGATAATCATCGTAAATTTCTACCACTGGATCACCCTTTTAGGCGAAATAAGAAAAATTTTCTAAAGAATGTTGTAGTCAGAAAACCTCCTCCAGCAGTCCATG
This sequence comes from Zingiber officinale, assembly GCF_018446385.1. Classification (NCBI taxonomy): domain Eukaryota; kingdom Viridiplantae; phylum Streptophyta; class Magnoliopsida; order Zingiberales; family Zingiberaceae; genus Zingiber; species Zingiber officinale. The sequence continues at coordinate 28,772,335 of NC_055990.1, forward strand.
CTTCAGGTGAAGAAATCATTGAACAAATACATAGTTATGAATTTCTCCCAGTATCTCAGCCTAATTCTGATGAGATAAATAAATATCTTGTTAGGATGTGCAAGTGTGGTTGGAAAAAAAGGAGCATATTCTGGGAGTTGCCTTATTGGAAGTATCTACTCATTCGACACAATATAGATGTGATGCATGTTGAGAAAAATTTCTTTGATAATATCTTCAACACTGTGATGAATGTACCTGGAAGAACTAAGGACACTGCAAAATCACGTGAGGAATTAAAAGAACTAGTCAACAGACCAGAGTTACATCAGAATGAAACAACCAATAAGTTTCCCAAAGCGTGTTATACATTGGACAAAGATAGTAAACAAGCTTTATGTAGTTGGTTAAAAGAAATTAAATTTCCAGATGGATATGCTTCGAATATGGCTCGATGTGTTGATATGAACAAGTTAAAAATGTTTGGAATGAAGAGTCATGACTGCCATGTGTTCATGCAAAGACTTATTCCAATAGCTTTTCATGATTTACTTTCCAATAATGTTTGGCAAGCACTTACGGAGTTAAGTCTGTTTTTCAGAGATTTGACAGCGAGGTGTATTATGATAACCGATATGCTTTGGCTAGAAATAGAAATTCCTCTCATACTTTGTAAGTTGGAGCGCATATTCCCACCTAGTTTTTTTGATTCAATGGAACATCTGCCAGTACATTTACCATATGAGGCACGAATAGCAGGTCCTGTTCAATACAGATGGATGTATCCATTTGAACGGTTTTTGAGAAAATTAAAGAATAATGTCCGTAATAAAGCAAAAGTTGAAGGGTCAATAAGTAATGCTTATCTGGTTGAGGAAGCATCTTCCTTCTGCTCCTATTATTTTGCTGATCATGTTAAAACCAGAAGGAACAAATGTCCTAGAAATTCCGATGATACTCAGAATATTGACCCATCGATGCTTTCTATTTTCAAATTTGCTGGTAAACCATTGGGTGCATCTGTTTCTAGATGGTTAACTCAACAAGAATATCATGCTGCAAGAATATACATACTCTTAAATTGTGATGAAGTCAAACCATACATCAAGTAAGTTAACTTACCCACTCAAACTTTAATCTTACTGTATTTGTTTTCTTAATATCCGAAATGCCTCAAATTAACCATTGTTGTTCACAACTTGTATGAACAACAATTATATCTACAAAATTCATCAATGAGTGCAAGTCAAGTTGCTGACAAGTTAGAGACTGAATTTGCATTATGGTTTCAAATTTATGTAAGTTAGAGAAATTTTCATAATTCTTCATAAAATCAAGATCGATCCTAGCTAATTTATATCATACATCTTTTGATAGGTGAAAGACAGCAGAATATCAAATGTGCAAGATGATAGAATATTGAATCTTGCATCAGGACCCCTTCGCCAAATAATGGTCTACTCTGGTTACTATGTTAATGGTCTAAAATTCCATGTGACACAACGAGATTCACGGAGATTAACTTATAATTCTGGTGTTTGTGTAAAGGGATCTATCGACACAAATAACACTGAGTTTGATTACTATGGTAGACTTGAGGAAATTATAGAGATTGAATATCCAGCATTACCTATAAAAAGGTGTGTGTTATTCAAATGTTCATGGTATGATCCGACCCCAAGAACAGGTACAAGAATACATCCAAATTATAATTTAGTTGAGGTTAATGCAAATAGAAGGTTCAATAAGTTTGAACCTTTCATTTTTGCAATACAAGCGGGTCAAGTTTTTTATCTTGAATATCCTACGAAGAGAAGAAGAGCTGGTGAATGGTTGTCTGTTTGTCAAATGAAGCCTCGTTCGATCATAGAAATGCCGAACACCATTACTGCTCAAAACCATGATGCATTTCAGAATGATGAAGTAGAGAGACATTCAGTTGATTCACAACTTCCTTCTACATCACAATTACTTGTAGATGTTAATGCCAGTGACGAGGAGCTAGATGATGTAGAGACATCTAGCAGTGAGGATTTTGCTCACATAACAGAGTCTAGTGACGACGACTTACAAACTGTTGATGTTGAGTAGAACTATTTCCAGAGACTGACATTGATTAAATTTTAGCATTATTGATCTTTAAGTAAGTTATGATTCAATCCTGTTTTATTGTCTGATTACCATGTTTGTTCACTTTATTGTATGCTATTTTGTAGATACTCATGGCAGATCATCCAGCACCACCACTTCGTGGATCTACAGTTCTTAGGGTTGTTGGAGAGACGTAAGTAATTTTATTTATTATTAATTCATTTTCTTTTTTTAAACATATAGCTTATGTTTTAAAATTGTTTATATGCAGATTTACTCCTGACGGCCATCGAGTATCCACATATATTACAAAAAAATTTAAAGAAAGAGTCTGCATTGCTGGTACTATATGGAGACATGTAGATAATGCGACTAAAGATTTTTATTTTAATGAATTTCTGGTAAGTAAGTTGAATATGTACAATATATTTAATCTTTAATATACTAAATTTTTAACTTCTATTTGCAGAAAAAATATACATGGGAGGAAGGACAGGAGGGAAAATTTGTAGGGACTTGGAATATTTACTGTGCCAAGTTATACAAGGACCTTTTATATTATATGAGAAAGGATGGCACTAGACCAGCTTATGTATCCGAGGAGATTTGGAGTGCATGGACGACCACTTGGTCTGCAGAAAAATGGTAGTCAAAGGCTCTAAAAGCTCGAGAAAATAGGAATACATAGCCATGTGACCCGAGTACCGGATCTGCTCGCCATACATCAGGATCTCGATCTATTGTTGAGCACGCCATGGATCTGGTGAATTGAATTTAATATTTTGTAAATTATATTTTTATTTATTAACAAGCTTGTATATTTGTGAACCAACTTATTTGTGCATGCAGGAGCGTTCTTTAGAAAGACAACTCACTTGTCTGGAGGTCTTTCTTAAGACTCACAAGAGAAAGGATGACACATACGTAGATCTTCGATCAAAGAACATTGGGGTTTGAATTTTTAACTTTATTATAATTAATCGTTATTCATTATTAAATAACTCTAGTAATTGTGTATAAGAAATAATTTGTATATTTTTTCTACATAGGAGGAAATGACAAGCAGGGTTGCTCAGGCATCTCAGCCACTAGTAGAGGGAGGGGAGTCACAGGATCTATCCACCAAGCAAATAAATGAAATTTATTATGATGTTGTGGGTGGAAGGACAAAGAACTCCTCCCTCTACGGTCTTGGCTCCCAGGCCAAGGTGGTATTTGATCGCTTGAGGACTCCTAAGGGTCGTGTCAGTTCCTCTTCTTCTTCTTCTTCTTCTGAGGTGGAGTCATTAAGAAAAGAAAATAAAGAATTGAAGACTCAGATGACTACCATGGATCAGAGGTGGGAGGAGAGATGGGCTGCTCAGGAGGAGGCATTGTCCCAGATGCGAGTAGTCATTGCTAGATGAGACCGATCACAGCCGCCCCAGTCACAGGATCCCCAGTCAGAGCATGGTATTAAGTCACAGGAGACTCGAGACCCATTAGACCCTGCTGATGATTAGCTTCTTCTGAGGTATTCAATCAATTACAACTAAATTTTTTTCTTAGTGCAATCATTCTAGTTATTATTAATTCAATATTAGTGTTGTTTGATTGTGAACCGAACATATGGTTTATTTTCCCCATCATAAAATTTCTCATAAACATTTAATAACCATTTGGATTAATTGTTTATATTTTTAAATCATAGTATTTTTTCTGTCATTTGTCTTATTCTAATGTTTATTCATTGTATTTTTAATTTTTCTTCTCATGTTCCACTAATGTGCTGTGTACAACTTAAGTTTCATTTTTAGTTAAAGCATGAGTTTAATTTATATCACTTTCAGTTTTGCATATTGTTGTAAAGGAAGGATTTGAAAATCCCATCACCTCTGACTAAAATATCTGTAAAGTTAAATTGCTCTTATTATAACACAACTATTAAAACTTATAGTAAGCTTATTCAATTGCTTTATGGTATATATAGTAGTTGCTAACAAAGCTATTATTACTCATTAATGATAGCACTATTGTATCAAGATACATACTTCCAAGTTTTTGCTATGTCTTGTGTATTTTCAAATTTCAAATACCAAATGCATGCTGAAAATAAATCTGACACTACCATGAGCATGTTGCATACATCTTGCTTTCCACTAATTCTTGAATATGATTAATTGTTTCCTTATCTCTTATAAGATAGAGTAGTCATAACAATTTCATATTCTTGTTAGGTTTTAGATTCTTAACAAATTTAGATATTTATCTTAAATTGTATTACATTTTGCAGGAGTTCGTATTGATACAATCACCACCGTACTATCATTGGATATCTACAATATAATCCAGGTATTTTATTACATGCAAAATTACTTATATATTACAATTCTTGAGGTATATATTACATTTATATCGATTCGGTCTGATTATAATCTTTTATATTTGACTTTTATAGGATTATATTTGGATATATGTGTAGGTGATGTATCATTGTAAGTTTGGATATTTTGTATTTGATGTTAACTTGTTAGTACTTTTGGATATTTGTGATTGTCAGTATGTTTTGGATATTTGGAATTTTGGAGATATGCTTGTTACTATGTTTTGTATTATTTTTTAGACAGTTTTATTATTGGTTTGGTTGCATATTGTATGTTGTGTTGGTTGTGTATTGTATGGATTGTTATTATATATGATTTGAGTTTGTGTTACCATCATTTGTGATGGTTTTTATTGTATAAAATTTGTATGTATGATAATTGGAAAATGCAGGGCAGACATTTCAAAACTTACTGGATATTACCGACGGAATTTATATTCCGTCGGAAATCACCGACGGAAATATTCATTCCGTCGGTAATCTATAGAATTGTACCAGGTAGTTGCGATACAATCACCGACGGAATTTAACTTCCGTCGGTAGATTGCCGACGGAATTATGAATTCCGTCGGTACCCACCGACGGAAATTTATATTTCGTCGGGAAATATAGAATTTTCAATAGGCATTTACGATACATCACCGACGGAATTTATTATTCCGTCGGAATTTTACCGACGGAATTTAAATTCCGTCGGTAAATTGCCGACGGAATAATAATCCGTCGGTAAACTCCGTTACTCGCCGTTGGCCATTTCTCCGACGGGAAACTTTTCTGTCGGTAACAATTACCGACGGAGTTTATAATTCCGTCGGTAATTACCGACGGAATATATATTCCGTCCGTAAATTGACTACCGACCCAATTCTTTCCGACAGATAAAACTCCGTCGGTATTCCGTCGGGAAACGCATTTACCGACGGAATACCGACGGAATATTCAGTCGTTATTTGCAGGTATTTTTGTAGTGTGCAGGATACAGGTACAACAAGGAGAGTCTAAGTGTGATCTTGGCAAAGGAGGAAAGTCCAAGGGTGAGTCTTGGCGGTGTAAGTCCAAGCATGTAGTCTTGGCAACGTAAGTTCAAGTGTGAATTGACAATTGATGAAGTCCCAGAGGCGCGGCCTCTTGGCAAAAGAAGATTCAACAACAAGGACAAGGCCGAAGGAAGCTCCAAAAGGTAAGGCATGAAGGATGGGAAGGCATCTGAGGGACACATGGCTGATGAAGGAAGCTAGAAGGCTAGGTCTAGGTTGTACGGGCAAGAACGAGTGCATAAGAGATTGTAATCAGGATAAAATTCTAAGTTTAGGGTTTTACTATAGTAATTACTGTATCAATTACTGTAGCAATCGATTAGTGTTTTCATCAGTCGACTGCTAACGAACAAAATGCCTCTGTTCACTCAACGCATGTGAAGTAGTCGACTAATATTTTTACCAGTCAACTAGTATCAAACCATTGGTTTGTAACGATGAAATTCCATTTAGTACCAGTCAACTGGTGGTTTTACCAGTTGATTGGTGGCAAGAAACACAGTTAGGTGTTTCCTTCCGAGCTCTATTTAATAGATCTCGAGGTGCTTGGCCAAGGTTGACGAAAATAGAGGTGGTCAGGCCCGGCTCAAGGCTAATGGCCTATGCCTAGGGCCCCAATTTTATTGGGGCCCATTGATTAATTAATTAAAAATATTGAAAAAATTAAATTAACATCATTAATATTAATTAATTATAAATGTCCTGCTAATTCATTAACGACACCTTGTCAATTAATTCATTATCGATTCCACTTCTTATTTATATATTGTACTTATCTTTATTTCCTCATTAATTGCCTACCATAATTTTATATGAAATTTTATTCTACCTTAAATATAATTCATTTTTAAATTGACATATTTCTTTCTTTTTTTATTATTACTCCGATTCTCATTTTATTTTGCAATTAGTAATACTATTCTTATAAAACCTAATGAACTCTTTTCTCCTCAATATTTCTTAAAAATCTTAATAGTTCTCTCATCAGTGCATTGTACCTTTTTCTTTTTTCATTTTGCATGTTTCTCCTTCCTCACAGATGATATTTGCAGAGAACGTCCTTCTCTTCCTTTGCCGATAATATTTCTTCCTCGCTCTTTTTTTTTATTTCTCGATAATAATATGAATTAGAGATTTTTTTATCATAAAATAAAAAGTAAAATGCATTAGCAAAAATAAATTTTTTAAAATTAAAATTAATAAAGATTATTTGACATTCTAACTAAAAAATTAAATAATTTAATAATTTTATTACTAAAAAATAAAATTATTGTCAAAATACCCGTCAGAAAACTAAATTTTATATCAAAAATTATTATTTTTTTAAAATAATATTTAATTCTTTTTAATAACTAATTTTAAAAATATTTTTTTAAAATTATTGTTTTCGGTCCCAAATCTAAATGAAAATATTAAAGAAAATTAAAATTATATTAAAAAATTTTGTATTTTAATTTTGTTGCCTAGGGCCTCAAGGAATCTTGAGACGACCCTGGAGGTGGTTAACACCTATTAAAATCTCCAAGGTATTTTTGAGTGATCAAGAGCTTGTGCATTAGTACAAATATCATTATATATATTTATCATGCTGCATTAGTACAAACAAGTCTGTTGGTAGGTGTTCAAAAGTTTGCTGGTAAATTAGAGAATTATTAGAAATAAAATTCTATTATAAAATATCAAAAAGGAACAATGATAGATGTTAAAGTGTATGCTACTTCAACATCTTCTTTTCTACACAAACAAAGTAGAATATTTCATGGATTAAGAAGGAAAGCATAAATTTCTGATATGTAAAAATGATAGCAATCAATGTTTACATAACCACAATCTCTTCCTTTTACTAAAATAAGGAGTCAAAAAGTATTCTGCTATGAAGCTTAAGTTTTTAATATCTTTTGTATTTGTTGTGGTTTCAAAGTATGCATACACAATGAAAGTTATGATGGCTGGAAATACAGTTTTGGGGTTATATTGCTTTAGTTGCTGACTAGAAAACCACCAGTAGACAATGGACTCAAGTTAGCAAGATGGGCATTGAACACTTTGAGTACTATGTGATAAATAATTGCATATCATTTTAAAAGCAAGTTTCAATAAGAAAATTTAAAAATATGCTTCACCAAAAATATGAATGTTGCTGTATTAGAGTTTGAACATTGCAACAAAATAGGTTGAATGCTCCTAACCCCAATGATCATGTCTGAGCGGTGAGTGGATGGACACTGGGGACGTGGCACTCTCCCCTATCTTCGATCGGTTGCACGAATCTCAGGCAAACCTGCAAAGAAGTCGGGCCGGGAAGGGTTTCCCGGCGATGACCCTCCGACACTCAAGTCAGGCAAGAGGAAAATGATGAAGTGACTTCAAAGCTCATGGATTGCGTGGATTGCGTACCTCCGGTGAAGTTTGTGGGCTCTTATATAGAGCTGTGGGGAGGCTTGTGCACACCTACCGAGGCGTACACGTGTCCTGCACCATACCTTAGTATGAGCTTGCCAGAGGAGCATGCATGACACCATACTACTACAGTCTGAGCACCTCTCTGATGGGACAGCAGAACCTTCCGTCGTACGATTCTACGTATGGCCTGGTCGTCGAATATGCCTGCTGTCAGAAGATGTTCCCCAATGCCCCCTTGTCTTTGTCTCCTTTCTTTCTCCGAGCCGAGGGTCCATCCGCTCGGCAAGCATCGGTCCGACCGGACGTAGGTATCGGTCCGACCGGGAAGTTTCATTCCATCGCATGCTCGGCTGAGACTGTTCCTTCACAGCCTTGATGCTTTACGCCTCGGCCGAGCGGGCTACCCGCTCGGCCCGGCGACCCTGTTCACCATGAGCGTCGGAAACCCGACTCCCCGTCGGGTTGTCATTGATTCCACTCGGACTCGTTCGGTCGGTCGACCCACCCCTTCTCCGATCGGATGGACCTCATGCTGACCCTTTTGCCTTTTGACCTCCACGTGGCGTTGACTCCCCTCCAGAGGGGGTCCCCGATTTTACTGTCGGATCACTTGCCTCCCCTTCAAGTCTAATCGAAGGAGGCGATTAGTCCGACTGACTGGACCGCCAGTCACGCTGAGCGGCGTCTCTGTGAAACTATCCTCCACTCGAACCCCACGGGGGTAGCTATGACCTTAGTCAACGCCAACATTCCTCGGAGGTCGACGGTCTCCCGTCCGGAGGATTTATAGTCGCCGGTCCGACTCGATATTTAACGTCGGAGCTCGACGGTCTTCCAGCCGGGGGGTTTATAGTCGCTGGTCCGACTTTCGATATTTAATGTCGGAGCTCGACGGTCTTCCGCCCGGAGGGTTTATAGTCGCCCGACGTTAAATATCGAGAGTCGGACCGACGACTATAAACCCTCCGGTCGGAAGACCGTCGAGCTCCGACGTTAAATATCGAGAGTCGGACCGGCGACTATAAACCCTCCGGGCGGAAGACCGTCGAGCTCCGACGTTAAATATCGAGAGTCGAGCCGGCGACTATATACCCTCCGGGCGGAAGACCGTCGAGCTCCGACGTTAAATATCGAGAGTCGAGCCGACGACTATAAACCCTCCGGGCGGAAGACCGTCGAGCTCTGACGTTAAATATCGAGAGTCGGACCAGCGACTATAAACCCTCCGGCCGGAAGATCGTCGAGCTCCGACGTTAAATATCGAGAGTCGAACCGGCGACTATAAACCCTCCGGCCGAAAGACCGTCGAGCTTCGACGTTAAATATCGAGAGTCGGACCGACGACTATAAACCCTCCGGCCGGAAGACCGTCGAGCTCCGACGTTAAATATCGAGAGTCGCGCCGGTGACTATAAACCCTCCGGCCGGAAGACCGTCAAGCGCCGACGTTAAATATCGAGAGTCGGACCGGCGACTATAAACCCTCCGGCCGGAAGACCATCGAGCTCCGACGTTAAATATCGAGAGTCGGACCGGCGACTATAAACCCTCGGGCTATAAACCCTCGGGCGGAAGACCGTCGAGCTCCGACGTTAAATATCGAGAGTCGTACCGGCGACTATAAACCCTCCGGGCGGAAGACCGTCGAGCTCCGACGTTAAATATCGAGAGTTGCGCCGGTGACTATAAACCCTCCGACCGGAAGACCGTCGAGCTCCGACGTTAAATATCGAGAGTCGCGCCGGCGACTATAAACCCTCCGGGCAGAAGACCGTTGAGCTCCGACGTTAAATATCGAGAGTCGCACTGGCGACTATAAACCCTCCGGGCGGAAGACCGTCGAGCTTCGACGTTAAATATCGAGAGTCGCACCGGCGACTATAAACCCTCCGGGCGGAAGACCGTCGAGCTCCGACGTTAAATATCGAGAGTCGAACCGGCGACTATAAACTCTCCGGCCGGAAGACTGTCGAGCTCCGACGTTAAATATCGAGAGTCACGCCGGTGACTATAAACCCTCCGGCCGAAAGACCGTCGAGCTCCAACGTTAAATATCTAGAGTCGCGTCGGTGACTATAAACCCTCCGGCCAGAAGACCGTCGAGCGCCGACGTTAAATATCGAGAGTCGGACCGACTACTATAAACCCTCCGGCCGGAAGACCATCGAGCTCCGACGTTAAATATCGAGAGTCAGACCGGTGACTATAAACCCTTCGGGCGGAAGACCGTCAAGCTCCAACGTTAAATATCGACAGTCGGACCGGCGACTATAAACCCTCCGGCCGGAAGACCGTCGAGCTCTGACGTTAAATATCGAGAGTCGCGCCAGCGACTATAAACCCTCCGGCCGGAAGACCGTCGAGCTCCGACGTTAAATATCGAGAGTCGCACCGGGGACTATAAACCCTCCGGCCGGAAGACCGTCGAGCTCCGACGTTAAATATTGAGAGTCAGACCCGCGACTATAAACCCTCCGGGCGGAAGACCGTCGAGCTCCAACGTTAAATATCGAGAGTCGCGCCGGCGACTATAAACCCTCCGGCCGAAAGACCGTCGAGCTCCGACGTTAAATATCGAGAGTCGGACCGGCGACTATAAACCCTCCGGCCGGAAGACCGTCGAGCTCCGACGTTAAATATCGAGAGTTGCGCCAACGACTATAAACCCTCCGGCCGGAAGACCGTCGAGTTCCGACGTTAAATATCGAGAGTCGGACCGGCAACTATAAACCCTCCGGTCGGAAGACCTCGAGCTCCGACGTTAAATATCGAGAGTCGGACCGGCGACTATAAATCCTCCGGACAAGACACCGTCGACCTCCGAGGAATGTTGGTGTTGACTAAGGTCATTGCTACCCCCGTGCGGGTCGAGCGGAGGATAGTTTCACAGAGACGCCGCTCGGCGTGACTGGCGTTCTAGTCAGTCGGACTAATCGCCTCCTTCTACTAGACATGAAGGGGAGGCAAGTGATCCGGCAGTAAGATTGGGGACCCCCTCTGGAGGGGAGTCAACGCCACATGGAGGTCAGAAGGCAAAAGGGTCAGCATGAGGTCCATCCGATCGGAGAAGGGGTGGGTCGACCGGCCGAACGGGTCCGAGCGGAATCAATGACAACCCGACGGGGAGTCGGGTTTCCGACGCTCATGGTGAACAGGGTCGCCGGGCCGAGCGTGTAGCCCGCTCGACCGAGGCGTAAAACATCAAGGCTGTGAAGGAACAGTCTCAGCCGAGCACGCGATGGAATGAAATTTCCCGGTCGGACCGATACCTACGCCCGGTCGGACCGATGCTTGCCGAGCGGATGGACGCTCTGCTCGGGGAAAGAAAGGAGACAAGGACAAGGGGACATTGGGGAACATCTTCTGATAGCAGGCATATTCGACGACCAGGCCATACACAGAATCGTACGACGGAAGGTTCTGCTGCCCCATCAGAGAGGTGCTCAGACTGTAGCAGTATGGTGTCAGGCATGCTCCTCTGGTAAGCCCATACTAAGGTATGGTACAAGACACGTGTATGCCTCGGTAGGTGTGCACAAGCCTCCCCACAGCTCTATATAAGAGCCCACAAACTTCACCGGAGATACGCAATCCACGCAATCCATGAGCTTTGAAGCCACTTCATCATTTTCCTCTTGCCTGACTTGAGCGTCGGAGGGTCGTCGTCGGAAACCCCTTCCCGGCTTGACTTCCTTGTAGGTTCGCCGGAGATTCGTGCAGCCAGTCGAAGATAGGGGAGAGCGCCACGTCTCCAGCGTCCATCCACTCACCGCTCGGACAGGATCAGTAATAATTTGAAAGCAAAAATGAACACTCAAAAATTGAATTATATGATCCAAAAATATTTTTGCAGATATGAAGAGATATAAGATCATTGATCACTAAGATGATCTGCTTTACTTTCGAGTATTAAGCTGAAATTTGAAAGATTGAGGCAAATAAAGCTAGTGTTACTCAAGTTAATCTAAGTATTATTGCGTAAAAGAATCAAGGATGGAGTAATCATGAATCAAGTGGTCTTAAGATGAGTTAATGATCTGAAGTGATGGTAAATAAAATTATGGAAACACAAACCACATCACTTCTAGGACAACTCCTAGAATTTCTAGGATTAGCATTAGCAGCAGGTTCTTTAGTTCCTTCACCAGCTATTCTTTCATCAAAAGCTAATGGTCTTTCTTCAACTCGAGAATTTAATGTTATGTGGTTCATCCTCTGGACCTCCTCATGAGTATAGATGAAGATTTTGCAGACATATTGCATAATTCACTACAATCAAAATCAAATTAGCTTACTCATATTAAAATCTCTACCAAACTGCAGAACATAAAGTTAAAACACGCTTACTTCTAGAGGTCATCTCCCACAAGCATCATATCACCTTCATCATTAGTGTACACAACCAGCCAAGTTTTGTTAGCAGCCACTAAGACACCCTCAAAACCAAACATTTGATCAAGTTCTACAAGTTCTTCATAACCATTGAACTTAGTGAGATCCATAGATCTAACAAGAGCAATACCTTGGTTAATTATGCACATGAAGAATAAAACACTGGTCAAAATCTTCTCTAGCAATATAAAAATAGAGGTTTGATCCTTCCAGACACTTGTATCTCACAATTTCCCAAAAATATTAATAGATGGCCATGACATCTGTTTGGATTACTTTGTAGGATGTAGTAATGATACAACATATTGACCTTAGTAGTTTTGTACATATAACTTCCTTTGAACTTTCCCTTCAGTGGGGTACAACTAATTCTACACCAATAATCAAACCAAAAATATAATTCAATGAAACAAATTGATTGAGAAAATCTAACAAACATATGTAAAACGTTCAACATGACAATTCCAGGTCATAATAAACTCATTAAAACCAAAAAAAAAATCAAAAGGAAGCATTGCCACGGTAAACAAAATCAAAGGCAAGTAATGATAAAGAAAAAAAAAGGAAGAAACCTTTGTATAACTCCAAGTTGAACCACCTTGCACTTTGTCCTAGTTATCTTTAGAAACCAATGGACAAAGTGGAACCAACTTCTCTGAAATGAAATTTGTCAATGAGCTACCAATAATTTTGTTGGAAATTTCGGGCCGCAAAAATCACTTTTTCGCGTTGCAGAAACCCCGAACCCTAAGCCACCGGATCCATGCGAAGTTAAATAAAATAAAAAATTTACGAGTACGAGTTTCATACATCTAGATCTACACTAGGAGAAGGATGTTACCTTCGATGCGATGCCCTTCGCAATCCCGCTCGTCCAACGGTTCGCCAGATCTCAAGATCGTCAAGCGTACGATCCTCTAGAAGTATTCACACGAACAAATTAGGTGGTGTTGGGTTTTTCGGGCCGCGAAAACCGCTTTTCGCGTCGCGGAAACCCCGAATCACCCAAAGCCGTAGATCCGTGCAAGGAAAACCGAACGAAATACAAGTACGAGTTTCAAAACCTTTAGATCTACTCCTAGATCTATGTGTTAAGAAGTATACCTTGAAGCGTGCCCTTTCGCGTTCCCGCTCGTCCAAGGAATTGCCGGATCTCTAGACCGTCAAGCGTCGGTCCTCTAGAAGTATCCACACGGACACGTAGGTGGAGAAAACCTCACACAAAGGTGTGCTAGCACCTTGGTAAGATTCGGCCAAGCAAGAAGGAGAGGGAGAGGGAGAGCTTGAGAGGAAGAAGGAAGAAGATACACACTTGAATGGAAAAATGAAATTCACATTCAAACCAAAAGTAGCCGGCCACTCTCAATGGTGAAAACTCCCAAATTAATTGCATTAATTGCAATTAATATGAAGCCATTAAAGAGAATGACTTTGTAACTTCCATGAGGTGGCACCCATGATGATGTGGAGTAACATCATTGGTCCACATCAATGTCAACTCACCAATGAGGTGGCATAAAGTCAAGTCAAACTTGACTTTTAATCTTCCTCTCAAATCAAGTCAAACTTGACCAAATCTCTTCCATGGTTGATCGAATCCAACCATTTGATTCAAGCCAACTTAATATAATGAATCTAATTCATTTAATTAAATTGATTCAATGAGTCAAAATCTAAATTAGACTCATTAAACACATGAATCAACTTGAGTCGAACTCAAGTTAGCCCAATTAGGATTACTCTTAATCCAATTTGATTCATCAAATGAATCTAATCCTCTTGGTTCATCATATGAACCTAATCTCCATCTAATTGTCCTAAGTGTGTGACCCTATAGGTTCTTGTAACGTTAGCAATGCCCTAAACCCATTTAGGAGCATAAGTAATGAGCGGTATCTAGCAACACATCATTACTATCCAAGTTACAAGAATGTCGAGATCCGACATCACCTTGTGACTACTAATTGTGACTCCTCACAAAATGTGACATTGTCCTTCTATCCTAGACATCTAGATTGATCAATGTGAGGCATAGACCGTGTCATCCTCTAATCAATCTAAATCTTGAACTCCAAGTAGACTCACTCGATCAAATGAGCTCAACATCTCATGTTGACTCATTTGGGCATGGCCATGCACTTCGTGGTCTAACTCTATCAAGAATATTGATGTCGCTCCCGTCATATGGGAGGGATAGATCCCATCTACATCACTCACATCCCTCTGCATAATTCGTTATATACCCAGTAATCGCCTTTATAGTCCACCCAGTTACGGGTGACGTTTGACGAAACCAAAGTACATAACTCCTTATGTAGGGATCCATGGTGACTTCAGGTCTAAGGACTAATAGTCATACTAATAGCCACATGAGAAAGTATATGACACTCATATAATGATCCATGATACTTTCTCATGGCGGGTCATTCAGTATACATTCTCCAATGCATACTCATGTGTCAACTTGATATATCCATATCCATGACTTGTGAGATCAAGTCATCGAGCTGACCTACATGCTAGTCTTATTGCATTAACATTGTCCCTGAATGTTAATACTCGACTAGGAATGATTTAGAGTAGTGTTCCCTATATCATCTCACTATCGATTCAACTAATCGATTGATATAGGTATGAACCTTCTACTCAAGGACGCTATTATACTTAGTCTATTTGGCACTAATACAAATAAGTATAATAACCAAACAAATGCCTTGATTAATATACAAGAATATGATACAATGAGTCCATACAATCATCAAATGATTGGCTCTAGGGATCTAACTAACAATCTCCCACTAGCACTAGTGCCAATCAATATAGGCTCTAAGGCCCAATGACCTAGTGTGACCATCATGCTTCCTCCGTGCCAAAGCCTTGGTCAAGGGATCCGCGATGTTAGCCTCTGTGGGTCTTCAAATCTTCACATCTCCTCTATCGATAATCTCGAATGAGATGGAAGCGCCTAGTATATGCTTGGTCCGCTGGTGTGAGCGAGGTTCCTTCACTGTGCTATAACTCCATTGTTGTCACAAGAGAGCTCAATAGGGTCACCGATACTGGAACCACCCCAAGTTCATGATGAACTTACGGATCCAAACTGCCTCCTTTGCTGCCTCGATGCAGCAATATACTCGGCCTCTGTTGTAAAATCAGCTCATCGTGTCTCGCTTGAACTCTTCCACCACAAGACCACCATTAATGATTACGAACCCCGATCGCGATCGATAATCATCTCGTTGGTGCGGAAGCTAGCATCACGTAACCCTTTACAGCTAGCTTATTATTGCTCCATATATCAAGAAATATTCTTTAGTCCTTCTTAAGTACTTAAGAATATTCTTGACCGCTATCCAAAGGACTTTCACCGGATTCGATCTGTATCCTGCCATGCTCAAAGCATACGAGACATCGTGTCGAGTACATAGCATGGCGTACATGATCGATCCTATGGCCGAGGCATAGGGGATCCATCTCTCTCCTCTAGAAGAGGGACCTTGAGTATTCGAAGACTCACGCCATGTGACATCGGCGTAAATCCCTTATTGGAGTTCTGCATGGCAAACCAAGGAGTACCTTGTCAATGTATGTACTCGACTGGCCAAGCAATCTCTTAGATCTATCTCTATAGATCTGAATCCCTAGAATGCGGATGCCTCACCTAAGTCCTTCATTGAGAAGCAACTCCCTAGCCAGGTCTTGACAGAGTGAAGGATGTCCTTCCCAATGAGCGGTATGTCATCCACATACAATATGAGGAAGACAAGTATTTTCTACAACCTTCTTGTAGACACAAGACTCATCTTCGCTCTTGATGAAACCAAACTGTTTGATCGCATCATCGAATCGAAGATTCGACTCGAAGCTTGCTTTAGTCCATAAATGGACCTATGCAACTTGCATACTCTGTAGTATCGTGGATCTACAAAACCCTCGGTTGTGTCATGTACACATCCTCGAGTAGGTTTCATTCGAAACGCGATTTTGACATCCATCCGCCATATCTCATAGTCATGGTAGGTGCAATAGCAAGCATGATCCGAATGGACTTAAACATCCACTTGGAGAAAAGGTTTCATCATAGTCAATACCATGAATCGCTTGAAACCTTTAGCTACCAAGCGACCCTTATAGATAAGTCCATCCATGTCGGTTTCTCTTAAAGACCCACTTGCGCCCAATGGGTTTTACCTTGTGGATCAACCAAAGTCTATACTTGGTTGGTGTACATGGATTCCATTTCGATCTCATGGCTTCTAGCCATTTCTCGAAATCTAGCTTCCTGATAGGTGGTAGGCTCATCCTCTATGAGCATAACGTCATCATGGTCGACAAGAGAAATGAGTATCTCTCGGGCTGACGACGTACTCTATCGACCCGCAAAGAGGTATGTCTACTTGATCTGTTGTTCCTCAACTCTTTGTGGAACAACATCATCCACAACACTTGTGGTTCCAGCTCAATTTCCATCGAGGCATTAGTGCTATTGTTCGCATCTTGAACTTCTTCAAGATCGAACGCGCACTAGTCTTTCTAGAAACAAAGTCCCTTTCTAGAAAGACCCGATCTTTGCCACCTTGTGCCGACTGGGAATGTAGAAGTATCCTTAGTTTCCTTGGGATATCCAATGAAATAACACTTGTCGATTTGGGTCCTAATTTGTCCGAGACTTGACGTCGACGTAAGCCTCACAACCCCAAATCCTCATGAAAGACACTGGCATCTCTCCACCATATCCTATATGGTGTCTTTATCACGGCCTGGATGGAACTCGGTTGAGAATGAAAACTGTCGTGTCTAGAGCATAGCCCAAAGGTATGTCGGAAGATCAAGATGACTCATCATAGATCGCACCATATCTAATATGGTATCCTCCTTTCGGATACACCATTCCACCGTGGTGTTCCAGAGGAGTGAGTTGGGATAGGATCCCACACTCTTCTAGATAGTCACGGAACTCATGGCTAAGGTATTCTCCACCTCGATCGGATCAAGTATCTTAATACTCTTGCCAAGTTGGTTCTGTACTTTTGAATTCTTTGAACTTTCAAAGGATTCAGACTTATGTCATCAAATACACATAACCATATCTCCTGAAGTCATCAGAAACGTGATGAAATAAGAACTTAAAGGGCCACATACATCACTATGTATGAGTCCTAACAAATCATCGCTCTTTCGTTATGCCCACTAAAGGGAGTCTTGGTCATCTTGCCTCGTAGGCATGACTCGCATATCTCATATGATTCTAAATCAAATGAGTCCAAGCGCTTGTCATTTATATGACCTAAGCGACAGTGCAGAGATAGGTGTGGTTCATATCGTTCGATTTGAACCTCTTGGTACTAACGTTATAGATAGAGCTCTCAAGGTCTAGAATATAGACTTCATCGAGGTGCACTACAATAGAACATATCGTTTAAATAGACGAACAACATTTGTTCTTTATTATAAGCGAGAATCCTTTCTTGTCCAAACAAGAAACGATATAATGTTCTTAGTCAATGCAGCACATAACAACAATTGTCTAACTCTAGTATAAGCCCGGAGGGCAGAGATAGAAAATAAGTTCCTACAGCAACAACAACAGTGCTCCATTGCTACTCGTAGGTCTATCTCGCCCTTTGTCAATGCTCGCTATTTCTCTGCTTGTACATTAGTACAAATGTGCGAAGCACATCCAGTATCTAATACCCACGACGAAGAAATAGAGGTTGACTTCTATAACATTTATACCTGAAGTAGAAATCTTATTTCTCTTCTTGTTAAGATCTTCGTATCTCGAAGTTCTCTCGTGCCTACCTTGTCCTTGATATAGTTGACGAAGATGTTCAACCATATCGTAAGCACACATCAACTCATGTTGCTTCTGAAGCTCAGAGTTCATGGTTGCGAGCATTAGACAGGACACATCTAATGCGTCATCTTGATGCTTCTTGTAAGCATCCCGGTCAGCTCGCGTGGCAGTGGCAGGAGGAGCCTCCGGAATGGGCTGCTCCAGAACGTACAGTTTACGTTCCTGAGTGAGAACTATTCTCAGTTTCCTGTACCAGTCCAGGAAATTTGCTCCGTTGAGCTTGTCCTTCTTAAGGACAGAACGCAGGGAGAAAGAGTTCGTATTCGACATCATGGTTATCTACAACAGAAAATTTGCAGAAATAAATATCATATTTAATTTAAAATCATTTAATTAGGCCTTTAATTAAATGATGCTCCCACTGAATTCTATAATTCTTGTGGGACAAGATCCACATCATACTAACCCTTGAGTTAGCTTTGGCTAATACGCCCAAGGCTTAGTATGATCGGTAGGTAACGATTACCAATTACATCTCTATGCAACTCTTGTTTATAGGATCAATATCCGTATTTATATTAAAACTCGAGTTAGCTTTGGCTAATACGCCCGAGAGTTAATATAGATGTGATTTTGACCTACCTTTCCAACTATTGGAAGAATGCCTATAGTTGACTCGATCCAACCGAATAACTAGGAATACTCAATCTAATTGAGTTTGTATTCACCCATACATTGATAGGCGGGATCAAGATTGTCCCTCCGTACCCTACCAAGATAATATGTATTGCTTTGCTTTGGTAGATTCAACAATACATGTGATCGAGGTAGTGATAGGTATCACGGCACGGTTAGGCATTAGAGTTAAGTCGATTGAGATCTAATCTAATCGAAAAAGGATGCATCTTGTGCATGACTTAGATCTAATCTAATCGCAAGGGTGCATCATGTGCACGACTTAGATCTAATATAATCGTAAGGCACTAATTAATTAATAACTTATCAAACATGCATCATATACATAAGCAATTAACTAATTAATCTATTTGTGATTTAGTCATGGCCCTACTACGATCTTCTCAAGCCAATGAGAAGATCGAATGGTCAACCTAGGGTCAACAGCTTCTCCAAGCTCCTCCCTTTGACCACCTTGTGTTGCTCGTGCCCGCCTCGGAACTCCGTCTCGTGTGGACCCTCCACCGCTCCAATTTGTACATTACAATTTGAAACTCGAGTTACATTCGAGTCTAAATCTAATTTACAACCAGAATATATGAGAAAGGCACGACGCGCAGGTCGCGGAAAAATAAAAACATACAACACGCGCAAACACATAACGGCACGCAGGCCGTATTATGAATTACAACACAATCCAATCATATTGGGGTTTTGGGCCATGACTATCACAAAATTAATATATAATTCAAAATTATATATTTTTCATAATTTTCTATAATTTTAAAATTAATTTTTACAATTTTTACGAGTAAAATTTCCCGGCGGTCCCGTTTAGCGGTTTCGGGCGCAATCGCGGAACGGATCCCCTTGCGGGGCCAGGGGCAACGCCCCTACCCACGATCTAACCATCGCGAGGGTTCCTTTGCGATCCTACAGTGCCTTAGCCCGCTGTCCCAAAACAATTTGGGACGAAACCTTTGAGAAGAATTTTCCCGGCGGTCCCGATTAGCGATTTCGGGCGCAATCGCGAAGCAAATCCCCTTGCGAGGTTAGGGGAAGTGCCCCTACCCACGATCTAACCATCGTGAGTTGCTCCTAAGCGATCCTACAGTGCCTTCGCTCACTGTCCCAAACGGATTTGGGTCGAAACATCACCGTTTTGAAAAAATCTTCCCGGTAGTCGAAGCCTACAAGTGTCTAAACACTTGTGCTTCGATTACTCGAGAAAAATACTCATAAAAACCCAAAAATCATAATTTTACAGAAAATTACAGAAACTTTAGTTTTCATAAAACCAAAAATTAAACTCGTACAAGCCTTGCACGTGGCTCTGATACCACTGTTGGGTTTTTCGGGCCGCGAAAACTGCTTTTCACGTCGCGGAAACCCCGAATTACCCTAGCCATTGGATCTCGTGCGAAGAAAACTTTCCGAAAACACGAGTACGAGTTTTAAACAACGATCTACAGTAGATCTACAAAGGAAAAACATTTTATACCTTTGAAGCGTGCCCTTTCGCGTTCCCGCTCGTCCAAGGAATTGCCGGATCTCTAGACCGTCAAGCGTCGGTCCTCTAGAAGTATCCACACGGACACGTAGGTGGAGAAAACCTCACACAAAGGTGTGCTAGCACCTTGGTAAGATTCGGCCAAGCAAGAAGGAGAGGGAGAGGGAGAGCTTGAGAGGAAGAAGGAAGAAGATACACACTTGAATGGAAAAATGAAATTCACATTCAAACCAAAAGTAGCCGGCCACTCTCAATGGTGAAAACTCCCAAATTAATTGCATTAATTGCAATTAATATGAAGCCATTAAAGAGAATGACTTTGTAACTTCCATGAGGTGGCACCCATGATGATGTGGAGTAACATCATTGGTCCACATCAATGTCAACTCACCAATGAGGTGGCATAAAGTCAAGTCAAACTTGACTTTTAATCTTCCTCTCAAATCAAGTCAAACTTGACCAAATCTCTTCCATGGTTGATCGAATCCAACCATTTGATTCAAGCCAACTTAATATAATGAATCTAATTCATTTAATTAAATTGATTCAATGAGTCAAAATCTAAATTAGACTCATTGAACACATGAATCAACTTGAGTCGAACTCAAGTTAGCCCAATTAGGATTACTCTTAATCCAATTTGATTCATCAAATGAATCTAATCCTCTTGGTTCATCATATGAACCTAATCTCCATCTAATTGTCCTAAGTGTGTGACCCTATAGGTTCTTGTAACGTTAGCAATGCCCTAAACCCATTTAGGAGCATAAGTAATGAGCGGTATCTAGCAACACATCATTACTATCCAAGTTACAAGAATGTCGAGATCCGACATCACCTTGTGACTACTAATTGTGACTCCTCACAAAATGTGACATTGTCCTTCTATCCTAGACATCTAGATTGATCAATGTGAGGCATAGACCGTGTCATCCTCTAATCAATCTAAATCTTGAACTCCAAGTAGACTCACTCGATCAAATGAGCTCAACATCTCATGTTGACTCATTTGGGCATGGCCATGCACTTCGTGGTCTAACTCTAGCAAGAATACTGATGTCGCTCCCGTCATATGGGAGGGATAGATCCCATCTACATCACTCACATCCCTCTGCATAATTCATTATATACCCAGTAATCGCCTTTATAGTCCACCCAGTTACGGGTGACGTTTGACGAAACCAAAGTACATAACTCCTTATGTAGGGATCCATGGTGACTTCAGGTCTAAGGACTAATAGTCATACTAATAGCCACATGAGAAAGTATATGACACTCATATAATGATCCATGATACTTTCTCATGGCGGGTCATTCAGTATACATTCTCCAATGCATACCCATGTGTCAACTTGATATATCCATATCCATGACTTGTGAGATCAAGTCATCGAGCTGACCTACATGCTAGTCTTATTGCATTAACATTGTCCCTGAATGTTAATACTCGACTAGGAATGATTTAGAGTAGTGTTCCCTATATCATCTCACTATCGATTCAACTAATCGATTGATATAGGTATGAACCTTCTACTCAAGGACGCTATTATACTTAGTCTATTTGGCACTAATACAAATAAGTATAATAACCAAACAAATGCCTTGATTAATATACAAGAATATGATACAATGAGTCCATACAATCATCAAATGATTGGCTCTAGGGATCTAACTAACAATCTCCCACTAGCACTAGTGCCAATCAGTATAGGCTCTAAGGCCTAATGACCTAGTGTGACCATCATGCTTCCTCTGTGCCAAAGCCTTG
The DNA here is from genome assembly GCF_018446385.1 of Zingiber officinale. Lineage (NCBI taxonomy): Eukaryota > Viridiplantae > Streptophyta > Magnoliopsida > Zingiberales > Zingiberaceae > Zingiber > Zingiber officinale. The sequence goes on from NC_055990.1 coordinate 28,794,349, forward strand.
GTCAAGGGATCTGCGATGTTAGCCTCTGTAGGTACTCTGCAAATCTTCACATCTCCTCTATCGATAATCTCTCGAATGAGATGGAAGCGCCGTAGTATATGCTTGGTCCGCTGGTGTGAGCGAGGTTCCTTCGCCTGTGCTATAACTCCATTGTTGTCACAGTAGAGCTCAATAGGGTCGATCTGGGAACCACCCCAAGTTCAATGATGAACTTACGGATCCAAGCGCCTCCTTTGGCCTCGATGCGGCAATATATACCTCTGTTGTAAAATCAGCTCGTGTCCTGCTTTGAACTCTTCCAACTCACACCACCATTAATGCAGATTACGAACCCTGATTGCGATCGATAATCATCTGGTTTTGGAAGCTAGCATCATGTAACCCTTTACACATTATTGCCTCCATATATCAAGAAATATTCTTTAGTCCTTCTTAAGTACTTAAGAATATTCTTGACCGCTATCGATGACTTTCACTGGATCTATCCGCTCGTCATGCTCAAAGCATCGAGACATCGGTCGAGTACATAGCATGGCGTACATGATCGATCCTATGGCTGAGGCATAAGGGATCGGATCCATGACTCTCTCCTCTCTAGAAGAGGGACCTTGAGTATTCGAAGACTCACGCCATGTGACATCGGTAAATCCCTTCTTGGAGGCAAACCGAAGGAGTACCTTGTCAATGTATGTACTCTGACTTAGGCCAAGCAATCTCTTAGATCTATCTCTATAGATCTGAATCCCTAGAATGCGGGATGCCTCACCTAAGTCCTTCATTGAGAAGCAACTCCCTAGCCAGGTCTTGACAGACTGAAGCATAGGGATGTCCTTCCCAATGAGCAGTATGTCATCCACATACAATATGAGGAAGACAACTGTATTTTCTACAACCTTCTTGTAGACACAAGACTCATCTTCGTTCTTGATGAAACCAAACTGTTTGATCGCATCATCGAATCGAAGATTCCAGCTCCGAGAAGCTTGCTTTAGTCCATAAATGGACCTATGCAGCTGCATACTCTGCTAGTATCTTGTGGATCTACAAAACCCTCAGGTTGTGTCATGTACACATCCTCGAGTAGGTTTCCATTCGAAACGCGATTTTGACATCCATCCGCCATATCTCATAGTCATGGTAGGCTGCAATAGCAAGCATGATCCGAATGGACTTAAACATCGCTCTTGGAGAAAAGGTTTCATCATAGTCAATACCATGAATGCTTGAAACCTTTAGCTACCAAGCGACCCTTATAGATAAGTCCATCCATCGGTCTTTCTCTTAAAGACCCACTTGCCCCAATGGGTTTTACCTTGGTGGATCAACCAAAGTTTATACTTGGTTGGTGTACATGGATTCCATTTCGATCTCATGGCTTCTAGCCATTTCTGAATCTGGTCTCATCACAGCCCTGATAGGTGGTAGGCTCATCCTCTATGAGCATAACGTCATCATGGTCGACAAGAGAAATGAGTATCTCTCGGGCTGACGACGTATCCTAGAGGTATGTCTACTTGAACTGGTTGTTGTTCCTCAACTCTTTGTGGAACAACATCATCCACAACACTTTGGTTCCAGTTCAATTTCCATCGAGGCATTAGTGCTATTGTTCGCATCTTGAACTTCTTCAAGATCGAGCATGCTCTTTCTAGAAACAAAGTCCCTTTCTAGAAAGACCCCATCTTGCCACAACTACCTTGTGTTGAAGTAATATATCTTAGTTTCCTTGGGATATCCAATGAAATAACACTTGTCGGTTGGGTCCTAATTTGTGCGAGACTTGACGTCGTCGTAAGCCTCACAACCCCAAATCCTCATGAAAGACACCTGGCATCTCTCGGTCCATATCCTATATGGTGTCTTTATCACGGCCTTGGATGGAACTCGGTTGAGAATGAAAATTGTGTCTAGAGCATAGCCCCAAAGGTATGTCGGAAGATCGGTATGACTCATCATAGATCGCACCATATCTAATAAGGTACGATTCCTCCTTTCGGATACACCATTCCACTGTGGTGTTCCAGGAGTGAGTTGGGATAGGATCCACACTCTTCTAGATAGTCACGGAACTCATGGCTAAGGTATTCTCCACCTCGATCGGATCAAGTATCTTAATACTCTTGCCAAGTTGGTTCTGTACTTCATTCTTGAATTCTTTGAACTTTCAAAGGATTCAGACTTATGTGTCATCAAATACACATAACCATATCTCCTGAAGTCATCGAAAACGTGATGAAGTACCTATAACCGCCTCTAGAAGCGACATTGAAAGGGCCACATACATCACTATGTATGAGTCCTAACAAATCAGTCGCTCTTCGCTATGCCCACTAAAAGGAGTCTTGGTCATCTTGCCTCGTAGGCATGACTCGCATATCTCATATGATTCTAAATCAAATGAGTCCAGCAAACCATCCTTATGGAGCTTGTCATTTATATGACCTAAGCGACAGTGCCGAGATAGGTGTGGTTCATATCGTTCGATTTGAACCTCTTGGTACTAACGTTATAGATAGAGCTCTCAAGGTCTAGAATATAGAGTCTCATCATCGGTGCACTACAATAGAACATATCGTTTAAATAAGAGAACAACATTTGTTCTTTATTATAAGCGAGAATCCTTTCTTGTCCAAACAAGAAATATAATGTTCTTAGTCAATGCGGGCACATAACAACAATTGTCTAACTCTAGTATAAGCCCAGAGGAAAGATAAGTTCCTACAGTAACACAGCAACCCGTGCTCCATTGCCTACTCGTAGGTCTATCTCGCCCTTTGTCAATGCTCTATTTCTCGGTGCTTGTACATTAGTACAAATGTCACATCCGGTATCTAATACCCACGGCGAAGAAATAGAGGTTGACTTCTATAACATTTATACCAGTAGAAATCTTATTTCTCTTCTTGTTAAGATCTTCCGGTATCTGTGAAGTTCTCGTGCCTACCTTGTCCTTGATATAGTTGGCGAAGATGTTCAACCATATCGTAGCACACATCAACTCATGTTGCTTTGAAGCTCGAGTTCATGGTTGCGAGCATTAGACAGGACACATCTAATGCGTCATCTTGATGCTTCTTGTAAGCATCGCAGCCTGGCAGTGGCGGGAGGAGCCTCGGAATGGGCTGCTCGAACGTTGATTACGTTCCTGAGTGAGAACTATTCTCGGTTCCTGTACCAGTCCAGGAAATTTGCTCCGTTGAGCTTGTCCTTCTTAAGGACAGAACGCAGGGAGAAAGAGTTCGTATTCGACGTCATGGTTATCTACAACAGAAAATTTGCAGAAATAAATATCATATTTAATTTAAAATCATTTAATTAGGCCTTTAATTAAATGATGCTCCCACTGAATTCTATAATTCTTGTGGGACAAGATCCACATCATACTAACCCTTGAGTTAGCTTTGGCTAATACGCCCAAGGCTTAGTATGATCGGTAGGTAACGATTACCAATTACATCTCTATGCAACTCTTGTTTATAGGATCAATATCCGTATTTATATTAAAACTCGAGTTAGCTTTGGCTAATACGCCCGAGAGTTAATATAGATGTGATTTTGACCTACCTTTCCAACTATTGGAAGAATGCCTATAGTTGACTCGATCCAACCGAATAACTAGGAATACTCAATCTAATTGAGTTTGTATTCACCCATACATTGATAGGCGGGATCAAGATTGTCCCTCCGTACCCTACCAAGATAATATGTAATGCTTTGCTTTGGCAGATTCAACAATACATGTGATCGAGGTAGTGATAGGTATCACGGCACGGTTAGGCATTAGAGTTAAGTCGATTGAGATCTAATCTAATCGAAAAAGGATGCATCTTGTGCATGACTTAGATCTAATCTAATCGCAAGGGTGCATCATGTGCACGACTTAGATCTAATATAATCGTAAGGCACTAATTAATTAATAACTTATCAAACATGCATCATATACATAAGCAATTAACTAATTAATCTATTTGTGATTTAGTCATGGCCCTACTACGATCTTCTCAAGCCAATGAGAAGATCGAATGGTCAACCTAGGGTCAACAGCTTCTCCAAGCTCCTCCCTTTGACCACCTTGTGTTGCTCGTGCCCGCCTCGGAACTCCGTCTCGTGTGGACCCTCCACCGCTCCAATTTGTACATTACAATTTGAAACTCGAGTTACATTCGAGTCTAAATCTAATTTACAACCAGAATATATGAGAAAGGCACGACACGCAGGTCGCGGAAAAATAAAAACATACAACACGCGCAAACACATAACGACACGCAGGCCGTATTATGAATTACAACACAATGCAATCATATTGGGGTTTTGGGCCATGACTATCACAAAATTAATATATAATTCAAAATTATATATTTTCATAATTTTCTATAATTTTAAAATTAATTTTTACAATTTTTACGAGTAAAAATTTCCCGGCGGTCCTGTTTAGCGGTTTCGGGCGCAATCGCGGAACGGATCCCCTTGCGGGGCCAGGGGCAGCGCCCCTACCCGCGATCTAACCATCGCGAGGGTTCCTTTGCGATCCTACAGTGCCTTAGCCCGCTGTCCCAAAACAATTTGGGACGAAACCTTTGAGAAGCGATTTCGGGCGCAATCGCGAAGCAAATCCCCTTGCGAGGTTAGGGGAAGTGCCCCTACCCACGATCTAACCATCGTGAGTTGCTCCTAAGCGATCCTACAGTGCCTTCGCTCACTGTCCCAAACGGATTTGGGTCGAAACATCACCGTTTTGAAAAAATCTTCCCGGTAGTCGAAGCCTACAAGTGTCTAAACACTTGTGCTTCGATTACTCGAGAAAAATACTCATAAAAACCCAAAAATCATAATTTTACAGAAAATTACAGAAACTTTAGTTTTCATAAAACCAAAAATTAAACTCGTACAAGCCTTGCACGTGGCTTTGATACCACTGTTGGGTTTTTCGGGCCGCGAAAACTGCTTTTCACGTCGCGGAAACCCCGAATTACCCTAGCCATTGGATCTCGTGCGAAGAAAACTTTCCGAAAACACGAGTACGAGTTTTAAACAACGATCTACAGTAGATCTACAAAGGAAAAACATTTTATACCTTTGAAGCGTGCCCTTTCGCGTTCCCGCTCGTCCAAGGAATTGCCGGATCTCTAGACCGTCAAGCGTCGGTCCTCTAGAAGTATCCACACAGACACGTAGGTGGAGAAAACCTCACACAAAGGTGTGCTAGCACCTTGGTAAGATTCGGCCAAGCAAGGAGGAGAGGGAGAGGGAGAGCTTGAGAGGAAGAAGGAAGAAGATACACACTTGAATGGAAAAATGAAATTCACATTCAAACCAAAAGTGGCCGGCCACTCTCAATGGTGAAAACTCCCAAATTAATTGCATTAATTGCAATTAATATGAAGCCATTAAAGAGAATGGCTTTGTAACTTCCATGAGGTGGCACCCATGATGATGTGGAGTAACATCATTGGTCCACATCAATGCCAACTCACCAATGAGGTGGCATAAAGTCAAGTCAAACTTGACTTTTAATCTTCCTCTCAAATCAAGTCAAACTTGACCAAATCTCTTCCATGGTTGATCGAATCCAACCATTTGATTCAAGCCAACTTAATATAATGAATCTAATTCATTTAATTAAATTGATTCAATGAGTTAAAATCTAAATTAGACTCATTGAACACATGAATCAACTTGAGTCGAACTCAAGTTAGCCCAATTAGGATTACTCTTAATCCAATTTGATTCATCAAATGAATCTAATCCTCTTGGTTCATCATATGAACCTAATCTCCATCTAATTATCCTAAGTGTGTGACCCTATAGGTTCTTGTAACGTTGGCAATGCCCTAAACCCATTTAGGAGCATAAGTAATGAGCGATATCTAGCAACACATCATTACTACCCAAGTTACAAGAATGTCGAGATCCGACATCACCTTGTGACTACTAATTGTGACTCCTCACAAAATGTGACATTGTCCTTCTATCCTAGACATCTAGATTGATCAATGTGAGGCATAGACCGCGTCATCCTCTAATCAATCGAAATCTTGAACTCTAAGTAGACTCACTCGATCAAATGAGCTCAACATCTCATGTTGACTCATTTGGGCATGGCCATGCACTTCGTGGTCTAACTCTATCAAGAATACCGATGTCGCTCCCGTCATATGGGAGGGATAGATCCCATCTACATCACTCATCCCTGCATAATTATATATACCCGATATCGCCTTTATAGTCCACCGATTCTGGGTGACGTTTGTGAAACAAAGTACATAACTCCTTATGTAGGGATCCATGGTGACTTCAGGTCTAAGGACTAATAGTCATACTAATAGCCACATGAGAAAGTATATGACACTCATATAACGATCCATAATACTTTCTCATGGCGGGTCATTCAGTATACATTCTCCAATGCATACCCATGTGTCAACTTGATATCTCCATATCCATGACTTGTGAGATCAAGTCATCGAGCTGACCTACATGCTAGTCTTATTGCATTAACATTGTCCCTGAATGTTAATACTCGACTAGGAATGATTTAGAGTAGTGTTCCCTATATCATCTCACTATCGATTCAACTAATCGATTGATATAGGTATGAACCTTCTACTCAAGGACGCTATTATACTTAGTCTATTTGGCACTAATACAAATAAGTATAATAACCAGACAAATGCCTTTATAAATATACAAGAATATGATACAATGAGTCCATACAATCATCAAATGATTGGCTCTAGGGCTCTAACTAACAGGTGGAGAGGTCAAACAAAAGGTGTGCTAGCACCTATAAAGTGTTCGGCCAAGGAGAAGGAGGGGGAGAAGAGAATGAGAGCAAGAGGAAGAAGATGAAATAAAATGCCTTGAATGAAAAATGAATTCCATTTATCATAATAAGTGGCCGGCCACTATTGTAACCTCCTCTCATTTAATGTGGTCATTAAAATGAGGAGGAGATTTGTAACCTCCATGAGGTGGCACACACATGTTCTAAACATGATGATGTGTAACACCATTATTGGCCACTTAATGCCAACTCACAAATGATGTGGCATAAAGTCAAGTCAAACTTGACTTTTCCTCTTCCTTTCAAGTCAAGTCAAATTTGACATTATAACTCTCATGATTGATCTAATCCAACCATTTGATTCAAGCCAATTTAATATAATGAATCTAATTCATTTAATTAAATTGATTCAATGAGTCATAATCTAAATTAGACCCATTGAACACATGAATCAACTTGAGTCCAACTCAATTTGTATAATTAGAATTACTCTTAATCCAATTTGATTCATCACATTAATCTAACCCTCTTAGTTCATCATATGAACCTAATCTCCATCTAATTGTTCTTTGTGTGTGCCCCTATAGGTTCTTATAACGTTGGTAATGCTCCTAAACCCATTTAGAAGCATAAGTAATGAGCGGTATCTAGCAACACATCATTACTACCCAAGTTATAAAAATGTTGAGATCCAACATCACCTTGTGACTACTAATTGTGACTCTTCACAATATATGACATTGTCCTTCTATCCTAGACATCTAGATTGATCAATGTGTGGCATAGACCGTGTCATCCTCTAATCAATCTAAATGTTGAACTCCAAGTAGACTCACTCAATCAAATGAGCTCAATATCTCATACTGACTTATTTGGGCATGGTCATGCACTTCGTGGTCTCACTCTATCAAGAATAACGATGTCGCTCCCGTCATATAGGAGGGATAGATCTCATCTACATCACTCACATCCCTCTGCATAATTCGTTACATACCCAGTAATCACCTTTATAGTCCACCCAGTTACAGGTGACGTTTGATGAAGCCAAAGTATGTAACTCCTTATGTAGGGATCCATGGTGACTTCAGGTCCAAGGACTAGTAGTCATACTAATAGCCACATGAGAAAGTATCTGACACTCACCTAACGATCCATGATACTTTCTCATAGCGGGTCATTCAGTATACATTCTCCAATGCATACTCATGTGTCAACTTGATATCTCCATATCCATGACTTGTGAGATCAAGTCATCGAGTTGACCTACATGCTAGTCTCGTTGCATTAACATTGTCCCTGAATGTTAATACTCGACTAGGAATGATTAAGAGTAGTGTTTCCTATATCATCTCACTATCGGTTCAACTAACCGATTGATATAGATAAGAACCCTCTACTCAAGGACGCTATTATACTTAGTTTATTTGACACCAATACAAGTAAGCATAATAACCAAAAATCAAATGTCTTTATATATAAGAAATATGATACAATGAGTCCATACAACAATAATCAAATGATTGGCTCTAGGGCTCTAACTAACAATCTTCCACTAGTACTAGTGTCAATCAGTGTAGGCTCTAAGCCCCAATGACCTAGTGTGACCATCATGCTTCCTCTGTGCTAAAGCCTTGGTCAAGGGATCTGCGATGTTAGCCTCTGTGGGTACTCTGCAAATCTTCACATCTCCTCTCTCGATAATCTCTCGAATGAGATGGAAGCGTCGTAGTATGTGTTTGGTCTGCTGGTGTGAGCGAGGTTCCTTAGCCTGTGCTATAGCTCCATTGTTGTCACAATAGAGCTCAATAGGGTCAGCGATACTAGGAACCACCCTAAGTTGATCCAAAGCGCCTCCTTTGCTGCCTTGATGCAACAATATACTCGGCCTGCGTAGTAGAATCTCTGAACTCTTTCAATTTCAACACCACCATTTATAAAACAGACCACAGCCGCGATCGATAATCATCCTGGTCCGTCTGGAAGCTAGCATCACTGTAACCCTTTACAGCTAGCTCATCATTACCTCCATATATCAAGAAATATTTTTTAGTCCTTCTCAAGTACTTAAGAATATTTTTTACCGCTATCTAGTGACTTTCACCTGGATCTGACTGGTATCTGCTCACGTACGTGACATCAGGTCGAGTACATAGCATGTCGTACATGATAGATCTTATGGCTGAGGTATAAGGGATCTGATGTGGTCTCTCTCTCTAGAAGAGGGACCTTGAGTCTTGAAGACTCACGCCATGTGACATCGGTGAAATCCCTTCTTGGAGTTCACGCATGGCAGAAGGAATACCTTGTCAATGTATGTACTCGACTTGGCCAAGGAATCTCTTAGATCTATCTCTATAGATCTGTATGCCTAGAATGAGATGCTTCACCTAAGTCCTTCATTGAGAAGCAACTCCTAGCTAGGTCTTGACAGATCAAGCAAAGGGATGTCTTTCCCAATGAGTAGTATGTCATCCACATACAATAGAGGAAGACAACTATATCCCCTACAACTTTCTTGTAGACACAAGGTTCATCTTCATTCTTGATGAAACCAAACTGTTTGATTGCATCATGAATCGAAGATTCCAGCTCCGAGAAGCTTGCTTTAGTCCATAAATGGACCTATGCACTTGTATACTTGTATGTTGTGGATCTACAAAACCCTCGGGTTGTGTCATGTACACATCCTCGGGCAGGTTTCATTGAAACGCTGATTTGACATCCATCCGCCATATCTCATAGTCATGGTATCTGCAATAGCAAGCATGATCCGAATGGACTTAAACATCGTTATTGGAGAAAAGGTTTCATCATAGTCAATACCATGAATCTGCTTGAAACCTTTAGCTACTAGCGACCCTTATAGATAAGTCCATGTCAGTCTTTCTCTTAAAGACCCACTTGCGCCCAATGGGTTTTACCCTTCGTGGATCAACCAAAGTCTATACTTGGTTGGTGTACATGGATTCCATTTCGGATCTCATGGCTTCTAGCCATTTCTCGGAATAGCTTACGATAGGTGGTATCATCCTCTCCTAATTCATCATGGTCGACAAGAGAAATGATCTTAGGTGCGTGCCTATCACCTGCGAGGTATATCTACTTGGAGCGGTTGTTGTTCCTCAACTATTTGTGGAACAACATCATCCACAACATTTTGTGGTTCCATTCAACTTCCATTGAGGCTTCAGTGCATGGTCCACATCTTGAACTTCTTCAAGATCGAACGACTCCCACTAGTCTTTCTAGAAACAAAGTCCCTTTCTAGAAATACCCTAGTCTTAGCCACAACTACCTTGTGTTGACTGGAATGTAGAAGTAATATCTTTTCGCTTCCTTGGGATATCAATGAAATAGCACTTGTCGATTTGGATCCTAATTTGTCCGAGACTTGACGTCGAACGTAAGCCTCACAACCCCAAATCCTCATAAAAACACCGGGCATCTCTCTCGGTCCATATCCTATGGTGTCTTATCATGGCCTTGGATGGAACTCGATTGAGTATAAAAGCAGCCGTGTCTAGAGCATAGCCCCAAAGGTATGTCGGAAGATATGTGAGACTCATCATAGATCGTATCATATCTAAGAACGATTCCTCCTTTCGGATACACCATTCCACCGTGGTGTTCAGGAGGAGTGAGTTGGGATAGAATCTCACACTCAGCTAGATAGTCACGAAACTCATGGCTAGGTATTCTCCACCTCGATCTGATCAAGTATCTTAATACTCTTGCCAAACTGTTCTATACTTCATTCTTGAATTCTTTGAACTTTTAAAGGATTCTGATCAAGTACACATAACCATATCTACTGAAGTCATCGATAAATGTGATGAAGTACCTATAACCACCTCTAGCGCGATATGTCACATACATCACTATGTATAAGTCCTAACAAATTAGTCGGTCACTAAAAGGAGTCTTGGTCATCTTGCCTAGTAGGCACGCGTCTCATAAGATTCAAAATCAAATGAGTCCAACAAACCATCCTTATGGCTGGGATAAGCGCTTGTCATTTATATGACCTAAGCGCCTGAGATAGGTTTGGTTCATGTCATTTGACTTGAATCTCTTGGTATTTATGTTATAGATAGGGCTTTCAAGGTCTAAAATGTAGAGTCCGTTCATCGAGGTGCACTACAATAGAACATATCTTTTAAATAAACAGAACAACATTTGTCCTTTATTATAAAGAAACCTTTCTTATCCAAACAAGAAACTGAAATTATGTTCTAAGCAAGCACATAACAACAATCATCCAACTCTAGTACAAGCCCATAGGGCGAAATAGAAAATAGGTCCCAAAGAATGAACAGCATGACGTGCTCCATTGCTCACGCGTGGGTCCACCTCGCCTTGTCAATGCCCGCTTATTTCTAGCATGCACATTAGTACAAATGTGAGAAGCACATCGTATCTAATACCCATGATGAAGAAATAGATAGATTGACTTTATAACATATATACCTGAAGTGGAAGTCTCACTTCGCTTCTTCTTAAGATCTTCTAGGTACACCTTGCGGTTCCTCTTCCAATGTCCGGCAGTGGAAGCCGGTAGCATCCTTGGCGACCCCTCCTTTGAGCTTCAGTGCCTTGCCCTTGGCTTGGGACTTTCCTTTGCCTTTGGGTTTGCCCTTGCCCTTGTGTTTCGAACCATCGAGCAGTGGGTTTAACCTTCTAGGAGTTGATCAAATAGCCTTAACATGCTAAGCATATCGGCGATGGCTTGTCAATTTCGTTCATATTGTAGTTTAGAACGAATTGACTATAGCTATCCGACAAGGATTACAAGATCAGGTCAATGGCCAGCTCTTGGCTAAGCGGGAATCCCAACCTCTGTAGGTTTTCTATGTACCCAATCATTTTGAGTACATATGGGCCTAAGGGAGCCCCATCTGACATCTTGCACTGAAAAAGTGCCTTTGAGATCTCGAATCTCTCGTGCCTAGCTTGTCCCTGATATAGTTGACGAAGATATTCAACCATATCGTAAGCTCCCATCAACTCATGTTGCTTCTGAAGCTCAGAGTTCATGGTCGCGAGCATCAGACATGACACATCTAATGCGTCATCTTGATGCTTCTTGTAAGCATTTCGGTCAGCTCGCATGGCAGTGGTAAGAGGAGCCTCCGGAATGGGCTACTCCAGAACGTACAGTTTACGTTCCTGAGTGAGAACTATTCTCAAGTTCCTGTACCAGTCCAGGAAATTTGCTCCGTTGAGCTTGTCCTTCCCAATGACAGAACACAGGGAGAAAGAGTTCGTATTCGACGTCATGATTATCTACAACAGAAAAATGAAAAAAATAAATATCATATTCTTTTAAATCATTTAATTAGGCCTTTAACTAAATGATGCTCCCACTGAATTCTATAACTCATGTGGGACAAGATCCACATCATACTAACCCTTGAGTTAGCTTTGGCTAAAACGCCCAAGACTTAGTATGATCGGTAGATAACAATTTACCAATTACATCTCTATTCAACTCTTGTTTATAGTATCAAGATCCGCATTTATATTAAAACCCGAGTTAGCTTTGGCTAATACGCCCAAGAATTAATATAAATATGATTTTGACCTATCTACCAACCATTGGAAAATGCCTATAGTTAAACTCGACCCAATTGAGTTAACTAGTTACTCAATCTAATTGAGTTGTACTCACCCATGCGTTGATAAGCTGTAACGCCCGAAAATTCTCAAAATAATTATTAGAAATATCCTAGTATTTTTCTGGAATTTTAGGATATTTTTATAGAATTTTTAGAATAGCGGAAGTAGCAAAAATAAATAGAAAACGAAAATAGCCTACGCGGGAATTGAACCCGAGACCTATTGGGTCCTACGACTTAAAGGTGAACTCTAGTAACCAGGAGAACCCAGCAGGGCCGTGCTGAAAGGAAAGGGAAATAATTTTATTTAAGTTAAAGTTGGGGGAATTAATTCCTTAATATAAATAGGGAATTAAGTGAGGAGTTTTATTTTTATCGTGACTTACCTCTTCTCCTCACCCTAATCCCGCCGAACCTCTCTTCCTCCTCTTCCTCTCTTGGCGCATCAAGCCTAAGGGCTCTAGGAGCACCTTCCGGCGATGACTCCGATACGAGGACGCTTCCCTTCGCGAGAGGAACACGTAAACGTGAGAGAATCGTCGAGAAGATCGTCCCCACCGGAAATCTAGCGATTAGATTTGTAAGAAAATCCGAACAGGAGGTAAGAAACCCCTCACCTGCAGTATAAGTAGCTTCCGTATGATTTTAGGCATTAGTTTAATTTTATGCAGTTTTTGGCACACAGGGTGTGCATTAGCGCACACCGAGTGCTCGATTAAATGTTTAGCTCAGGTAAATGCCACCTTAGGCATTTTAATAGCCTAGATAAATGCAATAGAAGCATTTTACAGCTCATGTAGTCTTGCTACAGCTTTTATGGGACTAGATGTCCAATGGGTGGGCTCCCACAGTCGCCTCTAGGTTCAGACAACCTAGTTCTAGGTTTAGATAACCTAGTAAAAGCAAGACAAGAAATATTAGCTATGTTCAGTATTTTACTTTTAGCAATGACACTGTACTGGATTAGATATACATTGGGTTGGACTCCCATAGTCGTCCCTAGGTTCAGATAACCTAGTAACCCTACTAGATTTGGGACTTGCAAACCCGGGTCTAGTTAGGGATGCGCGCATAGCTGTTAGGGTGTATACTAAAAGCCTAGCTTTTGGTATAAACATTTATCTAGTAATAAGAATCACATTGGTCAAATGTCTACATTTATGATAAATGTAGTTGTTCAATTAATTTATATTGTAGATAACATGGTGTGTGGTGTCACACACAGAGGATCATGTTATCAGTACCTTATAAATTATAAACAGTAGCTCACGATCAAAATGGAAAGGAACAAACCATTAGAAGGTCGTAGTGTAATTAGGTATCAGTTTATCTTGACTGTATAATTACACTAGTACACTTAGAGTGTATTGAGTAGGACCATTTGAGGTCGTTTCTTTTATACTGATTTTATAAAGAAACAAAGACCTCGGTTATTATGGAAGTGTGTGCTCTTAATCCTAATATAATAACAAGCACATATATTTGATATTTATTTCTTTAATTTATCAATGGGTGAGATTTAGTTCGATGAATCAATAAGCCCGATAAGTTGGGAAATGGTATCACTTATAGTGTGTGTTGTTGATTATAGAAGGAAACTGTGTCCTAGAGATACTAGGTTGATAATGTCCCCAAGAAGAGCTCATAAGGATTGTCATGTTAAATCCTGTAGGTGGACTTAGTCCGACATGATGATAAGGTTGAGTGGTACTATTCTAGGACTAAGATATTAATTAAATGAGTTGTCAGTAACTCACTTAATTAGTGGACATTCGATATCTTAAACACAGGGAGACTAACACACTCATAATAAGAAGGAGCCCAAAAATGTAATTTGGGATTGGTGCGGTAGTTCAATAATAATTCTTTAGTGGAATGAATTATTATTGATGAAATTAAGTTATGTGTTCGGGGCGAACACGGGATGCTTAATTTTATCGGGAGACCAAAACCAATTCCTCCTCTCGGTCCCTATCGTAGCCTCTTGTATATAGAGATTTATACCCACCATATACCCACCTTCTTACCCAACCAATAGGGGCCCGCCAAGCTAAGCCAAGCTTGAAGCTCAAGCTTAGGGTCGGCCAATAGCTTGGAGCCCAAGCTTAGGTGGCCAGACACATCATATTAAAAAGGGATTTTTGTTAAAATTATTTCTTATGTGGATATCATGGTTTTAAAAGAGAGTTTAAAATTTAAATCTTTCCTTTTATAGCTTTCTACAAAAGATTAAGAAAAGATTTGAAATCTTTCCTTATTTGTAGATTAAAAGGTAGATTTTAATTTTGAGAAAACTTTCCTTTTTAACCATGTTCATGATTTAAAAGAGAGTTTAAAAATTAAATATTCTCTTTTATAAGTTTCTACAAAAGATTAAAAAAAGATTTGATATCTTTCCTTATTTGTAGATTAAAAGAGATTTTAATTTTTAGAGATAACTTTCTTTTTATCCACATGTTTAAAAGAAAGATTTTAATTTATAAAATTTCCTTTTTATTAACCACCATGAAGGGAAAATTATTGGAGAAATTTTTTATAAATTTCTGGAGACAAATTAGGAAGTTTTAATTAATTAAAACTCTCCTTGTTTATAGCTTGATGGTGGCCGACCATGTAAATTAAAATAGGAAAATTGTTTTAATTAAATAAATTTTCTTTTCCATGGCAAAAGAATTAAGGAAGTTTTTAATTAAATTTCTTTATTTGCCAAGACCAAGGATTATAAAAGAGGGGGTAGAGGTGCCTTCATGGGTGATCAACTCTATTATTCTTCTCCTCTCTTTTCCTCCTTGGTGGCCGGCCCTAGCTTCTTCCTCTTCTCTTCTTCTTATGGCCGGCGGCAACCTCTCTTTTGGAGCTCTTGATGGTGGCCGGTTCTAGCTAGGAGAAGAATGAGAGAAAGGTGGTTTTGTTTCTTGCATCCCTTGGAGCTTGGTGGTGGTGGCCGGACCTCTACTTCTCTTGGAGAATTGTGGTGGCCGAAACTTGTAAGGAAGAAGAAGGTGCTTGGTGGTTCTCATCTCGGAAGATCGTTGTCCACACAATGTCCGAGGTTAGAAGAGGAATACGATAGAAGATCAAGAGGTCTTTTAGAAGGTATAACTAGTAATTTTTCCTTTCCGCATCATGCTAGTTATTTATGGAAATAATACCAAATACAAGAGGCTTACGATTCTAAAATTTTGAATATGTTTTTCGATGTTGTGTTCTTTTGTATTTTTCTTTTCCTTGTGATTTGATTGTTCTTTTCGGTTAACCTAAAGTTATTTTAGGAAATTAAATATTACCTTTCTATAAAAGGTTTTGTCTAGTCGGTGGTGGTTGCTCCCATATCCAAGAAGGTCATGTGCCTCGCCACGTCAGTACTGGGAACCAATTATGGAAATTAATATTTAATGGAATTAATAACTTAGGTGATTTGGATCAAACGTGTTAAGTTCCGCAGGAGATCCAAGTATAAACCTTAAAGAACAAATAGATTAAGTTTTGGATCAAACGTGTTAAGTTCCGCAGGAGATCCAAAATTTAATTTAAAAGAACACATGGTAGCTAGGAAAAGGTTCAGACCTTTGTACAAAATTTTTGTACAGTGGAACCTCTAGGTTTTCCGAGTAGCAACCAACAATTGGTATCAGAGCTAGGTTTTGCCTCTGTGAATTTGGTAATAGTTTAATTATGCACATGTCATACATAATTTAGGCAGGATAATAGTAGGATGTGCTAACTTTGTGGATGCAGGATCCAACTATTATGGCTTATAGTTTTATGTGTGTGATTGGACCCTTGGACATGTCAAGGGCACTTATATGTGTGTGCATGATTGTATTATAAAATACAGCAGGAGCTGTATTTAGTTTTATTAGGATTTTATTTTTGATCTAGATACATGTACATTCCTTTTATGGAATATAGGATCAAAATTGTAAAATTCTATTTCTGTCGCGGATCGAATCTTGCAAAGCGTGGAACCTTCTAAGGACCAGAGGCACAGCGGAACAAGGAGCAAGATGGATGCGACAGCTAGACCCGGTGGCGGTGGCCAAATATGGCAGCAGCTTGGGATGACAACACACGGAGGACAACTAGAGATAAAAGCCATAATAGTTGAAAATTAGATTTTCTATTTATTGCTTTTATATTGTCAGTGTGCATGTTAGTTTACAAGTTTAGTAGGCTAGCATAGTTAAAATTCCTCATTAATAAATAACTAAGTGGGAGAGGGATTTTTAAGTAAATCCCATGGTCTCCATTACTGGTTTGTAAGTGATGCAAACAAGCTTGCGCGTTGGCTCAAAGTGCCTTCCTCCATAACGGATGAGCTTGTTTATGGATCACTAGAACATACTTCCATTTTTGGATGACTATAGGAAGTTAATTAAGAGCGTGTGATCTTCCCCAACGGAAGGGGCATAATCTTATTAATGGACTTAGTGTCAAGTAATGGTATACACTTAGATACATCTAATAGTATCCTCCCCATCGGAGTCACTGTTATTATTTGTGTGACCAAATGAAACCAACTATTAATTTGTCATAAAACTAGGTTGACAAGATAATAAAATTAAAGGGTTAAAACCCCTCTTACAAATGATTGATTTTGTATACGTCCACACTAACGTGGCATACAAAATTAATGTTTGAGATAATTTTATTTGTCATAAAGTTACGTTGACAAGATAGTTAATGGGTAAAACCCTCCTCTTACAAATGTTGATTTTGTATACGTCCACACTAACGTGGCATGCAAAATTCACGGTGTTTTGAGGCGTTGGTAAATTTAAATAGTATTGTTAGAGGAATCAATATTATTTTAAATTTAGAGTCTTGACCAAATATTTGATTAAAGATAGACCAACTATTAATTTTATTCGCCATAAAGTAAGGTTGACGAGATAATAAAATTAAATAAAATTTCCTCTTTGAATTTGTATACGTCCACACTAACGTGGCATACAAAATTCATGGGGATTTTTAAGGAGTTGGTCTTAACCAAATATTTTTGTGATTCTTAGGAAGATGGTCAATCCCTAGCTGATATACTTTAGGATAGACTTAGTGGTCCCAATTATAATTGATTGGAAATAGAATTTGGACATTAAGGTAGACTGTCCTCTTAGAACTAAGAACAATATAGGTGTATTTTATTCATTAGTTGATACATGTTTAGTGGAGTTATCTACCGGTGTGTGTAGATATGGAGCCATGATCATGTCCGCAATTCATGCGGGTTTCAGGATACCCGACAACTAAATGAAAATAAAAAATACCGTCCACATGGGCACTACTGCAAAAGTAGCAGTTGTTGCAGTGGGAGAGGTTTATTCTCTAATAGGAATAAAATTTGGATTATTAGGAATTGTCTTTACATACTAAGTTTAGAAAGAACTGATTTCAGTTTCTAAACTATTATAGAATAGATATTGTGTCTATTTTGATAACAAAGTTGTTATCAAGAAAATAGGCAAGTTATCTATTCTGGTATGATTGGTTGACAATTTATAATCTAATAACTCCCATGATGCAACAAATGGAAATTAATAACACATCTTCTAACTTAAGAGAAAGCAACCTTCGAAAATGAACCAATTATATTTTTGACATCTAAGGCTAGGTTATATTAACTTAAGTAGGATACATTGGTAGCTGATGAACTTTTGGGTTCATTAGTAGTGGAAATCTTTCCAACCCGCGAGTCTTACTTGGAAGGAAAATAACCAAGAAGCTTTTAAGTCCAAGGGGTATGGAGTCAAAAATATGTTGAAATCGGTTCATTCTGATTTGTGTGATCCTATGACTATCCAGACAAGAGGTAGTATTGAATATTTCATCTATTTTATAGACAACTATTCAAGATACAAATAAATTTACTTAATGTACCGCAAGACTAAGTACTTTGATTAGTTCAAAGAGTACAAGGCTGATGCGGAGAAATGTTAAAGTAAATGTCACTATGGTAAGATCGTAGTGGCAAGTATCTCTTGGGAGAATTTAGGAGTCACTTATCAAAAGTAGGGATTCAATCCCAACTAACTGCACCTGGTACACCCCAACAGAATGGTGTAGTAGAAAGAAGGTAAAGGACTCTTATGAAATAATTAGATAGATGATGAGTTATTTAGAAAATTACCAAATTTGTTTTAAGGATAAAACTCTGATAACGAAAGTGAACATAGTACCTTCCAAGTTAGAACTCTCTACTCATATAGAATTGCTGAATAGGTGAAAACCTATTTTGAAGCATATTCGGATTCGGGTAATCCAGCACATATGTTAAAGAGAGACAATGATAAGTTGGATAGGAGTTCACTTGTTTGTAAGTTATCCTAGATAAACAAAAGTAAGTTTATAGTCTTAAAAATCAGAAGGTCATTGTTAGCATCAATGACTGATTTTTAGAAAAGGACTATATAATGAACCACGTGCTCATAAGTAAATTTGTTCTTAAGGAAATAATAAAGGACATGTCTAACCTAGTACCAACTGTACAAGATGAGATACCACAAGAAAACTGCAACATGTATCACAAATTGATACACAATTACAGAAAGTGTCTTATTGTAGTGGGAGGGTTGTTATGCAACCTAAATAGGTTCATGTTTTGGGAGAGTTTTTGGACTCGATCCCTGGAGGGCATGAACCTGATCTCTGGTCATATGATGAAGCACTCCAAGATAAAGATGCAGCATCTTGGCAAAGAGTAATGAATAAAAGAATTAGAATATATGTATTCTAATAAAATCTGGAAGCTTGTAGAATCACCAAATGGTGTAAAAGCCGTTGGGTGTAAAAAGGTCTATAATAGGAAAAGAGGGATAGACAGGAAGGTAGTAACTTTCAAAGCAAGGCTTGATGAAAAAGGAAACTTTTTCACTGGTAGTCATGCTTAAGTCTATCCGGATTCTTTTATCTATTTGGCAAGAGGATGTCAAGACAACATTCCTTAATGGAAGTCTTGAAGAAAGCATCCATATAAAGCAACCAGAAGGGTTCATTGCAAAGGGCTAAGAGCATCTTGTGTGCAAGCTCAATCAGTCTATGGACTGAGGCAAAGCTTCAAGGTCTTGGAACATCCGGTTTATCAAAGTAATCCAGACCTATGGATTTATTTAGTAACTGGATAAGTCTTGTGTATACAAAAGGTGTGATGGAAGCGTGGTGGTATTTCTTGTACTATACGTAGATAACATTTTTGGTAGTTGGAAACAATATCAAAATGTTGTCAGAAGTAAGGGTATGGTTGTCCAAATAATTCGATATAAAGGACTTGGGAGAATGTATATATTTTTGAGATCAAAATAATAAGGGATCGAAAGAAAAATATATTTTACTTATCCCAAGCTTGATACATCGGAAAATCCTTGCTCGTTTTAAGCATGCAAAACTCCTCGAAAGGTTTCTTACTTTTTAAGGATGGAGTAACTTTATCTAAAGATATGTCTCTATAGACATCAAAGGAGATAAAGGAAATAAAGGCAGTTCTTTATGTTACGGATGTTAGAAGCCTAATGTATGCTATGTACGAGATCAGAAATCTGTTTTGCCAAAGGCATAGTTAGCAGATATCAAAGTAACCCTGGACAAGGACAGTGGACTGCAGTAAAGCATATATTGTAGTACCTTAGAGGCACTAGAGATTATATGCTAGCTTACAAGACAATTATTTTGGTCCTTGTGGGTTGCATGGATTTTGACTTCCAATCGGATAGGGACAATAATAAGTCAACCTCGGGGTTTTGTGTTTACTTTAGGAGGTAAAGTCATAACTATGGAAGAGTGATAAGCATAGGTGTTTTTCTGGACTCCACCATAGAAGCTTAGTATATGGCAAGCCTCTGAGGTAGCTATAAAAGCTGAATGACTCAATAATCTCAAGATAGACTTAGATATGATTTGGTTTGTCCAAAGATTATTACAATTTATTGTAATAATGTTGGTGCAAGAGCAAACTCGAAGAAACCATAAGTCTATAAAGGCAAGTAAACACAATAGAGCGCAAGTACCACCCAATACGAGAAATCGTATAAACGAGGAGAAGTTGTTGCTGCCTAGATTGCATCAGGTGATGACCTATAGATCCTTCCACCGAGGTCCTTAAGGCAAGAGCTTTTGATGGACATGTTGAAGGGTTAGAATCAGATGTATGGCAGCAGATATGGCAACTTAGTCTTTTAGTATAAGTGGGAGATTGTTAGGGTGTATACTAAAAGCCTAGCTTTTGGTATAAACATTTATCTAGTAATAAGAATCACATTGGTCAAATGTCTACATTTATGATAAATGTAGTTGTTCAATTAATTTATATTGTAGATAACATGGTGTGTGGTGTCACACACAGAGGATCATGTTATCAGTACCTTATAAATTATAAACAGTAGCTCACGATCAAAATGGAAAGGAACAAACCATTAGAAGGTCGTAGTGTAATTAGGTATCAGTTTATCTTGACTGTATAATTACACTAGTACACTTAGAGTGTATTGAGTAGGACCATTTGAGGTCGTTTCTTTTATACTGATTTTATAAAGAAACAAAGAGCTCGGTTATTATGGAAGTGTGTGCTCTTAATCCTAATATAATAACAAGCACATATATTTGATATTTATTTCTTTAATTTATCAATGGGTGAGATTTAGTTCGATGAATCAATAAGCCTGATAAGTTGGGAAATGGTATCACTTATAGTGTGTGTTGTTGATTATAGAAGGAAACTGTGTCCTAGAGATACTAGGTTGATAATGTCCTCAAGAGGAGCTCATAAGGATTGTCATGTTAAACCCTGCAGGTGGACCTAGTCCGACATGATGATAAGGTTGAGTGGCACTACTTTTGGACTAAGATATTAATTAAATGAGTTGTCAGTAACTCACTTAATTAGTGGATATTCGATATCTTAAACACAGGGAGACTAACATACTCATGATAAGAAGAAGCCCAAAATGTAATTTGGGATTGGTGCGGTAATTCAATAATAGTTCTCTAGTGGAATGAATTATTATTGATAAAATTAAGTTGTATGTTCGGGGCGAGCACGGGATGCTTAATTTTATCGGGAGACCAAAACCAATTCCTCCTCTCGGTCCCTATCGTAGCCTCTTGTATATAGAGATTTATACCCACCACATACCCACCTTCTTACCCAACAAATAGGGGTCGGCCAAGCCAAGCTTGAAGCTCAAGCTTAGGGCCGGCCAAGCCTAAAGGTTGAGCCTTAAGGTGGCCGGCCACATCATATTAAAAAGGATTTTTATTAAAATTATTTCTTATGTGGATATCATAGTTTTAAAAGAGAGTTTAAAAATTAAATCTTTCCTTTTAAAAGCTTTCTAAAAAAGATTAAGAAAAGATTTGAAATCTTTCCTTATTTGTAGATTGAAAGGAGATTTTATTTTTAAGAAAACTTTCCTTTAACCATGATAATAATTTAAAAGAAGTTTAAAATTAAATATTCTCTTTTATTAGTTTCTACAAAAGATTAAGAAAAGATTTGATATCTTTCCTTATTTGTAGATTGAAAAGAGATTTTAATTTTTAGAGATAACTTTCCTTTTGGAAATTATCCACATGTTTAAAAGAAGAATTTTAATTTATAAAATTTCCTTTTTTAACCACCATGAAGGGAAAATTATTGGAGAAATTTTTTATAAATTTCTGGAGACAAATTAGGAAGTTTTAATTAATTAAAACTCTCCTTGTTTATAGCTTGATGGTGGCCGGCCATGTAAATTGAGAATAGGAAAATTGTTTTTAATTAAATAAATTTTTCTTTTCCATGGCAAAAGAATTAAGGAAGTTTTTAATTAAATTTCCTTATTTGCCAAGACCAAGGATTATAAAAGAGGGGGTAGAGGTGCCTTCATGGGTGATCAACTCTATTATTCTTCTTCTCTCTTTTCCTCCTTGGTGGCCGGCCCTAGCTTCTTCCTCTTCTCTTCTTCTTATGGCCGGCGGCAACCTCTCTTTTGGAGCTCTTGATGGTGGCCGGTTCTAGCTAGGAGAAGAATGAGAGAAAGGTGGTTTTGTTTCTTGCATCCCTTGGAGTTTGGTGGTGGTGGCCGGACCTCTACTTCTCTTGGAGAATTGTGGTGGCCGAAACTTGTAAGGAAGAAGAAGGTGCTTGGTGGTTCTCATCTCGGAAGATCGTTGTCCACACAACGTCCGAGGTTAGAAGAAGAATACGGTAGAAGATCAAGAGGTCTTTTAGAAGGTATAACTAGTAATTTTTCCTTTCCGCATCATGCTAGTTATTTATGGAAATAATACCAAATACAAGAGGCTTACGATTCTAGAATTTCGAATATGTTTTTCGATGTTGTGTTCTTTTGTTTTTTCTTTTCCTTGTGATTTGATTGTTCTTTTCGGTTAACCTAAAGTTATTTTAGGAAATTAAATATTACCTTTCTATAAAAGGTTTTGTCTAGTCGGTGGTGGTTGCTCCCATATCCAAGAAGGTCATGTGCCTCGCCACGTCAGTACTGGGAACCAATTATGTAAATTAATATTTAATGGAATTAATAACTTAGGTGATTTGGATCAAACGTGTTAAGTTCCGCAGGAGATCCAAGTCTAAACCTTAAAGAACAAATAGATTAAGTTTTGGATCAAACGTGTTAAGTTCCGCAGGAGATCCAAAATTTAATTTAAAAGAACACATGGTAGCTAGGAAAAGGTTCAGACCTTTGTACAAAATTTTTGTACAGTGGAACCTCTAGGTTTTCCGAGTAGCAACCAACAATAGCATGTACAGATGATGGGCCCAGCAGCAGCATGATTATGTATTTTCATCTATCTATGATTAAATAGTTTTCAAAACTCACAAATCAGTTGTGTATACAGTTTAAACTCAGCTCTAGCTTGGTTTTAGTTTTAGCTCAGTTCATGCTTCAACTTAGTTTTCATTATTGATACATGTGATAGTTCTATGATCAGTTCTGTTTTCTATGTGTTGTATGTCATGCCATGCTTAGCATATTCAGAATATATTTCAAATAGCATGTTTTAAAAACATAATTTGCATCGTGTACATGTTTTGTGAGATAGATGGTTTCTTACTAAGCATAAAGCTTACAGATACTCTTTCCTTATACTGCAGATAAAGGTAAAGGAAAGATGGACTAGCGGAGGCTGGAGGACAATGCAACGACGGTGTGTGTGGAAAAAAAAGGAACTTGGAATAACGATGTTTGAGAACTAGCCCACTTAGAACATAGCATTCTCTTTATGTCATTACTTTCCTGCACTTTGGTTGTTTAAGTGTTCAGAATGGTGACAGTTATGCATAGAATCTTTAGTGGTCATGATTTTAGTTAGCTAACCATGAGTAGTATTATGCCTAGTAGTTTTATTTGATGTTATAGAGTTTATACATGTGATTTCGGCACGAAGCAGTGCTGAAATCAGACTTCTGATATGAAATCAGAAATCCCGATCGATCAGCCGATCGATTGGGGGTCTTCAATCGATCAGCTGATCGATTGGTGATCTTGTTCCGCGAACAGTAGGCTTTTGGATCGATCAGCCGATCGATCCAGTCGCTTTCTGTCGCGAACAGTAAGCTTCTGGATCGATCAACCAATCGATCCAGTCGCATTCTGTCGCAAACAGAAGGCCCTGGGATCGATCACTGGATCGATTGGCCAGTCTGGATCGATCAGCCGATCGATCCAGAATATTGCCCGAGCACAGTAGTGTACTAAATCGATCACTGGATCGATCCAACCCAAGTTCCACATACAGTAGCATGCTGGATCGATCACCGGATCGATTCGACCATTCCAATCGATTGGTGGATCGATTGGGAGGTCTGATAACGGTTGGAAAAGGTTTAATTCAGTTCCTTGACCATAGGGGATGTAGTATATGCTAGGTATACTTTAGATTACACCCCTTAGCACATATGGAATAAAGAAATGACAATAGTTTAGCAAAATTTTATTTAGTACAGCTTCCGCACCTAGACTTAATGATGGTCAGGGAATAGTTTAGCACAGCATAATGTGATGGTCCAGCCTTACAGCTTAGCCAGTAGAAGGCGGGTCGTTACAGAGTGGTATCAGAGCAAAGTTCCATACTTCCTTCACACACATCAGCATTGAACCTGCAGCTTCCCAGTAAGAATACCTCTCACTTTGTTATGTTTATTGCTTTCCTGTTTGTAGATAACTAAAGTATGCTTATCTGTGATAGTAACTAACATGATAGTATTAGCTATGTAAACATGATGCTTTAGTTATGTATGTCCTCTCTGTTGGTGCAACCTTAGGTCAAGGTTGACCTGGTTGACCCGACTCGAGTTGACCTGACTCGAGTTGTATTTTGATGTTTGACGAGAATAGAAAAGTTCTATCTTGATGTTTGACAAGAATACAAACTTGGGAGATTGTGGGTGCAACCTTTGGTCAAGGTTGACCTGGTTGACCCGACTTGAGTTGACCTGATTCGATAAAGTCCAAGTATGGAGACTTGGCACGGGAAAAGTCCAAGTATGGAGACTTGGCACGGAAAAGTCCAAGCAGGGAGCTTGGCACGGGGAAAAGTCCAAGTATGGAGACTTGGCACGGAAAAGTCCAAGCAGGGAGCTTGGCACGGGAAAAGTCCAAGTATGGAGACTTGGCACGGAAAAGTCCAAGCAGGGAGCTTGGCACGAGAGAAGTCCAAGTATGGAAGCTTGGCATGGGAAGTCGGAGAGGGCTCGGCAGCTCGTTCTCCGGACTAGGTCAGAGAGGGCTCGGGAGCTCGTTCTCTGGACCAGATGAAGTCAGAGAGGGCTCGACAGCTCGTTCTCCGGACTAGGTCAGAGAGGGTTCGGGAGCTCATTCTCTGGACCGAACGAAGTCGGAGAGGGCTCGGTAGCTCGTTCTCCAGACTAGGTCAGAGAGGGCTCGGTAGCTCGTTCTCTGGACCGGATGACGGAGTCGGAGAGGGCTCGGTAGCTCGTTCTCCGGACTAGGTCAGAGAGGGCTCGGTAGCTCGTTCTCTAAATCAGGAAGGCTTTAGGTTTAAGGCTGGGAAATTGGATCGGTCTGTTGACCGATCCAGTGATACCTTAATTATCTGATCGGTCTGGTGACCGATCAGTAACCCAACAGAAGCTTTCTGTGGGTTATCTGATCGGTCCGTAGAACGATCAGGAAGCAATGTTATCTGAGGAAGCGAGGGGATTCAGAGAAGGGGGGATCGGTCTGTGGACCGATCCACCCATATCCTGATCGGTCCACAGACCGATCAGGGATACAGGACCGATGCCTGATCGGTCTGTGGATCGATCAGGGACCTCCTGGACCGATCAGGATGGAGCCTGATCGGTCCAGGCTTAGCCGTTGTGACTCAACGGCTAGATTTCTGGATTCTTCTTTGTCTTCTTCCTCACTCTTGCGATCTGAGCTTTGCAGAGCTCCCTATTCCTGAAGCTTCGTGTGAGCTTCCCTCGACTAGGTGATCAGCTGCTGTTGACATCGTGAAGTTGCTGCTTCATCGAACTCCAGTCGACGAGAAGGCAAGCAAAGTGTTTTTACATTTATATTGTTCTTGTTTTCTTTCTCTATTGGTTGTACTCCATTCTTGCTGTTGCAAGAGAGATTGTGGCGAGGTTTCTCCACCCAGAAGGAGTTCATATTAGCCGGTTATCCGGGGTCTCATCACCGACGGATTGATAGGCTTCGTCCACCTTACGGACACGCCGAGGAGTAGGAGTATCATCTCCGAACCTTGTTACATCATCGTGTTTGAGGTTTGATCTTCTCCATTTTCGTTTCTACATTGTATTTTCGCTGCGCTAACCTAAATTGTAGGAAGAAACGATAATTTGAGGTCGGCTATTCACACCCCCCCTCTCTAGCCGCATCCGAAGGTCCTAACACTCTCTTCCTTTAGAAATGGCAAGAGGACGCCCAGCTAGAAGGGCACCAGCTACTGAGCCCCAGCACGAGGCAGGCAGTTCAGTGCCTCCCTCAGACCTTACAGCATTAGTGGCTCAGTTACAGCAGCAGCTAGCTGAACAACAACAGGAGATAGCCACCTTAAAGGCTAATCAGCAGAATACTCCCACAGTCACTCCGGAACCAAACCTAGCAACGCCAGTAGTCTTAGAGGTTCCACCAGTCCAGCCTACAGCACCAGTAGCCCCAGCAACAGAGGCAAGAAGAGAAGCCTATCTGATCCAGTGGCAAAGAGTCAAGCCCGAGAACTTCTCTGGCACCAGTGAACCATGGGATGCTCAAGCCTGGTTCAAAACACTGGAGAGCACAATGGAGCTTCTGGACTGGCCAGAGCATGAAAAGGTGAAGTGCGCCTCCTTCTGCTTGACAGGAGATGCACGTATGTGGTGGGAGAGAATTAGAGCGAAGCGCCAAGTGAACCAGATGACGTGGGCCGACTTCGAGAAAGAATTCTTCGAGGAGTTCTTTCACATGCGGGTCACAAACCGCCACTACGACGAGTTCACGGAGTTTCGTCAGGGCAACCTATCAGTTGAGGAAGCCGTGAAGAAATTCAATAGATTGGCTCGTCTATGCCCTGAACTAGTCAGCACAGAAAAAGAACGAGTCCGGTTGATGCTCAAGATGCTGAGGCCGTTAATAGCAATGAACGTGGCTGGCGGCGTTCATAGGCCGCAAACCACCGAAGAACTAGTCAGCAGTGCTCTAACCACCGAGCACTACCAGAATAATATCAAGCAGCAGAAGCAAGTCCTCTCAGAGTCCAAAGGGCAAGGAGGCTCAGGTACTCAGAAACAACAGGGCCACAACTCTAACTGGAAAGGGAACTCCAGCAACAAGCGCAAACCAGGGAGTTACCCAAAAGGAGGACCAACTAGCAAACAGCCTAGTTATCCCAAATGTGCTACTTGTGGGAAATTTCACCCAGGAGTTTGTCGCAAGGGCACACGGGGATGCTTTGAATGTGGACAGGAAAGGTATATGGCTAAGCAGTGCCCAAATAAGATTAGTCTTCTTCAACCCCAGCCGATTCAGTACGGAGGCCAGCCAGCTCAGTTACATCAGATGCAGGCCGCTTTAGATGGTCCACACATCAGCCAGGGCAG
Organism: Zingiber officinale; assembly: GCF_018446385.1. Classification (NCBI taxonomy): domain Eukaryota; kingdom Viridiplantae; phylum Streptophyta; class Magnoliopsida; order Zingiberales; family Zingiberaceae; genus Zingiber; species Zingiber officinale. The sequence goes on from NC_055990.1 coordinate 28,821,788, forward strand.
ACTAGAAGCTCCTCCAGCTACGACCAATGCAAGGATCTACGCACTCACCAGAGAGGACGTAGCAAATGCCTCGACAGTTGTTACAGGTCATATCATTATTTTACAACAAAGTACAACTGTCTTGTTCGATACTGGGGCAACCCATTCCTATATATCCAAGATATTTTCCGAAAAGTTAGGGATATCCTCAGAGGGACTCAGTAGTCAGTTTCTGACGACACTACCTTCGGGAGAAATTATGGCATCCACGCACTGGCTCAGAGCAGTGCCAGTTATTGTAGCAGACAGAGAACTCTTTTGTGATTTGATAGTGCTAGACATGACTGATTACGATGTCATTTTTGGGATGGACTTCCTGATCAGATACGGTGCCTCTATAGAGTGCCGTAAACAAAAAGTCGTATTCCAACCTGAAGCAGAAGTGCAGTTTGAATACGTCGGAGAACCAAAGAGAAAAGTCAAGAAGTTTCTCTCAGCTATGAAAGCACAGAGATTAATGGATTCAGGATGTACGGGATTTTTAGCACACGTAGTCAGTACCAGTCAGGGCAAGGACCAACAACTAGCAGAGGTCCGAGTCGTATGTGACTACCCAACAGTCTTCCCTGAAGAGTTACCAGGCCTAGCACCAGACAGGGAGATTGAATTCGAGATAGAACTCATTCCCGGTACAAATACTATCTCCAAAGCACCCTACCGCATGACTCCAGCAGAACTGAAGGAACTTCATGAGCAACTACGGGAGCTGCTTGACAAAGGCTTCATACGCCCTAGTCACTCACCATGGGGAGCGCCAGTATTGTTCATGAAGAAGAAGGACGGGAGCATGCGCCTGTGTATAGATTACCGGGCACTGAATCGAGTCACAATCAAGAACAGGTATCCTCTTCCCAGAATTGATGACCTGTTTGATCAGCTAAAGGGAGCAGCAGTGTTTTCGAAAATAGACCTCAGATCAGGTTATCATCAGGTGAAAGTTAAAGAAGGGGATATACCCAAGACAGCATTCAGGACTAGATACGGACACTACGAGTTCGTAGTCATGCCCTTTGGCGTGACAAATGCTCCAGTTACTTTCATGGACCTCATGAACAGGGTATTCAGAGAATACTTAGATAAGTTTGTTATCGTATTCAACGATGACATCCTTATCTATTCAGGAACTCAGGAAGAACACGCCGAGCACCTGAGAATAGTATTGCAGACCCTTCAGCAGAACTAGCTGTACGCCAAGTTCATGAAATGTGAATTTTGGTTAGATCAGGTGTCCTTCCTGGGTCACATCATCTTAAAGGATGGTATCATGGTAGACCCCAGTAAGATAGAAGCTGTGAGTAGTTGGAAAAGACCCAAGAACGCTAGTGAGATCAAGCTTTACGGGATTAGCAGGATAGAAATTCGTAGAGGACTTCTCCAGATAGCCTCCCCAGCGACTCTTACCGTAAAGAAGAAAATTCAAGGGATGAGGATCAGGAGAATAGTCAAGAGGAGATTGACCAAGGCACCTATTACATGATGAAATACTGACTTTGATATATATAGTGATGCCTCTAAGTTGGGACTAGGAGCAGTGCTGATGCAAAATGGCAAGGTGATCGCCTATGCCTCCAGATAACTCAAGGATTATGAGAGGAATTACCCTACTCATGACCTTGAGCTTGCAGCAGTGGTGTTCGCTCTCAAGATTTGGAGACATTACTTGTATGGAGCTCAGTGCAGAGTGTATACAGATCATCAGAGTCTGAAGTACTTCTTCACTCAGAAGGATCTGAATATGCGACAGCGCAGATGGCTAGAGCTGGTCAAAGACTACGACATAGACATCCTCTACCACCCAGGAAAAGCAAATAGGGTAGCAGACACACTTAGCAGAAAGTCCAGTGCTGCCTTATTATCTCTAGCAGCCATGTCACCGCCCCTACAGAAGGAGATCACAGATTTCGGTCTCAAACTCATAGTGGGACAGCTCTCTACTATGACCTTAGCATCTACCCTGCTTGGTGACATCCAGATAGCTCAGGAGCAGGATCCTGAAATTCAGAAAATCAAGCAAGGGTTAGCAGAATCAAAAAGTGGAGAGTTCAGAATGACCAATAGTGAGGTATTGTACTTTGGTGACAGACTTTGTGTTCCAGATCAGGAGGAACTATGCAGGAAGATCTTAGATGAGGCTCACAGGACTCCTTATGCGATGCATCCTGGCTCCACCAAGATGTACCAAGACCTGAAGAGACGCTTTTGGTGGCCTGGGATGAAGAGAGACATCGCTAGATATGTTAGCACCTGTCTGTCAGAGGGTCAAGGCAGAACATCAAAGACCAGGAGGAGTTTTGCAGCCTATTCAGATTCCAGAATGGAAGTGGGAAGATATTTCCATGGACTTCATAGTGGGACTACCCAGGACCACGAATGGTTTTGATACCATCTGGGTAATAGTCGACAGATTGACTAAATCAACCCACTTCTTAGCTATCATGATATCCTACTCCATGGAGCAGCTAGCTCAGTTGTATCTCAAGGAGATCGTTAGACTACAAGGATTCCCACGAACCATTATTTCAGACAGGGACAGTAGGTTCACATCACACTTCTGGGAGTGTGTACAGTCAGCTTTGGGCACTAAGTTAAAGTTTAGCACAGTCTTCCATCCTCAAACAGATGGTCAAACAGAGCGAGTAAATCAGGTACTCGAAGATATGCTCCGAGCATGTGCCCTAGATTTCAAAGGAAGTTGGTGCAAATATCTGAGCTTAACAGAATTTGCATACAACAACAACTATCAGGCCACTATCGGCATGGCACCTTACGAGGCTCTCTATGGGCGGAGGTGTAGATCTCCGAGGTCGCCGTATCAGAAAAGAAGCAACTATACAACAGATCCGCCAGAGGATAGAGACAGCTCAGAGCCGCCAGAAAAGCTATGCTGATACACGACGCAGACCCTTAGAGTTTTCAGTTGGGGATTCAGTGTTCCTCAGAGTAGCTCCCATGAAGGGAGTGATGCGTTTTGGGAAGAAGGGCAAACTAAGTCCCAGATATGTGGGACCATACCTTATCAGCAGAAGAGTTGGCAAGGTAGCATAAGAGCTAGAGCTACCCCAGGAAATGTCAGCTGTTCATAATATATTTCATGTCTCTATGCTGAAGAAGCATATCCCAGATGCCACCCAGGTGATTGAGCCCCAGTCGGTACAAGTCCACGAAGACCTCAGCTATGATAGTCGGCTTATTCAGATAATAGACCGAGCAGTTAAGAAATTGTGGAACAAGGAGGTACCATTAGTAAAAGTCATTTGGCAAAATCACAGAACAGAAGAGGCAACATGGGAGACAGAAGCTAGTATGAGACAGAAGTACCCAGAGTTATTCTAAGTTCGAGGATAAACTTTTTATAAGGTATGGGGGATTGTAACGCCCGAAAATTCTCAAAATAATTATTAGAAATATCCTAGTATTTTTCTGGAATTTTAGGATATTTTTATGGAAGTTTTAGAATAGAGGAAGTAGCAAAAATAAATAGAAAACGAAAATAGCCTACGTGGGAATTGAACCCGAGACCTATTGGGTCCTACGACTTAAAGGTGAACTCTAGTAACCAGGAGAACCCAGCAGGGCCGTGCTGAAAGGAAAGGGAAACAATTTTATTTAAGTTAAAGTTGGGGGAATTAATTCCTTAATATAAATAGGGAATTAAGTGAGGAGTTTTATTTTTATCGTGACTTACCTCTTCTCCTCACCCTAATCCCGTCGAACCTCTCTTCCTCCTCTTCCTCTCTCGGCGCATCAAGCCTAAGGGCTCTAGGAGCACCTTCCGGCGACGACTCCGATACGAGGACGCTTCCCTTCGCGAGAGGAACACGTAGACGCGAGAGAATCGTCGAGAAGATCGTCCCCACCGGAAATCTAGCGATTAGCTTTGTAAGAAAATCCGAACAGGAGGTAAGAAACCCCTCACCTACAGTATAAGTAGCTTCCGTATGATTTTAGGCATTATTTTAATTTTATGCAGTTTTTGGCACACAGGGTGTGCATTAGCGCACACCGAGTGCTCGATTAAATGCTTAGCTCAGGTAAATGCCACCTTAGGCATTTTAATAGCCTAGATAAATGCAATAGAAGCATTTTACAGCTCATGTAGTCTTGCTACAGCTTTTATGGGATTAGATGTCCAAAGGGTGGGCTCCCACAGTCGCCTCTAGGTTCAGACAACCTAGTTCTAGGTTTAGATAACCTAGTAAAAGCAAGACAAGAAATATTAGCTATGTTCAGTATTTTACTTTTAGCAATGGCACTGTACTGGATTAGATATCCATTGGGTTGGACTCCCATAGTCGCCCCTAGGTTCAGATAACCTAGTAAACCTACTAGATTCAGGACTTGCAAACCCGGGTCTAGTTAGGGATGCGCGCATAGCATGTACAGATGCCGGGCCCAGCAGCAGCATTACTATGTATTTTCATCTATCTATGATTAAATAGTTTTCATAACTCACAAATCAGTTGTGTATACAGTTTAAACTCAGCTCTAGCTTGGTTTTAGTTTTAGCTCAGTTCATGCTTCAGCTTAGTTTTCATTATTGATACATGTGATAGTTCTATGATCAGTTCTGCTTTCTATGTGTTGTATGTCATGCCATGCTTAGCATATTCAAAATATATTTCAAATAGCATGTTTTAAAAACATAATTTGCATCGTGTGCATGTTTTGTGAGGTAGATGGTTTCTTACTAAGCATAAAACTTACAGATACTCTTTCCTTATACTGCAGATAAAGGTAAAGGAAAGATGGAGTAGCGGAGGCTGGAGGACAATGCAACGACAGTGTGTGTGGAAAAAAAAGGAACTTGGAATAACGATGTTTGGGAACTAGCCCACTTAGAACATAACATTCTCTTTATGTCATTACTTTCCTGCACTTTGGTTGTTTAAGTGTTCAGAATGGTGACAGTTATGCATAGAATCTTTAGTGGTCATGATTTTAGTTAGCTAACCATGAGTAGTATTATGCCTAGTAGTTTTATTTGATGTTATAGAGTTCATACATGTGATTTCGGCACGAAGCAGTGCTGAAATCAGACTTCTGATACGAAATCAGAAATCCCGATCGATCAGCCGATCGATTGGGGGTCTTCAATCGATCAGTTAATCGATTGGTGATCTTGTTCCGCGAACAGTAGGCTTCTGGATCGATCAATCGATCGATCCAGTCGCTTTCTGTCACGAACAGTAAGCTTCTGGATCGATCAGCCGATCGATCCAGTCGCATTCTGTCGCAAACAGAAGGCCCTGGGATCGATCCAGAATATTGCCCGAGCACAGTAGCGTACTGAATCGATCACTGGATCGATCCAACCCAAGTTCCGCATACAGTAGCATGCTGGATCGATCACCGGATCGATTCGACCATTCCAATCGATCGGTGGATCGATTGGGAGGTCTGATAACGGTTGGAAAAGGTTTAATTCAGTTTCTTGACCATAGGGGATGTAGTATATGCTAGGTATACTTTAGATTACACCCCTTAGCACATATGGAATAAAGAAATGACAATAGTTTAGCAAAATTTTATTTAGTACAGCTTCCGCACCTATACTTAATGATGGTCAGGGAATAGTTTAGCACAGCATAATGTGATGGTCCGGCCTTACAGCTTAGTTAGTAGAAGGCGGGTCGTTACATAAGCGGGACCAAGATTGTCCCTCCGTACCCTACCAAGATAATATGTGTTGCTCTGCTTTGGCAAATTCAACAACACATGTGATCGAGGTAGTGATAGGTATCACGGCACGGTAGGCATTTGAGTTGACGCGATTGAGATCTAATCTAATCGAAAGGGTGCATCTTGTACACGACTTAGATCTAATCTAATCGTTAGGCACTAATTAATTACTAATTATGCATCACATACACACAAGCAATTAATTAAATTATTTGTGATTAGTCATGGCCCTACTACAATCTTCTCAAGCCAATGAGAAGATCGGATGGTCAACCTAAGGTCAACAGCTTCTCAAGCTCCTCCCTTTGACCACCTTGTGTTGCTCGCGCCCTCCTCGTAACTCCGTCTCGAGTGGACCTTCCACCGCTCCAATTTTGTAAATTACAATTTTTGAAACTCGAGTTACATTCGAGTCTAAACTAATTTACAACAAGAATATAAAAATAGAGAAAGGCACGACGCGCAGGTCGCGAATCAAATATACAACACGCACATCACATGACGGCACGCAGACCGTATTATGAATTACAATACATTTCCAATCAGATTGGGCCTTTTTGGGTCATGACTATCACAAAATAATACATAATTCTAAATTATGTATTTCCTATAATTTTTTTGTAATTTTTACTACAATTTTTACAATTTTTATGAGTAAAATTCCCGGTGGTTCCGTTTAACGGGTTTTCGGGCGCAATCGCAGAACAAATCCCCTTGCGGGGCCAGGGGCAGCGCCCCTACCCGCGATCTAACCATCGTGAGTGTTCATTAGCGATCCTACAGCGCCTTAGCCCGCTGTCCCAAAAAGATTTGGGGCGAAACCTTGTTGTTTCGGAAAAAACTTCTCGGTAGTCGAAGCCTACAAGTGTCGAAACACTTGTGCTTCGCTTATGCGAGAAAAACACTCATAAAAACTATAAAAATAGGAAATTTACAGAATATTACAAAACTGCTATTTTTCATAAAAATACAAAATAAACTCATACAAGACTTCGCACGTGGCTCTGATACCACTGTTGGGAATTTCGGGCCACAAAAACCGCTTTTTCGCGTTGCGGAAACCCCGAACCCCAAGCCACCGGATCCGTGCGAAGTAAAATAAAACAAAAAATTTATGAGTACGAGTTTCATACATCTAGATCTACACTAGGAGAAGGAAGTTACCCCCGATGCAATGCCCTTCGCAATCCCGCTCGTCCAACGGTTCGCCGGATCTCGAGATTGTCAAGCGTACGATCCTCTAGAAGTATCCACACGAACAAACTAGGTGGAGAGGTCAAACAAAAGGTGTGCTAGCACCTATGAAATGTTCGGCCAAGGAGGAGGATGGGGAGAAGAGAATGAGAGCAAGAGGAAGAAGATGAAATAAAATGCCTTGAATGAAAAATTAATTCCATTCATCACAATAAGTGGCCGGCCACTATTGTAACCTCCTCTCATTTAATGTTGTCATTAAAATGAGGAGGAGATTTGTAACCTCCATGAGGTGGCACACACATGTTCTAAACATGATGATGTGTAACACCATTATTGGTCACTTAATGCCAACTCACAAATGATGTGGCATAAAGTCAAGTCAAACTTGACTTTTCCTCTTCCTCTCAAGTCAAGTCAAACTTGACATTATAACTCTCATGGTTGATCTAATCCAACGATCTGATTTAAGCTAATTTAATATAATGAATCTAATTCATTTAATTAAATTGATTCAATGAGTCATAATCTAAATTAGACTCATTAAACACATGAATCAACTTGAGTCCAACTCAATTAGTACAATTAGGATTACTTTTAATCCAATTTGATTCATCACATGAATCTAATCCTCTTGGTTCATCATATGAACCTAATATCCATCTAATTCTCCTTTGTGTGTGACCATATAGGTTCTTATAACGTTGGCAATGCTCCTAAACTCATTTAGAAGCATAAGTAATGAGCGATATCTAACAACACATCATTACTACCCAAGTTATAAGAATGTTGAGATCCAACATCACCTTGTGACTACTAATTGTGACTCTTCACAATATATGACATTGTCCTTCTATCCTAGACATCTAGATTGATCAATGTGAGGCATAGACCGTGTCATCCTCTAATCAATCTAAATCTTGAACTCCAAGTAGACTCACTCAATCAAATGAGCTCAATATCTCATATTGACTCATTTGGGCATGGTCATGCACTTCGTGGTCTCACTCTATCAAGAATATCGATGTCGCTCCCGTCATATAAGAGGGATAGATCCAATCTACATCACTCACATCCCTCTGCATAATTTGTTACATACCCAGTAATTGCCTTTATAGTCCACCCAGTTACAGGTGACGTTTGACGAAGCCAAAGTACGTAACTCCTTATGTAGGGATCCATGGTGACTTCAGGTCCAAGGACTAGTAGTCATACTAATAACCACATGAGAAAGTATATGACACTCATATAACGATCCATGATATTTTCTCATGGCGGGTCATTCAGTATACATTCTCCAATGCATACCCATGTGTCAACTTGATATCTCTATATCCATGATTTGTGAGATCAAGTCATCGAGTTGACCTACATGCTAGTCTCGTTGCATTAACATTGTCCCTGAATGTTAATACTCGACTAGGAATGATTAAGAGTAGTGTTCCCTATATCATCTCACTATCGGTTCAACTAACCGATTGATATAGGTAAGAACCCTCTACTCAAGGACGCTATTATACTTAGTTTATTTGGCACCAATACAAATAAGCATAATAACCAAAAACCAAATGCCTTTATATATAAGAAATATGATACAATGAGTTCATATAACAATTATCAAATGATTGATTCTAGGGTTCTAACTAACAAATTTTACCAACAATGGGCAAATCCGATTGTTTATTAGCCTCTAAGCCCAATGATGGAGGTAAGGTTGCAGGAGGATGGGAACATGGCAATAGAACATCAGCATACTTACTCTGTAGTACAGTTGATTTAGATGTCAATAGACTGCTGTTTAGATTAAACCTAAATTGCTTATAACATCTAGTCCCTTGGGGCTTTGTTACCTCATTTTGTGACAGTACCAAAGGTTGAGGTTTGATGACCTTAGAATGAGGCCAGTTATAGAGTTGATGATGGAACATTAGCTAGTTGTTGCATTGCTTATCTTACTCCAACATGAAGTTCCCTATTCTCCCCTCTGTTAGTCAGGTAATGATCATTACTTGCAGTATATTACCCTGGAAGATGTGGCAAAAATGTCACTCCACTCCATGTAAATCCTTTGCCACCAGTTCTTGACTTGGTGGCTGTCGGCTCATATCCTGATCACCAACCAAATAATAAAGAGGTAATAAAGAAATTAGACGAACATGGAAAAGGACAATTTCAAAACTTACCATTGGAGGGAGGCACTCATCCGCATGATGTCGTAGCACTGAGAACCCACCATGTGTGCTCGTATCTGATGCAGTCAGTGTTTTGGAAAAAGAATACACATGAGGTTATGGCTTTGGAAATGGAACCGCTTCCTTCTCTACTGTGTTCTCATCTTGCTGAAGCAACATTTATAAAGTACGTATAACAAAAATACCCAACTTTATCTTCATAGGCTTTAACAAAACGGATGCAAATGACCCCTGAACAACAAAATGTGTGTTTTGGAAAACTACCTTACCTGGGAGCAATGTCACCTGAGCATATACCTCATCTGTATCTGGCTCAGTTTGTCATGATAAACCACAATGACAAGATTAATAAGAAGAACAGAAAGAAGTTGTTATTGTTGGACCGTTGGACCGGCTAGGAGGGGGTTGTTGGATAATCCTGTAGAATAAAACAAAAGCAACCCTTCCTCGAACTCTTTAAGCTAACACTTGCATAAATAGACTAAGCGGTAAATTAAAAGCATAAAGAAAAAGCGAGGCAAAAGTATTTACTTGGTTACAACCGATGTGGTTGTTAATCCAAGGAAGATTAAGCTCAATAAAACTCCTTCAGGCGGAGAAGCCTTTTACAATGTTGAAGCGCAGAAAATAGAAGCTTAGACTAAAAGAGAGCGTGCAAGCACTGGATTTACAATCAGTGAGTTCTGTTTAAGCTTCTGGACCAAGGCTATATTTATAGTCTTGGTCCGGGCGCCTGGAAGGGTTCCGGGCGCCCTGAGGGGGATAAATTTTATCCCCCAACGGTCGGATCGAGTCAAAACTCGATCCTGTTGAAAAGTCGATTCCGGGCGCCTGGAAGGGTTCCGGGCGCCCCGGTCGGTTCCGGGCGCCCGGAGCCCTAAGGTCAACATAAGTTGACTTTTCGACTCCGGTTCAGCTCGTCTCGGTCCGGGTCTGTTCGCTCCGGCTCCGTTTGCTTGGGTGATCTCGGCCTTCCGGAATAGGGCTCACCCGAACCCATGTTCCGGCCTTCTCGAGCGTGCTTCCCTCCGGCTTCTCGTCCCTCGGAATTGCCGCGTGTTCCTTCTCGTCCACCAGCGCACTCATCCACAGTCTTCGTCCCTCAGTCGCACCCCGTGCCGACCTTCGCGCTAGCTGCGTCTCTTGCTCCCCGAGCAATCTTCCGCTCCGGCTTTCGTCCCTCGGAACCACCGCGCGCGCTTCCTTCTCGTCCGCCGGTGTACTCTTCCGCAGCACCTCGTCCCTCGGACGCACCGCGTGCCGTCCTTCTCGCTAGCTGCGTCTTCCGCTCGAGTACCTGTGCTCCTAAGCTCCTGCACACTTAGACACAAGGTTAAATACACACAGGACCTAACTTAACTTGTTGTTCACACCAAAACAACCTTGGGGTTCCAACAATCTCCCCCTTTTTGGTGTGATCAACCCAAGTTAAGCTAGGGACAAAAATAGATATGAAATTAAACAGTTTATTGCAATAACATGCAACATGATAGAAAAAATTAAATTAACAGAATTTAACAGAAAATTTCAATTTTCTCTACCTCCCCTTAAATTTCAATTTTCTCTACCTCCCCCTAGACTTATACTTTCTCTTCTCCCTCTTTGATCACAATAAAAATGGGGTTTCAAGAAAAACAATCTAAGGGTTAAAGACTTAGAAAAAAAATATCTCTAAAAAAAAGAATTTCTAAGTCATTAAGAGAAATTTCGAGAACTTTGAAAATTTTGCAGTAATTTTCACAAAAAAATCATTCTAAGCCCAAATATTTATGCAAGAAAATTTATCAGAATTGATAACGTAAAAAAAATTTTCTTTGCATTTATTTAATTGTTGTTCTAATGCTCTTTATCAACAGGATTTAAATTTCCATTTTAATTTATCAAAACTTCTTAAATCACACTGTTTCAAATTTAAAGCCACAAATATTAAACATGCAACAATTTGTATCATGTTAATTTCTATTGTTTTTTGAATTTCAACTTCACAAAAATATTCAAATAGCATAAATTCTAACTTGATAAAATTCCTCAATAATATAAAAAAATCTTTCGGCAATGTGCAAAATTCGTTTGAAAGAATATTTTGTAATTTGCCAGAATTTTTTAACAATAAGAATTTGCAGGAATCTATTAATAATAGATTTCTTAATCCAAAAATATTTTTCGATGAATCAATTTCTAATTCATAAACTTTTTCAATAAAGTAATTTGTAATTCCAAATTTTTAGGACCAGAAAAAGTTTTCGATAATATTTCTAGGTTGCATAATTCTTTCGAAAAACTTCTTTGTGATTCACAAAAGTTTTTTAGCAAAGTTTCCAACTTGCAAAATTCTTTTGTTAAGATATTTTGAAATTCGAAGAACTCTTTCGATAATATTTCAAATTTGCAGGATAAGTTTGACAATTGATTTTCTAATATAAAAAACTCTTTCGATGATTCGCAAAAATTTTCAGGCAATTCTTCGATTGAATCATTCAGTTGATCAGAGGTTCGAGTCCATACCTGACTTACCTTGTCAGTAATTGATTCTCCCCCTATCGAGTTGCTTTCTTCCGAAGATTCTCCCCCTTCATCGATCTCAGGATGTACTTCGGCTGTTGTAGTACTTACCTCGATTTCGGACTCTTCTGTCGGTGGCTCGGTGTCTATTGAGGTGTCAGCTTAAGAACTTTTCCCAAAGTTCTTTTGCGCTTTCATAATCTGCGACCTTTTTGAAATCTTCCTTTGGTATTACATTCAGAAGATAATATTTTGCCCGCCCATTTGCCATAGACTCCTCACGTTGCTTTTCGTTCCAGAGGCGTAGATCGAGTCCTTCTCAGTTCGTGTTCTTTGGTTCTTCATAACCAAATTTCATTATTAAAGAAATACCAGAATCTGAGTTAAGGTATACCTCCATGTTTTGTTTCCAGATGGAAAACTCCCCCTCGAATGCAGGGGGGTAGTTGCTAGCTCCGGCCATCATTTTTATTGCGTCAGACGGCGGTTAGTCCTTCTGAGGCGTACTCGGCTCTGATACCACTTGTTGGACCGTTGGACCGGCTAGGAGGGGGTTGTTGGATAGTCCTGTAGAATAAAACAAAAGCAACCCTTCCTCGAACTCTTTAAGCTAACACTTGCATAAATAGACTAAGCGGTAAATTAAAAGCATAAAGAAAAAGCGAGGCAAAAGTATTTACTTGGTTACAACCGATGTGGTTGTTAATCCAAGGAAGATTAAGCTCAATAAAACTCCTTCAGGCGGAGAAGCCTCTTACAATGTTGAAGCGCAAAAAATAGAAGCTTAGACTAAAAGAGAGCGTGCAAGCATTGGATTTACAATCAGTGAGTTCTGTTTAAGCTTCTGGACCAAGGCTATATTTATAGTCTTGGTCCGGGCGCCTGGAAGGGTTCCGGGCGCCCTGGGGGGGATAAATTTTATCCCCCAACGGTCGGATCGAGTCAAAACTCGATCCTGTTGAAAAGTCGATTCCGGGCGCCCCGGTCGGTTCCGAGCGCCCGGAATGGTTCCGGGCGCCCAGAGCCCTAAGGTCAACATAAGTTGACTTTTCGACTCCGGTTTAGCTCGTCTCGATCCAGCTCATCTCGGTCCGGGTATGTTCGCTCCGGCTCCGTTTGCTTGGGTGATCTCGGCCTTCCGGAATGGGGCTCACCCGAACCCATGTTCCGGCCTTCTCGAACGTGCTTCCCTCCGGCTTCTCGTCCCTCGGAATTGCCGCGTGTTCCTTCTCGTCCACCAGCGTACTCATCCGCAGTCTTCGACCTTCGCGCTAGCTGCGTCTCTTGCTCCCCGAGCAATCTTCCGCTCCGGCTTTCGTCCCTCGGAACCACCGCGTGCGCTTCCTTCTCGTCCGCCGGTGTACTCTTCCGCAGCACCTCGTCCCTCGGACGCACCGCGTGCCGTCCTTCTCGCTAGCTGCGTCTTCCGCTCGAGTACCTGTGCTCCTAAGCTCCTGCACACTTAGACACAAGGTTAAATACACACAGGACCTAACTTAACTTATTGTTCACACCAAAACAACCTTGGGGTTCCAACAGTTATCCCTTTAGCTGATAATAAACAATAAAGAACTCCGTAAGAACACCTTGAGTTGAACATTCATCACATGACAAAGGATCTTTCATGGGAGGTTGTAAAGCGACATATGCTATCCAGAAACTTGATTTGTGGATGCCTCAACCTAAAATGCTATAGCAGACGAGCAAACACTAAACACAAGAACATTGACGACAATGAAAGTAATCTTAGAGGACCAAAAGGAGAAACCCTAGAAATTCAAAATTTAGAAGGAATTTTAGCAAATATGGAGTTGCTAAGGATATTTCCTTTGGTACCTGCTCAATATGTCCCTGAGGGAAGTAAAATACCTTCTCCCCAACTCTAGGAATCGTCACTAAAGGACCGGCGCTCTCTCGCCAACCTCCTTGTTGGCGGCCCAGCGGCCCTTGTCGGCGATAGAAGAAGATCTTGATGCATTGTGGAGAGGAAAGGAGAACTACCAAGAGGGAAAGTTTAGGTTAACAAAAAATGAAAGGGGGTGGTGTGAGATCGCAATCAGATAGGGACAACATGTAATAATTGTAATAGAACTAATTACTCTAATATAGTAATCTATAATTGTACCAATAAATGAACGAACATGCAATAAACTTTAATAACAGTAAGGGTTAAGAAATTGTGTATCTCCGGTCGAAGCGTCGGACGTGCCGACTGTCTTTAGAGAATTGATTGCCGCCCACGGTGCAGAGGCTCTCCGGCAAAATCCTCCCAAGATCCGACAACCGCTCGCGTCGCTCGTAGGTGCACTCCAAAACGAGCGCCGCACTCGGACTCAACCTCAGATCGCAAACCAAGTCTCAGAACTCAGAACAAGGCAGAACAAGGGGAGAGAAGAAGAAGCTGAAGGCAGAAGAAATGCTTTGCTTCGATGTGTTTTTCAGAAGGAACGGAGGAAGTGTATTTATACGCTTTGAAACAGCGCACGCACCAAAGTGTACGTCGCTTTGCTCCTTCACGCGAACAGAACCGCGTCTCTTCGTTCACGGGGACAGAAACAGTGCGTCGCGCTGTTTTGATTCCTCACGCGACGCGGAAAAGGACCGAACCGGAATAGATAAATCAGGCAACAAAACCGAATGGAGTGAACCAAACCGGACTGGCAAAAATAGACCGGGCCGCCCGTAAGCGCGAGGCCCACGAGCTGGGGATTTGTACCCCCCCTGCGCGCGATAATCGCGTACGTGACGCCCGATTTATGGATTTTCAGCTCGAACCCCCAAAATCCATTCGATTTGGGCTTGGCCCGCGCATGCGTGTAGGCCCCCCTTATCATTGCTAAGCAAGGATGGAAGGGTTCCATATATAAGACCTTCCAAAGTTCTTAGCTTGGTAATGTGGGACTAAAAACTAAAGGGAAGGGAATAGTTTGAATTACAATTCAACAATCCCCCACTAATTCAAATTATTTTAGAAGAAAAGAAAGATATGTTCTGAGGCTTGGTTGCAATGAGCTTTCAGTGAAAATACCTTCCGGTTTGAATTTTCACCTAAGTACACCAATCTTATTCACATAGGTTTGAAGAGAACTGAGTCTTGATCTTAAACCTTTTATATATGTGATCATCACTGGCGACGGTTGAATCCTTCTGGGTTGGTGCATTACGGCCATGCCACCGAATCTTGTTTCATAAGTGCTAAGGAGAGTTGCCTAGACCCCCCACACTGCGGCCTCACAGTTACACTTACATAGGTGAGTTCTCCAAGGATATACTGCAAGCATCCTGTCATTAAGACCTTGAACTCATTAAGAGCTCCTAAGCTCATCCTTACTAGCAGTCAAGCATCTATCTAGGGAAGAGACTATGAGATTACATCTCAATCAATTTGATGCTTACGTTTCACCCTTATAGCTTGTTTGTACCATATTGAACCTACTTCTTGGGATCTCCAATCAGATAGGGTGGGTTGCCGCTATAGATGAAACCAGGACAGGCCTCAGTCCCATTCCCTTACTGGATCTCTTGATTTTCTCAGAATCAAGTCCTTTAGTGAGTGGGTCAGCAATATTGTCTTTTGAACTTACAAAGTCCAATGACACCACTCCAAGAGACACTAGCTCACGAATAGACTTTAATCTTATTCATACATGTCTCTTCTGTTTCTAGTTATACTTGGAGCTTCTAATCTGAGCTATTGTTGTTTGATTATCACAGTGTACTGAAATTGAAGGTATTGGCTTCATCATCAAGGGAATTTCAGAAAGAAGACCCTTAAGCCAATCAGCTTCAGTTACTGTGGTATCCAAATCACACAATTCTGTCTCAGATATAGACCAGGTTATAATCGTCTGTTTAACAGACCTCCAAGCAACTGCACCGCCTCCAAGTGTAAAGACATAACCAGTAACGCCTTTACACTCAGCAGTGTCAACTATCTAACTGGCATCACTATATCCCTCCAGGACTGCAGGGAATCTCCCATATCACAAACCCAAGGATATAGTGCCTTTTAGATATCTGAGTACTCTATCTAATGCATCCCAATGTGTTCTGTCCGGACAGCTGGTAAACCTGCTCAATTTCGATATAGCAAAAGAAATATCAGGTCTAGAACAATTTGCTAAATACATTAGACTACCTATTATTTGTGAGTATCTTAATTGAGACACTGCCACACCACTCTTATTCTTATGGAGAGTTTTTGAAGGATCATAGGGTGTGACTACAGATTTAACTTGGCTATAGCCATATTTCTCTAATACTCTCTCAATATAGAGTGATTGAGAAATTGTTATTCCATCAGTTGAATGAGTCAACTTCAGCCCTAAAATCATATCAGCACAACCCATATCCTTCATATCAAACTTACCACTTAAGAGGGCTTTAGTCTCATTAATAATAGAAATGTTAGAACCAAACAGTAGAATATCATCTACATACAAACATAAGATAATACAATTATCACCTTTCATTTTAGCATACACACATTTATCAGAGTCATTCATTTCAAAGCCAAATGATAACATAGCTCTATCAAATTTTTTGTGCCACTGCTTTGGGGCTTGCTTCAAACCATAAAGAGATTTGACTAACCTACAGACTTTGTTCTCATTTCCAGAAACTACATATCCCTCTGGTTGATCTATATATATCTCTTCTTCAAGATCTCCATTAAGGAATGCCGTTTTGACATCCATTTGATGGACCTCAAGATGATATATGGACGCCAATACTATTAACACTCGGATTGTAGTAATTCTGGTAACAGGAGAATAAGTGTCAAAATAGTCAATCCCTTCTTTCTGTTTGAATCCCTTAGCAACTAGGCGAGCTTTGAATTTATCTACTGACCCATCAGGTTTTAGTTTTCTTTTAAACATCCATTTACATCCTATAGTGTTACACCCAGGAGGCAAATCTACCAACTCCCAAGTGGCATTAGAGATAATAGAGTCCATTTCACTTTTAATGGCCTCTTTCCAGTGCTTAGCTTCAGGAGAAGCCATAGAATCTCTATATGTCACAGGGTCACCTTCTATATTATAGGTGATAAAGTCCTGGCCTAAATCCGTAGACACACGTTGCCTCTTGCTCCTTCTCGGTTCTGTATACTCACTAGATTCATCTAGTCTAGAGTGACTTGAGGAAGGTGTACCCACTACGGATAATGGGACCTCTACGGAAGAAGGTTCATTTCTAGTAGAAATACTAGATTGAGGTGTTCTCGTCTTCATAGGAAATATATCCTCAAAAAATGTAGCATCGCGAAGTTCTACAATAGTATTTGCATCTATTCCAGGAATTTCTGATTTAATAATCAGGAACCTATATGCAATACTATTTTGAGCATAACACAAGAAGATACCATCTACGGTCTTTGGACCAAGTTTTTTCCTTCTGTGTTCAGGTACTAGTACCTTTGCCAGGCACCCCTTTGCCAGGCACCCCCACACTTAAGATATTTCAAACTTGTCCTTCGGGCTTTCCAAAGCTCATATGAGGTTTTATCCCTTGACTTCATTGGGACTCTATTTAGCACATGGCATGCAGTGTATAGAGCTTCCCCCCACATAAAGTTGGGTAACCCAGAACTGCCTAACATGGAATTAATCATATCTTCAAGGGTTCGATTTTTCCGTTCTACTATACCGTTGGATTGAGGACTATATGGAGCAGTTACCTCATGGATTATACCTGCATCTTGACAAAAATTTTGAAACGGGTTCGAGGTAAATTCTCCACCCCTATCAGACCTTAACCTCTTAATAGTTTTATCGGTTTGATTCTCAGTTTTAGATTTAAAATTCATAAATTTATCTAAAGCTTTATCCTTGGTTTTTAGCAAATAAACATAACAATAACGAGAGTGGTCATCAATGAAGGTAATGAAATACCTTTTATGGTCTCTCGTTATTACACCGTTAAACTCACAACAGTCAGTATGAATCAATTCTAAAATATCAGAATTTCTATCAACTGATTTGAAGGGTTTACGGGGTTGTTTATATTGCACACAAATTTCACATTTTTTCTTATCATTTATAGCATGCTTAGGGATTATGTCAAGATTCATCATCTTTTTTACGGTATTAAAATTGACATGTCCTAATCTATCATGCCACAGATCATAAGACTCAATGTTATATGAACAACCAATATCAGAAGATTTATTTAAAGTAGCATTTTCTACATTGAGTTTAAATAAACATTCATTAAGGTAACCTTTTCCAATAAAGGTTCCTGAATGTAATATTACAACTTTATTACATTTAAAGTTCAACTCATAACCAGCATGGACTAACTTTGATCCGCTAATCAAATTCCGACGGACCGCTGGAACATGATGCACCTCATGCAGTGACAGGACTTTTCCAGAGGTGAACCTCAGGTCAACTTGTCCTATCCCAAACACCCTGGCTGCAGAATGGTTCCCCATGGTCACGGAAGTGCCCTCAATTACCTGATAAGTAAGGAAGGCTGAGCGATCAGCACAACAGTGTACATTAGTACCTGTATCAACTAACCATTCATTGGGTTGATAGATCAAGTTTAGTTCAGGTTTGAAGGTAACAAACCTATCGCTGGTGTCGTCACTAGCAGTCACGACATTTACTTGTGTTTTGGACGTATTGCTTTGGTTTTTCTCCTTGTCCTTTCGCTTAGGGCAGAATTTGGCATAATGTCCAACCTGTCCACATGCCCAGCAAGGCTTAGGTTTGGTTTCAGTTTTCTTTTGAACCTTTGGTTTAGGTTTCATCTTGTTTTTCATTTTCTGATTTTTGAATTTTTTTCTTGTCAGATGAGACTACTACATTCGCCTTTGGAATCAAATCCATAGGCATTCTTGTATTATCATTTTTATGTTGTTTCCGATATTCTTCTTCGATATTTAAGGCAATCATCAAATCTTCGAGAGAGATTTTACCTCTCCGATGTTTAAGAGTCATGCCAAAATCTTTCCAACTCGGAGGTAATTTTTCGATGATTGACAAGACCTGAAATTTTTCAGGTAATGGCATATCTCCTTCAGCAAGACCATGAATTTGGACTTGGAATTCATGTGTCTGCTCTATCACAGATTTGCCTTCAACCATTTTGAAGTTTAGGAATTTTGCCACAGTGTACTTTTCTAAACCAGAATCTTCAGAATTGTATTTTTTATCTAAAGATTTCCACAGCTCTTTAGCTGAAGCGGTTGAACAGTACACATCAAATAGTGCGTCTGAGAGGGCAGATAGGATTCTCCCATGGCAGAGATAATCCCTTTGCTTAAACCTCTCTAAGGTAGCACTACGGGCAGGTTCCTCTTCATTGGGTGAAGGAGGGTCTGTTTCTATAACGGAGAATAGCCCTAGCGTAGTAAGCCAAAATTTCATTCGTTGTTGCCAACGTCTGAAGTTTTGCCCGAAAAATCTTTCGGGTCAGGCGCTAGCCTCATCAGACCCCGTTACCCTATCGTTCATCATGTTTATTGATGCTACAATCAATTCTCTAAAATTGTAATAATTGTAATAGAACTAATTACTCTAATACAGTAATCTATAATTACATCAATAAATGAACGAGCATGCAATAAACTTTAATAACAGTAAGGGTTAAGAAATTGTGTATCTCCGGTCGAAGCGTCGGATGTGCCGACTGTCTTTAGAGAATTGATTGCCGCCCACGGTGCAGAGGCTCTCTGGCAAAATCCTCCCAAGATCTGACAACCGCTCACGTCGCTCGTAGGTGCACTCCAAAACGAGCGCCGCGCTCGGACTCAACCTCAGATCGCAAACCAAGCCTCAGAACTCAGAACAAGGCAGAACAAGGGGAGAGAAGAAGAAGCTGAAGGCAGAAGAAATGCTTTGCTTCGGTGTGTTTTTCAGAAGGAACGGAGGAAGTGTATTTATACACTTTGAAACAGCGCACGCACCAAAGTGTACGTCGCTTTGCTCCTTCACGCGAACAGAACCGCGTCTCTTCATTCACGCGGACAGAAACAGTGCGTCGCGTTGTTTTGATTCACGCGGCGCGGAAAAGGACCGAACCGGAATAGATAAATCAGGCAACGATGGAGTGAACCAAACCGGACTGGCAAAAACAGACCGAGCCGCCCGTAAGCGCGAGGCCCACGAGCTGGGGATTTGCACCCCCCCTGCGCGCGATAATCGCGTACGTGACGCCCGGTTTATGGATTTCCGGCTCGAACCCCCCAAATCCATTCGATTTGGGCTTGGCCCGCGCATGCGTGTAGGCCCCCCTTATCATTGTTAAGCAAGGATGGAAGGGTCCATATATAAGGCCTTCCAAAGTTCTTAGCTTGGCAATGTGGGACTAAAAACTAAAGGGAAAGGAATAGTTTGAATTATAATTCAACACAACATTGGAAATTTTGGCCACAGGGAGTAAACTTTGGGCGCAATAAAAAAAATGCTAAAATACAACGACTTTTAAAAATCATTGTAAAAAAGCATTGTTGATTAAAAAATACTAAAAAATAATGATTTTAAAAAAGCATGGTAAAAAAGCATTGTTGATTAAAAAAGTGCTAAAAGATAATGATTTTAAAAAATTATTATTAAAAAGGTATTGTTGATTAAAAACAAGAGCTAAAACATAAAGGTTTTGAAAATTTATTATAAAAAGGGTTGTTGATTAAAAAAGATCCTAAAAGATGACGGATAGTGTAAACCATGGTAAAAAATATTCTATGGGCACTCAAAGATAATGATTTTATCAAAAATTATTGTCTTTTACCAAATTGACAATGATTTTTCCTAAAATCATTGTCTTTGTGATGTTATCTTTTAGCATTTTTGGTGTAGCGTTTCTTACCACGTATGCCTACTCTTCTTCATCCATTAATGAACCTGAATCTAGTCCAATTTAATTGGGTTGCAATGCTAAGTTTTGACGCGACCCCTTTTCTTTTCTCAGTCTTGTACATCGAGTTTCATATAATTCCAAGGTAAAAAATAAATTTTATAAGGTACTTACCTCAAAATCTTTAGAGATGTAATAGGAATCGATTATCGATGTCCAATCTGAGGTCCTTGGGAAATCAAATTGTATAATTACGCTTCAATTGGAGATGTAAATTCTCTGTCCTAAATTCCCAATTTGTTTCAACTTATACATTTTAGTGTAATTTAAGGGACCTGTTTGTTGCGTGTGAAGTCGTGCTGTCGATAGTGTTAGGGCAAATTCCGATAAAAGCGCGGGCTTTTTTTGCTGGGGCACCGATAAATTCCGATAAAAGGGCAGGTTTTTCTCCCCATAACTTACCGTGTCTGCCTACCGCGACCGGCAAGGGAAAGACGGGAACAAAGGCACAGCGGCGGTGCAGCAAGATGAGAAGGGAACACAACAATGTTACGACGAAATAGTCGTCGGCGGCGAGTGAGTGAGATGTTGATGACCACGAGCTAGGGTTCTCGCGATCAATCTTTCAGCTGCGGCGATGGCTCCCCCGAACTGGCTCTGGACTCTGGTTCGAGAAAGGAAAAATGACAATTTGATCCAAAAATAAATTATCAACAATTTCGCATAATCTAAACATAATAACTTGTCCCTGCAATTTTCAAATAAATTTCTTTTCATCCTCTTGTTATTTTAGATAGTCAAAAGATCATCCTTGTAGGGTGAAATGGAACGAATTAAAAAACTCTGGTCCTGACGGGGAAACTTACCTTGTCGAATTTGCGACCAAGGCAACGAGGAATCTAAGCACTGGATTTGGATAGATTGCGAGCCACGCGGTGAGTGCAATTTTTTTTTTTAAACTTAATTCGCCATTTAAATGATGAGGGAATATTGTGAATGGAGGTAGTCAGCCATAGTATTAGAGCATCCACATCAGGTTCTCTATTACTATATCTAAAATTTAGGGTAAATGATTCACTTTATTAAATTTAGATAATCACTTTTCATTACACACTACATCAAATACCTTAAAATTTCCATCATCCTAATTTTTTTATTATTTTTTTCTCTTTCTTCTATTTTTTTATTATTATATTTATGGAATGAATGGAAGGAGAGAGATTGAGTGGAAGGAGAGAGATTAAAAAGAAATATTATTTTATTTTTAGGGTAGAGGTTTCATTCCCTAAATTTAGATAATCACTATTCATCAAATCTAAATTTAGGGAATGGATAGGGTAACTGATGTAGAAGATTTTTAGTTATCCTATCTAAAATTTAAGGTAAAATATTTGAATAGGGTAACTGATGTAGATGCTCTTATAATCCACGGGTGAATTAACGGAGACAGAGAATCTTCAATTGCCGTGTCTAAGATGATTACTTTTAGAAAACAAAAATACAAATAATTGTGAACGACATTTTCTCTTAATCAACAACTTAAGTTACGTTTAATTGGATGTAATATAATTTAGCTTGTAATGTAATTAAATTCGTAATATAATATAATATAATCTTGATTACATTACTACGTTTGGTAATATAATATATGTAGTCTTTGATTACAAAGATGATTACATTTTTTTATTTGGTTTCTATTATTTTTTATAAGCAATGTAATTCATATTATTATTAAATGATAAAAATATCCTATGATCTATATCGATGATCGCCGCATCTTTGTCAGAGCTTGCGGCAACTAGCGCCCGGTGCCAGCAATCGACGACGGAGACAACCGTCGGCGGTGGCCGGCAGTGGTCACCGGCGACGGCGGCGGCGGCGGCGGCGGTCGGCGGTGAGCGACGACGGTGACCGGTGGTGGGCGTCGACGACGATCGACGATGGGCGTCGACGACGACCGACGATGGGCGGCGACCAACGGTGGCCAGCGGTGGGCGGCGATCGACGGTGGCCGGCGACGATCGACGGCGGACGACGGTGGCCGGCGGCGGGCGACGGTCGGCGGTGGCCGTCGGCGATCGGCGGCCGGTGGTGGCCGCCTGCGACCAGCGGCCGACGGTGGCCGCCGGCGACCGGCGACCGACGATCGACAATGGCCACCGGTGGCGGCGGCGGGCGACGGTAGCGGTGGACTAGGGGTATATTCGACATTTAAATTTTGATTAAACGATGACCTCGTAATGTAATCGGATTACATAGTATTTGCTTTGTAATCCAGATTACAAAACTTCACTACTGATTCAGTGGTAAGGACGGGGGACCCTCGTTGGCGGGAGGTCAACGACACGTGGAGATCAATGGTCAAGAGGGTCAACCCCAAGGTCGTACCGGGCGGACAGAGGTCGTGCCGAGCAGAGTTGCGGGCCGATCGAGAATCCGACCAGGGGTCTCACAGGCCGGACGAAAGACATCCCGACCAGGAGTCGGGTTTCCGATGCTCAAGGTAAAAGAATTTGTGGGCCGAGCGGACAGACCGCTCGGTCGAGCCACAGGACAATAAGCCGCGATTCCATCCGAGCACATGAGCAGGGCTTCCCCGCCTGGGCCGAGGTATGCGTATTCCCGGAGGCCATGAGCGCCGAGCGGCTGGTCCGCTCGACTCGGGAATAGGTAAGAGCGCAAGGAGACAAAAAGGATAACTGGTAACTTCATCCTCGAGACACCTGCCGCCGACAAATAGCATGGTCGACGGCCGGAGCGGACAGAGTATCGTACGGTGGAAGTTTCCACTGCCACATTCGGGATATGCTCGGACGATTGCGAAATGACGTCAGACATGCTTTTCTGACACAACCCTAGTACTGAAGTATGTTTGGGGAAGTGTGCATGCATCGAGAAGCGTGCCCACACCTACCCGGGGTCCTATATAAGGACCCCAGACTTCGACGGAGATATACGATTTCTGATCACTGTAGCCACAGTAACGTTGCCTTGTTCTTCTTCTGTTCCACTACCTGATTTGAGCGTCGGAGGGTCGTCGTCGGGAAATGTCTCCCGGCTTGGCTTCTTTGCGCCGGAGATTCACATCACGAGTCGAAGACAGCGGAAAATGCCACGTCCCCAGTGTCCATCGATTCAGCGCTCGGACAGGATCAACTACTTTTTGTAATCTAGATTATATTACATTACAAGTTTAAAATTAAACTAAATAAAATAATTAATTTTGTAATATAATCAAGATTATATTACAAGATATATTAACCTTATTGTTTTCTTTTTTGCAATTGACATTTAATGCTTTCATAAACTGAATCTTGCTGCCCCCGGCACCGTGAGATAGTCTCAGAGGATCGGCGATTGAATCTCGACGTCAAAACGTTCAATTCTCCAGCAACGCATTGATTGAATGCACGTGGTGCTTGAAAAATTGATATGTTAGGCCGCTGAGCTATGAATCGAGTTTTTTTTTAAATTTATTTAGTCAGCCGAATATAGAATCGGACTAGTGGAATTATAAAATCTATATATCTAATTAAAAAAATAAAAATCAACTAATATTGTCCCCGAAGGACTGGGTGGGATAATAAGTGGAAGGACGAATTTATCAAGTAATGAGGATTTAATTCTACACGATGCAAATAAATATATTTAATATTTTTCGTGTCCATCTACATTTCTTAAATTTATTTGGTGGCTTATAAAAAAATTATGGAGTCAGACCGACCACCAAATACCTAGACATCTGGACAATTTGAATAAGCTGAATATTATCATTTCATTAACTTAATTTTTATAATTTTAAAAACACATATGATCACTTTCATGTTATATCTCTTCCGTTTGTTCTATTTAAATTTTTAAATTATTCATTCAAAAATTTACAATTCTTAATTCCTTTTTATCCCGTTAAAATTTTAAACTACTTATTAAAAATTTCACTTCTCTTAATTTATACTGTCAATTTTAGATCTATGAATATGAATACGAAGAATTCTAGGAAAATATTGATTTTGATTAAAATGATCCAAATATTTCTATTCCTTTAGAAAATTTAAATTTTGATATTTTTTTTAATAAAAAAGTTCCAATAATCCATTAGTAGTATTAATTAGTGAATATTATTATTCTAACCTTTATAATAAATTTATGATAAATTTTATCAAATTTTTACGAGTTCTAAAATTTATTATTCTAAATTTATATTATTGAATTTAGATCTGAATGTATGCATATATTAAGGTAGCTTATAGAAATACAATGATTTTATTTTGAAGTGATTCAAATTCTCTAAATAATTAATTTTATTTATAATGTAAATTGAGAATAGTAAATTTTTAAATGGATAAAATAATAATTTAAATATGAAAAAAATGAAAAGATATAATAAAAAACATAATATGTACTTTTGAAATTATAAAAATGAGATACTGAAATAATACCGAAAGATACAGTAAAATGCCAAGCATACAAACAGGCACTGCACTGGGAATAATACTCTTCATGTGTTTAATCAATCCTTAACTAAACTGGACACAGTTATAAGGGAAAGAGGGGCGCAATCCTGTAAAAACATAAAAACGAAGGCTGTGATCGGATAAGTTGCTCTACAGACAAAAGGTGTATACTTTCAGAGACAGCTAAAGCATTCAAGAATGGTTATCATGACCATGCAAAAGGAGCATTTGCCATAATTAATTAAGCCCTAGAATAGGATGATTATGCTAACTCCAAATATTTCTCATAATCTTTTCTCAGGTTAAGAAAGATAAATTATATAGTCAACTTATATAATTAAGTAATATATGTTAGACAATTTTATCGAAAATACAGTAGTCTAAATTAAAATTACGAATCAAATCAAACTAATATGTTGAGTTAACATAAGCTAACAATCTCAGGCTGTTAAGCAGGGAAGAAAGAGCTGCTCACGATGACTAAGTTGGCTGGAAAATTGGGCTACCTTGTATGCTAGAGTGCAGACTCCTGAGTGTAGAGTTTAAGTGTAGACTCTTGACTTCTCGAGTGCAGATTCTTGACTGGAGAGTCTAAGTTGCAGAAGATTGTAGAGTCTGAGTTGTAGACTCCTAACTCCCGAATGCAGACTCCCAACTAGAGAGTACTAGTTACAGAAGACTACAGAGTCTGAGTTGCAGACTCTTGAATCCCAAGTGCAGATTCCTGACTAGAGAGTCCGAGTTGTAGAAGACTGCAGAGCCTGAGTTACAGACTCCCAACTCCCAAGTGCAGACTCCAGACTAGAGAGTCAAAGTTGTAGAAAAGATGTCGAGTCATGTTTTCAAGTAATTTCTTTAAAATAGATTCGTTCTCCTTCGGTTGTGCTTTGAGGTTATGATGAATGTCCATTTCTTATAATATAACGGTAGAACTATGTACACAACCATGATGTTTCACTTCCACTTGTATGACCCTTGGCAATGACTTTAAACACACTCCTCTAAGAAGATTGATATCGTACTCACGCTCTCCCTTCCCCAAGACTCATCTAAGGAAATAAGCATCTGGTTCTCTCGACCTATATTTAGGTGGCATTCAAGTGAGTTGGCAACGACTCCTTTGAGAGATGCCTTCCCATCACAAATGATAATGTCGATATGGATGATCCTTGATATAGCACATTGTGAAGGGCTGCAGAGGTAATGAGGGGTCGATAATCAAGATAATGTGGTAGTCAAAGATAAGATGAGACGACAGTGACAATCAAGGTGAGGTGGAAGTTAAAGTCAAGGTGTACATATTCGAACGGACCACTATCACCGAGACTTATTTTCTTACTACTCATGGGCAAGACTTCCAGCATAAACTCTGTCGACCCCAAAGCTGGTCGGACCTATGGGGTTCAGCTCCCCACTACTCATGGACAAGCCTCGCAGCATAAACCTGATCGATCCCAGAGTCAGTCGGACATTCGGGACTCAGTTCCCCACTTCTCATGGGCAAAAGTCTCCCAACATAAACCCGGTCAACCCTAGAGCTGGTCAGACATCTGAGGCTCAACTCCCCACTACTCATGGGCAAGACTCCCAACATAAACCCGGTTGACCCCAGAGTCGGTCCGAGATCTAGGGCTCAGTTCTCCACTTCTCATTGTCATGAGTTCCAGCATAAACTCGGTCCACCCCAGAGCTGGTCGGACATCCGGGGCTCAGCTCCCCACTACTTATGGGCAAGACTCTTAGCATAAACCCGACCGGCCCCAAAGTCGGGCATACATTCAGAGTTCAATTCTCCACTTCTTATGGGCATGGCTCCCAGCATAAACCCAGTCGGCCCTAAAGCTGGTCGAACATCTGGGGCTCAGTTCCCTACTACTATGGGCATGACTCCTAGCATAAATCCAATCGGCCTCAAAATCGGTCAGGCATCCGAGACTCAGTTCCTCACTTATGGGCATAACTCCTAGTATAAATCCAGCCAACCCCAAAGTCGATAAGACATACAGGCTCAGTTCCCCATCTCACATTGGCATGACTCTCAACCTATACCCGATCGGCTCCAAGCTAATCGGACTCCTACTAGGAGATAACATTGTCAGAGAATCGCAATCACCTGTCATAGAATAACGACTATTCACCAGAGAATATTCCGCTACTTTGACATATACCCACAACGGAACCCTCCTCTGCTTAGGGGAAAATTGTTGTACATTCTCCACCTGACATATTTTGACACCAAGCATTCTTTGATGTCCCATCATTGTAGGGGTTATGAGAGATGGTATAAAAGGGGGTCCTCTCTGTTGGCCAGGTACGCGCACACCTATATGCATCCTCACTATCGTTCAACTATTCATCTTCTTTTCCATTTTTACGCTACGGTTCTGACTTGAGCGTCGGAGTACTTGCGCTAGAGAGCCCCCTAGTTCTCGCTCTAATATTCTTGTTTGCTCTCTCTATGGTGTGCGCAGGCCCGTAGTTCCCGACTACAAATATCTCCTCTGTCAATATTCCTACTTTCTCACCGATCGTTCATTCACTCAGCTTCCCAATGGGATCAATCCTCAATGAGCATATCCACAACAAATTCCCACCACAAGTCATGTCAAATAATTCAATCCTCATCACATGAATACTAGAGAAGTTTTGGCTGGTTGTCTTCTTCACTTGTGATGTTGCATAAGCACTATTAGACTCGTCCGCCTCCTCCGATATCATGAGACCAATGCACAACTAGAAATCAACTGGACATGACATGTTTGGATCTAGTTCAACAAATTTTTCAAGGCAAATCTTGTTACCCCAACCCTACATTCTGTAGATTATTGGAGATGGTTCCCTCACATGGCACACCAGGCAGTACTTGTTTATTTAGGTTTTCATGCTATCAGTTGACCGAGTGGAAATTTTTGGAACTTGATACGCTATTCAAACTAAGAATAATCTTTCAAAGGTGATTCCTCAACCACACTTAAACTTTGTTGCAGTAAAAAACAATTTGCCCTAATTTTTTACACAACAACAAACATTTAAATGCAACGAGTTGAAGAAAAAAAAAAGAAAACTATGCATCTCTAAGCAGCAGAAAATTTTCCCAATCACAATAACATGACATACAAGATTCAGTGGGAAAGATTAAGCGGCAAAGAAATTATAGAAGAAAAAATATCAAAAAGGTCCTGTTGGATATATGTGAATGGAAAAAGGGTGGAGAAGAAAGAGACTCTATTGTGAATGAGACTTTAATCCCACATTGGGAGTTTCAAGTTATATTGGTTGGTTTATATTAGTTCACATGCATATATAATGTGAACAAATGTATGGGGAGAGACTCTCTCTCTCACCTTCCGACCATGGTTGTAGTTTTGAGTAAAGGCAAGCAGTCAGAAGCCACTGGTGGTGGGCGGACTGTATGATACCTATTAGGGGGAGGCTCGCCCACCGCTAACAGCCTCCAGCTGCATGCCTCGACCCAAAAATGTAACCTAAGTGGAAAGGTGAACCCAGGGGAGATTGTAGACAATTTTGGCCGAACTCCAAGTGGTATTCGGCATGCAAATTACAGAAGGGACCAAGGATTGCGGACCAGAGGATTTGGACTTCCTTTGCTCCCCCAAACTTTATGTTTCCTGTGCATTTCGCTCAGTGGTTTTCCCATGATAGCAATTAGGAACTTTCTTAGTTCGCCACGAACAACTAGTGTTTGGTTGTGTCCGTTGTTTTACCATTATATCCTAAAAAATGGACGCCTATCAAAACCTCAAAGCATATTAGGAGGAGGATGAATCTACTCTAAGGAAATTGCTAGAAAGCATACCTCGGCTTCTCTGCAGCTCGAGTGCTTGTAGCTCACCATTCTGCCCCTCGTCCGCTCGGCCATTCCGCCCCTCGGCCACTCTGCCGCTTGATCATTCTGCTGCACTGCCACTTGGTCACTCTGCCACTCGGCCACTCTAGCCCTTGGCCGCTTTGCCCCTCAGCCGCTCTGCCATTCTGCTCTCTGTCGCTCAACCCTTGAACTCGACTGCTCTGCACTCTGACTCATCAATCAGCCATACAAGACAATCGAGTCATCCCAAGCAACACCTTGCTTGACAGTCTAAGATTATCAACTCAAGTCACTCTCACAGATAAGTTAAAGTTGAAGTTGTCTTTCAATTCATCTAATTCATCAAATATCTTCAGTAGATTGTGTAGCAGGTTCAAGGGGGGTTTCCTAATGAACCAATGAAGAAAAATTGAAAGTAGGCTTCGAGCATGAAATCACGGGGAGAAGAGCGTTGTCTTGGGGGGTTGTAGTCGACGGAGAGGAGGAAGTAGGAGACGGTGGTTGTGCAATGGATTAGCTTGTCGGTCCTCCGATCGATCACCATCCCTCTTCTTGCCAGATGTGATGCGATGGTTCTTGCATACGAACGAGAAGGTTTGACTTTAGAGCCTTAGAAATAATATTGCATTTTTACTAATTGTATTATAATATTTATATCAAGCGTAAATTTTCCTAAACTCCTTGTGTGCAAACTCAACTTTGTGCTCAATTTCTGTGTTAGAAAAAATTTATTCCCACTCCCTACATGCAAACTTTTCTTTGCTTCAACTTCCTTCCAAGTCCCTAATATATACTTATTTACCTAATTGCTTTCATTTTTTGGGTAAAAAAGTCCAAACTGAGGTACAACTCCTTTAAATTCAGCATATTTAAACTAGAATCTAATATATTTTCTATCAAATTGAGCATGACTCTTTTTCTGCTTAACAAATTAATTGATATACTCAATTCTAGTTAAATGATGCTGAATTTAGATCAAAATAATGGTATAATTCCTCCTAAGTTCAGCATCATTTAACTAGAATCAAGTATATCAATTAATTGGTCAAGCGAAAAAAAAAGTCGTGTTCAATTTGATAGAAAATAACTAGATTTTAGTTTAAATGTGCTGCATTTAGGAGGAATTATACCTCATTTTTTATTTTTTAAGAAAAAATAAGGTAATTAGTTAAATTGATGTGCATTAGAGAGTTAGAAGGGAGTTGAAACAATGAAAAATTTACATGCAAGGAGTGGGAATACATTTTTTCTGATATATGGACTGAGCACAGGTTGAGTTTGCTATTAGGGATTTTAGGACAATTTACAATTATACTATCAACATAAAATTATATAAAATAATTTAAAATTTATTTTTTAAAAATATGATTAGAGACTATACGATGCCAAAGATCCTCATTCGGTTACCAAGATTCTAAAGCAATTAATGGTTGATCAGTTGAGCTGAATATCTAGATTATTTAAAAAATAAAGTAATTTATCATTGCCCACATGCCACCAATATTTTTGGAATTTTCCTAAGGATCGAGGAGTAGGACTGAGTCATCCACCTCTCGAATTAATCTAATGGTAAGAGTCCACCATCTGAATTTAAAAAAAAAACTTATTATCCATCAAGATGTCTGAAAAAACAATTCTAAATTGTTGGATCCCCTGAGACATCATTGCATATCAAACAAGGAAAAAAAAATTTGTCTTTGATAGATACAGAACAATCATGTCTACAAACAAAATGGGATAACAAAATTTGTAATGTTCTTTTCTTTAAATTCATTCTCAACAATCTTCCTTAAACTCATTCGTCATCTTCTTCTCCGCCGATTTCTCAACGAACTTGTTCTTGTCAGGTTTCCTGAAGCAACACCTCCAGGGTTGCCTCCAACCTTGGCAGATGTAGAGCAACCACCCTTCCTCTTGTTGCCAGATTTACTAACCACCCATGCTTGATTCCTATGAGAACAGAAATGACATTTGTAGACTACTTTGTTCTGACAAGATCGTCGTAGCGATTTCTCAGAGTTTTCAATCCTCGTAGTGCAATTAATTCCAGATTGTAACAAGGTTTCACACCTGCAAATTCACAAATTCATAACTGAAACACTTCAATTTAAAACAAAATCATTCCATCATATTGTAATGGTTGGTGGTTAAAAACAAACTATTCTTCATAATCTTAACACATCTAAAGTCTCACATGTTGGCACAATTGATCTCAATTTTGTCGTTTATTTGATAATATATTTAATGAAGTATGATCAAGGTGGACCTAATCAAGAGAGAAGTCTAGTTAGATCAAGGTTGATCGAATCACTAGCAAAGAGAAAATCTAGTCAGGTCAAGGTTGACCGGATAACTAACAAAGGGAAAGTCTAGTTAGGTCAAGATTGACCAGATGACTAGCAAGAGAAAAGTTCAATCAGATCAAAGTTGATCAAGTGGCTTGCAAAGGAGAAGGTCCAGGCAGGAAAAGGGTGACCGAATGCTTGATAAGAGAAAAATTCTAAGGAAGTGAACCTTAGATAGTAAAAACTCTTAGAGGAGTGAACTCCAAGTAAGAGAAAAATTCTAAGGGAGTGAACCTTAAGTAGTAAGAATTTTGGAGGAATGAACTCTAAGCAAGAGGAAAATCATAAGGGAGTGAACTTTATGTAGTGAGAAGTCTTAAAGAAGTGAACTCCAAGCAAGTGTGACCAAAGAAGATTTTCAGTTACAGAATCGACCAGACTAGCGTATTTTGAATGTTGTTAGCACTGTTTTACTTTACTATTTGTATCTATTATGCTAAATCGATGTTGCACGAAAGTTTTACTGGATTAGGTCAATCGAAACTAAATAAAAGAAAAAAATTCAACAGGTCAACTGTGTTGGTACAATTGACCTCCAGAGTTTTGAATGTTTGTTTGAATAATATGTTTAAGAGAATTTGGTCAAGGGTGACCAAATTACTTAATCATGGTTGATTAAGATAAGTGAAGAGTTCAAGCAAAGTCAAGATTGACTTGAAGCTTGGAAATGAGTGAGAAGTCCAAGTAGGACTTGATACTTGGAAGTGGCTAAGTCCTAGTGGACTTAGGCAACTGAAATCATAATTAGAAATCAGATAGAAGTTAAGTCTTGGTTGGAAACCCAGCAAAGAAACTCCTAGTTGGGAGCTAAGTGAACCAAGTCCAAGTGGAATCAATTGAGAGTAGAAGATAGAGCAATCAAGTCCAAGTGAAGTCAGCTGAGAGCTGAAAGCTTGACAATCAAGTTCAAGTAAAGTCAACTAGGAGCAGAAGGCTAAGAAAACAAGTCCAAGTGAGTCAGTTGAGAGCAGAAGACTTGGCAATCAAGTCCAAATATGGTCAGTTGGGAGCTAAAGGCTTGGCAATCATAGCAGTGGAAGTCCTAACCCTGGTTAGTGTTAGTTATACCCTAGAGCTAATCATTTGATGATTGTTGTATGGACTCATTGTATCATATTTCTTATATATAAAGGCATTTGTTTTTTGGTTATTATGCTTACTTGTATTGGTGCCAAATAAATTAAGTATAATAGCGTCCTTGAGTAGAAGATTCTTACCTATATCAATCGATTGGTTGAATCGATAGTGAGATGATATAGGGAACACTACTCTTAATCATTCCTAGTCAAGTATTAACATTCAGGGGCAATGTTAATGCAATAAGACTAGCATGTAGGTCAACTCGATGATTTGATCTCACAAGTCATGGATATGGAGATATCAAGTTGACACATGGGTATGTATTGGAGAATGTATACTGAATGACCCGCCATGAGAAAGTATCATGGATCGTTATATGAGTGTCATATACTTTCTCATGTGACTATTAGTATGACTACTAGTCCTTAGACCTGAAGTCACCATGGTTCCCTACATAAGGAGTTATGTACTTTGATTTCGTCAAACGTCACCCGTAACTTGGTGGACTATAAAGGCGATTACTGAGTATGTAACAAATTATGTGGAGGGATGTGAGTGATGTAGATGGGATCTATCCCTCCTATATGACGGGAGTGACATTGATATTCTTGATAGAGTGAGACCACGAAGTGCATGACCATGCCCAAATGAGTCAATATGAGATATTGAGCTCATTTGATTTAGTGAGTGTACTTGGAGTTCAAGATATAGATTGATTAGAGGATGACACGGTCTATGCCTCACATTATCAATCTAGATGTCTAGGATAGAAGGACAATGTCATATATTGTGAGGAGTCACAATTGGTTGTCACAAGGTGATGTTGGATCTCAACATTCTTATAACTTGGGTAATAATGATGTGTTGCTAGATACCACTCATTACTTATGCTTCTAAATGGGTTTAGGAGCATTGCCAACGTTATAAGAACCTATAGGGTCACACACTAAGGACAATTAGATGGAGATTAGGTTCATATGATGAACCAAGAGGATTAGATTCATGTGATGAATCAAATTGGATTAAGAGTAATCCTAATTGAGCTAATTGAGTTGGACTCAAGTTGATTCATGTGCTCAATGAGTCTAATTTAGATTATGACTCATTGAATCAATTTAATTAAATGAATTAGATTCATTACATTAAGTTGGTTTGAATCAAATGGTTAGATTAGATCAACCATGAGAGAGATTTGGTCAAGTTTGACTTGACTTGAGAAGGAAGATGAAAGATCAAGCTTGACTTGACCATTTGCCACCTCATTTGTGAGTTGGCATTAGGAGAACAAATGATGATGTGCCACATCATCAAGGCTAGCACATGTGTATGCCACCTCATGGAGGTTACAAATCCCCTTTCAATTTAATGTGGCCGGCCACTTTTGTGAGTGAATGGAATTCATTTTTGATTCAAGGCAATTTTATTCTATCATCTTCCTCCTTGCATTTTCTTGATCTCCCTCTCCTCCTCCTTGGCCGAACCCTACTAAGGTGCTAGCACACTTTAGTTTGGTTTTCTCCCTCTTTTGTTCATGTGGATACGTGTAGAGGATTGTCTACTTTGACAATTTTGAGATCCGGCACCTTGGATGAGCGGGATTCACGAAGGGCGCACATCAAGGGTAAAAGGCTCTCCTCCTAGTGTAGATCTAGGCTTTAGTAAACTCGTACTCGAATTTTTGTTTTATTTTACTTCGCACGGATCCGGTGATGGGGGTTTCAGGGTTTCCGCGACGTCGAAAAGCGGTTTTCGCGGTTCGAAAATCCCAACAGTGGTATCAGAGCCACGTGCGAAGTCTTATATGAGTTTAATTTGTATTTTTTAGAAAAATATCAGTTCTATAACTTTCTGTAATTTTATGGTTTTTATGGTTTTTATGGGTATTTTTCTCGTAGAAGCGAAGCACAAGTGTTTCGACACTTGTAGGTTTCGACTACCGAGAAGTTTTTTCCGAAACGGCAAGGTTTCGCCCTAAAACTTTTTGGGACAGTGGGCTAAGGCACTGTAGGATCGCTAAGGAACACTTGCGATGGTTATATCACGGGTAGGGGTACTGCCCCTGGCCCCGCAAGGGGATTCGTTCCGCGATTGCGCCCGAAAATCGCTAAACGGGGCCGCCAGAAATTTTACTCATAAAAATTGTAAAAATTATGGTAAAAATTACAGAAAATTATAGAAAAATACATAATTTAGAATTATGTATTATTTTGTGATAGTCATGGCCCAAAAGACCCAAATTGGATTTGAAAATGTGTTGTAATTCATAATACGGCCTGCGTGCCGTCATGTGATGTGCGTGTTGCCTTTCTCTATTTTATATTCTTGTTGTAAATTAGTTTACACTCGAATGTAACTCGAGTTTCAAAAATTGTAATGTACAAAATTGCAGCGGTGGAAGGTCCACTCGAGACGGAGTTACGAGGAGGGTGCGAGCAACACAAGGTGGTCAAAGGGAGGAGCTTGAGAAGCTGTTAACCTTAGGTTGACCATCCGATCTTCTCATTGGCTTGAGAAGATCATAGTAGGGCCATGACTAATCATAAATAATTTAATTAATTGCTTGAGTGTATGTGATGCATAATTAGTAATTAATTAGTGCCTAACGATTAGATTATATCTAAATCGTGTACAAGATGCACCCTCTCGATTAGATTAGATCTTAATCGTACCAACTCAAATGCCTACCGTGCGGTGATACCTATCACTACCTCGATCACATGTGTTGTTGAATCTGCCAAAGCAGAGCAACACATATTATCTTGGTAGGGTACGGAGGGACAATCTTGGTCCCGCCTATCAACGCATGGGTGAGTACAACTCAATTAGATTGAGTAACTAGTTAACTCAATTGGATCGAGTTTAACTATATGCATTTTTCAATGGTTGGTAGATAAGTCAAAATCGCATTTATATTAATTCTTGGGCATATTAGCCAAAGCTAACTCAAGTCTTAATATACATGCGGATCTTGTCCTATAAACAAGAGTTGCATAGAGATGTAATTGGTAATTAGTTACCTACCGATCATACTAAGTCTTGGGTGATTTAGCCAAAGCTAACTCAAGGCGTAGTATGATGTGGATCTTGTCCCACATGAATTATAGAATT
Organism: Zingiber officinale; assembly: GCF_018446385.1. Classification (NCBI taxonomy): domain Eukaryota; kingdom Viridiplantae; phylum Streptophyta; class Magnoliopsida; order Zingiberales; family Zingiberaceae; genus Zingiber; species Zingiber officinale. The sequence goes on from NC_055990.1 coordinate 28,857,015, forward strand.
CAGTGGGAGCATAATTTAGTTAAAGACCTAATTAAATGATTAAAAAGAATATGATATTTACTTTCTGCTTTAATTTCTGTTGTAGATTACCATGACGTCGAATACGAACTCTTTCTCCCTGCGTTCTATCCTTAAGAAGGACAAGCTCAACGGAGCAAATTTCTTGGATTGGTACAGGAACTTGAGAATAGTTCTCACCCAAGAACGTAAACTGTACGTTCTAGAGCAGCCTATGCCGGAGGCTCCTCCTGCCACTGCCACGCGAGCTGACCGAGATGTTTACAAGAAGCATCAAGATGACGTATTAGATGTGTCCTGTCTGATGCTTGCGACCATGAACTCTGAGCTTCAGAAGCAACATGAGTTGATGGGAGCTTACGATATGGTTGAACATCTTCGTTAACTATATCAGGGACAAGCTAGGCACGAGAGATTCGAGATCTCAAAGGCACTGTTTCAGTGCAAGATGTCAGATGGGGCTCCCGTAGGCCCATATGTACTCAAAATGATTGGGTACATAGAAAACCTACAGAGGTTGAGATTCCCGCTTGGCCAAGAGTTGGCCACTGACCTGATCTTGCAATCCTTGCCGGATAGCTATAGTCAATTCGTTCTAAATTACAACATGAACGAAATTAACAAGTCACTACCCGAGCTGCTTAGCATGTTAAGAACTGCTGAGCTGAACCTTAAGAAGGTTGAGCCCCACTCTGTTTTGATAGTTCAGAAACACAAGGGCAAGGGTAAGCACAAAGGCAAAGGAAAGTCTCAAGCCAAGGGAAAAGGCAAGGCACTGAAGCCTAAAGGAGGGGTCGCCAAGGATGCTACCTGCTTCCACTGCAGTCAGACCGGGCACTGGAAGAGGAACTGCAAGGTGTACCTGGAAGATCTTAAGAAGAAGCGAAGTGAGACTTCCACTTCAGGTATATATGTTATAGAAGTCAATCTATCTATTTCTTCATCATGGGTATTAGATACCGGATGTACTTCTCACTTTGTACTAATGTGCAGGCGCTGAGAAATAGTAGGGCATTGGCAAAGGGCAAGGTAGACCTACGCGTAGGCAATGGAGGACGGGTTGCTGCTGTTGCTGTAGGGACTTATTTTCTATCTCTTCCCTCTGGGCTTGTACTAGAGTTGGATGATTATTGTTATGTGTCTGCTTTAACTAAGAACATAATTTCAGTTTCTTGTTTGGACAAGAAAGGTTTCTCTTTTATAATAAAGGACAAATGTTGTTTTGTTTATTTAAAAGATATGTTCTATTGTAGTGCACCTTTGATGAACAGACTCTACATTCTAGACCTTGAAAGCCCTATCTATAACATAAATACCAAGAGGTTCAAGTCAAATGACATGAACCAAATCTATCTCTGGCACTGTCGCTTAGGTCATATAAATGATAAGCGCTTATCCCAGCTCCATAAGGATAGTTTGCTGGACTCATTTGATTTTGAATCTTATGAGACGTGCGAGTCATGCTTACTAGGCAAGATGACCAAAACTCCCTTTAGTGGGCACAGCGAGAGAGCGACTGACTTGTTAGGTCTTATACATAGTGATATATGTGGCCCTTTCAATGTCGCTGCTAGAGGCGGTTATAGGTACTTCATCACATTTACTGATGACTTCAGTAGATATGGTTATGTGTACTTGATGACACATAAGTCTGAATCCTTTAAAAAGTTCAAAGAATTCAAGAATGAAGTACAGAACCAGCTTGGCAAGAGTATTAAGATACTTCGATCAGATCGAGGTGGAGAATACCTTAGCTATGAGTTTCGTGATTATCTAGCTGAGTGTGGGATTCCATCCCAACTCACTACTCCTGCAACACCACAGTGGAATGGTGTATCCGAAAGGAGGAATCATACTCCTATTAGATATGGTACGATCTATGATGAGTCACACAGATCTTCCGACATTCCTTTGGGGCTATGCTCTAGATACGACAGCTTTTATACTCAACCGAGTTCCATCCAAGGACGTGATAAAGACACCATATAGGATATGGACTGGGAGAGATGCCCAGGTATCTTTTTTGAGGATTTGGGGTTGTGAGGCTTACGTTTGACGTCAAGTCTCGGAAAAATTGGGACCCAAATCCGAAAAGTGCTATTTCATTAGATATCCCAAGGAAACTAAGGGATATTACTTCTATATTCCCAGTCAGCACAAGGTAGTTGTGGCAAAGACTGGGGTCTTTCTAGAAAGGAACTTTGTTTCTAGAAAGACTAGTGGGAGTACGTTTGATCTTGAAGAAGTTCAAGATGTGGACCATAGCACTAAAGCCTCAATCAAAGTTGAACTGGAACCACAAAGTGTTGTGGATGATGTTGTTCCACAAAGAGTTGAGGAACAATAACCAGTTCAAGTAGACATACCTCTTCGCAGGTCTGATAGGGTATTTCGTCAGCCTAAGAGATACTCATTTCTCTTATCTGACCATGATGACGTTGTGCTCATAGAGGATGAGCCCACCTCCTATCAGGAAGCTGTGATGAGATCAGATTCCGAGAAATGGCTAGAAGCCATGAGATCCGAGATGGAATCCATGTACACCAACCAAGTATGGACTTTGATCCACCTGAAGGGGTAAAACCCATTGGGTGTAAATGGGTCTTTAAGAGAAAGACTGACATGGATAGACTTATCTATAAGGGTCGCTTGGTAGCTAAAGGTTTCAAGCAAATTCATGGTATTGACTATGATGAAACCTTTTCTCCAGTAGCGATGTTTAAGTCCATTCGGATCATGCTTGCTATTGCAGTATACCATGACTATGAGATATGACAGATGGATATCAAAACCGTGTTTTTGAATGGAAACCTAGTCGAGGATGTGTACATGACACAACCTGAGGGTTTTGTTGGTGCAACGGAGGCCGGCAAGAGAGGGGGTGAATTGCTCCTGAAAAAATAAATATACCCTCCTCGTACTTTCAACTCAATTAGTGCAATAGTTAAATAAAACAGTAAAAGAAAGACACAGGAGAATTAACCTGGTTACAACCAAGGAGGTTGTTAATCCAGGGCAGTAGAAAAAGCGCAGTAAAAAAAATCTCCTTTGCTGAAGGCGAAGAAGCCTTTTACACTTTCAAAAGCTTAGAACTATTACTAGGAAACACTACAGATTGAATGCTTGAGTTGTTATTGAATTCCTAGCTCCAGGGGCCTTTATATAGGTCCTGGAAATCCTATCCCGAGGCTCCAAGGTGCCTCCAACGAGGGTCCAAGGCGCCTCCATGGGAGTCAGCGGATAAAACTTTATCCGCGCGCAGAACGGTCACTTTGACTGATTGAAGGCGCCTTCAACCTGGCTGAAGGCGCCTCTAACCTGGTTGAAGGCGCCTTCAACCTGGAGGCGCCTCCAGTCAGGTTGGAGGCGCCTCCAAGCTGGCAGCTCAGCTCCTTTGACTTCGTTTCCAGCTTGTTGCGACTTCCGATGCTCCGATCTTTTGGGTGATTTTGTCCAACCGAAATAGGGCTCACCCGAACCCAATTTCCGGCCTTCCTTGAGCAGCCTTCCGTCCCGGCTTAACGTTCCTCGAACGCCGTGCACGCTCTTCACGCCCACCGGAGTACTCTTCCGCAGCTCTCTCGTCCTTCGGACGCACCGAGCCCGTCGGCTCCCTTCCCGTGCCGTCCTTCTCGCTAGCTGCGTCTTCCGCTCGACTTCCTGTGCTTCTAAGCTCCTGCACACTCAGACACAGGGATCAAATACAGCAGGACCTAACCAACTTGGTTGATCACATCAAAACTACCACAGGGTCCAACAATCTCCCCCTTTTTGATGTACATCAACCCAAGTTCAAGTTAGGGTTAAAAATAGATATAAACAGTAATTTTAAAGAAAAAATTACTAAACTAGCAAGTTAAGTATAATTTTTTGCAATTAGAAAAATTGCAACACTTTATATAAAAAAAAATAAGTTTTCTCTAACTCCCCCTAAACTTCTACTTTTCTCTCCCCCTTTGATCACAGCAAAAATGGGGTCTTAAGAATTTTCAAGTAAGATTGAAGTTTTTGAAAATTTTCTAAGTTTTAAAAATAAATATTTGAAAGAATTGCTAAGTTAAAATGAATTTTCAAAAAATTTTAAAAAAAATCCTAAGTAAATGTTTAAATGTTCCCAAAACAAATTTTTAAGTCAAGTGAATGAATTTTTAGAATTTTTCAGAAGAAAATTTCTAACAAAAAAAAATAAGTTAAAATTAAAACAATTTCTAAAGAATTTTTTTTTATTTTAACAAATATTAGATAAACTTTCAAAGCATTATATAATTCTTGTTTAATGCTTTTTCAGAAAGTTGATTAAACATTTTCTTTCAATATTTTAGCTTCCAGGTCGTGGCGAGGCACTAGGCCTTCTTGGTTATTGGAGCAACAACCACTTCCTTAGACAAAGCTTCCATAAAGAATTTCAATGTTTAATTTTCTCACTGTAAGCTTTTAATTTTTGAAAAATTAATTAAGCACAGATTTTGGAACCCAATGGAGGTTCCTACCTACAGGGTTATTCAGATATTTAGGTGGTACATAATTTTTGGGTATTCTTCTAAGTTGACCCTGATGGTTTCTAATGTACTAGTTCAATTTTCCATAAACTTTAATTTTTGAATTTGGAAATCTATTTAAACATGTATTATTTCTTAATTTCTCAATTTCCAAATTTAGATTTTTATTTTCAGATTTAAATTTTCATTTTCTTTTTCTAATTGATCTAATTCTTTAGACAAAGCTTTAATAAACTCAAAAGATTGTTTAGAGTTTAGGGCACATACCTTACTTATCTCATCTTGCGATGCTCCCCCTTTATTATTGCTTTCTCCTTCTGATGTTCCTCCCTCTTTATCTATGCTCATTTCTGAGCTAGACGTTTCTTCTAGCTGATGGTTGGCCATCAGTGCTAGTCCCGAGAATTCTTCGACTTCGGAGTCGGAGGACGACGAATCATCCCACGTGTCCTTTAGATTGTGTTTGGGTCGAGTGGGCTTCTTGCTCCTTTCCTTACTTTTGCTCTTCAGTTTTGGACAGTCATCTTTGATATGTCCTTCTTCGTTGCAATTGTAGCAACGAACCACCCTTTTCTTTCGCTGGAGCTTTTTCGACTGTAATCTAAATTTGTTAGAATTTACAAATTTATTAAACCGTCTTACCAGTAGTGCCGCTTCGGATTCGTCGATCGAAGCTTTGGAATCGGGATCGTCTCTCCTTGCTTGTAGGGCGATGTTGAGGTTTGACTTCACTACTTCTTTAGGCTCTGCAATCCGAGACTCGTGAAGTTCAAAGGTAGAAAACAAACTTTCTAAGGTACTTACCTCAAGGTCCTTAGAGATGTAGTAAGCATCTACTAAGGACGCCCATTCCGGAGTCCTCGGGAAGGCGTTGAGCGCATATCGGATGGAGTCTCGGTTCGTTACTGTTTCACCGAGATTCGTCAGTTGCGTTATCAGCTCTTTGATCAGTGCTTGGAGTTGCGCTACCTTCTCGCCGGTGTTCATTCGGAGATTCGTTAGTTGTGTTCGAAGAATGTCGCGCCTCGCTAGCTTTGCTTCCGAGGTGCCTTCGTGGAGCTCTAGGAATTTCTCCCAGAGGTCTTATGCGGAGTCATAGCTTCCGATCCGACTTACCTCTTGGGGCGGAAGAACGCTGAGCAAGTGAAACTCAGCTTTTCCATTTGCCACGAAATATGCCTGCTCCTTCTTCGTCCATTGGAACTCTTCTTTGTCTTTCGGAGCTGCAAAACCGTATTTCATTGTTAGTAAGATATCGAACTCGGTTTTGAAGAATACCTCCATTTTTCGCTTCCATGTGGCAAAGTCTCCGTCGAACTTCGGGGGATGGATGTTCGCTCCGGCCATCGTCTTGATCGTAGTGCTTCAGTTAGTGGTTAGTCCTTCTGAGGCGATCAGGCTCTGATACCACTTATTAGTGCAGCGGAGGCCGGCAAGAGAGGGGGTGAATTGCTCCTGAAAAAATAAATATACCCTCCTCGTACTTTCAACTCAATTAGTGCAATAGTTAAATAAAATAGTAAAAGAAAGACACAGGAGAATTAACCTGGTTACAACCAAGGAGGTTGTTAATTCAGGGCAGTAGAAAAAGCGCAGTAAAAAAAAAAATCTCCTTTGCTGAAGGCGGAGAAACCTTTTACACTTTCAAAAGCTCAGAACTATTGCTAGGAAACACTACAGATTGAATGCTTGAGTTGTTATTGAATTCCTAACTTCAGGGGCCTTTATATAGGTCCTGAAAATCCTATCCCGAGGCTCCAAGGCGCCTCCAACGAGGGTCCAAGGCGCCTCCATGGGAGTCAGCGGATAAAACTTTATCCGCGCGCAGAACGGTCACTTTGACTGGTTGAAGGCGCCTTCAACCTGGCTGAAGGCGCCTCCAACCTGGCTGAAGGCGCCTCCAACCTGGTTGAAGGCGCCTTCAACCTGGTTGAAGGCGCCTTTAAGCTGGAGGCGCCTCCAGTCAGGTTGGAGACGCCTCCAAGCTGGCAGCTCAGCTCCTTTGACTTCGTTTCCAGCTTGTTGCGACTTCCGATGCTCCGATCTTTTGGGTGATTGTGGCCAACCGAAATAGGGCTCACCCGAACCCAATTTCCGGCCTTCCTCGAGCAGCCTTCAGTCCCTGCTTAACGTCCCTCGAACGCCGCGCATGCTCTTCACGTCCACCGGAGTACTCTTCCGCAGCTCTCTCGTCCTTCGGACGCACCGAGCCCGTCGGCTCCCTTCCCGTGCCGTCCTTCTCGCTAGCTGCGTCTTCCGCTCGACTTCCTGTGCTCCTAAGCTCCTGCACACTCAGACACAGGGATCAAATACAGCAGAACCTAACCAACTTGGTTGATCACATCAAAACTACCATGGGGTCCAACAGGTTTTGTAGATCTACAACATACTAGCAGAGTATGCAAGCTGCATAGGTCCATTTATGGACTAAAGCAAGCTTCTCGAAGCTGGAATCTTCGATTTGATGATGAGATCAAACAGTTTGGTTTCATCAAGAATGAAGATGAACCTTATGTCTACAAGAAGGTTATAGGGGATATAGTTGTCTTCCTCATATTGTATGTGGATGACATACTACTCATTGGGAAAGACATCCCTTTGCTACAGTCTGTCAAGACTTGGCTAGGGATATGTTTCTCAATGAAGGACTTAGGTGAAGTATCCCGCATTCTAGGGATACAGATCTATAGAGATAGATCTAAGAGATTGCTTGGCCTAAGTTAAAGTACATATATTGATAAGGTACTCCTACGGTTTGCCATGCAGAACTCCAAGAAGGGATTTCTGCCGATGTCACATGGTGTGAGTTTTTCGAAGACTCAAGGTCCCTCTTCTAGAGAGGAGAGAGACCGCATGGATCAAATCCCTTATGCCTCAGCCATAGGATCTATCATGTACGTCATGCTATGTACTCGTCCTGATGTCTCGTATGCTTTGAGCATGACGAGTAGATACCAGTCAGATCCAGGTGAAAGTCACTGGATAGCGGTCAAGAATATTTTTAAGTACTTGAGAAGGACTAAAGAATATTTCTTGATATATGGAGGCAATAATGAGCTAGCTGTAAAGGGTTACAGTGATGCTAGCTTCCAGACCGACCAGGATGATTATTGATCGCAGTCAGGGTTCGTGTTTTGCATAAATGGTGGTGCTGTGAGCTAGAAGAGTTTGAAGTAGGATACAGTAGCTGATTCTACGACAGAGGCCGAGTACATTGCTGCATCAGAGGCAGCAAAGGAGGCAGTTTGGATCTGCAAGTTCATCACTGAACTTGGGGTGGTTCCTAGTATCGCTGACCCTATTGAGCTCTATTATGACAACAATGGAGCTATAGCACAGGCTAAGGAACCTCGCTCATACCAGCGTACCAAACACATACTACGGCGCTTCCATCTCATTCGAGAGATTATCGAGAGAGGAGATGTGAAGATTTGCAGAGTACCCACAGAGGCTAACATCGCAGATCCCTTGACCAAGGCTTTGGCACAGAGGAAGCATGATGGTCACACTAGGTCATTGGGGATTAGAGCCTACACTGATTGGCACTAGTGCTAGTGGGAGATTGTTAGTTAGAGCCCTAGAGCCAATCATTTGATGATTGTTGTATGGATTCATTGTATCATATTTCTTATATATAAAGGCATTTATTTTTTGGTTATTATGCTTACTTGTATTGGTGCCAAATAAACTAAGTATAATAGCGTCCTTGAGTAGAAGGTTCTTACCTGTATCAATCGATTAGTTGAATCGATAGTGAGATGATATAGGGAACACTACTCTTAATCATTTCTAGTCAAGTATTAACATTCAGGGACAATGTTAATGTAATAAGACTAGCATGTAGGTCAACTCGATGACTTGATCTCACAAGTCATGGATATGGAGATATCAAGTTGACACATGGGTATGCATTGGAGAATGTATACTGAATGACCCGCCATGAGAAAGTATCATGGATCATTATATGAGTGTCATATACTTTCTCATGTGACTATTAGTATGACTACTAGTCCTTAGACCTGAAGTCACCATGGTTCCCTACATAAGGAGTTATGTACTTTGGTTTCGTCAAACGTCACCCGTAACTGGGTGGACTATAAAGGCGATTATTGGGTATGTAACAAATTATGCGGAGGGATGTGAGTGATGTAGATGAGATCTATCCCTCCTATATGACGGGAGTGACATCGATATTCTTGATAGAGTGAGACCACGAAGTGCATGGCCATGCCCAAATGAGTCAATATGAGATATTGAGCTCATTTGATTTAGTGAGTGTACTTGGAGTTCAAGATATAGATTGATTAGAGGATGACACGGTCTATGCCTCACATTATCAATCTAGATGTCTAGGATAGAAGGACAATGTCATATATTGTGAGGAGTCACAATTAGTTGTCACAAGGTGATGTTGGATCTCAACATTCTTATAACTTGGGTAGTAATGATGTGTTGCTAGATACCGCTCATTACTTATGCTTCTAAATGGGTTTAGGAGCATTGCCAACGTTATAAGAACCTATAGGGTCACACACTAAGGACAATTAGATGGAGATTAGGTTCATATGATGAACCAAGAGGATTAGATTCATGTGATGAATCAAATTGGATTAAGAGTAATCCTAATTGAGCTAATTGAGTTGGACTCAAGTTGATTCATGTGTTCAATGAGTCTAATTTAGATTATGACTCATTGAATCAATTTAATTAAATGAATTAGATTCATTACATTAAGTTGGTTTGAATCAAATGGTTAGATTAGATCAACCATGAGAGAGATTTGGTCAAGTTTGACTTTACTTGAGAAGGAAGATGAAGGGTCAAGTTTGACTTGACCATTTGCCATCTCATTTATGAGTTGGCATTAGGAGAACAAATGATGATGGTTCCACATCATCAAGGCTAGCATATGTGTGTGCCACCTCATGGAGGTTACAAATCTCCTTTCAATTTAATGTGGCCGGCCACATTAAATGAGAAGGAGTTACACATGTGGCCGTCCACTTTTGTAAGTGAATAATTCATTTTTGATTCAAGGCAATTTTATTCTTCATCTTCCTCCTTGAATTTTCTTGATCTCCCTCTCCTCCTCCTTGGTCGAACCCTACTAAGGTGCTAACACACTTTAGTTTGGTTTTCTCCCTCTTTTGTTTGTGTGGATACGTGTAGAGGATTGTCTACTTTGACAATCTTGAGATCCGGCACCTTGGATGAGCGGGATTCGCGAAGGGCGCGCATCAAGGATAAAAGGCTCTTCTCCTAGTGCAGATCTAGGCTTTAGTAAACTTGTACTCAAATTTTTGTTTTATTTTACTTCGCACAGATCCGGTGACGGGGGTTTCGGGGTTTTCGTGATGCGAAAAAGCGGTTTTCGCGGCCCGAAAATCCCAATAGTTAGGTGATGGAAGATCTAGTTGGAAACTAGACAAACCTAATTGGGAACTAGGTTAAGTTCAAGTTGGGTTAGTTGGAAGTTGAACACTTGAGAAAGAGAGAAATCTTGGAGGAGTAACTCAAAGCAAGTAAACCTAGTAGGTTAGGTAAACCAAGTACTAGATTTTTCTTGTTTGTTTTGCAGAAAATAACAACTAGATGAAGGCTCAAGCAAGACCAATTGGGAACTAGTTCAAGTCACCGGACTCAAGATCCAATTAACCGAAAGGGTCCGATCGACCGAAAGTTGACCTAATCAAGTCCGAACAAGTCGAGTCTCAGATAAGTTTTGGCTAAGCTCAGGGTGATTGGAGGGTGTATAGTCTATAGGATCGAGGCAAGTGAGAGGGGGGGGGGGGGGGGTTGAATCACGTGAATTTTAAAACCTTGTCATTTTCAAACTTTAAAAACAAGTGCGTAGCAGAAAAGAAGTACACAAAAAGAACATGACTAACACAAGTTTCTTTTATTTGGTCCAGAGCTTTCGACGACTCCTACTCCAAGGCTCGCACTCATTGAGTGATTTCCTTAGACAACCCACTATAAACTCAAATAATTACAATAATATAAAAAATTAAAGTACAAGTAAGTAAATATAAATATACCGACGACTTTGTGTTGAAGCTTGGACATAGTCGTTAGGTCCCCTCGAGACTGTCTAGTGGCTAGCGCATGAGGTGCTACCATCATGAGGTGTGGGGTTCGAATCTTGGCATAGCCGAGATAAATGCCTCCTTCATAGTCAGTTACTATTCCAAAGGTTAATAGCCACCTGTGATTTATCTCCTCCGTGTTGGCCCTAGGACAGGTTGGCGGAGGTGGTGGGGGTGAGTGTAGTTGCCTTTTGCCACCTTGGACATAGTCGTCAGAGTGGCATTTCAGCATCGTAGAGAGCTTTTTGAAGCAATGCTTGAGTATGAAAGTTGTAACTGATGTATTGATGTTGCTGGTCGAAACTTATTTTATAGCCTTCTCTGGGCGCCTAGATCATCCCCGGGCCCCTCCACTGAGGCCTATCTGATCCTGCTTTAATGCTGAGTTATCCAACTTCGGGCGCCTGGACCACCCGCGAGCGCCTGGACCACTTCCGTAAATGCACCTTGGCGAAGCTCTATTCATGAAAGTTTATTCAACTTAGGGTGCTTGAACCTGACGTGTACCGGCCAATTGGGGCGCGCCAACTCAACTGCATGTGTGGCTGGGTTCGACCCCATCCGAGTGCTTGGACCCTTCCGGGGCGCCTGGATCTCCTTTTTCTAGACAACTTTTAGCTTTACTTTCTTATATCACAGAGTTAGAAAAGAAGATAATAATATTAAAAAAATAAGTATTAATATTTTGACAGTATTTGGAGTATTCGGTATTGACTTTGGGATTCGATGAAAATCCTAGGTCAGACCGATGTATACTATTCTCTTAATCGGGAATGCATCCTCACAAGATCTCTCTCCTCCAGTGCTTACCTCCACTTACCCTTTGCAGACTTATTTGACCTTGATCTCTTGACCCACCAGGTCTTCCTGCCAGATGCTCCATCTAGATTTCAGTCAGTTGTTAGGTCTCGTAGACCCAACTGAACTTCCTGCCATATATCAACTTATCTAGTCTTCCTGTGCCAGTTATCAACATAACTAGACTTCAGCCTGATGGTAAGTCCCATCAAGTCTTTAAGTCCTACACACTTGGTAAATAATTTAAAAACACAAGTCTAACTTTAACCTTTCTCATACATATAAATCTGAATTTGATTAATAGTGCAAACTGCACTAACACAGTCGACCGTGAGGACAAAAACTTATCTCAAAGAGGATCAAGTTTGTAGCCACATCAGCAACTCCCCAGGTGACCGAAGGGCCTTCAGTCGACCGGAGAAGTATCGATCGAGTTGTATAAAAGGGGAGTCGTGTCATGCCCCCAAACCTAGGTGTACCGACACCAGTGTTGTTCATGAATATAAATACTCAAAAATAACAAACCTCATAAAGTGAATACCAACCCAGTAATGATATAACGGAGATATTGTCTTTACAATATTAAAATCCAAAAGTGAAAAGCAGAAGCGTACAAGTAAAGATAACATGAACTAAAAGGAAGAATTGCTTGAACATGGCTTCATTACCAACCTTAAAATGTCTCTTGCTCCTCTTTCTTGACTTGCTCCTCGTCTTTATTTAGGGATGGGAGTAAGGGGTGAGTGCTCAGGAAAATAATCAGTAAGTGGAGGCTAATCGAACATAGAATGACATAATACAAAACATAGCAAGACATTCAGAATTCATGACAAGGATATAATTCATGAAGCATGGCAGAAACATAACTTAATCAAAAACATATACTTATAGCACTATTAATCATCTTATTTTTTATGGTGTTACTGATCAATCCCCTATATGTAATTCCTCTAAGGGGTGAGTGTTAGATTTTGAGGGATGTCTTACAACAATCACCTTACTATTTTTACTAAATATAGATTCACTATTTCAGTGCATATTATATGTTTGATTGTCTTAAACTCATTTACTGAATATCCGTAATATAATTCATAGTATGAGAGAAATTATGATTGGATCATAACTAGTGATTATCTCTACATATACAATTATGAACATATTGAAAATTTTCTAGTCATCGAATTGATGCATTCGGACATCATCAATTCTATAAGATTAGCATAGGTTATACTCCTTAGTTCGCCAAGCAACTGTTTTCTCACTGGCTAGAGACATTGGATGTCAAGAGTTAAACGTGGATGCTAGTTATAGTAACTAGTTCATTGGAGTAACTCGCTGTAAGACTTCATATGGTTATCTATATAGAGAGATATATCTGTGAAGCTCTTACTATAGCTCGAGTGTAAGTTTCCTTCGACTTAAGGTATACAAGTCATCTTGGTCATGAACACTTACACTTTGGCATATTAAGTAAGAACCTAATTGAGGTGTAGACCTGGGATGATTAGGCCTAAGTCAAAATGTTCGAAAATATTTGGATAGCCCACAGAGGATTCACCGCTCCTTGCGAGGAGACGTATACCCTATGGTCACTCATTAGAATTATTACTCAAAGTCTTTGGTCAAAGCATCACATGTTAAGAGTATGAGACTCTTGTACACATGTACGAGTAATTTGAATCCATAGAACGAGGAAATATTACTTAGGTTAGGTGTGGCATAGTCAGTCTAGTGGGGGCAAACACATAAATCATGTCCTAAACCAAGTGAGTATAAGATGAGTGAAAGGAACAAGACATGACTTGCTGTAGCTACTAAAGGGTTTAGAATTAGTTCTAAGATCAACTATGATTTTTTTTGACTAATTGGGGATCATGATGTACTACTAAGTGCTACTCATGATCGTTCTATAATTAAGTAGTTAATTATGGACTGCCAATATAAACCAGAAACTTATTGGGTCATACACACTAACGAGTCTCTAAAAGACGTAAAATAAGTTAAAGAATAGGATTCTTAGATCAAGAGATAAATACTTGGTTAGACCTTATATAGACAAATATGAAAATATTTATCATAATGGAAGCATGGATGAACCACATCTCTTATGGAAGAGTTGAACCATATTTGGTTTAATCATGAATTAGTCATGAATCAACTCAGTTTAGCTGTGAACTAAACCAAAAAGTTAATGGGCTAATTTTTGGTTAATGGATAATGGGTTAGATTTGAGCTTTCTGATCCAACTCATTAAAGAAGATTATATATAGATATAATTGGGAGAGAATTAGAGACAAGTTTCATTATTTGGTTGATTGAATTTTTAGAAACTCAATCCTCCTCTCGCTCTCCTCTCTCTCCCACCGCCAACAAGAGGGTTCTCCCTCTTGTTGTCATGACCACCATAGGGGAGAAAAACTCTCCCTTGTGTACTTCTCTTCTTCCTCTTGATGCCTCTCCTTCGCTGATGGCCAGTAACTTCCAAAGGAGAGACTTATACTCACAGAGTTATCTTGAGGAGCTCGGCGTGGATATAAATAGAGACGACGTTCGATAACATCGCTACGGTTGATGTCCTTCTTGTTATAGGTCATCTGTAAAGTATATCTAGCGTAAATTTACTTTTCGTAAAAATTTTAATTATGCGATCATGTTTGGAATGTTGTATCATTGTATGCCTATGGTGTGTGTGTGATGTAATAATTTAGAAATTATTATATTTTATTTTCTGCTGTGCATGTTTACGAAATATGTTCTAGTACGCACCCGCATCGGACATATCCCAACAGTGAGGTCATATATCAGTTATTATTACCCACCACATCATGGCCATAACTTATCATATCTTATCATGTTTTAAAAATTTCTTTTATCATATCTAACTTAAGTCATAACAGTGCATCTTGAAATAACAAATGAATTAGCAATATAAAATAATCAATAATGAAATGAAAACATAGATCACAAAGGCCAAAAGAACATATCGAATGGTACAAAATGTGAATTGAACGGAACAAAAATGTAATGTATCAAACTCACGATATCATAAGAGAAGAAAAATGAAAGCCCACTTACTTGGTCAGAAACTTTACAATTTTGGACAGAAACTTTACAGGACTTTAACTTGCACTTGTTGATCAAAACTTGGACAGAAACTTGCATGAAATATGGCTGAGGTTTGGACAAATTTTTACAGCACTTGGATAGAAAGTTTTTAGCAGTTTGGCACTAATTTTTAAAGGGTTTGAGTGTCCATTTGGAAGACAATGCCTTGACTATTTATAGGCATGAAGAGGTGGCCAAGGCATATGAAGAGATGGCTAGATGGAGGGGTATCCATTAAAAAGGGTAGGTGAAGGGTCAAGGCTAGATGAATGGTCATCATACTATTACAACTTAGCATAGTATCTACGAGTGTCCATCTCCATGTCCAAAATTGGGTCTTCACATCCCATCCTCCTTATTAGAAGTTTTGTCCTTGAAACTTGACCTTGCTTTATCTTTAAAGTGATGTGGGTAATGCGTGTGCATCTTTTCCCCAGGTTCCCAGCTAGCTTCCCTTTCAATGTGATTGGACTATTATACTTTGACACACGAGATGGTTCTTCGTCTAGGTACTTGATCCTTGGTATAAATAATTTGAATGGGAACTTCTTCATACTTCAATTCTTCATTCAAGTTCCCTTCGATTAGGAGTGGTCCAGTTTCTATAATGTGGCTCGAATCTGGAATGTATCTTCTTAGTTGGGAAATGTTAAAGACATTGTGTAACGACCGTGCCCCCGGCTGAGCCCTTACAAGGTCTTCCTGTTGGAGTGTATACTGAAAGCCTAAGCTTTGTAAACATTCATTATGAATAAAGAATCACATTTGGTCAAATTGTCTACATTTAGTTGTAGTTGTTCAATTAATTTATACTGTAGATAACATAGTATGTGGTGTCACATGCAGAAGATGATGTTGTCAGTACCTTATAAATTATAAACAGTAGCTCACGACCAAAATGGAAAGGAACAAACCATTTGAAGGTCGTAGTGTAATTAGGTATCAGTTTATCTTGACTGTATAATTACACTAGTACACTTAGAGTGTATTGAGTAGGACCATTTGAGGTCGTTTCTTTTATACTGACTTTATAAAGAAACAAAGACCTCGGTTATTATGGAAGTGTGTGCTCTTAATCCTGATATAATAACAAGCACATATATTTGATATTTATTTCTTTAATTTATCAATGGGTGAGATTTAGTTCGATGAATCAATAAGCCCGATAAGTTGGGAAATGGTATCACTTATAGTGTATGTTGTTGATTATAGAAGGAAACTGTGTCCTAGAGATACTAGGTTGATAATGTCCCCAAGAGGAGCTCATAAGGATTGTCATGTTAAACCCTGCAGGTGGACTTAGTCCGACATGACGATAAGGTTGAGTGGTACTACTTTTGGACTAAGATATTAATTAAATGAGTTGTCAGTAACTCACTTAATTAGTGGACATTCGATATCTTAAACACAGGGAGACTAACACACTCATAATAAGAAGGAGCCCAAAAATGTAATTTGGGATTGGTGCGGTAGTTCAATAATAGTTCTCTAGTGGAATGAATTGTTATTGATAAAATTAAGTTGTGTGTTCGGGGCGAACACGGGATGCTTAATTTTATCAGGAGACCAAAATCAATTCCTCCTCTCGGTCCCTATCGTAGCCTCTTAGTCATAGAGTTCTATACCCACCTATACCCACCCAATAGGGGTCGGCCAAGCTAGCTTGGGAAACAAGCTAGGGCCGGCCTAGGTATAAGATTGGGTGGCCGGCCCTAGCTTGAACCCAAGCTAGTGGGGCCGGCCAAAATAAATTAAAAAGAATTTTAATTTTTATTATGTGGAAGAAATAATTTATTAAAGAGAATTAAAATTAAATTATCTCTCTTGTAAAATTTACAAAAGATTAAAGGAAGAGATTAGATCTCTTTCCTTATTTGTAGATTGGTGAGATATTTTATTTTCTCTTTAAAAATTATTCACATGTTGATAAAATTAAAATTATAGAAATTTCTTTTATTAACCATGTAGAGATTTTTTAAGAGAAATTTTATTTTTAAAATTTCCGGAAACAAATTAGGAAGTTTTAATTGTTGATTGAAACTTGTCCAATTTGTTCTCCAATGTTGTGGCCGGCCAATGTAGATTTAATTGAGAAATTTTATTTTATTTTTCTCAATTAAATCATGTCAAGGAAATTGAGGAAATTTTATTGTAATTAAATTTCCTAATTTGCCTAGGTCAAGGAATATAAAAGAAGGGGTGAGGGTGCTTTCATGAGACACAACCTCTATTATTTCTCTCCCTCTTTTGTTCCTTGGTGTGGTCGGCCATCCTCTCCCTCTCTTCCTCTTGTGGTGGCCGAACCTCTCTCTCTCCCTTGGAGCTCTTGTGGTGGCCGGATACTACTTGGAGAAGAAGAAGAAGAAGGAGAGAAAGCTAGCATCTCTTGGAGCTTGGTTAGTATTTTGGTTTTTCTCCTTGGTGAAGTTTTCCTTTGTGGCCGAACCTTGCTTGGAGGAGAAGAAGGTGGTTGGTGGTTTCTCATCTCGGTATATCGTTGCCCACACAACGTCCGAGGTTAGAAGAGGAATACGGTAGAAGATCAAGAGGTTTTTTCTACAAGGTATAACTAGTAATTTTTATTTCCGCATCATGCTAGTTATTTATGGAAATAATACCAAATACAAGAGGCTTACGTTCTAGAATTTTGAATATGTTTTTCCGATGCTGTGTTCTTTTGTTTTTTCTTTTCCTTGTGATTTGATTGTTCTTTTTGGTTAACCTAAAGTTATTTTAGAAAATTAAATATTAACTTTCTATAAAAGGTTTTGTCTAGTCGGTGGTGGATGCTCCCATATCCAAGAAGGCCATGTGCCTCGCCACGTCAGTACTGGGAACCAATTATGGAAATTAATATTTAATGGAATTAATAACTTAAGGAGACTTGGGTCGAACGTGTAAAGTTCCGCAGGAGATCCAAGTCAAAACCTAAAAGAACAAATATATTAAGTTTTGGATCAAACGTGTTAAGTTCCGCAGGCGATCCAAAATTTAATTTAAAAGAACACATGGTAGCTAGGAAAAGGTTCAGACCTTTGTACAAAATTTTTGTACAGTGGAACCTATAGGTTTTCCGAGTAGCAACCAACAATTGGTATCAGAGCTAGGGTTTTGCCTCTGTGTATTTGGTATTAGTTTGATTATACACATGTCATACATAATTTAGGCAGGATAATAGTAGGATGTGCTAACTTTGTGGATGCAGGATCCAACTATTATGACTTTTAGTTATTATGTGTGTGATTGGACCCTTGGACATGTCAAGGGCATTTATATGTGTGTGCATGATTGTATTAAAATACAGCAGGAGCTGTATTTAGTTTTATTAGGATTTTATTTTTGATCTAGATACATGTACATTCCTTTTATGGAATATAGGATCAAAAATGTAAAATTCTATTTATGTCGCGGATCGAATCTTGCAAAGCGTGGAACTTTCTAAGAACCAGAGGCGCAGCGGAACTAGGAGCAAGATGGATGCGACAGCTAGATCCAGTGGCGGTGGCCAAATATGGCAGCAGCTTGGGATGACAACACACGGAGAACAACTAGATATAAAAGCCATAATAGTTGAAAATTAGATTTTCTATTTATTGCTTTTATATTGTGCTGTGTGTGCATGTTAGTTTACAAGTTTAGTAGGCTAGCATAGTTAAAATTTCTCATTTATAAATAACTAAGTGGGAGAGGGATTTTTAAATAAATCTCATGGTCTCCATTATTGGTTTGTAAGTGATGCAAACAAGCTTGCGCGTTGGCTCTGAGTGCCTTCCTCCATAACGGATGAGCTTGTTTGTGGATCACTAGAACAGACTTCCATTTTTGGATGACTATAGGAAGTTAATTAAGAGCGTGTGATCTTCCCCAACGGAAGGGGCATAATCTTATTAATGAACTTAGTGTCAAGTAATGGTATACACTTAGACACATCTAATAGTATCCTCCCCATCGGAGTCACTGCTATTATTTGTGTGACCAAAAGACACCAACTATTAATTTTATTTGTCAAAAAGTTAGGTTGACAAGATAATAAAATTAATGGGATAAAACCCTCCTTTTACAAATGTTGAATTTGTATACGTCCACACTAACGTGGCATACAAAATTCACGGTGTTTTGAGGTGTTGGTTAATTTAAAATAGTATTGTTTGAGGAATCAATATTATTCTAAATTTAGAGTTCTGACCAAAAGTTATTTGTGATTCTTAGGATGTCTTTCAACCCACTGTCCATCATACTTCAACAGAATAGACTTACTGGACCAAACTACATAGATTGGAAAAGAAACCTGGACATTGTTCTTACTGTTGAAAGCTATAAATTTGTACTGACTGAGCAGTGCCCTGATGCACCTACTGGTGAATCTACCCAAGAGGAGATTGAATATCATAGGAAATGGGTAAAAGCAGATGAGATGGCGCGGTGTTACATTTTGGCTTCAATGTCAAATGTATTGCAACATCAGCATCAAGATTTACCAACAGACTATGATATTATGAACAATCTCAAGGAACTCTTTGGTCATTATGATAGGGCTTCTAGGCAAGAAGCCATGAGAAAGATAATGACAGCCACCATGCAAGAGGGTACTCCTGTAAGGGATCATATCCTAAAGATGATGACTTATCTAAACGAGATACAGATCCTTGGAGGAGAAATTGATGGGGAAACCCAGATCGATATGATCCTCCAAACGCTACCTAGAAGTTTTGAGCAGTTTCGCCTAAACTATAATATGAATAAGAGGGTTTATTCATTAGCGGAACTACTGACAGAACTTCAAGCAGCAGAAGAATTATTTCGTCATAATGCTCAAATTCACTATGCTGAAAATGGTTCTACTTCTAAACCGAAAGGAAAGAAGAAAAAGAAACAAGCTGGTTCAGCAAAGAAAGTGAATAAATCTCAGAGTACGGAATTTAAAGCTGGAATGAAGAAGCCGAAGGGCAAGTGCTTCATCTGTAAGCAGGCAGGACATTGGAAGGCGGACTGTCCTCGTAGGAACCAAAACAAAGGTATATCTCATACTCTAGTTGTTGAAACATGTTTAGCGGTGTTATCTACTAGCACCTGGTGTGTAGATACGGGAGCCACTGATCATGTCTGCAATTCCTTGCAGGGGTTCCAGGAAACCCGACGACTATCTGAAGGAGAAATTACCGTCTACATGGGCAATGCTACTAAGGTGGCAGCTGTTGCAGTGGGAGACGTCTACTTATCTTTTAGTAGAAATAGAAATTTGATTTTAAGAAATTGTCTTTATGTACCCAGTTTTAGAAAGAATTTAATTTCAGTTTCTAAACTGTTTTTAGATGGATATTCAGTTTCTTTCAGTAACGATGTAGTTATTAAAAGAAATAAAGTGATTATCTGTTCTGGTGCATTAGTTGGCAATTTGTATACTTTAAATCCAATTTCTTCCACAAAGCAAAACATGGAAATTTATAACTCATCTTCTAACTCTAATAAGAGAAAAGAACCTTCGGAAATGAACCAAGCATATCTTTGGCATCTAAGGCTTGGTCATATTAACTTAAGTAGGATTCAGAGGCTTATAGCCGATGGACTTTTGGGTTCATTAGAGTTGGAAAATTTTCCAACTTGTGAATCCTTTTTGGAAGGTAAAATGACCAAGAGGCCGTTCAAGGCCAAGGGGTATAAAGCCAAAGAAGTGTTAGAGTTGGTTCACTCTGATTTGTGTGGTCCTATGTCTGTCTAGACAAGAGGAGGTTTTGAATATTTTGTCTCTTTCATAGACGATTATTCAAGATATGGATACATTTACCTAATGCACCGCAAGTCCGAGTGCTTTGATAAGTTCAAAGAATACAAGGCTGATGTGGAGAAACGATTAGGTAAAAGTATCAAGACACTACGGTCAGATCGTGGTGGCGAATACCTCTTAGGAGAATTTAGGAATTACTTATCAGAGGCCGGGATTCAATCCCAATTGTCTGCACCTGGAACACCCCAACAGAATGGTGTGGCAGAATGAAGGAATAGGACTCTTATGGAGATGGTTAGATCAATGATGAGTTATTCAGAATTACCAAATTCATTTTGGGGATATGCTCTGGAAACAGCAGTATACGTTCTGAACTTAGTACCTTCTAAATCAGTTTCTTCTACTCCCATAGAATTGTGGAATGGGCGAAAGCCCAGTCTAAGACATATTCGGATTTGGGGTAGTCCAGCACATGTGCTGAAACCAGATGCTGATAAGTTAGAATCTCGTACAGAAGTTCGCGTGTTTGTAGGATATCCCAAAGGAACGAAAGGTGGTTTATTTTATAGTCCTAAAGACCAGAAGGTCATTGTTAGCACCAATGCCCAGTTTTTAGAAGAAGACTATATAATGGATCACAAGCCCAGTAGCAAAGTTGTTTTAGAAGAACTTAGAGAGGACATGTCTACTTCAGTACCAACAGTACAAGATGAAGTACCACAAGAGACTGCAACACGTGTCACACATGATACACAACCACAGACAGTGCCTTGTCGTAGTGGGAGGGTTGTAAGGCAGCCTGAAAGATTCATGTTTTTGGGAGAGTCTTCGGACTTGATCCCGGGTAAACATGAACCTGATCCACGAACATATGACGAAGCACTCCAAGATATAGATGCAGCATCTTGGCAAAAGGCAATGAATTCTGAAATAGAGTCTATGTACTCTAATAAGGTCTGGGAGCTTGTAGAACCACCTGATGGTGTAAAAGCCGTTGGATGCAAGTGGATCTACAAAAGGAAAAGAGGGACAGATGGGAAGGTAGAGACCTTCAAAGCTAGGCTTGTTGCGAAAGGGTACACTCAGAAAGAGGGAATCGATTATGAGGAGCCCTTTTCACCGGTAGTCATGCTTAAGTCTATCCGGATACTCTTATCCATTGCTGCTCATATGGATTATGAGATTTGGCAAATGGATGTCAAGACAGCTTTCCTTAATGGAAGTCTTGAAGAGAACATTCATATGAAGCAACTAGAAGGGTTCATTGAAAAAGGCAAAGAGCATCTAGTGTGCAAGCTCAATCGGTCCATTTATGGACTGAAGCAAGCTTCAAGGTCTTGGAACATCCGGTTTAATGAAGTAATCCAGTCGTATGGATTTATTCAGTGACCGGATGAGTCTTGTGTATACAAGAAGTGTAACGGAAATGTGGTGGTATTTCTTGTACTATACGTAGATGATATTTTGTTAATTGGCAACAATGTCAAGGTATTATCAGACGTAAGGGTATGGTTATCCAAACAATTTAATATGAAGGACTTAGGAGAGTGTGCACACATTCTTGGGATCAAAGTGATAAGGGATCTCAAGAAAAGAATGTTGTGTCTGTCCCAAGCTTCATATATAGATACAATCCTTGCTCGTTTTAGTATGCAGGATTCCAAGAAAGGTTTCTTACCTTTTAGGCATGGAATAGCTCTATCTAAAGAGATGTCTCCGAAGACATCAAAGGAGATAGAAGACATGAAAGCAGTTCCTTATGCTTCGGTTGTAGGAAGCCTTATGTATGCAATGCTATGTACGAGACCTGATATTTATTTTGCCGTGGGCATGGTCAGCAGATATCAGAGTAACCCTGGACAAGGACATTGGACTGCGGTAAAGCATATATTAAAGTACCTCAAAAGGACTAGAGATTATATGCTAATTTACCAAGCAGACGATTTACTCCCTGTGGGTTACACGGATTCAGATTTCCAATCAGATAGGGACAATAGTAAGTCTACATCAGGCTATGTGTTTACTTTAGGAGGAGGAGTCATTTCATGGAGGAGTGTTAAGCAGAAATGCGTATCGGACTCAACCATGGAAGCTGAGTATGTAGCAGCCTCTGAGGCAGCTAAAGAAGCAGTATGGCTTAGGAACTTTCTAATGGACTTAGATGTGATTCCTGGTTTGCCCAAAATTATCACAATTTATTGTGATAATAGCGATGCAGTTGCAAACTCGAAGGAACCACGAGCTCATAAGGCAAGTAAACATATAGAGCGCAAGTACCACCTGATACGAGATATCGTGAAGCGAGGAGAAGTTGTCATCGCCAAGATTGCATCAGCAGATAACCTGGCAGATCCTTTCACTAAGGCCCTTTCGGCGAAAGCTTTTGATCGGCATGTGGAGGGAATGAGAATCAGATGTATGGTAGAAGATATGGCAGCTTAGTCATTAGTATAAATGGGAGATTGTTGGAGTGTATACTGAAAGCCTAAGCTTTGTAAACATTCATTATGAATAAAGAATCACATTTGATCAAATTGTCTACATTTAGTTGTAGTTGTTCAATTAATTTATACTGTAGATAACATAGTATGTGGTGTCACATGCAGAAGATGATGTTGTTAGTACCTTATAAATTATAAACAGTAGCTCACGACCAAAATGGAAAGGAACAAACCATTTGAAGGTCGTAGTGTAATTAGGTATCAGTTTATCTTGACTGTATAATTACACTAGTACACTTAGAGTGTATTGAGTAGGACCATTTGAGGTCGTTTCTTTTATACTGACTTTATAAAGAAACAAAGACCTCGGTTATTATGGAAGTGTGTGCTCTTAATCCTGATATAATAACAAGCACATATATTTGATATTTATTTCTTTAATTTATCAATGGGTGAGATTTAGTTCGATGAATCAATAAGCCCGATAAGTTGGGAAATGGTATCACTTATAGTGTGTGTTGTTGATTATAGAAGGAAACTGTGTCCTAGAGATACTAGGTTGATAATGTCCCCAAGAGGAGATCATAAGGATTGTCATGTTAAACCCTGCAGGTGGACTTAGTCCGACATGACGATAAGGTTGAGTGGTACTACTCTTGGACTAAGATATTAATTAAATGAGTTGTCAGTAACTCACTTAATTAGTGGACATTCGATATCTTAAACACAGGGAGACTAACACACTCATAATAAGAAGGAGCCCAAAAATGTAATTTGGGATTGGTGCGGTAGTTCAATAATAGTTCTCTAGTGGAATGAATTATTATTGATAAAATTAAGTTGTGTGTTCGGGGCGAACACGGGATGCTTAATTTTATCGGGAGACCAAAACCAATTCCTCCTCTCGGTCCCTATCGTAGCCTCTTAGTCATAGAGTTCTATACCCACCTATACCCACCTTCTATACCCACCCAATAGGGGCCGGCCAAGTTAGCTTGGGAAACAAGCTAGGGCCGGCCTAGGTATAAGATTGGGTGGCCGGCCCTAGCTTGAACCCAAGCTAGTGGGGCCGGCCAAAATAAATTAAAAAAGAATTTTAATTTTTATTATGTGGATGAAATAATTTATTAAAGAGAATTAAAATTAAATTATCTCTCTTGTAAAATTTACAAAAGATTAAAGGAAGAGATTAGATCTCTTTCCTTATTTGTAGATTGGTGAGATATTTTATTTTCTCTTTAAAAATTATTCACATGTTGATAAAATTAAAATTATAGAAATTTCTTTTATTAACCATGTAGAGATTTTTTTAAGAGAAATTTTATTTTTAAAATTTCTAGAAACAAATTAGGAAGTTTTAATTGTTGATTGAAACTTGTCCAATTTGTTCTCCAATGATGTGGCCGGCCAATGTAGATTTAATTGGGAAATTTTATTTTATTTTTCTCAATTAAATCATGTCAAGGAAATTGAGAAAATTTTATTGTAATTAAATTTCCTAATTTGTCTAGGTCAAGGAATATAAAAGAAGGGGTGAGGGTGCCTTCATGAGACACAACCTCTATTATTTCTCTCCCTCTTTTGTTCTTTGGTATGGCCGGCCATCCTCTCCCTCTCTTCCTCTTGTGGTGGCCGAACCTCTCTCTCTCCCTTGGAGCTCTTGTGGTGGCCGGATACTACTTGGAGAAGAAGAAGAAGAAGGAGAGAAAGCTAGCATCTCTTGGAGCTTGGTTAGTATTTTGGTTTTTCTCCTTGGTGAAGTTTTCCTTTGTGGCCGAACCTTTCTTGGAGGAGAAGAAGGTGGTTGGTGGTTTCTCATCTCGGTAGATCGTTGCCCACACAACGTCTGAGGTTAGAAGAGGAATACGGTAGAAGATCAAGAGGTTTTTTCTACAAGGTATAACTAGTAATTTTTATTTCCGCATCATGCTAGTTATTTATGGAAATAATACCAAATACAAGAGGCTTACGTTCTAGAATTTCGAATATGTTTTTTCGATGCTATGTTCTTTTGTTTTTTCTTTTCCTTGTGATTTGATTGTTCTTTTTGGTTAACCTAAAGTTATTTTAGGAAATTAAATATTAGCTTTCTATAAAAGGTTTTGTCTAGTCGGTGGTAGTTGCTCCCATATCCAAGAAGGTCATGTGCCTCGCCACGTCAGTACTGGGAACCAATTATGGAAATTAATATTTAATGGAATTAATAACTTAAGGAGACTTGGGTCGAACGTGTAAAGTTCCGCAGGAGATCCAAGTCAAAACCTAAAAGAACAAATAGATTAAGTTTTGGATCAAACGTGTTAAGTTCCGCAGGCGATCCAAAATTTAATTTAAAAGAACACATGGTAGCTAGGAAAAGGTTCAGACCTTTGTACAAAATTTTTGTACAGTGGAACCTATAGGTTTTCCGAGTAGCAACCAACACTTCCCACCCCTGAACAGTGGATTTTTGCCTTCCCTAGGATTCGAACTCTAGACCTCCAGGATAAGTACTAGAGTTTATGAATCCTGGTAACCAAGTGAGCGCAACTCATTTGGCTACTAAGATTCATAAACTCTAGTACTTATCCTAGAGGTCTAGAGTTCGAATTCTGGGAAAGGCAAAAATCCACTGGCCAGGGGTGGGAAGACCTTGTAACGGCTCGGCCGGGGGCTCTGCTGGGGGCACGGTCGTTACATGACTACTCACATCTCTAGGTCTTCCCACCCCTGGCCAGTGGATTTTTGCCTTTCCCAGGATTCGAACTCTAGACCTCCAGGATAAGTACTAGAGTTTATGAATCCTAGTAGCTAAGTGAGCGGCGCTCACTTGGCTACCAGGATTCATAAACTCTAGTACTTATCCTGGAGGTCTAGAGTTCGAATCTTGGGGAAGGCAAAAATCCACTGGTCAGGGGTGGGAAGACCTTGTAACGGCTCGGCCAGGGGCTCTGCCGGGGGCACGGTCTTTACAATAAAAAAAAGGACAACTCGGTGCACGAAGCTCCCGCCACGTGGAGTCTCGGGGAAGGATCCATTGTACACAGTCTTACCCTTCTTTTTACAAGAGGCTATTTCCAGGATTCGAACTCGTGACCTTTTGGTCACATAGCAACAACTTTACCATTGCGCCAAGGCGCTCACTTGGCTACCAGGATTCATAAACTCTAGTATTTAACCTGGAGATCTAGAGTTCGAATCCTGGGGAAGGCAAAAATCCACTGGCCAGGGGTGGAAAGACCTTGTGAGTAACGACACGGCCGAGGGTCGTCGGTTGACGACATAATGGGTCGCTAGTTTGTAGCCGCCCAAGGGACCATCAAGGGCCGCTAGTGTGGCCACCCAAGGGGCCGAGGGGTCATGACATTACAATAAAAGACGTCTTTTTATTGTAACGACCCGACCCCTCGGGCGGCCCAACTGTCGGCCCCTTGGCGGTCCCTTCGGCGGCCCAATTGGCGACCCCTTATGTCGGGCACTCACTTGGCTACCAGGATTCATAAACTCTAGTACTTAACCTGGAGGTCTGGAGTTCGAATTCTGGGGAAGGCAAAAATTCACTGGCCAGGGGTGGAAAGACTTTGTGAGTAACGACACGGTCGAGGGTTGTCGGTCGACGACATAAGGGGTCACCAGTTGGGCCGCCAGTTGGGCCACCCAAGGGACCGCCAAGGGGCCGCCAAATGGGCAGGCAGTTGGGCCGCCCAAGGGGCCGAGGGGTCGGGTCATTACACATTGTGAATCCTTGACATATCTGGTGGTAATGCTAATCTATAAGCTAGTGATCCTACTTTTTCTAGAATTTCAAAAGGCACTACATATCTGGGATTCAGTTTCCAAGCTTTATTGAATCGAACCACTCCCTTCATTGGTGAAATCTTTATATAGGCCTTATCACCTGTTTCAAATTCCACTGGTCTTCTTTTTAAATTAGCCTAATTTTCTGTCGATCTTAAGCAGTCTTGAGTCGTTCCTTGATGACAGACACTTTTTCTACCATTGTTTGGATAAGCTCAGGTACAGTGATAACTTTTTCTCCTACTTCATCCCAAAATAGAGGTGACTGACACTTGTGCCCATATAGAGCCTCATATGGGGTCATTCCAATGCTATTATGACAACTGTTATTATGGCAAACTTGATTAAGGGTAGGTGCTCACTCCAATTACTGCTGAAGTCCAGAGCATATGCTCTTAGCATGTCTTCAAGTGTCTGTATTATCCTCTCAGTTTGGCCATCGATCCGAGGGAGATAGGTCATATTGAGAGTGACCTTAGTCCCCATAGATTTTTGAAACTTTGCCAAAAACAAGACACTAATCTTGGGTCTCTATCGGATAGTATGCTTGCCGGAACTCCATGCAGCTGCACAATGTTGTCCGTGTATAGAGTAGCCAACTTATCCATATTATAATTCATGTGGACGGGTAATAAGTGTACAGATTTTGTAAGTCTATCCACCACTACCCTTATCTCATCATGGCTTTGTCTTGACTTTGGCAATCCCACCACGAAGTCCATGGAAATGTGCTTCCATTTCCACTCTAAAATCAATAAAGGTTGAAGAAGTCCTCCAGGTCGTTGGTGTTCTGCTTTGACCTGTTGGTATACTAGTCACCTAGAGACGAATTCCTCGGCATCCTTCTTCATTCCGATCCACCAAAAGTTCATTTTCAAATCCCTATACATCTTTGTACTACTAAGGTGGATCAAGAATTTTGATTTGTGGGACTTAGACATTATTTTTGTTAAAGATTATCAATGTCAAGCACCCACAACCTTCTTTTCATCCATAGGATTCCGTTATCGTCTGTTTGAAAATTAGGTGCTTTTCCCTTTTTGATCTAATCTATAAGTCTTGCCAACTTCGGGTCTTGCTTCTGCTTCAACTTGATTATTTTTCGAAGGCATGGTTATGCTGAGAGTGATGCCAAAACTGTCTTGCCCATGCTCTTTCGACTTAATGTATTAACTAACTTGTTTACTTTGCCTGGGTGGTAGTTTATTATTAAGTCATAATCCTTTAAGAGGTCAATCCATCGTCGTTGCCTCATGTTTAATTCTTTTTGCATAAACAGATACTTGAGACTCTAATGATCTATAAACACTTCGCACCTTGCACTATATAGGTAGTGTCTCTAAATTTTTAGTGTGAATACTAGCATAGCTAGTTTGAGGTCATGCGTTGGATAATTTTGCTCATACGATTTCAGTTGTCATGAAGCATAAGTAATAACCCTTCCCTCTTGTATGAGGGCACACCCCATACCTCTTTTTGATGCATCACTATAAATAGTGAAGTCCTTATCCTCTGTGGGTAGTACTAATGCTAGTGTAGATGCAAGCCTTTTCTTTAAAGTTACAAAAATCTTCTTACATTCTTCACTCTAGTTAAATTTGGAGTTCTTTTATGTGAGCTTCATGAGAGGTATAGCTATTGAGGAAAATCCTTCAATGAATTTTCGATAATAGCCTGCTAGCCTCAAAAAGCTTCAAATCTCTATTGCTATCTTTGGTCTTGGCCAGTCTAAAATTTCTTCCACTTGCTTGGGGTCTACAGAAATGTCTACTTCAGAGATTATGTGACCTAAGAAGGTGACACTTTTTAACCAAAATTCACACTTCTTGAATTTGACATATAGTTCCTTTTCTCTCAGTGTCTGGAGGGTAAGGCGAAGGTGATCTTTGTGGTCTTCTTCATTAGTTGAATATACGAGGATATCGTCGATAAACACTGCTATAAATTTATCAAAATATGGTCTGAACAGTCTATTCATGAGATCCATGAATGTTGTAGGGGCATTGGTTAAGCCAATGACATTACCATGAACTCGTAATATCTATACCTAGTTCTGAAAGTTGTCTTTGGTATATCTTCAGTCTTGACCTTCAACTGGTGATAGCCTGACCTTAAATCGAGTTTGGAGAACACTATAGCTCATTTAAGTTGGTCAAAGAGGTCGTCTATCCTTGGAAGGGGGTACTTATTCTTGATTGTGATGTTATTCAATTCCTGATAATTGATACACAATCTCATACTCTCGTCTTTCTTCTTCACAAATAAAACTGGGACTCCCTACGAAGATGCGCTCGGTCTGATTTACTTTTTGTCTAACAACTCTTGAAGTTGCTCTTTTAGTTCTTTAAGTTCTACTAGGGTCATTTGTTAGAGTGCCTTTGATATTAGCGTCGCACCTGGTGCCAAATTAATTTCAATGTGTACTTCATGATCTGGAACTATGCCAAGTAGGTCCTTAGTAAATACATCTATGAATTCTTAAACAATTGGAACTTCTTCTAGCCCGGCCTCGGTCTTCTCTTCCACCTCCCTTATCATAGTTAGATAGATTTCATCACCGCTCCTCATGGCTTTCTAAGTTTGAGATGCGGATAGGAGCAGTCTCTTTTCCTTGGCCTTGCCATAGTAAATGATTTCTTTTTGGCTTGAAGCCAAAAGTTTGACATTCTTTCTGTGGCAATTCACTAATGTGTGGTTCTTGGCCAACCAATCCATTCCAAGAATGGAATTGAACTCAACCATGTTAAGTTGAATTAGATCAGCTTCAAATGTATGATTACCAATAGTGACCTGACAGCTTCGATGCAACTTATGAGTTGCAATGACATTATTAGTGAGCATCGCTACTCTTTATGGTTCACTAAGTATTTTAGCTCTAAGTCCTAACTTCTTAGTGAATCTTTTAGATATAGAAGAATGAGTGGTACCACAATCAAACAATACATAGACAATCATTCTATGATTAGAATGGTACCTGCCACCACATCGCGTGAATCTTCCGCCTCTTCTTGAGTCATAGCGAACACCCGAGCATTGGGCTTATTTTCCTTTGGTTTATTCTGGACCAGAATAGAATCTGACCCCGTCCCTTGTTTCTTGGGTTCAGGATAATCCGTAATTCGATGCCCCATCTTTCCACAGTTGAATCATGCACCAGAGATCCTACGACATTCTCTGAGATGTCTGAAGTTACAAGTAGGACATGGCTTAACGCCTTGGGAGAGCGAAGTGAAAGAGGGTCCTTTAGACGGGCCACTCTATAGGTTGAGCCATTTTAACCTTTGTTCACTTGGGGAAGACTGACTCGCGAGTGGTCTCTTGTTCTTGCCCTCGTCCTCGCATTGTTTGTGTTGGAACCCCCAAGGTTGTTTTAGTGTGATCAACAAGTTAAGTTAGGTCCTGCGTTGTATTTAACCTTGTGTCTAAGTGTGCAGGAGCTTAGGAGCACAGGTACTCAAGCGAAAGACGCAGCTAGCGAGAAGGACGGCACGCGGTGCGTCCGAGGGACGAGGCGCTGCGGAAGAGTACACCGGCGGACGAGAAGGGAGTGCGCGCGATGGTTCCGAGGTACGAAAGACGGAGCGGAAGATTGCTCAGGGAGCAAGAGACGCAGCTAGCGCGAAGGTCGGCACGGGGTGCGATTGAGGGACGAAGTCTGCGGATGAGTACGCTGGTGGACGAGAAGGGACACGCCGCAATTCCGAGGGACGAGAAGCCGGAGGGAAGCACGCTCGAGAAGACCGGAAGATGGGTTCGGGTGAGCCCTATTCCGGATGTCAGAGATCACCCAATCAAGCGGATCCAGAGCAGAAGACCCGGACCGAGACGGGGACTTAACGGAGAAGTGGTCCCGGACAAAAAGTCAACCATAGTTGACTTTTTTCTCCGGGGCGCCCGGACCCTTATTTCGACCAAGATCGCGATTTACGCGATCTGAACGTTGGGGGATAAAGTTTTATCTCCCCCAGGGCGCCCGGAACCCTTCCAGGCGCCCCGACCAAGGCTATAAATATAGCCTTGGTCCAGAAGCTTTTCATCAGTTCAGAAATTGTAACAACACTTGTGTGCTTCCACTGCTTTGATTAGCTTCTTTCTTTTTGTACCTACACTGCTGTAAACGAGGCTTCTTCGCCTGAAGGAGTTCTTAGTGCAATCATCTTCCTTGGATTAACAACCTCCCCGGTTGTAACCAAGTCAAATCCGGTGCCTCGTTTTTATGCTTTATTTTCTGCTTAATCTATTTTTCAAGTGTTAGCTTAATTGTTCGAGAAAGGGTTGTGTTTAATTCAGGGCTATTCAACCCCCCCTTCTAGCCGGCCCAACGGTCCTATAAGTGGTATCAGAGTCGAGGACTAACCGCCGAACGAAGCAACGAAATGGCCGGACCAAGCATCCACCCGCCGAAATACGAAGGGGATTTCACCACATGGAAAAAACTGATGCAGGTATTTCTTACAACCGATATTGAACTATTTTTAACGATGAAATTTGGCTTTGAAGCTCCAGAGGACAAGGAAATAGATAAATGGACAAAAAAGGAGCAGGCTGATTTCATGGAAAAGGCAGAGTACCATCTGCTAAGCGTACTTCCGCCTCAAGAAGTCAACAGGATCGAAAAATACAAAAGTGCAAAGGAACTTTGGGAAAAGTTCCTCGAGCTGCACGAAGGACGTCCGAAGCCAAGCTCGCGGAAGAGATCTGCTTCGAAACTCACAAACCTGCGACTTGGGAAGACGAGACAATCGCACATCTGCACTCCATTAAAGAAATAATCACCGGACTCACGAATCTCTGAGAAGAGGTAAGTAACCGAGATTCGCTCAGGTATACATTCATTTCTAGAAATTCAAAATGGGCATCACTAGTAGATCTCTTTTACATTTCTAAGGACTTAGAAAAATTTCATTAGAAGAATTTTTTCAACATTTGAAGTCCATGAGTCAAGATATGCAGAATGAAGGAGCCTAAGAACAACGTCGCCCTCAAAGCTTCGAGAGACTAACCTGAGTCTCTCGACGACGAAGAAATCGTAATGATGGTAAGAAGATTCAAGAAACTTTGTAAATCTAGATCTACTAACCATCCGCAGGGGAAGAAGAAAAGGATGATCCGCTGCTACCACTGCGACGAAGAAGGGCATGTCAAGGACAACTGCCCCAAGTTGAAGAACAAAGACAAGGAGAAGGGAAAGAAGCCTATCCAGAAACGAAAGGCCCTGAAAGCGACGTGGGACGATACGTCGTCCGAATCGGAAGTCGAAGCATTCTCCGGACTCGCACTAATGGCGAGCCATCAAGACGACGACTGCGATTCAAGCTCTTCCGAAATGAGCATCGAGAGCATCGATGAAGGGGGAGACACGTCGGAAGAAAGCAGCAGCTCAGGGGGAGAAATGGACAACGAGATCGACAAGGTAAGTCAGGTACGATCTCTTCCTCCCGATAAAATGTTTAAGTTCGTTAAACTGTTAACAAAAGACTGCTGCAAATTAGAAAGTGAAAATAAAAATTTAAAAGTAATTCTAGCTAAGTCTTGTCCCTTAGAAGAATTAGATAAATTAAAATTGAAAAATGAAAAATTGGAATTAGAAAATCAAAATTTGAAAATTCAAATAGATAACTTAAAGAACTATGCATGTTCATCTAAAACCAATTTTAGAAAATTTAATAATTTAAATTGGTACTTTAAATATCACCCGGGACAAATCAGGAACATCTCAAGAAAACATGTCCCTAAAAACCTTTTAGTTAATCCAGTAGGTTGGAACCTATATTGGGTTCCTAAATCATGATTAAATTAATTTTAAAATTAAAATTAGTGCTTTAAGTGAGAGAATTAAACAAATAATTTCTTTATGAGGTTTTGTCTAAGGAAGTGATTGTTGCTCCAATAACCAAGAAGGCCTAGTGCCTCGCCACGACCTGGAAGCCAAAATATTGAAATAAATATTTAATTAACTTACTAATGAAGCATTAATACAAGAATTAATTAATGCTTGAAAAAGGTTATTCAAAACATTTTATTTCAAATTAGAAATTTACTTAGAATTTTTTATATTCTCAAAAATCATTTTTTTAAAGTTAAGAATCTTTCTAAACAAGAAATCTCAGCTTAAATTACTTAGAAAATTTTTCTAAATTTCTTAAAAACTTAGAAATTTTTTTTATATACTTCTTCTAAGTATTTAACCCTTAGATTGTTTTTCTTGGAACCCCATTTTTTTGTGATCAAAGGGGGAGAAGGGAAAGTATAAGTCTAGGGGGAGGTAGATAGATTTAATTTGATTTTTATCTTTTCTATCTTTTTGCACTTAAATTAAAAATTAAGTTAATCTACTTAATGATTATTTAATGTCTATTTTAACCCTAGCTTAATTTGGGTTGATCACACCAAAAAGGGGGAGATTGTTGGAACCCCAAGGTTGTTTTGGTGTGATCAACAAGTTAAGTTAGGTCCTGCGTTGTATTTAACCTTGTGTCTAAGTGTGCAGGAGCTTAGGAGCACAGGTACTCAAGCGGAAGACGCAGCTAACGAGAAGGACGGCAGTCCGAGGGATGAGGTGCTGCGGAAGAGTACACTGGCGGACGAGAAGGAAGCGTGCGGTGGTTCCGAGGGACGAAAGCCGGAGCAGAAGATTGCTCGGGGAGCAAGAGACGCAGCTAGCGAGAAGGTCAGCACGGGGTGCGATCGAGGGACGAAAAGCTACGGATGGACGAGAAGGGACACGCGGCAATTCCGAGGGACGAGAAGCCGGAGGGAAGCACGCTCGAGAAGACCGGAAGATGGGTTCGGGTGAGCCCTATTCCGGATGTCAGAGATCACCCAATCAAGCGGATCCGGAGCAGAAGACCCAGACCGAGACGGGGACTTAACGGAGAAGTGGTCCCGGACAAAAAGTCAACCGTAGTTGACTTTTTGCTCCGGGGCGCCCGGACCCTGATTTCGACCAAGATCACGATTTACGCGATCTGAACGTTGGGGGATAAAGTTTTATCCCCCCCAGGGCGCCCGGAACCCTTCCAGGCGCCCCGACCAAGGCTATAAATATAGCCTTGGTCCAGAAGCTTTTCATCAGTTCAGAAATTGTAACAACACTTGTGTGCTTCCACTGCTTTGATTAGCTTCTTTCTTTTTGTACCTACACTGCTGTAAACGAGGCTTCTCCGCCTGAAGGAGTTCTTAGTGCAATCATCTTCCTTGCATTAACAACCTCCCCGGTTGTAACCAAGTCAAATCCGGTGCCTCGTTTTTATGCTTTATTTTCTGCTTAATCTATTTTTCAAGTGTTAGCTTAATTGTTCGAGAAAGGGTTGTGTTTAATTCAGGACTATTCAACCCCCCCTTCTAGCCGGCCCAACGGTCCTACAGTTTGATGCCTATTTCATCTCTAATGGATGCTCCCATCAGATCAGCGAAGTTGGTTAGCTTATAAACTTCTAATGCTGATTGAATTTGGCTACTCAAACCCTTCTTGAAGCGATGTAACTTTAGGGTGTCATCTACCATGATGGTTGGGGCATAGTTCCCGAGCGAGTTGAACTTTGTGGTGTACTCCACTACAGACATACCTGGAGCCTGAGTAAAGTTTTCAAATTCACTCAGCTTCTGTAACCTAAACTTAGTTGGATAGTACTGCTTGAAGAACATCTCCTTAAATTGTTGTCATGTCACTGGTTTGGCTTCAGTCATTGCTGGTGAAATAATTTCCCACCACTTGTGTGCCTTATCTTCTAGGAAGGGTGTCACAACGTTCACCTTAAACACCTCCGGGATTTTGAGTAGTCAAATCTGAGTCTCGATATTCTTGAGCCAATTTTTACTAACTTCTGGTTCGGAGTTGCCATCAAACGCCGAGGCTCTGTTCTTTTGAAGAGACTCATAAAGGTATTTAATGTCATGCAGTTGAGCTTCTAGTGGCGGGTTGATGATTAGCACTTGGGGTCGCTATCCCTTGCAGTGTGGTTGCTATGATGGTAGCAATGACCATTAAATCTTCTCGAATGTGGCTAACTCTTGGAGGAGGGTTTGTATCTTCTTTGTTGTTGTGATTGACGTAGTTGGGGTTACGGTTGTTCCGGATGTATATGTCGGCCATTTCCTAAAATTGGATAAGCAAAATGGTTCATGATAGTTCAAAGATATTTGCTTAAGTAATGAGGAGTATGGAAAGAATGATGGAATCATATTTCAACTTTTCTATGAGAACTCATAGGTAATCAAAAACTTTTCCAAAACAGTAAAAACACGATTTCAGAGGCCTAAATGATGGAATTCGATAGAAAAATGACATGCATCATGATGAAGGGATCATGATTTTTGCTAGTTAGGCCATTTCGGAGGGGGCACTAACCGTTTGTCGAAAATCCAACTTCATCAGATTTGCATACAAAATGTCCCAATCGGATTTTAGAACCAGGCTCTGATACCACTCCAATGTCACACCCCGCGACCTAGGTGTATCGATACCAGCATTACTTGATCCTGCTCAGAAGCTGAGTAGATGGCCACCGGGAAGCAACACTGAGGTGGCCCTTTATCTTCACTGATGCTCCCGCGCTCCTGCAACCACAAGTCATTAGTGCCAAGCCGGGAGGGAGTTCCCGGCGATAGCCCTCCAATGCTCAAGTCACACACCGGTAAGCGAAGAAAACAAAGGAAGCAAAGAAGAAGAGAATAGTGGCTCCCGAAGACGTCTGTGCGTACCTCCGCGGGGGGGCTGCTCCTCTCCTTATATAGGACTTCGGCGAGTAGACTACACGCTTCCCGGTCGGATGTGTATTCCCAAACTTTCCCCAAAAGCTAACATTGAGAAAGGACCCCTGACATCTTACCATAACAGGGCAAGCGTATCTCTACCACGGCGGCGGGATCTTCTTCCGTACGATCCTCTATCCTTCCTCGTCTCAGTCGACGAACCTGACTCCCAAAAGGATATTCTATCCATACGCACCATTAATCGGCAGCACTGACTCCCAGAAGGATGTTGGCATGTCTCCCCGTCTGATTTGTCGGCTGTCCGTCTGGCCGGATTCCCGTTAATCGGGCCGACCGACCTATTCTTTGGCCTCATGCGCCTATGTCCTAGCCGATTGGCGTGAATGTCTTTTGCCTCGCTAGACTCCACCTTGATCGGTCCGACCGGCCTCTCCTTTGGCCTCATGCGCCTATGTCTTGGCCGCTCGGCGTGTAGTCCCTTGCCTCGGTGTGTTGTAGGCTTGGCCCACCCCCTCCGAACTCTTCTAATCGGACGGGGACAAGGGGCCTTCTGACTGGTTAGTCTCTCGGTTGACCACCCTTGACTTTGACGTCTACCAAAGCGCTGAACTTCCTTGGAGGTGGACCCTTCTGGGTCATCACCGAATCACATGCCTCCCCTTTAAGTCTAGTCGAAGGAGGTTGTAAGTCCGATTGACTGGACAAAATGGTGCGAAAATATTACTTCCTGTTTAGCGCTTTGGTCGGCTATGCTTCTTAATGGGAGACCTACCGCTTGGCCTAAGTTTTCTTTACGAGGTGAGACCTTCAGCGAGCCGATCGGCCAATATGAGGGATTGCCTGACCATGAGTCGGCAACTCTTGTGTGCTCAGCCCTCGAAGTCGTTGTCTTGACCCTTCCTCTTCCCTAAGAATCTCTTGAAAACCGCATCACTCTGAGGCGTTAATGCAGAGCATGCCTCATTAATTCTTCTGACAATCGACCTGTGAACGCGCACTGCGTGTCAAGCATCTGCCAATGCATGCTTGAGGTGACAGGAGGGGATGTGACCTCCAGCAATTTGAATTTCGACGTCCAGATTTACTTCTAGGTATTCACGTCGTTGATCGGACGGCCTAGCCTTGTCTCTGATGTTTATACACTTGAGGCCGCCGCTTTCTTCCCCTCTTCACCTAGCGTCCTGGTTGCCGGCGATCTCCTGTGCCTTGACGAATCCTACTTTTCTTGCTGTCCTTGCTTTCGGTGAGTTAGTTACTTCCCCTCGTAACCATTTTCTACTTTGCTATCTTCGATAATCCTCTCCTGAACTTCTCCGCCTACCTCTGCCTCCTTTTCTTTTGCACTTCTTCCCGATTCTTCTCGGTTATTCCTTCGACTATGGCTAGTACATCTCAGCCTTTGTCTTCCGCCCCGAGTCCATGGTACGAGACCATGGAGTCCAGGTTCGACGAGGATGATGCTCGCTCGCTCACCAATACCTTTGAACTTCCTCCCGGCTACGAGATCCACGTTCCGATGGCCACCGATCGGCCTTCCGTTCCGCCGAGCGGCTGTGTCTACTTCTTCCGAGACCAATTTACTGTCGGCTTGCGGCTTCCCCTTCATCCTTTTATCGTAGATGTTTGTAAATATTTCGGTCTATCCCTTTCCCAGTTAGTTCCAAATTCCTTTCGTCTTTTGTGCGGGGTAATTATCTTGTTCCGCTTGCATCGCATCCCTCTGACCCCTTCGATTTTCCACTACTTTTATTATCCAAAGCTTTCCGATCAACCGGGCACCTTCCTCTTGCAAGCTCGCCCCGGTCTGGTCTTTTTTGACAAGGTACCCTCCTCCAACAAACATTGGAGAGAATATTTCTTTTTTGTTCATTTTCCCGACTGGCCCTCCTTCCAAACCACTTGGCAACTTTCGTTGGGGCCTCAACCTTTACTGCCCCACTATAAAAGTGCTCCAGACTACTTGCATGCTGCCTCCATGTTGGCTGGTCAAAAGTTCAATATTCACAAGTTGTTGGAGGAAGGAGTTCTGGCACTCTTCGGCCTTAGCCCGATCAGCCCATCCGAGCCGATCGACTTAGGTAAACTGTTCACTTGCTTCTCTTCTCTTTGTTTAACTGATTTCTTTCTTTATTTTGCAACCGACATCATGATGAGGGCACGCTTGGTTGGGCAATCAAAACTTACCAACGTCGAAGTTGACAAAGTAGTGGTCGAAGTTTTGGCCGAGCGGGGATTTCAACCAGACGATCTTCCAGAGCAATCACCTGCCGATCGCGGGCTCGAAGGCATTCAAGAGGCTGGCGGGGAATCAGGTCAAGTGTCGATCAAAGGAGCTGTGACTGATGCCCCGATCACCGAGTTTCCTGCCGATCAGTTAGCTCCAGAAGAGGGCTCGCAATCGGAAGCGCCGCTTGAGAATATGCGCAAGAGGCGTCGAGTAGAGAAAGCTGCTCGCTCCGCGTCTTCAGCAGTGAGGATCGTCGATCGGCCTAGCGCTTCTGGACCGATATTGCCAGAGACCGCCAATATCTCCTCCGACCGGACACCCTCCGACCCTCTTGTCGCCTCTCCAATCGCCAACCTGCCGCCCCTATCGAGTCAGGGTCGCATTCTGAGGTCAAGCATCAACCCTGCGCCCCCTTCCTCCTGCGTGGGCCAATCGGCTTCTTCCCATTCAGCCCTGACCGATCGAAGACACGTCACAGCAACCCTCCACCTTCCTACCGAAGAGCTTTTAGCACCAGGGGGCTCGGCAGGTCAGACTGAACACCGGATCATCATTCGAGGCCACTTGGCAGAGGTGTGAGAAGACGCACGCGCCCGAGCGGCGACCGCGCCTCCGGGTGTGCTGGCGGATAGCCATACTAGGCAACTTATTGGCGTAAGTTTTTCCTTAAGCTCTTGCACCAACTAGTTTGGCCTTGTCTTTGATCTACTGCGGGTTTTGGTTTTTGTAGTTTTGGGTGGACGACCTGGCAATGTGCCAGAGACTAGTCTTTGTGGAGGATGAGCTGAGGCGGCTGAAGGAAGCTCCCGGCCAGTTGGGTACCACTCTTGGTCTAAACGACACTAAGGTGGCTCAACTGCAGGCCGACTTGGCCAAGAGTGAAGAGCTGCTTGCTGCCGAGCGGGGCAAGAGTACTGAGCAGGCCGGGTACATCGACCGGCTCAAAAAGGAGAATACTACCTTCGAGAGCAAGATCACGCTCACCACTAACCGCAAGCAAAGGGTCGTTGATGATCTAGGAAAGAAGAATGTGGAAGCCCGGGCTCTCGAGCAGAAGTTAAAGCAGACAAAAGACAAGTTGAAAAATGCAGAGGACCAGCTGGCATCCGAGTGGCAAGCCCTCGAGTCCGAAGAAGCCACTTTAAGGAGCCAGTTGTTCGACAAGGATGCCGATCTGGCGGTGGTGAAGGCAGACCTGGAGAGCGCCCGGTCGGCCCTAGAGACGCACAAAGAAAGCGAGCCCAGCCGATTCGAGGAGATGAAGGTGGCCTACATCCGGTCTAACACCTTCGTTAACAAGTTCGTAGACCGGATTCTTCGACTTTTCGGACTTGCCATTGACAACGTTTTTGACCAACTCAAGAAGAAGGGGCACCTGCCCGCCGATCTGGCTGGCACTATCATTGACTGTGACCAGCTCAACGACTCCATTCCGGACGATGCTCTGGATTACTTGGAATGAGTGTTGAAGCCTTCTTATATGTCTTGTTTGAGGATCTTTTGGTTGTACTTTCTATTTGCCGTCATTCGATCGGCCTAAACTTTTTTGGGCAAAGTTGGGACACGTTTTCTTTTTAACATTCTTCTTTTTTACCGTTTTTACGTTTGTCTTCCAAATGTGACAAAGCGATCGCCTTGATACCCGCTTATCTAGTCGACGATTTGGGGGTGATTCAGGTGGTGTGAGGATTTAAGGTCGCCGCTCGACCGTCGATGACGCGAGGGTTTAAGGTCGTCGCTCGACCGCCGATGACTCGAGGGTTTAAGGTCACCGCTCGACCGCCGATGACGCGAGGGTTTAAGGTCGCCGCTCGACCGCCGATGACACGAGGGTTTAAGGTCGCCGCTCGATCGTCGATGGCGCGAGGGTTTAAGGTCACCGCTCGACCGCCGATGACGCGAGGGTTTAAGGTCGTCGCTCGACCGTCGATGACGCGAGGGTTTAAGGTCACCGCTCGACCGCCGATGACGCGAGGGTTTAAGGTCGCCGCTCGACCGCCGATGACGCGAGGGTTTAAGGTCGCCGCTCGAAGGGTTTAAGGTCGCCGCTCGACCGCCGATGATGCGCGGGTTATATGGGGAATTGATGAGATTCTGAACTATTTTCTTCCTGCATCAACAAGGATATACAAGCGAAAGGATACATGAATTCACTCGCGCACCTCTTCACCCGGCTCTATAGGGTTGGAGGTGGTTCGCGCTCCATGGTAAATCCAGCTTTCTTTCCTCCGCATCCTCCAAATAGTAGGCGCTTGATCATAGCTTTTCCAACACTTTGAATGGGCCTACCCATGGCGCTTCCAACTTCTTGACATTGCCGACCGGCTTGACCCTCTTCCAGACTAGGTCGCCCACCTGAAAAGATCTAAGGATTACTCGTCGGTTTTAGTTTTGCCGCATCCTTTGTCTATATGTTGTCAGCAGGGCGGCTGCTTTATCGCGAGTCTCATCGATCATGTCGAGTTCCATCCGCCTCCTTTCGTTATTTCCTTCGTCATAGTGCAACACCCAATCGAACTCAACGGCAATCTCCAAAGGGACGACAGCTTCTCCGCCATACACCAGATGGAAAGGAGTAAGGTCGGTTCCTTCTTTGGGGGTCGTTCGTAGCGCCCATTATACGCTAAGCAGTTCGTCTACCCAACTGCCTCCCAGATGGTCGAGCCGTACACGCAGTATTCGGAGGATTTCCCAGTTGGTGACCTCAGTCTGTCCATTGCTCTGGGGGTAGGCCACGGAGGTAAAAGCTTGCTGTATGCCGTAACCATCACACCATTCCTTTAACTCTTGGCCTGTGAACTGTCTCCCATTGTCCGAGACGAACCGGCGAGGAATACCGAATCGACATATGATGTTCTACCATATGAACTTCTTGACCATACTCTCCGTTATCCTCGCTAGCGGCTCGGCTTCCACCTATTTTGAGAAATAATCCACAGCTACGAGCAGGAACTTTCTTTGGCCGGTCGCCATAGGAAAAGGGCCGACTATGTCCATTCCCCATTGGTCGAACGGGCATGCGACTGTGGACGCTTTCATTTCGGCGGTCGGTCGATGTGTCAAATTGTGGTGCCTTTAACAAGACAAGCAAGTGGCCACCACCCGGCTCGCATCTTCCTGAAGTGTTGACCAGAAGTATCATTTAGCATCCTCAGTATCCACACACTTGAGCAGAGGGTGTGAAAATGCTTTTTTATATAATTGCTCGCCCAGTAATGTGAACCGAGCGGCTCTCTTCCTCAGAGTTCGCTTGGCTTCATGGTTTCCCGGCTGACCGCCTAATTGGAGGAACTCAATGATGGGTGTCCTCCAATCCTCCAGAAATGGTATCCCTCCCGATCAGTCAATATGCGCCACTAGGGAGACCTACTCGATGGGGTAACTAGTGACGATCGGCATCATTGCACTGGCCAGGTTTGCCAGTTCATCTACGGTTTGGTTCTCCGATCAGGGAATCTTGTGTATGACAACTTCTTGAAAGTTCGCCTTGAGCTTGTCAAAGGCCTCCGTATATAGCCTGAGCCGCACGCTATTGATCTCGAACGTTCCGTTCAGCTGTTGGGCTGCCAACTGTGAGTCTGAGTATAGGAGTACCTTGGTGGCACCGACATGTTGAGCAGCTTGTAGGTCGGCTATGAGCGCCTCGTACTCAGCTTCGTTGTTGGTGGCTCGATAGTCCAGCCGAATGGATAACTACATCCAGTCTTCTCTAAGAGATATGAGTAAGATGTCAATTTCGTTTCCATAACGAGCGGACGACCCATCCACATATACCTTCCACGCGGATTTTGACCCTGAATTTTGCACTTCTGTGACGAAGTCTGCCAATGCTTGTGCTTTTATGGTTGACCGGGGTTGGTACTGGATGTCAAACTCACTGGGCTCAGTGGTCCACTTGATTGGCCAACCGGATGCCTCGGGGTTGAGCAATACTCGACCTAAGGCGTTGTTGGTCATCACGATTATGGAGTGCGCCAGGAAATAGGGTCGGAGCCTTCGGGCGGCGAGAACTAATGCGTAAGCGAACTTTTCGAGGTCGGTGTAGCGAGACTCGGCATCTTTCAATATGTGACTCAAAAAATACACTGGTTGTTGTATTCCCCCTTCTTGCCTGACTAATGTCGATCCAATCGCATACTCGGTAGATGATAGATAAATCCACAGCGGCTCCCCTACGATCGGCTTAGCCAAGATGGGCAGGGAGCTGAGATATAACTTGAGCTCCTTGAAGGCCTGGTCGCACTTGCCATCCCACTGGAACTTGGTTGCTCGCCGCAGAATCTTGAAGAACCGCAGACTCCGGTCGAATGACTTGGAGATGAATCTTGATAAAGCCGTGATCCTCCCGGTCAGCCTCTGCACCTCTTTTAAATTGTGGGGCGATGGCATGCCCTAGATCGCCTTCACTTTGCCAGGGTTCGCCTCAATCCCCCGCTCGGTCACGATGTAGCCTAGAAAACGTCCGTTCTTAGCGTCGAACATGCACTTGATCGGGTTGAGCTTGATCCCGTACTTTCTCAGTGTCTGGCAAGTTTCTTCTACGTCTGCACATAGGTCAACAGATTGGAGAGATTTGATGAGGATGTCGTCTACATATACCTCTAAGTTTCGCCCGATCTGGTTCCGGAACACCTTGTTCATCATCCGCTGATAGGTGGCGCCAGCGTTCTTTAACCCGAACGGCATGACGTTATAACAAAACGTCCCGTCAGTCGTGACAAAGCTGACTTTTTCCTTATCTTCACGCATGAGGGGCACCTGGTAGTATCCCTGATAGGCGTCGAGCATGCATATTGGCTCGCATCCGGCCGTCGAGTCCACCATCTGGTCGATCCGCGATAATGGGTAGGAATCCTTGGGGCATGCCTTGTTCAAATCCCTGAAATCAATGCACACTCGCCATTTATTACCTAGCTTGGAGACTAATACCACGTTGGCGAGCCAAGTTGGAAATTGAATTTCCCTGATGTGCCCGGCCTCCAGGAGCTTGTTGACCTCGGACCAGATGATCAAATCTTGCTCGGTGCTGAAATCTCGCTTCCTCTGCTTGACTAGTCGAGCGTTTGGCCAGACGTGCAGCTCATGCTATGCCACGCTCGGATCGACTCTAGGTAACTCATGCGTCGACCAGGCGAACACATCGTGGTTCCTTCGAAGGCAGGAGATTAGCTCCTCCTTTTGTTGCTCCGGCAGATCGGATGCTATGAAAGTATTAGCCTCCGACCGGCTCGGGTGTATTTGCACCTCCTCCTTGTTGTCCTACACCAACGTGGGAGGCTTCTCTCTGATGGTGTTCACCTCCAACCGGGGGCATTTTCTGACCAGTTTAGCTTCTGACTTGACCATTTCAACGTAACAATGTTGGGCCGCCACCTGGTCTCCTCGAACCTCGCCCACCAAGTTCCCCACAGGGAATTTGATCTTTTGGCAATATGTTGACACTGCGGCCCGAAACTCATTGAGGGTCGGCCGGCCCAATATTACGTTGTATAACGATGGCGCATCCACCACAATGAAATTCGTGGTGCGCGTCCTAACCAATGGCTCTTCTCCGAGCGAGATGGCTAGCCTTGCTTGCCCGATTAGCAAGACTTCATTGCCGGTGAAGCCATATAACAGGGTTGCCATGGGTCGGAGCTCGACCCAATCAATTTGCAATAAATCAAATGCTTGTTTAAAAATAATATTTACCGAACTTCCCGTGTCGACAAAAGTCCGGCGGATGGTATAGTTGGCGATCACCGCCTTGATGACTAGCGCATCATCATGAGGGACCTCCACTCCCTCCAAGTCCTTTGGGTCGAAACTGATCTCTGGCCCTTCCGCCCTCTCCTTGCTGCACCCCATCACGTGAATAGATAACTGCCGAGCATGGCTCTTTCTGGCTCGGTTGGAATCTCCTCCAGTCGGGCTGCCTGAGATCATTCCAATTTCTCCGCGGGAATCGTTTCTTCTGTTT
This sequence comes from Zingiber officinale, assembly GCF_018446385.1. Lineage (NCBI taxonomy): Eukaryota > Viridiplantae > Streptophyta > Magnoliopsida > Zingiberales > Zingiberaceae > Zingiber > Zingiber officinale. Next base: position 28,900,365 of record NC_055990.1, read on the forward strand.
TCTTCTTCTCGCATAGAGTGTATGTTCCGCTCGGCAGAAACTCGAGCGGGGCTCCGATCTCGCGAGTGATGCTCCTGCCGCTCGCGCATCCTCTAACCACCGGTTCTCTGATCGGCTTTGCGTTCGGGATGCCGATCCGGAGTGAGTGACCGATGTCGGTATTCCCTAGGCTTGGGCTGGTGAACTATGGGGTCGCCACGGCATTCCCATGTGTTGTGTGTTCCTGACTGGTGGAACTTACAGAACATCGGCGTCCATTTTTTGCCCTTCTTCTGTCAACTGGTCTCCACATGCACCGCATGCGTTCTTGGCTCGGGGTACTGTGGCGCTCCCGCGACTCGAGACCCTCTTAGGGGCTGATGACTGCTTGGTACTTTCCGATCGGATGGCGCGTGGGGCTCGGTGGGCGCTTCTTTTCTGCGGGACGCCTGTGCTTCCTCCACATTGATATACTCTATGGTCTTCTTCTATAGATGAGTGAAATCTCTCGGTGGCCTGCGGATGAGTGACCTAAAGAATTCTCCTTCCATGAGTCCCTGGGTGAAAGCATTTACCAGTACGTCCGAAGAGACTGTGGGTATATCCATCGCGACTTAGTTAAAGCGCTGGATATAGGCCCTGAGCATTTCTCGCGAACCTTGCTTTAGCGAGAACAAGTTGACACTTGTCTTCTGATGTCGGCGGCTGCTCGCAAAATGGTGCAGGAAGGCCGCTCGAAAATCTTTGAAGCTGCGGATGGACCCGCTCGGCAGCCATGTGAACCACCACTGCGTCGGCCCCGATAGGGTTGTTAAGAAGACCCTACACTTAACCCCATCGGTGTATTGGTGCAATGTAGCCGCATTGTCGAACTTGGCCAAGTGATCGTCAAGATCGGTGCTCCCATTGTATTCTCCAATCGCCAATGGGGTGTAATGTCAGGGTAGGGGATCCTCCATAATTCCTCTTGAGAATTGATTGTTGATCCTTTCAGGGGAGTTCTCGTCTCGTGTCGGTTTTCCCTTCCTAGCATCCCTTTCGGGCGCCTCATCTGATGAGGAGCCCCGGTCTCGGTGGGCTCGACCTCCTTCCTCTGAGGGCGACCGGAACAACGCTCAGTGAAAGGGGATTGGTGTGTGGGGCGCTGGTCCGAACGTGTCCGACTTTTTACAGATTTCCTAGTCGGCCACTGGTTCAGCTTCGCGACCCAGACCTCCGGGCTGGCCAGATCCTGAGACGGCTGGCTCCTGCGCTGGGCGTTCGGCCAAAACTCGTTGCTGCTACTCCATCGCCCTTGCCACTCCGGCTTGGCTCAGCTTTTCCAATTCTTCTGTCGTCAGCATTACGATCGTAGGTCGTCCGGCTTTTTCCATCTTCTGCTTCCGAGTTCAGGTTGAAGTTCCCACAGATAGCGCCAATTTAATCCTGCCCAGAAGCTGAGTAGATGGTCATCGGGAAGCAACGCTGAGGTGGCTCTTCGTCTTCACTGATGCTCCCGCGCTCCTGCAACCACAAGTCGTTAGTGCCAAGCCAGGAGGGAGTTCCCGGTGACGGCCCTCCGACACTCAAGCCACACACCGGCAAGCGAAGAAAACAAAGGAAGCAAAGAAGAAGAGAATAGTGGCTCCCGAAGACGTCTGTGCGTACCTCCGCAGGGGGGCTGCTCCTCTCCTTATATAAGGCTTCGGCGAGTAGACTACACGCTTCCCAGTCGGATGCATATTCCCAAACTTTCCCCAAAAGTTAACATTGAGAATGGACCCCTGACATCTTACCATAACAGGGCAAGCGTATCTCTGCCACGGCGACGGGATCTTCTTCCATACGATCCTCTGTCCTTCCTCGTCGTCAGTCGGTGAAACTGACTCCCAAAAGGATATTCTATCCATACACACCATTAATCGGCAGCACTGACTCCCAGAAGGATGTTGGCATGTCTCCCCGTCTGATTTGTCGGTTGTCCGTCTGGCCAGATTCCCCTTGATCGGGCCGACCGGCCTATTCTTTGGCATCATGCGCCTATGTCCTAGCCGATCAGCGTGAATGTCTTTTGCCTCGCTGGACTCCACCTTGATCGGTCCGACCGGCCTCTCCTTTGGCCTCATGCGCCTATGTCTTGGCCACTCGGCGTGCAGTCCCTTGCCTCAATGTGTTGTAGGCTTGACCCACCCCCTCTGAACTCTTCTGATCGGACGGGGACGAGGGGCCTTCTAACCGGTTAGTCTCTCGGTTGACCACCCCTTGACTTTGACGTCTACCAAAGCGCTGAACTTCCTTGGAGGTGGACCCTTCTGGGTCATCACCAGATCATTACTCATGAATATAAATACTAAAAAACAACAAGTCTCATAAAGTGAATACCAACCCAGTAATGATATAACGGAAATATTATCTTTACAATGCGAAAATCCAAAAGCAAAAAGCGGAAGCGTACAAGTAAGATAACATGAACTAAAAGGAAGAATTGCTTGAACAAGACTTCATTACCAGCCCCAAAACGTCTCTTGCTCCTCTTTCTCAACTTGTTTCTCGTCTTTATCTGGGGATAAGAGTAAGGGGGTGAGTGCGGGAAAAAATCAGTAAGTGGGGGTTGATTGAACATAGAACGACATAATACAAAACATGGCAAGACATTCAGAATTCATGATAGGAATATAATTCATGAAACATGGCAGAAACATAACTTAATTGAAAATATATACTTATAGCATTGTTAATCATCTTTTTTTATGGTGTTATTGATCAGTCCCCTATATATAATTCCTCTAAGGGGTGAGACCATATATCAGTTATTATTACCCACCGCATTAGGGTCATAACTTGTCATATCTTATCATGTTTTCCGAAATTCTCTTTACCATATCTAACTTGAGTCATAACAGTGCATCTTGGAATAAAAATGAATGAGCAATATAAAATGATTAATAATGAAATGAAAACATAGATCGCAAAGGCCAAAAGAACAGATCGAATGGTACAAAATATGGATTGAATGGAACAAAAACGTAATATGTTAAACTCACGATATCAGAAGGGAAGAAAAACGAAAGCTCACTTACTTGGTTAGAAACTTTTTCAATTTTGGATAGAAACTTTACGGGACTTGAACTTACACTTGTTGATCGAAACTTGGACAAAATTTTGCAAGAAATATTGCTGAGGTTTGGATGAATTTCTACAGCCCTTGGACAGAATGTTTTCAGCAATTTGACACTGATTTTCAAAGGGTTTGAGTGTCCATTTGGAAGAAAATGCCTTGGCTATTTATAGACATGAAGGGGTGGCTAAGGCATATGAAGAGATGGCTAGATGGAGGGTCATCCATTAAAAGACTAGGTAAAGGGTCATGACTATATGAATGGTCATGACTAGACGAATGGTCACCATACCATTACAACTTAGCATAGTGTCCACTAGTGTCCATCTCCATGTTCAAAATCGAGTCTTCACAAGTCCAGGCAACATCTTCCAGCAACTCTTGCAAATGTCCATCTTCGTGCTAGTTCTCAGAAAGTGTTCTAAACTCCGCTTGTGTGGTCCGGGATATAGCAGGAGGAGTGTCGCAGCACTCAGGGCTTCATATCCTATCCTACGGGTTTTGTTTCACTTGTTTTGTTATTATATCGCATATTCTTTCGATCTTATTTGTGATTGAACCTTACAAATCTGTAAGAGGTTTTTCTGCCTCCGAAAGAGTTTCGAAAAAGAGATGCGCATAATAGACTTGCGATGAGTGTGTAGGCCTTGGATATATTAACCCTGGGGTTTGGGAATCAAGTAAAAATAGTGTGTTTTCCTCGTGTTCTTCTTTCTGTTTATTCTTTATTATTTCCATTGCATTTCTAACTAACTCTAATAGAAAAAGGAGAAATTTCAATTACACTCTTCACCCCCCATCGAACAAGATCTTACAAGTTGAATCAGAGATTTGACAGGTAAATAAGGTAAGTTCTAAAGAGCCATTTTCGTTCTGGAAGATAGTGAGGATGTGTCCCAGTTATGACACTTTTAGGCGTTGATCCAATTGAAGAAACAAACCGAGGTTTCTAAGTCAAGATTAGACGGTCCTAACTATCAAGATTAACTTATGTAATTATATATCTTTAACTCTGTTTTGCAGGTCTATTATTATTATTCTTGTTGTGTAACTTTATTTTATAGAAAAATAAAATTTAGATAAAATGAAGGGTTTGGTCGACCTTACAAGGACGTTCAATTGACCGATCCTAAGAAGATAAACACAACCGGATTACGATCAAGTCCAAAATGGAAACAAAGGTCCAGTTTTAGGAGGATCAGTCAACCAAGTCTATTTGGAAAGCACAGATCGGATCCAAACAGAAAAGGAAATTCTAGTCCAATCACTTGGATAGGTGTTCAGTCAACCGAACAAGAGAATTTCATGGGATTGATTAGATTGGATCGAAGAAAGCAAGGAAAGAACAAATCTAGTTGACGGGAAGGATTCAGTCAAATGATTAATTTCTAATCAACTGGATGAAGTTTATAAAAGAAGCCTTGGGATTCAATGCTCAACATTTCAATCTAATTCTCTCAACAATCTCTTCTTCTTTATTATTTTGTTCGTGCAAGTACTACTATTGCTATTTCGAGAGACTCTCCAACAACCTACGATGAAACTCTATCTTTAAGTTGTCGGTATGATTTATTTACTTGAATTTACAATGAAAGGGATTGTAGTTTGTGTTTATCTTCTTCATCTTTTGCACGCTTTCCTCTTACTCCGAAAGCTTTTCGAAGAGGAGAATAGTAATGAATTGCTCATTCGAAATAAGGTCCAAGGATTTGTGGGCCTTAGAATAGCAGTTGAACCAAGTAACCGGTTAAGTCTTCTCTTGCTTTCCCCAGTGGCACAATTCGTTTTTACATCACAGTTATCAGGAACTCAAATGCTATTTAGCAACAACAAAACATCCTTTTTCGAATTACAAAGGAGGAGAAGAGCAGATCTGCCTCTTGCAAAGAAAAACTAAGGGTTTCAAAGGGGTTCGTAAAGCCTCAACTTCAGAGGCAAACTTCTGTCCCAAAAAGGCGGCAAGAGGACTTAATCTGGCCTCTCGACTAGCCCATGCCGCCGGGCGCCGGAGATGTTGTCTTCAAAATGCAACTCGCATCTTCATGCTTTATGCCAGTTGCTTCCTCATGAAGTGTCGTACCTCTATGCATTCGACGGTTGGCATGCGAGACACCCTTTTCTTTCTTCCGATCCATCTACAAGTTGGAATTGCAAATTTATCGTAGAACTTCAACTGTTTCGTAGACATCTTTTAAGTAAGATAACTTGCTATGCTAAGTATAAGGAAAAAGCATCAACCCAGGGATTCCTCCCGATCTCACGAATAAAAAAGTACAAACAAAAGAAAACAATAGGCTTACAGACACATGATAAATGGATATAAGTTAGTGATTCAACTAAGAAAGAAAATTTACATGAAAAAGAATATTAAGAGGAGAGAAATTAGTCAACTTTTAGATACTAACTCAAGCAAAGCTTCAAGTAACATCACAAGGAACAACAATTCAACAACGACGTAAAAGAAGATTGTTCATGTCTTTCAAAGACAAAAATGAACTCACCAAAGCTAACACCAGTTGTACTCACTGAAATAGATAAACCCTTTAATGCCGACCTACGGATCTAGAATCACGCCACCCGCCGTTACAGTTTCCGACCATCCGTCTTTTCTCCCCAAACTTACCGTGTCTGCGCGTAGATCGGCCCCTGCATCAACATCAACTTCCCATATCATGGACGCAATCAGTAGTGACTCAATTAAAACGCACATATGAATCATCAAAAAGAGGAGTTGGCCAAGGTAACCTACCGCGACCGGCGAGGAAAAGACGGGAACAAAGGCACAGCTGCGGCGCAGAGAGGATGAGAAGGGATTGAACACAGCAATCTTACGACGAAATCGCCGCCGGAGGCGAGTGAGTGAGATGTTAATGACCGTGAAGTAGGATTCTCGCGATCGATCTTTCAGCGGCGGCGGCGGCGGCGGTTAACTGGCTCTGGTTCGAGAAAGGGAAAAAATGGCAATTTGCTCAAAAAAAAAAAAAAAAAAAAAAAAACTTATCAACAATTTCCCATAATCTAAACATAACAATTTGCCCCTGTAGTTTTCAAAAATTTCTTTTCACACTCTTGTTATTTTAGATAGTCAAAAGATCATCCTTGTAGGGTGAAATGGAATGAATTATAAAACTCCGGGAGGTAAAATATTATGATGCTGACGCGGAAACGTACCTTGTCGGATACGCAACCACCGAGGAATCTAACCCCTGGATACGGAGAGATTGCGCGCCACGTGGTGAGTGGGAGGCTTTTTTACTTAATTCGCCACTTAAATGATGACGGAATATTGTGAATGGAACTAGTCAACAATAGCATATTGCATGGGGGAAAATAATGAAGCGTGCACCTGAGAATCTTCAATTGCTGCGTCTAAAATAATTATTTTTATAAAACAAAAATACAGATAATTGTGAATGACACTTTCTAATCCTAAGGTAATAGTTCGGGACACGGTTGGTTGCCTGGTATGCAATGACGGATTTAGAAATTTAAATAGGAAGAGATGGTTTTTATATGGAATAAATGATGATATTCTTTATTTTTATTGGTGGGCGGTGATTATTGATGCCACCCTCCGCTGGATAGAGTATACTACTTAGTCAAAATATTTAGAATTTATTATAAATTTTCTAACTAGTTTTGTATATCTTCTTCTATATATATATACCTAAAATTTTAAATTTAATCTAAGTTTAATGATAATTCTTATAGTATAGTATTAATGAATTTAGTTAATTATATTTCTATTTTGTTGAAATAATATCATTATGATATTAAAGACTTATTATATAATATAATGTATTAATTTTCGTATGAATAAAATTTTTTAATAAAAAAAATGATGATTTATTTTAAATTTAACTCTCGGAAATAAAATCCTGATTTTACCTCTGTTACGATGAAATAGATATTATTACAATGGATAAAGATTCGACTCTTGACAAAATCGAGAAAAATATCCTCTACAGTGGTTAACTATAGTTGTCCATTGTTTTACCTCCTCATAGATGATCGTAGACCTAACCATGTGGGGTCGCTAGACTATTAGATTCTACATTCTTGCTACATTGAGGCAATCCATTAAGGGCATCCAATTGGTGGGTGTTATAACACCCACCACTTTATTAAAAAGTATATGATCCACATGCCACGTACATATTATATTAACATATTCATTTTCTCATATTTATTTTAACATTAACACTCATTATTATAAGTTCACATGTCATATATACATTATATTAACTAGTGATCATGCACGCGTCGCGTGTGTAATATAATACATTAAAATCACATTGACCCTTTATAATGAAATTATATTAATTAAAGTATTTTAGTATTAAAATACTAAAGTAGAGTCATTAGGGTAAAACACCTTACTTTTGAAAATCTGAATTATTTGGGTCTTTGAAGTTCCCTATGAAAAAAAATTAATTTAATTTAATATTATACTTATTAAAAAAACTAAGAAAAGTATTTTTTTTTAACATTGTCGGTCCAAAATATTTATAGAAGCTTCTTTAATCATAGTGTTGTCAATTCTAAGATTTGGGACTAAAGTGAACTATATTTTTTATATAAAACAACCAGAGAAAATTAATGATGAAAAAAATTCATAATAATATGTCGCAGCTGAGTCTTGAACTCTAGATCACTGATTGTTTCGCTTGTGGAATTACTAATAAACCTTGGAATTATTTTTAGTGTGAATAGAAAAAAGGATATTAACATAAATTCATTTTAAGCTTCACCAAAGTTAGTTAGTAAAGGGGGGAGATTTTTAATAAAATAGTAAGATATATTTATTCTCTTATACTTATATTTTATCTTAAACTCATTAAAAATATACCACTAATTCAATTTTATTTATTAGTTTTAAATTTTAAATTTTTTATTTTTTAAATAAAAAATATGGGAGGGCACCATGTGGCCCTCTAATGTTTCTCTCACTCAGGCATAGTGAGAATTTTTTTTATATAAAAAAAATCTTTGAAAGCATTCAATATGTTGGAATTAACATGCGTCTTGTATTGATTTTATTACCAATAATATGTTATAACACTCAATTACAATACCAATTCGAAAGCCCTAATAATAGAATTGATCTAATCATTTAAATCAAAATCGAACAAATAATTTTTTTAATCTAACCGGATAGTATAAAAATAAATTAAATTAAACCGATAAAATATCAAAATAATTAAATTTTCAATTAAATAAGGATTAAAGAGAAAAGTCATAAATTACGGAATTAAAATTTTTAAACTCCCAATTTAACGTAATCAAATTTGATTTAATCAATTTAATTAAAATTAATCGGTTTAATTGAAATAAATAATATTGTTTTTAAAAAATATAAAAATTCAAATTCAACTTTTATTAATTCAATTTAATTGATTTTTTACTCACTCCTACTTAATTATAAGAAATTTGTATTGATTAATGGCCGTTATTTCTTTTCAAATTCAACGATATATATATATATATTTCAATTGAGTGCACTAAGAATATTCGGCTTTAATCAATCTTTAACTAGACTGGACACCCAGTTTATAAGGGAAAGAGGGGCGCAATCCAGTGAAAACATAAAAGCAAAGGGTGCGATCATATAAATTCCTACACAAAGTATTCTCTACAACAATAAACCACATCTCAAAACAGCAAAAGGCGTACACTTTCAGAGACAGCTAAAGCACGGACGTATTCTATACAACAGTAAACCACATCTGCAAAATAACAAAAGGTATATACTTTCACAGACAGCTAAAGCACTGAAGAATGGTGATCAGGACCATGCAAAAAGAGCATTTGCCAGATTTAATTAAGCAATATGTGCACACTTACTGCCTGTTGTTAATCACCAAGATCAGATAGCTCCAACAAATGAGCCAGAGGTACCACTGCACATGATGATCCTTCAAGAAGAGGAAGAAGAAGAAGAGAGGGTATCAGTATCTGTATCAGGAGGTGCCCTTAAAAGGGAGGGCAGATGGAGGGTCTCCCACCAAAGCAGTCACAAGACAACAGTGGCAGGAATGATGGCTTGTCGAGCCATGGGAGGGCAGGAGCCAGGGTGTCCCTCAGGTTTCAAGGGAGCACAAGGAAGGCGAGGAAGAAAGGTGAGAGAGCTTTTTTTTATTTGCGTGCCTGGAGAGCACACTGCAGATGGAGGAACGAGAGATTCGAATCCTGCGATCACTCTTCTAGTGCGCTCTCCGCTGTCTTGTCACCCTCGCCTTACCCAACGCCCAACGAGTGTTTGTCGAAATGTGGGTGAGAAGACATCCAACTACTGTTTGTCTCAAGGCCTCCACCACCACACCACTCTGTATATAAACCCCCTCTCCTCGTTGGTCCCTTCTTCACTCTGCAGTGAGCACCACTCGAGATGGCGGACGTGGAGGCCAAGAAGGTGTGCGGGATGCCGGAGAGGGTGCAGCTGCATGTGGCCATGCTGGCCTTGCAGTTTGGCTATGCCGGTTTCCATGTCGTGTCCCGGGCGGCGCTCAACATGGGCATCAGCAAGGTGGTCTTCCCGGTCTACCGCAACATCATCGCCCTGGTCCTCCTTATCCCCTTTGCCTACTTCCTCGAGAAGTAAGGAGAAATCCTTGATGAATCTCAGTGTTCGTGGCGTTTGAGTTGTTGATTTATGTTGATTGGTATGTTGTTGCAGGAAGGACAGACCAGCCATGTCGCTCTCCTTCGCGGTTCAGTTCTTCCTCCTCGCTCTGTGTGGGTGAGTTTTGGATTTTGATCTAGTTCGTCTAATTAATAAGCACTTTGACACTAAATTTGTGTTCAGTATCACTGCGAACCAAGGGTTCTACCTGCTCGGCCTCGATAACACGTCTCCGACCTTCGCCTCCGCCATCCAGAACTCTGTTCCGGCCATCACCTTCCTCATGGCCGCCCTTCTCAGGCAAGACGGTCGGCTTTGGACTGTTAAAGATTTGATTTTGCTGGATGACCCTATGTCATAAAAATTCGATCTTACTGCAGGATAGAGAAGGTGCGGTTCGACCGGCGCGACGGCGTCGCGAAGATGACCGGCACGCTCGCGTGCGTTGCCGGCGCCACCATCATCACTCTGTACAAAGGCCCCACCATCTTCGGACCCTCGAAGATGACCCTGAACAGCACGGCGGCGCCGGCGACGATGCTGTGGTTGCAGGATGACAGAATGGGGAAGAGCTGGACGCTGGGCTGCATCTACCTCATCGGCCACTGCCTGTCGTGGTCCGGCTGGCTGGTGCTCCAGGCGCCGGTGCTGAAGAAGTACCCGGCGCGGCTGTCGGTCACCTCCTACACTTGCTTCTTCGGCGTCATCCAGTTCCTGATCATTGCCGCCTTCCTCGAGAGGGACACCGACGCTTGGAGGTTCCACTCCGGCAGCGAGCTCTTCACCATCCTCTACGCGGTACGACATGCTTCTGTTTAAAAAAAAAAAAATCCTTTCTTTAGGAAAAAAAACACACGACAGCAACTAGTATAATTTCCAGACATATCTGCAAAGATGCAACAAATTATTTAAATTTTCAGACAAAAGGAACATTTTGTCAGGGCATGACACTGATATCCCTCCATTAGTGGCAAAAATTCAACTTTGTCCATGGCCTTCCCCTTTCATGACCTCGTGGATGCTCAACAACATTCATCCTAGTGGTGGGCACAAACAGGACATAAGAGATGTCCCTTCAACTCTTCCCTTTTTGTATCCGTTTGTCCATCCTTTACATAATTGTGTAGGCTCCATGCATGAATCATTTATCATAACAATCCACCACAAGAGATAGGTCTTCTCAACATGCTTCTACTGTTTCAATAAATAAAGCAAGACCTCTTTCTTTCCAAACAAAAAGAAGAGGTTGTTCAAGTGCCAACATACTCATATTTATCATCAGGGTTTAGTTTTCCACTTGTTGGTTTCTCATGATTTCCAAATGCCTTCAGAAAAAAGAAAGAGGAATGCTCAGCAAGGATCAACCTTGGTGAATTCATAGTGATACTTTGCCTTTGTTACTGAATAACATCTCAAATGCAGGGTTTTGTGGCATCTGGCATTGCCTTTGCTGTTCAAATCTGGTGCATCGACCGTGGCGGTCCAGTTTTCGTGGCAGTTTACCAGCCAGTGCAAACTCTAGTTGTTGCCATCATGGCCTCCATTGCCTTGGGCGAGGAGTTCTACCTCGGAGGGTACTCAATGTGTTTTGAATTCAAGATGATCAAGAACAATGAATCTATTTTGTTTTCTATGCAATGCTGATCCTTGAGCCTTATGCAGCATCATTGGTGCTATATTCATCATAGCTGGGCTTTATTTGGTCTTATGGGGGAAGAGCGAAGAGAGGGCCTTCGCCGCGAGAGAAGCAGCAGCCGCGACCTCCTCCAACCCTGAACATGATGCTCTCCGAACTGCTGCTGCTTCCTTCAAGGCTTCTTCCATCAAGCAGCCACTCTTGCCAACATCAACAACCTCTGAAAGTGTTTAACATGCTCAATCATCTCTGCGCTAGTATGGACTACTAATTGCTACATCAAGTTGTAAAAGAAAAAAGTAAAAAAAAAAAAACGAGAAAGGGTGGTTTGAATCTGTTAGGAAATGTGGTTGTGTTAGTTCCTTCATGTTGTTGAAGTTTAATTAATTAGCTTGAGGTTTGCAAATAGTTGTGAGGTGGTGTGTCCTTTTATTACTCTTCAATGCTTACTCGTAGACTACGTTGGCAAAGTTCACTAACATCTACTTGCTCTAAGTAATTTGCTTGTGGAATCAGAACATAAATATCGACATGAATGTAATTCGCCATGTTGTATTAGGGGTGGAAACGGGTTCAGTCGGATTGATTCTTTGGAAAAGTTCAGTTCAATCTAATGAGTCTCAACTAATTTTGTTAATAAGAGCCTGGAAGTTGTTACCAAGGTCTTGAGTTTAAAATTAAGTTGTTATTGACTTGTGAGGTGTTAAAGTTCATTAAAATGTGAAACTAAACTTGTGAGTTGTTATTGACTTGTGAGGTAATTTCAGTTCATTAAAATGTGAGTTTTAGATCTCTAATTTGTCTAGTTTCGTTGATAGAGCTATAGAAGTTCTTATTCAATTTATAATTTCTTAAACTAAAATGTGAGTATTTGAGTAATTTTTTTTCTTTAACAAAAATCAGAACAAATATATATATATATATATATATATATATATATATATATATATATATATATATATATATATATATATATATATATATATATATATATATATATATGAATGATGGTAAAAGATGAATACGTTCGTCCATGCCAACCCGTCGCAAGGGTAATATGGAGGATATATATATATACACACACACATAAAACACCCACCTACTACTTATAAGTTTCTAAAAATACAAGATTCACCCTCTTCTATAAACAAAAACACAAATTGAAAGTTTTTCTGGAATATCACCTACACTAAGACCTCCTAAGAATCTCTCTATGATATCCAGAAAATCTATAAGTACTCAGGCTACCTATCAGTTAGAAGAACTCATAGATATCGACCAAAACTTAGACACATTCTCTAATGAACAATTAAATACACTAAACCCAAAACGCTTATATCATCAAGGGTTGTTATCCTTTTCTACTTCACTTTATAGATATCATAGAACTCAACCATTACACTTACCAGATGGGGGAGAAGAAAGATTTACCCTTAAAGAATCAACTAGAGCACTCCTACAAAGAAAACATAATTATATCCACCTAGGATTTATTGTGTTTGGCCTAAAAGGACTTACCAAAAAAAATATAGGAGCTAAAGTCTTTTTAGTACTATATGACTCAAGATTCTCTGATAATGACAATGCAGTTATTGGACTTATAGAAGTAGATATGAATAGTAATATAGGAGTCACGTATTTTTGTCCCAATTTTAATATGAATATTTTAGACTTTATTGATCATATTAAAATTTCTCTTCAAGCCAGGGGATATGGAGATTTTCAGAAATATAATATCCAAATAGACATATTTTTTCTAGGAAAGACAATGACTAACATCAACAACAGTTTCAAAGTACAAATTAATAATATAATAGAAACCCTTACAACAAGGGAAATCTATTTCATCAAACCTAAAGAATTTTCGTCTGACCTACTTGCTGGATTAGATTGGAATCTTAACCTAGATTTAAACATTACATCACAAATACTACAACCAAGAGAATCCATAATCTATAAAGACAGACATGGCAAATCAATAGTATGATTTTATAATTACAAACTCTCGACTTCTCAAGAAGATAGCCAGAAAGACAACCAACCTATTTTAAATCTAATGAATATAGAAATCAGTACGCACTCACAGAAAAAGAAAGATAACTTTTTATTTTATGATGATTTAAATGAATACGTCTACCTTCCATTTGAAATAGCTAATTATTTTACACAAGAAGATCTTACAGAATTAGAAACTTTTGACATACTGCATCATAAGCTAGATGAAGATTGGATGTTATATTTTGATGAAGACCATAATATTATATCTAAAAAGAAATATTATTTTTTTCAATGTTGCTTTAATGAATCCTGTAGAATCTAATGCTACCAATACACCAAAACCTTTACCAGTAAGATACCCAGAAAGTTCCTGCAGAATAGGGTCTTAAGGCTCTGATACCAAACTTTTTTTTTAACTTGGCCTTCTAGTGAGCCTCACTTGTAAAAGAGCTACAAGAAAACCAAATGTCTCGGCTATGTAGGATGATGGCTACTTAATGGCCTTCCTGAGTCAGCACATGTCTTATTTTGGTTTACTTATTCTTTTATATTTACTGTTCACCTTTGAGTTACTTAGATAAGAACTGAAGAAGATCTAAAAGAGAAATAATATTTTATTTATGCAGATATTTTACATGCATATGCAACATATAATTCAGGAAGAAAACACATTTAGGAAAGAAACTATCTTACAGACTTGTAAGCAAAAAATTACATGTTGAAACAGAAATATTACATACGAAAATAGGCATATCTTATATACTTACAGAAAGAGAGGAGAGACATTCAGAGAGAGCTTGACAATAAAGGAGTGTGAGGAGGCAAAAAGAGAAAGAGGGAAACATAGTTGCTGGTGGATGCCTTAGGAGGCAGAAGAGAAGGGCCTTTTATAGGCGAGAGGAGAGATGACTTCGGGAGGAAGGAAGCATTTGCTTGCAGATGAAGGAAAATATTTAGAAAAGTGAGACAGGTAAAAAGTAAGGTTTGCTTGGGGATGAAGGAAGGTATCTAGAAAAGTGAGACAGGTGGAAAGTATGACTGTCTTAGTGGTGGCGCTATTGTAGTAGTCTTAGTTGTCAATCATATTATCAATATTATCTTCTCCTGTTGAGTCCATCGACGGTGCTTGTGAGCTGGAGGCTTGGATTGGTGCTCTGCGTCTGGCTAAGGCAGCTCGGTATGTTCTGGCTAAAAGGGCGGAGCTTGTTAATCTCTTGTTGCTCATCCTTTCTGTCTTCTTTTGGTAGTGTTGAAACAAAGTAGTATGCTGAGTAGTAAAGCGAAAAGGAAAGAACCTGGTGTCCATATCCTTCGACCAATAAATTTTTTCCGTAAATGATTCTCCAACTTAGAGATAAGTATGTGTGTGTGTGTGTGCGCACGCGCGCGCGCGCGCGCGCGCGAGAGAGAGAGAGAGAGAGAGAGATAACCTGCACATTTCTGGTCCTCGCAGGTCTAAATACTTAGAAGTACTTCCAAGCGCCCCGATTCATTTTTTGAGAATCGAAACGGCCGAGCGGGCATCCGAGTGCCTAGACCTATGAGGGGCATCTTACCCTACACACTCATAGGCGACTCTCATAGGTCCGAACACCCGGAAGCACTCCCAGACGCCCCGATTCACTTTTTAAGAATTGGGATGCCCCAACGGACATCGGAACGCTCAAACCTATGAGGAGCACCCAGGAGTATGCATGTTATCGTTTTCACATTATATAACAACACACACATAGACACAGAGAGAAGTTATACGCTGCGGTTTGTTTATTGCAGTTGCGGTGAAGGAATCGTGGCGATTCTACGTCATCTGCAACAAACAAAAGAGTTAAGTTGCGTAAAAGGGAAAAAATCACATCGCAACCCTAGTAGAAGTGCCGCCGTGAGGTCTCTCCTCTCGCTGCGAGCTCTCTCCTGCCGCTGCGAGCTCTCCCTCTCTTGCCGCCACGAGCTCTCCCTCCCAATCACGAGCCCTCTCCTGCCGCTGTGATCTCTCCTTCCAAAATTGGATCGCAACCCTAGCAGAAGCGCCGCGTCGTGAACTCTCCCTCTCCTGCCTCCGCGAGCTCTCTCCCTCGCCCGTCACGAGCCCCCTCCTACCGCCGCGAGCTCTCCCTTCCAGGAGAGCTCATATAATTTTTCACACAAGCAACAGTTCTCAGATAAGCAAGGATGATATTTGAAGCACAAGAACAACTAATATCCAGAAGTATCAGTTATTCTATTGATAATATCGTATCATAATCCACACAGGAGGATGCACAATCGAAGATGAAAACAAGAGCAGTAAACCATACGCACTCCGTGAACAGTTATCCATCCACGCAGATCTTGTACATTTGATATGTTTGTAGAGGCGACGACACATTTGTCGATTACATAACCATTCAAAACATCCAATGGAAGACGCTGGCAGCTACTTGGTGAGGAAATAGATGAATAAGAAGAGAGCTACAAAGGATGCGACGAGGGTCACTGTTCGACGCCCAGATTTGGTCTGGAAAACCTAGTGTGGAAAATAATATAAACTTAGGGTTATGCTAGTCTAGAAGTTTCAGTAGTCAATGAACTTTCAAGCTTTACCATCTTGAAGCGATCCACAGTTCCAGAAAGAACTCCCCTTGATGAATCCATGTCATTGCCCTGAGATATTAATGTTGTGAATTATGATTAAAAAAAAGAGAGTAGTAAATCCACAAACACATTGGGGCAACTACATGCTCAGAGAGTAGGGAGGGAATGACTCAACTACGTACCATGCGATCAAGCAGTCTGTTGTGACTCTCAACCTCTTCATGGATATCACCTGTCAGCTGTAAAAGTGCATAGAATAGTACCGAGAATGACTTGAAAAGTTTGGGAAAATATCAACTTGAGTTGTACATGGATCAGTATGGTGTTAGGGAAAGGTTAGGCGTTGAGATAGTGTTGTTCCATTCTTAGAAAGTTGTAAGAATGGCATTATATATGGCTACTAGCAGCTTGGTGGTAGACATTGCATTCTTGGCAAAAAAACACATGTTTATCAATTATAAACCTAATTATGCACCTACGTGAATATTACCATGCCAAATGATGGGCTTCTGAGGCAAAAAAGGTTACAAGCTTCTCATTTGATAAATTTTCAAGGTTGATAAAGAGTCCATTTTTCAATATATCAGTCATGCACCAGATTAATTTTTACAGTTCTAGAGAATCTAGAATCGGGAAGGAAATGGATGTCCAGTAATTAGTATCCACAGGTAACCAATTTTCCCTGATAGTAGGATTCAGTTTTGCTTAAAATAGCAGATACCCACATATTTTACCATTCAAGTAAGACACCTATATATGTTTGGATACTTATCATCCAAAGCGGATAGTTAATCCGTTCAGGTAACAGGTTATTAATTGGGTTGGTTTACATAGTGACCAAAAATACAAGTTCCCAACTCTTTGCGATCCACAAATCCCAGAGCCTTATTTAATTCATTGCCAAAAAAACTTCTTGTCTCTTTGTATTTTTCTTATCTCCTACTAGCCATCATTTATCAATCCTTCTGTTTTTTCCATACTTCTCTGTTAGTCCATTAGATACACCTTTAAAGCAGTATAGGAATAGGCAACTAGTAACAAAAACCAATTTCTAAGCATTTTATGCAACCATTTGATTTTGGGGAATAAAACAACAAAGTATGTGTTTCTATATTTCCCTACACATGTTCCTTGTAATGGCTTAAAAGATGAGACAGAAGAAATAATATGAAAGAAAAATCCTCATTTCTGCATATTTTTCCATTCTCAAGTTATAGAGGACAAGTTCTCATATCATATATTCAACCAAAGGTTTAGAATGCCTGAAACATTGCAGTAAAATTTAGCCTCTTGTACTTACTCTCTTCAAAATGCTGACTCTATCTTGCAGTCCTTCAATAGCTAGATCGTTATCATGCTCAGAAATTTCATGAGATGAGTAATGTGAAGCTCGGATACCACCTTCTTCAATGCCAGCAAAAAGAGCAGCTCTGCTACCACGATAGTCCCTACAACGGATAAGTGCATAATATTATAAAAACAATTTTCATGAAGAATATATTGACACCTAAAGGTCCAAGTGAAATTGCAATAACAGTGACTATCACTTGAAACCCTATCTTATATCATGCAGATCTAATGATGATCATCCAACACACCACAAATTATTAGGCATCCAACATAACAGAGCACGTATAACATAAATTAAGCCAAAGTTAACCCAATTGAAATATTGGTTTAGTAATACAGGCCATGAACATCAGCAGAATTGTTCACTGATTAAAATTTATCCAGGTGATTTGATGTGCCAAGTTTGGTGCATCATTTCTTTGTTATCAAATATCACAAACTTGAAAGATTGATACTTTGTACTTATGCAACTAGGATATCCTATTTCATTTTAAATCTAGGATAGTGGCAATGCTAACCTTTCTTCAACAACTACTACAAAAATGTGATATTTTCAAACAATTTTATTACATTTACATAACCTCTCCACCTTTATTGCTATAATTTAGTGAACTTTATATTTGAGTTATCAGTCGATAGCTACTGGCTTCTCTTCCTCGAGCAAGATAAAGTGTGTTCTATGCAGCACTCGACACAATTGGAGAAATAAAACAAAAATTCAAGCATGAAACAACGCAAACACAATTGGAGCAAAAAAAGTAATAAATCAAGTATAAAACCAAAAAAAAAAGACAAAGTTATTGCCACTCAACAATAAATTAACATGACAGTCAGTAGCAGACATAACAATAAGAGAGAACTAACCTCCTCGAATTCATGGTTGCACTAATCTCAGACGAGATGGAAATCTTTTCTTCCTCTGGTTTTCTTCACAATCCTCGTCTCCCCAATTCGAAATTTCAACAATGTTTCAAATAAGTCTACAAAATAGCCCGAAGTATTCAATCATACATTTTTGTTTACGAATTCAGCCACAAGATTAAATGAATGCATACCCCGAGGAAAAACCTAACGCGATAAAACAAACAGATCGGAGAACCTTAACAAATACTTCAAGTACGATTAAATATGTCAAAAAGAAGAAGAAGCATCACAAAACACACGCAAATCTGACGAGATTTAACCGAAAAATACAGGAGAAACAATATTAACCTTCGATTTATCAGCAACTCGGAAAAACAGAAAACTGATGCCAATTCTTTGATTCAAAAGCATATGGATCGATCGGCCGGAACAAGAATTGAAAGTACCAGATCTGCCTTATTCTGATCGCGTCGCCAATCTTCGCGTAAGTCTCTCTACGGATTTCCGCGATCGAAATAGAGAGAAAGAGAGAGAACGAGGTAAGATGATGTAACTAGTTATCTTTTTCTTTTTCTGCGGTTTTTAATTAAGCATCATCGCAGCCGTACGGGTAAATAAGGATCGAGATCTCACCGTTCACAGCGTTATGCGCGAATCCTGATGCAGACTTCTCGTTTCTGGAATCTAAAAGCGTTGTTTACGAATCTCCGAGCGTGGGTCTAACGCGACTCTTTAGTTGCTGTACACCGGAAAAAATCACTAAAACTCACAATTTTACGGATTTGTAAACTGCCCCCATCTTTTAGGAATGTTAAAGTAGTTTCGGAAAAGAAAGCAAACTATTGGGAGTAAATCTATATTTTCCCATATAAATTTTAGGCTGATAAAAAATTTTCGAATCGAGAAACTTATCTGAATCTGGTTCATAACAAGCAAGCTTTATGCCATGATAAGGAGGTGTCCCACCCTACAGATGATAGTGATCACGGTGAAAATTAAAGTTAAAATGATCAACACATAGATAATATCGATCAGTCGGACGAGCATGCTCCGATCGGAGGGAGAAGGGTCCAGTCCGATCCCGCCTTTGACACGGGGAGATGTCAAATGATCGACACTTAATGGAGTATTAAACACCGGACGGAGGAAGAAACGGTGTGCAGAAGCTGGGCCAAGTAACTACCCCACTCGGCCAGACAGCAAGACTCGACAAGCTGAGTGGAATTTCGGCCGAGCAGACGTGACACAAGTATAGTGGAATTCCGGCCGAGCGGACGTGACATAAGCACAGTCGAGTTCCGATCGAGTGGACGCGACATAGATACAGTGGAGTTTCGATCGAGCAGATGGGGCATAGAAATAGCGAAGTTCCGGCCGAGCGGCCAATCCGCTCGGCCTAGCAGCATACTCTCTCTATTATCCATCGACATCAGGCGTAGCTAGAATCTAAATTTATTTGGGGCTGGTCATCGAGATATAATAAATTAATTAATTCAAAGATATAAACAAAAAATTATTATTAATTTTTCAAAATTATAGAACAATAGTTTCTAATATTCAATACATTCAAAATTAAAGCAAAATGTTATTGAAATTGTGTTGTCCGGACGCCTCTAGATTGAGAAGGACTCTTCCAGAGCGTTGTTAGTCATTACAACGATCGTGCGCGGCAACAAGTACGGTTGAAGCCTCCGCGCGGCGAGTACCAATGCATAGGCCAACTTTTCGAGACTGGTGTAGCGAGATTCACCATCCTTCAATATAAGGCTCAGAAAATATATAGGATGATCTTGACCGTTCTGCCTGACCAGAGCCGATGCAACGACATGTTCGTTGGATGACAAATATATCTAGAGCGGTTCACCCGCGACTGGCTTGGCTAACACAGGTAGTGAGCTCAAATACTCCTCCAGCGCCCGGTCACACTCGACGTCCCATTGGGATTTGGTGGCTTGGCGTAGTATCTTGAAAAATGGCAGGCTTCGATCGAATAACTTGGATATGAATCGAGGCAACACCGTGATCCGACCGGTCAACTTCTGAGCTTCCTTCAAATTTCGAGGCGGAGGCATGTTCTGCAAAGCGTGGATCTTGCTGGGATTGGCTTCGATGCCCCGCTCGATGATGATGTAGCCCATGAAGAGACCACTCTTTGCACCGAACAGACACTTACTCGGGTTCAACTTTATTCCGTATGCCTTTAGCATCCGGCAGGTTTCGTTAATATCTACGCATAGGTCAGCAGCTCGGAGGGATTTGATGAGTATATCATCGACATATACCTCCATATTATGGCCGATCTGCCATTGGAATACTTTATTCATTAGCCTATGGTAGGTGGCTCCGCGTTCTTCAATCCGAACGACATGACCTTGTAGTAGTATGTTCCGTCGACCATGATGAAGTTGACCTTCTCTTGATCCTTGTGGGTGAGTGGCACTTGATGGTATCCTTGATATGTGTTGAGCATGCAGATCAGCTCGCAGTCCGCCGTCGAGTACACCAGTTGATCTATCCTAGGCAGTAGATAGAAGTCTTTCGGGCAAGCCTTGTTGAGGTCGCAGAAGTCGATACAGACTCGCCACTTGTTGCCCAGCTTGGAGACTAGCACAACATTGGCTAGCCAGCTCGAGAATTGGACTTCCCTGATATGGCAACTTCCTGATGAGTGACCGAAAGAAGTCCCCTTTGGCGAGCCCTTGGGTGAAGGCATTCATCATGGTCTCGGACGAGACCGAGGGAATGCACATGGCCACTTGATTGAAGCGCAGGATATACAATTGGAGTGCTTCCTTAGGCCCTTGTTTTAGAGTGAAGAAGCTGACACTCGTCTTCTGATAGAGTCGACTACTGACGAAGTGGTGCTGGAAGGCAGCTCGGAAATCTTTAAAGCTTCGTATCGAACCGTCTGGCAGTCTTCGGAACCAACGCTGCCCTGATTTGGAGAGAGTCGTGAAAAAGACTCTGCACTTTACTCTGTCTGTGTACTGGTGCAGCGTAGCCTCATTGTCAAACCGATCCAGATGATCATCTGGGTCGGTTGACCTGTTGTACGTCCCAATTGTCAACGGGGTGTAGTGTCGAGATAGAGGATCTTGTAGAATCTCTTCGGAGAACTGTCGGTTGATTCGCTCGGGAGACGCAGTGCTTCGAGGCGCTTTTCCTTTCCGCGTGTCTCGAACGGGCGCATAGTCGGAAGATGATCCCACTCCTGATGCGCTTAGGCTATCTCTGAGTGGGTTTGGAACAGAGCTCAGTGGAAGGGGATCAGCGCGGGCGACACTTCCCCTTGGGTGTCGGTCAGCCTTCGGTTCTGTCCCCATATGGAGAGTTGCTCCGCTCGGTCTTCTTGCCCCGCTCACCTATCGACCGCCAATGTTGTAGGCTGCGGTGATGGTCGATTGGCTAGCGCTTGTTGTTATTGTTGCTCTATCATTTTTACTACCCGTGCTTGCACGAGCATCTCTAGCTCCTCCTGAGTGAGCATCATGGTGGTTAGTCGTCCAACGTCTTCCATCCTCTCGGCTCGGATGTAGGTGATGTTCCCACATACGACGCCAAATATGATCCTGTTCGAAAGTCGAAGAGACGGATGCTGGAGGTGTGGCACTCTTGCTGACCTTCGATGGACTTCGCTCCTACCTGCAACACAAGCAGCATCAGTATTGAGCCATAGAAGGGGTCTCCGGCGATGGCCCTCCGACGCTCAAGTCAGTCTCCGACGAAGCAAGAAGAAACAAGCGGCGAGAACTATAGCGTAACAGTAGAAATCGCGTAAAGCATACCATCTTAAAGTGGGCACACATTCCCAGGCTTTTCCTGAAAAGACATGTCAATAAAGTGTCCTTGATACAATACCTTAACAGGCCAAGCATATTTCTAAGATGACAGTGGAAGCTTTCACCGTACGATCCTCTGTCTAACCATGCCGCCTGTCAGCGACATTAACTCACAAAAGGATGTCGAAAGATATCCCGTTGTGTTTGTTGCTTGGCCGAGCGGAATGGTCGCTCGGCCAGAACTCTGATATCCCGACGTTATCTGCTGCCACGTCGAGCGAGACAACCACTTGGTTGAAAGTCCACTGTCGCGACGAGCGGGAGAGCCGCTCAGTTGAAAGTCCTCTGTCTGTGTCGTCCACCGTCGAGCCGTGCGGGATAGCCGCTCAACTCGGTTTCTACACGCCCCTTAAGCGTTGGTCTGATTATTCCCTGTGCCCAAGGTGATGGGTCAGTGCTCAAAACCCCCCCCCCCCCCCCCCCCAATTGGTGTATAGCCCACTCGATCGATTACTTGGTCACCCTTCCGTTGACCATCTTGACTTTGACCTCCACGCGACAGCAGGGTAGGGCCCCGCCTAATCTCCGCATCACTAACCAACGATGAAAAGATGACAATGAATTTTTTAAAAATAATTTTGGAGGGAAAAATGAAAGGCGTAAAGATATTTTTTAAACACAAACGATATCTATTTTTCTTTTAAAAGGAACCCCTCTTGTTCGATTGGTGGTTGCACCAATTCAGAGCGGTACCTGCTCTGATACCACTTGTTGGATCGTGAAAATGCTAGAGGGGTGGTGAATAGCGTTCGAAAAATTCGTAATTAAATCGAGTCGAGTACGCAGCGGAAATACGAAAGACACAATGCTAAAATAAACCAATTTTACTTGATTCGGAGCCTTCGTTGACTCCTACTCCAAGGTCCGTACTTGTTGAGTATTTTCGTTAGGCAATCACTAATAATTCAAAAAAGATGTTTACAAATGAGTATAGGAACTTGCAAAATGAAATTACCGACAATAAGAAAGTAAAGACTAAATTGTTGGTTGTTGGAGAAGCTTTGCAGCATAGCAAGTGTTGGTGCAACCTTAGGTCAAGGTTGACCTGGTTGATCCGACTCGAGTTGACGTGACTCGAGTTGTATTTTGATGTTTGACTTGGGAAAATTATCGGTGCAACCTTAGGTCAAGGTTGACCTAGTTGTGTTGCATGTTGATGTTTGACACTCGTGAGAGAGTTCTATTCTTGATGTGGGACAAGAATAGATGTTTGGGAGATTATTGGTGCAACCGTAGGTCAAAGTTGACCTGGTTGACCTGATTTGGGAAAAGTCCAAGTATGAAGACTTGGCACGGAAAAGTCCAAGCAGGGAGCTTGGCACTGGAAAAGTCCAAGTATGGAGACTTGGCGACGGAAAAGTCAAAGGAGCTTGGCACGTGAAAAGTCAAGTATGGAGACTTGACGGGAAAGTCCAAACAGGAGTTTGGCAGGGGAAAGTCCAGTGAGTGAAGCCGAGCAGTGTCCTGGTGAGTGAACCCGGTGAAAATCCTAGTGAGTGAAGCTAGGTGAAGGTGAAAGTCCTGGTGAATGCATTGGGAAAATCTGGTGAGTGAAGCTAGGTGAATGGGAAAGTCCTAAGCTGGGATGTTAGGCGGGTGGAAAGTCCGTGAGTGAAGCCGAGCGGTGGAAAAGTCCTGGGAAGCGAGGTGAAGGAGAAAGTCCTAACTAGGATGTTAGGCAGTGTGGAAATCCCGGTGAGTGAAGGCGGTGAAAGTCCCAGTGAGTGAAGCTGAGGAAAATCCAGATCGAGAGATGATCGGACTTCTGGTGTTGAAAGTCCAAGTAGGTCAAAGGAATTGACCGGACACTTGGCAGGAGTTCTAGCAGTCAAGGGAGTGACCGGATGCTAGGGATGAAGTACCAATAGGTCAAGGTTGACCGGATATTGGTTTGGAAGTCTTGGGACTTGGTTTGGGCAAAAGCTCGATCCACCGACCGATCCGGATACTGTTGCTCGATCGGTGCGTGACCGATCGATCGGTCAAGCTCTGTTCGGTTCTTGATCGATCGGCCGTGACCGATCGCAAGCAACAGAGGCGAAAGAAGGCGGTGATCGGTCCACGACCGATCAGTTATGTCCTCGATCGGCGGGACCGATCAGAGACGATGTCGCGTAAACGGCCGAGTTGGGATCGGTGCGTGGACCGATCCAGATGTCGATCGGTCCACCGCATCGATCGTAGTACGCATGTGTTTCAGACCGATCGATCGGGGGACCGATCGATAGGCCCTGATCGGTCCGTAGACCGATCGGGGTTCTAGCCGTTGCGACGATCAGTTTCTTCATTGCTTTCTTCGCGGTATAAAGGGGTCGAGGGTTCTCTGAGGTTCTTCTTCTTCTTCCGAAGTTCCTCGCTTGCTGCTTCTCCTTCTTGCTGAGCTTTGTTGAGCTCGTTGGGTGCTAAAGCTTCGCGTGAGCTTCTTCCTGTTGCTGGTTTTCTAGCTAGGCTTGGATCCGAGAAGCTGCTGCTTCCCCAGGGTTCCTGCTGACTTCAAGAAGGCAAGCAAGTGTAGTTTACATTTATGTTCTTGTTTTCTTGTTCCTATTTGTACTCCTATTGCTGTTGCAAATATTGTGGCGAGGTTTCTCCACCCACAAGGAGTATATTGTATTAGCCGGTTCTCCGGGGACTCATCCACCGACGGATTGATAGGGCTCGTCCACCTTACGGACACGCCGAGGAGTAGGAGTATCATCTCCGAACCTCGTACATCGCTGTGTTAAGGTTTGATTTTCTTCTCCTTTCGTTTCTATTTGTATTTCCGCTGCACTAACCTAATCGTAGGAAGAAACGCGATCGATTTGGGGCGGCTATTCACACCCCCCCTCTCTAGCCGAGTACGAAAGATCCCAACAAGTGGTATCAGAGCGAGGTTGCTCTTCGACGGATCAACACCCGGGGGAGCACGGGCTAGAGATGGATCTCTATGGAGAAGATGTCACGATTCAACCCTTCTACGAGTCTCACGACAACTTCACATATTGGAAGGTAAGGATGATGTATTTTCTTAGGACTAATATGTTAAATTGGTTTTGTGTACAAGAAGGGTTTTCCCCACCGATGGATGAGGAAGGAAAACCTATCAAGAAGAAGGAGTGGACGAAAGAGCAAATCCACCAATCCACAATCAACGACGAGGTAACGAAAATTCTTGAATTTTCATTACCTAGTGATATCTTGCATAAGATAGGTAGATACAACGATGCCAAGGAATTGTGGAACAACTTAGCAAAGTTCCATGAGGAGAGCTCAAATTCAAGCCATGAAGAGGAGCTAAGTGAGCCAAGTAGCTCACATCATGGAGGGAGCGAATTGGGAGTTGAGGGCTACTCAACATCCAAGGAAGAAGAGGAGGAGAGTTCCTCTTGTTCAAGTTCGGAGCAAGAAGAAGAGACATCTACCTCCGGAAGGGATGAGGAAGAGAGCTCACACCCATCCCCAAACCTAGGTAACTCAAGCATTTCAATTTCAAATAAGTTACATATAATATGCTTTGAGTGTAGGGAACATGGACATTACAAGAGTAAGTGTCCAAAGAGGGTAAGAAAGACTCCACCGGCGCCAAAGTTCAAGGAAGCCGGAGTCCCAAAACGCAAGGGCAAGGAGCACATCGTGTGCTTCCAATGCAAGCAAAGGGGACACTATAGGAGCCATTGTCCGAGGGGAGGCAACCTCACAAGGGCAAGAGACCGGGCACAACGATAGGGGGAGCTAAGGCAAATCCTAAGGTAACCTCTAAGGTTCATTATTGCAATTCTAATAAAACTCATGCTAGTAGTTTTGTTGCAATTGTTAATAATGATAAGCATGTTAACTTTAGGAACCAATACATGTGCTTAGGAGCTAAACATGTTAGCCTAGGTAAGGATAACACTAGAAATACCAACCCTAGGATTAACGCTTCTAAAGTTAAGGAAAACCTAGGTAGAAATCCCAAGAAGACTAGACATATGCCTAGGAATATCTCAAGAGAAAATGACAAATTAAAACTTGAGGTATTAGAGAGGGAAAATCAAGTCTTGAGGTCAAGACTTGATAATTTGGAAAAGGCTCTTAAAAACATAGAGAAGTCATCTCTAGGGTTTAAGGGTCAAAAACCAATGTCCAAGGACAAGAAAGGTTTAGGTCACAAACCTAAGTCCCAATTGGTCAAGCCCACTTATCATAATGTTCCATTCGATTATGGAACAAAACCTAAGGCTAGGAAGACCATTACCAAGGTCACAAGGGGAGTCACCCCTATAGTTGACCTTGATGAGATCCAAATGACCAAGGCTTTAAAGCCTAAGAGGGTCATTAGGAGGGTTGCTAGGGAAGTTATCCCTAGTGAATATTTAGTGAACCCAATGAGCTCTAATAGGTATTGGGTTCCTAGGAGCATCTTCTCTACCCCATAAATGGGTTAGAGAGTGTCAACTCCAATAAGAAGGGTAGTTAACCCAACTTTGAGGAAATTGACACTCAAGGAGTATTTTCAAGGTTTTGAGAACTTTTGAAAATGAAATGGAATTATCATTTACTCCTTTGAAGAGCTAAATGTGCCTAATGGTGGAAATATCATTTTTAATCTTAAGTGGCACAATTTGAGGAAAACCTAGAGAAATACCATAATTGGGATTTTGGTTTTCTCTTAGGGATATATGGGCAATCTAGGGTTAGATTTTAAGTTAGCTAAGGCTAAGGATACTTAGATAGGGATTTAGGTATTTTATTTGTGCTAACTTGCCATGATTGGTTGCCATATGCCATGCCATGACATCATATTCATTTTATTATCATTTGATATGTCATGATAATGCTTAGGTTATCTATGTGTCATGTGTTAGTTTAGTTTCAAACTTTATGCCATGACATCATGACATTGGCACATGTTTTTACTTATGATATCATTATATGCCATGTCATCATCTCTTGCATTATAATCAATGAAATTGATTTAAGGACAAACATATAATTTGATATTGAGATCAAATTGATGTTTAGAAAATGCATGAGAACTTAGCCTAAGTTGACCTTAACCCATATCTCACATCAAATTGACTTGAATGTGGTTTGATACACCTTAGATGTGTGTGAGATATTAGGATCATGAGTTAGGATCAAGGTGCATAGTTTTTGTACCTAGATGAGCCTAATTCAAGAAAAGGAGGATCATAGGGAAAGCTTGTGTACAAGTCATGTACATTTAGCCCTAAGATTATGGTCCTAAATTCAAATGGTTTTAAAATCATTTTGAAATTGATTTGGAAAACCTTGATGAAGTCATCTTAGTGATTGCTTTCATCATTGAACATTGTGATACAAAGTTGAGTTAACTTTGAACTATTTCAAAGTTTTCAAATTTTGTATCAAGATTTGAAAATGGAAGTTATTTTCATAGAAAACTATTTTTCCTTGATAGTATATGTTATGAGGAGTGTATCCTCAAAGTTTCATAATTTTTGAAATTTTCTGGAATTGTTTATGGGTTTCTGAATTTCGGGTAAAAATTCAGGAATTCTGATAAGGGATCTTGGATCGGTCACTGGACCGATCCAGGAAGGAGTGGATCGGTCACTGGACCGATCCAGGGAAGTGTGGATCGGTCCGGAGACCGATCCAGTAAGAGGCAGTGAGGCAGTCCGATCCCAGTGAATGTGGATCGGTCTGGGGACCGATCCAATGGGATCCTGATCGGTCTGGTGACTGATCAGGGCG
Source organism: Zingiber officinale (assembly GCF_018446385.1). Taxonomy (NCBI): domain Eukaryota; kingdom Viridiplantae; phylum Streptophyta; class Magnoliopsida; order Zingiberales; family Zingiberaceae; genus Zingiber; species Zingiber officinale. The sequence goes on from NC_055990.1 coordinate 28,928,021, forward strand.
TGCCAAAAGCTGAATTTCAACTATATATCTGAAATTCCGGCTGTGAAAGTTTGTGGTTTAGGTTTCTAAGGGTTTGAAACTCTCCAAGACATTGTTGGTGCAATGGTCAAGGGGGAGTTGACCTTTAGGGGGAGTTTTACCTAATTGTCAAGGGGGAGTTGACTTTTAGGAGGAGTTTTTACTCCTTAAGACTTTTGAGGATTAGTGATATGGGGTTATCACTAAGTTGATTGTTGAGTTTAGTATCAAGGGGGAAATTAAGAGTTTCAATGAAAGGTATGGGACTTTCATTAGGAAGAAACTCTTGACCTTGATACTCTCCTTTTTCTTTTTGATGTGTGTCAAAAAGGGGAGAGTGTTCATTGGAGAATTATTGGAGAACCCAAGTTAGGTTATCGGGTTAACCTAAGCTAGGGGAAGAATGTCAAGGAATGTTCAAGGTAGAACATTGGAATTCTTTTTGATGTGTGTCAAAAAGGGGGAGAATTATTGGAGAAACCTAAGTTAGGTTATCGGGTTAACCTAACTTGATTATGAGTTTTGTCAAACATCAAAAAGGGGGAGATTGTTGGTGCAACCTTAGGTCAAGGTTGACCTGGTTGACCCGACTCGAGTTGACGTGACTCGAGTTGTATTTTGATGTTTGACTTGGGAAAATTATCGGTGCAACCTTAGGTCAAGGTTGACCTAGTTGTGTTGCATGTTGATGTTTGACACTCGTGAGAGAGTTATATTCTTGATGTGGGACAAGAATAGATGTTTGGGAGATTATTGGTGCAACCGTAGGTCAAAGTTGACCTGGTTGACCTGATTTGGGAAAAGTCCAAGTATGAAGACTTGGCACGGAAAAGTCCAAGCAGGGAGCTTGGGAAAAGTCCAAGTATGGAGACTTGGCATCGAAAAGTCCAAGCAGGAGCTTGGCACGTGAAAAGTCCAAGTATGGAGACTTGCACGGGAAAGTCCAAGCAAGGAGTTTGGCACGGGAAAAGTCCCGTGAGTGAAGCAGTGCAAGGAAATCCTGGTGAGTGAATCGGTGAAAATCCTAGTGAGTGAAGCTAGGTGAAGGTGAAAGTCCTGGTAAGTGAAGCCGGGCATTGGGAAAATCCTGGTGAGTGAAGCTAGGTGAATGGGAAAGTCCTAACGGGATGTTAGGCGGTGTGGAAAGTCCCTGGTGAGTGAAGCAGGGGAAAGTCCTGTAAGTGAAGCCAGGCAAGGAGAAAGTCCTAACTAGGATGTTGGGCGGTGGAAATCCTGGTGAGTGAAGCCGGTGAAAGTCCTGGTGAGTGAAGGCAAGGAAAATCCAGATGGATCGGGGATGATCGGACTGGTGTTGGAAAGTCCAAGTAGGTCAAAGGAATTGACCGGACACTTGGCGAGGAGTTCTAGGTCAAGGGTGACCGGATGCTAGGGATGAAGTACCAATAGGTCAAGGTTGACCGGATATTGGTTTGAAGTCTTGGGACTTGGTTTGGGCAAAAACCAAGCTCTGGATCGGTCACCGACCGATCCGGTGATACTGTTGCTCGATCGGCCCGTGACCGATCGATCAACAAGAGTTTCGTTGTTCATCGACGGCCCGTGACCGATCGCCAGAACAGAGGCGAAAGAAGGCGGTGATCGGTCCACGCATCGATCAGATGTCCCGACGGCCAGGGACCGATCAGAGACGGCGTCGCAGCACGCCAGAGTTGGGATCGGTGCATGGACCGATCCAGATGCTCGATCGGTCCTGACGCATCGACGTGAAGGTACGTGGTTTCAGATCGATCGGTCTGGGACCGATCGGCCCTGATCGGTCCGTAGACCGATCAGGTTTCTACTTCTCCCGAACGCTAGTTTCTTCGCTTTCTTCTTCGCAGGTAAAAGGGCCGAGGGCTTCTACAGGTTCTTCTTCTTCTTGGAAGTTTCTCACTGAAGCTTCTGCTTCTCCTTCTTGCTGAGCTTTGTTGAGCTCGTTGGGTGCTAAAGCTTCGCGTGAGCTTCTTCCTGTTGCTGGTTTTCTAGCTAGGCTTGGATCCGAGAAGCTGCTGCTTCCCCAGGGTTCCTGCTGACTTCAAGAAGGCAAGCAAGTGTAGTTTACATTTCTGTTCTTGTTTTCTTGTTCCTATTTGTACTCCTATTGCTGTTGCAAATATTGTGGCGAGGTTTCTCCACCCACAAGGAGTATATTGTATTAGCCGGTTCTCCGGGGACTCATCCACCGACGGATTGATAGGGCTCGTCCACCTTACGGACACGCCGAGGAGTAGGAGTATCATCTCCGAACCTCATACATCGCTGTGTTAAGGTTTGATTTTCTTCTCCTTTCGTTTCTATTTGTATTTCCGCTGCACTAACCTAATCGTAGGAAGAAACGCGATCGATTTGGGGCGGCTATTCACACCCCCCCTCTCTAGCCGAGTACGAAAGATCCCAACAGCAAGAGCGTCTTGGAAGCGGCACGCACAAGAGCAATCGTAGCAGAAGTTTTTGTTCATTTGCTCCAGGTGGTGGCCTCCTTATATAGGAAGCTTCGAGCGCCCGGATCCCTTCCGGGTGCCTAGAGCATGACGTTGGCCCAGCCAATTAGCGCACTCCACGTTGCGTCGGGATAGAATTTGCATTCCGGGCTCCGGAACCCTTCTAGGCGCTCGGATCCCTTCCGAGCGCCCGAACCACCATTTTCCAGCAACTCAATTTCCTACAAGAAAATATTAGTTCGAGACAAATGCAAATTATACTATCCTACAAAACAAAATGTTAATGCAGTAATAAAAAATAGTAATTAGATTCCGTCTCACCGAGATCGAAATCTAGTCACGATCTCAACTTAGATCCCCGAAATGATTCTAAGTTGGATCGACGCCTACTGTTCCCTCAAATGAGGAACGCGTCCTCACCAAGTCACTCCCCTCTAGTGACTTACCTTAACTTACTTGTCAAATATCTGGTCAGCCCGTCGACCTGTCTGGACTTCGTGTTAGCTATTCGGTCAACCCATCGACCTAACTGGACTTCGTGTTAGCTATCCGATCAACCCATCGTCCTAGATGGATTTCGTGCCAGCTATCCGATCGACCCGCCAACCTAGCTGGGCTTCGTGCCAGATATCCGATCAGCCCGTCAACCTATCTGGACTTCTCATGTACACTCAGTTAAAGTGTTAAATCACAACAAACCTAACTTAACCTATTTTTTCATTCATCAAAACCTGAGTTAGACTGTTAGTGCTAACCGCACCAACAGTAATGAGAAACTCTAAAAATAAAACGGATCGATCAGCTGAATAGACTAGTCGTTGCCAATTGGAGGAGTCACGAGGCCATGAGTTTATGCAAAGTTCAAGAGATGAGTTGAAAAAACAAATAATAGAAGGAGATAAAGCTTAGCCGAATGGCCAACATTCATTAAAACTTTAAAATTTTACAAAAGAGGAACTCTCAATCTCACTCAAGGTAATCTAAGGCATCATCGGGCAGCGATTCGGTCAGCTTGTCTCGACTGATGACCTTACTTGTCAGAGTGGCGGGGAGGTAACCGTCTTCCCTAAGTTGGTTGAGCGTCCCATCAATTGCAAGATCAAACAGGAGAAGAGCTCGATCGACGACCTTGTCATTGAAAGCGTCCGAGCGGATGTAGTTCATCTTCATAGCCTCAAATCGGTTAGGCTCGGCGTCTTGATAAGTTTTCAAGGCCGCTCGGGAGGCCTCCAGCTCGTCCTTTGCGATGGCCAACTCATTATTTTTTACAGAGAGTTGGCCTCGAAGGTCAATATCTTCGACCGATCGACTCTTCCATTCGGCAACCAGGAAGTTTTCGGCTTCTTTGAGTTTCTTAGCGAGGGCTTGAGCCTCTTTATTCTTCAAGTCCATGTCTTCAATGGCCCGGAGTTCCCTTGCATTGGCTGATTTGATCTTGGCGTCAAAAGTGGTGACTTGCTTATTAAGCCGAGCCAGCAAAGTGACCTGCTCTACGCTCTTTCTCCGCTCGGCCTTGAGTAGCGCGGTGCTCTTCTCTAGATCGACCTTCAGCTTCGCCACCTCAGCATTTGTCTGCTCTTGAGAAGCAGAGGATTGGCCGCTCAACGCCTTCAACTTCCTAACTTCCTCCTTCAAAAAGTGAGCTTCTAGCACATGGCTAGACTCTCTACCCAATACTGTGAATAACCAGGAAAACGTAAGTGCCGAGCGAAGATAAATTATGAAAAATAGAAACATGACACTTACCCCAGTCAACATCTGGGTATGGCTGTCTGCGAGCGCCCCCGGTGGCATCATCGCTGCACGAGCTCGGGTGTCAGCCTAGATCTGTGCAAGCGGCCCATGGATAATTATTTGGTGCTCGGGGGCTCGGGATTCAACGCTAGTCGGCTCGCACCATTCTTCAGTCGACAGGTGGAGAACTGTCGTTATATGGCACTGGCGCTTGGGGCTGACTGGGCCGATGTCGCTCGTCTGGACGGCCGAGATGAGGACGCCGGATGGATACCCGACTTTTTGACCTTGCATGGCGGTGGCATGAAGACCACTGGCGGTGCGCAGAGAGTTCCTTCTGGCAGGCCATATAATGACGACGTCTGATCGGGCGACTCAGGGGCAGCGATCTCTTGGACGGGAACGGGGGTCGAAGTTTCAACCCGTTCGGCGGACTGCACCACAGAGGATGCAGAGCGGGATGAGGGCTCTGCCCGACGCCGCTTATGCCTGATCAGCGACTCTCCTGAGGAGGCCGAGCCTAACGCCCCCTCAACTTGAACGATCGGATGCCCTTCGGAGGGAGGTGGTGATCCACCATCCGCTCCACCACTCACTAAGACCGGAGCCGCTTTGCTCTTGTCTTGGGGGTCTTCTTGAAAGCCGATCGGCTGTAGGTCGTGACTCTCCAACTGCTCCATAGCTGTCGCATTGATGGCGACATCCGTAAGCTTAGCCTTGCCGGCCAGACGCACATGTAGCATGACTTCGGCTACAAAAGAGGAAGAAAATTAGTTAGAATCAAATGAATGAGTGAAGAAGTTGCATACCTAGGTTAGACGAAAGCCGGGTGTGGATCTGACTCAGGCTGAAAATGTAGAGGACGCCCTCCATCAGTAACTTGTGAATGTCATACTTCTGACCGATCAACATTGAAGCTGCGTTGGGGTAGTCCGATCGACTCTTGTACTGTTTCAAGGGAGGCTGACTCGTCATTTCGAGCTACCAGTGGGTTGGGAAGTTTGGTCGCTCGGGAAGGCATACAAAAAAAAATATTCCCTCCAATGCTTGTTGAAGGTCGTCATTTTGTCAAAGAAAACTAAGCTCACTCGGGCTTGGAAAAGAAAAGTCCCCGGCTCAGACAATTTCAGATAATAAAAATAGTGAAAATTTCAGGGAGTGAGAGGAATGCCATGCAAGCGAAACAGAACAACTACCCCGCATAGCAGCCGAAAGGAGTTCGACACTAATTGATGAAGGGAGATGCGAAAGCATTTATAAATGGTGGGAAAGAAGGGATGAATAGGAAATTACAGACCGACAGTAAACTGATCCCTAAAGAAGGTAAGACAGTCGGATGGCAGAGAGTTTGGCCGATCGGAAGAAGAAGGAAGAACAACTTTATACCCAGAAGGAAACTCAAAAGCAGCTGTCAGACTCTCAGCATCGTCGGAGTCAAACCTGGACTCAGTAGATGTGTACCAAAGCCCAGGGACACCGACATGCGCCTGTGAGGAACTCGCCATCGCAGATAAACAAAGACAGCGAAAAAATGTCGAAAAACTCAAAGACAAGGGAGTGCAGAGGAAGAGGGCGATATGTGATTGGAAGGAAGCTTACTGGGAAAAGGTCGTTGAAGGAGCAGGAAAGGAGGAACGTCGTCGGAGCATAAACTGAGTTATCGCCGAAGAGCTCGAAGATGAAGATGCGGAGGAGGAGGAGGCGGCGCGCACGGGCTTATAAGCCTCGGGGCCGGCCAGGCGAAGCCGTCTGATCTAGGTTGCGAAAACCCAGGCAAAGATCGGGTTGTTGAATTTGAAACGCCAAACATCACATTGCCAGCGGATATCCGCTTATCACGTCAAGCGTGCGACGACAACAGTTGGAACACGTGTCGCCTTGCCATGGGGCGACATTTAATGAGAGCAATTAAGGAAGCATGGGATCACACTCAGCCATTATGAGCTGGGATTTGCACGGTCCCTGATGTGGCGAATCTGTCACATCCGCTAATCAAATTGTACAAATGTATATTTTCACTGAACCCCTTAATTTTGCAATGACGTTGTAGTAACGAGCCCAGGATCGATCCGAGGAACCAACGGTAGAATGTAATTTAGGATTGTATTTTTATTCCTATTTTTTGGGGTTTTCGATATAAAAATGGAGGAGTTTAAGCTTGAATCTAAATCTAACAAATGAAATGCAAGTAAATAAGAAATTAATCTAAAGCAATAGTGAAATCTACTTGTGTGCCAACAATCAAACCATAATGCATTGTCACCCTACATTATAATTTAATCATCACCACACTTAAACTACATATGAAATTACAAGACAGAAATAAATCTAATCTAAAGCATGATTTAAACCCTAATTTGAAACCTACAACTTATCAATTAAACAAGCTTTAAAGAAGACTTAAACTAAGCTTCAATTAAGTAAAGAAATGTTAAACTACTTGCTAAAACATAACAACCATTAAAATAAATCTGTTCTAAGCTGTTGAACAGTAAGTAAAAGAACTAGAATGAAATAAAAACCAATCCTCTCACAATCAACTCACAAACTTCATACTCTTGCCGTCACACAAGAGTACCAAAATCGAAACCACCTAATTTCGGACCTCAGTGGAGATTCTAAGCTGTAAATCAATTCGAGGAATGCTCACAAGTGCCGACGGACCACCCCCGGTACGTTGGAAACAACCCAAAAACCCCAAGAATGGCCGAAATCTGAAATCTGGTCTCTGGATCTGATGGAAGGCTGTGGAACGCGGATGAACGTCGAGTGAAGCTCAGGAACACCGGAAGACCACCTCCGAATGTTGCTGATGGGAATCGGAGCCGTCGATTGGAAGACCACCTCCAAATCGAGCTGGAAAAGGGAGATGCCGCGAGCCAAATTCCACCGGAGAGAACACCCTCCAATGGCTCCAGAAGATCGAGATGATGCCGCCGAGATGCTCACTACCGAGATTGAAGCTTGGGAGAGTGATTGGAGAAGGAAAGGGGCCGAAATCCGGAAGATTGCCGCGAGGACGAGGCTGCTGCGCGCTGTGGAGTCGACGAAGAGGAATGCTACTGTAGCTTCTCAGATTTAAATCAGATCTGGATCTGAACGGATGGCTGAGATGATTCCGGGCTAAATCAACGGTGAAAATTCATCCAAAATCCGATCCGAAGGTGATGATGTTGATCTAACGTCTGGATCTACCCTCCCGTAGGTCGGATCGTCCAGATCATCACTGGATGGTCCAGATCTGCCCAGTCTTCAATGAACGGTCCAGATTTGATTTGGCTTGATCAATGGCTAGATGAACTCAGATCTGGATCAAAACTTCTGGATCTTCATCAATGGCTCAGATCTGCTCTCCATTAGGTTGGATTGGCCAGATCTTCAACGGATGGTCCAGATCTCTCCTATTCTTGATGAATGGCCCAAATCGATCCAAAGCTTGATCTTGTCGTTTAAACTCCGATTCGAGCCCAATTTCGGTCCAAATAAATTCAAATCCAAGATCCTTTGATGCCTACAAAATAATAATCAAATATTAGCATCAAATAGCACAAAAATAAGATAATTTGCAATTAAGTCCAAAAATACACACTATGCACAAAATGTGATGTAACCATGATTTAAACTATGAAATCAACATCAAACCATGCATATATGAATCAAAATAATGCAGTAAAATCATGGTTATCAGTCCCCCAGAAATATGGCTGACGTAATCCCGGATCGCACTCACCCAAAGAAGCCCAAGAAAAGATTTCCAAGTATGAATGTTCATTGTACCAATCAATTTAAGGGAGTAGACCTATGGCCGAACGATAATCTTCAACAGGTCGACCGACAGAGAGTGGTCACATAGTTGACCATTGGGCCACGTTAGTCCGATCAAAAACCAAGGACTGTCGAAGTCGATCGGGTGTAAAGCTTCACAGACAATTTTGTCCAGTCAGTCGGACTTGCACCCTCCTTCGACTAGACTTGAGGGGGAGACATATGATACGGTGATAAGGAGGGGCCCCACCCTGTAGAGGATAACGGCCACGGTGGAGGTCAAAGTCAAGGTGGTCAACGCACAGATAGCATTGGTCGGTCAGGCGAGCATGTCTCGACCGGGGGGAGAAGGGTTCGGTCCGACCCCGCCTTTGACACAGGGAGGTGTCAAATGACCGACGCTTAATAGAGTATCGAACATCGAACGGAGGAAGAAATAGTGTGCAGAAGCCAGGTCGAGCAGCTACCCTACTCGGCCAGGCAGCAGGACTCGATAGGCAGAGTGGAACTTTGGCTAAGCGGATGTGACACAAGCACGGTGGAATTCCGGATGAGCGGATGTGACACAAGTGTTGGTGCGGTTAGCACTAACAGTCAAACTCAAGTTTTGATGAATGACAAATTAGGTTAAGTTAGGTTTATCGTTATTTAACACTCTGACCGAGCGTGCAGGTTAAGTCCAGACAGGTCGACGGGCTGACCGAATGTCTAGCACGAAGTCCAAGCGGGTTGACGGGCTGACCGAATGTCTGGCACGAAGTCCAAGCGGGTCGACGGGCTGACTGGACGCTTGGCACGAAGTCCAAATGGGTCGACGGGCTGACCGGACATTTGGCACGAAGTCCAATCAGGTCGACAGACTGATTGGATGCTTGGCACGAAGTCCAGCTAGGTCGACGGGCTGACCGGATAGCTGGCGAGAAGTCCAAACGGGTCGAAGGGCTGACCGGACGTTTGGCAGGTGAGTCACTGGAAGGGAGTGACTATGAGGACGCGTTCCCGAGAAGGGAACATTAGGCGTCGATCTGGCATAGATCCATTTCAGATATCTAAGTCGAGATCGTGGCTAGATTCCGGTCTCGGAAAGACGGAATCTAAGTCATACTCTTTATGTTGAACTTATAAACTGTGCTAACACTTTATTTTGCAAGATACACATTATATATTTGTCTCGGACTAACCTTGTCTTGCAGGAGAAGGACTTTCTGGAGAAAGGAGATCCGAGCGCCCGGAAGGGATCCGGGCGCCCGGAGGCAAACTTTATCCAAGACGCGGTGTCGACACGTGGAGCTCGCTGGTTGGGACTGCTACGTCACACCAGGGCGCCTGGAAGGGATCCGGGGCGCCCCGAGCCTCCTATATAAGGAGGGTCAAAGGCGGAGCTCAAGACAACAACTCAGAACTGAAGAACTGCTCTCCTGCAACGCCGCGATCTCCAACGAGTTTTCTCTCTCTGCTCCATTTCTTTTCATTGTCGGTATTATTTTTCTTGCATTCCTGTACTTAACTGTTTGTAATCGAATATTCGAATTACTAGTGGATTGCCCAACGAAAGCACCCTTGTGTGCAGGCCTTGGAGTAGGAGTCGCCAAAGGCTCCGAACCAAGTAAAATTAGTTCTTGTGTTAGCATTGTTCTGACTTTGTCTTTTCCGCTGCGCTTACTCTTATCGAAAAAATTTTTATAATCGATATTCACCCCCCCCTCTATCGAACAATCACGATCCAACAACAAGCACAGTGGAATTTCGGCCGAGCGAACGTGACACAAGCACAGTGGAGTTTCGACCGAGCGGACGCGACACATACACATTTGAGTTCCGGTGGAGCAGACGGGACATATGAACAGCGAAGTTCTAGTTGAGCGGCCAACCCGCTCGGCCTAGTAGCATACTCTCTCTGTTATCCATCGACATCTTTTTGGGAGGTAGTACTGCTGACACTAGACATGGACAACTAGAAGATCGTACGGCAGAAGCTTCCACTATCACTTTAGTGATATGCTCGGCCTGTTAAGGTACTGTGTCAGGGACACTTTACTGACAAGTCTTTTCAAGGAAAACTTCGAGAAGCATGCTCGCCTTGGAGAGTGTGCACGTGCGCTAAAGGAACTCTATATAAAGGGGGTCCAAGTATCGACGGAGGTAGGAAATACGTGATAGACACTGTTATCACTCTATTCATTCTTATTGCTCCGCCTTCTACTTCATCGTCGATGACTAACTTGAGCATCGGAGGGCCAACACCGGGGACCCTTTCTGTGACTCGACACTGACGTAATCTGTACTGTAGATCAAAACAAAATCTACATAAGATCAATGAGAGCACTACATTTTTAAATTTCTATCTCATAAATTTTCGGACAGAATAAAAACTCTTGATCAACTCGCCCTCGTCAACCCCAGACGTTGATGGGTATCCACCGACCACCGACAAAACTATGAGCTTTTTGAACCTCTAACGAAGTCAATGGAGCTTCAAAGGTTACCTGTAAACACGAGGTAAGGCTCTCGGGAATATGATGGTAAATAATGGAATGAATTATCGGCAATGAGTGTAGCCTAACAGTCACTGGTAAATTTTGATGTGACCAAGTCCGATCACCCATAAAATTAGTCGTAAAGTAAAAACTAAAAAAAAAATCATTCTCCAGAGTAAATTTTGCTTATTGGTCGCTACCCATTCTAGAGACAATTTACCATCTTGAAAAACAATCTCTTCCGAGGTGTCATTTGCGGCCTTGTGGTGTGATCCTGTTCGTGCACTGAGTCGATGGAACTGGGGACGTGGCGCTCTCTGCTGCTCCCCGGTGATCTTCACAGTGACGTAAGCCTCCGATAAACCTGCAACAAAGTCGGGCCGAGAAGGGGTTCCCGGTGACGACCCTCCGACGCTCAAGTCAGGCGACCGCGAGAAGAAATAGAGGCAGAATAAAGACTGTGGCTACAATATATGATGACAGAAAATCATACCTCCGTCGAAGTCCGGAGGTCTTTATATAGGACCCCGGAGAGGCGCGTGCACGCTTCCCGAGGCATGCACATTCCTCAAAGCATACCTTGGGATGACTGTGTCAGAAAGGCATGCCTGACGCCATACCGCAATTGTCCGAACATATCTCTGTCATGTCAGCGGAAACTCCCTCCGTACGATCCTTGATACGGCCCGGCCGCCAACCATGCTGCTTGTCGGTGGCGGACGTCTCGAGAATGACATCACTAGCTGCCCCTTTTGCCCTCTTCTAAGCCCCTTGTCTCTAATTGGGTCGGTCGGGCTGGTCGCTTGGCTTCCCAAGCGCCCGGGTGTACACGTACCTCTGATCGGGCCAGACGTCCGCTTGGTCACACACTCGGATGGGGCATCGACTAGTCATTCGGCAATTCGGCCGAGCAGCTTAGCTACTCAGCATAGTGATTTCTTTATAAAGGAGCTTGTGAGTGTCGGAAGCTCGACCCCAGGTTGAGCTGTCTTCGTGCCAGCCCGGGGTCTACCTAGGCCGGTCGGCCGAGAGATTCCTCCTTGCTCGGCCGAATCTTTGACTTCCTCCGAGCTCGGCCGGACCTTTGACTCTCTCGTGCCATTGACCCCTTCCTCTGTGGGCCCCCGGCCCTTACCACCGAATCACATGTCTTCCCTTCAAGTCTAGTCGAAGGAGGCGGCGAGTCCGACTGACTGGACTGTTGATTTGGTGGCGTGTCTGCCCCTCGGCTGTTGATGTTAGTGTCTATCCGATCGGGGACTACGCAAATGGGTGATGCCAATCGGCGCGTCACCGATTGGTACTTGGAAAGTTTTATTTGCCTGTCGTTGTCCCGTCGCTCTGGTAGCGGTCACGCTGATTATCCCTAGAAAACTCCTCGGCATTTGTGTAAATCATCACTATTAAGGCTGAGCACGCGGCCATGCCCGCATGATGGTGCTCATTAAATGCGACCCATGGGCGAGCGCCACGTGGTCGCGCATCCGTCACCGTTCACTCGAGTCGTCAGGTCTGATGTGACCTTTGGCTTTTCGAATTCGACGGTTAGATCCCCTCCTCGGATCCCGTGACCTGGATCGGATGGCCACGGTCGATCGAGCCCAACGTTTATAAGGACATCTCCTCTTTCCCAGCCGCTTTGCGATATCGCGTGCGCATCCGAAGGCTTCCGCTTCCTCTCGTTCAGCGTTCCGACGAACTCGTTGCTTTGCTTTCTGGTGATCCGTCACCTCCTCCTTTGGTCCTATCTCTCGAAAGGCCCCTTCGCCCTTTTCCTTTCAGTTCTTTTGTGTTTTTCTTCGCACTTTCGTCGTATTTGTGCCCTCTTAGACACTGTTCCGGCCATCCTTTTCCTTAACTTTTGCCATCTCTTGCTTTGGCCCTTATCACCAATGGCTAGTTCCTCTCGTCAGTCCGACCTCGCCCCCGACCTCTGGTATACCACCACAGAGAGCCGTTTCGACGAGAGGGATGCGCTGAACCTCACCCGAACCTTCGAACTTCCGTCTGACCACGAACTAATACTAGCCACACCCTACGATCGGCCACACGACCCTCCGACCGACACTGTTTGCTTTTTTCGAGACCAGTTCGTGGCCGGTCTGCGCTTTCATATTCATCCGTTCATCCTTGAGGTGTGCAATTATTTCCGCCTCCCGCTCGGCCAACTCGTCCCTAACTCCTTTAGGTTGCTGTGCGAGGTGGTTGTCCTCTTTAAGCTGCACGACATCCCCTTAGTCCCTAAGACTTTCCACTACTTCTACTATCCCAAACAGTCCGAGTGGGGTACTTTTCTCTTCCAGTCACGGATCGGTCTTGTTTTCTTCGACAAGATGCCGACCTCAAACAAACATTGGAAGGAAAACTATTTCTATCTTCGTTTTCCCGAGCGACCATCCTTCCGCACTAAATGGCAGACCACTGTGCCGAGCCCGCCGGACCTCGGTAAATATAAAAGTCAGCCAGATTACCTCCACGCAGCCAATTTGCTAGTCGGGCAAAGATTCAGCATCAACAAGCTACTCTACGAGGAGGTGCTATATATATTTGGACTGAGCCCGATCAGAACGAAGCTTCCAAGCAGCATGGGTAAGCGTTTTCCTCATCCCCCTTCCTTTTGGTCTAATTGATTTATTCTTCTTTTATGCAGCCGACATCATGTGGCGCGCCAAGGTTGCTGATCGAATGAAGTTGAAAGCTGCCGAGGTGGGGCGGCGGCTGCGAAGGAGATGACCGATCTGGGCATCGCCCCGGTCGGCTCACACGAGGGCGAGAGCGAAGAAGCTCTGCCAGCAGTTGGAGAATTGGCCGTTCGGATACCTGCAACCGCGTCGGTTGGTGATGCTATCTTGTCCTCCGGACATCCGACGTCGGAAGAAGCGGGGCACTCGGCTGAAGACTGCCCATTGATAATACGCAAACGGCGCCGGACGGACCTCCACACCCAATCAGCTACTTCTGTGGAGCCGGTGACAGAGCAGGTCGGCGCTACCTTTGCCGCAATCACTGCGGTCCTTGCTTCAATCGAGGCCATATCTTCGGACCGCACTCCTTCCCAACTTAATCTGCCTGTGGCTTCCCTTGGGGCGCCGCCCGTCAGTTCCCAGCCACGAGCCCATCTTCGGCTTAGGTGTTCTGGTATAATCTCCACCCCGCTTGGCGAGTCATCCGGGCACGCAACCTCAGCTCAATCTGATCCGAGCGGTCGTCGAGTGGTTAAGGCCATCCTCCACCTCCCCACAGAAGAATTTCTTCTGGCGGTTGATCAGCCAGTCGCCCCAGAGCATCAGATCACTATCCCGGACCGCTCGCCAAGATATGGGAGGATGCGAGGGCCCGCGTCGCATTGATGACTCCTGGCCAGCTCGGAGACAACCATTTACAGCAAGCTACCGGGGTATGCCTCTTAACACAATACATGACTATTTACTTTGGTTCTTGATATTATTCCATCTGAGCGCAGAACTGGGTAGAGAACATCGCGGTTAGCAACCGCCTGGCCGCGTTGGAGGAAGAGTTGAGGAAGCTCCAAATTTCTGGAAGGGCGCCGGCTCAGGGGCCTTCATACGCCACGCTTCAGTCCGAGCTGACCAAAGCAGAGAAACTGCTTACGGCCGAGCGGCACAAGTCCTCTGGCTTGGAAACCAGGGTAGTTGGGCTCGAAGCCCAGGTTAAGTCCCACGACCAGGAGATCAAGCTAGCCACCAACAGAAAAATAGGGTCGTCGCCGATCTAGAAGCAAAGAATGTGCAGGCCAGAGCGCTGGAGCAGTGCGTCAAGGAGTTGGCCGATCTGCTATCTGCCGAGCAAGAGGGTCGATCGGCTGCTGAAGCTAAACTTCAAGAAGACAAGAAAGATCTCCAAGACGCTCTTGACGCTTCCCGAGCTACACTAAAGGAATATCAAGACGGTGAATTAGGCCGCTTCGAGGTGATGAAACAAAACTATCTCCGCTCGGACGAATTTGGCGAGAAGTTTAGCGATCGGCTAGTTCTAGCCTTTGAGGAAGTCATCCGGGCGATAACTGTCTATTTGAAGGCTAAGGGTCATCTCCCGGAGACGGCCTCTATACCTCCCAAAGACACGGCCGGCCTGCTAGAGACCATTCCCGAGCCCATCTTTGATGTACTAGAGTGAGGAGCGTCTTTAACTTGTCTCTGTCTATGTTCTGAAGTTTCGTCTGTATGCTCGCCGTTCTGTGAGTTAACATTATCAGCTTTAATTTGACTTTTAACCTACTTGTCTGTGTATTTTTGAACGATGGGTCAATATAAAACTCTGATTCTGTTGATGTTACTTCTTCGACCGCATTCTTTCCAAGCGGCTTTCGGTAGTCTTCGGGCCGGAGGGTTTATAGTCATCGGTCCGACTCAGGGATTTAACGTCGCCGCTCGACGGTCTTCGGGCCGAAGAGTTTATAGTCGCCGGTCCAACTCAGGGATTTAACGTCGCCACTCGACGGTCTTCGAGCCAGGATTTTTATAGTCGACGGTCCGACTCTGGGATTTAACGTCGCCGCTCGACAGTCTTCGAGCCGGGGTTTTTATAGTCGTCGGTCCGACTCTGGGATTTAACGTCGCCGCTCGACAGTCTTCGAGCTGGGGTTTTTATAGTCGCCGGTCCGACTCAGGGATTTAACGTCGTCGTTCGACGGTCTTCAAGCCTGGGTTTTTATAGTCGTCGGTCCGACTTTGGGATTTAATGTCGCCGCTCGACGGTCTTCGAGCCGGGATTTTTATAGTCACCGGTCCGACTCTGGGATTTAACGTCGCCGCTCGACGGTCTTCGAGCCGGGGTTTTTATAGTCGCCGGTCCGACTCTGGGATTTAACGTCGCCGCTCGGGTGAACGCCTAATTATTCGTCGCTCGGCGCGTTGATGCTGAGTTCGCCTGTCCGGTGAAGGTGACCGGCGACGATAGATCCTCGGCTCAGGCTGACTGACCGGGGGGAGACTTCGGCAATCTCGAGTATTATGGGTGGCTGATTGATGGATTTTGCAAAACATGAGTGTCCATACCTTGCCTTTTTGCCGAGGCCGCTCGGCCGCAATGTGCTGAACGGCGAGCGATCTGAAATCTTGAGGTGGCCTCATCTCCTCGGCATGAGGCCCTTTTGGCGGTTGCTGGTTGATATGTGTTCTCCGTTCGGTTTGGGATGGGGGTTCACCCGACGCTTTCTTCTTTTGGGCCGCTTGTGCTTCCTCCACGTTAATGTACTCACTCGCTTTTTTCAGCATGTGGTCGTAGTCGCGAGGCGGCTTCCTGATGAGCGAGCGGAAGAAGTCCCCATCGACTAAGCCTTGTGTAAAAGCATGCATCATTATCTCAGACGAGACCGTGGGAATGTCTATACCTGTTTGGTTGAAGCGCTGGATGTAGGCTCGGAGAGTTTCTTTCGGACCTTGCTTCATGGAAAAGAGGCTGACGCTAGTCTTCTGATAGCGTCGGCTGCTGGCAAAGTGATGGAGGAATGCCGTTCGGAAATCTCTGAAGCTCTTAATTGATCCGTCCGGCAACCTTTGGAACCAGCGTTGAGCTGTGCCGGATAATATAGTGAGGAAGACTCTGCATTTAACTCCGTCGGTGTATTGATGAAGAGTAGCAGCGTTATCGAACTTACTGAGATGGTCATCTGGATCAGTTACGCCATTATACTCCCCGATCGATATCGGAGCGTAATGCTTCGAGAGCGGGTCTTGTAAAATCGCCTCAGAGAACTGGCGATTGACCCGCATGGGGGATGACTCTATACGCGGTGCTTTCCCCTTTCTGGCGCCCCGCACGGGCGCTTCATCGGACGATCCCTGGTTGGCTAGGGCCAGCTTTGACGAAGTCTGGAACAGTGCTCGATGAAACGGAATGGGGGCAGCCGGCGCGTCTCCTGGTGTGCCGGTTTGCCCTTTGTTCTGAGTCCACGTAGAATATTGTTCTAGTCGGTCCTCCATGGCCGCTCGACCTCCAGAGACCGAGGCGGCCTGCTGCGCTATCCTCTCTGCTTGGGCCTTCTGCTGTTGCTCAACCATCTTTGCGGGTCGCGCTTGGATGAGTGCTTCGAGCTCCTCGGGAGAGAGCGTTACTATGAGTTGGCGTCCAACTTCTTCCATCTTCTCGACTCGGATTCAGGTGCGTTCCCACAGACGGCGCCAATTTGATCCTGTCTGTGCACTGAGTCGATGGAACTGGGGACGTGACGCTCTCTGCTACTCCTCGGTGATCTTCACAGCGACGTAAGCGTCTGATGAACCTGCAACAAAGTCGGGTCGAGAAGGGATTCCCGGTGACGATCCTCCAACGCTCAAGTCAGGCGACCGCGAGAAGAAATAGAGGCAGAATAAAGACTGTGGCTACAGTATACGATGATAGAAAATCATACATCCGTCGAAGTCCGGGGGTCTTTATATATGATCTCGGAGAGACACGTGCACGCTTCCCGAGTAGACCCGACCCCGGGCCGGGTCTGGCCCAGACCCGGCCCGGGCCCGTAACCGGGTCAACGGGCCGGTTGCCCGTTGACCCGGTTCGCCGGGTCGAACCGGAACCGGCCCGGCAAGTTGCCGGACCCGGTTAACCGTCGGTTCAACCATTTTTTTTTTTTTTTAACGGCTTGAACCGCCGGTTAATCGACGGTTCATAGTCGTTAGGAGAGGGTGTAGGGATTTTTTTTGGTATTTTTTTTCAACAATTAGGATCATTTGATCGTTTTTTTATCAATGGCTATGATTTAGTATCCGTTACTATCAAAACTCTATAAATAGAGAGTTTATTTCATCGTTTTCACAAACATCTTCTCTACTCTTAATCTCAATTTCGTATTATCTACGCGCTTTCGTTTCCAATTTTCAATTACAATACCGCGGAGGTGCGTCATCTCGAGCTCGGAAGGGAAAGGAAATAATGAATCTATGGGAGAAGGACTCCAAAATTTAATCCACCAATGATGAGATCGAGCATCTTCCGAATCTGACACCCGAAATACAAGGAAATACCGATGCAATTACTTCTAAGGTTCGGGAACTTCCTCCTCTAAAGTCTTCTATTTTCACTAGACATTTTGAGAAGGTCACTCTTACGTCTGAAGAAATGCGTGCAAAATGTAAGCATTGCAATGCTTCCTACAAATTTCTAGCCGACGGCGGCTATGGGTCATTGAAACGACATGCAGAAACGAAGCACCCGATGGAATTTGGACTCAACCATTCTCAAACACAATTATTAAGATTTTCTTCAACTAGCGGTAATACCGATTCCGGTTTATTTTTATATTCGGATAATAAATTAAGAGAATCATTAGCTAAATTTGTTTCCGTAGAATATCTTTCTTTTAGTTTTGGATCTAAATGCACATTTGAAGATTTTTGTAAAGAATCTCTTAATCCATGTGCTAAACGTGTTCCTAGGACTACACTTACTCGTACAATTAAAAATTAGTAAAACAAGGAAAAAGAATTTAATTGATGAATTTAGTAAATTAGATAATAAAGTTTCTTTATGTTCCGATATTTGGAGTGATCATTGGCAAACACATTCGTATATGGGTGTGACTTGCCATTGGATCGATAACTCTTGGAATCTCCAAAAAGATTATTAGCTTATAGAGTTTTTGATGAATCACATAATGCTCATAATATCGCACAATTATTATGTTTAATTTTAGAAGAATATGATTTAACTCATAAAATATTTTCAATATCATTAGATAATGCTAGTTCTAATACCGCTTGTATAGATGATCTAAAATTTGTTTGTCAACCTATTATTGGAGGTTTATTTTTCATATTCGTTGTGTATGCCATGTTTTAAATTTATGTGTTCAAGATGGTTTAAAATTTTAGAAAGTTATATTAAACCAATTAGAATTGCAATTTCTTATTTATGGTCTCATCCATCTATAATGAAACAATGGGGTAGGTTTTGTAAAATTAATGGAATGAGACCTAAAAATTTCCACGTGATGTACCAACACGTTGGAATTCAACATACCAATTATTACAAGATTCATTTCAATATAAAGAATTATTATGTTCATTTTTTGCACAAAACACTAATGCTAATATATATTTATTTTCACAACAATGGAATATTTGTAGTAGTATTTGTGAA
The DNA here is from genome assembly GCF_018446385.1 of Zingiber officinale. Lineage (NCBI taxonomy): Eukaryota > Viridiplantae > Streptophyta > Magnoliopsida > Zingiberales > Zingiberaceae > Zingiber > Zingiber officinale. The sequence goes on from NC_055990.1 coordinate 28,946,556, forward strand.
ATTTTAAAAGATATTTAATGATGCAACCAACAACTTTCCGGTGTTTATTATCCTGTTCAATTAGTTTTAGAAAATTTTTCTAATATAGTATTAGTTTTAAATGAACATATTAATAATGAATCTTTATCTCCTTGCATCTTAGCTATGAAAACTAAATGGGAAAAATATTTTTATTTAATTTCTGAAATTTATTTAATTGCATTTGCTTTAGATCCTAGATTTAAATTAGAAGTTTTACAAGAAATGTTAACTTTATATTATGATGCTTTAATTCCAATTAAAGATTCTTCTTCCCGATCCATTAATATTATATATAATGTTAGAATTTATTTATATGATATTTATAATCAATATTATGCAAAATATGGAACACAAATTAATATTTCTGAAATTCAACAAACTACTAGTAGTAATTTAAAACTTACAAAAGCACAACTCTTATTAAAAGAACGGACAAAACGTCCACGGGGATCCTCAAGTTCCACACAGAACTTGAGAATTATTTTACGACTTCTTTTGATTTTAATGAAGCAGATAGCGAAAACTTCGATATCTTAAAGTGGTGGTCACTGAAGGCTCAAAGCTTTCCCGTTCTCTCCGTGATCGCAAAAGAAATTTTAGCTTGTCCAGTGTCAATTGTTGTTGTGGAGCAGACGTTCAGTCCGGCGGCAACATATTAGATGAACGACGATCAACTTTGTCTCCGACTCATTGGAAGCCCAAGCATTCTTGGACGATTGGACCGAGCGGAGAAAAGAATCCAAGGAATGCAACTTTCGGATGACGAAGTTGAAGATTTTGATACTGAAGGAACAAATACGACGAGAACGGGAAATGAGAATGAAAATGTAAAAGGATAAAAATGTAAAAGAACTACGTGGGCTTTGATTCCCCTAAAGGGATACGTAGGCAACTTAAATAAGTGCAAGCCCTTTTTTCCAATAAATTTTAATTTCTAATTTTTAATTTTTAATTTTTTTAACATATTAATCTTGAACCGTGAACCGAACCGTGAACCGGCGGTTCTGAACCGTGAACCGTAACCGTCTTGGGCGGTTAAGGTTAAGGGTCGACCTGCCTGGAACCGTCGAACCGGCGGTTCCGAACCGTCGAACCGTCGGTTCCGAACCGTGGTCAGGTCTATTCCCGAGGCGTGCACGTTTCTCAAAGCATGCCTTGGGATGACTGTGTCAGAAAGGCATGTCTGACGCCATACCGCAATTGTCCGAACATATCTCTGTCATGTCAGCAGAAACTCCCTCCATACGATCCTTGGTACGACTCGACCGTCGACTATGTTGCTCGTCGGCGGCGGACGTCTTGAGAATGACATCACTAGCTGCCCCTTTTGTCCTCTTCTAAGCCCCTTGTCTCTAATTGGGCCGGTCGGGCTGGTCGCTTGGCTTCCTGAGCGCCCGGGTGTACACGTACCTCTGACCAGGCCAGATGTCCGCTCGGTCACACACTCGGATGGGGCATCGACTAGTCGTTCGGCAATTTGACCGAGCAGCTTAGCTACTCAGCATAGCGATTTCTCTATAAAGGAGCTTGTGAGCGTCGGAAGCTCGACCCCAGGTCGAGCTGTCTTCATGCCGGCCCGGGGTCTACCCAGGCCGGTCGACCGAGAGATTCCTCCCTGCTCGGCCAAATCTTTGACTTCCTCCCAGCTCGGTCGGACCTTTGACTCTCTCGTGTCATTGACCCCTTCCTCTGTGGACCCATGATGATTAATTTATGAGTGAAAAGTGTTGTTGTCTATAGGAAGATGATTCATACGGATATTGTGATAAATCAATAGATACGGTAAAAATAGACGATTCTGTTGCCGCTCATTTTCAACGTCTCTATCAATTCATCCCTAGATCAACACGGAAAAAATAAATAACGAATGACTATTAATTATTAATATAAATGGCCGAGGTATAAAAAAAATATACTTAGACACGTCAAATTTTAATACCAAAATGATAATATCTCATATCTCAACTAATGTACTAGATAAATGATTTATATGGTCGTGTTTATAAGTCCAAAGTCAATTTTCAAAGAGTACGAAATGCCTGATTGTCTCTGAAAGTGTTATTTGTTTATATGAATTTTTAAGTGAAATTAAACTGAGGCACAAAATGTTCTTAAAAAAAATACTGCTTTGGAAGCTAAAGGAAAAAAAAAAAAAATCATAATTAGTATTATTTAAGATTTTAGAATCATGTGAGAGCAGTTATAACTGGTGCCATTTTGCCTAACTTATTTTTTTACTGGTCAAAATAATTTTAAGTGAAGAATAAATAATTTCATCAAAAATTGTTTTTTTTTTCTTTTTGATGACGTAGGAAATAAAATATACTAACACAATAATAAATTGGCTGACGCCATGACGGTGAGCCGCCCCCGTTTCCGTCACCCGCGACAGCGAACGCCTGCGCTTACCGCGGACCCATCGACACCGAGAAGTCGGTCGGAACGCTAACCCTCTCGGCCCACACCTTCGATTCAAGGAACGCCTTCGATACCTTCCCGGCCACCCACATCATCTCCGGCCGAGCCGCCGGTTCCGACTCCACGCACCGTAGCGCCACCCGGATCAGCTTCTGCGCCGCATCCACCGGGAACGAGTCCCGCAACCGCCGGTCCATCCACCTCCGTATCCGCCCCCACCGATCCTCTTCATCGTCGTCGTCGCCTGCCCCCATCGCCTTCCGCGCCGTGTCGATCAGGGATACTACGTCGAACTCCTTCCGTTCCTTGTCGTACCTGTACTTGAACGGCTCCTCGCCCGAAAGCAGCTCCAGTAGTACAATTCCAAAGGAGAACACGTCGGACCGACGGGAGACGGGTGCGCCGGAGATCACCTCAGGCGCCATGTACCCCCGTGTGCCTTCAATGTGCTTCTGCCGCTCACCCTGCCCTTTTCTCCTCGGCGAGGGAATTGGGGTAATTTCGCCTTCTTGTTCCTCGAGGGGATCAGAAATCTCCCCTGCGAGATCCGCAGCGCCGAAATGGCAGATCTTGGCGCGGAAATCGGGTTCGGTGACGATGATGTCGGAGCTAGTGACCCGATTATGGACTCCGGAGGCCGCCGAGGAGTGATGGTGGATGTACTCGAGGCCTTGAGCGACGTCGACCGCAACCAGAACTCGGGAGATCCAGGAGGCGAGCGGAGTGAAGCCAGGGTTCCGCGCGTTGCGAAGGCAATCGGCGAGTCTAGCGCCGTGAACGTACTCGTAGACGAGGTAGACGTATTCGTCCGCGGAGGATGCGCCGAGAAGGCGAGCGAGGCTGCTGTGGTGGGATCTACCCAGGGCGGCAAGACGGGCGGCGAGGTCCTCTCGCTGGCGGCGGAGGGATTTCTGGATGACGACGACGTCCCGGCCGCGGAGGTTACAGCGCCAGGCGGAGGAGGCGGCACCAGGGAGGCGCTTGAAGAGGAAGTTGTTGGTGGCGGCGCAGACCTCCGAGAAGGGGTAGAGGCCAGGAGCCTCCGGCAGGGACGAGCGGACGGAGGCGAGGCTGAGGGCGGAGGAAGAGGAGGATGTGAAAGCGTGAGAAGAGGATGAAGTAGCGGAATTAAGGGGTCGGCGGAGAGGTCGGCCACCTGGATCGGTGGGAGTTCCGTTCAAGGAAGCGGAGGCATAGGCGGAGGGAGGCGCAGTGGAGGCGGCGGCGCTGGCTCGCGATCTACTCCTGGATCCAGGTTCCAATGCCTCGGTGGCGGCCCGAGACCTGCACATTGAGCGGAAACATAGGATCGGGGCGGCGGTGGAAGTTAACGGCGGTGGGAGAAGGGCTGCAGAGGAGATAAGGCCGGTGACGCCAGCGCCGAAGAGGAGGCCGATGCGGTAAAATAATGGGCCGATTCGGTTCGCGTACCGTGTATAAATAGGTAAAGGCCCAATTCGATTGGATGGAGACGGGAACATCTAAGATGGATTCTACAAGTTAGCGAGAATAGTCACTAATTATATTACGATTTTATTTTTTGAATATATATATATATATATATATATATATATATATATATATATATATATATATATAATACAATAAAATAGAATATTAGCTGTATACATTTCAAACCACCAATGTTGACCCAGGGAGCACTGGCCAATTAAGTGCGCTCACATACGGTTACCTGGCATCTGCATTGATTACTTGCTCACCTCCATCGTTTTCGCTATCGCATTTGTTCACGCCCTTCCCGTTCCAACCTCGTCTGGATCCTTCGGTGGTTGAGTAGGAAGGAGGAATAGTAGTAGAAGAAGAGGTCTCCTAGCTGCCTCGTTGTGTTGACTTCGTCATCGCCGCTGGTCGCTGGTCGCGCCATGGGGGCTCGGGGTCGTATCCTTTGAGGAGATCTGTCCTCAACGGGATCCCCAATTGCCTTGGGTTTTGCGTGCTCCATCCGTCGGCGTTCTTGATTCAGTATCCTCAGAAACCGGTGAGTTTAAATTTGTATATATGCCCTTCAACTTGTTTGTTGGAAAAGGTTGGATTTTGTGGAGTGTTGACGAAGTAGAGGCTCAAGTATGTCTGTTTGTAATTCCAGTTTTGACACTGAAATCCGTGGCTTGATTGATCTGATAAAGTATTCTAATTTGCTTATGGGTTTAATCCTTTGTTTATTTGAATGTAATTTCAGGTTATAGATACGGAGGTGATGTCATACCTATTCTTTATTTTTCTTTGATTAAAACCTAATCTTGATTCAAGTTTAATTACAATTCAATATCTATATCAGTATTTAAGGGCTAAGAGTTTTTCTTATTTTGATGTGAAATAGGATCTAAAAGAGTCATGTTCTGTAGATAGGATATGTCAATTGCGAACACTAATTCTTCTCTGATCACGGAATATATCTTGTATTTCTGTCATAGTTTGATTTCTTCCTCTGAGTCTGAAGTGTTTACTCTTTGTTGATTGCAGTTATTGCATCAAGGATTCAAAATTCTTATTTGGACTGTGAAGATATCAACCATTTAGTTTCTTTTCTGTGAGACATGAATTGCTTCTCGACCCGAAATGAAGCCACCAAGGGGGACTCCCAGGCTAGGATGTCTGGGTCAATTCGGTCTAATAGCACCACATCTACTGAGCATGACATGAGGAGGTCAGGATCTGAGTTCAACTCTGGGGATGTTACTGATATCAGCTCTGGCTCAATGGGAAGGTCACATTATCCCAGTTTCTCCCAGAAACCGAACAATCTCAGAGTGTTCACGTTTTCAGAACTGAGGAATGCCACAAGAAACTTTAGCAGGTCGCTAATGGTTGGGGAAGGTGGTTTCGGATGTGTTTATAGGGGGGCAATCAAGAGCCTTGAAGACCAAAATTCTAATATTGAAATTGCAGTTAAGCAACTAAATCGCAAGGGAGTGCAGGCAAGTCTTTTTCCTTTCTTTACATATCTTGCTCGAATTATGACCATGTTCTTCTACATTTCCAAATTCATCTAACATTGAATAAACAGTGTTTGGCTATTCAAGTAGCTAAATGGTCTGAAACAATCTTCTCATAGCGCTTATACGAGGGATACAAAGCTAAAGACAGTTATAGGACATTTCCATTGCTTTCGCTAGGATTCTATATCTATGGTAGATAGTTGTTTTCAGTGGCATTATGAATTCATTATCTACTACTTGTAGGGACACAAAGAATGGTTGACAGAAGTTAATGTTCTCGGGGTGCTTGAACATCCGAATCTGGTCAAACTTGTGGGCTATTGTGCTGAGGATGATGAAAGGGGAATACAACGTCTTCTTGTGTATGAATACATGCCAAATAGAAGTGTGGATGATCATTTATCGAATCGATCTAGGACAACACTTTCTTGGCCCATGCGATTAAGAGTGGCTCTTGATGCTGCTCGCGGCTTGGCCTACTTGCATGAAGAAATGGAGTTTCAGGTATCAAACTTCTTAGTTAACTCAGTATATATAATTTGGTCAATTTTTAGGTGATTGGTTTTGTCAACAACATAGTAATTGCTTTCTTTTCTCTTTCAATGGACAGATTATTTTTCGCGATTTCAAAACTTCCAACATTCTCTTGGATAAGGACTGGAAAGCAAAATTGTCTGACTTTGGAATGGCTAGACAGGGACCAACAGAGGGAATAACTCATGTTTCAACTGCAGTAAGTCATGCTGCTCTTCGCCCTGTTTATTTTATCAGCCATTTGGATTCAAATTCTTTAATGCAATGGTGAACACTATCCACTGAAACATTTGACAGGTGGTAGGAACTTTGGGCTACGCAGCTCCGGAGTACCTGCAAACTGGTCGCCTGACTTCGAAGAGCGACGTATGGAGCTACGGAGTCGTCCTCTATGAACTCGTCACCGGCCGGCGACCGATAGACAGAAACCGTCCCAGAGGCGAACAAAAGCTCTTGGAGTGGGTCAAGCCATACATAACCGATGCCAAGAAGTTGCGCATAATCATGGACCCAAAGCTACAAGACGACTACTCTCTCAAGTCCGCGACGAGGCTCGTTTACGTGGCGAACCGCTGCCTCGTGCGGCTGCCCAAGTCGAGGCCCAAGATGAGCGAGGTGGTGGAGATGCTGCGGCAAATTGTGGGGGACGCAGAGGTCACGGCTCCGCAAGCACCTTTAAGGAGTTCAGAAGAGAAGACCACGCCGGAGAAAAAGAAGGGCATCAAGAGGGCTATGGGAGATCGGAAAATGTGCGAAAGCCTGGGTTTGGGGTGCCACGGATGGATGCTCAAGCTTGTGAAGACCCATTGACGACGATGAGATCGACAGTCATGATTTTTCGACACGGTGACGCTTCTCAGTTCATAGTAATAAGTGTCGGTAGCTGCATCAGAATGTATGCTTTTTCTCGAAGCTTGTTACATGTCAAATATATGTCACCCTTACAAATGTAGAGATACTGGATCTTTATTTTGTACGTCGAATCATTCTCCAACTGACCTAAATGTGCTTAATTAATTTTACATTATGTAGGAAGCGTTGGGGTTCTCGTAAACATCTTAATTAATTAATTAATTAATGATCTTGTTCATCTCCGTTTTAAGCATTAATCCTCATGAGTCCAAGGGGGAGCAAACAGGAGTGGAGGGAAGGTTTAAATAAAGGTCGGATGAAGAACGTCCAACGAGACAGGCAAGGGCATAGTCAAGATTTAAAATTATCTGAAGTTGATCATCGGTGTTGGTGTTCTGGCGATGATGGTTGCGGTCGAATCGTGATGACAGGGCAAAGTACGTCGCTTGTGGCAGGGAGAGCAGCGATGACAAAACTATCAACAGGGATAACAATGAATGTGATGTCGTGATAATCAGGGAGGAAGGTAGCAACAATAGGGGCACGACTATGGTTGCGGTAATGTCCCACAGATATAGCGTACTAATAAGGAGAAGGTTTGCCACGGTTGTGTTAGTCAAGTTGCGGCTAGACGCATGCGACGAGGAGTAAAGAAAGTGACGTGCGCCAGATAAAACAGAACACGTAGGGAGGTAAAGCAACAAATAAGAAAAAAACTTAGATTTAATTAAATTTTTTAACAATCTAATAGAAAAAACTAAGTACTGAAATAAAATTACTATAGATCATATCATATGAACTAAAATAAAATAAGAATAGAGTTGGAATAAAATTTTGCTTATAAGTCTTGAAAAATAGGTGAAGTTGGGTGGCTCTGCCTCTAAGACAGGTGAGGTTAGTTTTCATACTGCTCAGCTGGGGTTCAGTGATTTAAGCCTTAGGGGAGGCCGTGCAAGTGCTCCATCGGTAGGAATCGTGCGATGGAGATCAAATCAATAGTCGGTGGCAACGAGTCAATGGCGTGGCATTTTTTTTTTTATTGATTTTTACACCGGATATCCCTTTTACGTGGATTAATCTTGGAATAATGATCCATCCGTTCTACGTACATTTTTTATAAGTCATCTGATCCCATAGGTCATCCGAGTTGATATGTAGTGGGATACTTACTACATAAGATCGTAGGGTCGAAACTCAAGGTAGTCAGAGTGTAAATCCCCGGTCCCTGTGCAACTCACCCCACCTGCCACATGCTCGCTCAGGATGCTGTGATTTACCTCCCTCGTGATGGCCTTGGGTCGGGTGCGGCGGGGGCGTTGGGGACGAATGATTTCGTCCTTTTTATCACATTTTTTATAAGTCATCTATCCCCTCGGGACGATGTGATGATTAAAACATGGGGTGTTATCACATGAGGTCTTGGGGTCGAAACTCGGTATGATCGAGCATAACCTCTCCCATGTCTTGACCATTTGCACTAATGGCTAGTAACCACCCGTGATTTACCTCCTTCGTGTTGGCCTAGAGACGGGTTGGCGGGGGCGCTGAGAGTGAGCGAATCACCTTTTTGTCACATTTTTTATAAGTCATCAGTCCCCTCGGATGGATCTAATGGCTAGCGCATGAGATGTTGCCACAATGAAGTCTGGGGTTCAAATCTCGGCAAAATCGAGGTAAATACCTCCCTTATGTGCTAGTGACTATTCTAAAGTATAGTAGCCGCCCGTGATTTACCTCCTCCGTGTTAATCTTGGGACGAATTGACGGGGACACTGGGACAAACGTATTCACTTTTTGCCACAAATTTTTTATAACTCATCAACATAAATATCTTGAGAAGTGTTTTTAAATTAATTATTTATTAAAGAAAAATTTTATTTGTTAAGTTATTGAAATTCCATCCATAAATATTTAAGGAAGTGAAAAGACATTCTACGGATGTATCATTCAGAAATTGAAGTGTCATTGTCATATTGAACTTTGAAAACAGTTGATTTGACTTAAGTTGGCTAACAATTGGTCTGTAAAATTATGGAATTACCCCCTTCAGATTGGATTTAGATGTAGTTAAATATCTTTTGTATCAAATGAATGGGACTAGTAGATTTAAGTTTGGAAAACTTATTGTGCACGGAAATATGTTTCACTTCATTATTATTATTATTATTATTATTATTATTATTATATTCTTAACTGTTAATTTTAAAGATGATAGATTTAATTTTTTAAATTATTTTTTATTCATCCTAGATGATTCAGTATCACTGGCCATCATTTAAATCCAAACAAATAAATTATGAGGTCATTTTTACTTTGTATGAGAAAGATTGACACCTAATAGAATATTTTATACCAACAGAAAATTAATCCTCAAATCTATTGAAATAATCATAAATGACTTGTATAGTTACCAATTGTGCTAACTAGTAAACTAGATGTGTGATAGGTCCTCGTAATTTATAAACTTTGATGTCAATTTTAAATTATTTCCATTTTCGAAGTTTTGAATCCATACTGCCAAAAATAAATCAATCAAGTGTATATATATATATATATATATATATATATATATATATATATATATATATATATATATATATATATATATATATAGAGGCGTAGTTATATTAGGCTTGGATGCGGTCGTATCCCCTAAAATTTAAAGAAAATATTAATACGATGGGAAAAAATTTAAAAAAATATATAATCATAAGATTTGAAACTTTCTCATCTTTTTGGCAAAAAAATTCCAATTAAACCCCTTTCAACCTAACCCATTTGCCTCCTTTGCCAAATCAATTTTTTTTATCCGTTTTCTTCTCCCTTCTCTAATCCCACTTTTATTTTCCTCTTTTCATTTTTTTTCTTCCTATAATTTCTTTCGTATTCTTTTTTCTAACTCTAATTTTATCCACAAAATCTTTCGCGACATGTCGCTACCTTTATAGCCCAAGTCGCTATCGTCGGACACCGATTGTTACCATCGTCACTGTCATTTGTTGCATGGTAGTTATCTTCACTTGGCTAACGTCGTCTCTTCACCGATGCTCCATAAAAAAATACCTTTTAATTGAGGTGAAATTTACTTAATTGATTTCTTTCGCTTAGCTGACACCGTTATTTGCTACCAGCATCACCGTCATCGTTCGCCAACTCCGTCGCTTTGCCCCTCCCGAGTGAATTGAAAATCCTAGCTACGCCACTATATATATATATATATATATATATATATATATATATATATATATATATATATTATGCGATGATAAGGAGAAGTCACGTGGCACGGATCAATTGTCGCGATGTAAGTCAAGGTCAAGGCGGTCAACGCCAGGGTTGTAGGGCTCATCCGCAGAACCCGAGTGAAGGGTGACTAATCGGTCATTCGGATGAACACTAGCCGCTTGGATATATAGGCCGATCGGATGTACATCAGTCGACTGTGCCCGGACGACTCGGAGATGGCCAACCGAGATATCCACCTTGCTCGACGTATGGCCTTAGGGGTAGAGAGAATCAAATAAAACACTTCATCATTAAATGAAACCAAGATAAAGGAAAACATGTCATCATTAAATACAAAGAAAGGTATAAAAGGGAAGTTTCATACTTCAAGATGATGGAAGATTCCTTTCCTGCTAAAATTCTCTTCCTATTTGCTATTTTTGACTTGGGCGTCGAAAGGCCAACTACAGTGTTGTACCCAAAGGATACAAGATATTCCATTGGTATGAAGCCTTTTGGTAGAGCCCAAGAGCAAAGCCATGAGGGTCTAAGCCCAAAGTGGACAATATCATGCCACTGTGGAGATATGTGGACATCCTTTGGGCGCAACAAATGGTATCAGAGCCATGGTACGAACTAGATACCAAGTGGGGTGGACTTGAACGAAGTTGAGGGTGGGCCCGAAGTAGGTCAAGGTGACTAGGCGCGGATGCTTGCGGGGAAGCCCAGAGCAGGTCAGGATGACCGGATGCTCGCGGGAAGGCCCAGACCATGAGAGTAATTGTGGTTCTTCGTTTGAGGGGAGAATTGTTGGGGTTCAATCAAAGTCCCACATTGAAAAGATTTGGAAAAGATCATGGGGTTAAAAGGATGCATCATATCTTCATTGGCTTGAGGCCTTTTGGGTAGAGCCCAAGAGCAAAGCCATGAGGGCCTAGGCCCAAAGTGGACAATATCATGTCATTGTGGAGATATGCGGACATCCTTTGGGCGCAACAAATGGTATCAGAGCCATAGTACGAACCAAATACCATGTGGGTGGCCTTGAACGAAGTTGAGGGTGAGCCCAGAGTAGGTCAGGGTGACCGAATGTTCGTGGGAGGCATAGAGCAGGTCAGGGTGATCGGATACTTGTGCGAAAGCAAATAGGTCAGGGTGACCATATGCTCGCAGGGAGGCCCGAAATAGGTCAGGGTGACCGGATACTCGCAGGGAGGCTTGGAGCAGGTCAGGATCACTGGGTACTTGCGGTGAGGAGAGTAGGTCAGGGTACCCGGATGCTCGCAGGTAGGCCCGGAGTAGGTCAAGGTGATCGAGCGCGGATGCTGGCGGAGAGGCCCGGAGCAAGTCAAGGTGACCGAATACTTGCAGGGGGCAAGTAGGTTAGGGTGACCAGATGCTCACGGGGATGCTCGAAGCAAGTCAGGATGACCGAGTACTTGCAGGGGGGGCCTGGAGCAGGTCAGGGTGACCGGATACTTGCGGTGAAGTGAGTAGGTCAGGGTGGCCGGATGCTCGCAAGTAGGCCCGAAGTAGGTCAAGGTGACCGGGCGCGGATGCTTGCGGGGAGACCCAGAGCAGGTCAAGATGACCGGATGCTCACGGGAAGGCCCGGACTATGAGAGTAATCGTGGTCCTTCGTTTGAGGGGAGAATTGTTGGGTTTCAATCAAAGTCTCACATTGGAAAGATTTGGTAAAGATCATGGGGTTAAAAGGATGCAAGATATTTCCATTGACATGAGACTTTTTGGGTAGAGTCCAAGAGCAAAGCCATGAGGGTCTAGGCCCAAAGTGGACAATATCATGCCATTGTGGAGATATGTGGACATCCTTTGGGCGCAACAAATGGTATCAGAGTCATGGTACGGACCAGATGCCAAGTGGGATGGCCCTGAACGAAGTTGAGGGTGGGCCTAGAGTAAGTCAGGGTGACCAGATGTTCGTGGGAGGCCTGGAGCAAGTCAGGGTGATCGGATACTTGTGCGGAAGCACGTAGTTCAAGGTGACCAGATGCTCGCAGGGAGGCCCGAAGTAGGTCAGGGTGACCAGATACTCGCGGGGAGGCCTGGAGCAGGTCAGGGTGACCGGGTACTTACGGTGAGGCGAGTAGGTTAGGGTGGCCGAATGCTCGCAGGTAGGCCCGGAGTAGGCCAAGGTGGCCGAGCGCGGATGTTGATGGGGAGGCCCGGAGCAAGTCAAGGTGACCAAATACTTGCAGGGGGTCAGGGTGACCGGATGCTCATGGGGAGGTCCGAAGCAGGTCAGGATGACCGAGTACTTGCGGGGGAGCCTGGAGCAGGTCAGGGTGACCGGGTACTTGCGGTGAGGCGAGTAGGTCAGGGTGGCCGGATGCTCGCAGGTAGGCCCAAAGTAGGTCAAGGTGGCCGGGCACAGATGCTTGCAGGGAGGCACAGAGCAGGTCAGGATGACCGGATGCTCGTGGGAAGGCCCGAACCTTAAGAGTAATTGTGGTCCTTTATTTGAGGAGAGGATTGTTGGGGTTCAATCAAAGTCCCACATTGGAAAGATTTTGTAAAGATCATGGGGTTAAAAAGGATGCAAGATATCTCCATTGGCATGAGGCAATTTAGGTAGAGCCCAAGAGCAAAACCATGAGGACTTAGGCTCAAAGTGGACAATATCATGTCATTGTGGAGATATGCGGACATCCTTTGGCACAACAAATGGTATTAGAGCCATGATATGAACTAGATACCAAGTGTGGTGGACTTGAACGAAGTTGAGGGTGGGCCCGAAGTAGGTCAAGGTGACCAGGCGCGGATGCTTGCGGGGAAGCCCAGAGCAGGTCATGATGACCGGATGCTCGCGGGAAGGCTCGGACCATGAGAGTAATTGTGATCCTTCGTTTGAGGGGAGAATTGTTGGGGTTCAATCAAAGTCTCACATTGAAAAGATTTGGTAAAGATCATGGGGTTAAAATGATGCATCATATATCCATTGGCATGAGACATTTTGGGTAGAGCCCAAGAACAAAGCCATGAGGGCCTAGGCCCAAAGTGGACAATATCATGCTATTGTGGAGATATGTGGATATCCTTTGGTCACAACATATAGGGACCCCTTCCCTGGTTTGGTTTTGTCTTGAAGAGTACCGAGGAGCGAGGTCTTCTTCCAGTTAGTGTTCACGTCATCCCCAGCTTTCCAGCTTCTCGATCTCTAACATGATCATTTTGGCGTCGTTTGTGGGAATGCCACCTGTATTCGAACAAGAAGATGGAAGACACTGGACGATTTACAACGATGGTGCTGACGCAAAAAGAACTCGATATGGTGATACAAGCCCGAACGACGAAGATAGTTTAACAGCAACAAACTGTTGGTGCGAGAAGCATCAGACGATCGAACCCAAGTTTTGATAATGGCAAAGGGTTCAAAGTTAAGTCGTATTGTGATCTAACAAGTTCATGGAGCTTGCAGGAAAGTCCTAAGTGATACTTAGGCAAAAGTCCTAGCTGTGGTTAGGCAGGTGGAAAACCCTAGGGGGTGGTAACCGTAGGTCATAAGGGGTGGTAACCCTATGCGGAAAGTCTTGGCGGGTCGAGAGCCTCAGGCAAGAGTCCTAGGGGGGCTAACCCTAGGTGGAAAGTCTTGGTGTCGCGAATTAGGTGGAAGACTCGACGGGACGGGAAGCGAAAGTCCAGCAGAAAGTCTGGAAGTTTTGAACGCTGAGCAAAAGTCCAGTCGATCTGGAGGATCGCACTGGCAACAGGTAAATCTCCTGAGTGGAGTAGGTGAGGACGCGTTCCCCGTAGAGGAAATAGTAGGCGTCGGGTCGACCTAGGGTTTCCGGTTGGAAATCCGAAGTCAGACCTGGACAGTCCGATGACTATCGATTATATCACTTTTAATATGCATGTGCTAACTTTGTTTTGCAGGGGTTTGTGTTTGAGACTAACACATTTTGCAGGAACAAAGAAACACATTTGACCTCGGATGAATAGTATCCGAGGCGCCTCCATGGGGCTTGGAGGCGTCTCGGGTGCAAGTCGAAGCCAGCTGTCCAAAGGAGCTGGAGGTGCCTCGGAGGAAGCTGAAGGCGCCTTGGACCAAGCATTGGAGGCGCCTTGGACCAGCCTTGAGGCGCCTTCAATGAGATAAGGCACGACCAGATCAGAGCTGATCTACGCGTGCGACTCGGCGGCCTGGAGGCGCCTCGGACAGGCTTGGAGGCGCCTCCAACACTGTTTAAAAGGGGGGTCGAGGCAGAGGCTCAGAACATCAATTCTAAAGCTGTTATTCATCAATGTGCTGCTCAAAAACGACCTAGCAAAGCTACGACGAGTTTTCGACAACCCAAAGCTACAAGTTTTCCTCTTCGTGTTGTCGGTATAAGTTACTGTTAGTACTTTCAATTGTAATCTCTTCTTGTACCAAATTTGTGATTTGATAGTGAATTGTCCATAGTAATCGCTCAACGAGCGAGGGCCTTGAAGTTGGAGTCATCCAAGGCTCCGAACCAAGTAAAAACACTTGGGTCCTTTTTGTGCTTGCTTTTATTGTTATTTCCGCTGCATTACACTCGAACGCTTTACAAATTCGAATCGAACGAAATAGCCACGAGCGCTATTCACCCCCCTCTAGCGCTTCTCGATCCAACAATTGGTATTAGAGCGGGGTCGCGTTAATCTGGTGCAACCACCAATCACGCAAACTTTTTCGTGGTGTTTTCGATTTTATGGAGTCAATTAGAATCTAGCTTAATAACTACCTTCTAATTATTTTTTTCGAATTAGTTTTAGCTCGAAGCTGGTACAACACCACTCGAGCTCGTAATCTTAATCTTATTTCCCGCACTGCTAATCCAAGACCTAGTCTTAGGACATTTCTATTTTGTCTTTATTTTTTCATATTAACAATGACCCAACAAGAAGGATTCAGCACCGTTCGTCCCCGGCTCTTCACCGGAGAAGATTTTGGGTACTGGAAGGGGCGAATGGAAACCTTCCTCAAGATATAGTTCGACACGTGGATGATCATCAAGACGGGATTGCAACTACCAACCGACGAAGATGGCAAGCCTACACCCTACGAAAAATGGGAACCATCCCTAATCAAGAAAGTGGAGGTCGATGCCAGAGCGACCTGCACCCTACAGTGCGGACTGACCAAAGAAGAGGTCAACAGAGTTGGACCGTTCTCCAGTGCAAAAGAGCTATGGGAGAAGCTGATCGAACTCCACAAGGGCACCTCCGACACCAAGGTGAGTAAAAGAGACCTTTTGTTTAATAAATTATATAATCTGAAAATGCAGGACGGAGAGACAGCAAGTCAACTCCACGCTCGCATACAAGACATTCTCAACTCCCTCCATGTGATCAGGCAAAGAGTCGAGAATCGGGACATCATAAGGTACGCACTCAACGCTTTTCCAAGGAGTACATTGTGGGCATCAATGGTAGATGCCTACAAAGTCTCCAAGGACTTATCTTCCATTAGATTAGATGAATTGTTTTCAGAATTCGAACTGCATGAACAGACTAATACACAGCCAACCGAGAAGGGTATTGCTTTGGTTGCAGGTACTAGTCGAACACGCAAACCAAGATCACGGTGAAGAACTGAACCGGAGTCGGAAGACGAACCCGACTCAAACAATGAAGATGACAAATTAACCTCCGAGCTCGTGAACCTAGTGAAGAAGCTCTACAAGAAAAAGAAAGGCTTCAACAAGAGAGATCTAAAGAAGGCAATACAATCAAAGGAGGTTCAATCCAGTTCAAAAGTCAAGCTCGAAGTGATCTGCTACGGATGCAACCAGAAATGGCACATTAAGGCCAACTACCCCAATCAGAAGAATGCAAAAAAGCAAAGGAAAAAGAAGGTGCTAAAGGCGACATGGGACGAATCTTCCTCAGAAGAAGATACCGACGACGACCCCGATTAAATGAGTCTACTTGCACTGATGGCCCGGGACCAAATCAATCTGTCCGAGAATGAGAGCAAGTAGGAAGCCGAGTCCCAGCGAAGCCACGGATCCGTATCCGTTTCCGAAGGGCCTGACATCGCTGTAAGTATTCCTCGGTTAAATAATTTAGTTAATTACTTATTACGCAAATTAGCTAAACCAAACCTTAAGGTCAAGTCACTTCTAAAGGAAGTAGCAGTCCTTAAAGAAGTGACCAACTCCAAAACCTTGCCTAACCCTGTTTAGACTGGAAATTCAACTCAAGTTCAAAAACTTGAGGAAGAAAATTCCAGTCTGAAAACTCAGGTCAATGATTTGAAAAATACATTAGAACGGTTCTCTTTAGGCTCCAAGAAGCTTGATATGATTCTTAAGACACAAAGAGCCGTATACAACAAAACTGGGCTAGGTTATAAAACTAAAAGAAAATATAAATCTTACATGTCCTTAGTAAATAGACAAAATAATAAATCAGTCCAAGCATGGGTACCCAAGTCCAACCTGGTTAATCAAGTTGGATTTGGTCAATATTGGGTCCCTAAGAATCAAATACATTATCTCGATAGACCATATCGAGGCTATGATCCAAGGGGAGCTAGAAGAAAAATAATAAAAATAAAATCGAATAAGAATTAAAATTAAACGTAAAATTAAAATTAAATCTAAAATTCAAATTCAAATCAAATTAAAATTTTAAATTAAATCTAAAATTCAAATTGAAATTTAGATTAATTCAAAATTTAAAATTAAATTCTTACAAAATCTTAAAAAACCAAGGGAAGACTTCAGAATAGCTGACACCTCCAAATTTAATCCACCCGACAAGGGTCACCAAGAATAGACTACTCGGTAGGGTAATTAAGGTTAAAATAAAAAGGGTTAGGGTTAACTTGATTCATGGTACTGGTGAAGTATTGGATGATAGTACGTTGGGGAAGCTTAGTCATCGCATGTCTAGGAAGATATGACTTCGACCTGGTGCATTTGGCTAAGTGGAACTGACCGAAGCTACCATTTATAGATCCTAACCAGTTAGACCAAGGTTTTGTACTAAGTTCAATGGGTAGAACTATTTGAAAAACCTCGAAGGCATGGTTACTTTAATGATGTCCTTGTGACTCACCATAGCCCAGAAGTTTATCCAAAAAATGTCTACTTGTTGAACCCAAAGCTAAACTTGAATATAACACAAAGTTAAACCAAACCCTAAAATTGAACTAAATTCATCTCACAAAAATTATAGGATTACCTGATTGAAAATTTAGATCAGGTGAGATGACTAAGGAATAGGAATTAAAAGAAAACCAAATTTGAAATTCAAATTCAAATTCGAAATTCGATTTTAAAATTCGTAATTAAATTAATTCAAATTAAATATTTTTTAAAAATTAATTAACTTAAATATTCTTTCAAAATTTAATTATCTTAATTAACTTAATTATTTAAATTATCTTAATTAACTTAATTATGTTTCAAATTTAATTAACTTAATTATCTTTTAAATTAAATTAACTTAATTAGCTTTCAAATTTAATTAACTTAATTATCTTTCAAATTTAAATTAACTTAATTATCTTTCAAAATAAATTAACTTAATTATTTTTCAAATTTAATTAACTAAATTAACTTTCAAAATTTAATTATCTTAATTAACTTAATTATTTAATTAGCTTAATTAACTTAATTATTTTTCAAATTTAATTAACTTAATTAACTTTCAAAATTTAATTAACTTAATTAACTTTCAAAATTTAATTATCTTAATTAACTTAATTATTTAATTATCTTAATTAACTTAATTATGTTTCAAATTTAATTAACTTAAATTTAATTAACTTAATTATCTTTCAAAATTTAATTATCTTTCAAATTTAATTATCTTTCAAATTTAATTAACTTAATTATCTTTCAAAATTTAATTATCTTTCAAATTTAATTAACTTAATTATCTTTCAAAATTAAATTAACTTAATTATCTTTCAAATTTAAAATTAACTTAATTATCTTTCAAAATTAAATTAACTTAATTATTTTTCAAAATTAAACTAACTTATCTTTCAAAAATTGAATTAACTTAATTATCTTTCAAAATTAAATTAACTTAATTATCTTTCAAATTTAAAATTAACTTAATTATCTTTCAAAATTAAATTAACTTAATTAAATTAACTTAATTATCTTTCAAAATTAAATTAACTTAATTATTTTTCAAATTAACTTAGTTATCTTTTAAATTTAATTAACTTAATTATCTTTCAAATTTAATTAACTTAATTATCTTTCAAAATTAAATTAACTTAATTTCCTTTCAAATTTAATCAACTTAATATTTTCAAAAATTAATTTAAACTTAATACCTTTTCAAGATTTAATTAATATTCTTTCAAAAAAAAAATTATGACACGTAGCGCCTGTTAGAGGTGCCTCCCACACAAGGGAGGCGCCCTAAACAGCGCCGGGAAAACTCCCGCCGACTTACCTAAGGCGCCTCGGATCATCTCCGAGGCACCTCCAACATCACTTAAGGCGCCTTAAGAAGCCTTTAAGGCGCCTTCAACCCACATTTTTGCCACGAACAGAAACCCTTTCTGTTCGTTTTCTGCCGAGGCCGAGCACGAGCTTCTCGTGCGATTTCTCTCCAACCAAGGCGCCTTCAACCCACCTCTTCCTCCTCTACTCCTAGCAATGCCTCCTAGGTATATTCTAAACCTCCCTTAATCATCTACTACATGAATTTCGTACTAGTTTTTGCTATTTTGCTTGTATACTATCAAAAAATAGGAAACGTCGCATTGTTGATCCTACACCGGCTAGGGCCCTTTCTACGGATCCTAGATTCCCCTTAGAACAACATAGGGTAGATTTTGCTAGGTTTACCTTTGAGTCCATTAAACCTAGGTATGTAGGTAGGCAATTTTTTACCCAGTTCTGTCACCCTGCTATCCAGATGATAGATTACTATCACCTAGGGAAACTGGTTGACTGCAACAACACAGTAAACCAGGATTTGTGTGCCCAGTTCTATTACAACCTTGAAAAGGTTGATGATACTACATATTCCACCAGAGTTGGTGAAACTGACATCCAGTTGACCCCCTCCCTGATTCGTACGAGCTTAGAGTTTAGGGAGTCTACTTGCACCTTCCTGTGCTACCCGGGTAGGGATCTACCGTTCGGTGATCCCTATTCTCATATCACCTTAGATGACATCTGTATGCATTTTTTTGGGGAGGAGAGACCCTTTAGCCTGACTGAGTTTAGGTCGACTCTTCTCAGAGTTCAGGACTACATCATATACACAGTCCTGACAGCATGCATCTTGCCCATCACATCTCGAGATGTCTCGAAGATGCGACCATCCCACTCATTCTTTCTGTACGCTCTTAGTCAGCACTTAGATATAGGCATTGCTCTGCATATGTTCTATAACATCATTCATGCATCTAGTACAGTCACGTCTGGAGTGGTCCATATGCCCTACTGTCATATCTTGACCCAGATTTTCTCCACCTCTAGGATAGACACGACCATAGGGACACTCATCCCACTTGTAACGACCCTGCCCTTTTGCCCTCTTGGGCGGCCCTTATGGCGGCCCAACTAGCAGCCCTTATGTCGTCGGCTCATTTGACGACCTCTCATATCGTCGACCGACGACCCTTTGGCCGTGTCGTTACTCACTAGGACTTTTCACCCAAGGTCAGTGGATTTTTGCCTCCCCCAGGATTCGAACTCTAAACCTCCAGGCTTAAGTATTAGAGTTTATGAATCCTGGTAACCAAGTGAGATTTTATTATAACGACCCGACCCTTTTGGCCTCTTGGGCGGCCCTTGTGGCGGCCCAACTGGCGGCCCAACTGGCGGCCCTTATGTCGTCGGCCCATTTGGCGACCTCTCATGTCGTCGACCGACGACCCTTTGGCCGTGCCGTTACTCACTAGGACTTTCCACCCCTGGCAGTGGATTTTTGTCTCCCCCAGGATTCGAACTCTAAACCTCCAGGCTTAAGTATTAGAGTTTATGAATCCTGGTAACCAAGTGAGATCACCAAGTGAGATGATCTCACTTGGTTACCAGGATTCATAAACTCTAATACTTAAGCCTGGAGGTTTAGAGTTCGAATCCTGGGGGAAGAAAAAATCCACTGGCCAGGGGTGGAAAGTCCTAGTGAGTAACGGCACAGCCAAAGGTCGTCGGTCGACGACATGAGAGGTCGCCAAATGGGCCGACGACATAAGGGCCGCCAGTTGGGCCGGTCGGGTCGTTATAATAAAAGGCGCCTTTCCCTTATGTCGTCGGCCCATTTGGCGACCTCTCATGTCGTCGACCGACGACCCTTTGGTCGTGCCGTTACTTACTAGGACTTTCCACCCCTGGCAGTGGATTTTTGCCTCCCCCAGGATTCGAACTCTAAACCTCCAGGATTAAGTATTAGAGTTTATGAATCCTGGTAAAGGCAGTGAGTATTCTCACTTGGTTACCAGGATTCATAAACTCTAATACTTAAGCCTGGAGGTTTAGAGTTCGAATTCTGGGGGAGGCAAAAATCCACTGACCAGGGGTGGAAAGTCCTAGTGAGTAACGACACGACCAAGGGTCGTCGGTCGACGACATTAGAGGTCGCCAAATGGGCCGACGACATAAGGGCCGACGGTCGACGACATGAGGTCGCCAAATGGGCCAAGAGGGCCGGGTCGTTACAATAAAAAGGCGCCTTTTTATTGTCGGGTCATCGACCGTCGGCCCTTATGTTGTCGGCCCATTTGGCGACCTCTCATGTCGTCGATCGACGACCCGGGCCGTTACTCACTAGGACTTTCCACCGTCTGATTTGCCTCCCCATGATTCGAACTCTAAACCTCCGGGCTTAGGTATTAGAGTTTATGAATCCTGGCAACCAAGTGAGATCGAATCATGGGGGAGGCAAAAATCCACTGACCAGGGGTGGAAAGTCCTAGTGAGTAACGGCACGGCCAAAGGGTCATCGGTCGACGACATGAGAGGTCACCAAATGGGCCGACGACATAAGGGCCGCCAGTTGGGCCGCCACAAGGGCTGCCCAAGAGGCCAAAAGGGCCGGGTCGTTACACCACTTACCATATACGATGAGTTAGGGCAGCGGAGTCTTCGATTAGTCGGTATAGAGGTCACCGCCGAGGGGATTCTAGCCTGGAAGGGCCGACCGTCGCCAGTCGCTGCTCCTATCGCTCCAGAGGCCGAGGATGCACCGGGCGAGGGAGAGGAGTGGCCCGACTTCTTAGCAGAGGATTTTTTCGCAGATCCTTCCACCTTTGCCGGGCCCTCCACATCAGCTGGGCCCTCCACATTAGTCGTGCCTTCGACTTCGGCATCACTCTCCGTCGAGGACAGACTCGCCCGGCTCGAGGTTCAGTCCATTGAGACTCGATGCGCTGTTCGAGAGAGCCATCACTTCCTCCGATCTCTACGATCCGAGATAGCTATAGGGTTCGCCTCTCTCCGAGGTGAGATACGTCACCAAGGACAGCCTCAGCCTGCACCCGAGCAGCCCCTTGCACCACCTCCAGCTGATGATCCTGCTTTCGACGATCCTGCTTTATGACACTATCATTTGATGTATCTTGGATAGAGACCTATATTGTCTAGCTTGATTGTACTGGTGCTTAGTTGAACTCTACTTATTTATACTTACTAGTTGTTTTTGGTTAAATTCTACGCTTAGAAGACAAATAGGAATGTGTTGGGTAGAATAGGTATTGATTTTCAAATCAGTTTCCTACCTTTACTCTTAAATGTTTTACTTGTTTTCAAAATCTGCTTAAGTTTTAAATTATATTTTTAAATTCTAGGCAAAATTTTGTTTTCAAAATCCCAATTTTTCTTAGATTTTCAAAATATAGACTTTGCCTAGACTCTACCCTAGAAATCATGCTCCCCTAGAATTGAGCCAGAGCATCTCACAAACACCTAGGCTTACCTTGATTGTGCTTGAAAAACATAGAATGATGTGAGATGCATAGGGTACAGCGTGGACTCAAGAATGCTTATATCTGTGCATCAATATGAGTCTGGGCGTTAAATACCTAATATACAGTAATCAAGTTAAGTCATCCAACCCTAGTCAAATCTAACTGGATCTATTGACTTAACTTGACTAACCAAGTGAAAGTTGTTGTCCTTTAGACAATCAGCTAGTAGCTAGATGGTTAGACATGTGGCCAAGAAATTAAGTACTCGATTTCTAGGGTTACTCAACTTGAACATTAGGGCTTTGATACCTTACTAAAAGAACTTAGTTAACTTGCAATCAATTTAACTCGACTCATGCTTGGACATTAAGGTTTAACCTAATAGCTCCTCCTTGGCCGTTAAGTATTTTGGAATTCATTATTCATTTAAATATTTTTCAAACTTTCTTGATACTTTTTAAAAATTCTTTGAAAATTTAGTGAAATTTATTTTGTTCTTTTCAAGCTATTATTTTTTTTTAAAAAAAAAACTGTTTCAAAATTAAAAGAATATCTATCTAACAGAGTTTGAAAATTAATTTTTCCCAAAGATTTCAACTAAATTTCAAAATTGGCTAAAATTATTTTTCAAAGTAAACTTTTTACTAACTTAGTTTAAAGAAAATTTAGCTAAGAATTTCACAATGAAAATTAATTATAAAAAGCTAAGTGTTTGAAAAGTTCTTAAAATTAGCCAAAAATCCTTTCTTTAAAGATAAGGGTTTTCTTTAATGAAAAATCTTTAAATAAAGTCTTTAAAAGCTTAAGTTTTCAAAATTTTGGCTAAATAGAGCTGTTTTGCACTTAAACTATTTTTCACTTAGCAAAATTTTACTAAGTTTTTTTCCTACAAAGTTTTAAAAGCCAGATATTTTAAATGTTATTTTTAGGCTTCAATATTTTTTCTAAGTTTTTCCTACAAAGTTTTTTGATATATGACAAAGGGGGAGAGTAGGACAAAAATTCAAATTAAGGATAAGAGTTCTCTTATTAAGGGGGAGCCCTCTTATTAAGAGGGAGCCTTAGCTTTGTAAATTTTAAGCTTACTTTAAATTCTAAAATCTTTTTAGCTTGTACTTAACCTGTTACTCAAGTATGCTTACGTTTGGGCTTAAACTTCTTATCTTAAAGCATGCTTATGTTTATTTATGCATTTTGTCTACTTAACTTTGAATTTGAGTTGCCATAATAAAAAAGGAGAAGATTGTTGGTGCGAGAAGAATCAGACGATCGAACCCAAGTTTTGATAATGGCAAAGGATTCAAAGTTAAGTCGTATTGTGATCTAACAAATTCATGGAGCTTGCAGGAAAGTCCTAAGTGATACTTAGGCAAAAGGCCTAGCTGTGGTTAGGCAGGTGGAAAACCCTAGGGGGTGGTAACCCTATGCGCAAAGTCTTGGCGGGTCGAGAGCCTCAGGCAAGAGTCCTAGGGGGGCTAACCCTAGGTGGAAAGTCCTGATGTCGCGAACCAGGTGGAAGACTCGACGGGACGGGAAGCGGAAATCCAGCAGAAAGTTCGGAAGCTTCGAACGCTGAGCAAAAGTCCAGTCGATCTGGAGGATCGCACTGGCAACAGGTAAATCTCCTGAGTGGAGTAGGTGAGGACCGTTCCTCGTAGAGGGAACAATAGGCGTCGGGTCGACCTAGGGTTTCCGGTTGGAAATCCGAAGTCAGACCCGGACAGTCCGATGACTGTCGATTATATCACTTATAATATGTCTGTGTTAACTTTGTTTTGCAGGGTTTTGTGTTTGGGACTAACACATTTTGCAGGAACAAAAAAACACATTTGACCTCGGATGAACAGTGTCCGAGGCGCCTCCATGGGGCTTGGAGGCGCCTCGGGTGCAAGTCGAAGCCAGCTGTCCAGAGGAGCTGGAGGCGCCTCGGAGGAAGCTGAAGGCACCTTGGACCAGGCGTTGGAGGCGCCTTGGACCAACCTTGAGGTGCCTTCAATGAGATAAGGCGCGACCAGATCAGAGCTGATCCACGCGTGCGACTCGGCGGCCTGGAGGCGCCTCCGACAGGCTTAGCTTGGAGGCGCCTCCGACACTGTTTAAAAGGGGGGTCAAGGCAGAGGCTCAGAACATCAATTCTAAAGCTGTTATTCATCAACGTGCTGCTCAAAAATGACCCGGCAAAGCTACGACGAGTTTTCGACAACCCAAAGCTACAAGTTTTCCTCCTCGTGTTGTCGGTATAAGTTACTATTAGTACTTTCAATTGTAATCTCTTCTTGTACTGAATTTGCGATTTGATAGTGAATTGCCCACAATAATCGCTCAACGAGCGAGGGCCTTGGAGTAGGAGTCGTCCAAGGCTCCAAACCAAGTAAAAACACTTGGGTCCTTTTTGTGCTTGCTTTTATTGTTATTTCCGATGCATTACACTCGAATGCTTTACGAATTTAAATCGAACGAAATAGCCACGAGCGCTATTCCCCCCCTCTAACACTTCTCGATCTAACACAAACGTTATCCGAGCGACATGTGCATGAGCCTGCCACCTCACTAGTGGGTCGCCAGGTTGAACAAGGAGACCGAGCGGAGCAAGTCCGAGCGGCACTTGCATATAAGTTGATTTTTATGAACTTACCTGGTTGCTTGATTTGCTTGAGGTTTTAATTTTTAAAAAAATTATTTATTTTTGTTGATATTATCTTAAATTATTTTATTGTTTATTTAATTAATAAATAGTAGATTAAAATTAGACAATCCTATCAAGATGAACTATTACAATAACAATAAGTGTATTTGTTTCTTGTTTTTTAAAACTATGCGTGCTAACTTGTTTGAGTAAACTTAGATGAAAAATTAGAATGTTATATGAGACTTCTCAACTACATGCGGCCGGCAATTTCTTCATTAATTACAAACTGAAAAAATAATTTACTATTTAGTGAATATTTTAATTAGATTATTAAAATGAACTTATAAAAATATTTATATTTTTTATTTAGTTTATCATGAAAATTTTCACACTATTGGATATAACATAATTATTTATTTGTCATGAGTAAAAACAGTTAAATAAAAATCTTACACTACATGCGGTATTTGTTTTAAAGATGAATAAATTTATGAATTTGTGATTTAATGAAATAATATACGTTAGAACTAAAATTTATTTTAGAAAGAATAAAAGAACAAAGCTATTTAAAACTGAACAATTTCCCTTTTTATTATTTATTTATTGAATTATCTTAAAACATGATATTATTCCATCAAATATTTTGACGAGTAAACTATAAAATTAAATTAATTTTCCAATCTTCAAGGATTTGTTAAATTAAACAGATAATAGACTTCTTTGTGTGAAGTTATGTAAAAACTATATGTAAATCAATTTCTCCTTATTTTTTTTCTTTTTTATAATCCAGATATACACGATCACTCCTTATAGGGGATGGATCTTCTGATCCGTAAAGACTAGACCAATTCATGATCTACCTTTTGCATTGGTTGGGGGGGGGGGGGGGATGGGAGTCATTATCTTCTACTAATCCTCTTGTCCCAATCTAGGAGCGAACTAGAATAAGGGGACCAGAAGATTCGTCCCATCCTTATATTATGTAAATACGTTTGAGGAAAGGCCAACCTTACTTTAATAAATGAAAGATCTTCGATCAATTACTTTTACTTTATTAAAAAAAATAGAAAAAGAAAAGAAAGTAGGGCTTCCAAGCTTTCAATTTTAAAGATAACCTTTTACTTTAGTAAAAAGAAAAAGAAGTTAAATACGAAAACTAAATCTGTCAAGGATTTTGATTTGTCACAAGCCTTCAATATCCTAAAGAAAATTAGTTTTTTCCATTGACAATTAAGTTTACAAATTTCATGTGGATTGCGTGAGATGTATATTAAGGATATTTATGTTACCGGGTAAAGCATGATGTTCATACTACTCGATGAGCAAAATGAGTACTTTGCTTTGCTTGTGGCGATGGCAAATGAAAGATACTGATGTTACAAAAGTTTGTTTCACGGTGGTGGTGCACATTTCAAAACTAGTTTGGTTCACTACCGTCCTCTCCACCACCGAGCATAAACTCATTCACTAGCAAAGAAAATAAGACGTAGAAGAAATTATGTCTGTGCTGGTGGAATTGAAGCATCTATTGTCATAGACGGCAAAGTAGGGGTGCCAAGAGCTAAGGTATCTACCACAAAGTATACGAAGTTTGGAGCGTCTAACTAAAATGACAATTAACAGCTGCAACAATTTGACGACTTTGGTAGCATTGGATTCACTTGAAATCTTGCACATATATGCTTGCCCAATGCTAGCATTCGACCTAGAAGCATTTACAAAACTTTCTCAATTGAAAATTAAAGGCTGCCCAAAGATGCAAATGTGAGTATGATCTTCATCTCCTAGTAATTACTCATATGCTTTAATCAAACTAGTTATTCATTCTCTTCTCCCTTATTTGTTCTACCTACTAGGTGTTACTTATCATCAGTATTTAGATAAACAAAAATTAGCTGACTTGTATGATTAGTAAAATACTGTGTTACGTTTGACAAGAAAACTTAACAGTAACATGGAAGATTGATCCCACATACCATTTATTAAGCCATTGGATATATTGGAATAAAAAATAAGAGAAATTATGAAATTTATTTGTGCTTTTATTGTACTTGAAAGTTTGTCTATCAAAGTGTAGCTACGAAATGACAAAAATAAAATAAAATCAAGATTCGTATCCTCAATTAATGTTATCAAATTAAATTATATTGCGTGGCTAATAATTGCTTATCATTTCAGTTATCATGACGTCTGGAGGAAAGAAAAAAAAGAAAAAGAAAAAAAAAATATGACAATATCAAGAGTTCTCCTCCTCAAAATTAAGGATTTGCTGTCGGGGTTGGAGAATAGAAGATACTAGTTGACGTTGATTTGCTTGTTGGGATCGTATCTTCACTAAACTGTATGATTCACTAGACATGTTGCAAGAAACAATCAACTTCGAGTGTCGACAGAAGAAGAAGAACAAAGATCGTAATTGATGTTGATCTGCTTGTTGATCGTATCTTCTTTGCGTGTTTTAATTTGATTAATCATTTAGTCCATTTTTATTATATGGAATTAATGTGTGTTTGTTGTGAAACCCTCTATTTGATATGTATCATTAATCTAGATATAAATTATGACTTGTGAAGTTTCTTACTCTCAAGATATTTTTTAGATGAATTTATTAAAAGAGATAAAAGAGAATTACCAGAATTGACCGGATCAAATCATCAAATCAAATCAAATTAGTTTTCGGATTATTCTAATAATTATGTTACAATTATTAGAATAATTCTCAGAATAATTTTAAAATTATTCTGTTATTTATTAATTGGTTAATTGACCGAGTACTTGTTTAAACCCTATATATTGTATTGTCTTGAGGGCAAGTATCAACAAACAATAAGATTAATTATTACTCTCCTATTTTATCTTCTTTCTATTCTTCTTTTATCATGGTATCAGAGCCATGATCCTTCGTTCATTCTCTTTCTCTTAATTCTCCCTCACAAATCCTCTTCCCTTCCTTTTTCTGTCGCCGCCCAAGACAAAAGAGGAGTTTTTTTTTTTAAACCGCAAAACAAGACGACAAAAGAGCTTCTCCTTTTGTGCTACCGCCGCTGTCCACCGAACGCCGACCAAACCTCGACGTTGACAACAAATGGTTGCTCCAGCCAAGGCTTCTATTTCTTCCAAGGGGAGTTTCTCCAGGCGAAAGGCCCCCTTTCCGGTGATCCAGTCTCTCTACAAGATAAGTTATTTTACTTTAGATGTCAAATATTCAACACTATCAAGGAGGCCAAAAACAAAATTCAGTCCGATGTCAAATTTGTCGCATCATTGGTCATCCTGGAAATCTATGCCCTCAAAGATTTACCTCAAATTTCATTGATGGTTCTACAGTCTCAAGACAACCGTCTATTTCACAAGCATATCCTAAAGCTCTCTCATCTGTGCCTACTTGCGGTAAAACCCCAGAGTTTTCATCTACTGATTGGTATATTGACACTGTAGCAACTCATCATGTCACATCGGATTATAATTGTTGGATCGTGAGAATTCGATAGAGTGGGGGGGGGGGGGTGAATATCGATTCGAAAAATAACGAGTGTAAGCGCGGCGGAATTAAAAACAATAGACAAATGAACACGGTGTTTTTACTTCGTTCGGAGCCTGTGACGACTCCTACTCGAAGGCCCGTACTCCGTGAGTACTTTTGTTGGGAAATTTACTAGCAATTCGAAATAATAATTACAAAGACAGTACAAGAGATGCTAATAAAAAGTAAAACTTTCTATACCGACAGAAGGAAAACTACAAGGACAAGAGCGCGTTGTCGGAGCTTCGTTAACGTCGTCGGAGCGCAGAGCAGCAGAGCAAGCAATCTAAGAGTTCTGAATTATGTTGAAGCTCCACCCCTGGGGCTTCTTTTATATGCTGCTCCGGGCGCCTGGATCCCTTCCGGGCGCCCTGGTGCGACGTGGCAAGTCTAATCAGCGAACTCCACGTGGTGACGACTCGGCATGGATAATATTTGCTTCCGGGCGCCTGGACCTCCTATTTCCAGAAACTCCTTCTCCTGCAAAATAGAGTTAGTCCGAGGCAAATATATATATCCTGTAAAACAGATTGTTAGCACAATTAAAGTTCAACAAAGTAATATGATTTAATAGAAAAGAGTATGACTTAGATTCCGTCTTTCCGAGACCAGAATCTAGTTACGATCTCGACTTAGATATCCGAAATGGATCTAAGCCGGATCGACGCCTAATGTTCCCTTCCCGAGAACGCGTCCTCGCAGTCACTCCCCTCTAGTGACTTACCTTACTTACCTACCAGACGTCCGGTCAGCCCGTCGACCCATCTAGAGTTCGTGCCAGCTATCCGGTCAGCCTGTCGACCTAGCTGGACTTCGTGCCTAAGCGTCCGGTCAGCCCGTCGACCCGCTTGG
This sequence comes from Zingiber officinale, assembly GCF_018446385.1. Taxonomy (NCBI): domain Eukaryota; kingdom Viridiplantae; phylum Streptophyta; class Magnoliopsida; order Zingiberales; family Zingiberaceae; genus Zingiber; species Zingiber officinale. The sequence goes on from NC_055990.1 coordinate 28,975,445, forward strand.
ACTTTGTGCCAGCTATCCGGTTAGCCCGTCGACCTAGCTGGGCTTCGTGCCAGACATCCGGTCAGTCCGTCGACCTGTCTGGACTTCTCCTGCACACTCGATCAAAGTGTTAGACAACAACAAACTAACTTAACCTGATTTGTCATTCATCAAAACCTGAGTTAGACCGTTAGTGCTATCTACACCAACAATCTCCCTCTTTTTGATGGAATGACAACCTGGTTAAGTTAGTGAAACAGATGAAAGAAAAAAAATAAGTAAAAACGAGTAAATGGTTTTTAAGTTAAGTTTTGTGTTTTCAAATTGGTTTAGCTAACTTAACCACCTAACCCTCCCCCTTTGTCATTCAACAAAAGAACTAATGTCAAGTAAGCATAAATACAGACTTCAGACAAAGTAGAAAATAGTGTCAAGTTAACCTAGGGGAGTTTAGAATTAAAAGATAGTTTTACCTTTATTTCTTAAATCCTTGAAAAAAAACTAAGTCTTGAAAAATAGCTGATTTATAACTTAGTAACTTTGAAAAATTTTTAAGTTTGCAAACATCACTTTTAAAAAAAATTTCAACACTAAGTTTTTGCAAATCAAATTATCAAAATTAAGTTAAACCTAATTTTTCAGAACTAGATTCAGGATAATTTTTAAAGTGAAGTTAAACATTAAGAAAAATGATTTTGAACTTTACTTTTAGTTTTCAAAGGAGTTTGGTAAAACTAATTTTGGTAAAGTAAGATCACATTTTTAAAATAATTTTTAAAATGAAGGAGTTTTCAAAATAATTTTGTAAAATTCTTTTTCCAAAATCAAATTTTCAAAGTCAAAAGTACTAGTTTTAAAATCATGGTTTAAAATACTTGAAAAGTTCAGTTTTCAAAGACTAAGTAAAAAGGATAAAAAGTTTGTGATTTAAAACAAACAATTTTGAGTTGATTTAAAAAAATTTCCACAATTTTAAACAAGTTGATTTTGAAGATTTATTTTTAAACTTTGATTTTCAAAATTAAGTTTAAAATTCAATTTGAAAAACTGAATTAATTTTATTTCTCCCCCTGAACCTGACATTAAATCAAATGTCTAACCAGTTAGTTACTGACTGACTATCAAAGGATAGCAGCTTTCACTTGGTTAGTCAAGTTAAGTTCAAACTTAACTCGATTAATGTATATTTTGTATTTAACACCCAGACTTATATCGATGCACTGAAATAAGCATCTTAAGTTTTAGGCAAGTGGCCTATGCATCTCACCCCTATCTATGTTCGTCAAACACAAGCAAGGTAAGCCTAGGGTTTTGGTGAGATGCTCAAAATCTAGTCCTATGGGTACATGCTTTCTAAGGATTTTGAACTAGTCTAAGGCTAAAAGTATTTTTTTTTAAATTTAAAAATAGGAAAGTTTTGAAAATAAAACATGTTTAACCTATAATTTGAGAACAATCATTTTTGAAAATATTTTTGAAATTTTGAAAATCCTAGTCTATTAGGCACATTCCTAGTTTTCTACGCAAATTGCTAAATTCACTTTCAGGGAGTGGTTTGGTGAATATGTCAGCTAAGTTTGACTTGGACTCAATGTATTTGAGCTCAATGTCACCCTTAGTAACATGATCCCTGATAAAGTGGTGCCTGATTTCAATGTGTTTGGTTCTTGAATGATGCACTAGATTTTTTGTTAAATTGATTGAGCTAATATTGTCAATTAAAACTTTTACATTTGTGATTTTTAAGTTGAAATCTTTTAAGGTGTGCATCATCCATAATAATTGGGCGACACATTCTCCTATGACTATGTATTCTGACTCAGTTGTAGATAGTGCAACACAGTGTTGCTTTCTACTAAATCAGCTAACAAGTGATGGGCCTAGTAGTTGGCATCCACCACTTGTGCTTTTGCGGTCTAATTTGCACCCAACATAATCTGAGTCAGAATACCCTATTAATTCAAAGTTATTGGTCCTAGGATACCAAATTCCTACATTTGTTGTTCCCTTAAGATATCTAAAAATTCTTTTGACTTGAGTCAAATGGGATTCTTTAGCATAGGTTTGGTATCTAGCACACATACTAACTGCAAATAAAATATCAGGTCAGCTTGCAGTTAAGTAAAGTAGACTACCTATTACACTTCTATAATACCTTAGATCCACTGGTTTTCCATTTGGGTCATTGTCTAAGATTGTGTTTACTGCCATAGGTGTTTTTATTTCTTTTGTATTTTCCATTCCAAATTTTTTAAGTAATTCTTTAGTGTATTTGTGCTGATAGATGTAATTTCCTTCATTTGTTTGTTTGATTTGTAATCCTAGGAAATAGGTCAATTTCCCTACTAAGCTCATTTCAAATTCTTGTTCCATTAGGTTAATAAATTCTTCTAAAAAGTCTGAGTTAGTTGAACCAAATATTATATCATCTACATATATTTGTGCTATAAATATGTCGTTATTTAGTAATTTAACAAACAAGGTTGGGTCAATTTGACCTTGGTTGAATCCTTTGGATGTTAAGTAAGATGTTAGCCTTTCATACCATGTCTTGAGTGCTTGTTTAAGTCCATATAATGCTTTCTTTAACTTAAAGACATAATCAGGGTGTTCTAGATTTTCAAACCCAGGAGGCTGACCTACATAAACTTCTTCTTTTATTAGTCCATTGAGAAAAGCTGACTTAACATCCATTTGATATAGTTTGAATCCCTTATGAGCTGCATAACTTAGTAACATTCTAATGGATTCTAATCTGGCTACTGGGGCATAGGTCTCATCGTAGTCAAGTCCTTCAACTTGACTGAACCCTTTGGCAACTAGCCTAGCCTTATTCCTAGTAATTTCCCCAGTTTCACTTAATTTATTTCTAAATACCCATTTTGTTTCTATTATTTTCTTATCTTTAGGTGGTGGTACTAGATCCCAAACTTCATTACGCTTAAATTGAGCTAGTTCTTCTTGCATAGCGATGATCCAATCTGGATCAAGTAGGGATTCAGCTACAGTTTGGGTTTAATTTTTGAAATCAGGGAAATTTGACTTAGGTTCCTAAAGGATGATCTGGTCTGAACCCTTAGGTCTAGGTCACCAATTATTTGATCAGTTGGATGGTTAGGGTTGACTCTTATAGTTCTAGGGGGTTGATTTTCTTGAGTGTGTTCATCTTCTTCATAGTCTAGGGATTGATTGGTTTCTTCAGAATTATTATTTTCAATAGGTTGAATTTGAGTCTGTCCTTGGGTTTCTTCAAATTTTACATTTGTGGTTTCCTCGATTTTTAACGTAATTTTATTATATATTTTGTAACCCCTACTGTTTAGAGAATATCCTACAAAAATTCCATTTTCTACTTTAGAGGTAAATTTTCCTAAGTGTTCTCTAGTATTTAAGATGAAGGCTGGACACCTAAATACTTTAAAATATTTTATGTTGGGTTGTTTGTTATAAAATATTTCAAAGAAGGTTTTATTATGTCTTTTATTTAATGTTGTTATACTTTTCACATAGCAGGCTGTACTAACAGCTTCTGTCCAAAAATATTTAGGTAAGTTATATTCATTTAACATAGTTCTAGAGGCTTCCAGTAAGGTTCTATTTTTCTTTCTACAATTCCATTTTGTTGGGGGGTTTTAGGACACGAAAATTCGTGATGGTAGCCATTTTCAAGATAGAATTTGTTAAAATTATGGTTTTTAAATTCTCCCCCGTTGTCACTCCTAATTCTTTTAATTTTAAGATTTTTTTCGTTTTCAATTTGTTTGCAAAAGTTTGTAAAGATTTCAAAAGTTTCGTCTTTATGTTTTAAGAATTTTACCCAAGTAAACCTAGAATAATCATCTATTATTACTAAACAATATAAGTTTCCATTTATGGATTTGACTCCATGGGAGGCAAAAAGGTCTAAATGTAGAAGTTCTAATATTGAGTTGGTTTGTGGCTGATTGGTTGGTTTGTGAGTGGATTTTGTTTGTTTACCTTGTTGACAAGCATTACATATGGTTGAATCTAAGTTAGGTAATTTTCGTAAGCCTCTCACTAGTCCATTTAATTTGCTTATATTTCTAAAGTTGGTGTGAGACATTCTCCTATGCCATAACCAAGTTTCTTCTTTTTGTGTTAAATAACACTTAATTGAAGAAGAGGTTAAGTTGATAGCATAAATGTTGTCTTTTCTAAAACCTTTTAGGCTTATAGTAGGATTATCTAGATGTTTGATTAAACATTCTGTGGATAGAAATTTAACTTTATACCTAGTATCACATAATTGACTTATACTGAGGAGATTGTATTTGAAATTCTCAACAAGTAGAACATTTGTAATTATGAAATCTATTTTTAATTCAATATTACCTATACCAATTATCTTGAGTTTGCTGTTATTTCCAAAGGTAACTGTTCCTAAGCTTTTGTAAGTGAGTTGAGTGAATTTGGTGTGATCTCCAGTCATGTGTTTGGAGCAACCACTGTTCAAAATCCACTTGGTTTCCTACAATGAGTAGGAATTAAGGTTAGTCTTTTAAGATTATTTTTTTTTAAGTTAATTAATTTTTTTAAAAAAAATAAATTTTTTTTAAAGTTAATTAATTTTTTTTAAAAAAAATATTTTTTTAAAAGTTAATTTAATTTTTAAATAATTTTTTAAAGTTAATTTAAAAAATAATTTTCTAAAGTTAATTTAATTTTTAAAATATTTTTTTTAAAAACAACTTAATTTAATTTTTTAAAATAATTTTTTAAAGTTAATTTAATAATTTTTAAAATAATTTTTTAAAGTTAATTTAATTTTTTAAAATAATTTTTTTAAAGTTAATTTAATTTTTTTAAAATAATTTTTTAAAGTTAATTTAATAATTTTTAAAATAATTTTTTAAAGTTAATTTAATTTTTAAAATAAATTTTTTAAAGTTAATTTAATTTTTAAAATAATTTTTTAAAGTTAAAAAATAAATTAATCATAATTCATTTTAGTTATTTAATTCAAAATTTGATTAATTCAAAATTTAACTTAACTAATTTAATTTAATTAACTTAATTCGAAATTTAATTTAGTTAATTTAATTCGAAATTTAATTTTGATCCTTAGTCATCTCACCCGATCTAAGTTTTCAATCAGGGAATCCTATAATTTTGTGAGATGAATTAGATTTAATTATAGAGTTTGGTTTAACTTGTGTTAGATTCAGGTTTAGCTTTGGTCTCAACAAATAGACATTCTTCGGATAAACTTCTAAGCTTGGTGAGTCATTTGGACGTCATTAGAAGTAACCAACCTTTCGAGGTTTTCCGAATAGTCCTATCCACGGAACTTAGTACTAAACCTTGGTCTAACTAGTTAGGATCCATTTAAAGGTAGCTTCGGTCGGTTCCACTTGACCAAATGCACCAGATTGAAGTCATATCTTTCTAGACATGCGATGCCCAAGCTTCCCCAACGTACTATCATCAAAAAACTTCACCAGTACCATGATTCAAGTTAAACTGGGTCCCTTTTTTAACTAATCCTAATTACCCTGCCGAGTTAGTTTATTTGGGTTACCCTGTCGGGTAAGTTAGTTTTGGAGGTGCCAGCTATTCTGGAGCCCCCCCTGAATTATTGGCATTTAATTTAAATTTTTGTTTTAGGTTTGTGTCTATTTCTTTTATAATTATAATTAACTTGGTGATAATTTATATTTTGTTGAGTTTTAAATTGTTTAAATTTTGAATTTTTTTATTTTGGTTTGTATTTTGGTTTTTGATTTGGTTTATTCGAGTTTATATAATATATTTTTTCTTTAGGTATATAATATTGATTAAGTCCTACTTGCGTGGTCAAACACGCTTTCAGAACCCAAGCTTGATTAGTTGATTTGTATTGAGTTATTAATGATTTAAAAGTTTTATTTGAGTTCGACTTGTATCCGAGTCTGGTTTTATTATAACACGCCTTTTGATTATTCAGGATTAAGTCTAGATTTTTTGATCTTGTAGTGAATTTTTCTAGCATTTCCTTTAACTTATTAATTTCTGATTTTAATGATGAATTCTCCTCAAGTGTTAGATCTTGAGTTGGATTTGAATTTTTGATTTGTTCCTTGAGGTCTTGATTTTCCTCAAGGAGTGATTTGTTTTCATTTTCTATTTTAACCAATTTACTATTTAAGCAGGAAATAATTTAAAAAAATTTGTTGTTTAAATTGAAATATACCTCATCTGGGCCTTCGGAAACGAGTACGGACTCGTGGCTCGATTCGGGTTCGGACCCGTCTTCCGATTCATCTCTCGATTCGTCTTCCGTTTCAGCTTCGCGGGCCATCAGCGCGAGGTGGCTCTGGTGCTTCTGCTCTTCTACCTCCGATTCATCCGAGGAGGAGTCGTCCCACGTTGCTTTGAGGGCCTTCTTTTTGGTCGGCTTTGGTATGTCGAGCTTCAGTCTTGGGCATTCGTTCTTGTAGTGCCCCTTTTTGTTGCATCCGAAGCAAGTCACGTTCTTTTGTTCTGCGGGAGAACTGATCTTTTGAAGGTCCTTCTTGCTGAAGCTCCTTTTTCTCCTGGTGAACATTTTTCTTACCAAGTTCACCAGGTATTCTTCGTCTTCGGAATTTTGATCGGAATCTTCTTCAGATTCAGACTTGCTCTTCTTTTCTTTGGAGGAGTCTGCAAATAAAGCAACACCTTTTTCGGCTCCAGCATTAGTTTGTTCATGCAGTTCTAACTCACAAAAAAGCTCGTCTAACTTTAATTTAGATAAATTTTTGGAAATTTTGTAGGCATCTACGATCGATGCCCACAAACTATTACGTGGAAAAGCATTTAGTGCGCACCTTATTAAGTCTCTGTTTTCCATCTGGTGGCCTATCGCGTGGAGTCCGTTGAGGATGTCCTTGATCCTCGCGTGCAGTTGACTTGCCGTTTCCCCTTCCTGCATTTTTATATTAAATATTTTATTTAAAAGTAAGTCTCTTTTTGTTACCTTTGCGTCGCTCGTTCCTTCATGCAGCTCGATCAGTTTGTCCCATAATTCTTTAGCGTTCTGATGCGGTCCGACCCGGTTCAGCTCTTCTCGTGTTAGACCGCAGTGTAGCGTGTTGATTGTTTTTTTTTCCGTCGACGCCTTTTTCCTCATGTTCGGAGTCCACTGTTCCGGGTCTAGTGGATTTCCGGAGTTGTCGACTGGAGCTCGGTAGGCCTTTATGACGCTAAACCATTGATCGTAGTCTGTCTTTAGGTACACCTCCATTCTTTTCTTCCAGTACGAGAAGTCATCCCCGTTGAATAGGGGAGGACGTACTGTGCTGAAGCCTTCTAGTTGAGACATCCTGCACACAAGTAAACAACGACAAAAAAATATCCCAAGACTTGGTCTTGGATTAGCAGTGTGGGAAAAATAATAGAAGTATCTAAATTGGTGTTGCACCAATTTAGATTTAATTGCAACGAAAAAAATTTCCAAAACAGGTAATAATACCAGATTGGAATTAAGCGTAAAACTGAAAACCGAAAAATAAAAGTTAATATTTCACCCCCTGTCTGATTGGTGGTTGCACCAAATCAGAGCGGTACCTACTCTGATACCACTTATTGGATCGTGAGAATTCGATAGAGGGGGGGGGGGTGAATATCGATTCGAAAAATAACGAGTGTAAGCGCGGCAGAATTAAAAACAATAGACAAATGAACACGGTGTTTTTACTTTGTTCGGAGCCTGTGACGACTCCTACTCGAAGGCCCGTACTCCGTGAGTACTTTCGTTGGGCAATTTACTAGCAATTCGAAATAATAATTACAAAGACAGTACAAGAGATGCTAATAAAAAGTAAAACAAAGCTATACCGACAGAAGGAAAACTACAAGGACAAGAGCGCGTTGTCGGAGCTTCGTTAACGTCGTCGGACCGCAGAGCAGCAGAGCAAGCAATCTAAGAGTTCTGAATTATGTTGAAGCTCCACCCCTGGGGCTTCTTTTATATGCTGCTCCGGGTGCCTGGATCCCTTCCGGGTGCCCTGGTGCGACGTGGCAAGTCTAATCAGCGAACTCCACATGGCGATGACTCGGCATGGATAATATTTGCTTCCGGGCGCCCGGATCCCTTCCGGGCGCTCGGACCTCCTATTTCCAGAAACTCCTTCTCCTGCAAAATAGAGTTAGTTCGAGGCAAATATATATATCCTGTAAAATAGATTGTTAGCACAATTAAAGTTCAACAAAGTAATATGATTTAATATAAAAGAGCATGACTTAGATTCCGTCTTTCCGAGACCGGAATCTAGTCACGATCTCGACTTAGATATCCGAAATGGATCTAAGCCGGATCGACGCCTAATGTTCCCTTCCCGGGAATGCGTTCTCGCAGTCACTCCCCTCCAGTGACTTACCTTACTTACCTGCCAGACGTCCAGTCAGCCCATCGACCCATCTGGACTTCGTGCCTAAGCGTCCGGTCAGCCCGTCGACCCGCTTGGACTTCGTGCCAGCTATCCGGTCAGCCCGTCGACCTAGCTGGGCTTCGTGCCAGACATCCGGTCAGCCCGTCGACCTGTCTGGACTTCTCCTGCACACTCGATCAAAGTGTTAGACAACAACAAACTAACTTACCCTGATTTGTCATTCATCAAAACCTGAGTTAGACCGTTAGTGCTACCCGCACCAACAATAATATCCTTACAGACATAATGTCATATCATGGCTCAAATACGGTTCAAATAGGCGATGGCTCAAGTTTGCAAATTGCTAATCTTGGAAACACATATATTCATTTATCTAATCAAACTTTTCACATGCGCAATATCTTTCATGTTCCATCTATCACTAAAAATTTACTTTCTACCTGTCAGTTTTGTCTTGATAACAATGTCATTTTTTAGTTTCATCATAATCATTATCTTATAAAAGATAAAGGAACAAATGATATTGTGTGTTCATGGGAGAATAAAAAATGGCTTCTACTATCTTCAAAGTTCTTCAATCAAAGCTTTTGTTGGTGAATGCACAAATAAACCAGCTTGGCATGCTCGACTTGGTCATCCTTCTCTTCATATTGTCCAGTCAATCATCAATAGGTATGGTTTACCTACTTCCATTACCTCCTCTACATCTCATTCATGTAGGGTCTGCATAAAATCTAAAAGTCATAAGCTACCTTTCTATTTATCCGATTATGTTTCTAATTCCCCACTTGAATTAATTCATTCTGATGTTTGGAGCCCTGCACCTGTTTTATCTAACCAAGGTTTCTAACATTATGTTACCTTTATTGATCATTTTAGTAAATATACTTGGCTCTATCCTATGAAAAGAAAATCTGATTTATTGGATATATTCTGTAAATTTCAAAATCAAGTTGAACGATATTTTAATCGTAAAATACTTTCTTTTCATTCTGATTGGGGAGGTGAATATCAATCTCTTCATCGTCATCTTGTCTCTTGTGGAATTGTTCATCGGGTCTCTTGTCCTCACACTCCAAAACAAAATGGCTCTGCTGAGAGAAAACATAGACACATAGTCGAAACTGCCTTAGCTCTTTTTCATCATGCATCAGTTCCACGTAAATTTTGGGATGAAGCTGTTACCACTGCTGTATATCTCATAAATCGACTTCCTACTCCATTTCTCAATCATAAATGTCCTTTTGAAACACTTTATAATCAAACTCCGAATTACACTTTCCTTCGAATTTTTGGTTGCGCATGTTATCCATGGTTACGCCCCTACTCTAAACACAAACTTGACTCTCGTTCACTACAATGTGTTTTCCTTGGTTACAGCAATTTGCACCATGGTTATCGTTGCTTACATATACCAACAGGTCGAATTTATATTTTACGACATGTTACTTTTGATGAGACTCTATTCTCTTTTTCAGTATCTTCTTCGATCTCTCCTCCAGATACAGGTGACACCTTCTTAATACCACCTAATATTGTCAGAAATGATGACATCCTAGGTCATGCTCCGCTCTCTAATAACTCCCCTATACCATCAGAATCACCTCAGGATGCTGCTCCAATCTTGGAAGCCTCGCCGGTCGAAGATAATATGCTCTCTAGTTCTGAATCCTCGGATAATGCAAGTCCGTCATCTACATCACCATGTCAGCCTACTTCCTTATCACCATTAACAAGTGATTCAGATGATAATGCTCCTCGTCGCATGCTTCCCATTAGTGACATTTATGAACATTGGCCACCAAATGCGACTCCATATCCTCTTCCACGGGCTCTAGTGGTTTCTTCAAAATCTATTGAACCAACTTGTTTTACGCAAGCAAACAAGGATCCAAATTGGCGTAGTGCAATGACTACAGAATTTGATGCACTTCTTCGCAATGGAACATGAAGTCTAGTTCCATGCACTTCCTTAATGAATGTTGTGGGCTCTAAATGGGTATTCCGTCTTAAGTATCGAGCTGATGGCTCTCTTGAACGATACAAAGCTCGACTTGTAGCCAAAGGTTTTAGTCAGCAATCAGGTATTGACTTCAATGACACTTTTAGTCCAATCATCAAGATTACATCTGTCAGACTATTATTATCGATAGCTGTTAGTTCCAATTGGCCTGTACGCCAATTGGACATCTCAAATGCGTTTCTCCATGGTCATCTTGAGGAAATTGTATTTATGGAGCAACCACTTGGGTTCATTCATCCACAATTTTCATCTCATGTTTGCCAACTTAAGAAATCCTTATATGGTATTCGACAAGCTCCTCGTGCATGGTTTCATCGACTATCCAATTGGTTACAATCTCAAGGATTTTCTGGATCAATGACTGTCTTGTCTCTATTTCATAAATATAATGATGAGTCTATGATATTTTTTATTATTTATGTGGATGTCATCCTGATAACCGGTAATGATTACAAGGGCATCATAACTTTATTAAGTCTTCTCAATCAAGAATTTCCTACCCGAGATTTGGGCATTGCTCGTTTTTTTCTTGGTATTGAGCTTATTCCACATGAGGATGACTATCTTCTCTCTCAAAGCAAATACATTACTGGACTTCTTCAAAGAGCCAAAATGGATGGAGCACGTCCGGTCTCTACACCAATTGTTATAAACAACTCTCCATCTTCATCCTCTCCTGCTCTGTCTGATCCACAGATTTATCGAAACATTGTTAGAGCCTTACAATATATCACTATCACACGCCCTGATATTACTTTTGCAATAAATCGTGTTTGTCAATTCATGCATGCTCCAACTGAACAAAATTGGGATAATGTAAAAAGAATACTTCGCTATCTCAAATGTACTATTCTACATGGTCTTCTTTTATATCGTCTCGAGATTTACATGCCATAGTGATGCGGATTGGGCAAGTTCTCCTGAAGATAGACGCTCTACTAGTGGATATGCAATATTTCTTGGACGAAATCTTATCTCATGGAATTCGAAAAAGCAACCTACGGTATCTCGTTCAAGTACTGAGGCAGAATATAAAGCTATAGCAAATACAACGTCTGAAATTATTTGGCTTCAATCACTTCTCTCTGAACTTCATCTTGCATCAAATATTGCACCAAAAATTTGGTGCGACAATACTGGAGCAACATATCTCATAGCAAATCCAATCTTTCATGCTCGTACAAAACATGTGGAGATTGATTTCCATTTTGTTCGTGAACGTGTGACAACTCAACAATTATCCGTCTCTTATATTTCTGCTGAGGATCAAATTGCTGATATCTTTACTAAGCCATTATCCAGACAACGTTTCAACAAGTTAGCAAGCAAATTCAACGTCAAAGATCTCCCGTTAAGTTTGTCGGGGGGTAAAAGAGATAAAAGAGAATTACCAGAATTGACCGGATCAAATCACCAAATCAAATCAAATTAGTTTTAGGATTATTCTAATAATTATGTTATAATTATTAGAATAATTCTCAGAATAATTTTTAAAATTATTCTGTTATTTATTAATTGGTTAATTGACCGAGTACTTGTTTAAACCCTATATATTGTATTGTCTTGAGGGCAAGTATCAATAAACAATAAGATTAATTATTACTCTCCTATTTTATCTTCTTTCTATTCTTCTTTTATCATTTATGTGATGATCCGGTCTAAAATTGGAGAGATAGTGCGCTGACGACGTGGCTTGGTTGTTGACTGGAATAAGGCTTTTCGCTTCCTGAAGAGAATTCCTTTCAATCTTGTGCACACTTAGACGAACACACAAAGCGTCAGTGCCCAAAAAACAAGGAGAAGAGAGGGGGGCCTGGCAAAGGCCCTAAGATGCTCAGTTAGTCTCGATTTGAATGAGTGAGGAATAGTAAAGAACGTGCGCGCAAGAGTACGTTTCTGATGCGGAGAAAAGCGTACTTTGGCAACGAAGAGAAAACCTCATTTATATATCACCTCCCATAACCTCTGTAATCATGAGGTGACATGGAAGGTCAATGTCAAAGGTTGTTAAGTAATGGAGAGTGTATTACCGAGGCCATATGTAATAATGGCCTGAGGAATCTTTAATTTATCCATATGCATACCTCTTTTGGCGTTTATAACTTATGTCATTGATGAGCTCGTTGAAGGAATATGCTGAAGTGGTTGACTATTAGGAGACATAATATTCTCTGAAGAAGGTTTCAGAAGAATATTCTCTGACATACGGTTATTATTTTGACAAGCTATTAAGATGCTGTCTGTTGAGTGTAGTCTGGCCGGACTGTAAGGCCGACCTCTTTTATGCTCGCCCTTGCATTGAGCTATTGTATAGTATATCCCAGTCATGCCATAAGGTCGATCGCTTTTATATGTTTGTTTGGGCATTAAGCTACTTTTTTGTGTATTGAATGCTAGAAATTCGTTCGGAGAGTAATATGATGCATTAGGCGTGCTTGAAATCCACTCAATAAGTCATAGGATTCACTATGCGTGCCATAAGTACACTCGGGAGCTCATATGTGGTAAGCACCTTAAGTCTGATCCACCTTTTATCCAGTTGCACCTGTATGGAGAGATTTATGAAGATCAAGGAGTTGCCCCTTATTATGCCTGCACCTATGGCTGATCTGATATAAGGTAGGTTGAACTTTCCAGCCGACCTATAAGGCTAGCCATTTGTAAATCTAATCGGCTATTGAAAATGACCGGATATGTTATCTTTTCAGTCCAAGAGTAAAGCACTAAGCTCCTTAGGTTTGTTCGGCTTAAGGGTCGGTCAGCTTTCTCTTGCTCGGTTTGTCATCCGACCAAGTAGGTCCGGCTGGACCTGAGCACCTTAGTGCCAGGTGGGCAACGAAATTAGGTGGGGAATGATCTCTTCTCCTGACTTTGAACGTCATATCACTTTAACTTTAATCGTTATATCATATTATTTTGACTTTAACTATCACATTATCTCCGCGCTTGTCTATTACAATTCGTATTACCATAACAATAAGTGCATCTTTTTCTTTGTAAACTATGCATGTTAACCTATTTGTGCCAACTTAGACGACATATTAGAATATTATTTGAGACCTCTCAACTCTATATTTTATCTTTCTTTAGTTGTATGAATTTATTGTCTAAAGTTTTGTTAAACAAGTAACATAATTATTATTTCAATAACTAAAATATATATATAAAAAATACTATATTTGTTTAAATTATTCATAAGGGCATTTCCAATGGGGATATTTGGAGGAGATATTTCTCCAAATATCCCCCCAAGTGAATAGAAATCATCGGGCATATATAACTTTATGTCTGGTGATTTCATTCTAGGTGACATGCAAGTGGGCCCCACAAGGGAAAATGATTATCTTTTTTGAGATATTTTATTATATAATTTATGATATTTGAGAGTAAGATATTTGGTAGGTGAGATCATAAATATTTGATTGAGAGGATATTTGATTGTGAGATTTGAGATATTTTAGTGACGATGTGGACGTGGGGACTATAAATATTTGAAAGAAATATTTAGTGTTATTGTGGATGCTCTAATAGATAGGTTAAAAATGAATGACCATATAAGTTTTATTTATTGAATCAATGATTAAATTTAATAGGATCATCATATTTATCACTTGTTGAGCGTAAAAAAAAAAAGTAAAACGCAATTAGCTTTTCAATAAATATATTTAAAAATTAAATAAAATAAATTAATGTATAATTTCCATTAATGCTCATAAATAATTTATAAATAAATTTATTCATTCATTTATCTATTTAAAATTTAATTATAACCTTATTTTTATCTAAATTTATTCACTGTTAACGAATTCTTCTTTCTCTTATATGGCAATAAAAGTAAAATTGTTACTAATACATATAATACCATGCTTTCATCCTTCCTCTATGGAAGTAAAATCCATCTCCTTTTAGTAAATAGACTTTAAACTTGGTTTAGAAAATTTAAAATGAGAAAAATAAATAAAAGAGTGTCTTAGAGAAATTAGTAGTTAGAGAGAAAGTAAATCGAAGGAAAAAAAGAGAGATTATCAATTTTCAAACCTATTCAATTAAATTGATAATAAAAATACAATTTAAAATACAGATGATCTAATTTGATTATTAATAGGATGTTCTTCTGTGCTACCACAACCCATTAGTGTAAACCTAATATTTAATGCTCTCAAATACTTAAATTACATATTTTACTTCCAAAAAGTTCATTATACTATTGGATATAACATAATTTTTCATTGATACTAGTGATCGTGTTCACGCATCGCGTGTGTAATATAATATATTGAAATCACATTGATCATTTATAATGAAATTATATTAATTAAAGTATTTTAGTATTAAAATATTAAAGTAGAGTCATTAGTAGAGTCATTAGGGTAAAGTATTTGACTTTTGAAAATTTGAATTATTTATGTCTTTGAAAATCCGAATTGAAAAAAATTAATTTAATTTAATATTATATAAAAAAAACTAAGAAAAATATATTTTTTAATATTGTCGGCCTAAAATATTTATAGAAACTTTTTTGATTATAGTGTTGTCAATTCTAATATGTATGACTAAAAAGAACTATATTTTTTATATAAAATAACCAGAGAAAATTAATGATGAGAAAAATTCATAATACTATGCCGCAGCTGAGTCTCGAACTCTAGATCACTGATTGTTTCGCTTGTGGAATTACTAATAAAATTAGGAATTATTTTTAGTGTGAATAGAAAAAAGGATATTAACGTAAATTTATTTTAGACTTCACCAAAATTAGTTAATAAAGGGAGAAGATTTTTAATAAAATAGTAAGATGAGTAAAAAAATTAAATAAAAATCTTCCTCTTTAACTACACCTCTTAGTATTTATTTTAAAGATGGATAGATTTAGGAAGATTAATGAAATAATTTACGTTAACATTTAAATTTTATTTTAGAAAAAATGAAAAAAAAAACAAAGTTAGTAAAAAATGGAGTTGACGAGTGAAATAGATAAAATTAAATTAAATTTTCAATCTTCAATGATTTATTAAATGGATAATAGTTTCCTTTGTGTGAAGTTACTTAAAAAGTAAAAACTATATGAAAATTATTTTTTTCTTATTTTTATTATATACGGTCTAGAAAAATTACAAATACCCATATGTCCAGGGTGTAAATGCAAAAGTAGCACAACTTCCTAACTTTGCAGCCTTCTTAACCTATTCTAACTCTAGGGTTCCAAAACTCTGATTTCCTCCGTCACCGCCGTTTCGAGTGAAGAGGATCAAGGAGTATGGGAGGGAAGTGCCCTAGCAGGAAGGTGAAGAAGCGCCGCTATTCTCACAAGACCGCTCGTCGCGCCAAATTCCTTGTCAAAGATATCCTTTTTTTTCCTCTCTTTTAACTTGGATCCTTCATTGTGTTACTTTCTTTTCCTTTCTGTTGTTATGCCGTCACCTACTTGTCTGTTTCCTTGACCGGAATGGTGATTCCGATGACCACGCGACGATCAGGTGTTCAACGAGCTCCTGAAGCAGGCGGAGGAAGCTGCGGCAGAGAAAACGTTGCCACTTGACGAGGACCTCCCTGGGATGGGGCAGTTTTACTGTCTCCACTGCGAGTAATTTTCCTTTCCTCTGTAAAAGATTGATTTTTTTATGTGGATATTTTCTCCTTGATAACACGAATTGCTATTGCTTATTGATCACAGTCGATACTTTGCCGGTGAGGATGTCCGACAGGGTCATTTCAGCTCAAAGCGCCACAAGAAGCGGTACTTCCGTATAATTTCCCTTGTTGCTTCTTTGTTTCTGTTTTTTTTCTTAGTCTCAGAATTTGTTTGCTATCATGTTGCATGGAATTCTTTAATAAAGATTTGGTACCTTCTCTTATTAACTTTTTTTAGAACTCCTTAGCATGAGGATATCCATCATGTCTCAATTTGCATTTTTTGCTAAAAAAACAAATTTTTTTTCTTGTTGTCTTATGAGGAATAACATTGCGGTGTAAAAACTTAGTAGTTATATGGTAATTCGTGATATGAGCTATATAGAAATTCAATCAGATAATTTGGACCCATAAGTACTTATTTTATCTTTCTAGATTATAAGCAGTGAAAAGACATGCTGTTCTTTCAAAGAACCGCTACAAAAGCTGTAGCAAGTATGGATTGTACAAGCTAATCTAATCATCTGGATGCATATAGATTATATAAACTAAATTGAACCAGTGTGTTAGAATTGGAGTCCAAGTTAACATTGATTTGTTTGAGACTATTTTTGCCAAATAAATACGCAGTAACTCTTTTTTATTGCTTGAGTTAATATGCAAATTTCCTTATATATGAATTGCATAGTTGTTTAGTGTTCATCGTTATATAATATGCGCTTCACGAATTGCTTAGGTTCATTTGAAACTATTTTATGAAATCTTTGATTCTCGCTTAATTCATTTAATATCTATAGTGGCAGATGTATGTTTTATCTATATTTGTTCATGTTCACATAGATACGATAGGGGTAAACTTACATAGTTTCAAATATGTGATATGAAGTGATACACTCCATTTTAATTGTTGCCCCAGTCACATCACTTTTCAAAATCTTGAATATGCTGTCTAATTAGTTTCGTTTTGGAACATGATTTATATTCTGATGAACTTAACTTTTTAACTCAACCAACACCAAGTTTATAATCACCGAGATTTTACAAACTAACATTGATAAAATGTCTTGATTTCAACTACTATCAGGATACTTGTGCAGAAATCAAAAGTATTCATTATGGTTGTAGCAACCAAAATCGTACGCGTACTACTATTTGTAGCTTCTTGAACATGAAAAAAAAAATGAATGACTGACTTCCATTGTTCGACTCGCTGTGTGTTTTGATGTTGAAATTCCGTTCTCTGATTTGTGTCTTGTGAATCCTCCTCAAGGGTGAAGGAAATGATGGGACCTGCCCCTCACACTCAACTAGATGCGGAGCTTGCTGCAGGGATGGGAATGCCCGACAATGGCCCAAAGCTCATGACGATGTCATTCACTTAAACACTTAAAGCGTTTTATCTACATATTTTCATATACATGGTTGGACACCATTGTTAGAGAGAATGATGTTTAATTTATCGCTGTGAACTTTCATCATCATCATCAAAATGAGTTCGTAAGGTGCAATTTTGTACAAGTTTTATGGTTATCAACATTGTAGGCGTACCCTGTTTTTGATGTTTTATTTGGTTATATATATAGAGGGATATAATTGTTAAGCAGGCTGAATTTTGGCACAGTTCGGGATTTATACGGCCAATTAAGTATCAAATTTGAGCGCGTGAACGGACCAACTCTGGTCCGTACTTATCCAGCTCATGTTGAAGCCACTGCCTACCTTCGTGTCATCTCCTGCCGTCCTGGAGGACCCCTTCGACGACTCTTGGAGCCACCTCCTTGCCCAGTGGCCGTCGACGCCAGCCTCGTGTCCTCCTCCGCCTTTATCATCCAGTCTCCACCGCCACCGTATCGCCATCACAATGTCGACGCAAGCTTACGGCTCGACGACTTCGAGGACTACGTGTCCAGAATGCCGAAGCCGGAGGACTTCGGGCTCGGGGCCTTCCACAACGTGACGCTGTTGACGACGAGTACTTCTTCTAGCCCCTGTCGGAGCAGGAGCAGAAGCAGGAGCAGGACGTCATGGTGAAGTTTGAGTCGCTGCAATCACCGCGGATGTAATTATATTTCAAAAATCTGTGTCTAATCTGCATGAATGACAGTGCGTGTGCAATATACCAGTAAAATCTAAAAGAGAATAAAATAAAAAAAATAATATATAATATCATATGACCTCGTAAAATTTTCCTAAACAAAAAGAAACACCCCACTTAAATTACATTTAATATGGAATCTAATAAAATGACAGATATGACATGTTAGATGAAACCATAATCCAAATAACAATTTGTATTACATTTAATAATAACATCTTCTCATATAAATATTGTTAAAGTCACAAGTTACAAGGTAAAAAATCAGGAACGGAGCAGATTTCACAAACCAAGCAACATTGTGACCTCACAAGCATCTCAAAACTGTTGTTATATATACAAAACAAAAGGAGCTAATCCACATAAGTGGGATCTATTATTACCTGCTGTACAAGATCCTACACGATTTGAGCAAATCAAACTGCTCATGTCTTTGGATACCAAGGCTTTGATTTTCCATGAAGACAATATATATTATCTAACGACTGTTCTGACCTTTGAGGCCTTGAAGAGTCCGACGATCCCAATCGGAAGCGTTTATCATTCACCTTTAACCCTGGAATGCGTAGTTAGTGAATGTCCTGAAAGGCAGCGGAAGATTAAGTAATTTTTTACTTGTGACACTGAAGAACTTAGATAAATGGAGCAGCACCAGCTTTGAGCATGTTGTTTTTTTTGCCAGGTTTTACAACCTCTGTTTGGGAAGAAGGTCGGAATTGGGTTCGGATTATCTCAACTCCGGTTAACCAAAGCATTACCTAGATGAACAAGATTAGTTTAGAGGCTAATTTACTTTATGGAAGGCGCCTCCAAGAGACTTGGAGGCACCCTCGCACCTTCGTATGGAAGGTTGATCTACTTCGTAGAAGGGGCCTCCAATGGCTTGAAAGATGCCTCGTATAAATAGTGTGAAAGTGTCTTCCAACCACTTGAGGATGCCTTCAATAGTCGTTAGCTGAAGATAAAATTTTATCTTCCAGCCACTTGCGCCTAGGACATAGCAACCCACTACTCCTACATATACTAGTTCCTCTGAACAGAATGTTAAATATGAGAAGTGAGATCGCACGAGTCTTATGATCATCAAGTGCGGCATACTTGAGGATTTTAGGGGCGTGTGTCTAATAGTGTCACCAAAACTAAGGAATATCTCGATGAGATTGAAAAATGCTTTGCCAAAAGCGATAAGACGGAAACAAGCACAATTCTAAAGAGCTTGATTTCCATGAAGTATAAAGGCAAGGGAAATGTTGAGGAATATATCATGGAAATGGCCCACCTTGCATCAAAGTTGAAGGCACTTAATCTTGAATTGTCGGATGACATGCTTTTGCATTTATTGCTTATTTATCTTCCAAACCAATTTAGTTAGTTCCAAATCAATTATAATTGTCAAAAGGAGAAATGAACTCTTAATGAGCTCATTTCATACTGTGTTCAAGAGGAAAAGAGGTTAAAGCAAATCAAAGCTGAAAGTGCATATTTGGTAATCACCCCTAAAGATAAGGGCAAGAAAAAAAGAATGAGGCTACTAAAGGTCCTTATGTGAAGAAACACAAGCAGGATCATGACAAGAAAGGTTATTTCTTCCGCAACAAGCTTGATCATGTTAGGAAAGAATGTCCTTATAAGTACCATGCATGGTGTACGAAAAAGGGTACATTTTTAAATTTGGTCTATTCTGAAGTATTTAGCTTTAGTACCTAGAAACACTTGGTGGTTAGACTCCGATGTCACTACTAACATTAGTGTTTCAATGTAGGGTTACCTGAGCTGCCGAAAGCCAAGTGATACTGAAAGATGCATTTATATGGCTGATGGCAAGTCGGCTGAGGTGGAAGCAATATGACATTATAGATTGTTGTTAAATACTGGTTATTATTTAGACTTAATAGATACTTTTATTGTACCGTCATTAGAGGGAATTTGGTTTCTGTTTCTCATTTGGACAAATTAGATTATTGTTGTTCATTTGGAAACGGTCAGTTCAGTTTATCTATTAATTCTACTGTTGTTGGAACCGGTTCGATTATAATTTATGACAACCTATATATACTTGATATAAATGCTTCTTATATTGAAACCCTGAATGTGGAATCATGTGGTACTAGGCGGAAATTTAATAATGAAAACTCAGGTACCTTATGACACAAACATTTAGGACACATCTCTAGAAATAGAGTTGAACGACTTGTATCGGATGGGATTTTACACTCCATTGATTTTACAGATCTAAATGTTTGTGTTGAATGCATTAAGGGCAAGCATACCAAAAGAAAGAGAGATGGTACATATAGAGCTATAGAAGTAATGGAATTGATACATACAGATGTTTGTGGACCATTTCCAACACCTTCTTGGAATGGTCAACAATATTTTGTATCATTCATTGATGATTATTCTCAATATACATACCTGTTTCTTATTTATGAGAAGGCTCAAACATTGGATGTTTTCAAATCATTTAAGGTTGCAGTCGAGAATCAACTCGACAAAAGAATTAAGAAAATCAGATCTAATCGTGGTGGTGAATACTGTTGGAGCAATTTAGTGTGACCCTAGGTTTTGATGTTTAAACAAAGGTTTAATTTAGGTTTATTGTTGTATTTGATATGCATTATGAGTGTGCAGGATACATGTACAACAAGAAGAGTCCAAGTGTGATATTGGCAAAGGAGGAAAGTCCAAGGGTGAGTCTCAGCGGTGCAAGTCCAAGCATGTAGTCTCGACAACATAAGTTCAAGTGTGACTTGACAATGGATGAAGTCCCGGAGGCATGACCCCTTGGAAAAGGAAGACCCGATAACAATGACAAGGTCGATGGAAGCTCCAGAAGGCAAGACGTGAAGAATGAGAGACATCAGAGGGACACGAGACTAATGGAGAAGGCTAGAAGACTAGGTCTAAGTTGTGCGGGTAAGGACGAGTGCATGAGAGACTGCACTTAGGGTAAAATTCTAGTGTTACTGTAGCATTACTGTAGCGTTACTATAACTGTAGCAGTCGACTGGTGTTTTCATCAATCGACTGGTAGTAGACCGCTGGCTTGTAACGGTCGAATTTCACTTAGGACCAGTCGACAGGTGGTTGTACCAATCGACTGATGGTGGGAAACATAGCTAGGTATTTCCTCCCGAGCTCTATTAAAGAGAGCTCGGGGTGCTTGGGCATAGTTGATGAAAATAAAGGTGGTTAACCTCTATTAGAGTCTCCAAAGTGCTTTTGTGTGCCTAGCGTGCTTGTGCGAGTTTGTGGTGAGCTTTCTCCACCCACAAGGAGCTACGTGAGCTAGTCGGAGGTTTTCGGAGGAGTCATCCATCGACGGATCGGGATCGCCCACCTTACGGATAGCTGTAGAGTAGGAGTTTTATCTCTGAATCACGTTAAATCAACGTGCTAGGTTTGCTTTCTCTTGTTAGTATTTGTTTTTGTATTCCGCTATACATATTAACCATTGTAGGAAGTAAACGTTGGGTGAGTCGATATTCACCCCCCCTTTAGCGGTGTCAAGGTCTCAACAAGTGGTATCAGAGCGTGTTGCTCTTCTACGGACTAATCGCCTAGGGAGCAAAGCGCTACAAGAAGATAGAGTCCAAAGGCCCTCTAGGATGGGATATCCGAATCCCATCTTCATACGATTGAGATGATTTCGAGTATTGGAAGAAGCGGTTGGAAACTTCATTTCAAATGGATTGTGTTGGAGGAACTGTTTGAAGCTCTAACGGACAAAAAGGGAAAACGCCTCTGGCCTCAGTATTGGACTGAGAAGCAAAGGGAGCAATCGGAGGCGGACAATGAGGTAACTAGAATTTTGATTAATTTATTACCTTTTAATTTGGTATTGAATGTAGGTGAATACAAAAACGTAAGCAACCTTTGGAAAAAGGTAATTGCGCTTCATGAGAATCCTACAAAACTCCAAGTAGTAGAGGAGCCCAAGGAGAAGAGCTCATTGGTCCAAGAGGAGAAGGACCAATCGGATGTTGACACGTGTTCAACATCTGAGAAGGAGAAGGAAGATGACAAGGTATCATCCACATCTCCAAGGAGGAAGAAGTGTAATCATCCACATCTTCAAATGAAGAGGAAGAAGAGCAATGTAAGGAAGATAAGATCTTGGAAGCTCAACCCTCCACCTCAACTACTAAGAAGAGCACAAAGAACCATATCAAATGCTTTGAGTGTGATAAGATGGGGCACTACAAGAGTAGGTGCCCTTTGCTCAAGAAGGTAAAGGAGATAAATCCTAAACTCACTAAGGTTGATTTAACTAATGTGAGTTGTAGGAAGAAGAAGGAGAAGATGCATATTAGATACTTCACGTGTGGTAAGTATGGTCACTACCACACTAAGTGCCCAAGGAGAGGATAGCTCAAAAAACTGACGCACTTGAAGAAATGGAAAAAGAAGAGGAGCTCAAGTTAAGGAGGAGCTTCAAAGGTAAAAGGGAAGGTAATCCCTATTTTAAAGTTTAATCTAAGCTCTAATTCTTATATGCTTATTAGAAGTAATGTAGATTATTTATCCAAGCATAATCATGGATTTAGGTACAATGATATGAATATGGTTAATGTAGGTGATAAGCCTATGAGACCTATTTATGCTAAATCTAGTCAGAGTAAACCTAATAAGACCCAAACCACTTTTCTTAAGGGAAGGAAAATGGGTAAAAACCTAAGCATAAATCCCCAGAAGGGGAGACATATGCCTAGGAAGATGGGTATGTCTAGGAATGTCCAAGGTAGACATGTTGATTCAAGGGTTAGAACCCTAAAATTGGAAAATAAAATCTTGAAGGTAAGACTTGAAAAAATGGAGAAAGTCCTAGATATGTTTATTATTGGACCTAGAGGACTTAACATATGTTTGGGTGATCAAAGATCTAAAAGTGTCAAATTGGGTCTCTCTCATGCCAAGTGGAGGTCAAGTGCTAGGGTGACACATGATATTGGCCAATAAGAAGGAATATGCTATTGTGACATATAATTATAGCAAGGATGAGATGTCCAAGGTGTAGGACAAGAAGAAATTAACCAAAGATAAGGTGTCTAAGGTTAAGAAAGTCAAGTTTGTAGGCCAAGTGTCATTTATGGTATACCATGTGGGTGTAGCCATAGTGGATGAGTCACCAAGGGAGGTGATTAAGGTTATGATTCCTAAGGTTAGGAAGAGCCTCTGGGACTCATGGTAGATGGATTATCAAATGTGGCAAGTGGTTAGGAGACGGACTTAAGTTTCTAACCTAGTGAGTTGACACAATTGAGATGTGTTTCATTTATGGAAATGTGAATTGGATTCATATTTCATGAAAATTAGTTTTTGATGTATAGATGTCATATAAACTAATGTTAGGAATGCATTATGATTTAGTATGGATAGATACATCAAGAGGTAGCCAAAACTAAGACTTTAGGTCAAAGTTCAATTGAATCATTTAGGTAGTTTTGAATTTTGGGTCAATCTTGGGATATATGATAAATATATTTTTTTTATATATTTTTTCCAAGTAAATATGGATAAAATAGACTTCTCCACAAAATTTGGGATTTTTTAGAGGTCTGTGGAATTTTTGGCGCATTTTTGAAAGTAAGTTAGAAAGGTTAATTTTTGCTAAAATAGAGTACCAGTCGACTGGTACAGTTACCAATCGACTTGTAACAGTAATTTTGAGCACAAAATATCTCTGTAAGCTCATTTTGATGATGGTAGTCAACTGGGACTTATGACAGTCGACTGATACAGTCTGAAAATATTTTTCAGCATTAGAAAATGACCACAAGAATGGTGAACATGTATGTAACCTTATGGGAGATTAATACATGATGTTTATGGTCATTAGAGGTCAAAGAGTCCAATAATTGAGATATTGTTGGAGCTCTTTTTGATGTATGGTAAAGGGGGAGAAGTTTAGGTTTAAGTGGGAAACATAAATACCTTTGCAAGAAATCCTAACTCAAGGAGGAGCTTAGGTAAAGAGGGAGCGATTGCTTATTTATTTGCAAAGAGGGAGAAGTTTTCCTTTGCGGGGAAGCTTAGGTGAATGAGGAGCCTAGGATTAGGTTCCATGATTTATGCATGAGTGCATATGTATTTTTATTTGCATTGTTATTACATTTATGTTTCACTAACTTAAACGGGTTGTTAAACATCAAAAAGGGGAAAATTGTTGGAGTAATCTAGTGTGACCCTAGGTTTTGATGTTTGGGCAAATATTTAAGTTAGATTTATTATTATATTTGATATGCATTATGAGTGTGTAGGATACAAGTACAACAAGAAGAGTCTAAGTGTGATATTGGCAAAGGAGGAAAGTCCAAGGGTTAGTCTTGGCGGTGTAAGTCCAAGCATGTAGTCTCGGTAACGTAAGTCTAAGTGTGACTTGGCAATGAATGAAGTCCCAGAGGCACAATCTCTTGGCAAAGGAAGATTCGACAACAATGACAAGGTCGATAGAATCTCCAGAAGGCAAGGCGTGAAGGATGCAGAGACATCCGAGGGACACAAGGCTGATGGAGGAAGCTAGAAGGCTAGGTCTATGTTGTGCAGGCAAGGACGTGTGCATGAGAGACTGCACCCAAGGTAAAATTCTAGTGTTACTATAGTGTTACTGTAGCATTACTGTAGTAGTATACTATAGCAGTCGACTGGTGTTTTCATCATTCGACTGGTAGTCGACTATTGGCTTGTAACGATCGAATTTCACTTAGGACTAGTCGACTAGTGGTTATACCAATCGACTAGTGGCAGGAAACACAGCTAGGTCAACGAAGTAGCTTACATTCTAAATAAGTACCCACTAAAGCAGCTACTAAAGTACCTTTTGAACTTTGGACAAGGTGAAAGTCAAGTCTCAAACATTTTCATATTTGGAGATGTTCAACTGAGGCTAGACCGTATAGGCCATATGAAAAGAAACTGGACTCAAGAACTGTAAATAACTACTTTATTAGATATTCTGAGCGATCACGGGGCTATAAGTTTTATGATCCCAAAGTAAAGACCAGCTTTGAGACGGGAACCACAATGTTCTTTGAGGATATTGAGTTTGGAGGGAAGAATAAACTAAAAAACCTTGTCTTTGAGGAGGAATGCATTCCCACTACTCTTCAAGAGGAAATGGTTTATATTCGTATGATTGCTTTTGATAATAATCAAGATTTTATTCCTGTCAGTGATCAAGATGCAATACAAGAACAACAAAATATTGTTAATCAACTCCCAGAAGAACAAACTCAACAACCTCAAGAACTAGGTATGTAGAACAAGTGCCTTTACGAAGGTGCACTAGAGAAAGGAGGAGTGCTATTTCAGATGATTACATAGTACTACTTCAAGATCACGAAGAAAATGATGGTATGGCGGAGGATGATCCGATCAACTTTCATCAAGCCATGCAAGATTCAAATTCTCAAAAGTGGATTGAGGCAATGAATGAGGAGTATAAGTCAATGTACGACAATAAAGTTTGGGAATGTGTCCTATTGCCAGAAGGTGTGAAACCCATTGGTTGTAAGTGAATTTTTAAAACCAAACGGGATTCAAATGGTAATATGGAAAGGTATAAAGCATGTGTTATAGCGAGCGAAAGGCTATACTCAAAACTATGAGATTGACTTTAAGGAGACCTTTTCTCCAGTTTCAACGAAGGACTCCTTAAGGACGATCATGGTGTTAGAATGTATACTAAAAGCCTAGCTTTTGGTATAAAACATTTATCTAGAAATAAGAATCACATTGGTCAAATGTCTACATTTGTGATAAATGTAGTTGTTCAATTAATTTATACTATAGATAACATAGTATGTGGTGCCACATGTAGAAGATGATGTTATCAGTACCTTATAAATTATAAACAGTAGCTCACGACCAAAATGGAAAGGAACAAACCATTAGAAGGTCGTAGTGTAATTAGATATCAGTTTATCTTGAATGTATAATTACACTAGTACACTTAGAGTGTATTGAGTAGGACCATTTGAGGTCGTTTCTTTTATACTGACTTTATAAAGAAACAAAGACCTCGGTTATTATGGAAGTGTGTGCTCTTAATCCTAATATAATAACAAGCATATATATTTGATATTTATTTCTTTAATTTATCAATGGGTGAGATTTAGTTCGATGAATCAATAAGCCCGATAAGTTGGGAAATGACATCACTTATAGTGTGTGTTGTTGATTATAGAAGGAAACTGTGTCCTAGAGATACTAGGCTGATAATGTCCTCAAGAGGAGCTCATAAGGATTGTCATGTTAAACCCTGCAGGTGGACCTAGTCCGACATGATGATAAGGTTGAGTGGTACTACTCTTGAACTAAGATATTAATTAAATGAGTTGTCAGTAACTCACTTAATTAGTGGACATTCGATATCTTAAACACAGGGAGACTAACACACTCATAATAAGAAGGAGCCCAAAAATATAATTTGGGATTGGTGCGGTAGTTCAATAATAGTTCTCTAGTGGAATGAATTATTATTGATAAAATTAAGTTGTGTGTTCGGGGCGAACATGGGATGCTTAATTTTATCGGGAGACCAAAACCAATTCCTCCTCTCGGTCCCTATCATAGCCTCTTATTTATAGAGTACTATACCCACCTATACCCACCTTCTATACCCACCTAAAGGGGGCCGGCCAAGCTAGGGCTGGCCTAGGTATAAATTGGGGTGGCCGGCCCTAGCTTGAACCCAAGCTAGAGGGGCCGGCCAAATTAAATTAAAAAAGAATTTTAATTTTAATTTTTATTATGTGGAAGATATAATTTATTAAAGAGAATTAAAATTAAATTATCTCTCTTATAAAAGATCTACAAAAGATTAAAGAAAGAGATTAGATCTCTTTCCTTATTTGTAGATTGGTGAGATATTTTATTTTCTCTTTAAAAATTATTCACATGTTGTAAAATTAAAATTATGAAAATTTCTTTTTATCAACCATGAAGAGATTTTGAAAAGAAATTTTAATTTTAAAATTTCTAGAAATAAATTAGGAAGTTTTAATTGTTGATTGAAACTTGTCTAATTTGATTTCATGATGTGGCCGACCACTAGAATTTAATTGGGGAAATTTTATTTTATTTTTCTCAATTAAATCATGTCAAGGAAATTAAGAAAATTTTATTGTAATTAAATTTCCTAATTTGCTTAGGCCAAGGAATATAAAAGAAGGGGTGAGGGTGTCTTCATGAGACACAACCTCTATTATTTCTCTCCCTCTTTTGTTCCTTGGTGTGGCCGGCCATCATCCTCTCCCTCTCTTCCTCCTGTGGTGGCCGAACCTCTCTCTCCCCTTGGAGCTCTTGTGATGGCCGGATACTACTTGGAGAAGAAGAAGAAGGAGGAGAGAAAGCTAGCATCTCTTGGAGCTTGGTTGGTGTTTTGATCTTCTTCCTTGGTGAAGCTTCCTTATTGTTGGCCGAACCTAGCTAGGAGGAGAAGAAGGTGGTTGGTGGTTTCTCATCTCGGAAGATCGTTGCCCACACAACGTCCGAGGTTAGAAGAGGAATACGGTAGAAGATCAAGAGGTCTTTCTAGAAGATATAACTAGTAATTTTTCCTTTCCGTATCATGCTAGTTATTTATGGAAATAATACCAAATACAAGAGGCTTACGTTCTAGTATTTCGAATATGTTTTTCGAAGTTGTGTTCTTTTATTTTTTTTCCCTTGTGATTTGATTGTTCTTTTTTGTTAACCTAAAGTTATTTTAGGAAATTAAATATTAGATTTCTATAAAAGGTTTTGTCTAGTCGGTGGTGGTTGCTCCCATATCCAAGAAGGCCATGTGCCTCGCCACGTCAGTACTGGGAACCAATTATGGAAATTAATATTTAATGGAATTAATAACTTAAGGTGACTTGGGTCGAACGTGTTAAGTTCCGCAGGAGATCCAAGTCAAAACCTAAAAGAACAAATAGATTAAGTTTTGGATCAAATGTGTTAAGTTCCGCAGGCGATCCAAAATTTAATTTAAAAGAACACATGGTAGCTAGGAAAAGGTTCAGACCTTTGTACAAAATTTTTGTACAGTGGAACCTCTAGGTTTTCCGAGTAGCAACCAACAATTGGTATCAGAGCTAGGATTTTACCTTTGTGTATTTGGTATTAGTTTAATCATGCACATGTCATACATAATTTAGGCAGGTTAATAGTAGGATGTGCTAACTTTGTGGATGCAGGATCCAACTATTATGGCTTATAGTTATTATGTGTGTGATTGGACCCTTGGACATGTCATGGGCATTTTATTGTGTGTGCATGATTGGATCCAACTATTTTGATTGGATCCAACTATTTTGATTGGATCCAACTATTTTGATCTAGTTACATGTACATTCCTTCGAGGAATATAGGATCAAAATGTAAAATTCTATTTATGTCGCGGATCGAATCTTGCAAAGCGTGGAACCTTCTAAGGACCAGAGGCGCAGCGGAACTAGGAGCAAGATGGATGCGACAGCTAGACCCGGTGGCAGTGGCCAAATATGGCAGCAGCTTGGGATGACAGCACACGGAGGACAACAAGAGATAAAAGCCATAATAGTTGAAAATTAGATTTTCTATTTATTGCTTTTATATTGTGCTGTGTGTGCATGTTAGTTTACATATTTAGTAGGCTAGCATAGTTAAAATTCCTCATTTATAAATAACTAAGTAGGAGAGAGATTTTTAAGTAAATCCCATGGTCTCCATTACTGGTTTGTAAGTGATGCAAACAAGCTTGCGCGTTGGCTCTGAGTGCCTTCCTCCATAACGGATGAGCTTGTTTGTGGATCACTAGAACAGACTTCCATTTTTGGATGACTATAGGAAGTTAATTAAGAGCGTGTGATCTTCCCCAACGGAGGGGGCATAATCTTATTAATGGACTTAGTGTCAAGTAATGGTATACACTTAGACACATCTAATAGTATCCTCCCCATCGGAGTCATTGCTATTATTTGTGTGACTAAATGATACCAATTATTAATTTTATTTGTCAAAAAGTTAGGTTGACAAGATAACAAAATTAATGGGTTAAAACCCTCCTTTTACAAATGTTGAATTTGTATACGTCCACACTAACGTGGCATACAAAATTCACGGTGTTTGAGGTGTTGGTGAATTTAAATAATATTGTTTGAGGAATCAATATTTTTTAAATTCAAAAGTTTTTGACCAAATATTTGATCAAAGACAGATCAACTATTAATTTTATTCGTCATAAAGTAAAGTTGACGAGATAATAAAATTAATGAATAAAATCTTCTCTTCGATTTTGTATACGTCCACACTATCGTGACATACAAAATTCATGGGGATTTTTAAGGAGTTGATCTTGACCAAGTATTTTTGTGATTCTTAGGATTTAAAATGTTTGTCAATCCCCTAGTAGTCATACTATAAGAAAGACTTAGTAATCCCAATTGTAATGATTGGAAATAGGACTTGGACATTAAGGTAAACTGTCTTCTTAGAACTAAGAACAATATAGGTGTATTTAATTCATTAGTTGAAACATGTTTAGTGGTGTTATCTACCAGAACTTGGAGTGTAGATACAGATGTCATTAATCATGTCCGTAATTCATTGCAGGGTTCCAGGAAACCCGACAACTAAATGAAAATTAAAACACTGTCTACATGGGCACTACTGTAAAAATGGTAGCTGTTGCAGTGGGAGATGTTTATCTTTTGATAAGAATAAAACATGGATTTTTGAGTAATTGTCTTTACGCACCAAGTTTAGAAAGAACTAGTTTTCAGTTTCTAAACTATTCAAAGAACTTGATATTCTGCCTCTTTTAATAACAAAGTTGTTATTAAGAAAAAGAGGGAAGTTATCTGTTCTGGTACGTTGGTTGGCAATTTATAAATCCAATAACTCTCACGATGAAACAAATGGAAATTAGTAACACATCTTCTAACTTTAAGAGAAAGTAACCTTCGAAAATGAACCAATTATATCTTTGGCTTCTAAGGCTAGGTTATATTAACTTGAGTAGGATTCATTGGTAGCTGATGAACTTTTGGGTTCATTAGTAGTGGAAATCTTTCCAACCTACGAGTCTTACCTGGAAGGAAAAATAACCAAGAAGCTTTTAAGTCTAAGGGGTATGGAGTCAAAGATATGTTGAAATTGGTTCATTCTGATTTGTGTGATCCTATGACTATCCAGACAAGAGGTAGTATTGAATATTTCATCTATTTTATAGACAACTATTCAAGATACAAATAAATTTACTTAATGTACCGCAAGACTAAGTACTTTGATTAGTTCAAAGAGTACAAGGCTGATGCGGAGAAATGTTAAAGTAAAAGTCACTATGGTAAGATCGTAGTGGCAAGTACCTCTTGGGAGAATTTAGGAGTCACTTATCAGAAGTAGGGATTCAATCCCAACTAACTGCACCTGGTATACCCCAACAGAATGGTGTAGAAAAAGGAAGGTATAGGACTCTTATGGAAATAAGTAGATTGATGAGTTATTTAGAATATTACCAAAATCATTTTAAGGATATACTCTGGAAACGGAAATGAATATAGTACCTGTTGGTGCGGCTAGCACTAACGATTTAACCTAGGTTTTGATGAATGACAAATAGGTTAAGTTAGTCTTGTTGTTGTCTGACACTTTGATCGAGTGTGCAGGAGAAGTCCAGCTAGGTCGACGGGCTGACCGGATAGCTGGCGAGAAGTCCAAGCGGGTCGACGGGCTGACCGGACGCTTGGCGAGAATTCCAGCTAGGTCGACGGGCTGACCGGATAGCTGGCGAGAAGTCCAAGCGGGTCGACGGGCTGACCGGACGCTTGGCGAGAAGTCCAGACGGGTCGACGGGCTGACCGGACGTCTGGCAGGTAAGTGAGGTAAGTCACTGGAGGAGAGTGACTGTGAGGATGCGTTCCCGGGAAGGGGACATTAGGCGTCGATCCGGCTTAGATCCATTTCGGATATCTAAGTCGAGATCGTGATTAGATTCCGGTCTCGGAAAGACGGAATCTAAGTCATACTCTTTTTATTTATCTGTTGAACTTTAACTGTGATGACAATCTGTATTACAGGATATACATTTGCCTCGGACTAATTTTGTTTTGCAGGAAAAGGGAGTTTTCTGGAACAAGGTGGTCCGGGCGCCCGGAAGGGATCCGGGCGCCCGGAAGGCGAATTTTATCCAGCCGAGTCGTCGCCATGTGGAGCATCATGGTTTGTGCAGCTACGTCACATTCCAGGCGCCCGGAAGGGATCCATGCGCCTGGAACAACATATAAAAGAAGCCCCAGACAGAAGCTTCAGAATCAATCAATCTGAGAACTCTTCTACTGCTGGTCTTGCTGCTCTACGTTCCTGCGACGCTGATAAAGCTACGACAAAGTGCTCATTCGGTTTTTAGTTTACTTCTTTATCGGTATTACTTTGTTTCATTAGCATTTTCTGTATTCATCTTGTAACTATATTCGAATTGCTAGTGATTGCCCAACGAAAGTGGTCAAGGACCACGGGCCTTCGAGTAGGAGTCGTCACAGGCTCCGAACGAAGTAAAAAATAACTGTGTTCATTTACTTTTCCGCTGCGTATTTATACTCTTGTTTTTCGAATCGATATTCACCCCCCTCTATCGAATCTAACGGTCCTACAATTGGTATCAGAGCCGGTACCGCTCTGATTTGGTGCAACCACCAATCAGACAGGGGGTGAATTGTTTTTGTTTTTTTATAATTAATTTTAAAACTGGTGTTTCGTTAACTTAATATTTCACTAATCAATTTAAATTAGTGCAACACGAATCTAGATTTTTTTTTTCTATTTTTCTCTTCCCGCACTACTAATCCAAGACCAAGTCTTGGGATATTTTTTTTGGTTATTTACCTGTGCACAGAATGTCCCAACAAGAAGGATTCAGCACAGTGCGACCTCCACTCTTCAACGGGGACGACTTCCCTTACTGGAAGAAGCGCATGGAGGTCTACCTCAAAACAGACTTCGACCAGTGGATGAGCATTACGAAACCTTACAAAATTCCAGTGGACAACGCCGGGAATCTAGTGGATCCTGAAGACTGGACAGCAGATCTCAAGAAAAAAGCGTCAACAGAAAATAAAGCGATCAACACTCTACAGTGCGGATTGACAAGAGAAGAACTGAACAGAGTCGGTCCACACAAAAACGCTAAAGAGCTATGGGACAAGCTGATCGAACTGCACGAGGGAACGAGCGACGCTAAGGTAACAAAACGAGACCTGCTTCTAAATAAATTTTTTAATATAAAAATGCAGGAAGGAGAAACAGCGAATCAACTACACGCGAGGATCAAGGACATCCTCAACGGGCTTCATGCAATAGGCCACTAAATGGAGAACAGAGACTTAATAAGGTACGCTTTAAACGCTTTTCCACGTAATAGTTTGTGGGCATCAATAGTGGATGCCTACAAAATTTCTAAGAATCTTTCTAACTTAAAATTAGACGAGTTGTTTTGTGAATTAGAATTATACGAACAAACTAATGCTGGAGCCGAGAAAGGTATAGCACTATTTGCAGGTTCCTCCAAAGAAAAGAAAAGCAAGCCTGAACTTGAAGAAGACTCCGATCAGGATTCTGAAGACGAAGAACACCTGGTGAACTTGGTAAGAAAAATGTTCACCAGGAGAAAGAGGAGCTTCAGCAAAAAGGATCTTCAAAAGATCAGCTCTCCCTCAGAACAAAAGAACGTGACTTGCTACGGCTGCAACAAAAAGGGACATTACAAGAACGAATGTCCAAAACTAAAGTTCGACAAACCAAAGCCAACAAAAAAGAAGGCACTCAAAGCAACGTGGGACGACTCCTCGGACGAATCGGAGGAAGAAGAGCAGAAACATCAGAGCCACCTCGCACTGATGGCCCGCGAAGCCGAAACAGATAACGAGTCGGAAGATGAAGACGGGTCTGAACCCGAAACAAGCCACGAGTCCGTACTCGTTTCCGAAGGCCCGAATGAGGTATACTTTAATTTAAACAAAAAATTTTTTAGAATCATCTCCTGTTTAAATAGTAAATTAACTAAAGTTGAAAATGAAAATAAATCACTTCTTGAGGAAAATCAAAACCTCAAGGAACAATTAAAAAATTCAAATCCAACTCAAGATCTAACACTTGAAGAGGAAAATCTATCGTTAAAAAATGATGTTAAAAATTTAAAAGAAATGCTAGAAAAATTTACAACAAGATCAAAAAATCTAGACTTAATCCTAAATAATCAAAAAGCATGTTATAATAAAACCGGACTAGGATATAAGTCGAATTCAAATAAAACTTTCAACTCATTAATAGCCCAATACAAATCAACCAATCTAGCTTGGGTTCCGAAAGCGTGTCTGACCACGCAAGTAGGACTTAATCAATATTATATACCTAAAGAAAAAATACATTATATAAAATCGAATAAACCAAACCAAAATCCAAAATACAAACCTAAATCAAATTCAAAATCTAAACAGTTTGAAAATCAACAAAATTATCAACAAGTTAATCATAACTATAAAAAGAATCGACACAAGCCTAAAATCAAAATTTATTAAAAGTCAATAATTCAGGGGGAGGCTCCAGAATAGCTGGCACCTCCAAAACTAATTTACCCGATAGGGTAACCCAAAATTTACCAACCCGGCAGGGTAATTAGGATTAGTTAAAAAGAGATCAAGTTTAACTTGAATCATGGTATTGGTGAAATTTTTGGATGATAGTACGTTAGGGAAACTTGGGCATCGCATGTCTAGAAAGATATGGTTTCGATCTGGTGCATTTGGCCAAGTGGAACTGACCGAAGCTACCCTTAAACGAATCCTAACCAGTTAGACCAAGATTTAGTACTAAGTTCCGTGGATAGGACTATTCGGAAAACCTCGAAAGGTTGGTTACTTCTAATGATGTCCTTGTGACTCACCAAGCTTAGAAATTTATCCGAAGAATGCCTATTTGTGGAAACCAAAGCTAAGTCTGAATCTAACACAAGTTAAACCAAAACTCTGTAATCAAATCAATTTCATCTCACAAAATCATAGGATTCCCTGATTGATAATATAGATTGGGTGAGATGAATAAGGCTTAAAAATTAATTTTAAAATTTTAAACTTAAATTAATTTTAAACTTAAAAATTAATTTTAATTTTAAACTTAAAAATTAATTTTAAAATTTTAATTTTAAACTTAAAAATTAAATTCAAAATTTTCAAAATTTTAATTTTAAACTTAAAAATTAATTTCAAAATTTTAATTTTAAACTTAAATTAATTTTAAACTTAAAAATTAATTTTAAAATTTTAATTTTAAACTTAATTTTAAAATTTTTAATTTTAAACTTAAATTAATTTTAAACTTAAAAATTAATTTAAAAATTAAAAATTAAATTCAAAATTTTCAAAATTTTAATTTTAAACTTAAAAATTAATTTCAAAATTTTAATTTTAAACTTAAATTAATTTTAAACTTAAATTTTTTTTTAAAACTTAAAAATTAATTTTAATTTTAAACTTAAAAATTAATTTCAAAATTTTAATTTTAAACTTAAAAATTAAATTCAAAATTTTCAAAATTTTAATTTTAAACTTAAAAATTAATTTCAAAATTTTAATTTTAAACTTAAATTAATTTTAAACTTAAAAATTAATTTTAAAATTTTAATTTTAAACTTAAAAATTAAATTCAAAATTTTCAAAATTTTAATTTTAAACTTAAAACTTATTTTCAAAATCTTAATTTTAAACTTAAATTAATGCATGCTCAAAAGACTAACTTTAAATCCTACTTACTGTAGGAAACCAAGTGGATTTTGGACAGTGGTTGCTCCAAACATATGACTGGAGATCACACCAAGTTCACTCAACTCACTTACAAAAGCCTAGGAACAGTTGCCTTTGGAAACAACGGCAAACTCAAGGTAATTGGTATAGGTAATATTGAATTAAAATTAGACTTTATAATTACAAATGTCTTACTTGTTGAAAACTTTAAATATAATCTTCTAAGTATAAGTCAATTGTGTGATACTAGGTATAAGGTCAAGTTTCTATCTACAGAATGCTAAATCAAACATCTAGATAATCCTACCATAAGCCTAAAGGGTTTTAGAAAAGACAACATCTATGTCATCAACTTAACCATTTCTTCCATTAAGTGCTATTTAACACAAAAAGAAGAAACTTGGTTATGGCATAGGAGAATGTCTCACACCAACTTTAGAAATATAAGTAAACTAAATGGACTTGTAAAAGGCTTACCGAAGTTACCTAACTTAGATTCAACTATATGTAATGCTTGTCAACAAGGAAAACAAACTAAATCAACCCACAAACAAACAAATCAACCACAAACTAACTCAATCTTAGAACTTCTACATTTAGATCTTTTTGACTCCCATGGAGTCAAATCCATTAATGGAAACTTATATTGTTTAGTAATTATAGACGATTACTCTAGGTTTACTTGGGTAAAATTCTTAAAACATAAAGATGAAACTTTTGAAATTCTTACAAATTTTTGCAAATAGATTGAAAACGAAAAAGATATTAAAATTAAAAGAATTAGGAGTGACAATGGGGGAGAATTTAAAAATCACAACTTTAACAGTTTTTGTCTAGAAAACGGTTACCATCATGAGTTCTCATGCCCTAAAACCCCCCAACAAAATGGAATTGTAGAAAGAAAAAATAGAACCTTACTTGAAGCTTCTAGAACAATGTTAAATGAGTATAACCTACCTAAATACTTTTGGGCAGAAGCCGTTAGTACAGCCTGCTATGTACAGAACAGAACAACAATAAATAAAACTCATAACAAAACTTTCTTCGAAATATTTTATAATAAACAACCAAACATAAAATACTTTAAGGTATTTGGGTGCCCAGTTTTTATCTTAAATACAAGAGAACACTTAGGAAAATTCACCTCTAAAATTGAAAATGGATTTTTTGTAGGATATTCCCTAAATAGTAGAGGCTACAGAATTTATAATAAGGTTACCTTAAAAATTGAAGAAACTATTAATGTAAAATTTAAAGAAACTAAACAAGACATAGAACCTACACAACCACCAGAGTTTGTTCCAGAAATTAACCAAACTCTAAGTCATGAAGAAGAGGAACAACATCAAGAGAATCAACCTCCTAAAACAATAAGGGTAAACCCAAATCATCCAACTGAACAAATAATTGGTGACCCAGACTTAAGAGTTCAAATCAGATCATCTTTCAGAAACCTAAGTCAAATTTCATTAATTTCAAAAATTGAACCTAAAACTATGGATGAATCCCTACTAGACCCAGATTGGATTATAGCTATGCAAGAAGAACTAGCCCAATTTGAACGTAATGAGGTCTAGGACCTAGTCCCACCACCTAAGAATAAGAAAATAATAGAAACAAAATGGGTATTTAGAAACAAACTAAGTGAAACTGGGGAAATTACTAGAAATAAGGCTAGGCTGGTTGCCAAAGGATTTAGTCAAGTTGAAGGACTTGACTATGACGAAACATATGCCCCAGTAGCCAGATTAGAATCCATTAGAATGTTACTAAGTTATGCAGCCCATAAGGGATTTAAACTATACCAAATGGATGTTAAGTCTGCCTTTCTTAATGGACTAATCAAAGAAGAAGTTTATGTAGGTCAGCCTCCTGGTTTTGAAAGCTTAGAACACCCTGAGTATGTTCTTAAATTAAAGAAAGCCCTATATGGACTTAAACAAGCACCCAGGGCGTGGTATGAGAGGCTAACATCTTACCTAACATCTAAAGGATTCAAACAAGGTCAAATTGACCCAACCTTGTTTGTTAAATCATTAAATACAAACATATTTATTGCACAAATATACGTGGATGACATAATATTTGGCTCAACAAATTCAGAATTTTTAGAAGAATTTATTAATCTAATGGAAAAAGAATTTGAAATGAGCTTAGTGGGAAAACTAACCTATTTCTTAGGATTACAAATCAAACAGACAAATGAAGGAAACTATATTTCTCAACATAAATACACCAAAGAATTACTTAAAAAATTTGGAATGGAAAATACAAAAGAAATAAAAACACCGATGGCTGTAAACACAATCTTAGATAGTGACCCAAATGGAAAACTAATTGATTTAAAATATTATAGAAGTGCAATAGGTAGCCTACTGTACTTAACTGCAAGCCGACTTGATATTTTATTTGCAATTAGTATGTGTGCTAGATACCAAACTCGTGCTAAGGAATCCCATTTGACACAGGTTAAAAGAATTTTTAGATATCTTAAAGGAACAACAAATGTAGGAATCTGGTATCCTAGGACAAATAATTTTGAACTAATAGGGTATTCTGACTCAGATTATGCTGGATGCAAATTAGACCGCAAAAGCACAAGTGGTGGATGCCAATTATTAGGTGCATCACTTGTTAGCTGGTTTAGTAGAAAGCAACATTGTGTTGCTCTGTCTACAACTGAGTCAGAATACATAGCTATAGGTGAATGTGTTGCACAAATATTATGGATGATGCATACTCTAAAAGATTTCAACTTAAATATCACAAATGTAAAAGTATTAATTGACAATATAAGTTCAATTAACTTAACCAAGAATCCTGTGCATCATTCAAGAACCAAACATATTGAAATTAGACACCACTTCATCAGGGATCATGTTACTAAAGGCGATATTGAACTCAAGTACATTGAGTCCAAATCAAATTTAGCTGACATTTTTACAAAACCTCTCCCTGAAAGTGAATTTAGCAACTTACGACGAAAATTAGGGATGTGTTTAATAGACTAGGATCTTTCAAAAATACTTTCAAAAATGATTTTACCAAATTATAAGTCAAATTTTTTTGTTTTCAAACTTTCCATTTTTAGATTTTCAAAAACAGTTTTGGCCTTAGACTAGTTTTGAATCCTTAGAAAGCATGTACCCATAAGACTAGTTTTTGAGCATCTCACCAACACCCTAGGTTTACCTTGCTTGTGTTTGACAAACATAGAAAGGGGTGAGATGCATAGGCCAACTGTCTGGACTTAAGATGCTTATTTCAGTGCATCAACATAAGTCTGGACGTTAAATACAACTCAGATATTAATCAGATTAAAGTTAATCAGTCAAGTCAAAAAAACTGACTGCTTGTAATCAACTTAATCTGACTAACCATGTGAAAGCTACTATCT
Source organism: Zingiber officinale (assembly GCF_018446385.1). NCBI lineage: Eukaryota > Viridiplantae > Streptophyta > Magnoliopsida > Zingiberales > Zingiberaceae > Zingiber > Zingiber officinale. Next base: position 29,013,699 of record NC_055990.1, read on the forward strand.
TCTGATAGCTAGTTAGTACCTAATTGGTTAGACAGCTGGTTAAAGTTAAATATCAAGTTCAGAGGGAGAATTAACTCAAATTTTGTGTGTTTGAAAAATGTCTTTTAAAACCTAACCTATGTTTGAACATTGATTTACAAAATTTAAATTTAACTAAGTATTCGAAAAATGTGAAAGTTTAATCCCACCCAATTTTCAAACCTGATTTGAAAAATTAACTATTTCCAAATTTAGCCTTTATCAAATTAGCCTTAAAAATTAATTTTGGCAAAAAAATTTTATTTCTTGAAAAATTATTTAATTTTTGCTTTGTTTTGAAAAATCGAAGTTGAAAAATTTACCTTTTTGAAAAGTAGATGTTACTTAAACATAAAAAGTAAATTTGAAAAACCTATTTTTGAAAATTTCCACACGCTTGAGAGTTAAACTTGATTAACCTTAAATTTATACTTTTCAAAACTCAACTTGTCTCCCCCAAGTCAACTTGACTATTTTTTTGACTTGGTGTTAAAAATTGCACTTTTATTTTTCAAATTTTGAACCAAACTTAGATATCTTTCAAAATTTAATTACCTGTTACAATAACTCTTCACTATGATTATTTACCTTTGTTCATTTTTTTTTATGAATGCCAAAGGGGGAGGAGGGTTAGGTGGTTAAGTTAGCTAAACCAATTTGAAAACACAAACTAACTTTAAAACCACACAAATGCATGCTGTTTCTTGCATATGCTTTCACTAACTTAACCAGGTTGTCATTCCATCAAAAAGGGGAAGATTGTTGGTGCGGCTAACACTAACGATTTAACCTAGGTTTTGATGAATGACAAATAGGTTAAGTTAGTCTTGTTGTTGTCTGACACTTTGATCGAGTGTGCAGGAGAAGTCCAGCTAGGTCGACGGGCTGACCGGATAGCTGGTGAGAAGTCCAAGCGGGTCGACGGGCTGACCGGACGCTTGGCGAGAAGTCTAGCTAGGTCGACGGGCTGACCGGATAGCTGGCGAGAAGTCCAAGCGGGTCGACGGGCTGACCGGACGCTTGGCGAGAAGTCCAGACGGGTCGACGGGCTGACCGGACGTTTGGCAGGTAAGTGAGGTAAGTCACTGGTGGGGAGTGACTGTGAGGACGCGTTCCCGGGAAGGGGACATTAGGCGTCGATCCGGCTTAGATCCATTTCGGATATCTAAGTCGAGATCGTGATTAGATTCCGGTCTCGGAAAGACGGAATCTAAGTCATACGCTTTTTATTTATCTGTTGAACTTTAACTGTGATGACAATCTGTATTACAGGATATACATTTGCCTCGGACTAACTTTGTTTTGCAGGAAAAGGGAGTTTTCTGGAACAAGGTGGTCCGGGCGCCCGGAGGCTATCCGGACGCCCGGAGGGCATCTGGGCGCCCTGACGTCACATTCCAGGCGCCTGGAACAGCATATAAAAGAAGCCCCAGACAGGAGCTTCAGAATCAATCAATCTGAGAACTCTTCTACTGCTGGTCTTGCTGCTCTACGTTCCTGCGACGCTGATAAAGCTACAACAAAGTGCTCATTCGGTTTTTAGTTTACTTCTTTGTCGGTATTACTTTGTTTCATTAGCATTTTCTGTATTCATCTTGTAACTATATTCGAATTGCTAGTGATTGCCCAACGAAAGTGGTCAAGGACCACGGGCCTTCGAGTAGGAGTCGTCACAGGCTCCGAACGAAGTAAAAAACAACTGTGTTCATTTACTTTTCCGCTGCGTATTTATACTCTTGTTTTTCGAATCGATATTCACCCCCCCTCTATCGAATCTAACGGTCCTACAGTACCTTCCAAAGACAGAATTCGCTACTCATATAGAATTGCTGAATAGGCGTAAGTCTATTTCGAAGCATATTTGGATTCGGGTAGTCCAGCACATATGCAGAAGAGAGACAATGATAAGTTGGACAGGAATTCACTTGTTTGTGGGTTATCCTAGAGAAATGAAAGTAGGTTTATAGTCTTAAAAATCAGAAGGTCATTGTTAGCATCAATGACCGATTTTTAGAAAAGGACTATGTAATAAACCATGTGCCCATAAGAAAATTTGTTCTTAAGGAAATAATAAAAGACATGTCTAATCTAGTACCAACTGGTCAAGATGAGATACCACAAGGAAACTGCAACACGTATCACAAATGATACACAATTGCAGAAAGTGCCTTGTCGTAGTGGGAGGGTTGTTAGGTAACCTAAAAAGATTCATGTTTTGGGAGAGTTTTTGGACTCGATCCCTGGAGGACACGAACCTGATCTCCGGACATATGACGAAACACTCCAAGATAAAGATGCAACATCTTGGCAAAGAGTAATGAATAACAGAATTAGAATATATGTATTCTAATAAAATCTGGAAGCTTGTAGAACCACCAAATGGTGTAAAAGCCTTTGGGTGTTAAAAGGTCTATAATAGAAAAAGAGGGATAGAAAGGAAGGTAGTAACTTTCAAAGCAAGGCTTGATGAAAAAAGAAACTTTTTCACTGGTAGCCATGCTTAAGTCTATCCGGATTCTTTTATCTATTTGGCAAGTGGATGTCAAGACAGCATTCCTTAATGGAAGTCTTGATGAAAGCATCCATATAAAGCAACCAGAAGGGTTCATTGCAAAGGGCTAAGAGCATCTTGTGTGCAAGCTCAGTCAGTCTATGGACTGAGGCAAAGCTTCAAGGTCTTGAAATATCTGGTTTATCAAAGTAATCCAGACCTATGGATTTATTGAGTAAACGGATAAGTCTTGTGTATACAAAAGGTGTGATGGAAACGTGGTGGTATTTCTTGTACTATACGTAGATAGCATTTTTGGTAGTTGGAAACAATATCAAAATGTTGTCAGAAGTAGGGGTATGGTTGTCCAAATAATTCGATATAAAGGACTTGGGAGAATGTATATATTCTTGAGATCAAAGTAATAAGGGATCGCAAGAAAAGAATATTTTACTTATCCCAAGCTTCATACATCGGAAAAATCCTTGCTCGTTTTAAGCATGCAAAACTCTAAGAAAGGTTTCTTACCTTTTCAGGATGGAGTAACTTTATCTAAAGATATGTCTCTGTAGACATCAAAGGAGATAAAGGAAATAAAGGCAGTTTTTTATGCTTCGGCTGTTGGAAGCCTAATGTATGCTATGCACGAGATCAAAAATTGCCAAGGGCATAGTTAGTAGATATCAAAGTAACCTGGACAAGGATAGTGATCTGGATAAAGCATATATTGAAGTACCTTAGAGGCACTAGAGATTATATGCTAGCTCACAAGGCAGTTAATTTGGTTCTTGTGGGTTGCATGGATTTTGACTTCCAATCGAATAGGAACAATAATAAGTCAACCTCGGGGTTTTGTGTTAACTTTAGGAGGAAAAGTCATAACTATGGAAGAGTGATAAGCATAGGTGTTTTTCTGGACTCCACCATAGAAGCTGAGTATATGGCAAGCCTCTGAGGTAGCCATAAAAGCTGAATGACTTAATAACCTCAAGATAGACTTAGATATGATTTCTAGTTTGTCCAAAGATTATTACAATTTATTGTAATAATAATGGTGCAGTAGAAAACTCGAAGAAACCATGAGTCTATAAGGCAAGTAAACACAATAGAGCGCAAGTACTACCCAATACGAGAAATTGTATAACGAGGAGAAGTTGTTGCCACCTAGATTGCATCAGATGATAACCTAAGGTCCTTAAGGCAAGAGCTTTTTGAAAGGCATGGGAATCAGATGTATGGCAGCAGATATGGCAGCTTAGTCTTTTAGTATAAGTGGGAGATTGTTAGAATGTATACTAAAAGTCTAGCTTTTGGTATAAAACATTTATCTAGAAATAAGAATCACATTGGTCAAATGTCTACATTTGTGATAAATGTAGTTGTTCAATTAATTTATACTGTAGATAACATAGTATGTGGTGACACATGCAGAAGATGATGTTATCAGTACCTTATAAATTATAAACAGTAGCTCACGACCAAAATGGAAAGGAACAAACCATTAGAAGGTCATAGTGTAATTAGATATCAGTTTATCTTGACTGTATAATTGCACTAGTACACTTAGAGTGTATTGAGTAGGACCATTTGAGGTCGTTTCTTTTATATTGACTTTATAAAGAAACAAAGACCTCGATTATTATGGAAGTGTGTGCTCTTAATCCTAATATAATAACAAGCACATATATTTGATATTTATTTCTTTAATTTATCAATGGGTGAGATTTAGTTCGATAAATCAATAAGCCCGATAAGTTGGGAAATGACATCACTTATAGTGTGTGTTGTTGATTATAGAAGGAAACTGTGTCCTAGAGATACTAGGTTAATAATGTCCTCAAGAGGAGCTCATAAGGATTGTCATGTTAAACCCTGCAGGTGGACCTAGTCCGACATGATGATAAGGTTGAGTGGTACTACTCTTGGACTAAGATATTAATTAAATGAGTTGTCAGTAACTCACTTAATTAGTGGACATTCGATATCTTAAACACAGGGAGACTAACACACTCATAATAAGAAGGAGCCCAAAAATGTAATTTGGGATTGATGCGGTAGTTCAATAATAGTTCTCTAGTGGAATGAATTATTATTGATAAAATTAAGTTGTGTGTTCGGGGCGAACACGGGATGCTTAATTTTATCGGGAGACCAAAACCAATTCCTCCTCTCGGTCCCTATCGTAGCCTCTTATTTATAGAGTACTATACCCACCTATACCCACCTTCTATACCCACCTAAAGGGGGCCGGCCAAGCTAGGGTCGACCTAGGTATAAATTGGGGTGGCCGGCCCTAGCTTGAACCCAAGCTAGAGGGGTCGACCAAATTAAATTAAAAAAGAATTTTAATTTTAATTTTTATTATGTGGAAGATATAATTTATTAAAGAGAATTAAAATTAAATTATCTCTCTTGTAAAAGATCTATAAAAGATTAAAGAAAGAGATTAGATCTCTTTCCTTATTTGTAGATTGGTGAGATATTTTATTTTCTCTTTAAAAATTATTCAGATGTTGTAAAATTAAAATTATGAAAATTTCTTTTTATCAACCATGAAGAGATTTTGAAGAGAAATTTTAATTTTAAAATTTTCGGAAACAAATTAGGAAGTTTTAATTGTTGATTGAAACTTGTCTAATTTGATTTCATGATGTGGCCGGCCATGAGAATTTAATTGGGGAAATTTTATTTTATTTATCTCAATTAAATCATGTCAAGGAAATTAAGGAAATTTTATTGTAATTAAATTTCCTAATTTGCTTAGGCCAAGGAATATAAAAGAAGGGGTGAGGATGCCTTCATGAGACACAACCTCTATTATTTCTCTCCCTCTTTTGTTCCTTGGTGTGGCCGGCCATCATCCTCTCCCTCTCTTCCTCTTGTGGTGGCCGAACCTCTCTCTCCCCTTGGAGCTCTTGTGATGGCCGGATACTACTTGGAGAAGAAGAAGAAGGAGGAGAGAAAGCTAGCATCTCTTGGAGCTTGGTTGGTGTTTTGATCTTCTTCCTTGGTGAAGCTTCCTTATTGTTGGCCGAACCTAGCTAGGAGGAGAAGAAGGTGGTTGGTGGTTTCTCATCTCGGAAGATCGTTGCCCACACAACGTCCGAGGTTAGAAGAGGAATACAGTAGAAGATCAAGAGGTCTTTCTAGAAGGTATAACTAGTAATTTTTCCTTTCCGCATTATGCTAGTTATTTATGGAAATAATACCAAATACAAGAGGCTTACGTTCTAGTATTTCGAATATGTTTTTCGAAGTTGTGTTCTTTTATTTTTTTTCCCTTTTGATTTGATTGTTCTTTTTGGTTAACCTAAAGTTATTTTAGGAAATTAAATATTAGATTTCTATAAAAGGTTTTGTCTAGTCGGTGGTGGTTGCTCCCATATCCAAGAAGGCCATGTGCCTCGCCACGTCAGTACTGGGAACCAATTATGGAAATTAATATTTAATGGAATTAATAACTTAAGGTGACTTGGGTCGAACGTGTTAAGTTCCACAGGAGATCCAAGTCAAAACCTAAAAGAACAAATAGATTAAGTTTTGGATCAAACGTGTTAAGTTCCGCAGGCGATCCAAAATTTAATTTAAAAGAACACATGGTAGCTAGGAAAAGGTTCAGACCTTTGTACAAAATTTTTGTACAGTGGAACCTCTAGGTTTTCCGAGTAGCAACCAACACATGGCACTTGTCGCACACTTCAATATGGAACTCCATTAGTTGGATGTCAAGACAGCTTTTCTCAGTGGAGACATTGAGGAAATAATCTATATGGTGCAACCAGAATACTTTGCATTGAGAGATCCAAAGAGTATGGTTTGCAAACTTAAAAAGTCCATCTATGGGTTAAAATAAGCATCTCCTCAGTGGTACCACAAATTTCATCAAACAATAATCTCATTTGAATTTGAGGTGAATGTGGTAGATGATTGTGTGTATCATAAGTTCAGTGGGAGTAAGCATATCTTTCTGGTTCTATATGTTGATGTCATTTTTCTTGCCACAAACGATATAAGTATGTTAAAGATACCAAGAAATTTCTATCTAGATATTTTGAAATGAAAGACCTTGGTAATGTTAGGATCTTTCGTACGGCTAGAGAGGGGGGTGTGAATAGCCGCCCCAAATCGCTCTCGTTTCTTCCTACAATTAGGTTAGTCGCAGCGGAAAATACAAAGAAACGAAAGAGAAGAAAACCAAACCTTAACACGAGGATGTAACGAGGTTCGGAGATTAGGGCTCCTACTCCTCGGCGTGTCCGTAAGGTGGACGAGTCCGGTCAATCCGTCGGTGGATGAGTCCCCGGAGAACCGGCTAATACAATATACTCCTTGTGGGTGGAGAAACCTCGCCACAAACGTTTGCAACAGCAAACAAAGAGTACAAGAGCAGTAAGAAAAGCAATACAATATGAACACAATCGCACTCTACCAATTGCTTGCTTTCTTGTCGACTGGAGGTGAAGCAGCAACTTCACGCGACGCCTACAACAGCAGGAACCCAGCCGGAAGCTCACGCGAAGCTTTGGAGGAGCTCAACAAAGCTCAAGCACAGCAGCACTTAGAACAGCAAGAAGGAAGAAGAAGTTATCGCGCAGCAGCAGCCCTCGATCCTTTAGAAGAAGACAGTGAAGAAACTAGCCGTTGCGTCGCAACGGCTAGAACCCTGATCGGTCTAAGGACCGATCAGGGCCGATCGGTCCCCCGATCGGTTAGTACGTGCGTAACTCGATCGTGGACCGATCAGATAGATCGGTCCACGCATCGATCGGCTCTTCCTTCGCGACGTTGCTCTCGATCGGTCCCCGGCCGATCGGGACATGGCCTGATCGGTGCGTGGACCGATCAGCCTTGCCTCTTTGCTGCCGACGGCCACGATCGACAAGAATCAACAGAGCTTGATATCGATCGGTCACCGACCGATCGAGCAACAGACATCCGGATCGGTCGGTGACCGATCCATTGGGTTTGGCCCAAACCAAGTCCCAAGACTTCCAAACCAATATCCGGTCAACCTTGACCTATTGGTACTTCATCCCTAGCATCTGGTCACTCCCTTGACCTGCTAGAACTCCCTGCCAAGTGTCCGGTCAATCCCTTTGACCTACTTGGACTTTCCTCAACACCAGATGTCCGATCATCCCTGATCCATCTGGATTTTCCCTTGCCTGGCTTCACTTACCAGGACTTTCACCTGGCTTCACTCACCAGGATTTCCACACTGCCTAACATCCCAGTCAGGACTTTCCCACTGCCTGGCTTCACTCACCAGGACTTTCACCTGGCTTCACTCACCAGGACTTTCCCTTTCACCTAGCTTCACTCACTAGGATTTTCACCTGGCTTCACTCACCAGGATTTCCAATCTGCCTGGCTTCACTCACCAGGACTTCCAAACTGCCTGGCTTCACTCACCAGGACTTTCCCGAATGCCTGGCTTCACTCACCAGGACTTCCACTTTCACCTAGCTTCACTCACTAGGATTTTCACCTGGCTTCACTCACCAGGATTTCCCGACTGCCTGGCTTCACTCACCAGGACTTCTCCGACTGCCTGGCTTCACTCACCAGGACTTTCCCGACTGCCTGGCTTCACTCACCAGGACTTCTCTGACTGCCTGGCTTCACTCACCAGGACTTTCCACCAAGCCAAGCTCCCTGCTTGGACTTCTCCGTGCCAAGTCTCCATACTTGGACTTTTCCAGTGCCAAGTCTCCATACTTGGACTTTTCCCGTGCCAAGTCTCCATACTTGGACTTTTCGCGTGCCAAGCTCCCTGCTTGGACCTTTCCAGTGCCAAGTCTCCATACTTGGACTTTTCAGGTCAACCAGGTCAACCTTGACCTAGGGTTGCACCAATAATTTCCCAACCATCTATTCTTGTCTCACATCAAGAATAGAACTCTCTTCTCGTCAAACTTCAACATACAACTCAACTAGGTCAATCTTGACCTAAGGTTGCATCAATAATCTTGCAACCATCTATTCTTGTCTCACATCAAGAATACAACTCTTCCACGAGTGTCAAACATCAACATGCAACACAACTAGGTCAACCTTGACCTAAGGTTGCACCGACAATCTTCCCAAGTCAAACATCAAAATACAACTCGAGTCAAGTCAACTTGAGTCGGGTCAACCAGGTCAACCTTGACCTAAGGTTGCACCAACAATCTCCCCCTTTTTGATGTTTGACAAAATCATAATCAAGTTAGGTTAACCCGATAACCTAACTTAGGTTTTCAACCATCTTCCAATGTCCAATGTTCTTTCCTTGAACATTCTCTGGACATTCTCCCTTAGGTTAACCCGATAACCTAACTTGGGTTCTCCAATAATTCTCCCCTTTTGACACACATCAAAAGAATTCCAATGTTCTTCCTCGAACATTCCTTGACATTCTTCCCTAGCTTAGGTTAAACCGATAACCTAACTTGGGTTCTCCAATAACTCTCCAATGAGCACTCTCCCCTTTTGACACATCAAAAAGAGAAAGGAGAGTATCAAGGTCAAGAGTTTCTTCCTAATGAAAGTCCCATACCTTTCATTGAAACTCTTAATTTCCCCTTGATACTAAACTCAACAATCAACTTAGTGATAATCCCATATCACTAATCCTTAAAATCTTAAGGAGTAAAAACTCCCCTAAAGCCAACTCCCCTTGACCATTGCACCAACAATGTCTTTGGGAGTTCCAAACCTTTAGAAATCTACAAAACCCAACTTCCACCTGAAATTTCAGACCAATTGAAATCGAATCGAGACGCCTCGATCGGTCCCGGACCGATCGAAACCCATGGATCGGTCCCGACCGATCAGGCCTTCACCGATCGCACCGTGCTCATCGGAACCTCTTGGATCGGTGCGGACCGATCCATGCCATCGATCGGTCCGCACCGATCAGACTTCTGGATCGGTCCCGGACCGATCCAGCACTGAAATCAGAATTTCAAATTTCCTTCCAAATTCGAAACTCCTAGAAAATTCCAGAAAATTCGAAAAATGTGAAATTCTGAGGATACATTCCTCATAACATATACTACCATGGAAAAATAGTTTTCTATGAAAGTAGTTTCCATTTTTCAATCTTGATACAAAGTTCAAAAACTTTGAAAAAGTTCAAGTTTAACTCAACTTTGTATCACAATGTTCAATGATGAATGCTATCACTAGGAAAGCTTCATCAAGGTTTTCAAATCAATTTTAAAATGCTTTTAAAACCATTTGAATTTAGGACCATAATCTTAGGGCTATATGCACATAACTTGTACACAAGCTTTCCCTATGATCCTCCATATCTTGAATTAGGCTCATCTAGGTACAAGAACTATGCACCTTGATCCTAATTCATGATCCTAATATCTCACACACATCTAAAGTGTATCAAGCACATCCATGTCAATTTTGATGTGAGATATGGGTTTAGGTATCTTAGGCTAAGGTCTCATGCATTTTCTAAACACAAATTTGATCTCAATATCAAAATATGTTTTTCATCCTTAAATCAATTCAATTGATTATTAATGCAAGAGATGATGACATGGCATAAAATGGTATCATAAATGAGAACATGTGCCAATGTCATGATGTCATGGCATAAAGTTTGAAACTAAACTAACACATGACATATAAACTAGCCTAAGTATTATCATGACATTTCAAATGATAATAAAATAAATATGATGTCATGGCATGGCATATGGCAACCAATCATGGCAAGTTAGCTCAAATAAAATACCTAAATCCGTATCTAAGTATCCTTAGCCTTAGCTAACTTAAAATCTAACCCTAGATTGCCCATATATCCCTAAGAAAACCAAAATCCCAATTATGGTATTTCTCTAGGTTTTCCTCAAATTGTGCCAATTAAAATCATTCTTTTCCATAATGGCACATTTTACTCTTTAAGGAGTAAATAATAATTCTTTTTCATTTCCAAAGGTTATCAAGACCTTGAAAATGCTCCTTGAGTGTCAATTTCCTCAAAGTTGGGTTAACTACCCTTCTAATTGAGTTGACACTCTCTAACCCATCTATGGGGTAGAGAAGATGCTCCTAGGAACCCAATACCTATTAGAGCTCATTGGGTTCACTAAATATTCACTAGGGATGACTTCCTAGCAACTCTCCTAATGACCCTCTTAGGCTTTAAAGCCTTGGTCATTTGGGACTCATCAAGATCAACTCTAGGGGTGACTCCCTTGTGACCTTGGTGGTGGTCTTCCTAGCCCTAGGTTTTGTTCCATAATTGAATGGAACATTATGATAAGTGGGCTTGACCACTTGGGACTTAGGTTTGTGACCCAAACCCTTTTTGTCCTTGGACATTGGTTTTTGACCCTTAAACCCTAGAGATGACTTCTCCAAGTTCTTAAGAGCCTTTTCCAAAGTATCAAGTCTTGACCTCAAGACTTGATTCTCCTTCTCTAATACCTCAATTTTTGATTTGTCATTTTTCTTTGAGGCATTCCTAGGCATGTGTCTAGTTGATTTGGGATTCCTACCTAGGTTCTCCTTAACCTTAGATGAGGTAATTCTAGGGTTGACTTTCCTAGGGTTATCCTTATCTAGGCTCACATGTTTGGCACCTAAGCATGTGTATTGATTTCTAATGTTATCATGCTTATCATTATTGACTAGTGCAATAAAATTTCTAGCATGTATCTTACTAGTATTGCACGAATGAGACTTAAATGATACCTTAGGGTTTGCCTTAGCTCCCCTATAGAAGTGCTCGGTTTCTTGCCCTTGTGAGGTTGCCTCCCCTCGGACAATGACCCGATAATGTCCCTTCGCTTGCATTGGAAGCACACCACGTGCTCCTTGCCCTTGCGTGTCGGGACTCCGGCTACCTTGACCTTTGGCGCCGGTGGAGTCTTCCTTACCCTCTTTGGACACTTACTCTTGTAGTGCCCAAATTCCCTACACTCAAAGCATATTATATGTAACTTATTTGAAATTGAAATGCTTGAGTTACCTAGGTTTGGGGATGGGTGTGAGCTCTCTTCCTCATCCCTTCCGGAGGTAGATGTCTCTTCTTCTTGCTTCGAACTTGAACAAGAGGAACTCTCCTCCTCTTCTTCCTTGGATGTTGAGTAGCCCTCAACTCCCAATTCGCTCCCTCCATGATGTGAGCTACTTGGCTCACTAGGCTCCTCTTCATGGCTTGAAGTGGAACTCTCCTCATGGTACTTGGCCAAGTTATCCCACAACTCCTTGGCATTGTTGTATTCACCTATCTTACGCAAAATATTAGTAGGTAATGAAAATTCAATTGTTTTAGTTACCTCATTGTTGATCGTGGATTGATGGACTTGTTCCTTTGTCCACTTGTTCTTCTCTAGAGGCTCTCCTTCTTTATCCATTGGAGGAGTAAACCCTTCTTGTACACAAAACCAGTTCCACATATTAGTCCTAAGAAAATACATCATCCTTACCTTCCAATATGCGAAGTTGTCATTGTAGAAGGGTGGAATGGTGATGTCTTCTCCGAATTGATCCATCTCTAGCTTTGCTCCCACGGGTGTTAATCCGATGAAGAGCGACCTCGCTCTGATACCACTTGTTAGGATCTTTCGTACGGCTAGAGAGGGGGGTGTGAATAGCCGCCCCAAATCGCTCTCGTTTCTTCCTACAATTAGGTTAGTCGCAGCGGAAAATACAAAGAAACGAAAGAGAAGAAAACCAAACCTTAACACGAGGATGTAACGAGGTTCGGAGATTAGGGCTCCTACTCCTCGGCGTGTCCGTAAGGTGGACGAGTCCGGTCAATCCGTCGGTGGATGAGTCCCCGGAGAACCGGCTAATACAATATACTCCTTGTGGGTGGAGAAACCTCGCCACAAACGTTTGCAACAGCAAACAAAGAGTACAAGAGCAGTAAGAAAAGCAATACAATATGAACACAATCGCACTCTACCAATTGCTTGCTTTCTTGTCGATTGGAGGTGAAGCGGCAACTTCACGACCCAACCCCAGCCAAGGAAGCTCACGCGAAGCTTTGGAGGAGCTCAACAAAGCTCAAGCACTTAGCAGCAAGAAGGAAGAAGAGTTATCGCGCAGCAGCAGCCCGACCCCTTTATACTGCGAAGAAGACAATGAAGAAACTAGCCGTCGCGGCTAGAACTCGATCGGTCTAAGGACCGATCAGGCCGATCGGTCCCGCATCGACCGCCAGTGCACGTAACCTTCGTGCAGACTCGATCCTGCGGACCGATCAGATAGCCGGATCGGTCCACGCATCGATCCCACCGGCTCTTCCTTCGCTGACGTCGTCTCGATCGGTCCCGGCATCGATCAGATGGCCTTGATCGATGCGTGGACCGATCACCGCCTCTCTTGCGATCGGTCACATCGACAAGAATCGAACAGAGCTTCAGATCCGATCGGTCACCGCACCGATCGAGCAACAGATCACCTGGATCGGTCGGTGACCGATCCAGTTGGGTTTGGCCCAAACCAAGTCCCAAGACTTCCAAACCAATATCCGGTCAACCTTGACCTATTGGTACTTCATCCCTAGCATCGGTCACTCCCTTGACTGCTAGAACTCCCCGCCAAGTGTCCGGTCAACTTTGACCTACTTGGACTTTCTCAACACCGGATGTCCGATCATCCCCGATCCATCTGGATTTTCCCTGCCGGCTTCACTTACCAGACTTCCTCGCTTCACTCACCAGGATTTCCACACCGCCTAACATCCCGCCAGACTTTCTCATCGCCTCGGCTTCACTCACAGACTTTCACCGGCTTCACTCACGGACTTTCCCTTTCACCTAGCTTCACTCACTAGGATTTTCACCGCCTAACTCACCAGGATTTCCAATGCCTGGCTTCACTCACCGGGACTTCAACCGCCTGGCTTCACTCACTGGGACTTTCCAATGCCCGGCTTCACTCACTGGACTTCCACTTTCACCTAGCTTCACTCACTAGGATTTTCACCGCTTCACTTCACCAGGATTTCACCATTGCCTGGCTTCACTCACCAGACTTCTCCAACGCCTAGCTTCACTCACCGGGACTTTCCACCTGGCTTCACTCACCGGGACTTCTCCTGGCTTCACTCACTGGACTTTCCACCAAGCCAAGCTCCCTGCTTGGACTTCTCCGTCCAAGTCTCCATACTTGGACTTTTCAGCCAAGTCTCCATACTTGGACTTTTCCGTGCCAAGTCTCCATACTTGGACTTTTTGCCAAGCTCCCTGCTTGGACCTTTCCAGTGCCAAGTCTCCATACTTGGACTTTTCAGGTCAACCAGGTCAACCTTGACCTAGGGTTGCACCAATAATTTCCCAACCATCTATTCTTGTCTCACATCAAGAATAGAACTCTCTTCTCGTCAAACTTCAACATACAACTCAACTAGGTCAATCTTGACCTAAGGTTGCATCAATAATCTTGCAACCATCTATTCTTGTCTCACATCAAGAATACAACTCTTCCACGAGTGTCAAACATCAACATGCAACACAACTAGGTCAACCTTGACCTAAGGTTGCACCGACAATCTTCCCAAGTCAAACATCAAAATACAACTCGAGTCAAGTCAACTTGAGTCGGGTCAACCAGGTCAACCTTGACCTAAGGTTGCACCAACAGGTAACACATTTTTTGTATTAGGAATCCAAATACACCGAGATCGTTCTCAAGGTATTCTTGGATTATCGCAAAAGAACTATATCAATAAGGTACTTAAAAGATTTGGCATGCAAGATTGCAAACCAGGTAACACTCCGGTTGCTAAAGGAGACAAGTTTAGTCTTAAACAATGCCTTAAAGGAAGCCTCGAGACTCAAGAAATGTAAAAGATTCCCTATACTTCGGTTGTATGAAGTCTTATGTATACTCAAGTTTGTACGCGTCTAGATATTGCGTACATTGTTAGAGTATTGGGTAGATAGTTAAGCAACCCAGGAATGAATCATTGGAAAGTAGCAAAGAGGGTAATGAGATATCTAAAGAGAATAATTAATTACATGCTCACATATAAGAGGTCAGATACTCTTGAGATCATGGAATATTCTGACTCTGATTTTGCAGGATGCCAAGATAGTATGAGATTCACTTCAGGCTATGTTTTTCTGTTGGTCGGCGGAACTATCTCTTGGAGAAGTGTCAAACATGCACTGACAGCTTCTTCCACTATGGCAGCAGAGTTTATAACATGTTATGAGACATCTAATCATGGAATATGAATAAAAAATTTTGTCATAGGGTTGCGTATTTTGGGAAGGGTTGAAAAACCACTGAAGTTATTTTGTGACAATAGATCAGCTATATTGTATTCTAATAACAATAAGAGCTCGACAAAATCGAAGCATATCGATATCAAGTTCCTTGTTGTGAAAGAAAGAGTACAAAGTGGACAGATTTCGATAGAACATATAGGCACAAACTCCATGATAGTAGATCCTTTTACAAAGGGTTTACCACCCAATGTCTTCTATGAGCATACCACTCATATGAGTGTTATTCAATTTGGTGAAATCTAGGTCTAGTGGGAGTTTGTATTATATATGTTTGGTTGTGTTGGTGAAACTTATGTATTTGGAGATTATCTGATCAAATATAAAGTTTAATATTTACTTCATTATACTTTGTATAACTTAAGCTAAAGTTTTGATCTCACTTTGGTTATAAGGAGGACCAGTTGAAAATTGATATAAATAGTCACCTTGCATGTAATTTTCATGCCACATATTCATAATTGATTTATGCCATTTGATTATATTGATGTACGCGACCATTGATGGTTTAGTTGTGATAGATACAACGAAAACTACATTGATCCTATGTCTATATAATTAATGGACGAGATTATTAAGGAAATCCTACAACTATGATGACAAAAGTTATGAGCTCATTAAGATTAACATTTATAAGTTTACACATATGATCTAGTGGGAGATTATTAGAATTTTGGGACTATAATTGTAATCATAAATGTCTAATGTCATCAATTAAAGAAGTCATAATTTAATGTGATCAAATTTATGATTAAGGAATATGACTTAAGGGTTTAATTGTTATGAATATATTAATATGGATACCATGTGTAATTTCTAATTTGTTGAGGGGACAAATTAGAAATAGGCAAACTTATGTTTCTATAAATAAGGGTTATGATCCCAGTTTGTAGAGGATGTTTTTGTTTTGTTTCCTCATCGACAAAACTTTCTGGATATTAAGGAAAATCTGTAAATTAAAGATCTTGTCCAAAATCGACTGCATGCTATAAATTCTGATACACTTCCATAATTTTGTCTATTTAATTTATAATTTCTTAAGAATTGAATAGAATGTATAAGATATGTGTTGAGATTTGTTAACCTATTATGCTATCAAACAAAACTACCATTCTTATGCTAAAAGGAAATGCCAAATACACTACTACAGGCTTGAGCATGAACATGTGTACAATCTTAGCATTCTTTTCAGCCTGTATTCAAATGTTTGTCATGGTGTACCATACATTCATGTTTCTTTGGCTTGAGATTTTGTTTATCTGAGCAATCATGTAGCATTGTCCTATCTCATGTGGATTTCATTTATATTCCTATCTCTAGTTGTTGCCCCCCTACATTTCAGGCTTTGTCCACTCCTGAAGAGAGAAAGAGCTGAAGGGAGGGAGCCGGCCGAGAAGAAAAGAGAAAAAAACATTTATCTAGATGATAAGAAGAAAAGAGAAAGAATTTGAGGGAGGGAAAATTATAACTTTGTTATCTCTATCATTCTCTCTCTTCTTGAACTTCATTGTGTTTTGGTAAAATATCCAGTGGAATAATTAAGAAGATGTATATTTTAGCAATTAGTTTTTTAATTTGTATAAATTGTGCTTCGAAATTACCCGATAGGCAAATTAGAAGAACATACTGTATGCTTATAAAAATGAAAAGATATACATGATGCATCATTGTGCCTTTTCTCTTTACCATCTCTGTCCCTCCCAACTTTTAACTTGTTTGAGGACCATTAGGCCATAAGAGACATTGTGCTTCGTGGATGTTGAATGTAAGAGAGAGAGAGAGGGTGAGAAAATGAATGAGAAATGATTGAGAAAAAAATGAATTGGATATTTTTATTTATTTTTCTATAAATTAATCACAAAATGTCTCTATCGAAATCCTCATAAGTTGTATGCCATTTATTCTCTCTTCCTTTCCTTTGTGCCAATGAATTCATATAATTTTTTTCACTGTCAAATTTAACAAAGACTTAAGTAAATGCAAAACTTAAAACAACTAGTCCACTTTATTCACAAACTATAATGACTCGTCAAGAGTCTAAAAGTATTAAGATTCAAACTTTCATGTTATAAAATTATGGAAAAGGAGTTCTGTATCATTTTAAAGAAATAGAACAAATGGTAATATTTCAATATAGATAGAGAGCACATATATAGTAATTCACAATATGCGATATCATTCACACGATATACATTGAGGAAACAAATAAATAGCTTATGACTTACAATGTACCATTCAAAGAATTTCTGAGGAAACAGATACAAATAACTAGCTTATAGGTCATAATACACAATCCCAAACATTTATTCTAAATACAGAGACAAATAATCTTTTTCTACAAAAGAGTAGTTTTAGACAAATAAAAGACAGATGCAATTCTACCAACACTAGAATCCGAGGATAAATTATATATAGATAGAAGCAATGCATCACCAAACACCAATATGAACTAGTGGAAATATGCACATTGCTCAAGTTATACCAATTCCAACAAGCGCCCTTCAAGTAGAAATAAAGAAACAAGTACATTTTATTCGTGATGATAATATAAAATCCATGATTAATGAGTTACTAACCTCGATCATAATGGAGGAAACAATTAGCCATGGAAGCTTGGTTGATCCTGTCCATAGAATAAAAAATTGTACAAGTTTTTTTTCTCTAACAAAATTTAAAGGTATGCAATAAGCTAGGGTAAGAAAATAGTTGATGAGAGGACTTACAAGGGAGATGAAACTTCCAAACTCATCCTTTATTTCGTATTTGTACGAGTCCTTGTTGAATAATAAGCGTGTTTTACGATCAATGCTATAAATAGTAACTTTTGGAATTTGTTGAATGATATGACAATTTTGCTTCCCCTTACTGCAACTATCTAGTAGAAGTGAATCGCAGTGCATGTAAAATAGCTGCAAACTATGCAAAGTCGCATTAATCAGGCTTGACAACCACTGTGGAAGCTGTTTTATTTCAGCGGGGAAAATAACTACCAGTTGCTGCAACATGCCAACCTTCTCCACACATTCCAAATTTGGACAGAGATTAATTTGCAAATACCTATTTGAAGGAAGGATGCTATTTTTCAGCTTTGGGCAGTTGATGATGTTACATGATTTCAGATTAGGGAACAAATTGAGGTTGGTTGCTTGAACATCCAGTGCTTCACGCAATATCCACGCTTCCCAATTGCGCATGTTGTCGAATGCTATATACTCAAGTTTTGGGAATGCAGGCGTTCTGCGGCCAAGGAATTCAGGACCAATACTCCTGATTGCTTCCCCTCCTTCAATGTCTAGGACTTTAAGATTGGGAAGTTGGCCCAATGGAGGGAGCACCGTATATGATGGGAAATTGGCAAGACTCAAAAGTGTTAGGTTAGCCAAAGAATCAAGTGCAGAAGTTGACACCATCCACTCTGGAAATTGTCGGCCAGGGAAATTCTTAATTGCAAGAGATTGTAGGGTCGGTGGAGGACTGAATTGGTTGCATATCATCTCCGCCTCAGTGATTTGCTCCTCATTGTTTTCATTATTATTCTTTGTCCATTCAAGAATCAATCTCCTGAGAAATTTTTTGTTCGCAAGCATAAAGTTTCCGTTTCTTGTCCTTGTTGCCCTTTCCAATTTATCTATCCGTAAGTGTCTTAGATTGCACAAATATTGCAACTCGTCCAAGTCACAACCTCCATCCATCTTGCTCATGGAGTCACAATGGCCGACAAAAAATCCGAAAAGAGTGCTAAGATTTTTCAGCTTCCCAACTCCCTTTGGAACATGGGTGAGCGGAGTCTTCTCAATTCGAAGGCACCTCAAATTGCTTAACTTTGTGATCCCCATTGGAAGTTCATGCAGTGATTCACACTCCGACAGATTCAAAGTTTGCAGGTTTGCAAGACACCCAATGGATTCAGGAAGCCTTCTAATCTTTGTTCGATCAAGATCCAAGTATTTTAGATGCAACAATTTCGTAAGACAATCTGGGAGGCTGTCTATGGATGTATCACACAAATCCAAGACTCTGAGACGCTTTAAGCTTTCAAATGCATGATTCTCTATTCGGTTGATTCGAGGGCAATTGATGAGGCGTAGGACTCTTAAACACTTTTGCTCTGTTATCACATTGGGAAGAGATAACACATCATCACCTTGGTTTGAGATGGACAAACGACGAATCTTTGACAAAGAATTTGTACTTGTGCATTGACCATTATTAATGATAATCCCTTCCTCTTCCATCAATTTTTCTCCAAAAGATCGTAAAACATCATGCATAACAACTCCTACACTATTTAAATTTTTAGTATAATTTTGCAAAAGGTTTCTTGCAATAAGTTCCTCGTAGTACTTCTCAGCTGTGTCTTCCATCAAACGATCTGATTGTTCAATCACAAATCCTTCAGCCATCGATAGTCGGATTAAGTCTGATCGAAATGATATGCCACGATAGAAAGCACAACTAAGAAAACATTGTTTGAGGTGACTCGGCAAATCCTCATAGCTCAAGTATAAAGCATTTGATACTTCATTTCTATTCTCGGTCATAAACCATAAATCACTTTCAACAACTTTTATCCACTCCCTTTTGGTCCTTTCCTTGTGAAATAAAACACCAGCCATCACTTTAATTGCTAGAGGAAGACCATCACATTTTCTGACAATTTCCATACCAACTTCTTTCAATTCAGAAATTATTTCATTCTCCCCTTCTCCAAAAACAATTTTTCTAATTAATTCCCAGCCACTGTCTTCGTGCATTTTCTCAACATGGTGGACAAAATCAGCTCTCATTTCTGCTACCACATCTTCATGCCTAGTGGTAAATAAGACAGTAGCCCTACAGGAACCATTCAAAATGGGATTTCTGATTAAATCTCCCCATGCACTTGCACTCCATATATCATCCAGTACAAGAAGCAAACTTTCTGAAAGAAGAGGAACGATTCTACCTTCAACTTCTGCTCTACTTTGAACACCATCATCATGTCCTCCTACACCTCTTAGTATTTGTTTGAGTAGCTCAATCTGAGAGTAATCCTTGGATACATGTAACCACACTCTTTTTGGGAACTGCTTTTTCACCATTTCATCGTTAAATATTTTCTGTGCTAGAGTGGTCTTGCCTATTCCACCCATCCCAGAAATTCCCAACACACTACATTTATTTTTGTTACGCTCTATCTCTGAAATTAACATTTGGGCAGCATCTACAATTTGTGTCCCAACAATGTCTGTCGCCACATGTGTGGAAGAGGTAGGAGATGACATTTTTACTGTGTTATCTTGGAGGCCTTCATTTCTGTGTGCTACTAATCTGGGTATAACATTACTGTCGTCTTTGATTTCGTCGAGTCTATCATTGACTCTTTTTATTTTATTCCAAATGTTTCTTCGGAACTTACAACACTGGAAACAAGATGAAAGCAAACTAACTGGAGAGCATACCTCCAAAGGAGAAGATGGATGAGCCTCCAATAATCTCCCACCTTCAATCAAGCAAAGATCAAGTATGTCTTCTGCATCATACATGATATCTTTTAATTCCTTCACCCAATTGTTGATCGCAGGATCTCTATGTATTCTTTTTTCTGCATCTTGAATATAAGGACTGATTCTTAATAATTTTCTATGAAGCCTCTTAATTTCTTCTTTAACCCCTAGCACTTTAACTATCTCTCCCTCTATGACATCTGATAGTTTGCCAAGGTATCTTATAACAAAAAAGTTTAGGACCACTGCCATTTCTTGAGACGGATGAATCAACTGCTCAAGGCTAGAATTAAATTTGTATTGGGATACTTACTGCCTATGCTTGCATGCTTATCAACTTCTGTTTGCCCTAATGAGAAAAAGAGTGTTGTTATATCATAAACTAATTGTGAATGAGTAACAAGAATGCATGTTAAGAGATATTAAACATCTAAAATGACTTTTATGCGAAAAAAATATCAGAAGAAGAATTTACACGAAAAAATCATGTTGGATATATCTTTTGTATGAGAAAAACTTATAAAACTATACAAAGGATATAATAACAATAATAATCAAATTTTATCCTACTAAATGATGTCATTTATATGGATCATTCTACATCATTCAACTCTATCCTTTATTATAACATTATTTATATTTAAATAAATTTTATCTTATTTTATTATTACTAACCTTATTTTTTTTTATCTTTTTCTTGCTCATTTAATATGAGCATGTGTCATAATTTCATATCGACTAACTGAAACCTTTGTTGTCGTCTATATACATGTTCACACTAGCTTAAATGCGTCTTCCGAAATTTTTCCTCAATAGATGCAACTTCGACTTTTTCTTTAATATTTTCATTTCTTATATTGTTCATTCTTGTATGTCTGCACATTCACCTTGACATCCTCATCTATGCAATTCACATCTTCTACTCATTTGTTCAAATCATAGTCCAATATTCAGCTCTATATAACATAGTAGGTTTAACCGCCATTTTATAAAACTTTCCGTTTGATTTGGAGATATTTTATGATCATAAATAATATCACACTCTCCTCCATTTCAGCTATTCTGCTTGTATTCTATATAAGATATTTCTCAATCCCTTCATCCTCTTACAAAATTAATCCTAAATATTTAAAGCTCTCAATTAGATAATTTGTCATCTCTAATCTTAATAATTGTCTTAATAAGTCTAACATTATTAAATTTAAATTTTATATATTTTGTTTTTGTTCTACTAACCTAAAACCTTTCACTTCTAGCATTTCCCGCTAAGCTTCAAGTTTAGCATTTACTCTTCACGTGTGTCATCTATTAAAATAATATCATCTACAAATAATATGCACCACGATATATATCTTGGATGTGTTCAGTGAGTTTGTATATGATTAATGTAAAAAAATAAAGACTTAGACTTGATCCATGATGCAACCCTATTCTTATAGAAGATAATTCGATTAATCCACCTAAAATTTTTGCTTTTGTTATTATATCCTTATACATATCCTTAATTAGTTCAATAAATAGTATTCTAATATCTCTCTTTTTCGAATTCTCCATATAATTTATTTTGAAATTATATCATAAGCTTTTTCTATGTCGACGAATATCATATGTAAGTTTTACATATGTTTTGTATAATTTTCAATTAGTTGCATGAGAAGATATACTTCTATTATTGATCTTCTAGATATAAATCCAAATTGATCTTTAATCACTGTGGTCCCCTTAATCTTTTTTCTATTATTCTTTTCCAAAGTTTTATGATGTGACTCATTAGTTTAATAATACTCTTATAGTTTGTACAATTTTGTATGTCTCATTTGCTCTTATATAAGGAAAATACAGTACTTACCCTCCATTGATCAGATATTTTTTTATTTTCAATATCATGAATAACTTTATAAATCATTCAATAATTTATTTTTCTAGGTATTTTTATACCTCTATCAAAATATCATCTGGTCTAACTACTTTTCATTTTACATCCCATTTAAAATTTGTTCTACTTATAAAATTTGAATTTTATATAAAAATTTAAATGTTTATACTTATTTAATCTACATAAATATTTAAGTTAAATTGTTCACTTAAACCTTATTAAAAAGTTGATGAAAATATTTGTTTTTCAATGATATTTTATTTCCTCATCATTTAATAATACCCTATTATATTTATCTTTAATATATATTATTTGGATAAAATCATTTTACTTTCATTTTTTGCTTCATTCACCACTTTTTTAAGCCTCTTTTTTTATTATTATATATATTTTTAAAAAATTTCTTATTTTTATAAGTGTATAATATATCTTATAGGTTGTTTCTTTTTCATTCACTTTCTCTTATATTATACAAAGGATGTAAAGGAAAATTTCTCAAGTCTTAGAATTATTTTTGACATTCAACAAGAGTTGGGATACTGGCTAGCCAAACCAAACTTGCACAACAATAACTAATTAACCAAATTATTAGATATTATGCCCACTTACGAGCATTTTTGTTCTTATATAAAGAAACTAGAGTACTTACCCTCCATTGATCAGATTATTTTTTATTTTCAATATCATGAATAACTTTATAAATCATTCAATATCTTATTTTTCTAGGTACTTTTATACCTCTATCAAAATATCATCTGGTCTAACTACTTTTCATTTCACATCCTATTTAAAATTTATTCTACTTCTGAAATTTGAATTTTATATAAAAATTTAAATGTTTATACTTATTTAACCTACATAAATTATTTAAGTTAAATTGTTCACTTAAACCTTCATTAAAAAGTTGATAAAAATATTTTTTTTCAATGATATTTATTTCCTCATCATTTAATAATACCCTATTATTTTTATCTTTAATATATATTATTTGGATAAAATCTTTTTACTTTCATTTTTTTGCTTCATTCATCACTTTTTTAGCCTCTTTTTTTATTATTATATATATATTTTTAAAAAATCTTATTTTAATAAGTGTATAATATATCTTATAGGTTGTTTCTTTTTCATTCACTTTCTCTTATATTATACAAAGGATGTAAAGGAAAATTTCTCAAGTTTTAGAATTATTTTTGACATTCAACAAGAGTTGGGATATTGGCTAGCCAAACCAAACTTGCACAACAATAACTAATTAACCAAATTATTAGATGTTATGCCCACTTAAGCACACATGTGAGATCATGGGTGGTTGTTCCCATGATTCCCCCCAAGGGGAGTCAGGTGAGGGGTGGGTGTGCATGGTTAATACGAATTGAGAGCACAGTACATAAGGACAAGTGATCATCATTCTGATACTTTTCTTCTTAAATTGTCGGACTCTAAATTGAGATATTGTGGATCCATGGTGATAGTTCATTCATGATTATCATCCCGACTGCGAGTTTGATTCGAGGAGTTTTTTTTTCATGGTCCCCAAATTTTCAATATTTATTTGCTAAGGTAATTTTTATTTTACGAAAACTCAACCCCATTTCTTTTTGAGAAATTCTAGACGTTTCTACAATTTATGAAGAAGTCTAACATTGGTATCAGAGCTAGGTTTCGATCCTGGGACCTGTGGATTATGGGCCCACCATGCTTAAGATAGGATATTAAATTTTGGGGTCCGGATCATGGATAAGTTTTGTGAATCTGATTATATCACAAAGTTACCCATGACTTATAGAGCATGGAAATAATTTTCATTGAATTTTTTTTAACATGTTTGGGCCTTGAAAATTGAGGTTGAACCTTGCGGCCATGAAAGTCAATCGAGAACATTTTCTTGGTTTTCAATAGAGTTTTAGCAAGTGTTGATGCATATAAATGGTTGAGTAATATTCTGCATGCTCTGATGTATAAAATTCATAAGTCAATTACGTGAAATGGTTGTCGTTTGTCAAAAAACCAAAATCGACAGAGAAGGGTCATGAAATATTTTTGCAATGCCTAGTCTAGGGATTAAATCTTCCCAAAAATCGAGTTTAGGATTGTTAGGAAAGAAGAAATCATAAAAAACAATCAAAACAATGGAGTTGGGCAAATAAGACCTAAACCGGGCCTGCCCGTGTATGGGTCACGCGCTCGTATAGGGTGTGTAAGTTGGATCCAGTCCAGGTCTATTTAGACCCGAATCTAGATCTACGTCTCGACCCGATTCGTTACCCGATAGTCCCGGCTAGCGCGCATGGGACCACGTGGTTAGGCCACTGCGCGTCTAGCGTGTGGCCAAAGGCCTTGTTGGCACATGGGAGATCCTCCGACTGCCGACGATGGTGGTTTTTCTTCTTGTTTTTATATTCAAACTATGCCAATGATTTCTATGGTATTTTATATGACTATTTGTGGGTTTTTTGTGTGCTAAATCCAAGTCGAATGGTAATATGTGATCCTAGGTCATGGTGTATGGTGTCCGTTGACTCATATGCTCATTTTAGGGTTTATACTCAAACCATTTGAGACTTGTTGATACGTGGGGTACACAAAACTATGAGAATAAGCATATATCACATGTCACTAATGTCTCCCTTTTTGTATAATAGAGACAATGGCTGGATCAGACTGTCATAACTGATCTTGTCAAGGGAGAGAAACTAAGTGGTGATAGTTATGGGATTTGATACTTGAAGATTCAGCTACTCTTCGAGGATCAAGAATTGACTGAGGTTTTGAAGCATAAAATGAAAGACCTCGGGAGGGTAATATGCCTCAAGTGAGGCAGGATCAAGAGGTGTACCGTGCATGGAAGAAAAAGGATAGTCAAGCTAGGGTAATCCTTCTGAGCAGCATGCATGATGATCTGATCCCAATTTATGAGTAGTATCCTACTGTGATCTCGATCTAGCAAGCTCTTAAAGAGCACTTGGGCTCCCCATTAGCTCCTAAGTTGATCATATTGACTTATAGGATCATAACCTATAAGAAGAAGTGAGATCATAGTATGAAATAACATTTAATTCAAGTGTCAAGTATGATTGCTTCTTTAAGGAATATGGGGAAGTCATTATCTGATAAGCTTCAGGGACTAGGGGTGATTCAGTCCTTGTCCGACTCCTGGGAGGTTGTTAAGACTTATCTCACATACAATGAGAGTGTTATGATTCAATCGAAGTCCTACATTGAAATGATTTGAAAAAGATCATGTGTTTAAAAAGATGTAAGATATCTTCATTGGTATGAGGCCTTTTGGGGAGAGCTCAAGAGTAAAGTCATGAAGACCTAGGTCCAAAGTGGATAATATCATGTCATTGTGGAGATATGTGAACATCCTTTGGGCTTAACAAATGGTATCAGAGTCATGGTCCAGACCAGATTCAATGTGGGGTGGTCTTGAATGAAGCTGAGGGTAGGCCCGAAGCAGGTCAGGTTGATCAGATATTCACGAGAAGGCATAGGAGCTGGCCAAAATGACTGGATGCTCGCGGGGAGCCCAAGAATAGGTCAAGGGTGACCTGATGCTTATAGGGAGGCCCATAGTAGGTTAGGATAATCGGATGCTCATGGGAATGCCTGAAGCAGTTCAGGGAGAACAGATTCTCACAGGGAGGTCCGTATCAGGTCATGGTGATCGGATGCTCACGGGGAATTCTAAAATAGGTCAAGATGACTGGATGCTCGCGAGAATGACCGGAGTAGGTCAGGATAATCGGATATTTGCTGGTAAGGCATGGAATATGTCAAGGTGACTGAATGCTCACGAGGAGGCCTGGAGCAATTCAAGATGACTGGATGCTCACGGGGAGACCTGGAGCAGGTCAGGTGATCGGATGCTCGCGGAGAAGACCTAGAGCATATAAGGATAACCGATCCTCACGGGGAGACCCAAATCAAGTCAAGGTGACTGATGCTCGTGGAGAGGCCCGTAGTAGGTTAAGGTGACTGGATGCTCGCAGGGAGACTCGGACCATGAGCGTAATGATGATCCTTCGTTTGAGGGGAGAATTATTAGAATTTAATCAAAGTTCCACATTAGAAAGATTTAAAAAAGATCATAGGTTTAAAAGGAGGTAAGATATCTCCATTAGCATGAGACATTTTGGGAAGAGTCCAAGAGTAAAGCAAAGAAGGCCTAGGTCCAAAGTAGATAATATCATTATATTATGGAGATATGTGAACATCATTTGGGCACAACAGAAAGTATCTGTACTTTTATAGATGTGAGTAACAATTGTGAGCTTGAGGAGGTGCGTCAGAAGGTGGCTCAGCCTACCATAGGTCATGCTTTTGCCGTGGAGTCGAATATGGGATCCTAGGGTACCAAGCACAAGTGGCACAAGTATAATAGGAAGACCAAAGGCCAAGGCAAGAAGAAGCAACTAGTTGTTGGTGCAACCTTAGGTCAAGGTTGACCTGGTTGACCCGACTCGAGGTGACTTGACTCGAGTTGTATTTTGATGTTTGACTTGGGAAGATTGTCGGTGCAACCTTAGGTCAAGGTTGACCTAGTTGAGTTGCATGTCGATGTTTGACGAGAAGAGAGTTGTATTCTTGATGTTTGACAAGAATAGGTGTTTGGGAGATTGTAGGTGCAACCTTAGGTCAAGGTTGACCTGGTTGACCTGATTGGCGAAAAGTCCAAGTATGGAGACTTGGCACTGGAAAAGTCCAAGTACGGAGACTTGGCACGGGGAAAAGTCCAAGCAGGTAGCTTGGCACGCGGAAAGTCCAAGTATGGAGACTTGGCACGGGGAAAGTCCAAGTACGGAGACTTGGCACGGGGAAAAGTCCAAGCAGGTAGCTTGGCACGCGGAAAGTCCAAGTATGGAGACTTGGCACGGGGAAAGTCCTAACTGGGATGTTAGGCAGTGTGGAAAGTCCTGGTGAGTGAAGCCAGGCAGTGGGAAAGTCCTAACTGGGATGTTAGGCAGTTGGAAAGTCCAGTGAGGCAGTGAGAAAGTCCTAACTGGGATGTTAGGCAGTGTGGAAAGTCCTAGTGAGTGAAGCCAGGCAGTGGGAAAGTCCTAACTGGGATGTTAGGCAGTTGGAAAGTCCTGGTGAGTGAAGCCAGGCAGTGAGAAAGTCCTAACTGGGATGTTAGGCAGTGTGAAAACCCTAGTGAGTGAAGCTAGGTGAAAGTCCTGGTGAGTGAAGCCGGGCAAGGAAAAATCCAGATGGATCAAGGATGATCGGACATCTGGTGTTGAGAAGGTCAAGTAGGTCAAGGGAGTGACCGGATACTTGACACGAAGAGAAAAGTCCAAGTGGGTCAAAGGGATTGACCGGACACTTGGTGAGGAGTCTTAGCAGGTCAAGGGAGTGACCGGATGCTAAGCATGATGTACCAACAGGTCAAGGTTGACCGGATGTTGGTTTGGGAGACTTGGGACTTGGTTTGGGCAAAAACCAAGCTCTGAATCGGTCTGCAGACCGATCCAGCGATACGTTTGTGTATCTGATTGGTCTGGTGACCAATCAGATAACAAATAGAAGGCTGTGGGCTTACTGATCGGTCTGGGGACCGATCAGCATGGAGCCTGATCGGTCCCCGGGACCGATCAGGATACGCACAGAGAGTTGGGCAACTCTCGGAGAGTTCTCTGATCGACCTCCGATCGGTCCGGGACCGATCAGGAGGGCTTGATCGGTCCCCACGACCGATCGGATCAGCCAGACCGATCAGGCTTCAGCCTGATCGGTCCACGTTCTAGCCGTTGCGTAGCAACGGCTAGTTTCTTCGCTGTCTTCTTCGCAGGTATAAAGGGGTCGAGGGCTGCTGCTGCACTGAACTTCTTCTTTTCTTCTAGAACTTCTGTTCCTCTGCTGCTGAAGCTTCTGCTTCAACTGAGCTTTGATTGAGCTCGCCTCCGAAGCTTCGCGTGAGCTTCCAGTCGTCGACCAGCTGCTGCGTTTGGGTTGTGAAGTTGCTGCTTCACCTCCAGTCGACAAGAAAGCAAGCAATTGGTAGAGTGCTATTGTATTCATATTGTATTGCTTTTCTTACTGTTCTTGTACTCTTTGTTTGCTGTTGCAAACGTTTGTGGCGAGGTTTCTCCACCCACAAGGAGTATATTGTATTAGCCGGTTCTCCGGGGGCTCATCCACCGACGGATTGACTGGACTCGTCCACCTTACGGACACGCCGAGGAGTAGGAGCCCTAATCTCCGAACCTCGTTACATCCTTGTGTTAAGGTTTGGTTTTCTTCTCTTTCGTTTCTTTGTATTTTCCGCTGCGCTAACACGTTTTGTAGAAAGAAACGACGATTTGGGGGTCGGCTATTCACACCCCCCTCTCTAGCCTCCGTACGAAGGATCCTAACAAGTGGTATCAGAGCGAGGCCGCTCTTCGACGGATCAACACCCGGGGGAGCACGGGCTAGAGATGGATCTCTATGGAGAAGATGTCACGATTCAACCCTTCTACGAGTCTCACGACAACTTCACATATTGGAAGGTAAGGATGATGTATTTTCTTAGGACTAATATGTAAAATACCGGAAATAGGCGAATATTAATAAGGGAATTTTCCGGAATTTTTGGACATTTTCGGGAATTTTTCGGAGCTTGTACGGACGAGTTCACGGGGATAAAAACGGGGCCCCGAAAAAGCCTGTTTGGGCTACCCATTTAAGAGAGGAAAAGATTTATTTATTTATCTCTTTTTTCTTTTCTTATTTATTATCTTATTTCTTTTATTTTCTCTCATTCTCGCCGTTCTCTCTTATCTCCCTGACGCCGCCGAGCCTTCTCCTCCTCCTTGCCCTAACCGCCGGCCGACGGTTTCTTCTTCCCGAACGCCGGCGACCGGTTCATTGCCGGAGCCCTAGCACCGCCGCCCGACCGCCTGCCCGAGCCAAACTCCTCTCCTCTGCTTGCCCTAGCCACCCGACGCGACGCCACCACAGCGCGTCTGTGCCCCAGTGCCGGCGCCACCGTGGACCACTCGGTGCCCTAGCCACCCGGCGCCGCCAGACCACCTTCTTCTCTTCTCCTCTCCTCTGCCGCCACCACAGAGCCGACGCCGACCTTGTGAGCCGACGCCGACTGTCGGCCCTCTTTCTGATTTCTGTGACAGTGAGCCCTAGCGCCGATTTTTCTTCTCCTCTTCCGAGTTTAGGTTGCCTCCAAGTTGTGCTGTTCGGGGGAGTTAGTGATTAGGGTTTGCTGTTGGTTGTCTTGGCTTCGGCAGCCATTTTCCAGCGGCTACCTTTCTCTGGTAGCAACATCCCTGCTGTGGGTGAGGTAAGATCAGTGAATTATTTTCTTGAGTTAGGTTGTTGTTGGAATACTATGTTTGAACCCTAAATCTGATCCGTGGTCTCCACTCTTGCCATTACCTTTGATCCGGACAGTGTAGGGGAATCTTGAAGAGAAGTGTTTACTGTAAGTTTTCTTGGATTTGGCAGCTACTTTCATCCAGCAGCAAGGAACCGCTGTGGAGGTTAAGGTGAGGCATAAGAATTTGATATATGCTATTGATCATGTATGAGCTGATTTAGGTAGGAATTGGTGCATATATAATTTTTTATGCATTTGAGTTAGGTGATTGATTATGTAGAGGTGTAATCATGTGAAAATGGATTAGGTGTGGAATTGGTCTGATGGTATGATTAGGGTTAAGGTAAATTAACCCTAGTTAATTGTTGGATTTATGTTAGCTTCTCGTGGATTTGATTTAACTATTTTATCTATATGAAATTAGCTAAAACTGGAAACTATAAATATTTCAGGACCTTGACGCGAGACGAGTATCTCGGAGTCAGATTGGACCTTTCTATTTTCGGAGGCGGGTACTTTTGACTTATGTCATTTGATATGCTTAGTAATTAAATTAACATGTTGCATTAATTGTGTTTCTTATCTGTTTCGGTTAATCACTACCCAAATCTTACATGCTTGATTGATTGATTGGTTTTGCATCTCAGGTATATTTTACCTGTTTATACATGCTTATAGGGGTAGTGATATGCCATGCTTGACCATGTTCAGGACCTAGGTTTTATACCTTCTGTATACCTTTGGATTGTTTTGGATTCGTTGACCTATGATGCATTTATATATATATGTGGATTAGGTCAGGATATTCTTGTGGTTAGTGCCATGCACCATTTGCATGATTGCATGCTGAGCGATAGTCCGCTCCATTATTGTTAAGCACATCACCAGTTACATGGATCTGCACACACCACCACTCATGGGTTAGTGGTCGATTCAGGCTGAGTGTGTTGCAGCAGGGACTCTGTTAGGCACCGTTGGTCCGCTCATGGGTAGTGTGACACAACGTGTTATCTGGCAGGGATTCCTCCCCGTCTTTGAATACCGGGAGTTGAGAGCATTGCGCTCCCCCATCTATGATTTGGGGTAGGAGGATAGGTGTACTCCGACAGCATCCTGTCCACTCGGTCACTCATCAGGAGTAGTGACGATAGAGTGCACGGTTGTCACAACCCTACCCACTCGGCCTCACTTTTGTATGAGATGATCGACTGGCGTCAGGGGTGACCAGGACGCATCATTGGCATCATATGCATGATGCATTTATTGCTTGTGTTTGTGGTTGCTGCATTTATATGCTGCATATTGTTTGGATACCTATGTTTGACATGCATACAGGATTCCTATATCCCTCGGACTGTTTGACCTTATACTCAGGACCTGGTTAGTACAGTATTCTCCTATTTATTTCAGATGCATTCTTATCTTTCTTATCAGGAGACTGTACGCATGATTAGTGCTAGGTGTTGTTTCTTTACTTTGCATATCAACTGTACCTGCTGAGTGTTGGACTCACCCCGCCTCCATTGTTGTTATTTTCAGGTTGATGCTGTCAGGAGGGAGTTCCAGTCGCTAGTCCCCACTGCACGTAGTGCTACTCCGCTGCTGGTTTTTGAGTTGTTGTTTCATTTTAGCTTTTCGCTATCAGACTTTGTTTTAGTTTTGTTTTGGACTTACATATGGATATTGTATGGAAATCTTTCCGTTGGATGGACTTTTAGTATGATTTGGATTTACTCTACTACATGCCTGCCTGGACGGCAGAAGAGGTAAGAAAAAAATCGGATTTGGGCTTTACGAGTGTAGTTGAGTAGGGTTGATTTCGAGTCAGAGTATTACTATGTTGTTGGTTGTGACAGCCAGAGGCTGAATACATATATAAACTGCGTGGTGATTGATTTTATTTACTGCTATTATTCCAGCCGCCTGTGGCTGAGTATTTAGTGTTTGTAGAAAATTTTGATTGTCCGCCGTACAGGGGAGATGCTGCCGAAATTTTCTCGGACAGGGACTCTTCTGGGAGCATGACATAATATGTTAAATTGGTTTTGTGTACAAGAAGGGTTTTCCCCTCCGATGAATGAGGAAGGAAAACCTATCAAGAAGAAGGAGTGGACGAAAGAGCAAATCCGACAATCCGAAATCAATGACGAGGTAACAAAAATTATTGAATTTGCTTTACCTAATAATGTTTTGTGCAAGATAGATAGGTACAACAACGCCAAGGAATTGTGGAACAATTTGGCAAAATTCCATGAAGAGGAGCCTAGTGAGCCAAGTAGCTCACATCATGGAGGAAGCGAATTGGGAGTTGAGGGCTACTCAACATCCAAGGAAGAAGAGGAGGAGAGCTCTTGTTCAAGATCGGAGCAAGAAGAGGCATCTACCTCCGGAAGGGATGAAGAAGAAAGCTCATCTACATCCACAACCCTAAGTAACTCAAACACTGTGATTTCAAGCAAATTACACATAATGTGTTTTTAGTGTAGGAAGTTTGGGCACTACAAGAGTAAGTGTCCAAAGAGGGTTAGAAAGACTCCACCGGCACCAAAGGTCAAGGAAGCCGGAGTCCCGACATGCAAGAGCAAGAAGCACGTGGTGTGCTTCCAATGCAAGCAACGGGACACTATAGGAGTCAATGTCCAAGGGGGAGGCAACCTCACAAGGACAAGAGGCCAAACACATGTAAAGGGGGAGCTAAGGCAAACCCTAAGGTAACATTTAAAGCTCATTCTTGCAATTCTAGTAGGATGCATGCTAGTAGTCTTATTGCCATTGTCAATAATGATAAGCATGTTAACACTAGAAATCGATACATGTGCTTAGGAGCCAAGCATGTTAGCCTAGATAAGAACAATTCTAGAAATGCTAACCCTAGAATTAACTCATCTAAGGCTAAGGAAAATCTAGATAGAAATCCCAAATCATCTAGACACATGCCTAGGAATACCTCAAAGAAAAATGATAAATCAAAACTTGAGGTATTAGAGAAAGAAAATCAAGCCTTGAGGTCAAGACTTGACTCTCTAGAAAAGGCTCTTAAGGATTTGACTCTAGGGTCTAGGGGTCAAAAACCCAAGTCCAAGGACAAGAAAGGTTTGGGTCACAAACCTAAGTCCCAATTGGTCAAGCCCACTTATCATAATGTTTCGTTCGATTATGGAACAAAACCTAGGGCTAGGAAGACCATTACCAAGGTCACAAGGGGAGTCACCCCTATAGTTGACCTTGATGAGACCCAAATGACCAAGGCTTTAAAGCCTAAGAGGGTCATTAGGAGGGTTGCTAGGGAAGTTATCCCTAGCGAATATTTAGTGAACCCAATGAGCTCTAATAGGTATTGGGTTCCTAGGAGTATCTTCTCTACCTCATAAATGGGTTAGAGAGTGTCAACTCCGATTAGAAGGGTAGTTAACCCAACTTTGAGGAAATTGACACTCAAGGAGCATTTTCAAGGTTTTGAGAACTTTTGAAAATGAAATGGAATTATCATTTACTCCTTTGAAGAGTTAAATGTGCCTAAAGATTGGAAATTTCATTTTTAATATCAATTGGCACAATTTGGGAAAATCTAGAGAACTCTCGAGGAAAAATGAAACATGCCAAGTTTTGAGGATAAATTTGATCTTTAAGTGGCATGAATTAATCTAGAGTTCAAGAAGTGTCAAAATTAGGATTTTGGCATTTTGGGGCAATCTAGGATTAAATTTGAAGTTAGCCAAGTGGTTAAGGATACTTAGATAGGTAATCTAGGTATATTTATTTATGATAAATCTTGCCATGATTGTTTGCCCTCACATGTCATGACATCATGTTTAGTTTTATTATCATTTGAAATGTCATGATAATGCTTAGGCTAGTTTTTATGTCATGTTTATTTAAGTTTCAAACTTTATGCCATGACATCATGACATTGGCACATGTTTTCATTTATGATACCATTTTATGCCATGTCATCATCTCTTGCATTAATAATCAATTGAATTGATTTAAGGATGAAAAACACATCTTGATATTGAGATCAAATTTGTGTTTTGAAAATGCATGAGACCTTAGTCTAAGATACCTAAACCCATATCTCACATCAAAATTACCATGGATGTGTTTGATACACTTTAGATGTGTGTGAGATATTAGGATCATGAATTAGGATCAAGGTGCATAGTTCTTGTACCTAGATGAGCCTAATTCAAGAAATGGAGGATCATAGGGAAAGCTTGTGTACAAGTCATGTACATTTAATCCTAAGATTATGGTCCTAAATTAAAAGGATTAAAATCATTTTGAAATTGATTTGGAAAACCTTGATGAAGCCATCTTAGTGATTGCATTCATCATTGAACATTGTGATACAAAGTTGAGTTAAACTTGAACTATTTCAAAGTTTTTGAACTTTGTATCAAGATTGAAAAATAGAAGTTATTTTCATAGAAAATTATTTTTCCATGATAGTATATGTTATGAGGAATGTATCCTCAAAATTTTATAATTTTTGAAATTTTCTGGAATTTTTAAAGGGTTTCTGGATCGAAATCCAGGTAAGCCCTGATCGGTCTGTGGACCGATCCAGAAGCATGGATCGGTCTGCAGACCGATCCAGTGAGATCCAGTAGCACGAGTGCGATCGGTGAAGGGTTGATCGGTCTGGGGACCGATCAGGGCGTGCCGAATTTCTGATTTTCACTGTTGTCTGAAAGTTCAGCTAGAAGTTGGGTTCTGTGGATTTCTAAAGGTTTGGAACTCACAAAGACATTGTTGGTGCAATGGTCAAGGGGGAGTTGACCTTTAGGGGGAGTTTTACCTAATTGTCAAGGGGAGTTGACTTTTAGGGGGAGTTTTTACTCCTTAAGACTTTTGAGGATTAGTGATATGGGATTATCACTAAGTTGATTGTTGAGTTTAGTATCAAGGGGGAAATTAAGAGTTTCAATGAAAGGTATGGGACTTTCATTAGGAAGAAACTCTTGACCTTGATACTCTCCTTTTTCTTTTTGATGTGTGTCAAAAAGGGGAGAGTGTTCATTGGAGAATTATTGGAGAACCCAAGTTAGGTTATCGGGTTAACCTAAGCTAGGGGAAGAATGTCAAGGAATGTTCAAGGAAGAACATTGGAATTCTTTTTGATGTGTGTCAAAAAGGGGGAGAATTATTGGAGAACCCAAGTTAGGTTATCGGGTTAACCTAAGGGGAGAATGTCCAGAGAATGTTCAAGGAAAGAACATTGGACATTAGAAGATGGTTGGAAAACCTAAGTTAGGTTATCGCGTTAACCTAACTTGATTATGGGTTTTGTCAAACATCAAAAAGGGGGAGATTGTTGGTGCAACCTTAGGTCAAGGTTGACCTGGTTGACCCGACTCGAGGTGACTTGACTCGAGTTGTATTTTGATGTTTGACTTGGGAAGATTGTCGGTGCAACCTTAGGTCAAGGTTGACCTAGTTGAGTTGCATGTCGATGTTTGACGAGAAGAGAGTTGTATTCTTGATGTTTGACAAGAATAGGTGTTTGGGAGATTGTAGGTGCAACCTTAGGTCAAGGTTGACCTGGTTGACCTGATTGGCGAAAAGTCCAAGTATGGAGACTTGGCACTGGAAAAGTCCAAGTACGGAGACTTGGCACGGGGAAAAGTCCAAGCAGGTAGCTTGACACGCGGAAAGTCCAAGTATGGAGACTTGGCACGGGGAAAGTCCAAGTACGGAGACTTGGCACGGGGAAAAGTCCAAGCAGGTAGCTTGGCACGCGGAAAGTCCAAGTATGGAGACTTGGCACGGGGAAAGTCCTAACTGGGATGTTAGGCAGTTGGAAAGTCCTGGTGAGTGAAGCTGTGAATGAGAAAGTCCTAACTGGGATGTTAGGCGGTGTGGAAAGTCCCGTGAGTGAAGTCAAGGGGAAAGTCCTAACTGGATGCTAGGCAGTTGAAAAGTCCGGTGAGTGAAGCAAGTGAGAAAGTCCTAACTGGATGTTAGGCAGTGTGGAAAACCCTAGTGAGTGAAGCTAGGTGAAAGTCCTGGTGAGTGAAGCCGGGCAAGGGAAAATCCAGATGGATCAAGGATGATCAGACATCTGGTGTTGAGAAGGTCAAGTAGGTCAAGGGAGTGACCGGATACTTGACACGACGAGAAAAGTCCAAGTGAGTCAAAGGATTGACCGGACACTTGGTGAGGAGTCTTAGCAGGTCAAGGGAGTGACCGGATGCTAAGCATGATGTACCAACAGGTCAAGGTTGACCGGATGTTGGTTTGGGAGACTTGGGACTTGGTTTGGGCAAAAACAAGCTCTGGATCGGTCGTAGACCGATCCAGATGATCGTTGTATCCGATCGGTCCGGTGACCAATCGATAACAAATGTAAGGTGGGCTTCGATTGGTCCGGGACCGATCAGCATGGAGCCCTGATCGGTCCCGGGACCGATCAGGATAAATGATCGGTCCGGGACCGATCAGATTCCACACAGAGAGTGGGCAACTCGACCTCTGATCGGTCCGGGACCGATCAGGCCCGATCGGTCCCCACGACCGATCAGGCAAGCCCGATCAAGCTTGACTGATCGGTCCACGTCCTAACCGTTGCGTAGCAACGGCTAGTTTCTACTGTCTTCGCAGTATAAAGGGGTCGAGGGCTGCTTCTTTCTTCTAGTTCTTCTGCTGCTGAAGCTTCTGCTTCAACTGAGCTTTGATTGAGCTCGCCTTCAAAGTTTCGCGTGAGCTTCCAGTCGTCGACCAGCTGCTGCGTTTGGGTTGTGAAGTTGCTGCTTCACCTCCAGTCGACAAGAAAGCAAGCAATTGGTAGAGTGCTATTGTATTCATATTGTATTGCTTTTCTTACTGTTCTTGTACTCTTTGTTTGCTGTTGCAAACGTTTGTGGCGAGGTTTCTCCACCCACAAGGAGTATATTGTATTAGCCGGTTCTCCGGGGGCTCATCCACTGACGGATTGACTGGACTCGTCCACCTTACGGACACGCCGAGGAGTAGGAGCCTTAATCTCCGAACCTCGTTACATCCTTGTGTTAAGGTTTGGTTTTCTTCTCTTTCGTTTCTTTGTATTTTCCGCTGCGCTAACACGTTTTGTAGAAAGAAACGACGATTTGGGGGTCGGCTATTCACACCCCCCTCTCTAGCCTCCGTACGAAGGATCCTAACACTAGTGAGGGAAGATGATAAGGAATAGAAATGGAGAAAGAAAGAGCTCGATAAGAGTAAGGTTAAGTGCTACGTGTGTGGTAGACTTGGGCATTTCACACACAAATATGGCAAGTGAAAGGTATTTTTCTTCTTTCTTACATGGTATAAGTTATGTATCATCTACTGTGATGCTTGCTAACTCCTATCCTTTGTGGATTATAGACTCAAGAGACACTGACCATGTAGCTCGTGATAGGAGCTCATACATGGAGTTTCATCGATTGAGTCCCCAAGCGAGGAGGATGTACATGGAGAATGGAGCATTTGTGACGGTGAAGTGGATTGGCACATGCAAGCTATTGTTATCATTTAGTCAAATCCTATATATTACATGACATTTTGTATGCTCCTAAGATTCAATGGAATCTCATTTCTGTTCGTTGCCTTGATTGTTTAGGATATTCTATTTTTTAAGAAACTCTGTTGTTTTTATTTCATTTGACAGTTCTTTGATATATTCTGGTTCAGTCCATGATGGACTTTATGTACTGAATATGGTTTTCATTTATGATATTTCTCATTTATCTCCTATCTAAGAGTGTAGTTGATGATATTTCTATTTGGCATAGTAGACTTGGCTACATAGGGCAAGAGAGAATAAACCGATTAGTAGCAAATGACTTATTGGACCAGCTAACTAAGGTTGAGTTGCCCCTATGTGAGTTTTACCTAGCTGGCAAAGCTATGAGGAAACCATTTGGAAAAACAATGAGAGATGAAAGTCCATTGCAATAAGTCCACTCCAATCTTTGTGGGCCTATGAATGTGAAAGCCCAAAATGGAGCTACGTATTTCATTATATTTATTAATGATTACACGTGCTTCGGTCATGTCTATCTGATCTTGTACAAGTCTAAGACATTGGAGTGTTTCAGTAGGTATATTAGTGAGGTTGAAAATCAACTAGACTTAAGGGCGAAAACTCTTAGAACCGATAGGGGGTGCGAGTATTTATCTGAGTAATTTAAATAACTCTATTTTGAGAAAGGTATCATGAGACAGTTGACTATTCCTGCTACTTCTCAGCAAAATGGAGTAGACGAGAGAAGGAATAGGACTCTGTTGGATATGGTAAGGTCTATGATGGTGCAAGCTAACTTATATACCTATTTTCCATTGGGGAGATGTCTTGTTAACTATGTTCCAATAAAGTCTGTGGTTGGTACCCCATACAAGCTTTGGACATCGAGATAGTATGATCTTAGCCACTTAAGACCATGGGGTTGTGTCGCATATGTTCGCGATTCCTAACATCCACATGGCAAGTTAAGCCCTAGAGGAAGAAGTGTATCTTCACAAGATACTCGAAATAGTCCAAGGGACACGTGTTCTTAGGTGAACATATAGATGACACAGTAACCGAGATTGAGTCTCATGATGCTACCTTCCTAGAAAAGGATTTCCTTATAAGAGGTGAAATTGATCAGGTTTGCACCTTCTATGAGATGGATGAGCCTAGAGGTCCAGTTGAGCCCAACGGAGGGATCCAAGAACTTATTACACATCTTGGTCCTAGTGGAAGTGGTCCATCTAGAGGTGAGAAGGCTCCCCCTCCTCGTAGAAGTAGTCAAGAACATGAACCTCATCATTATTTCTCGATTGAGGATGAGATCCTCTTTGTGACTCCCAAGGATGATGAGGAGCCCAACACATTTCAGAAGGCTCTCAAGGGTCTAGCAAAGGACCAATGGTATAAAGTCATGCAAGAGAAGATGAATTCTATGAGAGTCAATGGGATCTGGGACCTAGTTGACTTACCTGAGGATAGAAAGGTCATTGGGAACAAGTGGGTTCTCAAAATCAAAAGAAAGGCTAACGGATCGATCGAGAGGTACAAGGCCCGTCTGGTAGCCAAGGGTTACATGTGGACCAAGGGTGTTGACTATGAAGAGACTTTTTTTTTCCTGTAGTCAAATCTACATCGATTCGTCTACTCTTGGCAATTGTTGCGATCATGGATTTGGAGTTACATCAGATTGATGTAAGAACCTCCTTCCTTAACGGAAGTTTGGATGAGAAGATCTACATGGAGTAGCCTTCTGGGTTCATTCTAGCAAGTCAAGATGATAAGGTATGCCGACTATGGAAGTTGATATATGTCATAAAACAATCATCCAGATGGTGGTACTTGAGTTTTCACGAGAAGGCGATATCTTATGGTTTTGCAATGATCAAGGAGGATCATTGTGTCTATCTGATATGTTCTGATTATTCTTTTGTGATCATGTCGTTGTATGTGGATGATATAATGTTGGCTGGGAACAACATTGCGTATCTCATTACCATTAAAACATGGTTATCATCCAGCTTCGACATGAAAGACATGGGTGAAGTGGAGTTCATCCTTGGAGTAAAGATCTAGAGGAATCGCTCAAGAAGAATGTTGGTTCTTTCACAAGAGACCTATGTTAAGAAAATTCTTGAGCATTTTGGGATGAGTGATAGCAATTCCATAGATACTCCTATAGCCAAGGGTGATGGTCTGAGTCTTGATATGTGTCCTAAAACTCAAGAAGAAGCAAGGGAAATGAGAAAAGTCCCTTATTCCAGTGCAATAGAAAGTTTGATGTATGCAATGTTGTGTACACGACCAGACATATGTTACGCAATCAGTTTGGTGGGTAGATATCAATCAAATTATGGAAAAGATCACTAGAGAGCAGTGAAAAGGATTTTTAAATATCTTAAGGAAACTACAAGCCTCTCCTTGTGTTTTAGGGGAGATAATTTGTGCCTTGTAGGATATTCAGACGCCGACTGGGATAGTGACCTGGATAAGCGCAAATCAATATTAGGTTTCCTTCTTGTTCAATGGTGGTACTATTTCATGAGCAGTAAGAAACAAACTTATGTAGCCTTATCACCGATAGAGACTGAGTTCATGGCTTGCTCAGTTGCAGTTCAAGAGAGTATTTGGCTCTGAAGACTATTGGATTACTTAGAAATTGTGGTAGATAGTGGGAGGCTAGTGATTATCTACTGTGATAATTAGGCTACTATCGCATACACTCGAGAACCTAAGTATCATAGTAGGACCAAACACATAGACACCATATATAACATTTTGAGAGACATCGTTGAGAAAGGTGAAGTGATCATTAAGTATATTTCTACACACAGCATGGTGGTTGATCCTTTTACCAAACTCATTGCTAGAGACTCATTTTTAGGACTCAGAGAATCATTGGGTTTGCGTATGTATTAACATTTCTCATGTTGTACTAGATTGATGATATGGATGCTTATTACTTTGATATATGATTATTGTGCATTAATAAGTCACACATGAGTTATTATATTTCAAATAATGCATTTTCTTATCATATATTTTATAATGTGATGAAATAGTATGTCAAGCAGGTCAAGTCATCTCTCTCACACGAGTGACCACACCTAGCTCTGAGTGAGCAGGGATGAGATGGTTTCTAGCTATTAGAGGTTTTGAAAGTAGCCCTGCTAAAACATAAGTCACCATGACATATATTCTAGATGAGATAATTTGTGAAATAATCGACATGGACATACCCACATTCATGTTGCTTGTAAGTAGTTAGATATGAAATCTTAGATATCACCTGCAATTAGTGATGTCGTTTCTAAGATACTCTCCCTGAGATCTTTGGGTAAAATCTTATGTGCAAATTGTTAGGGTTGATTTGTAGCTAGAGGGGGGGTGAATAACTCGTCACGCTTTGATTACTTGGTTTGATGAAGTTGTTGCAGTGGAAAACACTCAAGCAACTCTCACAACTCTAACACAGGAGATTTACTTGGTATCCACCTCAAGAAAAGGTGACTAATCCAAGGATCCAGCCCTCACTCACTCATCCACTATAAAATAACTCCTTCTCGGTAGCTACCAAAGGCAGAGAAGCCTTGTACAACATCTAAATACAACAAAAAGAAAAGAAGAAGCAAATACAAAGAATCTCTTACAAGATTTACACAAATGAAAACCCTACTTACCTTCTTTTTCTTTTGTGGAACATCTCTTGACCTTGAAAGTGCATCAACACTTTACTCCAAGAAGCTTCAAGAACTAGCGTAAACCTGTGAGAGATAATCACAAGAGGTGGAGAGAAAGAAGTGTTGAATCGCTGCGAAGAAGACAACTTTAAACTTGGCGCTTCCTTCGCAGCGGTCACATCCTAATCATTGGGGAGGCTTGAATCGATCGGCTGATCGATTCAGAGCACCTCTGTGCTCTGCTGGGAACTGCCTGAATCGATTGACCAATCGATTCAGACTTCCTTGTGATCGCCTGAGAAAACCAACCCCTAATTGATCGGCTGATCGATTGACGGTGCCCAATCGATCGGCTGATCGATTGGGCCAACTTCACTCGCGCACACAACTAATTGATCGACTGATCGATTGGACTACAGTCCAATTGATTGGTTAATCGATTGACCTCCCTTTAACATGCTTAAATCAAGTCTAGGATCTCCAATTCTAACATCTGGTCAACCGTGAACTGTTGGAACTCTTCATGCCTAGCATCTGGTCAATCTTGACTTGCTGGGACTTCTTCACCAAGTGTCCGATCAATTCTTTGACCCACTTGGACTTTTCTCCTCGTGCCAAGTGTCAAGTCAACCTTGACGCACTTGGACTTAC
This sequence comes from Zingiber officinale, assembly GCF_018446385.1. Lineage (NCBI taxonomy): Eukaryota > Viridiplantae > Streptophyta > Magnoliopsida > Zingiberales > Zingiberaceae > Zingiber > Zingiber officinale. The sequence continues at coordinate 29,054,929 of NC_055990.1, forward strand.
CGTCTCATGCCAAGTGTCTGGTCCTCCATGACCCACTTGGACTTCCTTTCATCAGATGTCCAATCACTCTTGATCCATCTGGATTTCTTTGTGCCAAGTATTCGGTTATTTCTTTGACCTACTTGGACTTCCCAACACAGGTGTCTGGTCAACCTTGACCCACCTGTATTTCCATGTGCTTGGCTTCACTCACTAGGTCTTTTCATGTGCTTGGCTTCACTCACTAGGTCTTTCCATCTGCCTAGCTTCACTCACTAGGACTTTCTATCTGCCTGACTTCACTCACCAGGACTTTTTCACTGCCTAGCTTCACTCACCAGGACTTTCATCTGGCTTCACTCAGTAGGATTTCCAACTGCCTAGCTTCACTCACTAGGACTTTCAACTGTCTAACCTCTAGTTAGAACTTTCTCAGTCAAGTATCCGGTCAACTTTGACCTACTTGACTCTTCTTTACATCAAACTGGTCATCCCTTAACCAGAGAGGAATTGCACTAAAAAACTCCCCAATTGGACGATCGCATCTGCAATTTTCATATATTGTCAAACATCGAAATTCAAACATCAAGACTCAAGCTTGAGCCAACTCAAGCTTAGTCAACCTAGTCAACCTGACCCAGAAGATATTGCACCAACACAAACTAAGTCCCAAACTTGCATAGTGTTAGACAAATCTAATATATGCCTATTGAGAGATGGGGGAATAACACTATGGCACGTGTTTCATATCACGTGTGATAAAACGACTAAGGATAGTGAGATCACTTTATTTGAAATGATTATATTATTAATCCCCGTATTCCATTATGTGGGATCCGAGATCTATTGAGTGAGATCTCTCGTGCCCTTATTATTTTCAGCTAATTCTTGAAGTCTTGGATCAGTGTTGCTATTTTAGTTTGTTTACCTATAGTCTAGAATATAAATTGAGGTCTGTGGGATAAGTCTATGAAAGCAACTGAATTGAGGCTGAAAGATTTATGTTTGGAAAAAGGAAGGTCAATCGATATTACATTATTGAGTAGTATTCATCGACCGATCTATTATGTTAATCCAAGTTGGGATTTGAACATATATAATAGTGAATACACAATCGAGCAAAGTACATGGGCTCATTTTTTATGAGGAATGTGACTCGATGGATGTAAATGCATTCGTTCTGGGGTACAATGAGTTCTTTTAGTATTAATGGTGATTTCACAATCATCCTAACAGGTGTATTCCCACATAAACATGAAGGGGAGGTAAGGTGAGGGTTGGTGTGCATGGTTAATACCAATTGAGAGCACATTGCATAGGGACAAGTGATCATTTTTTTTTTTTTTGATACTTTTCTTCTTGAATTATATTATCAGATTTTGAATTGAGATGTTATGGATTTGTGATGATAATTCATGATTATCATCTCGACTGTGAGTTTGATTTGAGAAATTTTTTTTATGGTTCCTAGATTTTCGATATCCTATTCCTTTTCAAAAAATTATAGATGGTTCTGAAGTCTAACACATATTATTGACGTAATTGAATAATTGACAATGCAATTAGTATACTAGTTATTTTCAATTTTATAGTTTCTCTAATAAATCTAAATGAGCAACAATTAACTTTCAAGGATCTGTCTTTTTTAAAAAATAATTCTCCGTAAAACTGTAATTTTTTTAATTTATATTTGTTTAATGAATGCACGAAATTATTTTTTTAATTAAATAATGTTATAAATTATTTTATGATATTTAAATTCATTTAACGAAATGACTAATTTTATTTTATAAATTCAAAATTTTATCAATGGAGATTGTCAAATTATTTTTCTATAAATTTAAATTATTATTATTTTTACTTTTATTGGTTGCAATTTTTTGTTATTGTGTTAAATATTTTATAAAAGTATAAATAATTTTCTTATGAATTTATGAATGTTATATTTTTTATATTATTAAATATTTAATAAAATTATTCTTTTATAAATTTAAATACAATTTATATTTTTTGAATATTATTAAAAAACTTGTAATTAATGATTTTTTTGAATTATATTTGTTGAAAAAAATATTTTTTTTATCCAAGGTCTACATTAAAAATTAAGGGCATCGTTTAAATTTTACCTAAACTAAATTGACAAATTAAAATTTTCTATTTTATTTGATCTTTTCTAATAATTGAAATTTAATTGATGTAGGATATATTTTTTTCATCGGTAACACTTTACTCCAAGAAATTTCAAGAACTAACGTAAACCTGTGAGAGATAATTGCAAGAGGTGGAGAGAAAGAAGTGTTGAATCGCTGTGAAGAAGATAACTTTAAACTCGGCGCTTCCTTCGCAATGATTACATCCCAATCTATTGGAGAGGCTTGAATCAATCGGTTGATCGATTTAGAGTGCCTCTGTGCTCTGATGGGAACTGCCTGAATCGATTGACCGATCGATTTAGGCTTCCTCGGGATTGCGTGAGAAAACCAACCCCTAATCGATCGACCGATCCATTAGCGATGACCAATCAATCGGCTGATCGATTGGGAGTTCCTCTATGATTTCGCTTCCCAATCGATCGGCTGATCGATTGGACCAGCCTTCACTCACGCACATAACCAATTGATTAACTGGTCGATTGAACTACAATGCAATCGATTGGTTGATTGATTAACCTCCCTTTAACTTGCTTAAATCAAGTCTAGGATCCCCAATTCTAGCATTCGGTCAATTATGACCTGTTGGAACTCCTCATGCCTAGCATCCGATCAACCTTGACCTGCTGGGACATCTTCACCAAGTGTCTGTTCAATCTTTTGACCCACTTGGACTTTTCTCCTCATGTCAAGTGTCTAGTCAATCTTGACCCACTTGGACTTACCGTCTCATGCCAAGTGTTCGGTCCTTCATGATCCACTTGGACTTCCTTCCACGAGATGTCTGGTCACTCTTGACTCATCTGGATTTCCTTGTGCCAAGTATCCGGCCACTTCTTTGACCTACTTGGACTTCCCAACACCAGGTGTCCGGTCAACCTTGAGCCACCTGGATTTCCACGTGCCTGACTTCACTCACCAGGTCTTTCCATCTGCCTAGCTTCACTCACTTGAACTTTCCATCTGCCTAGGGGTGTAAATGAACCAAGCCGCTCGCGAGCTATTCGAAGCTCGATTCGATAAAAGCTCGTTTGAACTCGTTTAATGAGGCTCGTTAAGATAAACAAACCAAGCTCAAGCTTCGTAATATTCGGCTCGTTAGATCGTGAACACGTTCGTTAAGCTCATTAAGCAACTTTTAAATAAAAAAATAATAGTTTTGATATTGAATTTATAGATTTTACACTCTACTTATGAAAAATATAGACAAATATATTAAATTTATTTATTATAATAAAATTATAAATTTTAATAATATTATTATAATTTTCTCTAAATATATAATTTAGTTTTTAATGAATATTTAAATTTATGATTTATATTTATTAAGCTTGTTTAGGCTCGATAAAAGCTCGAATAAACTCGTGAGCCATGGATATATTCGTTAAATAAAGCTCGAGATCGGCTTGATTATAAACGAGCCAAGCTTAAACATTCAAGAGTTCGGCTCAGCTCGGCTCGATTACACCCCTACATCTACCTAGCTTCACTCACCAAGACATTCCATCTGTCTGACTTCACTCACCAGGACTTTTTCACTACCTAGCTTCACTTACCAGGACTTTCACCTGGCTTCACTCACCAGGATTTCCAACTGCCTAGCTTCATTCACTAGGACTTTCTTCACTAGGACTTTCAACTGCCTAATCTTTAGTTAAGACTTTCCCAGTCAAGTATCCGGCTGACCTTGACCTACTTGACTCTTCTTTACATCAAACTAGTCATCCTTTGACCAGAGGGGAATTGCACTAAAAAACTCTCCAATCGGACGATCGCATATGTAATCTTCACATATTGTCAAACATCGAAATCCAAACATTAAGACTCAAGCTTGAGCCAACTCAAGCCTAGTCAACTTGGTCAACCTGACCTAGGGGATATTGTATCAACACAAACTAAGTCTCAAACCTGCATAGTGTTAAACAAATCTAACATATGGCCTATTGAGAGATGGGGGAATAACACTGTGGCACGTGTTTCATATCACGTGTGATAAAACGACTAAGGATAGTGGGATCACTTTATTTGAAATGATTATATTATTAATCCCCGTATTCCACTATGTGAGATCTGAGATCCATTGAGTGAGATTTCTTGTGCCCTTATTACTTTCAGCTAATTCTTGAAGTTTTGGATCAATGTTGCTACTTTAGTCTGTTTACCTATAGTCTAGAATATAAATTGAGGTATGTGGGATAAGTCTAGGAAAGCAACTGAATTGAGATTGAAAGATTCATGTTTTGGAAAAGGAAGGTCAATCGACATTATATTATTGAATAGTATTCATCGACCGGTTTATTATATTAATCCAAGTTGGGATTTGAATATAATAGTGATTACACAATCAAGTAAATTATAGGGGTTCATTTTTTACGAGGAAGGTAGTTCGATGGATGTAAATGCATTCCCACATAAACATGAAGGGGAGGTAAGGTGAGGGGTGGGTGTGCATGGTTAATACCAATTAAGAGCCCATTACATAGGGACAAGTGATCATTTTTTTTGATATTTTTTTTCTTGAATTGTCGGATTTTGATTTGAGATGTTATTGATTTGTGATGATAGTTTATAATTATTATCTCGTTGAGTTTGATTTGAAGAGGTTTTTTTTATGGTTCCTAGATTTTGGATATTTATTTGCTAAGGTAATTTTTTTTTTGAAAACTAACCCTATTTCTTTTCCAGAAATTTTAGATGCTTCTGAAGTCTAACACAAATATTATTGACTGAGTAATTGAATAATTGACAATGCAATTAGTATACTAGTTATTTTCAATTTTATAGTTTCCCTAATAAATCTAAATGAGCAACAATTAACTTTCAAGGATCTGTCTTTTTTTAAAAAATAATTCTCCATAAAAATGTAAGTTTTTTTTTAATTTACATTTGTTTAATGAATGCACGAAATTATTTTTTTAATTAAATAATGTTATAAATTATTTTATGAAATTTAAATTCATTTAACGAAATGACTAATTTTATTTTATAAATTCAAAATTTTATCAATGGAGATTGTCAAATTATTTTTCTATAAATTTAAATTATTATTTTTTTTACTTTTATTGGTTGCTATTTTTTTTTATTGTGTTAAATATTTTATAAAATTATAAATAATTTTCTTACGAATTTATAATGTTATATTTTTTATATTATTAAATATTTTATAAAATTATTCTTTTATAAATTTAAATACAATTTATGTTTTTTGAATATTATTAAAAAAACATTGTAAATAATGTTTTTTTTGAATTATATTTGTTGGAAAAAAAATATTTTTTTTATCCAAGGTCTACATTAAAAATTAAGGGCATCTTTTAAATTTTACCCAAACTAAATTGACAAATTAAAATTTTCTATTTTATTTGATCTTTTCTAATAATTGAAATTTAATTGATGTAGGATATATCTTTTTCATCTGAAACATTTTCAAGTCAAACAAATCTTATTGACTAAGTAAATGATTGATTGATATTGAAATTGATGTAGTAGTTATGTGCAATTATATAATTCTCTAAAAAAGTCTTCAGTTCAACTTTTTTTCTAACTTCCTTTCTTTGATTTTTTTAATAAATAATGTTTTTATAAATCTAAATTTATATATTTTTTTATAGACATGATTATTTTATTTTATAAATTTAAATATAATACGTTAAGTATGATTTAAAAGGTTAAATAATACTATTTATATTATCAAGGTATTGGGTGTACCTTCTTTTTTGGAAGTTCAAACTTAAGAACTCCAAAGTCAAATGTGAGGATGGGTGATTTCTTGGGAAAATTTCTAGGATGCGTTGAAGGGTGAGATTCTCTAGTTCTATTATATAAATTATTTTTATAAAAATTTAAATAAAAAACTATAGATGTATGAACATGATCATATATTAATTTATAAAATGGAAAATTTATCTACTAGATTTTTTTTTTTATAACTCGGACCAGTCAGCCAATATGTTTTTTTTTAAGATTTTATAATGGTATCTTCTTTTAATTTTTACCCAAATTGAATTGATAGATCAAAAATTTTGAGGAAGAGGATACGAAGAATTAATAGTTTAATAATATTCGAGTTTGTTATTATATTCTTCCAGAATTAAAAGAAAAAGGAGTTTGCATACGATCTCTACTTTTCTAACCAAAGCTATTTCCCTTAAATATCTGCTCATGCCCAAGTTTATGCATACCAGATTGAACTGAGCGTATTTAAGATTGAGAAGTAAAAAATAATCCAGCAAAAGGAAGAGGAAGCGGAAGTAACATACCTCATTGACTGAATTAAGGTTGAAGATTTAAGCAAAAGGAATGCATAGAGCTGCTTCATCATCTCCTAATTGCTCAACTCATCAGTTGATGCATTTTAAAATGATATGCATATGAGAGACCATATAACTAGGTTTTGTTTTAACATCAATGTGAGGTTTCTTGTTGGGAGGCTGCTGTATAAAAAGAGGTCATTCGGTACACTGTGAATATAAAGTAATTAAGAAGTAAATTATATAAAATATTTATAAAGAGTAAGACTAATCAGACTATTTAACAAGTAAATTAATTATATAAAATACTATCCTTGGCTATTATTGCTTTCAGCTGTTAGTTTCTTTATAAAATCAGAGGCGGGAGCGATGGGCCAGTCGATTAAGACAACTAAATTATCCAAGTTATTGATATTAACTATGTCTGCAAGTGGCAAGAACACTTGCCATTATCCTTTTTAGAAAATAGATATTAAAAATTAGTAGGGTCCTCAAGTTGTGATAATAAATAAACACTTGGATCATACTTTTTAGGCTTGGTTTACTTACTCCTGAGGAGACAAGTAGGAGGGAAAATAGGTGAGAAGGGAAGATTAAAAAAAAAAAGTATTACTTTATTTAGGTGATAGGAAGGAAAAAGGGAAAGGATTTGAGGAAAGAGGGAAAATTAGGTTGGAAAATTATCATCTTCTCATTATCTCTATAATCATCCCTCTTCACCTTCACAGATTATCACAGTTAGTACATGCATGACTTATTACTTTAATAAGTTTCGGGATTAATTTCTAATAGATACAAAATAACTCATTGGACGTTAGACCTCCTACTTACAAAGTATCATTATGTTAAGATAAAATATCCCATGATTTATCTGCCTATTGTTAAAAGAAGAAGAGGGAGAGAGCGAGAGCAAGAAATAACATGAGAGCAATAAAATCTATTGTTCATTGATATTTGCTCTAAGGACAATACAATATATAGGGTTTAAACAAGTACTCGGTCAATTAACCAATTAACAAATAATAGAATAATTCTAAAATTATTCTGAGAATTATTCTAATAATTATAACAGAATTATTAGAATAATCCTAATACTTAATTTGAGTTGATTTGGTAATTTGACCCGGTTAATCTAGATAATTTCTCTTTTATCTCTATTACCCCCCCGACAAACTTAACGGGAGATCTTTAACGTTGAGTTTGCTTGCTAACTTGTTGAAACAGTGTCTGGATAATGGCTTAGTAAATATATCAGCAATTTGATCTTCAGCAGAGATATAAGAGACAGATAATTGTTGAGTTGCCACACGCTCACGAACAAAATGAAAGTCAATTTCTACATGTTTTGTACGAGCATGGAAGACCGGATTTGCTGAGAGATATGTTGCTCCAATATTATCACACCAAATTTTTGGTGGAATATTTGATGCAAGATGAAGTTTAGAGAGAAGTGATTGAAGCCAAATAATCTCAGACGTTGTATTTGCTATAGCTTTATATTCTGCCTCAGTGCTTGAACGAGATACCGTAGGTTGCTTTTTCGAATTCCATGAGATAAGATTTCGTCCAAGAAATATCGCATATCCACTAGTAGAGCGTCTATCTTCAGGAGAACTAGCCCAATCCGCATCACTATAAGCATGTAAATCTCGAGACGATTGGCGATGTAGAAGAAGACCATGTAGAATAGTACCTTTGAGATAACGAAGTATTCTTTTTACATTATCCCAATTTTGTTCAGTTGGAGCATGCATGAATTGACAAGCACGATTTACTGCAAAAGTAATATCAGGGCGTGTGATAGTGACATATTGTAAGGCTCCAACAATGCTTCGATAAATTTGTGGATCAGACAAAGTAGGAGAAGATGAAGATAGAGAGTTGTTTACAGCAATTGGTGTAGAGACCGGACGTGCCCCATCCATTTTAGCTCTTTGAAGAAGTCCAGTAATGTATTTGCTCTGAGAGAGAAGATAGCCATCCTCATGTGGAATACGCTCAATGCCAAGAAAAAAACGAGCAAAGCCCAAATCTCGAGTAGGAAATTCTTGATTGAGTAGACTTAATAAAGTTGTGATACCCTTGTGATTATTACCGGTTATCAGAATGTCATCCACATAAATAAGAAAAAATATCATAAATCCATCATTATTTTTGTAAAATAAAGACGAGTCAGTCTTCGATCCAGTAAATCCTTGAGTTTGTAACCAATTAGATAATCGATGAAACCATGCACGAGGAGCTTGTCGAAGACCGTATAATGATTTCTTAAGTTGACAAACATGAGATGGCAATTGTGGATGAATAAACCCAGGTGGTTGCTCCATAAAGACAGTTTCCTCAAGATGACCATGGAGAAACGCATTTGAAATGTCTAATTGTCGTACGGGCCAATTAGAACTAATAGCTATTGATAACAATAGTTTGACAGAAGTAATTTTGATGACTGGGCTAAAAGTGTCATTGAAGTCAATACATGGTTGTTGACTAAATCCTTTGGCTACGAGTCGAGCTTTGTGTCGTTCAAGAGAACCATCAGCTCGATGCTTAAGACGAAATACCCATTTAGAGCCCACCACATTCATGGAGGGAGTACGCGGAACTAGGTCCCATGTTCCATTGCGAAGAAGTGCATCAAATTCTATAGCCATTGCATTACGCCAATTTGGATCCTTGTTTGCCTGTGTAAAACAAGTCGGTTCAATAGACTTTGAAGAAACCAATAAAGCTCGAGGAAGAGGATGTCGAGTTGTTATTTGAGGGCATCGTGCATATATGTCACTTAAGGGAAGCACGTGCCGAGGACGACCATCATACGAATCACTTGTTGACGAGGAAGAGGAACTAGTTTGACATGGTGATTCCGATGATGGACTTGTATTACTTGACGATCCAGAGCTAGAGAGTATATTATCCATAACTGGCGAGGCTTCCGAGATTGGACACGGAATAGGTTCCACAACATTATTCCTCTCATCAGTATGCCCTGGTCTCAATGGAGTAGCCACTCGGGTCAATTCTGGTGATCTAGGAGAATTTGTAGAGAATTCTGGAGCAGAACCCAGGATGTCATCTCTTCTCACATTTCCAGTGTGTTTAATTGGAAGAGCAACCTGTGGTAATTCAGACGGGATATTAGGTGGTGGTAAGAAGGTACCACTACTTGAGGATGGAGTTGTTGTTGTGGCTGAAAAAGGAAACAGAGATTCATCAAAAATAACATGCCGAGATATATATATGCGCCTTGTCGGTATATGTAGACAACGGTACCCATGGTGCAAATTACTATAACCAAGGAAAACATACTGTTGAGAACGAGGATCAAGTTTATGTTTGGAGTAAGGTCGTAGCCATGGATAACATACACAACCGAAGATACGTAAGAAGGTATAGTCAGGAGACTGATTATGGAGTTTTTCCATAGAGCATTTATGGTGAAGCAATGGAGTAGGTAGACGATTAATAAGATAAACAGCAGTTTGAACCGCGTCATCCCAAAATTTGAGTGGAACTGATGCATGATTGAGAAGAGCTAAGGCAGTTTCGATTATATGACGATGTTTCCTTTCCGCAGAGCCATTTTGTTCGGGAGTGTGAGGACATGAGACTCGATGAAGAATGCCCAAAGAGCCCAGATAACGATGAAGCGCTTGATATTCTCCACCCCAATCAGAGTGTAGAGAAAGTATTTTTCGGTCAAAGAAACGTTCTACGTGTTTTTGGAATTGACAAAAGATATCAAAAAGATCAGATTTTCGTTTCATAAAAAATATCCAAGTAAACTTGCTAAAGTCATCAATAAAAATCACATAATAAAGGAAACCTTGATTCGACAAAATAGGAGCAGGGCCCCAAACATCAGAGTGAATAAGTTCTAAAGGAAAACTAGACATATGAGAAGAAGAAACAAAGGGCAATTTATGACTTTTTGCTTTCAAACATACTTCACAAGAATGAGATGAGGATGAAAAAGATGTCGGTAGGCCAAACCGATTGATGATTCCTTGAACAAGACGTAGAGATGGATGACCAAGTCGTGCATGCCAGGAGGTTTTATTTGTGCGTTCTCCAACTAGAGCTTTGGCGGATGTAGGTTGAAGATAGTAAAGACCATCTCTAATTTCTCCTCTGAGCAGGGTGGTTTTGGTTGTGGGATCCTTCACAAGACAATAGTGAGGGTGAAATTCAAAAAACACATTATTATCAAGAGCAAATTGACGGACTGAAAGTAAATTTTTAGTGATGGAAGGAACATGAAGTGTATTGCGCATGGAAAAGAGTCGACCAGATGAATGAAAAAATGTGTTTCCAAGGTGAGCAATTTGCAAACCTGAACCGTTGCCTACTTGTACAGTATCAGGACCATGATAGGAGGAGGCCTCTGTAAGAATGTCATAATCTGATGTAACGTGATGAGTTGCTCCAGAATCTGGATGCCATCCTGAGACTGAAGAATTTGTCGTAGGTACATAAGGGTTGCTTGCAAGAGAAAATGCCCCTGGGTGATATGATGAAGTTGAGGTTGATACTTGAGATGTGGATGCAAAACCTCCAGTAAAATTTGGATCATATCTCTTATAACATTGATGAGCAAAGTGACCAATCTTGAAACAAATCTGACAACGTCCTCGTCCTCGTCCTCGTCCTCGTCCTCGGCCTTGACCTCGTCCTTGTCCTCGACCTCGTCCTCGACCTTGTCCTCGTCCTTGTCCTTGTCCTCGACCTCCTTGATTTCCTTGGTGGATAGTGCCATCAGTCTTGGATGCCGTAAGAGCAATAGAATCTGAAACCCTTTGAGATTGTAATTGTAGAAGTATCTCATGTGAAGAGAGCAAGCCATGAAGGGTATCAAGTGACACTTGATCGATGCGAGTAGTTATGCTAGGAATAAAGCTATCATATTGAGGCCCCAATCCTGCAAGAACATGTATTAATAAATTTGGATCTGAAATAGGATTGCCAATCGCAGCTAAATTATTGACAATGGTTCTGATTGATTGCATATATTCATTGATGGATTTGTCTCCTCGGTGCACCGATTGTAACTGCATGCCAAGTTGAAGAACACGTGCTTGAGACTGTGAAGCAAAGGTTCGAGCAAGAGCTTCCCATATTTGACGAGAGCTAACAAGCCCTACAATCGCAGGAAGTATAGGCTCACTAATTGTTGAAATCAGCCATGTCATAATTAGTTGATCTTTCTTATTCCATATAGTATAGCCTGAATCATCTTCTTGCGGTTTAAGAGAAGTGCCATCAATAATTCCGAGTAAATCATGAACACGAAGTAGCGAAATAAATTGCATCTTCCAAAGCATATAATTATCATTGGTGAGTTTGATGGGTAAATAAGACATGACATTTAGGGGTAAGGAAGAGAATTGTGTCGCAAAATTTGTTTCTGTGGTGGAAGATGGAGAAGAAAGTTCTGACATTATAAAAGGAATGAGGTGTGTAATGCAAACTTATCTGTGGTGAAGAAGAGAACAAATATGCGTTGCGACCAATGCGAACAGCCGGAGCTTCTTGTGGCAGAAAACCAAGACAAGCAGCAAATAGATAGCCGGAGCTTCTCTTCTGGGATGGTGGTTGTTGCTGGCTTGCTGGGATCCGTGGCGTTCGGCGATATGGTTCTTGGCGTGAACAGCACGCTAGATTGTTGTCGAAGAATAAAGGCGACAACAGATTTTGTAATGGATTGCTGTTGAAAACCAAAAATGGCGGCAGCAGAAAAACAAAGGTGATGTGGCTGAAAAACAAAGGTGTAATCGATTGCTTTTGTGGAGAGAGAAAACAAAGGTTAAGATAAAAAAAAATGGTTTTAGATCTCTGTTTGAGATGAGGGAAAGAGATATGGCTTTGATACCATGTTAAAAGAAGAAGAGGGAGAGAGCGAGAGCAAGAAATAACATGAGAGCAATAAAATCTATTGTTCATTGATATTTGCTCTAAGGACAATATAATATATAGGGTTTAAACAAGTACTCGGTCAATTAACCAATTAACAAATAATAGAATAATTCTAAAATTATTCTGAGAATTATTCTAATAATTATAACAGAATTATTAGAATAATCCTAATACTTAATTTGAGTTGATTTGGTAATTTGACCCGGTTAATCTAGATAATTTCTCTTTTATCTCTATTATCTATATCCAATCGGGGGCTCGACGATACTAGACCATCTGGATGAGTGTTATCACCTTTTGATATAATATAATCATCTCTCTTCTCCAACTTCACATGTGTAGTTGAGTTGGTATTCTGACAGGGCTTGTCACCACAAATAATGCATTATAGTTGCCCTTGGGGCTACAGTGCAGTGGTAAAGTATTCTAATTGTTAACCAGACATCTAAATTCAATTCACAATTACGATGCACTATAAGAGTGATTTTCCTTCGGTGTGATAATAGACCTAAGAATGCTGATCGTTAGATGTTGGATCATAAATACTTCTTGATTTATCCTATTAGATGATGAAAAAATTTTGTATGATTGAATTAGTTATTCCAAAATTAATTAATTTAAAGAGTTAAATATCTAAATTAAAAAACAGATAATGCATTATAGTTCCTTAATTGACTTCTATCGTCTAAGTATACGTCTTCTCTTGAAATATATATATATATATAATAATAAACCTAGTTAGCACTATACTAGTCCTTCTCTTTGTGACTTAATCTTCGGTTGGTTAATTAATTCATCTGCAATGTTTGGCGCGACGGTATTTCACTAATTTATGGGCAGTAATTTTTTACTTGTGCTATTAAATTGGCAACAGAAGGACAAGTTGGAATCTAATTGAAAAATCTCAAGTTGATTTCTCGTGACTTCGAACCGTTCATTAGTCAATGGTAGGCATGGCGTCAACGTCACGACGTCTAGCTAGGGGTGAGCAGTCAATTCGTCAAATCGACCAACCCGCTTATACCGACCCGAACCGAACCGAAAAAAAATGATCCGCCGGATATAGGGCCGGATGTAGGGTCCTAATATTGCATTATCTGATCTAGTAGGGCCGGATAGTGTTTTATCTCAATAACCGAACCAACCCGATCCGATCACCCCTACTTGTAGCAACTAATATTAATAAGCTGTTATATGTTGTAGTAACTACTGGCGATAAGCTGCTACACGTTGTAATAGTTATTTCCGATTAACTATTATAACGTGTAATGAGTAATGTCTATTATCCAAATAACTTGGGTCCTCAAGTTTTAAAAAATTTTATTTTTTTTATTATATTTATATTTATATTTTATATTTCATTGGATATAGGGTCGGATATCCAAATAACTGATAACCCATCGGATGTCTGAAACATAAGAACCGCCGGATATAGGGCCGGATGTAGGTCCCGATTTTGGATTATCTGATCTAGTAGGGCTGGATAATTTTTTATTCCAATAACCGAATCAACCCGATCCATGATCATCCCTACGTCTAGCATTGAATTATCTGGCCAAACAATGTAATGCTTTGTCTTGTGCACCGAAAGGTCAGACCAATTGAGCAAGTTATTTAGAGAGAGTTTTATCTCTGTTTTTTTAGAATGATCAAGTGGTTAACATATAAAATATTATTATCATAAAATTTGAAATTCGAATCTTAGTATAGTATGATAAATATCTCTCTTATACATCTCTATTCTAAAAGCTGCTAATCATTTATGATTTGCCTTCTCCGTATCATCTTTTACCACCATTGGAGAGAGTTTAATCTGGTCAATCATCTCGTTCGGCTGTGCTCTCACTCGAGCAGCTACTACGCAAAGGGAGCAAGGAGGCATCAATCACTTTGCACAAGCTCCCAATTAATTTTCTCGCCATTACGTTTAGTTTTATTTTATTAAAGTTTGAATCAACTAATCAGAAGTGATCAATGCGATGTTATAAAAAAAATTCAATGACTATCAAAATAAATTTAGAAATATCATAATATTCCATTCCATTGACAGACCGACCTTCATAATTTTTTCCATCACTATACATCATTGGAGCAAAAGATAATATTATTCACCCTAAGCGGTTTAATTAGTATGTCAATTCTACAATACGATATAATCAGATAAATCATGAGAACATTTTATCCTAGTGTAATGGTCCTTTGTTAGTGAAGATCAGATACCTAATATATTTAAGCAAATCCCCATATAAATACCAACTATGTTAAATTGTGGAGACACTATTCTACTTCATTGCTCTGACCAAGGTGATTAGTCACACGCTTAACAAAGTTGTGAACTTTCATTTTTACCTATATCATTTTTTCGGTCTAAAATATTAATAGTGTTGTATAATTTACTTTGGAGCTGGTTTGAACTAAGCTACTCCAGTTTATTATTTATTTTTTTAATACTCTAATTAGAATATAAAGGAAGAAAAAGGAAATAAATGTAGAAAAGAAAGAAAAAAATCAAACAGAAAATCTTAATAATACTTTTTTTTTTCATTTTCTGTTTTTAAGTAGCTAAGTACAAGAGAAAATAAGAATGAAAAAGGAAACAAAAGTAGGGGGGGGGAAAAAAAGAGAAACGGAAGAAAAACATAAATAGCTAGATAATTTTAATCGAAAAATAAAAATTAAAAAATCACCTGGGAATTACTTTAGTCAAAGTAATCTAAAATGGAGGTACTTTAGTTTAAATAGCTCTAAGATGGAGGATGAAGAGTGTCTTGGATAGAAAAATATAGATAAGGATGCTGTTTTGATAATTGCTAAACACAGAAGCAGCGTTCTTCTTTTGATTTTCTAGCTTAGTTTTTTTTTTTTTTTTCTATCTTAGTTTTCTTTTGATTGTCTTATATCATGATCTTGCAATATAATTTTCTCCTTTCCTGTTTTTCTTCACTATGAAACTTCAAGGAAATATCCTGGCAAGGTGACAACTTCTGTCGTTATTATTCCAAGACTAGCAACAGTTGTACTTCAATTGACCAATAAAAATACTTGTCCTAATCATGCTTTGAAATTTATGAAAGGTGAGTGCCAAGTATTTTTAAAGTGGCCTTTAACAATGTTGTGCCTAATGAATGAGCTCTATCACTTTAGTATATTATACCAAAAGATGTTTATATTAAATAGCACT
This sequence comes from Zingiber officinale, assembly GCF_018446385.1. Taxonomy (NCBI): domain Eukaryota; kingdom Viridiplantae; phylum Streptophyta; class Magnoliopsida; order Zingiberales; family Zingiberaceae; genus Zingiber; species Zingiber officinale. The sequence goes on from NC_055990.1 coordinate 29,070,399, forward strand.
TTGTGCTCACATCAAATAGTTTGCTTTGTAAAGAATTTTTCTAGTTCACTTAGGTGCTATAAGGATTCTCAAAGATCTGGGAAATTAAAATAACTATATATTAAAATGTTTAAATGAAGAACGAAAGAATTAAGAGACATGTAGCTTTTATGGAAGCATGACAATGGTTATTTTCATGTCTAAGGTTAACTTATGTCCTTCACTAACCTACCCTCCTTCATCCTTGCAAGAGGTAGTATAAATATATTCATTTATTGTCCTAAACCCAGTGGAGAAATCTTAAGTTTTCTCATTATACATTCAATGATATGCCACAAACAGTGAACTATTATTTTTTTACTTTGACTTTTATTTGAAACATAATATTTCTTAATAAAAAAATAGAATCTATTTATTTTTCATAAAGTAGATAGATAAATTTTAATGTAGAATTACAATAAAACATACTTAATTTTTGTTGGCGTGAAAAGGGAGAAACAAAATTTAAATTTGATGCCCAAAATTGAAACTGTGTGAAGATCTAAAATAATAAATATTCAATATGAATAGCTAAATTTCCAAACTATAAGACAATCAAAAACAGAGTAAAAATTCACTCAAATGTAATTTAATTATATAAAAACATTCTGGGTTAGTCCAGTTGACAATTTGTAATTTGCTGGTGAAGCAGCAATTAGCGATCGATGATCACTCTTGGTCTGCCCATGAAGCTTACACCTCTGGAATAATGATTGCTAAAGTTTGTCGAAGACATTTATTATTGCAGCATGGTGCATCAGATCTCTTTCAGCTAGTCATGAGGGAGGAATTTCTAGTAGCTATAGTTCCCCTCCAGATTTCTAGGATGAAAACAATGCATCTCAACTATCACCTCAATTGTTTAATTGAGCATTTTGGGATGCTTTTTCATTTTTAATAATGTCTCTGTTTAAAATACAGCAATGAATAAGATGTTAAAACTTAAATTTTCTTCTGACCATAAATTCTAAGAATAAAATAAGAACTCGAATAAAAAAAATAAAAAACATGATATAGTTTCATCGAAATCATAACATAATACATAAATAAAAATAAAAATGATCAGAAATATGAATAAAAAATCATTTTTCTTATCCTTTAATGTCGTTTGCAAGATCATGAAGAAGAAGAAAAAGCGAAAGTAAACGGAGAGGATTTTTTAAGGAGCTTAGGGGATGACGATGTCGAAAAATTATAGGTCAATAGAGAACCAAAAGCTCTGTCAAGATTACCCTAAATCTTTAGGGACATTCTCTTTATATATGAATTCAATCCGTTATCAGCACATAGATAATAACGGATTGAGTTAAAAGGTTATACACATTAAACTCATATCCAATAATCCAAAATCCAATAACCTTAAGTTAGATTACTTAACGGGTTTTGATATCGCAAGTTTCTTAAATCACATGTGATCCCACCTTAAGGGATATTAAATCCAACAATCTCCACTTCGGGTGTATTTGATTATAAACAACACGTAAATGTAACTTTAGTTGATATCATACTTTATTGGTACAATATACCTCTGTAAATAATCTGGTCCATTAACTTCACTGGTATAAGACTAGAGAGGTTATAACTACTATATATGATCATAACAAGCCCCAACAGTAATTACAATACAAATGTCATTAATGACATAGATCAAGATGTGGATGTGTAAAGTTGAAATTACATGAAATATGAACAATACATGTCAATTTCCAACTGGTTCTAAGATGAACTCAAAAGAGGTCGGATCATATTTTTGTACAATACTTTATACTAAACTGTAATAACAAATCATGATCCAAACTTTATGATTCCAAAAGGAATCTGTATCATATTTGATGCGGCGATAAGGAAGAACTCACCTGACACGGGTCAACGGTCACGGTGGAAGTCAAAGTAAAAAACGATCAATGTCAAGGCTCAAAGAGGCTCAACCGTGTCGCCTGAGTGAGAGGGAGCTACATAGGCCGATTGGAGGAACCGCTGTTCGGTCGATCGTCTAGATGAGACAGTGTCTGGGCAGCCCGATCAGCAGGAGATCGGGCCGAGCGGGCCACCCATCTAGCTCGGGGTATGTCATTGACAGTGAATAATGAACCGATGTAATAAAAGAGGACAAGATAAATACTTAATAAGGAGAAGAGAAAATGAAAGAGAATACTCCATCAATCATTGAATGCAGAGAAGCCAAGACAAAGATGTCTTTTGTTTACAATTAATATCATTAAACAGGATAATATGAAGGATCACTAAAATAAGTATAAAAGAGTATGATAGGCATGAGGAAACGTAAGATTCATCTCTATCCCTATTATTTTCAATTTCTCTTCTTTTATTTCTAACTTGAGCATTGGGGGGGGGGGTCAACGTCAGGAGCCCCTTCCCTAGTTTGGTTTGTTTTGCAAATAGGAGCGAGATCTTCATCCATTCAGCGGAACTGCTACATCCCCGACTTTCCAACTTCATGCTTTCAGACAGGATCATTTTGGCGCCGTCTGTAGAAACGTAACTTGCATCCAAACGAGAAGATGGAAGACGTTGGACGATTCAAAACAGTGATGTTGATGTAAGAGGATCTCGACATAGTAATACAAGCTCGAGTGGCAAAGGTATTGGAGCAACAGCAACAACAGGCGTTGACTGATCGCCAAGCGCTGAAGCCCGCAGCCTCCGTGGCAGGTCGCCAGGTTGAGCGAGGGACCGAACGGAACAACTTTCCATTCGGGAGTCGAATAAGGCCTGAGCTTTGATTACCGTTCGGGGTTGATATTGAATATCAAACTCACTTAGTTTGGTTGTCCATTTGATTAGCCGCCCTAACACCTCTAGGTTGAGGAGGACTCATCCCAGGGTACTGTTGGTCATGAGGATGATCGGATGAGCGAGGAGTACAGGTGGAGTCTCCGAGCGGCAGGCACCAAAGCGTAAGCTAATTTTTCCAAACCACTATAGCGGGATTCAGTATCTTTCAATATATGGCTTAAAAAGTACATGGATTGTTGTTCATGGCCGTTCTACTTGACTAATGTCGAGCCGACCGCATACTCAGTGGACGACAAATAAATCCAAAGCGGCTCCCCAGCGCTCGGCTTAGCTAACACAGGTAAGGAGTTAAGATACTCCTTGAGCTCTTCCAACTCCTGGTCCCACTCTGCGTCCCACTGGAATCTGGTCGCTCAGTGCAACACCTTGAAGAATGGTAGACTCCAATCGGATGACCTGGATATGAATTTGGACAATGATGTGATCTATCCGGTCAGTCATTGGGCCTCCTTTAAGCTACGGGCCGAGGGCATGTCCTACAATGCCTTTACTTTGCTCGGATTCATCTCGATACCCCGTTCAGTGATGATATATATGAGGAAGCGTCCACTCTTAGCGCTGAATAGACACTTGCTCGAGTTCAGCTTCATCCCGTATGCCCTCAAGGTTTGGCATGTTTCTTCGATATCAGCACACAGATCGGCAGCTCAAACTGACTTTATTAATATGTCGTCGACGAATACCTCCAAGTTGTGGTCAATCTGCTTCCGAAACACCTTGTTCATGAGCCTTTGGTAGGTGGCATCGGCGTTCTTCAATTTGAACGACATGATGTTGTAGCAGAACACTCTATCAGCCATGATAAAGCTAACATTTTCCTGATCTTCTTTGGCGAGCGGCACTTGGTGGTAGCCTTGATACGCGTCTAGCATGCAGATCAGCTCGCAACCTGTCATAAAGTCCACTATCTAGTCTATCCAGGGCAGCAGATAGAAATCCTAATGGCATATCTTATTTAAGTCACGGAAGTCGATACACACCCATTATTTGTTGCCCGGCTTGGAAACCAACACTATATTAGTGAGCTAGCTCAGGAACTGGACTTCCCGGATCCAGTAATTTCTCTATTTCTACCCGGATGATCAGGTTCTACTCTGCGTTGAAGTCCCTCTTCCACTTCTTCACGGGTCGGGCGTCGGGTCGGATATGAAGCTTGTGCTCGATGACGCTCAGTGAGATTTCAGGGAGCTAGTGGGTCAACCAGGTAGCATGTCATGATTCCTCCTGAGGCAGGCGGACAACTCCGCCTTTTTCTCACTCTCCAGATCGGTGGTAATGAAGGTGGTCGCATCCAACTAGTTTAAGTGAATCTAGACTTCTTCCTTTTCTTCATAAACCATCGCAGGGGGCTTCTCAACGATGGGGATCACCTCCAAGCGCGAGTTTTTTCTAAGCGGTCCTTGCTTCTGATCTGACCATCTCAATGTAGCATCGCCGAGCGGCCAATTGGTCACCTTTGATTTCACCCACCTTTTCATCCACAGAAAACTTAATCTTTTGGCAGTAGGTGGGCACTACCACTCGGAACTCATTTAGGGCCGATCGACCTAATATAACGTTGTATGCTGACGGTGCATCTACCACAATGAAGTTTGTGGTCCTTGTCTTCTTCAGGGGCTCCTCGCCAAGTGAAATGGCTAGCTTGGTCTAGCCGATCGGCAACATTTCATTGCCCATGAAATCGTAGAGTGGGGTCGTGATGGTAGCAGTTCGCTCTGATCGATTTGCAACTAATCGAATGCCTTTTTGTATATGATGTTCACTGAACTCCCTGTATCAATAAAAGTTTGATGGATTGTATAATTGACAATTACTGCTCAGATAATCAGTGCATTATCGTGAGAGATCTCTATTCCCTCTAAGTCTTTACGGCCAAAGCTGATTTTGGGTCCTTCAGATTTCTCCTTGCTGCAGCCAACAGCGTGGATCTCGAGTCGCCGAGCATGCGATTTCCTTGCTCGGTTAGAATCTCCGTCAGTCGGCCTGCCTGTGATCATTCCTATCTCCCCTCTCCCCCCTCGAGCGGCGTTACTCCGGTTCTCTTCCTCCTGTGTTGATGGTTCGTTCCGCTCGGCGAAGCATCGAGCAGGACTTGGATTATTCCCACACTGAGGCCGATGGAGATGTGGTTTAGGTGTTGTCCTTTCTAGTTCCTTTTGGACGGTTGATCGACGCCTTTGTCGCCAATCAGGTGATGGTGATCGATGACGATATCCTCGCGGTGTTGGCCTGCTAGCTGCAAAGTCATAGCAGTCTCGGGTGTTGTGCGCCGCCGATTGGTGGAAGGAGTAGAACATCGGCGTCCATACCTTGCCTTTTACAGCCTTTGAACGAGCGACCGCCACATGCTACACAACATGTGTCTGGGCTCATCTGGCAGGGGCTCCTAATCGAGGCCCCTTAGGAGGTTGATGGCTACTTGGCTGCCGCCGTTCAGAGACTCCTATGGGCTCAGCATGCATCTCCTTCTTTCTTGTCACTTGGGTTTCTTCCATGTTGATGTATTCGTTAGCCTTCTTTTGTAGGTGGCCAAACTCCCATGACGGCCTCCAAATGAGCGATCAGAAGAACTCTCCTTCAGTGAGCTCTTGGGTGAAGACATTCACCAACACGTCCGAGGAGACTACTGGGATGTCCATCACCACCTGATTGAAGGGCTGAATATAGACCCTTAATGTCTCTTGGGGCCCCTACTTCAGTGAGAATAGATTCACACTCGTTTTTTAGTGGCGGCGACTGCTAGCGAACTGATGCAGGAAGACCGCTCAGAAGTCTTTGAAGTTATGGATCGAGCTACTCGGCAACCGTTTGAACTAATGTTGTGTCGATCCAGAAAGCATGTTGAGGAAGACTCAGCATTTCACCCCATCTGTGTACTGGTGAAGTGTGACCGCGTTATTAAACTTGGCCAAGTGGTTATCGGGGTCGGTCACTCCATTATATTCCCTGATCGTCAATGGGGTGTAATGTTTCGGTAGAGGGTCATTTAGAATCCCTTCCGAAAACTGTCGATGGACCCGCTCGGGTGAATCGTCCTCTTTGGGTGCCTTCCTTTTCCTTGTATCTCGAGTGGGTGCCTCATCTGAGGAAGATCCCTGGTCTCTATCCGCTCGGCCCCTCTCTTCTGCCGAGGTCCAAAATGGCACTCAGTGTAAGGGGACTGGCGCATGAGGGGTTTCCCCATAGGTGTTGATCGGCCTCTTGTTTGGCTCCGGAATGGAAAGCTATTTTGTTCGGTCCCCTTGCTCAACCTGGCGACCTGCCGCGGAGGCTGCGGGCTCTTGCGCTTGGCGATCGACCATCGCCTGTTGTTGTTGTTGCTCAATATCTTCGTCACTCGAGCTTGTATTAGTATGTTGAGATCCTCTTGTGTTAGCATCACTGTTTTGAATCGTCCAATGTCTTCCATTTTCTCGTTCGGATGCAGGTTACGTTTCCACAGACGGCGCCAAAATGATCCTGTCTGAAAGCGTGACGCTGAAAAGTCAGGGATGTGGTAGTTCCACTGACTGGATGAAGACCTCGCTCATATCTACAAAACAAACCAAATTAAGGAAGGTATCCCTGACATTGGCCCTCCAACGCTCAAGTTAGAAACATAAGAAGAGGAATCAAAAATAATAGGGACATAGATGAATTTGCCTTTCCTCATTCCTATCATACTCTTTTATACCTGATCCGGCAGTAAGAATGGGGAACCCACTTCCTGAAGGGTCTCAGCTTGAGAACCGATGAAGGGCTGACTAAGCGGTTAATGGCCGAGCCGATCATCCGGGTATGTCCGAGCGGAGTTAGATAACCCATCCATGGTTTTGGGTTTCCGACGCCAAGGCAGGAGGATCGAAGGGCCGACCGGGAGCCCGAACGTCAGGGGCCAAAGAGCCGAGCGGGCAACCCGCCCGGACAAAATAAGGGCGAGGGGAGAAGAAGGTGGCCGAGCGGCCTATGCGCTCGGCTCGGGATATGGAATATCGGCAGAAGCATGTCTGATGATTAGGCCGTACATAAGATCGCACGATGGAGGATCTTGCCGTCACATCATGGAAAGGTGGATACAGTAGCAGTATGGCCTCATGGACGCCTTTTCTGACGGGTCCATATCTGGGCATGGCCCTTCTGACAGACCCATGCCTGGGCATGGTCAAATGCAGGTGGCTGCTTTGATTGGCGCGCCCAGGCTTCTTCGAGGGGTCTATATAAGGCCTCCATTTCTTCACCGGAGGTATGCACGTCTTCATCTTGAGGCTACCTTCTTGTCATTCCTCGCTTGACTTGAGCGTCGGAGGACCGTCGCCGGGACACCCCTCCCGGCTCGGTTTTGTTGCAGGTTCGCCGGAGTACTCGAGGATCCAGCAGAGAGCGCCACGTGCCCAGCGTCCGCTGACTCTTGGTTCGGACAGGATCAAATTGGCGCCGTCTGTGGGAACGCTCCTGCATCCGATCGGAGACAATGGACGAGGCTGGACGACAACACACGGTGACGCTTTCAGCAGAGGAACTCGGCCTAGTCGAGATAAGGGCCGCCAAACTCATGGAGCAAAAACAAAAAGCATCCGCCGAGCGGGCGGAGCAGCAAGCAACATCTGCGTCTCATGGCCGAGCGGAAGCACCTCCAACCACCGTCGCATTCCATCGGGCCTTGTTTCGCACCCCTGAAGCCATACCAGCCCGAAGAGATAGAGGATCTTCCTCAGATGAAATGCCAAGGCGGGATGACAGGAAGGGAAAAGCTCCCCGAGCGGACTCCTCCCCCGAGCGGATCAATCGTCAATTTTCGAAGGATATCCTACGAGACCCTCTGCCCAAGCACTACGTGCCTCCGATCGGCGAATACAATGGAACAACGGACCCGGATGATCATCTGGGTAAGTTCGATAATACTGCCACGCTCCATCAGTATACAGATGGAGTAAAGTGTAGAGTTTTCCTTACCACCCTCTCGGGATCGGCTCAACGGTGGTTTCGAAGGCCGGACGGATCCATCACGAGCTTCAAGGAATTCGAACGGCCTTCCTCCACCACCGCCGGATCGGCGTTACAGAAGACAAGTGTCACTTGTTTGCCATCAAGCAAGAGCCGAGAGAATCGCTTCGAACATTCAGCGGTTCAACCAAGTGGCGATGGATATCCCAACGCCACATCGGAGACAATGATGAATGCCTTCACGCAAGGCCTTGTGGATGGGGACTTCTTCCGATCGCTCATCCGAAAGCCGCCCCGAGATTATGATCACATGCTGCATCGGGCCAACGAATACATAAATGTGGAAGAAGCGCAAGCCGCTCGAAACCTATTCATGCCGAGCGGAAACAGCAAGCCGCTCAGCAGCCCCCTAGAGGACCGAGGGCCGAAGCAATCCGATCCCCACACGCCGGATCTCACGTACAAGAGGTGGCTGCCACTCGGCCCAAGCCAAAGAAGAGGTGGACCCCTATGTTCTGCTCCCTCCACCAGACGGATACGCATAACACGAGGGATTGCCGAAGCCTTCCCTTTGTGTCCAATCCTGTTCCCCGGAAAGCCGAACCGTCGGGAGACTGAGAAGATGCCAGGTGGTCACCCGAGCGGCAACACCACCATCAACAGAGGAGCAATGACCATCCCCGAACGTCACATGAGCGACACAGCACGTCCGCTCGGGAGGAGGAAAATAGAAGCAATGCCGCTCGGGGAGAGATAAACATCATCGTCGGCGGACCGACCAGCGGAGACTCTAACCGAGCCATAAAATCATACGCCCGGTGGCTGGAGATCCATGTTGTTGGTTGTAGCTGGGAGAATGCGAGCGGGCCTGAAATCAGATTCAAACCCAGGGATCTTGAGGGAATAGAAGTTCCTCACAATGACGCTCTCATCATTTGAGCGGTGATCGCCAATTATACTATTCACCAAATTTTCATTGACACAGGCAGCTCGGTGAATATAATTTTTAATAAGGCATTCGACCATCTCTAAATCTACCATGGCGAGCTGCTGCCAATGACAACCCCACTATATGGGGTCACTGTCAATGAGGTGTAGCCGATCGGCCAAACTAAGTTGGCCATATCGCTCGGGGAGGAGCCACTCAAGAGAACCCTGACCACAAATTTCATCGTGGTGGATGCCCCCTCATCCTACAACGTCATTTTGGGACGACCGACCAGAGATCAGCTAGCAGCTCGGCGGTGCTATATAGAGATGATCCGAGCAGAGGCTTGTTCCGCTCGGAAGGCTCCCCGAATTGAGGTACATGCCATAACCGAGAAACCTCCTGCTTTAATTTATGATGAAAAGGAGGAAGTCCAGATCCATCCGACCCGATCGGAGGCCACGACTTTTATCGCCTCTGATCTGGCGGAAGAACAGAAGGAGAAGCTGATCCAATGCCTCCAACGAAATCATGATGTCTTCGTCTGGTCGACACATGAGTTACCTGGGATTTCGCCGAGCCTAGCGCAACATGAATTGCATGTCCGACCGGACGCTCGGCCAGTGAAGCAGAGAAAAAGGGACTTCAGCGCCGAGCAGAATGCCATCATCCGGACGGAAGTAGAAAAACTTCTGAAGGCCGGCCACATACGCGAGGTGCAGTTCCCGAGCTGGCTGGCCAACGTAGTCTTGGTCTCCAAGCCGGGCGGCAAGTGGAGGGTCTGCATCGACTTTCGAGATTTAAACAAGGCATGCCCCAAGGATTTTTATCCTCTGCCCCGGATAGATCAGTTGGTGGACTCCACAGCCGGCTGCGAACTAATTTGCATGCTTGATGCTTACCAAGGATATCATCAAGTACCGCTCGCCCGGGAAGACCAAGAAAAAGTAAGCTTCGTAACGGCTGACGGCACATATTGTTACAATGTGATGCCGTTCGGATTGAAGAATGCCGGAGCCACCTATCAACGCTTGATGAACAAGGTTTTCAAGGAGCAGATCGGGCGGAATCTGGAAGTTTATGTTGACGACATTCTTATCAAATCCGTCCGAGCGGCCGATCTTTTCAAGGATATGGAAGAAACCTTCCGAACACTGCGCAAATATGGAGTCAAGCTAAATCCACAGAAGTGCCTGTTCGGAGCTAAAGGAGGGCGTTTCTTGGGGTACATAGTGACCGAGCGGGGAATCGAAGCAAATCAACAAGGTGAAAGCACTGCAAGACATGCCGTCCCTAGAAATACTAGAGAAGTGCAGAGGTTGACCGGTCGGATAACCGCTTTATCCAGATTCATCTCCAGGCCGATCGGAGCCTTCCATTCTTCAGGTTCCTGCGCAAGGCTGCTAAGTTCAGTGGGATGAAGAATGTGACCGAGCATTTGAAGAGTTGAAGATATATCTTAATTCTCTGCCAGTGTTAGCCAAGCCGATCGGGGTGAGTCACTTTATATGTATCGTCGTCAATGAGCATCTGTGGGCTCGGCACTTGTGAGGTAACAGCGAAGAGGTGTATTTTCTAAGCCATATTTTAAAAGACGCTGAATCTCGTTACAGGGCTCGAAGTTGGCTTCGCTTTGGTTCTTGCTCGGCGCTGACCGTATTTCTTGGCCCATACCATTATTGTCCGGACGAGCAGTCCACTTGGAAGAGTGTTGTTGAATCCGGAAGCGTCTGGTTATCAAGTGGACGACCGAATTGAGTGAATTTGACATCCAATATCAGCCCGCTCGGCGATTAAAGCCCAATCCTTGGCTGATTTTGTGACCGAAGTGCAAGGCGAGCCCGAAGCTATGTGGAGAATATATGTGGATGGATCCTCCACTCGGCTTGGAAGTGGGATCGAATATTACTACTCTCACCTCGGGAAGAAAAGATGCACCTATCCGTCGGCTAGATTACAAAGCTACTAACAAGCGAGTATGAGGCCCTCATGGCGGATTGCGGCGGACGGCATGTGGGAGCGGCTCGGGTGACACTCTATTCGATTCACGGTTGGCGCTCGGCAACTTTCCCAAGACCTTTGAAATCAAGCGTGTTCGCTCAAACTCTCTGAGGCCTTTGAAAACTCAAAGCTACTTTCCAAGAGGTGCTTATTCGGAAGATCCCCCGGATAACCAAGCGGCCGATGAGTTAGCCAAACTAGCGAGCTCAATAACGCCCCAGCAACCAATTGAAAAAGACTTGGTGGCGCATGTCGATCGGATGCAAGGCCTCACATTTCCAAGTGACTGGAGGACACCCATTTTAGAATTCCTCCGTTCGGGCACCACACCATCCGATGAATATGCAGCCCGGCTCCTCGGAAGAAGAGCCGGTCGGTTCACACTCATCGGAGATCAGCTTTACAAGAAAGCTTTCTCGCGCCCTTTGCTGAAATGTGTAAGCTCCGAGGACTCGACTTACATCCTCCGGAAGTACATCAAGGATCATGCGGGGTCATCCGGCGGACGCTCATTGGCGAAGATCCTCTTGGCGGATACTTTTGGCCAACTTTACAAACAGATGCCGCTCAGTATCTACATGCCTTTCATGCCAGTATCACAACTTCTCCCACCGACCGGCGGAGGAGATGAGGCATCAACCATCTCATGTCCGTTCGATCAATGGGAATGGATATTGTGGGTCCATTTTCGATGGCGGCCGGGCAGAGGAAATTTTACTAGTGGCGGTAGATTATTTCTCCAAGTGGGTGGAGGTGGCAAAGATCACTGAACAGATGGTTAAAAATTCATTTGGCAACACATCATTTGTCGGTTCGGCATCCTCGCCGACTAGTGTCCGACAACGGCGGCAGTTCTGAGGAAGATGTTAGAGGATTGGTGCAAAAGCTACGGCATTGAGCAACACTTCACGTCCGTAGCCTATCCTCGAGCAACGGTCAAGCTGAAGTCGCCAACCGGGAGATTCTTCGTATTCTGCGCGCTCGGCCATTTGGGAGGAGTTGGCCGGATGAAGTGCCGAGCGTCTTGTGGGCTATCCGAACGACGCCAAAAGAAGGGACGGAGTCACACCGTTCCATTTGGTATATGGCGGTGAGGTTGTCATACCGGTCGAAGTCGGCGTTGAGTCACCAGGATCCGAGCTATGATGATGACAACACCGAACGAAGAAACATGGAGCTGGATTTGGTAGAAGAGGAGAGGGCAAAGGCGTCCGTTCGGCTGATGGCATACCGTCATGGATGAAGCAAAACTACAACCGGCGTGTAATTCCAGATCGTTCCAAGTCGGCGATCTTGTCCGGAAGAAAGTCAAGCCGGTCGTGACGTCGGCAAGCTTGAAGCGCCATGGGCGTGCCCTTTCAAAATCATCGAAAAGCTCGGCTCGGGCGATATTATGGAGGATGAGGACGGACGACAGATAGACCGTGGAGCGCGAACCACCTCCAGCCTTACCAGGCGGGGTGAAAGGTGTATCACTGTAAATCACCTGTATTTCATTTTTCGACTAAATACTTGAAATGCGAGATGAAAAGTCAAAGGAGCGAATATAAGGCATTATCATCGTGGCGAAGGCCCCCGAGCCGATCGGTAGGGAGGTTTATATGGTTAAGACTTGTAAGCAATAACCCGTGCCGTTCGGCCGGAAGCGCGCCACTCGGCCGGAGGTAAATCGGTCGAGCCAAGCGCTCGAGGAAGCGCCGTTCGGCCGGAGGTAAATGGGTCGAGCCAAGCGCTCGAGGAACGAAGTTCGGTCGGAGGTAAATGGGTCGAGCCAAGCTCTCCCCCGTGCCGCTCGGCCGGAGGTAAATGGGTCGAGCCAAGCCTCGAGGATCGAAGCCCGTACCATTCGGACGGAGGTATATTATCCGAGCCAAAATACTCGAAGATCCCGAGCCGTTCGGCCAGGAGGGCATTATCCAAGCTGGGTGAAAGGCAAAGAGCTACGCCGAACGGAAGTGTCAAAATTAGTCTTAAAGGCCGAGAGCCGGGCCGACCGGCTATAAATATCCGCTACCGACGAGCACCGTCGTTAAGATCGAGCCGGCCGGCTATAAATATCCGCACCGACGAGCTCCGTCGTTAAAGATCAAGAGGCGAGGCGTCTATAAACCCTCCGGCGGAAGACCGACGAGCTCCGTCGTTAAAGATCGAGAGCGCCGACCGGCTATAATATCCGCCGACGAGCACCGTCGTTAAAGATCGAGCCGCCGACCGGCTATAAATATCCGCCGACGAGCTCCGTCGTTAAAGATCAAGAGACGAGCGGCGTCTATAAACCCTCCGGCGGAAGACCGACGAGCTCCGTCGTTAAAGATCGAGAGCCGCGACCGGCTATAAATATCCGCTACCGACGAGCACCGTCGTTAAAGATCGAGCCGCCGACCGCTATAAATATCCGCGCCGACGAGCTCCGTCGTTAAAGATCAAGAGCAGCGGTGTCTATAAACCCTCCGGCGGAAGACCGCGAGCTCCGTCGTTAAAGATCGAGCCGACCGGCTATAAATATCCGCCCGACGAGCACCGTCGTTAAAGATCGAGAGCGCCGACCGGCTATAAATATCCGCGCCGACGAGCACCGTCGTTAAAGATCGAGCCGCGCCGACCGGCTATAAATATCCGCGCCGACGAGCACCGTCATTAAAGATCAAGAGACGAGCGGCGTCTATAAACCCTCCGGCGGAAGACCGGCGAGCTCCGTCGTTAAAGATCAAGAGACGAGCCGGCGTCTATAAACCCTCGGGCGGAAGACCGACGAGCTCCGTCGTTAAAGATCGAGAGCCGCGCCGACCGGCTATAAATATCCGCGCCGACGAGCACCGTCGTTAAAGATCGAGAGCCGCGCCGACCAGCTATAAATATCCACGCCGACGAGCTCCGTCGTTAAAGATCAAGAAACGAGCCGGCGTCTATAAACCCTCGGAGCGGCCGACGAGCACCGTCGTTAAAGATCGAGAGCCGGCCGGCTATAAATATCCGCGCCGCGAGCACCGTCGTTAAAGATCAAGAGACGAGCCGGCGTCTAAATCCTCCGAGCGGAAGACCGACGAGCACCGTCGTTAAAGATCGAGAGCGGCGACCGGCTATAAATATCCGCGGCGAGCACCGTCGTTAAAGATTGAGAGCCGCGCCGGCTATAAATATCGCGCCGACGAGCTCCGTCGTTAAAGATCAAGAGACGAGCGGCGTCTATAAACCCTCCGAGGAAGACCGACGAGCTCCGTCGTTAAAGATCGAGCCGCGACCGGCTATAAATATCCGCCGACGAGCACCGTCGTTAAAGATCGAGCCGCGTCGACCGGCTATAAATATCCGCGCCGACGAGCTCCGTCGTTAAAGATCAAGAGACGAGCCGGCGTCTATAAACCCTCCAGCGGAAGACCGACGAGCTCCGTCGTTAAAGATCGAGAGCTGCGCCGACCGCTATAAATATCCGCGCCGACGAGCACCGTCGTTAAAGATCGAGAGCCGCCCGACCGGCTATAAATATCCGCCGACGAGCTCCGTCGTTAAAGATCAAGAGACGAGCCGCGTCTATAAACCCTCCGGCGGAAGACCGACGAGCTCCGTCGTTAAAGATCGAGCCGCGCCGACCGGCTATAAATATCCGCCGACGAGCACCGTCGTTAAAGATCAAGAGCCGCCGACCGGCTATAAATATCCGCCGACGAGCACCGTCGTTAAAGATCGAGAGCCGCCGACCGGCTATAAATATCCGCGCCGACGAGCACCGTCGTTAAAGATCAAGAGACGAGCGGCGTCTATAAACCCTCCGAGGAAGACCGACGAGCTCCGTCGTTAAAGATCAAGAGGCGGCGTCTATAAATCCTCCGGCGGAAGACCGACGAGCTCCGTCGTTAAAGATCGAGAGCCGACCGGCTATAAATATCCGCGCCGACGAGCACCGTCGTTAAAGATCGAGTCGGGCCGGCGCTATTCCGATCTGACGAGCTCCGTCGTTAAAGATCAAGAGACGAGCCGGCGTCTATAAACCCTCCGAGCGGAAGACCGACGAGCTCCGTCGTTAAAGATCGAGAGCCGCGCCGACCGGCTATAAATATCCGCGCCGACGAGCTCCGTCGTTAAAGATCGAGAGCCGCGCCGACCGGCTATAAATATCCGCGCCGACGAGCACCGTCGTTAAAGATCAAGAGACGAGCCGACCGGCTATAAACCCTCCGAGCGGAAGACCGACGAGCTCCGTCGTTAAAGATCAAGAGACGAGCCGGCGTCTATAAACCCTCCGAGCGGAAGACCGACGAGCTCCGTCGTTAAAGATCGAGAGCCGCGCCGACCGGCTATAAATATCCGCGCCGACGAGCACCGTCGTTAAAGATCGAGAGCCGCGCCGACCGGTTATAAATATCCGCGCCGACGAGCTCCGTCGTTAAAGATCAAGAGACGAGCCGACGTCTATAAACCCTCCGAGCGGAAGACCGACGAGCTTCGTCGTTAAAGATCGAGAGCCGCGCCGACTGGCTATAAATATCCGCGCCGACGAGCACCGTCGTTAAAAATCGAGAGCCGCGCCGATCGGCTATAAACATCCCGAGCGGAATAACGAATGCCAGAGTAAGAAATCGTGGAAACTACAAATATTAAAACGTCCAGGCCCGATTGGGAGTTAGTCCTTCGATACTCGGCGTTTGTGGACTTCACAAAGGCAGGATACATGCAAATAGAGTAGGCCACCTCGCTCGGGCTCTATGCAATATGCCAAGCCGATCGGACGCGTGAAGGAGAACTCTTACGAGCAGGACTGACTCTTAAGTATCAACGATAAGTAAACCAAAGAACATCAGGGACGATTAGTAGGAAAACAAGCAAAGGAACAGTTTCATTAGAAGAATTATGCCGAACGACAGGTACAAAAATTTTACATCCGCCGAGCGGATGAAATACAGAAGGTACTTGAAATAACCCGCCTCACTCAGGGTCTTCGAAGTTGAAGAAGGCGTCCGGAATAGCATCAATCATGGCCGCCAGGTCGGAGGCGGGAATATGCATTCCCTCGGGAAGGTGGCCCCCTTTCTTCAAGTATGTCATCGTGACTTTGACCGCTTCGGCGAAGGTGGAAGAGACGTTGTCACCGAATTTTACGCCGAACCTCTCCGAGTGGAGGTATTCTTGGCGCGCTGCAGCTAGGCGACTCGGCTCTCCCTCTTTATATTTTCTGAGGGCCGCTCGGGAAGCGGTTAAGGTGTCTTGTACAGCCTTCAAGTCCACCTCGGCCTTTGTGCGCTCTGCCGAACGGATCTCCCGCTCGGCATTCAGCTCGGCCTCTAGTTTCTTAGATTGCTGATCTAGGGCCCGGACTTCGACTTTCATTTTATCCAGATCAGCAATCGCTCGCCTCTTCCGGCCACTGGCACGCTTCACCTCCCCGTCCCGTTTCTTCACCAAGTCTTCGAGTCGAGCCACCTCCGCAGCCAGATCGGCAGCCTTCTGCTGTTCGGCCTCGAGGGTTTGTTTCCCCCGCTCGGCCGACGGACCCCCCGACAATTGAAGTTTTTCCAGGAGACCCTCCAGCTCGGCTAGCCGACGGCTAGTGGCGATTTGCTCAGCCCAGCGCTGTAAAGGAAATAACGAAATCAGGAATCAAATAGTGGCATGGAACAGGAAGAAAAATGAATACCTGAGTGGCCTGTTGCATGTTGTTGTCGCCGAGCTGCTTGGGCGTCATGAGGGCCGCTTGAATCTGCGCGTCCTCAAAAAGCTTGGCAAGCGGACCCGTCAAGGTTATTTCGTGAACGGGACTTGAGGGCCGATCGGCGGACAGTAAATATTCCTCCGATGGGAATCGGAGGGTGGTCTTGATGGTTGGGTGGCCGGTCGGCGCTTCTTCAGTTGCAGTCGCCTGGCTAGAGGACTCCCCTACGGTGGAAGTTTCGCCCAACCGATGTAAGCGGCGATGAGTCCGGGGAGGAGAGTCGGTGGGCTGCGCAGGGGGCGATGTCACAGGAGTCCCGATCTGCGACGGCGTGCGATCGGACGAAGTAACGCCGATCGGCTCGTGTGGTTCCCCCTCTTGGGGTGGCGGAGGACCGGAGTCTCTTCGACGTTTTCGCCAAATTTCTAGTGGTGGATCCTCGGACGGGGGATTTCCCAGCTCGGCGGGAGCCGAGTAAACAGGATCCGCCTCAACCTCCGTTGAAGCGGATGGGGCAGCATCTGTTTCAGGGGCGGACTGCGCCCCCCCCTCTCCCGCATCTGCCGGGCGGCTGGGGATGAGACCCCGCTCGGCAAGCTCCTTTTTGGTGGCCGCCTCGATCTCCACGGCCTTCAGTTTCAGATGAGCGGTAGCTTTGGAGCGCCACATGACTTCAACTGCAATAGGAGAAATTAAAATCAATTAGATAAAAAAGGTAAAGGGAGTAAAGAGTCTCTTACCCATACGGTAGGGAAGATTGGCCCGAACGGGAGATAACCCAAAAATATATAACACCCCCTTGAGCAGCAACTGGTCGATCTTGTATCGCTGACCAGACAACCAATTCGCTGCATGAAGATAGGCTGGATTGCTTCTGAACTTGCCGAGCTCCGGCTGAGTCGGCACAGCGGTCTGCCATTTGGTTCGAAATGCCGGCCGCTCGGGAAGTCGGATGTAGAAGAAAAATTCCTTCCAGTGCTTGTTGGAGGTCGGCATATTATCAAAAAATTTAAAGCCTATTCTACTCTGGAAAATGAAAGTGCCCAACTCGGATTGTTTGGGGTAGAAGAAGAAGTGGAATATTTTGGGGTCAAGTGGGATACTATGCAGCTTAAAGAGGACAACCACCCCGCTCAGCAACCTAAAGGAGTTCGGTACAAGCTGGCCGAGCGGGATGCGGAAATAATTACAAACTTCCAAAATGAATGGGTGGGTAGGAAATCTAAGGCCGCCCTGGAATTGGTCTAGAAAAAAGCAAATGGTGCCGATCGGCGGGTTATGGGGCCGATCGGACGGGCTGGCTATAATTATTTCGTGGTCATCAGGGATCCCATACGTCCGAACGAGGCGCCGGGCACCCTCCTCATCAAACCGACTCTCCATGGTCATATACCAGGGACCGTGAACGTGAGTGACGGGTTCAGAGGAACTTGCCATCTCGGAGAGGCAAGAGAATAGCAAGAAATCAAAGGCAGGGAAACGAAAGGGGCGAAATGAGCAGAGAAGACCTAGTAAGTGAAGGAAGAAGACTCACTGGGAAGGAAACGGGTGAAAAGAATCACCGATGAGGTGATCGCCGCCTAAAAACAGACGCTAGATCGCCGGAGGCCGCAGCAACAGAACGAAGCAGAAGGCAACGCGCAAGCAAGCATGCGGCGAAAGGAGGAGAAGAAGATTTTATACTGCCGAGGCTGGTCGGCCTCCGCCGTCGGATGCAGGTCACGAAAGGCGAGGCCAACATCCGCCCGTCCATTTCAAAGCAATCGCGTCCCATCGTACTAGGCATCGCCGCCACGTGGGAAGAGCCACGTGGCGCCTTGCCACTAGGCGCAATTAATGCGCGTCATACCGCGCGTGTTGCGACTTAATGGGAAGGATTTGCGCAATTTTCGAGAAGATTTAGACAAGCAAACATCCACATTGACCGACGAGGCATTCAAAACGAAGAGCCGAGCGGCTGAATCCGCCATAAGGGCCGAACGGCTCAAAGAATATTATAGGCGGCGGTAAGGCGATGACCGCCCGCTCGGACACATATAGTCCAGTCAGTCGGACTCACGGCCTCCTTCGACTAGACTTGAAGGGAAGGCAAGTGATCCGGCAGTAAGAATGGGGAACCCACTTCCTGAAGGGTCTCAGCTTGAGAACCGATGAAGGGCTGACTAAGCGGTTAATGGCCGAGCCGATCATCCGGGTATGTCCGAGCGGAGTTAGATAACCCATCCATGGGTTTGGGTTTCCGACGCCAAGGCAGGAGGATCGAAGGGCCGACCGGGAGCCCGAACGTCAGGGGCCAAAGAGCCGAGCGGGCAACCCGCCCGGACAAAATAAGGGCGAGGGGAGAAGAAGGTGGCCGAGCGGCCTATGCGCTCGGCTCGAGATATGGAATATCGGCAGAAGCATGTCTGATGATTAGGCCGTACATAAGATCGCACGATGGAGGATCTTGCCGTCACATCATGGAAAGGTGGATACAGTAGCAGTATGGCCTCATGGACGCCTTTTCTGACAGGTCCATATCTGGGCATGGCCCTTCTGACAGACCCATGCCTGGGCATGGTCAAATGCAGGTGGCTGCTTTGATTGGCGCGCCCAGGCTTCTTCGAGGGGTCTATATAAGGCCTCCATTTCTTCACCGGAGGTATACACGTCTTCATCTTGAGGCTACCTTCTTGTCATTCCTCGCCTGACTTGAGCGTCGGAGGACCGTCGCCGGGACACCCCTCCCGGCTCGGTTTTTTTGCAGGTTCGCCGGAGTACTCGAGGATCCAGCAGAGAGCGCCACGTGCCCAGCGTCCGCTGACTCTTGGTTCGGACAGGATCAATACCTATTTTAGTGACCCTTCATATTCCCCTATTTAATGATATTAATTGCAAACAGAAGACATCTTTGTCATTGCTTCTCTACATTCAATGATAGATGGAGTATTTTCTTTTGTTTTCTCTTCCCCTGATTAAGTATCCATCTTTTCCTCTTTCATTACATCTGTTCATTATTAACTATCAATGACATACCCTGAGCTAGACGGGTGGCTCGCTCGGCCCGCTCTCCTGCCGATCGAGCTGCCCAGACTCTGTCTTATCCAAATGGCTGATCGGATAGTGGTTCCTTTAATCAGCCTATGTAGCCCCCTCTTGCTCGGGCACCGCAGCTAAGCCTCATTGAGCCCTGCCGTTGACCATTTTGACTTTGACTTCCACCGTGACCATTGACCCATGCCAGGTGGACTCCTCCTTATCGCCACATCAATATTTGCCAACACCAAATGCTAAACAACAGCAATAAATTAAGATATCATAGTCAGAGTGTCAAACAAACATATAAATTCTCATTAATGTTTTGAACTTTAAGTACGCACAATAATCAAAACAAATGTTTGTCTTTATTAATCAATATAGAGTAATAAAATAAATATAGACTCCTATTAGATGAGTTCTTCTTCCATAAGAAGTGTTGGCCCAGATAGACCGGTAAGAGGGGGGTGAATTGCCAATTAAGAAATAAAACAAAACTTTTCTCGATCTTTTAACTCAGCATAGTAATGCAGTTAAAAACAGAATAAATGAACAACTAAAAAAGAAGAGGCCAAAAGAGTTACTTGGTTACAACCTAGGTGGTTGTTAATCCAAGGCAAGTAGATGCACTAAAAGGCTCTTTCTTTAAAGGCGGAGAAGCCTCTTACACTCGTTGAAGCTCAGAAATTAGCTAGGAAATGAATATAGAAGTTTTTGTCTATTTCCTAGATCCAGGGGTCTTTTTATAGTCCTTGGAAAATCTTATCTGACGCTTGAAGGTGCCTTCAAGAGGCTTTGAAGGCGCCTCCGACGTGGAGAAATTATCCTTGTGAAGATAGAACTCTATCTTCGCTAACGGCTGAATTTTGCCTGGTCGAAGGCGCCTTCCCACTGAAAGGTGCAGAGGCACCTTTAACTCCATTGAGGGCACCTCTAGCAGCTTTGCAGCTCCCTTTTGGCTCTCTTGCTACTCCAATCGCTTGGGTGATTTCGTCTATCCGTAATAGAGCTCACCCAAACCCAATTTCTGACCTTCTCCTCGAGCAGACTTCCTCCTCGATTTCTCGTCCCTCGGACCGCCGCGCATGTCCTTCCGGTCTGCCGATATACTCTTCCACAACACCTCATCCCTCGGATACACCGAACCTATCAACTCCCTTCCCGTGTCATCCTTCTCGCTAGCTGCATCTTCTGCTCGACTTCTTATGTTCCTAAGCTCCTACATACTTAGACATAAGGGTTAAAAACTAATAGGACCTAATCTGACTTGGTTGATCACATCAAAATTACTTTGGGGTAACAACAATCTCCTCCTTTTTGATGTGAGCAATCCAAGTTAAGTTAGGGTAAACAAACATAAAGAAGTATTTCAAAAATATGCAAAAAATTAAATTACTACTCTCTCCATAGACTTAATCTTTCATTCTCCCATTTGATCACATTAAAGAGGGTACTTAAAAAATTAGTAAGGTCAAAAATAAAAGTCTAAGGAAGGCTGTAAAATTTTTTTAAAGTTTAAGCCCGAAAAAAATTTTGAGTTAAGAAAATAAGTTTAATAAAAAAATTTGCTTAAAAAAATTTCTAACTCTTTTAAAAATTTTAAATTTTGCGAGATAAATAATTTCTAAGTGATGAAATTATCAAAAAAAATTGATTTCTAGGTAATTTCTAATAGTATTTTTGACAATTATTGAAAGCATTATTTAATTATTATTACATGCTTATCAGTTTGTCAATTAAACATTCATTTCAATAATTGACTTCCAGGATGTGACGAGGCACTAGGCCTTCTTGGTTATTGGAGCAACAACTACTTTCTAGATAAAGTCTCTTAAAGAAATTAACCATTTAATTTTCTCTCTGAAATCCCTAATTAAAAAAAAATCAATCCAAATATGATTTTGGACCTAATGTAGGTTCCTTCCTACTGAGTTAATTAAAATTTTTTTAGATATATACTTCTTTGATAATTTTCTAATTTAACCCTTGTGATATCTAAAGTACCAATTTAAACTATTATATCTTGTAATATGTGAGCATGCATGATTTTTTAAACTTTCTATTTCTATTTTCAATTTATCATTTTCCAACTTCATTTTATCAAAATCTTCTAATCGACAAGATTTAGCTAAGTTTGATTTTAGTTCCTTATTTTCTTTTTCTAACTTACAGTAAGTTTTCGATAACAGTTTTATGAACTGAAATAACTTGTTAGGAGGAAGAGACCGTACCTGACTTACCTTGTCGATCCCGTGATCCGAAGCTCCCCCTGAGGTACTGCTTTCTTCCAATTTCACTCCTCCTTCATCGATGCTTTCGATGCTCATTTCAGACAAGCTTGCTTCGCCTCTGTCTTCTTGGTGACTTGCCATTGGCACAAGTCCGGCGAGGGCTTCTATCTCCGATTCGGACGACGTTTCATCCCACGTCGCCTTTAGCTTTCGATGCTTTGTTTAAACTGGTCTTTTATCTTTGTTCTTCAATTTAGGGCAGTTGTCTTTCACGCACCTTTTTTCATTGCAGTGATAGAATCTTATTTTTCTTCTTCTTCTTTTATCCTGCACTTAATTAAATTTATTAGATTTAAATAATTTTTTAAATTTTCTTACAACGAACATTATTTCGTCATCGTCGAGAGAAGATTCAGTGTCTCGTTCGTCTGTCTTTGCCTTTAAGGTAATGTTGTGTTTTGGCTCCTTCAGATCTGCACATCTCATTTCATGAACTTCAAATGTTAAAAATAATTATTCTAAAGTAGTTAATTCTAGATCCTTAGATATATAATAAGCATCTACTAATGATGCCCATTCAGTATTTCTAGGGAATGCGTTAAGCACGTACCTTAGCGAATCTCAGTTGCTTATCTTTTCTCCGAGATTTGTGAGTCCGGTGATGAGCTTCTTGATTCTTGAGTGAAAGTGTGCAACAGTTTCATCTTCCTCTAATCAAAGGTTGCTGATTTGGTTGCGAAGTAGATCCTGTCTTGTGAGTTTTGTCTCCGAGGTTTCTTCGTGTAGTTCTAGGAATTTCTCCGAGAGCTTGTTGGCAGACTCGTAGGCTCCAATCCGATTGACTTCTTGTGGTGGTGAGATGCTCAACAGATGAAACTTTGCTTTACCATTTGCCACGAAGTCGACTTGCTCGTTCTTCGTCCATTGGTATTTTTTCTTTGCCCTCGGGTGCTATAAAACCAAATTCCATTATTAACAGTAAATCGAAATCTGTCTTAAAAAATGCCTCCATTCTTTTCTTCCAGCTCATGAATTCCCCCTTGAATTTTGGTGGGTAGATGTTCAGTCCAGCCATCTTGTGTGTTTCGTTCGACGATTAGTCCTCCTGAAGCTGTTGGGCTCTGATACCATTTGTTGGCCCAGGTAGGCCGACAAGAGGGGGTGAATTTCCTGTTAAGAAATAAAACAAAATCTTTCCCGATCTTTTAACTTAGATTAGTAATGCAGTTAAAAACAGAATAAATGAACAACTTAAAAAGAAGAGGCTAAAAGAGTTACTTGGTTACAACCTAGGTGGTTGTTAATCCAAGGCAAATAAACGCACTAAAAGTGTCATTCTTTGAAGGTGAAGAAGCCTCTTACACTTGTTTGAAGCTCAGAAAATAGCTAGGAAATGAATACAAGAGTTGTTGTCTATTTCCTAGGTCTAAGGATCTTTTTATAGCCGCTGAAAAATCTTATCCGACACTTGAAGGCGCCTTCAAGAGGCTTTAAAGGTGCCTCCAGTGTGGAGAAATTATCCGTGAGAAGATAGAACTCTATCTTCGCTAATGACTGAATTTTGCCTGGTCGAAGGCGCCTTCAACAAGTTAAAGGCGCCTTCTATAGTGTGTTGAAGGTGCCTTTAACCCTATTGAAGGCGCCTTCCCATTAAAAGGCGTGGAGGCACCTTTAACTCCATTAAGGGTGCCTCTAGCAGCTCCACAGCTCCCTTTTGGCTCTCTTGCTGCTCCGATCGCCTAGGTGATTTTGTCCATCCATAATAGAGCTCACCCAAACCCAATTTCTGGTCTTCTCCTCGAGCAAACTTCCTCCCCGGCTTCTTGTCCCTCAGACCACTGCGTACGTCCTTCTTGTTTGCCGGTATACTCTTCCGTAGCACCTCGTCCCTCAGATGCACTGAGCCTGTCGACTCCCTTCCCATGCTATCTTTCTCGCTAGCTACGTCTTTTGCTTGACTTCTTGTGTTCCTAAGCTCCTGCACACTTAGACACAACGGTTAAAAACTAACAGGACCTAACCTGACTTGGTTAATCACATCAAAACTATATTGGGGACAAGAAAGACTCCTATATCCACAACATGCGCATGAAACACCTTAGGCACCAAGTCTTTGGTGAGTGCATCGACTAATATGGAATTTGTGTTCATGTGCTCTATCATGACCTGACGAGTTTGAACTCTTTTTTTAACCACTAAAAGCTTAATGTCAACGTGCTTAGACTTCAACGAACTGTGTTTGTTCTTGGCATAAAGTTCTGTGACTTTATTATCACAGTAGATCCTTAGTGGCTTGTCAATGCCATCAACGATCTGTAATGTTGTGATGCAGCTCCGCAACTAATCTTGTGATTGGATGTTTCATAGCAAGCTACTAACTCTGCCTCCATAATAGAAGTGGCTATCAGCGTCTGCTTGATGCTCTTTCAAGATATAGTCCCTCCAGCAAACATGAAAATATAGCCCAAAGTGGACCTCTTGCTATCCAAACATCCAACAAAATCGGAGTCTGAATATCCAATCACCTGCAGGTGATCTAAGCTCTGATACGTGAGAATATGTCCTTTAGTTCTTTGTAAATACTACATCACTCTCTTAACTACTTTCCAGTGTGACGGTTCTAGGTTACTAACATATCTGTCTAACATCCCCACTATAAATATTATATCTAGTCGACTACAAACTTATGCATATATGAGACTTCCCACTGCTAATACATATGAGAATTGTTTTATCTCCTTTATTTCAAGTTTAAGTTGTGGACACTACTGAAGCTGAACTTGTCACCTCTTGACATAGGTGTGTCACCGGGTGTATAATTTTGCATACCATAGCTTATAAGTACCTTTTCAATATAGGTTTGTTGTGAAAGCGCAAGAATACCTCTTGAATGATCACGATAGATTTGCATGCCTAAAACAAAGGTTGCTTCACCAAGATCTTTCATTTTAAAATTACCAAATAGAAATAACTTGGCTTCACCAAGAATACCCCTTATTATTGCTTGCAAGTAATATATCGTCCACGTACAAAATAAGTATAATAAGCTTGTTCTCATTGAACTTGACATATATGGACTTATCAACGAGGTTCTCTTTAAAATCATATGAGATAACCACTTGATCAAATTTTTGGTACCGCTGATGGGACATCTCTTTCAAACTATAAATAAACTTCTTTAATCTACATACTAGGTGTTTTGAGTCCTTAGACTCAAAGTTATCTTGTTTTACCATATATATAGATTCCTCTATATCTCCATTAAGAAATACAGTTTTTATGTTTATTTGATATAGCTCCAAATTATAATGAGTTACAAATGCCATGATTATCCTAAGGGAGTTTTTCATTAACATAGGTGAGAAAGTCTTCTTGTAATCAATGTCTTCTTTCTGAGTGTATTCCTTGGCAACAAGACGAGCCTTATACTTTTTGGCATTGCCCCTTAAATCTCATTTAGTTTTAAATATCCATTTAGAACCAACAAACTTCTTACCCTCAGGCAATTCAACAAATTCCCAAACATTATTGTCTGTCATAGACTTCAACTTTTCTTGCATGACATAATCCACCTTTCAGGATTATAGCATTGTTTGATTTCTTGGAAAGATGTAAGATAACTTTTCAACTCTATGTCAAAATCATGCTCTTGGAGATAAACATAATCACGAGAATTCGTGGTTCTCCGTTCCCTTATGGATCACCTTAAAAGCACTTGTGTTTGATGTGGTTGAGGTACTTGCTCATCAATATGAGGCAATACCTCAATTTCAGTGGCATGCTCATCCAATTATCTTGGTTCACTATGTTTACTGGATGTACAATATCCATAATGTGTGGTATGACAACCATACTGCCACTAATCGTACTAGTAGCGATCACAAGAGGATCGCTAATGATTTTCTCAAAAGATACTTGTCTGATTTTATTGTTGAGGTTGCAAGGTTGCAAACATAGTCCCACATTAAAAACACATGGGAAAGATCATGAGTTTATAAGAGAAAGATATCTCCATTGGTATGAGGCCTTTTAGGTAGAGCCCAATGTAAGATTGAAAAGAATTTAGATATCTCTATAATAGCATGATATTGTCCACTTTGGGCCTAAGCCCTCATGATTTTGCTCTTGGGCTCTACCCAAAAGGCCTCATGCCAAATAGAGATATCTTTCTCTTATAAACCCATGATCTTTTCCATGTGTTTTCAATGTGAGACTATGTTTGCAACCTTGCAACCCCAACAATCCCCCCCTCAAACAAAGGACCACAGGCTTCCCACGTCCGATCCTCGACCCACCAGGTCTTCCTGCCCCTCGGTCCACCCAACCTACTAGGACTTCCTTGCCTAGTCGCAACTAGGACTTCCTGCCTGGTAACTGGTCTTCTTGATCCGAACATAGGAGCCCCCACTTTCTTTGTTCGAGGTCAATATTGTACCCACATTGTTCAATCAGATCATAGCTCTTGTGCACAGTCGGTGGTTAAACCTTCTGGCAGTCCAGGCTCTGATACCAATTGTAAGATCGAAAAGAATTTAGATATCTCTACAATAGTATGATATTGTCCACTTTGGGCCTAAGCCCTCATGGTTTTGCTCTTGGGCTCTACCCAAAAGGCCTCATGCCAAATAGAGATATCTTTCTCTTATAAACCCATGATCTTTCCCATGTGTTTTCAATGTGGGACTATGTTTACAACCTTGTAACCCCAACACCCAAGAGCAAAACCATGAGGGCTTAGACCCAAAGTGGATAATATAATGTCATTATAGAGATATCTAAATTCTTTTCAATCCTATAATTGGTATCAGAGCCCAGACTGGCAGAAGGACTAATCGCTGACTGTGCACAAGAGTCATGGTCCAATCGAACCATGTGGGTGGAATATTGACCTCGAATGAAGAAGTAGGGGCTCCCGTGTCTGGATCAAGAGAACCAGACACTAGGCAGGAAGTCCTAGTTGCGGCTAGGCAAGGAAGTCCTAGTAGGTCGTGGACCGAGGGGTAGGAAGTCCTAGTTGCGGCTAGGCAAGTAAGTTATAGTAGGTCGGGTGGACCGAGGGGTAGGAAGTCCTAGTTGCGGCTAGGCAAGGAAGTCCTAGTAAGTCGGGTGGATCGAGGGGAAGGAAGTCCTAGTAGGTCGAGTGGACCGAGGGGCAGGAAGTCCTAGTGGGTCGAGGATTGGACGTTAGGGAGTTTGTGGTCCTTTGTTTGAGGGGGGGGGGAGATTGTTGGGGTTGCAAGGTTTAAAAGATAGTCCCACATTGAAAGAACATGGAAAAGATCATGGGTTTATAAGAGAAAGATATCTCCATTGGTATGAGATCTTTTGGGTAGAGCCCAAGAGTAAAACCATGAGAGCTTAGACCCAAAGTGGATAATATCATGCCATTGTGAAGATATCTAAATTCTTTTTGATCCTACAACAAAGACCAAATAAGAACATCCAATCTATATTTTAGGAAAAATGGTTCGTGCGATAGTAAGCACACTGAGCAATTATTGCTAAGAAGACTATTACACCTTACATAGCTGTTCTAGAGAACGAATCAGAGACATTCTCATAATGACACATAACCTCTCTTCTAGCAGTATATATCCATTATCTAGGAAACATCTAATCTCCCAATGGCACACAACCATTATCTTGGAGATTTAATGAAGATTAAATGATTTTTCATTTATATCAATATGAATATCTCTAATCCCTCATAATGACTATTATGTCAAGAGCATGTTCTATATTTAATATTCACAATCATTTCTATATATAACAGAAATGGGTCGACCAGTGAATAACATCAAAAGATGTAAATCTATTTAATCTTTCTTTTTAGCTAGAATCTATTCATTCTAATCAGTCGCTTTCCTAATTATGCTTATAGACCGAATCATCCATAGCTAATAGAAAATATGCTAAAGTAGCAGACACTGATTATAACTTCAAGTAGACAGCTAAATAGTCACTTAGGGTAAAATTAAGATTAATTTATAATCTCAAGGGTCTCAGATAGTAGAGAAGCATGGATCCATTCTCCTACTACCCTTTTTGTCACCAAAGCACATGTGGTATTAATCACATGCTACGATGTTATTCTCCTTACTAAAAAGAGCACATATTTTTCTCAAATTTTAACATCGTACAGATTTTGATCTAGATATACCTAATGTCTAATCCTGAATTCAACATATGAATTCTTATCTGACCTTATGCAAATTCAACAAATGGTGGATACATTTACTCCGATCATTACATAAATGATCTTATCTTGACACAATTATCAAGATGACCTTAATTTATAAGTATGTCTCTATTCACAGCTACATAAGGTGCCCCATAAGTAACGGTCTTACCTCTATTTATACTTAACAAATAAAGATGATTGTCCATGTGAGTGGACCAATCTCAACCTTCCAACTTGCTTATTGAGACTTTAATCCAAAATATAGCAACATATACACTGAATAGATCATGACATTCTACAACGTGTTGCATTTATAAAGTCACAAAGACTTCCCATATCCTTGAAATGACTCTTTAGTCAATGACTTAGTAAAAGGATCTGCAAGTATAGTACGTATAGGGATATACTCAAGAATTATCATTTTCTTGTCCACAATATCCCTTACAAAATTATACTTAATTCTATATGCTTGCCTTTATTGTGATATTTGGGATTCTTACCTTGACTATCATAATACACTATAACAGGACTCCCACTGCCCTAAGCAATCTTCAAATGCTTAAGAAACTTTTTCAACCAGACAGGTTGTTGCACAACTAATGAGTAAGTCACATAACTTCCATTGTCAACAAGGCTACACAAGCCTAGCCATATAGCTTCTATTGTCGGCAAGGCTACACAAGCCAAGCTACACAGCTTTCATTGTCGACAAGACTATATAAGCCTTCTTCTTGCTATTCCATGAGATAGCGCCACCATTTAGCAAGAAAGTATAGCTAGATGTGGTTTTTCTGTCATTAAGGTCTCCTGCCTAATCTACATCTATACAACCCTTCAGGCTCATCATAGATCCTTGAAAATAGATATAATAATCTGTATCCTTTTTATGATATTTTAATATCCTCTTCACTGCTTTCCAATGTCTCGATGTTGGATTTAACTAGAAACGACTAACTAAGCTAATAACATAGCTTATAGCAGGATTAGTACACAACATAGTGCACATCAAATTACTAATAGCATTGGCATATGATTTTTTTTTTTCATTTTGTCTATTTCTTTAGGAATCTTGGGATACAATGTTGTAATTCGACATATTGAAGTGTTGTAGCATCTTAGTGATATAAATCTCTTGAGACAAACCCAAAGGCCTTTTTGACCGATCTTTCATGATCTTCACTCCTACTATGTACTCTGCTTCTCTTCAAAAATAATACCCTACATTTGGGTATATCCTTTTGTAACTAGTTGAGCTTTGGATCGATTAATTGATCCATCCGCTTTCCTCTTGATTTTGAGAAACAACTTATTCCTAATAGCCCTTTGGCCTAGAGGAAGATCAACTAAATCCCAAACTTGATTCTTTCTCATTGACTTTATTTCCTCATCCATTGCAACTTACCTTTTTTTTCCTCTAACTGAGCATCTTAATGCTTCCTCAACTGTTTGAGGTTCATTGCGTCAATTGAGAGTATTATTATTGCCTTATTCTCAATATCAAACCATTTCCTAGGTTTAATCTTACGAATACTTCTTCGTAAGTTGGGTTGTTAAGAAGTCAACTTATGACTTGGTAAATCACTCTCACTGGGTTAACTAGACTCAGACATCTCTTTTGTCACCTCTCTTACTGATAATATCTCATCATCCTAAAAAAAAGGAACACTTTCATCAACATCACCTCTGATTGAGAACTCTGTTTCAAGAAAAGTCGCATCTCTCAAATTTATTTCGGAGATGGTTCCATCTAGTTACTCACCTATGAAAACATAACCTTTGGAGGTCCCATGATATCTAATAAAGATGTATATCCTACCCCTAGGTCCCAGTTTTCCATACTTATGAGAACTATCATGTGTTGGACCCCGTGGTAGTTTTGATGTGATCAACCAAGTTGGTTAGGTCCTGCTGTGTTTGATCCCTGTGTCTGAGTGTGCAGGAGCTTAGGAGCACAAGAAGTCGAGCGGAAGACGCAGCTAGCGAGAAGGACGACACGGGAAGGGAGCCGACGGGCTCGGTGCGTCCGAAGGACGAGAGAGCTGCGGAAGAGTACTCCGGTGGGCGTGAAGAGTGTGCGCGACGTTCGAGGGACGTTAAGCCGGACGGAAGGCTGCTCGAGGAGAAGGCCGGGAATTGGATTCGGGTGAGCCCTATTCCGGTTGGCCTCAATCACCCAAAAGAACGGAGCTTCGGAAGCCAAAGCGAAGAAGAAAAGGAGTCAAAAGAGGCTGAAATTACTGTAGCAGGAAGTTACTGTAGCAGAAGTTACTGTAGCTTGAAGGCGCCTTAAACAAGCTTGAAGGTGCCTTCAAGCCTGTTGAAGGCGCCTTCAACAGGTCTGTTTTGACTGTTTGCGCTGCGGATAAAGTTTTATCCGCTGACCGAGCTGGAGGCGCCTTAAACCTTGTTGGAGGCGCCTTGGACCCTCGGGATAGACTTTCCAAGAGCTATAAAAAGGCCCCTGGAGCTAGGAATTCAACAACAACTCAAGCAATCAACTGTGTAGTGTTTCCTAGCAATAGTTCTGAGCTTCCAAAGTGTAAAAGGCTTCTCCACCTTCAGAGAAGGAGAATTTTTCTACTACGCTTTTTCTACTGCCCTGGATTAACAACCTTCTTGGTTGTAACCAGGTTAAAATCCTGATCTTCTCTGTATTTCTTTATTTAGTTTTTATTGCTTTATTAATTTATCACTATTGCACTAATTGAGTTGAAAGTACGAGGAGGGTATAGTTTAATTTTTGTTTTCAGCAATTCACCCCCCTCTTGCCAGCCTCTGCTGCACCAACAAGTGGTATCAGAGCCTGATCGCCTCAGAAGGACTAACCGTCGACTGAAGCACGAAGATCTAGACGATGGCCGGAGCCAGTGACTACCCACCTGCATTCGAGGGGGAGTTTGCTTCATGGAAGCAAAAAATGGAGGTATACCTTAAGTCTGATTTTGATATTTATTTAATAATGAAATCTGGTTATGAAGCACCAAAGAAAGTAAACGGAGAAGAGCTCGAGAAATACCTCTGGAACGAGAAGCAACGTGATGAGTCGATGGCAAATGCGCGGGCTGAATTTCATCTTCTAACCATAATACCAAATGAAGATCTCGACAAAGTCAGAGAGTACAATAGCGCAAAAGAACTTTGGGAAAAGTTCTTAAAGATCTATGAAGAGTCCGAATCCAAGGAAAATGTCGCAACAACCCCAACAGCCGAATTCCATCCTGAAGCCACAGAAAGCTCATCCCAGATGAGCATCGATGAAGGGGAAGAGACTTCGGAAGAAAGCAACTCGACAGGGGGAGAATCAACAGCTGACAAAGTAAGTCAGGTATGGTCTCCACCTTCTGAACAATTAATTACATTAATCGAGAAGGTACCTAAAAATTTTTGCGAATTAAAAATTAAATCTTCGAAAGAATTTTCTGGATTAGAAAAAATTTTGTCGAACGAATCTTTCCAATTAAAAACACCGTCGAAATATTTTTTACCAACTATTTTGTTGAAAAAATTTTTGAAACTAAAAATATTGTCAAAAGATTCTTGTGAGTTACAAAATAATTTGTCGAACGAATTATCAAAAGATCTTTTATCAATTATTTTGTCAAAACAATTTTTCGCATACATAATATTGTTTTCCTTAAATCTAAAAAATTATGATAAACTAAAGTGAAAATTTAGATATCATAATAAGGTTAGAGAAATGGCAATAACTTGAGAATGAATTTTGTTTTAATAATAATAAAAAAAAAATATTTTTGCCTAAGTTAAAAGCCTTTTCTATAATTCTAAAAAGTAATTTAACTTAGAATTTTTTTTTAATATTCTTCTGAAAAATTCATTTTACTAAAATTTTTTAACTTGAAAATTTTTTTTGGAAACTTTTTGACTTGCAAAATTTTACCTAGAAATTTTTTCAAAATTTCATTCTTACTTGGAATATTTTTGAACCATTTATTTTACCTAACATATTGTTGGATAATTCTCTCTATTTTTATTAACCCCGTTTTTGCTGTGATCAAAGGGGGAGAGAAAAGTACAAGTTTAGGGGGAGATAGAAAAATTTTAACATTTAATTTTTTTTTTCTATTTTTTGTTGCAATTTTACTAATTGCAAAAATTATACTTAACTTGTTAGTTTAGTAATTTTTCTTTAAAATTACTTTTTATGTCTATTTTAACCCTAACTTGAACTTGGGTTGATGCACATCAAAAAGGGGGAGATTGTTGGACCCCGTGGTAGTTTTGATATGATCAACCAAGTTGGTTAGGTCCTGCTGTGTTTGATCTCTGTGTTTGAGTGTGCAGGAGCTTAGGAGCACAGGAAGTCGAGCGGAAGACGCAGCTAGTGAGAAGGACGGCACGGGAGGGGAGCCGACGGGCTCGATGCTTCCGAAGGACGAGAGAGTTGCGGAAGAGTACTCCGGTGGGCGTGAAGAGCGTGCGCGACGTTCGAGGGACGTTAAGCCGGACGGAAGGCTGCTCGAGGAGAAGGCCGGGAATTGGGTTCGGGTGAGCCCTATTTCGGTTGACCGCAATCACCCAAAAGAACGGAGCTTCGGAAGCCAAAGCGAAGAAGAAAAGGAGTCAAAAGAGGCTGGAAATTACTGTAGTAGGAAGTTACTGTAGCTTGAAGGCGCCTTAAATAAGCTTGAAGGCGCCCTTGAAGGCGCCTTCAAGCCTGTTGAAGGTGCCTTCAACAGGTCTGTTTTGACCGTTTGCGCTGCGGATAAAGTTTTATCCGCTGACCGAGCTGGAGGCGCCTTAAACTTTGTTGGAGGCGCCTTGGACCCTCGGGATAGACCTTCCAGGAGCTATAAAAAGGCCCCTGGAGCTAGGAATTCAACAACAACTCAAGCAATCAACTGTGTAGTGTTTCCTAGCAATAGTTTTGAGCTTCCAAAGTGTAAAAGGCTTCTCCGCCTTCAGAGAAGGAGAATTTTTCTACTGCGCTTTTTCTACTGCCCTGGATTAACAACCTTCTTGGTTGTAACTAGGTTAAAATCCTGATCTTCTCTGTATTTCTTTATTTAGTTTTTATTGCTTTATTAATTTATCACTATTGCACTAATTGAGTTGAAAGTACGAGGAGGGTATAGTTTAATTTTTATTTTCAGTAATTCACCCCCCTCTTGCCTGTTGGAGTGTATACTGAAAGCCTAAGCTTTGTAAACATTCATTATGAATAAAGAATCACATTTGGTCAAATTGTCTACATTTAGTTGTAGTTGTTCAATTAATTTATATTGTAGATAATATAGTATGTGGTGTCACATACAGAAGATGATATTATCAGTACCTTATAAATTATAAACAGTAGCTTACGACCAAAATGGAAAGGAACAAACCATTAGAAGGTTGTAGTGTAATTAGGTATCAGTTTATCTTGACTGTATAATTATACTAGTACACTCAGAGTGTATTGAGTAGGACCATTTGAGGTCGTTTCTTTTATACTGACTTTATAAAGAAACAAAGACCTCGGTTATTATGAAAGTGTGTGCTCTTAATCCTAATATAATAACAAGCACATATATTTGATATTTATTTCTTTAATTTATCAATGGGTGAGATTTAGTTCGATAAATCAATAAGCCCGATAAGTTGGAAAATGATATCACTTATAGTGTGTGTTGTTGATTATAGAAGGAAACTGTGTCCTAGAGATACTAGGTTGATAATGTCCCCAAGAGGAGCTCATAAGAATTGTCATGTTAAACCCTGCAGGTGGACTTAGTCCGACATGACGATAAAGTTGAGTGGTACTACTCTTGGACTGAGATATTAATTAAATGAGTTGTCAGTAACTCACTTAATTAGTGGACATTCGATATCTTAAACACAGGGAGACTAACACACTCATAATAAGAAGGAGCCCAAAAATGTAATTTGGGATTGGTGCGGTAGTTCAATAATAGTTCTCTAGTGGAATGAATTATTATTGATAAAATTAAGTTGTGTGTTCGGGGCGAACACGGGATGCTTAATTTTATCGGGAGACCAAAACCAATTCCTCCTCTCGGTCCCTATCGTAGCCTCTTATTTATAGAGTACTATACCCACCTATACCCACCTTCTATACCCACCAATAGGGGGCCGACCAAGCTAGCTTGGGAACCAAGCTAGGGCCGGCCTAGTTATAATTTGGGGTGGCCGGCCCTAGCTTGAACCCAAGCTAGAGGGGCCGGCCAAATTAAATTAAAAAAGGATTTTAATTTTAATTTTTATTATGTGGAAGATATAATTTATTAAAGAGAATTAAAATTAAAATATCTCTCTTGTAAAAGATCTACAAAAGATTAAAGAAAGAGATCTCTTTCCTTATTTGTAGATTGGTGAGATATTTTATTTTCTCTTTAAAAATTATTCACATGTTGTAAAATTAAAATTATAGAAATTTCCTTTTATCAACCGTGAAGAGATTTTTGAAGAGAAATTTTATTTTTAAAATTTCCGGAAACAAATTAGGAAGTTTTAATTTGTTGATTAAAACTTGTCTAATCTATCTCTTTTGATGTGGCCGGCCATTAGAGATTAATTGGGGAAATTTTATTTTATTTTTCTCAATTAAATCATGTCAAGGGAATTAAGGAAATTTTATTGTAAATAAATTTCCTAATTTGCCTAGGCCAAGGAATATAAAAGAAGGGGTGAGGGTGCCTTCATGAGAACAACCTCTATTATTTCTCTCCCTCTTTTATTCCTTGGAGTGGCCGGCCATCCTCTTCCTCTCTCCCTCTTTGTGGTGGCCGAAACTCTCAAAGGCTTGGAGCTCTTGTGGCGGCCGGATACTACTTGGAGAAGAAGAAGAAGAAGAAGAAGAAGGAGAGAAAGCTAGCATCTCTTGGAGCTTGGTTGGTGTTTTGATTTTCTTCCTTGGTGAAGCTTCCTTGTTTGTGGCTGAACCTAGCTAGGAGGAGAAGAAGGTGGTTGGTGGTTTCTCATCTCGGAAGATCGTTGCCCACACAACGTCCGAGGTTAGAAGAGGAATACGGTAGAAGATCAAGAGGTCTTTCTATAAGGTATAACTAGTAGTTTTTCCTTTTCCGCATCATGCTAGTTATTTATGGAAATAATACCAAATACAAGAGGCTTACGATTCTAGTATTTCGAATATGTTTTTCGATGTTGTGTTCTTTTGTTTTATTTTCCTTGTGATTTGATTGTTCTTTTCGGTTAACCTAAAGTTATTTTAGGAAATTAAATATTAGCTTTCTATAAAAGGTTTTGTCTAGTCGGTGGTGGTTGCTCCCATATCCAAGAAGGTCATGTGCCTCGCCACGTCAGTACTGGGAACCAATTATGGAAATTAATATTTAATGGAATTAATAACTTAAGGTGATTTGGGTCGAAGGTGTTAAGTTCCGCAGGAGACCCAAGTCAAAACCTAAAAGAACAAATAGATTAAGTTTTGGATCAAACGTGTTAAGTTCCGCAGGCGATCCAAAATTTAATTTAAAAGAACACATGGTAGCTAGGAAAAGGTTCAGACATTTGTACAAAATTTTTGTACAGTGGAACCTCTAGGTTTTCCGAGTAGCAACCAACATTGCCGGCCTCCGCTGCACCAACATCATGAACTTAAGCAGCTGACCCCTAGGGTCTTAGATTACTTAATCTAATTTTCTACCTATCCAATGTTCATATAGCTAGGGTGGATGGAACTGACTTCGAAGATACTTTATTAAGTATATAGACCGCAACTAACAATACATCTCCCCAATAGGAGATCGGCAAATTATCCTGCACCATCATAGATCTAACCATATCTAGAAGAGTTATATTTCTTCTTTAAACAACCTCATTTTGTTGTGGAGTTCCTGGGATCGTTAGTTGTCTAATAATCCCTCTACCATTACACATTATCTTAAACTAATCAGACAAATACTCTCCTCCATAATTAGTATGTAAGGTTTTAACCTTGCATTCTAATTGATTCTCAACTTCATTCAAATAATAATTAAAGCAATCTAATGCTTCTAATTTATGAGAAATCAAATACACATGACCAAAATGAGAGAACTCATCAATAAATGTAATGAAATAGGAAGCTCCATGTCTAGCCTTCACATTCATTGAATCACAACTATACGAATGAATTAATTATAATGATGATGATTCAGCTCTTATAGCCTTACCAAATAGTTTCCTAGTTGCTTTTCTAGCAAGACAATGCTCACATATAAATAAGTGAATCTTAGCCCAAGTGCCCAATAGACCCTCTCTAGCCAACTGATTCATATGTTATTGTCCTATGTGTCTTAATCTAGCATATCAACCCTCATTAGTTATATTTGCATAACTAGTTAGAGCAATGTTTAAAAAATAACCCTCAATAGCACAATTGACATCTAGTTCTATATCAAGAACCATAAAAATCATTTGATAAAAAATCATATCTGATTGACACTGAGTCAATCTTAAGTTCAACACTCTAGCTATAAAAATTAATACAATACCCTAAATCAAGAAAACCTATAATGGAAACAAGATTTTATCGAATTTCATAAGCATACAGGATATCATGTAGAAATAAAACACTACCACCACGGAGGTTGCGTTTGCAAGTGTCGACTCCTTTGACTTCAGCTCTTACATTGTTTCCTACATAGATCCATTTATTGCCAGTTGGTACCTGTCAGTATTCTACAAATGTAACTCACTCTCAAGATACATGGTTGATTGCTCTCAAATCTATAATCCATAAAGGATAAGAATCAGTTAATAACACTGAACTAGCAATGAAATGCTCAGGAAAAGAAGACACACTTGCATTGTTTCAATCTGGTCTTCTTTCCTTTCTTCTTCATTGGGCATTGTCCCACAACAACAACTTCTTTCTTCTTTCTCTTTCCCTTCTTGAATCATTTCTTTTTCTTAGATCCAGATAATCCAACAGAACCAATAGCCACATAGACTAGTCCAAAAATCCTTGCGGATTCAACTCTCTTTGTCTCAAATTCTACATGACGTGAGATGTCAATGAAAGTCTTAATTCTCTCACTGTGAATTAGGGTCTACTTCATAGTCTTCCAAGAATCTGGAAGAGAACGAATAACTGCTTGAACCTATTGTTCATCGGTTAACTCATGACCATCAGTTTTAAGCTCCCAAATCATGTTCGACATCTTATTGAGGTGTTGAACCATTGAAAGATTTGGACGCTTCTTGTA
This sequence comes from Zingiber officinale, assembly GCF_018446385.1. Taxonomy (NCBI): domain Eukaryota; kingdom Viridiplantae; phylum Streptophyta; class Magnoliopsida; order Zingiberales; family Zingiberaceae; genus Zingiber; species Zingiber officinale. The sequence continues at coordinate 29,107,327 of NC_055990.1, forward strand.
GCTGTCAAACTTAATCGTTAGCTGTCGAAGCTTGCTCAAACTTACTCCACTATATTTCTCCTTAAGGGCTACCTAGACTGCATGAGCCGTAAGATATGACTCATATTCAAAACTAGGTCATCCACCATTGAACTAATCAATATTCCCTTTACAGTGGAGTCCTTCTTCTTCCATGCCTCATAGGCATTAAGATCTCGTCTGTTCTGTGTAGTGGGACCATCTACAGGTTCTTCCATAACTTGTTTTATAGCCTCAAGTGTTGGTTGCTACTCAGAAAACCTATAGGTTCCACTGTACAAAAATTTTGTACAAAGGTCTGAACCTTTTCCTAGCTACCATGTGTTCTTTTAAATTAAATTTTGGATCGCCTGCGGAACTTAACACGTTTGATCCAAAACTTAATCTATTTGTTCTTTTAGGTTTTGACTTGGATCTCCTGCGGAACTTAACACGTTCGATCCAAGTCTCCTTAAGTTATTAATTCCATTAAATATTAATTTCCATAATTGGTTCCCAGTACTGACGTGGCGAGGCACATGGCCTTCTTGGATATGGGAGCAACCACCACCGACTAGACAAAACCTTTTATAGAAAGCTAATATTTAATTTCCTAAAATAACTTTAGGTTAACCAAAGAGAACAATCAAATCACAAGGAAAAGAAAGAAACAAAAGAACACAACTTCGAAAAAAAACATATTCGAAATTCTAGAACGTAAGTCTCTTGTATTTGGTATTATTTCCATAAATAACTAGCATGATGCGGAAATAAAAATTACTAGTTATACCTTGTAGAAAAACCTCTTGATCTTCTACCGTATTCCTCTTCTAACCTCGGACGTTGTGTGGGCAACGATCTTCCGAGACGAGAAACCACCAATCACCTTCTTCTCCTCCTAGCTAGGTTCGGCCAACAAAGAGGAAGCTTCACCAAGGAAGAAAATCAAAATACTAACCAAGCTCCAAGAGATGCTAGCTTTCTCTCCTTCTTCTTCTTCTTCTCCGAGTAGTATCCGGCCACCACAAGAGCTCCAATGGAAGAGTAGGGTTCGGCCACCACAAGAGGAAGAGAGGGAGAGGTTGGCCGGCCACACCAAGGAACAAAAGAGGGAGAGAAATAATAGATGTTGTGTCTCATGAAGGCACCCCTACCCCTTCTTTTATATTCCTTGGTCTAGGCAAATTAGGAAATTTAATTACCATAAAATTTCCTCAATTTCCTTGACATGATTTTATTGAGAAAAATAAAATAAAATTTAACCAATGGCCGGCCACATCATTGGAGAACAAATTGGACAAGTTTTAATCAACAAATTAAAACTTCCTAATTTGTTTCCGAAAATTTTAAAAAATAAAATTTCTCTTTAAAATCTCTTCATGGTTGATAAAAGGAAATTTCTATAATTTTAATTTTATCAACATGTGAATAATTTTTAAAGAGAAAATAAAACATCTCTCTAATCTACAAATAAGGAAAGAGATCTAATCTCTTTCTTTAATCTTTTGTAGATCTTTTACAAGAGAGATATTTTAATTTTAATTCTCTTTAAATTATATCTTCCACATAATAATAAAAATTAAAATTAAATTTCTTTTTAAATTTAATTTGGCCGGCCCTACTAGCTTGGGTTCAAGCTAGGGCCGACCACCCAATATTATACCTAGGCCGGCCCTAGCTTGTTCCCAAGCTAGCTTGGCCGGCCCCTATTGGGTGGGTTTAGTAGGTGGGTATAGGTGGGTATAGAACTCTATAAATAAGAGGCTACGATAGGGACCGAGAGGAGGAATTGGTTTTGGTCTCCCGATAAAATTAAGCATCCCATGTTCGCCCCGAACACACAACTTAATTTTATCAATGATAATTCATTCCACTAGAGAACTATCATTGAATTACCGCACCAATCCCAAATTACATTTTTGGGCTCCTTCTTATTATGAGTGTGTTAGTCTCCCTGTGTTTAAGATATCGAATGTCCACTAATTAAGTGAGTTACTGACAACTCATTTAATTAATATCTAAGTCCAAGAGTAGTACCACTCAACCTTATTGTCATGTCGGACTAAGTCCACCTGCAGGGTTTAACATGACAATCTTTATGAGCTCCTCTTGAGGACATTATCAACCTAGTATCTCTAGGACATAGTTTCCTTCTATAATCAACAACACACACTATAAGTGATACCATTTCCCAACTTATCGGGTTTATTGATTCAACGAACTAAATCTCACCCATTGATAAATTAAAGAAATAAATATCAAATATATATGCTTGTTATTATATTAGGATTAAGAGCACACACTTCCATAATAACTGAGGTCTTTGTTCCTTTATAAAGTCAGTATAAAAGAAACGACCTCAAATGGTCCTACTCAATACACTCTGAGTGTACTAGTGTAATTATATAGTCAAGATAAACTAATACCTAATTACACTATGACCTTCTAATAGTTTGTTCCTTTTCCATTTTGGTCGTGAGCTACTGTTTATAATTTATAAGGTACTGATAACATCATCTTCTGTATGTGACACCACATACTATGTTATCTACAATATAAATTAAATGAACAACTACAAACAAATGTAGACAATTAGACCAAATGTGATTCTTTATTCATAATAAATGTTTACAAAGCTTAGGCTTTCAGTATACACTCCAACATCAAGAACTTTTTTCTCAAGAACATATTATATCTTAAGCTGCCAAATTTTATAGTTATCCTCATATAATTTCTCTCTGTTATTGAATTTAACTATGATGTTCTTATTTGTCATAATCTAATATAAATAAGTATATTATTTAGTATTCAGTGTAACTCATGTGCATGCTATTTATGATTGACTCAATGTTAATTTGAGTTAGTTTACAAAATCAAGTGATAACTACATTTCCACTCATCATTTGTATGGTTCAATCAAATCAACATTGATCAATATTATTACATACATCTCAATAAATGAACTAATCATTAAATGAATAAATCATTAAAGTAAACATGAACTAATCATGAAATGAACTAATCATTGAATTGAAAATGAACTAATCATGATCAAGTTTGTTAACACATAATATAACTTTTCATAAAATAATTATGTTCGTACATTACGACAGAAATTATTACATGACTCAAAAACTAAATGAGCTAATACTGTTCGTACATATTGATAGTAATATTAAAAGAACTCTAATAAACTAGATAGGTCAACACCACTCCCACTAGGACAAATATTAGTGCAGTCGTCAATTCAATCCCCTTGAATCTGGACTCATTTAAGGTAATCTCGAGTAGACCAACTTCAAAATTCTCTATTGGATCTACTTTCGGATCCTCTTGTGAATCCTTCTCAAACTCTTCGGGATCCTCTTGATTCACATGGTGAAGTCGCTCCACACACAACTGTGCATATGAGATTCTTCCCATACATATTCTGCTTCCACCTTGGGATAGTCCGGAAATGAATACATCAAAGTCCAGATCCTATAATTGTCCAAGATCGGAAACTCTTCTCGCTCGAGTTTCTAGAACAATCGATCAAGCCTTTCAATGTGTCCATTGACTCTATAAATTGGTTTATATTCAATCTCTTGAATTTCCTCCCTTAGCTGGTTCTGTCGCACTTCGCGATGAGTTAAGGTAGTAATAGTCAATGCCATCTATAAATTAAATAAGTCAGTACAAAACCAACTTACCAGTATAAAACCGGTTTAATTCAATTTATACAAACATAGAACTAACATTATTAATCAAGAAAAATAAATTTTTTCGATTTTCAGGAGTCTAAGTCAACTGGCCCATTAGACTGGTCGATTAGGAAACCTTATTCTGAACTTTATTCAGTGTCCTCATTAGAACTAATCTAATTGAACTGGGATGCCTAACCTTTGTTCTATTTGAGTTTATTTAAGTCAATCTCAGACTTATTAATCAAACTCAGGTCCATTTGATCAAACCAATGTCTACTGGATTAAGTTTGATCTATTAGAACAAATTTAATTAATTTAGTTAAACCCACTAATGGTTTAAATCATAGATCGGGTCAAATTGGACCAAACTAATATAGTCAAACTAGTCTATTTAAATCAACTAATGCTTTAAACTAGCTCTTGGTCTGATTGGATCAAATTGATCTGGTTGAACCAATCAATGATTTAAACTAGAACTATGTCTTATTAAACCAAAACTGATCTGATTAAATCAACTAATAGTTTAAACCAAACTTGGGTAACAAAAAACCCAATTCGACGGTCTGACTTGGATCAAAAATAGATCCGGTTCAATGAACCATTAAATAATATATATCATATATTATTTTTCTTTTCCGTTTTCTTACGTTTTGATTTTATAAAGAAAATGTGCATGCAGATAACTTTTCTTTTTTTTTATTACAAAAAAACTTTAATTACTGTGCATGCACGAAGAAACCATTCGTCTTCTTCGTCTCTTTCACCACACGCCTTCATGCCTCACGAACCGTGATGAACGCAGTCGTCAACAACAGCTGCCAATCGCCGGCATCCTGGGGCAGTTGCCGACCCTTTCTAACGTCGACCACCCTTGGCCCAACGTAGTTGTCGGTGTATGCTTACACAGAAACAATGAGAGTCGGCCCATAGTCGCATTGGAGGCCACGGGTGCATCCCCGGCCAACCGGGGTGCCCTCGTCAGTGTCGGAAAAAAATCGCCAATGACCTTCCACCATACGAAGCCCGACTTCGATGGAAATCACGATGTTGTTGCATTTTTTTTGACCCAATGCAGCACTGTTCACAACAACAATGTTTCTACGGGTGAGCGGCACTATCACTGACAGCATCCCTCTTTCGAGAGGTTATCCCCAACGACACAAACCAAATTCCTCTTCTGTGAATGGATAAATCAATCTTGAATGTTCTTCACCCCTCTTACAATCTTGTGCATATAGACGAACCTTGCACAGAGACCTTTCATATATGGGACAAACTCATTCTCATTGACTTTACACAAAACTTGCACACAGCAAGCCCCTATTGTCTTCTTTGACTTTGATCTTGTCCGAGAGTCGAGATGACAGGCGTTGAGGATGTGGCGCTCCTGTTGGCCGTGCGTGGACCTCCGATGAGACTAGCCTGCAAGCACAAAAGCATCAGTGCCGAGCCAGGGAGTGGTTCCCTGGTGATGGCCCTCCGACTCTCAAGTCAGATCTCTGGCGAAGCAGCAAGCAAGTAAAGAAATGAAAGTGACAGCGTAACTGTAGCTACAGTAGAATGAACCTACCTTCGTCGAAGCCCATGGGGTCCTTATATAGGGCTCCCAAGAGACGCGTGCATGCTTCCCAAGGCATGCATGCTCCTCAAATCATACCTTGAAAGGACGTGTCAGGAAAACATGCCTGATGTCATACCTCAACAATCCGAGCATATCCCTGACGTGAAAGTGGAAGCTTCCACCGTACGATTCTGTCTAACCATGCCGCCAGCCGTGCCGTCTGTCGACGACACTGGTTCCTAGGAAGATATTCCCAGCTACTCCTTTTGTCTGTTACTAGTCCGAGCGGGAGAGTACCGAGCAGGAGAGCCGCTCAGCCGATCTGTGTCTGTCAGATGGCTACTCTTCCTAGCGGTCGAGTGGAAGAGCCACTCGGCTAACTGCCGGTGTCCTGGTGCTGCCATCTCTAGGGCCGAGCGGGACAACCGCTTGGCCGCTATACGATTGATCTAACCCTTGTCGCCGAATGAGGGAGTCATGTCTCTGCGTTGCAGGATCCGGGACCTGGTGAGAGTCCGAGCGGGACGGCCGCTCGGCACATGCTTCGGCGATGGACTTCTCTAAGCGTCGGAAGCTCGGTACCTGGCCGAGCCGTAGTGATGTTTGTTGGTGCAACCTTAGGTCAAGGTTGACCTGGTTGACCTGACTCGAGTTGACCTGACTCGAGTTGTATTTTGATGTTTGACAAGAATAGAAAAGTTCTATTCTGATGGTTGACGAGAGTAGAAAAGTTATATTCTGATATTTGACAGAATACAAACTTGGGAGATTGTGGGTGCAATCTTTGGTCAAGGTTGACCTGGTTGACCCGAGGTGAGTCGACCTGATTCTGGAAAGTCCTGGTGAGTGAAGCCAGGCAAGGGAAATCCAGATAGGTCAAGGTTGACCAGACATCTGGTGAAAAGTCCAAGCAGGGAGCTTGGCACGAGAAAAGTCCAAGTATGGAGACTTGGCACGGAGAAGTCCAAGTATGGAAGCTTGGCACATGGGAAGTCGGAGAGGGCTCGGTAGCTCGTTCTCCGGACTGAGGTCAGAGAGGGCTCGGGAGCTCGTTCTCTGGACCGGATGTGGAAAGTCCTGGTGAGTGAAGCCAGACAGTCGGAAAGTCCTAGTGAGTGAAGCTAGGCAGTTGGGAAGTCCTGGTGAGTGAAGCCAGGCAAGGGAAAGTCCTGGTGAGTGAAGCCAGGCAGTGGGAAAGTCCTGGTGAGTGAAACCGGGCAGATTGGAAATCCTGGTGAGTGAAGCCAGGTGAAAACCCTAGTGAGTGAAGCTAGGTGAAAGTCCTGGTGAGTGAAGCCGGGCAAGGGAAAATCCAGATGGATCAAGGATGATCGGACATCTGGTGTTGAGAAGGTCAAGTAGGTCAAGGGAGTGACCGGATACTTGACACGAAGAGAAAAGTCCAAGTGGGTCAAAGGGATTGACCGGACACTTGGTGGGGAGTCTTAGCAGGTCAAGGGAGTGACCGGATGCTAAGCATGATGTACCAACAGGTCAAGGTTGACCGGATGTTGGTTTAGGAGACTTGGGACTTGGTTTGGGCAAAATTGCTCGGATCGTCCGCATCGATCAGTTGATACGTTGTGTATCCGATCGGTCCGGTGACCAATCGATAACAGAAGGCGATCATGGTTCTGTGGGCTTACTGATCGGTCTGGGGACCGATCAGCATGGAGCCTGATCGGTCCCCGGGACCGATCAGGGACGCTACCACCTGAGGTGGGATCGGTCCAGGGACCGATCAGATTCCACACAGAGAGTTGGGCAACTCTCTGTGAAGCCTTCTGATCGGTCTGGGGACCGATCAGCACAGGACCTGATCGGTCCCCACGACCGATTAGGCAAGGCCCAGACCGATCAGGGTGAAGCCTGATCGGTCTGGATCTAGCCGTTGTGAGAAACAATGGCTAGGTTCTTCGTCTTCTGTCTTCGTTGCAGGTTCTTCGCAGGCACAGGTAATATAAAGAGGTTGAGGGCTACAGGGCTGAGTCTCTCTTCTTCCTCTCCTTCTTCTAGCTTGTTGCTGCTTGCGATCTGAGCTTTGTTTGAGCTCTCCCCAGTAAGCTTCGTGTGAGCTTCCAGTCGACGGTCAGCTGCTGCTGTTGTCCGAGAAGTTGTTGCTTCACAGGCAGTCGACGAGAAGGCGAGTTAGTGTTTGTACATTGTCCTTGTCTTTCTACTTGTATTTCTTGTACTCCTTCTTGTTGTTGCAAGTTTTGTGGCGAGGTTTCTCCACCCAGAAGGAGTTCATATTAGCCGGTTTTCCGGGGGCTCATCCACCGACGGATTGACTGGACTCGTCCACCTTACGGACACGCCAAGGAGTAGGAGCCCTAATCTCCGAACCTCGTTACATCCTTGTGTTAAGGTTTGGTTTTCTTCTCTTTCGTTTCTTTGTTGTATTTTCCGCTGCGCTAACTTTGATTTGTAGAAAGAAACGAGTAATTTGGGGTGGCTATTCACACCCCCCCTCTCTAGCCGCGATCATCGATCCCAACAAGTGGTATCAGAGCGAGGTTGCTCTTCGTCGGATTAACACCCGGAGGAGCACAAGCTAGAGAATGGATCGACTCGGAGAAGACATCACGATTCCACCCTTCTACGAGTGCTGCGACTTCGCGTATTGGAAGGTAAGAATGAAGTATTTTCTTATGACTAACCTAGCAAATTGGAATTGTGTACAAGTAGGTTTTATTCCTCCGATGGATAGAAAGGGAGAACCTCTCAAGAAAAAGAAGTGGACGAAAGATCAAATCCACCAATCCACAACCAACGACGAGGTAACGAAAATCCTTGAATTTTCATTACCTAGTGATATCTTGTGTAAGATAGGTGGATACAACAATGCCAAGGAGTTGTGGAACAACTTGGCTAAATTCCATGAGGAGAGCTCCAATTTAAGTCATGAAGAGGAGTCAAGTGAGCCAAGTAGCTCACATCATGGAGGTAAGGAATTAGAAGTTGAGGGCTACTCAACATCTATGGAAGAAGAGGATGAGAGTTCTTCTTCAAGATTGGTGCAAGAAGAAGCTTCTACCTCCGGAAGGGATGAGAAAGAGAGCCTTCATCCATCCTCAACCCTAGGTAACTTAAGCATTGTAATTTCAAATAAGTTACATATAATATGCTTTGAGTGTAGGGAATTTGGGCACTACAAGAGTAAGTGTCCAAGGAGGGTTAGGAAGACTCCACTGGCACCAAAGATCAAGGGAGCCGGAGTCCCGACACGCAAAGGCAAGGAGCACGTGGTATGCTTCCAATGCAAGCGAAGGGGACATTATCGGAGTCAATGTCCAAGGGGGAGGCAACCTCACAAGGACAAGGGATGCACATCGATAGGGGGAGCTAAGGCAAACCCTAAGGTACCTTTTAAGGCACACTATTGCAATTCAAATAAGAAACATGCTAGTAGTTTTATTGCTATTGCAAATAATGATGAGCATGTTAACAATAGAAAACCATATGTGTGCTTAGGTGCTAAACATGTTAGCTTAGATAAGGATAATACTAGAAATGTCAACCCTAGGATTAACTCATCTAAGGCTAAGGAGAACCTAGGTAGAAACCCCAAGACAACTAGACATATGCCTAGGAACACCTCAAGAAAGAATGATAAATTAAAACTTGAGGTTTTAGAGAAAGAAAATAAAGTCTTGAGGTCAAGACTTGACACTCTAGAAAAGGCCCTAAAGAATTTAGAGAAGTCAACTCTAGGGTCTAAGGGTCAAATTTCAAAGCCCAAGGACAAGAAAGGTTTGGGTCACAAACCTAAGTCCCAAATGGTCAAGTCCACCTATCAATAATGTTCCATTCGATTATGGAACAAAACCTAGGGCTAGGAAGACCAACACCAAGGTCACAAGGGGAGTCACCCCTAGAGTTGATCTTGATGAGTCCCAAATGGCCAAGGCTTTAAAGCCTAAGAGAGCCATTAGGAGGGTTGCTAGGGAAGTTATCCCTAGTGAATATTTAGTGAACCCAATGAGCTCTAATAGGTATTGGGTTCCTAGGAGCATCTTCTCTACCCCATAGATGGGTTAGAGAGTGTCAACTCCGATTAGAAGGGTAGTTAACCCAACTTTGAGGAAATTGACACTCAAGGAACATTTTCAAGGTTTTGTGAATCTTTGAAAATGAAATGGATTTATCATTTACTCCTTGAAGAGTAAATTGTGTCATATTTGAAAAAAAAAATATCGACTTTAATCTTTATTGGCACAAGTTAGGAAAACCTAGAGAAATACCAAGTTGGGGTCTTGGTACTCTCTTAGGAATTTAAGACAATCTAGGCCTTAATTAAAAAGGTGCTATTCTTGAGGAAATATGAAATATGCCAATATTTGAGGATATACTTAATGTTAAGTGGCATAAATTAATCAAGAAAAATAGGAATGCCAACTTAGGTTTGGGCATTTTCTTGAAGCACTTTGAGCAATCTAGGTTTAGATTTTAAGTTAGCTAAGGTGTTAAGGATACTTAGATAGGTAATCTAGGTATTTTATTTGTGCTAACTTACCATGGTTGTTTGTCATATGCCATGCCATGACATCATGTTTAACTTATTATCATTCGAAATGTCATGATCATGCTTAGGCTAATTATATGTCATGCTTATTTTAAGTTTTATACTTTATGCCATGACATCATGAAATTGGAACATGCTTCTATTTATGACATCATTTTATGCCATGTCATCATCTCTTGCATTAATAATCAATGAAATTGATTTAAGGATAAGAACACAATTTGATATTGAGATCAAATTGGTGTTTAGAAAATACATGAGAACTTAGCCTAAGTTGACCTAAACCCATATCTCACATCAAAATTGACTTGGATGTGTTTGATACACTTTAGATGTGTGTGAGATATTAGGATGATGAGTTAGGATCAAGGTGCATAGCTCTTGTACCTAGATGAGCTTAATTCTAAATTGAGGATCATAGGGAAAGCATTTGTACAAGTCATGTACATTTAGCCCTAAGATTATGGTCCTAAATTAAAAGGTTTAAAATCATTTTGAAATTGATTTGAAAAACCTTGATGAAGCCATTTTAGTGATAGCATTCATCATTGAACATTGTAATACAAAGTTGACTTAACTTTGAACTATTTCAAAGTTTTTGAACTTTGTATCAAGATTTGAAAATGGAAGTTATTTTCATCGAAAATTATTTTTCCATGATAGTATATGTTATGAGGAATGTATCCTCAAAATTTTATAATTTTTGGAATTTTCTGTAATTTTGTAGGGGTTTCTGAATTTCGGGAGGAAGAAATTCAGAAATCAGAAATCAGACGTGTGTGACCGATCAGGAGGTTCCCTGATCGGTCCAGGGGATGCTGGATCGGTCACTGGACTGATCCAGGGAAGTGTGGATCGGTCTGGTGACCGATCCAGTAAAGGCTGGGCATGCCAAAATGCTGATTTTTGACTGTGTTGTCTGAAATTTCAGCTGAAAGTTAAAACACAGTTTGTGTTTTGGATTTCTAAAGGTTTGAAACTCTCCAAGACATTGTTGGTGCAATAGTCAAGGGGGAGTTGACCTTTAGGGGGAGTTTTTACCTATTAATCAAGGGGGAGTTGACTTTTAGGGGGAGTTTTTACTCTAAAGACTTGAGTGATATGAGATTATCACTAAGTTGATTGTTGACTTTAGTATCAAGGGGGAATTTAAGGGTTTCAATGAAAGGTATGTGACTTTCATTAGGAAGAAACTTTTGACCTTGATTCACTCTTTTTGATGTGTGTCAAAAAGGGGGAGAATGGGAGAATGTCCAAAGAATGTTCAAGGAAGAACATTAGAGTTTGGGGAGAATGTTCAAGGAAGAACATTGGAAAACCTAAGTTAGGTTATCGGGTTAACCTAACTTGATTATGGTTTTTGTCAAACATCAAAAAGGGGGAGATTGTTGGTGCAACCTTAGGTCAAGGTTGACCTGGTTGACTTGACTCGAGTTGACCTGACTCGAGTTGTATTTTGATGTTTGACGAGAATAGAAAAGTTCTATTCTGATGGTTGACGAGAGTAGAAAAGTTATATTCTGATATTTGACAGAATACAAACTTGGGAGATTGTGGGTGCAATCTTTGGTCAAGGTTGACCTGGTTGACCCGAGATGAGTCGACCTGATTCTGGAAAGTCCTGGTGAGTGAAGCCAGACAAGGGAAATCCAGATAGGTCAAGGTTGACCAGACATCTGGTGAAAAGTCCAAGCAGGGAGCTTGGCACGAGAAAAGTCCAAGTATGGAGACTTGGCACGGAGAAGTCCAAGTATGGAAGCTTGGCATATGGGAAGTCGGAGAGGGCCTCAGAGCTCGCTCTCCTGACCGAGGTCGAGAGGGCCTGGAGCCTTAATGAGTGAAAGTAGACGGTGGAAAGTCCTAGTGAGTGAAGCTAGGCTTGGGAAGTCCCGTGAGTGAAGCCGGGAAGGGAAAGTCCCTGTGAGTGAAGCCAAGGAAAGTCCCGTGAGTGAAACCGCAGATTGGAAATCGTGAGGCAGTGTGAAACCCTAGTGAGTGAAGCTAGGTGAAAGTCCCGTGAGTGAAGCCGGCAGGAAAATCCAGATGGATCAAGGATGACCTGGACATCTGGTGTTGAGAAGGTCAAGTAGGTCAAGGGAGTGACCGGATACTTGACACGAAGAGAAAAGTCCAAGTGGGTCAAAGGGATTGACCGGACACTTGTGGGGAGTCTTAGCAGGTCAAGGGAGTGACCGGATGCTACATGATGTACCAACAGTCAAGGTTGACCGGATGTTGGTTTAGAGACTTGGGACTTGGTTTGGGCAAAATTAGCTCGATCGGTCTCCGCATCGATCAGCTGATACGTTGTGTATCCGATCGGCCCGTGACCAATCGATAACAAAATGTAAGGCGATCATGGTTCTCAGTTACCGATCGGCCCGGGGACCGATCAAGATGGAGCCTGATCGGCCCCCGGACCGATCAGGACGCTACCACTGAGGTGGGATCGGTCCAGGACCGATCAGATTCCACGCAGAGTTGGGCAACTCTCCGTGAAGTTTTCGATCGGTCCGGGACCGATCAAGACAGACCCGATCGGTCCCCACGACCGATTAGTAGGCCTGCACCGATCAGGGTGAAGCCTGATCGGTCTGGATCTAGCCGTTGTGAGTAACAATGGCTAGGTTCTTCGTCTTCTGTCTTCGTTGCAGGTTCTTCGCAGGCATAGTTTTCCGGGGGCTCATCCACCGACGGATTGACTGGACTCGTCCACCTTACAGACACGCCGAGGAGTAGGAGCCCTAATCTCCGAACCTCGTTACATCCTTGTGTTAAGGTTTGGTTTTCTTCTCTTTCGTTTCTTTGTTGTATTTTCCGCTGCGCTAACTTTGATTTGTAGAAAGAAACGAGTAATTTGGGGCGGCTATTCACACCCCCCTCTCTAGCCGCGATCATCGATCCCAACAATGTTGGTCCGACAATTCCTTGATTCGACCGGACGTGTAGGTTGGCCAGTCGGACGATGATCCAAGAACATTGACTGCCCTGATCCCGACCTTCCACGTGGCCATGACCCTCTCCCGGGTGGGCCCCATCATACCACCGGATCACGTGCCTTCCCCTCAAGTCTAGTCGAAGGAGGTTGCAAGTCCGACTAATTGGACAAGTAGTCTGATGTCCGATTGGCCAATATACTGGTTGGATGCCGATCGACCCGTGTAGGACTGATCTTCCTGTGCCGATCAACGCTCTGAGCATTTGTACTTGGAGATTTTTCCCTCAGCATTCTCGGAGGGGCGTGAATCGGGTGGTCAATGCTGATGTCACCCGAATCACCCCGGCATTTGTGTAAATCATCCCCATTAATGCTGAGCGCATAGCCACGCCCGATAAGGGTGCTCATTAAATGTCTTCCTGTAAGCGAGCGCCACGTGGCACTGTCGTTGTCACCGCACGATCGAAGTGACAGGGGTGATGTGACGTTTGGTGATTCAAATTCAACGGTTGGATCTGTAATTTGGATTCTGTGCCCTAGATCGGACGGCTCCGGACGGTCGAACCCAATCTTTATAAAGTCGTAGTGTTGGCTTCTGTTCTATCGCTGGCGTCTTCTTCGTGTGCTCCGGCGATACTGCTTGTGTCCAGTGCTCCGACGAACCTCGGCTTCTCCCCTCAGCGATCCCCTTCTGTAAGCTCTTCGATCTTCCGCCTGCCTGGTTCTTTTCCTTTCGTTACTTTCCCACTTCTTCTTTAGTGTTTTCCCGTTCCCTTTTTCGTCCATCTCCCTGTTATCTTGTTTTTCGACGATGGCTAGTTTATCGTAGTCGTCGGACCTTGCTCCCGACCTGTGATACACCACCATGGAAACCTGATTTGATGCAGGCAACGTAGTGAGCCTCATAATGCCTTCGACATTCCCTCTGACCATGAAATTGTCTTGGCCTCTCCGTCCGATCGACCAAATGACCCGTCGATCGACACGATCTGCCTGTTCAGAGACCAATTTGTGGTCGGTCTCTGATTTTCGATCCATCCATTCATAACTGAAGTTTGTAATTATTTTCGTGTCCCTCTCCCCAAGCTCGTCCCTAACTCCTTCCGTCTTCTGTGTGGTGTTTTCATGCTGTTCTGGCTGCACGACATCCCGTTTACTCCACAAGTGTTTCATTATTTCTATTATCCCAAGCAGTCCAAACTGGGCACCTACGCATCTTCCAATCTTGGGTCGGCCTGGTCTTTTTTGACAAAATGCCTACTTCTAATAAATACTGGAAGGAGTACTTCTTTTTCCTGAGACTCCCCGAGTGGCCGAACTTTCGCACAACCTGGCAAGTCGGGCTTCCACCTCAGCCAGATTTGAAGAAGTACAAGACCCGACCGGAATACCTCCATGTGGCGAACATGCTATCTAACCAGAAATTTGACATCAACAATGTAGGGTGATCAGTGGCCGGCTTGAAGGGAGTTGGATAGACAGCGCCCCCAAATCGATTGATCTTCCTACACTTGTTAGTATGCGCAGCGGAATATACAAAACAAACAAGCTAAAGGAAATTAAACTAAAGACAAGAAAGAATGCAAACCAAGCTACACGATCATTTAATCGGAGATAAAGCTCCTACTCCACGGCTGTCCGTAAGGTGGACGATCCCGATCCGTCGGTGGATGACTCCCCGGAAAACCTCCGGATAACTCGTGTAGCTCCTTGTGGGTGGAGAAACCTTGCCACAAACTCTCACCAAGGATTCTTGAGAAGCTAGGGCACTGGTAGACTACTAATAGGGGTTAACCACCTCTATTTCGTCAACTTTAACCAAGCTTCCAATACTTGGTTATATAGACCTCGGGTTCAAAAACCCCGCCTACCAGTCGACTGCCAAAACATGAAGTCGACTGCCCTTTGTGGAAATTCGACCGTTGCAGCCCAACGGCTCGATACCAACCCTCTGTTCGCTCTCAGTCGATTGCACCAGTCGACTGCATCAGTCGACTGATGAAACCACCAGTCGACTGCTACAGTACTGCTACAGTGCTGCTACAGTGCCGCTGCAGTAACCCTAACTCTAGAATTTTACCCCCGAGTACATTCACTCAACACTCATTCTCGCCCGACCAACCTAGACCTAGCTTTCTAGTCTCCTCCATCAGCTTTGCGTCCCTCAGATGTCTCCCCATCCTTCACGTCTTACCTTCTGGAGCTTCCATCAGCTTTGTTATTGTTGTCGGGTCTTCCTTTGCCAAGAGGTCGCTCCTCCGGGACTTCATCCATTACCAAGTCACACTTGGACTTACATTGCCAAGACTACATGCTTGGACTTACACCGCCAAGACTCATCCTTGGACTTTCCTCCTTTGCCAAGATCATACCTAGACTTTCCTTGTTGTACCTGTATCTTGCACACTCACAATGCATATCAATACAACAATAAACTTAACTTAAACTTTTGCCCAAACATCAAAACTTAAGGTGCCCAGATTGCTCCAACAAACAAGCTATTGTCGGAGGGTGTTTTGTACATGTTCGGGTTGAGCCCGATCTGAACGAAGCTCCTGAGCAGCCTAGGTATGAAATTTCTCAGCATTCTTCCCTTGAGTCTAACTGATTCTTTCCTTCTTTTGCAGCCAACATCATGATGCGCGCTCGGGCGGCCGGTCTGATGAAGCTCAAGCAGGCTGAGATCGAGGTAGCTGCGGCAAAAGAGATGGAGAGCCTTGGGTGACTCCGGTCGGCTCTCATGAAGGCGAGAGCGAGGCGATGCTAACTGAAGTAGAAGGCGCCGCCAATCGGACGCCCCACACTGAACCGACTGTGGACCCACTCCCTCCTAAGTCGCAGCCTGCCACCCAAGTTGAAGGCTCGGGGTCCTCTGGTGAGGTTCCTCTATCCAGGCGCAAGAGACGTCGCATGACCACCCCGTCCCGTTCGTCTACTTCGGTAGTGCGTTCTCCTGAGCGGGGTGGCACCTCTTCTCCGGTAGTTCCTGGGACAGTCGAGGCCATTTCTTTCGATCGGACCCCCTCACTGGGCGATTTGACTTCGGATCCGATCATAGCCCAGCCGATCGCGTCTCTTCCTCTAGCTCGGCGCAGGATTCTACGATCCGACATTCTTCCAGCTTCAACCAGTCAGTCTTTTGGTCCCGTGATGTCGGTTCAATTAGCCCCGAGCGGCCGTCGATCCGTAACGACCATTCTCCACCTCTCAACGGAGGAGTTCCTAGTGGCCGGCGATCAACCACAACTTTCAAACATCAGATACTCATCCGCGGGCCGCTCACTAAGGTTTGGGAGGAGGCTAGAGCACGCGCCGCAATAATGATGCCCGAGTTACTTGCCAACAACCACATGCAAATGTCCACCGGGGTATGTATGTAATGTTCAATTTGTGATTTTACCTCCATTCAATACTAACGCTTTTCAGCTCTGTGGCAGTACTGGGTGGAGAGCGTGGCGATGTGCAACCACTTGACGTTTGTGGAGGAGGAGTTGAAGAAGCTCAAGATCTATGGGGGAGCCTATTCCTCCCAGGGGCCATCTGTTGCCCAATTGTAGGTCGATCTAGAGAAGGCCACTAAACTCTTGGAGGCTGAGCGGAAGAAGTTTGCCGATCAGGCCATTATGCTGGGCCAGCTCGAGTCTCAAATAAAAGCTTACGACCACAAGATCGAGTTGGCCACCAACAGGATGAACCGAGCCATAGCCGACCTGAAATTGAAAAACCAGGATGCTCGGAATCTTGCTCAGAAGCTCAAGGGGCTTGAAGACAACTTGGTCGTTGAACGAGACGGCCGATTGGCCGAAGTGGCTTCGCTCCGAGGTTAACTGAAGACCCTTGAAGAAGCTTTGGAGACCACCCGCTCTTCTCTGGTAACTTACCAGGCGGATGAGCCAAACCACTTCAAGACTATGAAGCAGGCATACCTCCGCTCAGACCAGTTCCTTGACAAGGCAGTCAAGCAGATCATCTGATCGTTTGAGCTAGCCATCAACACGATGCTTAGCCAGCTGAAGACGAATGACCACATCTCCGAAGCCCTGTCCGATAGTGACGTTAACCGCGTCCAGCTCCTCGACTCCATACTTGATGAAGCTTTTGACTACATTGAGTGAGCGAGGAGTGTAGGAAATTTTTTTTGTTAAGTCTTGATTGTATCCCCGTCGTTCGACGGTACCCTTCTTGTTAATGAAATGCATGCTCGCTTGTTGTAGCGCAGCTTCTCTTTTCCATGTTTGCTGGCAGTCTTCCCAACCGGGGGTAGTCATTAGTTATATAATCCCACACGGACGACCCCTCCGCGGGTTTAAGCCGCCATTTGACTTCGGGAATTTATCAGGTTTTTACCTTTGGGGTTTAAGGTCACTGCTCGACCGTCGATGGAGACCTGAGTTTAACATCGTCACTCGACGATTTGACGAAGACTCGGGTTTAAGGTCGCCGCTCAACCGTCAGTGGAGACTTGGGTTTAACATCATCGCTCGATAATTTGATGAATACTCAGGTTTAAGGTCGCCGCTCGACCGTCGGTGGAGACCTGGGTTTAACATCGTCGCTCGACGATTTGATGGAGACTCGGGTTTAAGGTCGCCGCTTAACCGTCGATGGAGACATGGGTTTAAGGTCACCGCTCGACAGTTCGATGGAGACTCGGGTTTAAGGTCGCCGCTCGACCGTCGGTGAAGACCTGGGTTTAACGTCGCCGCTCGACGGTTCGATAGAGAATCAGGTTTAAGGTCACCGCTCGACCATTGGTGGAGACCTGGGTTTAACGTTGTCGCTCGACTGTTCGATGGAGACTCGGGTTTAAGGTCGCCACTTGACCATCGGTGGAGACCTGGGTTTAACGTCGCCGCTCGATGGTTTGATGGAGACTCGGGTTTAAGGTCGCAGCTCGACCGTAGATGGAGATCTAGGTTTAATGTCCCCGCTCGACAGTTTGATGAAGACTCGGGTTTAAGGTCACCGCTCGACCGTCGATGGAGACCTAAGTTTAACGTCGCCTGTTATGATTCCACAAGTGCACGGATTCATCATCAGTAATAAAGATTATCGATCCCACGAGGATTGGTTATAAGCACTAGCAATGATTCACTTAGGATTAACTAAACTACCGATGGTTGTAAGTTATCTAAAGAAAAGAGATTGGGAAGTGGAGATGAGAACTAGTGAAGAGAGAGTAATTAACTTGGTTTATGAAGAGTTCTAGGAGTTCGGTTTCATTGTAGTAGTATTGATGTATCACTTTCTATCCTTTACCCATTGTCCGTCAACATGCATTCGCCGGAAGATAAAGCAACCATCCTTAAGTACTAAATAGAGAAGATCCCTGTGAAATCTTGTTATGGTTAACCCCTGTCACTAGGGTGCCTCGGTAGATCACAAGAATGCAACTCTAATTGATGTCATTAAGGATAGAAATAAGGGCTTGGTTTGGTCTCTTACTTCCTTATGGAGAAGTTGTCTCTCCTTTCAAGGAAATACCCTAGATGTCCGTGAACGGGTTACCCTTGTCACTAGGGCTCCTCGGGTATACGATCTAGGATACTCTCTCTATAATGTTAGCAATTCCTACACAATCAACTAATACGATATGGAAATCTAGCAACAAGTCTCATGCATAGTAGATGAAACAAAGGAAGCGAAATCATCCAATGAATAAAGGCATAAATATGAGTCTTACATCAAAACCAATCCACAACTACTCTCTAATCCTAGAACAAGGAATCTACTCCATAGACGCTAGAGAAAAACCCAAAGACATAATGTAATCAAGCATACAATCCTCAAACAAGAAGAGGGAAAGAGAAAGGATGCTTATCCCACGACGACGAGTTATCTTTGGATCCAATCCTTTGCTTCTGGAGTTGATGTGGTGATGAAGGATCATTGGACGAAGGTCCTGGACAGTGTGGAACGACACCAAGGTAATTCTCCCTTTAACGGCTCACTTTCTTTTTTCCCGAGGAGAAGGGTTAGAACCCTTTTTATAGGCTAGGGTACGGCACCGCGACACGGCTGTGCAGATGTGGCACGACCGTGCCTTCTTTTGATTCTGGTCGTGCTGCACGGCTGTGCCAATTGGCACGACCGTGTGGATCTAGGGCTCGGCTCCTGGGACACGATCGGTCAGGATCGCACGACCGTGTATGGCTTTGCTGTTGTCGTGGGGGGGGGGGCGACCGTCCAGATTTGCATGGCCATGCACAGATCCACCTCTGTTTAGTTGCACGGCCGTGCACTGTCCTTCCTCTGTTTGGCCACACGGTCGTGCGAGGTTGCACGACCGTGTTCTCTGCCTCGTTCCGGTGCGTCGACAATCGCTGTTTTTGCTCTGAAAGTTATCCCTGTCAACACAAAATCAGACAAAGAGCAGATCTCCAAACAAAAGAGTATTTATGATGAGTATATGATAAAAGAGATGATCATGTAAAGAATATATACGCATAAAGAAAGTAAATGTGGGTTAAAACATGCATAAATGATCATAATATTTACGCACATCACACCAATTGGCACGACCCTTTCTTTTCTCTCCTCGGAAAAAATCGCACGACCCGTGCCTCCTTCTTCTCTGCCTTGATCATACGGTCGTGCCAATTGGCACAGCCCATGTCTCCTTCTTCACTGGTGGTCTTACACGAACGTGCCAATTGGCATAGCCCATGCCCTTCTTTTCTCTGAACAGGCCACTCAGTCGTGCAAGGTTGCACGACCAATGGCCTTTGTCCCCTTGTCAGCTTTACACGGCCGTGTGGGGTCACACGGTCGACTCCCTTAAGTGCACGGTGACTCGCCTTTCACCATTTTGGCTCCTCTGACGCTTTCACGCTCATGAAATGCTCACGGTTAGCTCATGGAGACTATGCACATCCTAAAAATGAATGCCCAAAAATCTAAAAAAAAAAATATAATAACAGTACTCAACTGAACTTACTAGAGAAATAAAACAATAAACGGAATAATAAACTAAAATGAAAAACCTTTGGGTTGCCTCCCAAGAAGCGCTTGTTTTAGGTCTTTAGCTCGATCCCGTTTCAGTTAGTGTGGACTAAACCCATGGAAGCACGACTCTCCTCCTAGGGTTAATGCTCCAGTCTGCACCTTTAGTTTCACTCATGCAGGATAAATGTACTTCTTATTGCTCACTGGAGGGGACCTCTCTTGGAAAATGCACTCCTCAACTATGTGTATATTCATCTTGCTAGAATTTCCCTGAGAAGAGGAGACGCAGTTAGAAGAATCAGATAAATCAAATTCTAACCTTTCTTTGCCGATCTCCAAGGATAACTTGTGACTTTTCACATCAATGAGAGCTCCAGCGGTGGCAAGGAATAGTCTCCCAAGGATGATTGGTATCTTGGGATCCTCCTCCATATCCAAAACAATGAAATCTGTGGGAATGATGCATCCGTCTACTTCTACTAGCACGTCTTCCACTATTCCTATTGGGTATCTACATGAATGATCAGCTAATTACAATGTCATATTAGTCAGTTTAATATTTTGGAGTCCTAGCTTCTTACATAACGAGTACGGAAGTAGGATGACGCTGGCTCCCAAGTCACAGAAAGTTTTCTGTATGAGTTCAGAACCAATTTTACAAGGTATGGTAAAACTCCCTGGATCCTGAAGTTTCGGTGAAATATTTGCCATAAGTAGAGTGCTACAATTTTCCATTAATGCTACGGTCTCGAAGTCGCCCTTCTGCCTCCTGTTATATAAAATACCCTTTAAAAATTTTATGAACTTCGACATTTGGTGCAGTGCATCTATCAGAGGTACTTCTATGCAAATTTCCTTAATCTTCTTCAGGAATTGGTTGAACTCTTCATCCTTTTGGGATGTTATCAGTTTCTAAGGGAAAGGAATTGTCTGACTTTGTGAGGAAATTTGAAGAGTTCCTTCAACTTTCTTGGTGATCTCCTCTCTATCCATGTTCTGGATCTGATTGGGCATTAGGGGAGAGGGCTCTTCCTCTGAGTCGAGTCCTTTCTAAGTAGTGATTTGGGGGTCTCCCAAAGTTCGTCTGCTCCTCAGCTCGATGCGGTTACAGTGTTCCACCAGATTTATATCGGGCTTTCTTGGAAACGTTCCCTGTGCTCTTGAAAAGGACTGGACTATTGGGCTATCTGGCTGTCTTGCATCTTCTGATGTTTTTCGGAATTTTCCAGTCTTTGAGTCAATTGCTTGATCTCATTCTTCATCTCTTTTTGCTCTGAGAGGGCTTCTTCGATCATCTTTTCGATTCTGGACAGTTGTGAAGGTTGTTGTTGTTGATAAGTCTATTGTCCAGATGAGTAGCCCTGTTGCCCAGGTTGATAGCTTTGTTTTGCTGGTCCTTGGTCCTGATTATTTCGGTACAAAAAATTTAGGTGGTTCCTCCATCCAGGGTTGTATGTGTTGGAGTACGGATTGTTTTACTTTTGGTTGTAATTGACTATCGCATCGCATTGCTCAAGTTAGTTTATCTGTGCTTGTATGTCCCTAGGGGGCAAGTATCTTGAGCATAATCCGTACTTCCGTAAGTTTCACAAATACATACTATTGCATTGGCCATGTTGTTTCCCATGGCCTCAAACTTCTTGGTCAGAGCGTCCAGCTTTGCAGACATGAGTGTGACTACATCTACATCGAAATGTCCTAATGCCTTTATTGGATTCTCTGAGAAAAAACCACCAGATCTTTCGGTTGCCCACTGATGGTGGTTCTGTGTCACATTCTCTATGATCTCTTTAGCTTCATCAAGGCTCTTGTCATTAATGCTCCTCCTGTAACAGAATCGAGGGATACCTTTGTGTGATAGTTGATTCCATTGTAAAATGTGTGTAGAACCAACCATTTCTCAAGGTCATGATGGGACACTGTCTCAACATACTTTTGAATCTGTCCTAGACTTCAAATAATGATTTTGATTCTATCTGTTTGAAGCTTGCGATCAAATTCCTCATGTGGGCAGTTTTGTTTAGTGGGTAGAATTTGTCCAAAATTTCTACTCACACTGCTCCCAAGATGTTATGCTGTTTGCTGGAAGAGAATTTAGCCACTGCTTGGCTCTGTCTTTCAGGAAAAAACCAAAAAGAAGTAACCTTACTGATTCTGGAGGGACCCTATTCACTTTCATAGTACCGTAAATCTCGTAGAAAAGCTCTAAGTGATGATTTGGATCATCGTGCAGTCCTCCTCCAAATTGATTCTGCCGGATCATGTGGATTACTGCAGGCTTGATTTCAAAATTGTTAGGTTCGATTGGCGGTCGAGTGATGCTAGACCGAACCCCTTATGCATAAGGTGCTGCGTAATCCTTCAACAGTTTGTTAGCCATTTCTAAAGATTCTTGTTCGGCTTGAAATACTTTTTGTAAGTTTCTTCTTCTCAGGAAAGTCCTATCGATCTCTGAATCGAACGGTAGAAGTTGTCCTAAAAGATTAGCTCTTCACATGCAAAAACAAGATATGAAATATTTCGAGTGTAAAATTAAGCAAAATAAAATAAAATGAAATAAAGTAAAGAAAAGAGTTGAAATAATAATATTATTATTATTTTTAGTGTTTTAATAAAAATGAAGAAAATAAAGAAAAATAAAAATAAAAATAAAATTATTTATCTCTGAGATACAGAAATTTGGGAAAGGAGAAATAAAGAAAAAAAATAAATCTAGTCTAATCTAATATGATTTTTGCTAATGTTATAGACGCAGTCCCCAGCAACGGTGCCAAAAAATTGTTACGATTCCGCAAGTACACGGATTCGTTGTTAGTAATAAAGATTATCGATTCCACGAGAACTGTTATAAGCACTAGCAATGATTCACTTAGGATTAGCTAAACTATCGATGATTGTAAGTTATCTAAAAAAAGAGATTGGGAAGCGGAGACGAGAACTAGTGAAAAGAGAGTAATTAACTTGGTTTATGAAGAGTTCTAGGAGTTCGATTTTATTGTGGTGGTATTGATGTATCACTTTCTATCCTTTACTCATTGTCCGTCAACATGCATTCGCCGGAAGCTAAAGCAACCATCCTTAAGTACTAAATAGAGAAGATCCCTGTGAAATCTTGTTATGGTTAACCCCTGTCACTAGGGTGTCTCGGTAGATCACAAGAATGCAACTCTAATTGATGTCATTAAGGATAGAAATAAGGGCTTGGTTTGGTCTCTTACTTCCTTATGGAGAAGTTGTCTCTCCTTTCAAAGAAATACTCTAGATGTCCGTGAACGGGTTACCCCTGTCACTAGGGCTCCTCGAGTATACGATCTAAGATACTCTCTCTACGATGTTAGCAATTCCTACACAATCAACTAATACAATATGGAAATCTAGCAACAAGTCTCATGCATAGTAATTGAAACAAAGCAAGCGAAATCATCCAATGAATAAAGGCATAAATATGAGTCTTACATTAAAACCAATCCACAACTACTCTCTAATCCTAGAATAAGGAATCTACTCCATAGACGTCGGAGAAAACCCCGAAGACATAATGTAATCAAGCATACAATCCTCAAACAAGAAGAGAGAAAGAGAAAATATGCTTATCCAACAGCGACGAGTGATCTTCGGATCTAATGCTTTGCTTCTTGAGTTGATGTGGTGATGAAGGGTCGCTGGACGGAGGTCCTGGACGGCATGGAACGACACCAAGGCAATTCTTCCTTTGACAGCTCGATTTTTTTTTTTCCGAGGAGAAGGGTTAGAACCCTTTTTATAGGCTAGGGTACGGCGTCGCGGCACGGCCGTGCAAATGTGGCACGGTCGTGCCTTCTTTTGTTTCTGGCCGTGCTGCACAGTCGTGCCAATTGGCACGACCGTGTGGATATGGGGCTCAGCTCCTGGGACACGGTCGTGCAGGATCGCACGATGGTTGCTGTCGTGGGGGGCACGACCGTGTAGGTTTGCACGACCATGCATGGATCCACCTTTGTTTGGTCGCACGGTCGTGGTAGAGTTACACAGTCGTGCACTGTCCTTCCTCTGTTTTACCACACGGTCGTGTGAGATTACACGGTCGTGTTCTCTGCCTCGTTCCGGTGCATCGACAATCGCTATTTTTACTCCGAAAGTTGTCCATGTCAACATAAAACTAAACAAAGAGCATATCTCCAAACAAAAGAATATTTATGATGAGTATATGATAAAAGAGACGATCATGCAAAGAATATATACGCATAAAGCAAGTGAATGTGCGTTAAAACATGCATAAATGAGCATAATATTTACGCACATCATCGTCGCTCGACGATTCAATGGAGACTCGGGTTTAAGGTCGTCGCTCGACCGTCGATAGAGACCTGGGTTTAACGTCGCTGCTCGATGGTTCGATGGAGACTCAGGTTTAAGGTCGCTGCTCAACCGTTGGTGGAGACCTGGGTTTAACGTCGCCGCTCGACAGTTTGATGAAGACTCGGGTTTAAGGTCACCGCTCGACCGTCGGTGGAGACCTGGGTTTAACGTCGACACTCGACGGTTCGATGGAGACTCAGGTTTAAGGTCGTTGCTCGACCGTCGATGGAGACCTGGGTTTAACGTCGCCGCTCGATGGTTCGATGGAGACTCGGGTTTAAGGTCGCCGCTCGACCGTTGGTGGAGACCTAAGTTTAACGTCGCCGCTCGATAATTTGATGAAGACTCGGGTTTAAGGTCGTCGCTCGACCGTCGGTGGAGACCTGGGTTTAACGTCGCCTCTTGACGGTTCGGGTTACCGTTCGACAAAGAATTTGGCAAACGTTTGCTTTTGCTTTCAGTCCTACACTTTAAAAGGTGCAAGGATATAGAAAATACATTAATTACATCAGCGCACCTCTCATCCGGCTCGGTATGATTGGAGATGGTTCGCGCTCCATGGATGCTCCAGTCACCTCCCGTCCTCATCCTTCAATTAATAGGCGCCCGAACGGAGCTTTTCCACGATCCTGAATGGTCCGACCCATGGGGCTTCCAACTTGGTGACGTCACTGACCGACTTAACCTTCTTCCACACAAAGTCACCGATCTGGAATGATCTTGGGATCACCCTTCGATTGTAGTTCTTCCTCATCCTCTGTCAGTAGGCCATCAGATGGACGACGACTTTAGCACATGCCTCATCCACCAAGTCCATCTCCGGGAGTTTCCGCTTTGCATTGTCCTTGTCATAGTATTGTATCTGGTCGGACTCTACTCCTACTTTAACAAGGACGACCGCTTCACCGCCGTACACGAAGTGAAAGGGGGTTGCTCCCGTTCCTTCTTTAGGAGTTGTGCGGATCGCTCATAACACACTGGGAAGTTCATCGACCCAACTTCCTCCAACATGGTCGAGCCAAGCCCGTAGGATTCGCAGGATCTCCCGATTGGCAATCTCAGCCTGTCCATTGCTCTGAGGGTATGCTACTAAGGTGAAGGCTTGTTGGATGTCATACTCCTCACACCACTCTTTGAGCTTCCGGCCGACGAACTACCTCTCGTTATCCGAGATGAGTCGGCGAGGGATGCCGAACCGGTAAATGATGTGCTGCCAAATAAATTTCTGAACCATATGCTCGGTTATTCTTGCCAGCGGCTCGGCTTCAACTCACTTGGAGAAATAGTCCACTAAAACAAGTAGGAACTTCCACTGACCGGTCGCCATAGGGAAGGGCCCCACAATGTCCATGTCCCATTGGTCGAATGGGCACGATACCGTGGAAGCCTTCATTTCTTTGGTCGGCCGATGCGAGAGGTTGTGGTACCTCTAGAAGGATAGGCAGGTGGCAATGGTCCGAGCGGTGTCTTCCTGTAAGGTCGGCCAAAAGTATCCGACCAAGAGGATCTTCCTTGCTAATGACCGGTCGCCCGGGTGTCCGTCACAAGATCCTTGATGCACCTCTCGTAGTATATAATCGGTGTCTTCCGATCTGACGCACTTGAGCAAAGGTCGGGAGAAAGCCTTCTTGTAGAGATGATCCCAGATCAGGGTGAATCGTCCAGCCCTTTTCCTTAGCAGCTGGGCTTCCTCCCGATCGGATGGTGTAGCTCTAGATCGTAAAAATTCTATCAACACAGTCCTCCAATCGCTCGGGAAGGTGAGTCCCTCCATCTGATCAATGTGGGCTACCAGGGACACCTGCTCGATCGGCTGTGATATGGCGATCGGAGATAGAGAGCTGGCTAGTTTGGCCAATTCGTTTGCTGCTTGATTCTCCGCTCGGGGAATCTTCTGTACGATTACCTCCTGAAAGTTGGCCTTCAACTTTTCGAAGGCTTCCGCATAGAGCCTGAGACGCATGTTGCTTATCTCGAACGTTCCGATCAACTGCTAAGCGGCTAACTGCAAATCTGAGTGTATGAGGACTCGGATAGCTCCGACGTGCCGAGCGGCCTGTAGGCCAGCTAAGAGCGCCTCGTACTCAACTTCATTATTGGTCGCCCGGTAGTCTAGCCAAATGGACAGCTGCATCCACTCTTCCTAGAGGGAGATCAGCAGGATTCCGATCCCACTTCCCTGCCGAGTGGTCAACCCATCTACATATATCTTCCAGACAACTTCTGGTTCAGGAGTCTGTACCTCAGTGAAGAAATCCGCCAAGGACTGTGCTTTGATGGTCATTTGGGGCTGATACTGAATGTCGAACTCACTGAGTTCCGTCGTCCATTTGATCAGCCGATCGGACGCCTCTGAGTTAAGAAGGACTCTTCCTAAAGGGCTATTGGTCATCACAATGATTGTGCGCGCGAGGAAGTATGGATGAAGCCTTCGAGCGACGAGCACCAGCGCATAGGCCAATTTCTCAAGATCGGTGTAGCGAGACTCAGCATCCTTTAATATATGGCTCAGAAAGTACACGGGTTGCTCATCACCATTCTGCCTAACTAATGCTGAACCAACTGCATGCTCGATTGAGGACAAATAAATACGAAGCGGCTCGCTAGCAATAGGCTTAACGAGTACGGGCAACGAGTTGAGATACTCTTTAAGATCTTCGAATGCCCGGTCGCACGCCACGTCCCACTGAAACTTGGTGGCTCGGCGCAATATCTTGAAAAATGGCAGGCTCCGGTCGAATGACTTGGAGATGAACCGCAATAGGACAGTTATCCGCCCGGTGAGACGCTAGGCTTCTTTCATATTTCAAGGCGCGCGACATATCTTGCAGTGCCTTTACTTTGCTCGAGTTAGCTTCAATGCCCCCCTCGATAACTATGTAGCCTAGGAAACGTCCGCTCCTCGCGCCGAACAGACATTTGTTCGGATTTAACTTGATCCCATATATCCTCAGCGTCTGGCACATTTCCTTGATATCGGCACAAAGATTAGCAGATCGGAGGGATTTGATCAGGATGTCGTCGATGTATACCTCCATGTTGTGGTCGATCTGCCGTCAGAAGACTTTGTTCATTAATCTCTGATAGGTAGTGCTGACGTTCTTCAGTCCGAATGACATGACGTTATAGCAGTAAGTTCCATCAGCTATGATGAAGCTGACCTTCTCCTGGTCTCCCGGGCGAGCGACACTTGATGATACCCTTGGTAAGCGTCCAGTATGCATATCAACTCACACTCGACAGTTAAATCTACCATTTGATCGATCCGAGGCAAAGGATAAAAGTCCTTTGGGCACGCCTTATTAAGGTCTTTGAAGTCGATGCAGACTCTCCACTTATTCCCGGGCTTAGAGACCAGCACCACATTTGCAAGCCAACTCGGGAATTGAACCTCCCGGATGTGGCCAGCCTCCAGAAGTTTTTCTATCTCTGCTCAGATGATTAAATTCTGTTCAACACAGAAGTCCCTCTTCCTTTACTTCACCGGCCGAGCGTCTGATCGGACGTGGAGTTCGTGCTGTGCAACTTTAGGAGAGATCCCAAGGAGCTCGTGTGTCGACCACACGAAGACGTCGTGGTTCTGCTGGAGACATTCGATCAGCTCGACTTTCTACTCGGCCTTCAGATTGGTAGCTATGAAGGTAGTATTTTCCGCTCCACTTGGGTGGATCTGCACCTCTTCCTTCTCTTCGTAAATTAAAGTAGGAGGTTTTTCAGTTATGGTGCTAACCTCTAGCCGGGGAGTCTTTCGGGCAGACTTGGCCTCCGTCTTGACCATCTCGACGTAGCATCGCCGAGCGGCCAACTAATCACCCTTTACCTCTCCTACCCGGTCTTTTACCGGGAACTTGATTTTCTGGTAGAGGGTTGAGACAACCGCTCTAAATTCATTGAGGGATGATCGACCCAAAATGACGCTATAGGCTGAGGCGGTGTCTACCACGATGAAGTTCGTAGTCCTCATCCTTCGGAGTGACTACTCCCCAAGTGATATGGCCAGCTTGATTTGGCTGATCGGCTGGACCTCATTGTCTGTGAACCCGTACAGCGGGGTTGTCATTGGCAGCAACTCGCCCTAATCGATTTGGAGTTGATCAAATGCTTTCTTGAAGATGATATTGACCGAGCTACCGTGTCAATAAATACACGGTGAATGGTATAGTTTGCAATTATCGCTCGGATAATGAGGTCGTCGTTGTGAGGCACTTCGACTCCTTCGAGATCTCTGGGACCGAAACTGATCTCGGGCCCGCTCGCATTCTCCCTGCTGCAATCAACTGCGTGGATCTCCAGCCGCCGAGAGTATAATTTTTGGGCTCGGTTGGAGTCTTCGCTGGTTGGTCCACCAGCTATAATGTTGATCTCGCCTTGCACGACGTTGCTCATGTTCTCCTCCTCCCGAGCGGACGGTCTGCCTCGCTCACGTGCGGCTCGGTCGGGCTCGGTGCTTGTTCGATGGGGTTGCTGCGATGATCTCCTTACTTCCTCCCGCTGTTCAGCGCCGTGGTGCCTGTGTCGCCGGTCAGGAGAGGGGGGCCGACGGCGATAACTTCTGGGCGCCAGTTGGGCGACCGAATTGAATCCACGATAGTCGCAGGTGTTGTGAGTTGTTGACTGGTGGAAGGAACAGAACATAGGGGTCCATACCTTTCCTTTCGATTTTGGACGCTCAGCGGCCACGTGCTGAACTGCATGAGGCCTTGCTTCCTGGTGCAACCGCACCCCTTCGGCTCGGGGTCCTCGTGGTGGTTGATGGCTGATTGGCGGCCTCCGTTCGGTCGGCACCGATGGTTTGGATGGCGTTTCCTTCCTCCTCGCCGCCTGGGCCTCTTCCACGTTTATGTATTCATTGGTCTTCTTTATCATGTGGTCATAATCCCGAGGTGGCTTTCGGATGAGAGACTGGAAGAAATCTCCGTCCACGAGCCCTTGGGTGAACGCATTCATCATGGTCTCGGATGAGACCGATGGGATGCCCATGGCCACCTGATTGAAGCGTTGGATGTACCCTTGGAGGGACTCTCTGGGGCCTTGCTTCATGGAGAACAAGCTGACGGTCGTCTTCTGGTATCGTCTGTTGCTTGCAAAGTGGTGCAAGAAGGTCATTCGGAAGTCCTTGAAGTTTTGGATGGACCCGTTCGGCAACCTTCTGAACCATCATTGTGCCGAGCCAGAGAGCGTGGTGAGAAAGACTCGACACTTGACTCCCTCTATGTACTGATGGAGAGTAGCAGCGTTATCGAACTTATCAAGATGATCGTCCGAGTCGGTTGACCCGTTATATTCTTCGATCGCCAAAGGAGCGTAGTGCCTTAGCAGCGGATCTTGTAGGATTGCTTCGGAGAATTGGCGGTTGATCCGCTTGGGTGACGAATCAACTCAGGGCGCCTTGCCTTTCCTTGTGTTCCGCACGGGTGCTTCATCTGAAGAAGAGCCCCTTCCTTGATAGGCTTGAGCAATCTCAGAGGGCGTTTGAAACAATGCCTGGTGGAATGGAATCAGCGCGGGTGGAGCTTCTCCCTGAGTGTCGGTCAGCATTTTATTCTACTGCTAGATGGAGAGCTGCTCCGGTCGGTCTTCGTGCGCTGCTCGGCCCCCTGAAGCCGATGTCGCTTGTTGGGCGAGCCGATCAGCTAGCGCTCTCTGCTATTGCTGCTCGACTATTTATGCGACTCGTGCCTGGATGAGTGCGTCGAGCTCCTCTTGAGTGAGCGTCACCGTGTACAGTCGTCCAGCTTCTTCCATCCTCTCGCCTCAGATGCAGGTATGTTCCCACAGACAGTGCCAAATTTGATCCTGTCCAAGAGTCGAGGTGATGGACGTTGGGGATGTGGCACTTCTGTTGACCGTGCATGTACCTCCGACGAGACTAGCCTGCAAGCACAAAAGCGTCAGTGCCGAGCTAGGGAGTGGTTCCCCGACGATGGCCCTCCGACGCTCAAGTCAGATCTCCGACGAAGCAGCAAGCAAGCAAATAAATGAAAGTGACAGTGTAAGTGTAGCTACAATAGAATGAACTTACCTCTGTCGAAGCCCATGGGGTCCTTATATAGGGCTCCAAGGATACACGTGCACATTTCCCAAGATGTGCACGTTCCTCAAAGCATACCTTAAAAGGACATGTCAGAAAAGCATGTCTGACGCTATACCTCAACAGCCTGAGCATATCCCTGACGTGACAATGGAAGCTTCCACCATACGATTCTGTCTGACCATGTCGCCAGTCATGCCGCCTGTCGGCGACATTGGTTCCTAAGAAGATATTTCCAACTGCTCCTTTTGTCCGTTGCTGGTCCGAGTGGGAGAGTGTCAAGCGAGAGAGCCGCTCAGCCGATTCGTGTCCGTTAGATGGCTACTCATCCTGGGGGCCGAGTGGAAGAGACACTCGACTAACCGCCAGTGTCCTGGCGCTGCTGTCTCTAGGGCCGAGCGAGATAACCGCTCGACCGCTATTCGACTGATTTGACCCCTGTCGTCGAACGAGGGAGCCGTGTCTCTACATTGCAGGATCTGAGACATGGTGAGAGTCCGAGCGGGACAGCTGCTCTGCACACGCTTCGGCGATGGACTTCTTTGAGCGTCGGAAGTTCGATATCTGGCCAAGCCGTAGTGATATAGGTCCGGCAATTCCTTGATCCGATCGGACGAGTAGGGTGTCCGATCGGACGATAATCCAGAAACATTGACTACCTTGATCCCGACCTTCCACGTGGTCATGACCTTCTCCCGGATGTGCCCCATCTTACCACTGAATCAAACTTGGATGCATATATATTAGAGGAAGATAACTTTCTTCTTCCTCTATTAATAAAAGAATTGAATAGGTTGAAAACTAAAAGGAAGGGTGTCTTTTCATCTTCTTAACTCTAACCGCTGTGATGAAGCTTTTGGTGATTAAAAGGCATGGGTTCTTGTTTCTGACTTTGGTTTTGAATTTCTCTTGGCCCTGGTTTATTTTCTTTGATGCTGCCATTGTTGTACACGTGGTGGAGCAATATTTTATTCTTTACTACAATTGGTGTGGAAAATTGGATTGATGCTTGCTGCTTTGTCTTGATGCTGTTTAGTTTTCGGGTGAGACATTTTGTGATCTTCTCTTGGCAAAGATGTGGAGATGTATCTGTTTGGAGAGTATTTGCATTTTATCTGCCTGTGATCATAATTATGCTGGAGATTTTGATGCTATTTGGCGTGCTAGTTTATTGATGAATTGTGGTGATTTGTGGGTAATTCAAATCTTCATAGAGCTATTGGTATTCTTTTGGTTATCGGGGGATTTCGATTATGGCTTGATGACGTTTGCTGATTTTCGGAAAAGGTGTTGAGAGTGGGGATTTCGTTACTGCTTTCAAATGCTGGAGATAGTTAAGGGTGCTTATTGCTGTTTTCAATTTGTATTGAGCTGGTAGGTGTTCTCTTGTGCAGAACTTAGATCTTTGGAGCTGCTAACTGATTTCATTGATGAGGCCACTGCGATTTGTTTCTATTTGATTGGGCAGATTTGTGGAGCTAAGGGTTTGCTGAAAATTTCTGTTTTGCTGGTGGTGTCTTATGGGCATCCTTTATCTGTGTGGTTTTCATAATGGAAAAATGTTTGTTAAGAAGCTGGTGTATTTCTTTGGTGTTTTGATATGGGCAACTGCTGTGAGATACAGGATGTTGGTTTTTCTAAATCTTCGTGAAGCTATTGGTATTCTTGTAGCTTTTGTAGTTGTGAGTTGCTGGTTGTTTGCATTGAATAAGGCCCCTGTGCTATTTGATGGGCTGGGTGTAAATATGGTGAATTATTGTTCGGTAGCTGATGATTGTGCAAGGTTTGGTTTGGAGTGATATCCTTTGGCTTTTCTTTTTGTGCTCGGGATTTATCGAGAGCTTACTGATGGTGGAAAAAGACGAGTCTTTAAGGGTGTGTTTAGTTTAAGTTATCATGTATATGTGATTATCCGATAATCACATAATCAATGTCATGAGGAATAAAACATAATTAAATATTATTTGGTTTAATCTAGGTAATGTAATAAAAACATGTTTGTTTGAAGGTTTTAATAAATAACCTAATTTAGTATTTTACTAGATTACCCTTAGTTACAAAACCAACTATATATAATAATAATAATAATAATAATAATAATAATATTATTATTATTATTATTATTATTATTATTTAAACTTTATTATATTTTATTATATTTTCACTTTTTTTATTTTAATATATATTTTTATTTTAATATATATTTTTATTTTGTTTTTTTTATGTTTTTTAATTTTTAATTTTTTTAAGTTTTTTTATTTTTTTTGCTTTTTTGATTTTTGATTTTTAAATTTTTTTAGTTTTTTTAATTTTTTAGTTTTTAAATTTTTTTAATGTTTTTAACATTTTTTATTATTTTTTACTTTTTTAAAATTTTTACGTTTTTCTATTTTTTTTAAAAAATTTTTTATGTTTTTTTTATTTTTAAATTTTTTAATGTTTTTTCTATTTTTTTTATTTTTTTGTATTTTTTTAAAATTTTTTAATGTTTTTTCTATTTCTTTTATTTTTTGTATATTTTTTAATTTTTTAATGTTTTTTCTATTTTTTTTATTTTTTAAAGTTTTTTACCATTTTTTTTATTATTATTTTTAAAATTTTTTACATTTATTTTGTTTTTTATATTTTTCATTTTTTTCTTTACATTTTACTTTTTTTCACATTTTTCTTTTATCCAAGGGTATTTTAGGTAAAAAAATTCAATAACCCCGGAATCAAGAAAAATCTCAGTTTTCCGAGGTTTTCCGATTCCTTGTTACATGCCCCTTTTGCTGACGTATCGGACATGGAACATTACTTGGGAATCATTGATTACCTAAATCAAACAGAGTTTTTGTTGATAACCTTGGATGGATAATCAAGATTATCAAGGATAACCTCCAACCAAACGCACCCTAAAAGTAAATGACTGAAAACTCTCTTGGTACCATGGAGTTATGTTGTTAATAAGTTTGTAAGTAAAGTTCTTGTGTTGAGATCTTGTAATGTAAGTTTGGAGTGGAGATAATTTTGAGTGTACATGTGAATCTTTTGTATCCTGTAATATGTTGTATGGGTCAGGTTTGACCTCTTGTAATGTAAGTAGGGAGTGTAGTCTTTAAAGGTATGGTTCCTTTTCATATATGAATTTTTTTAAAATAATAAAAAAAATTAGTTAATTAAAGTTTAATAGATTTTTTCAATTTAATATTAGAAAGTAACTTGTATAATTTAGATTATATGATCGAGAGTCTTTAGTGATAGAGAGAATCCTTTTAACCAGACTTTCTATGTTACATTTTTACTTAATAGTATTGAAATTCAATTGGATAAATACTCCGGTGTAATCTTCACGGATCTGTATCGATAATTTGATTAGAATCCTTATAAGGGCATAAATATGGAAGTAGGAAAGTGGACAATATTTGGGGACATCAACTATTATCGTAGCGAAATCGAAGTTCTAGAATCAGTCTTTTTGATTCCAACTTCTCCCTACCACTACTTGCTTTCTCTTGACCCCCTCTACTCTAGGCCCTCTCAAGCCTTTTCTCTCTTTCTCTCTCGCGTGCACACGTGCATTCTCATACTCTTAGATTATCTAGATAGCTTATTTTATGAACTTGACTAATGCTTAATTAACAATAATTGTAGATCGATATTTTATTATGTGATAATTTAATCATGCACTTACAGTTTCGACAAATTTGAGGGCAATTAACGAGGTAGGGCACTTAAACACTTTTGCTCTATTATCACATTGGAATAGATAACACCCCACCTTGGTTTGAGATGGACAAAAATATTTGTCAAAGAATTAATTTGTACCTGCCTATTGAGCATCATTAATGATTATCGCTTTCTCTTCCATCAGTTTTTCCCCAAGAGATCTTAAAACTCCGTGTAACACTCTAAAATCATGTTGCAAAAGGTTTTTTGTAATAAGTTCTTTATAGAAGTCTTATGCAATATTTTCCATCAAATTATCTAATTGTTCAATGACAAACCTCTAGAAATCTAGCACGCTAAATACGCTTAAGCACAGCGGAAAATTAACTAGATCTTCTTCAGAAGATCCATGTGAAGGAGAAAAATAATCATATATTAAGTTTTACATGAGAGATATACCTTTGTTGTGTGCCCTTCGCAATCTCGACAGTAACTTTTCTTTTAGATGCAAATCTCAACGCGATCAAACGCCCACGCCTCTACGGTATCCACACGAACACATCCTTCGTTCGTCACACGAACGAAGCCTTCGGAGAAGAATCATCTTCTTGTGCTAGCAAGAAGAATGGTTCGGCCAAACTTGAAAATTCAGCCAAGAAGAGGAAGGAGGAGGAGGAAGAGAGAGATCAAGAGTCACTTTTTCTTATCTTAATTTCATCTAATGAAAAATTTATTCTAAAATTCTATTTATATTCATCCCATGAATACCAAAAGTTTTTGTCTCTCTGTATTCCTTTTAATGAGTTGAATTATTATATTGAATTAACTATTAATCCAATAACACAATAAATCTAACCTATTGCGTCTAACACATTAATCCAATATGTCTAATTCGAATTGGACTCAGTCCAATGAATAAATTCATTTAAATCTAACTCAATAAGTAACCTAAAGGACTTAATCATCTCATGATTAACATTTAGGACTAATTACTAACAAAACCCTTCGTCCATGATTAACACTTAGGATTAATTACTAACAAAACCCTTCGTCCACCCATAGTCGGATTATCTCCAGTCGAAATGACATGCCACGATAGAAAGCACAACTAAGAAAACATTATTTGAAATGACTAGATAAATCCTAGTAACTCAAGTACAAATTAAAGCCTTTGATAGTTTATCTTCAGTCTTTTTTCATAAAATATGAATCAATTTCAACAAATTTTTTCCTCTCCCACGTAGTCCTTTCATTGTGGAATAAAACACCAACC
This sequence comes from Zingiber officinale, assembly GCF_018446385.1. Taxonomy (NCBI): domain Eukaryota; kingdom Viridiplantae; phylum Streptophyta; class Magnoliopsida; order Zingiberales; family Zingiberaceae; genus Zingiber; species Zingiber officinale. The sequence continues at coordinate 29,142,269 of NC_055990.1, forward strand.
ATAACTGTCATAGGAAGACCATCACATTTTTTTTTACAATTTTCATTCCAATTTTTTTTAATTCAGAAATTATTGCATCCTCCCCGTCTCAAAAAATATACTTTCTAATTAATTTCCAACCACAGTCTTCGTTCATTTTCTCAACATGATGAATAAAATCATCTCTCATTTCTCTTGCCACATCTTCATGCCCAGTGGCAAATAAGATGCACTCCTGTAGAAACCGTTCAAGATGAAATTTCTGAGTAAATCAACCCATCCACTTGTACTCCAAATATCATCAAGCGTTTGGCTCTTCTATAAATTTTACACTATTTGTAATATATTAAACATAAAAATTAATGAATTTCATTTATTAAAGTTTTTAAATAAAATAATAACGGTAGATTAGAGAAAACTCCCTAATCACAATCACAACTTTACATCCCCAATCACAAAAAACTTTGTTTCCACTCCCTGCATGCAAAGTATTACTTGTTTCAACTCCCTCATGTAAATTTTGTTACCTAAATTACCCTTCAGATGTTTTAGGTATAAAAAGTTTAAAAACGAATATAATTCCGGTTAAATTCAATACTTTATAATTAGAATTCAGTACTTTATATTAGAATTGAGTATATTTTCTATCAAAATTAATCCTGATATTTTTTCGGTACAAATAATCTAAAAATAAATATAATTCCTATTAAATTTAGCACATTAAACTAGAATTGAATATATTTTCTATTAAATTGAGCACAACTTTTTTCCTACTTAATATAATTACTTAAAAATTTAGCACCATTTACCATTTAAAGAAAATATAGTAGATTTTTCATCAAATTGAGTACCTTTTATAAAAAAAATCTAGTATAGTTTTTATCCAATTAAGGTGAAAAAAGAATCGTACTCAATTTGATAAAAAATATACTGGATTCTAATTTAATATACTGAATTTAAGAAGAATAATACTGATTTTTGGACTTTTTATACCTAAAAGTATCATTGGCAATTAGGCAATATGTTTTGACTAGGGAGTGAAAATAAAGATTTTTACCACTAGAGATTGCATGTAAAATTTTGTTTCCCAATAGGGAGTGCATGCAAAGTTACTCTAATAAAAACTCTTATTGACCATGCTAACAAATAAATTTAAACTCAGAAATATAAATAGAGAAACTTGGGTATTTGGAAAGGGGAGATGTTCTAGTCCATATTTTTAATGGACAGGAGATGGATCATATGAAATTATAATCGGATCGTAGTAACAATTCAGTTGTAATTAATTGTGATTCCTTCTTGGGTTCACCGTCTCTCCCAGATTATAATTTAGATCGGGACGGGTGATCGGAGGCCGCTCAAAGGTCATCCCTCGCTCGACGACCAACAACCTGATCACTTGTCCACCACCGATGGCCTTCAGATGGCCTCCGACCACCCGTCTCGATCCAAATTATAATAACCCAGAGAGAAATCATAATCAATTATATCCGAATCACCATCACAATCTGATGATAATTTCATATGGTCCATCTTATGATCTATAAAAATATAGATTAGGAGATCTAACCTAAACTATTTTATCTTGATAAATTTTCTCATTAATCACAAATTGAAAAGAATAATTTACCATTTATCATGTTAAAATTGATAAATTTCAGAGAATATTTTAATTAAATTATTAAAATAAATTTATATTAATATTCTTATTTTATCATTAAAATTTTCACACTGTCGGGCATAATATAATTTTTTATTTGACACGAGTGAAAAAATTAAATAAAAATCGTCAACACTGCATGCCTTTTGGTATTTATTCTAAAGATGAATAAATTTATGAATTTATGATTTAATGAAATAATTTACGTTGAAACTAAAATTTTATTTTAGAAAGGATAAAAAAATAAGTTATTAAAAAGGGTACAATTTCGTTTTTTATTTTTTATTTATTGAACCATCAAATAACTCGACCACTGAAATTGATATAATTAAATTAAATTATCAATCTTTAATGATTTATTAAATTAAATGGATAATAGCTGTTACGTAACAAGTGCTCTCAGATTTGGAATTATCCGATGAATTTTTTTTATTTAAACTATATGAAAATTATTATTATTATTATTTTTTTATTTCTGGGATTCGCCGGCTGCCTTTATTGGCCTGACTCTGCTCGGTCTAGAAAAATTACAAATACCCATATGTTCAGGGTGTAAATGCAAAAGCACTACAACTTCCTGACTTTGCAACGAGAAAATTGTTTTTAGTCATGTAATTTATATTTTTTTAATTTTAATCGTATTATAAGTAAATTTATATTTTTAGTCCTGTAATTTATAATATTTTTTAATTTTAATTTTTTTTAAAATTAAAATTTTTCAATAGAAAATAATGAATTCTAAATTAAATTTAGAGATTTTGATTTTTTATGACTCATGTATTTTTTATATTCCAATCATAAATTAGATATTTTTTGTTAAAAATTTTTAATTTTAGAGAAAAAAATTGAAATTGAAAAATATTATAAATTATAAGAGTAAGAACGCAAATTACCTCATAATAGAAATTAAAATTGTAAAAGAATTGAAAAATGTAATTTTCTCACTTTGCAACTTGTTAAACCTTTTCTAATTCTAGGGTTCCGAAACTCTGGTATCCGTCGCCGCCGTTGATCAAGCAAAAGAAGAAAAAGTATCCAGAAGTCATGGGTAGGAAGTGCCTGAGCAGAAAGGTGAAGAAGCGCCGGTATTCCCACAAGACCGCTCGTCGCGCCAAATTCCTTGTCAAAGATATCTCTTTTTTTTTTCTCTTTTAACTTCGATCCTTCATTGTCTGGCTTTCTTTTCTATTCTGTCGTTATGCCGTCGCCTAGTTGTCTGTCTCCTTGATCGAATGGTGATTCGGATGACCACGCAACGATCAAGTGTTCAACGAGCTCCTTAAGCAGGCGGAGGAAGCTGCGGCAGAGAAAACGTTGCCACTTGACGAGGACCTCCCTGGGATGGGGCAGTTTTACTGTCTCCACTGCGAGTAATTTTCCTTTCCGTTGTAAAAGATTGATTTTTTTTATGTGGATATGTTCTCCATGATAACACGAATTGCTTATTGATCACAGCCGATACTTCGCCGGTGAGGATGTCCGACAGGGTCATTTCAGCTCAAAGCGCCACAAGAAGCGGTATGTACTTCCCTACAACTTCCCTTTTCGCTTCTTTCCATACTCTTTTTCTGTTATTTTTCTTAGTTTTAGAATTTGTTTACTACCATATTGCATGGAATTCTTTGATAAAGATTTGGTACCTTCTCTTATTAATTTTTTAAGAACACCTTAGCATGAGGATATCCATCATGTCTCAATTTGCATTTTTTGTCAAAAAAAAAAAAAACCAAACTTCTTTTTGTCTTATGAGGAATAAATTGTGTTGTAAAAACTTAGTAGTTATATGGTAATTCCTATATAGAAAAGTCTATCAGATAATTTGGACCCATAAGTTCTTATTTTATCTTTCTTGTTTATAAGCAGTGAAAAGAGATGCTGTTCTTTCAAAGAGCCGCTTCAAAATCTGTAGCAAATTTGAATTATACAAGCTAAATAGAATCATATGGATGCATATAGATTATACAAACTAAATTGAATCATAGTGTATTAGAATTGGAGTCCAAGTTAACATTGATTTGTTTGAGACTATTTTTGCCAAATAAATACACAGTAACTATTTTATATTGCTTGAGTTAATATGCAAATTTCCTTTTAAATGAATTACTTAGTTCTTTATTGCGATTCAGGAATTGCTTAGGTTCATTTGAAAGTATTTTATGAAATCTTTGATTCTGGCTTAATTCATTTAGTATCTATAGTGGCAGATGCACGTTTTATCTATATCAATTGTTTAAGTTCACGTATATACGATAGGGGTAAACTTACATAGTTTCTGATATGTGATATGAAGTGATACACGCCATTTTACTTGTTATTCCAATCGCATCACCTTTCGAAATCTTGAATATGCTGTCTAATTAGTTTCTTTTTGGAACTTGATTTCTATTCTCATGAACTTAACTTTTGAAGCCAACCAACACCAGGTTTATAACCACCGAGATTTTACAAACTAACCTTGATAAAATGTCTTGATTTCAACTACTATCAGGATACTTGTGCAGAAATCAAACTATTCATTATGGTTGCAGCAACCAAAATCGTACGCTTAATACATTCTGTAGCTTCTTGAATTTGAAAAAAAATGAATAACCGACTTCCATTGTTCGATTTGCTTTGCGTTTTGATGTTGAAATACCGTTCTCTGATTTGTGTCTTGTGAATCCTCCTCAAGGGTGAAGGAAATGATGGGACCTGCCCCTCACACTCAACTAGATGCGGAGCTTGCTGCAGGATGGGAATGCCCGACAATTGCCCAAAGCTCATTACGACGATGTCATTCACTTAAGCGTTTTATCTACATATTTTCATATACATGGTTGTACATCATTGTCAGAGAGAATGATGTCTTATTTATCGCTGTGAACTTTCATCATCATCAAAATGAGTTCGTAAGGTGCAATTTTGTACAAGATTTTATTGTTATCAACTCTGTAGGCGTACCGTGTTTTTGATGTTTTATTTGGTTATAATATATAAAGGGATATAATTGTTAAGCAGTCTGAATTATGACACAGTTCAGGATTTATAAGGCCAACTAAGTATCAGGTTTGTGCGTGTGAACGGTCTAACTCTGGTCCGTACTTATCCAGCTCAGGGTTGACGTCACTGCCTACCTCACCCATTCGCTAAACCTTCGTGTCATCTCCTGCCGTTTCGGAGGACTCATCCGACGACTCGAGGAGCCCACCTCCTTGCCCAGGTGGCCGTCGCCGCCAACCTCGTGTCCTCCCCACCACCCTCTCCTCCGCCTATATCATCCAGTCTCCACTATCATCACAACCACCACCGCGTCGCCATCACAATGTCGACGGTGGAGATGGAGCAGCAGCGGTCGTCAGCGAAGAAGCGGTGCCCGCTGCGGCGGTCGCGGAAGGGGTGCATGAAGGGGAAGGGCGGTCCGGAGAACCAGGCGTGCGCCTTCCGCGGCGTCCGCCAGCGCACCTGGGGCAAGTGGGTCGCCGAGATCCGCGAGCCCAACCGCGGGGCCCGCCTCTGGCTCGGCACCTTCCCCACCTCCCTCGATGCCGCCCGCGCCTACGACACCGCTGCCCGCTCCCTCTACGGCGACTGTGCCCGCCTCAACCTCTCCTCCTCCCCCTCCCCACCCAACCTCTCCTCCTCCTCCACCTCAAACTTGTCAAATTTCTCAACCACCACCACCGACGATTCATCCCAAGTATGCGTCTCCGCCGAATCAACAACGCCGATGATCGCCGCTGACATTTTATACGGCGCAAGCTTACGGCTCGACGACTTCGAGGACTACGTGTCCAGTCTGCCGAAGCCGGAGGACTTCGGGCTCGAGGCTTTCCACGACGTGCCGCTGTTGGGCGATGAATGCTTCGGTTTCTGGCCACCGTCGGAGCAGGAGCAGGACGCCATGGCGAAGTTTGAATCGCTCCAATCGCCGTGGATGTAATTATATTCCAAAAATCTGTGTCTAATCGGTAAATAAATGACAGTGCATGTGCAGTATACGAGTAATTAGATCTAGAGATAGAAACTGAAACAGAACAATGCAAAATATATCTCTCTGTGTTTGGATAAGAAAGCAATAAAGCTTCTTCACTTCAACTGTTCCAATTGAATTTCTAGAAAATTTGAAACTTACTCTGTTTTTTTCTCACTGCCATCCGATAATTGGTGAGAGCGACTCAGTTGGTCATCTTTATCAAGTGGATTTCGTCAATTTAAGACTGTACTTTTGTCCTACTCATATATGTTTTGGATTGCCTCTGGTTTTGGATTATCATGTCTAGATTCTCCTTTATCAAAAAAAAAAAAAATAAATAAATAAATCATCCTTTATCTGATGGGGAATTGTGCGCTAGATGTTTTTTTTAATATAAACAAGAAATGTTTAATAATTAGGTAATATCTAAAAGAGAATAAAATAAGGGAAATAATATATAATATCATATGGCCTCGTAAAATTTCCCTAAACAAAAAGAAACACCCTACGTAAATTACATCTAACATGGAAGCTGATAAAATGATAGATATAAAATGTCAGATGAAACCATAATCCAGAATAATAATTTGTATTGCATTTAACAATAGCATCTTATTATATAAATATTGTTAGGGTCACATATTACAAGGTAGAAAATCAGGAACAGAGGAGATTTCACAAGCCAAGCAAACATCGTGACCTCACAAGCATCTCAAAACTGTTGATATATACACAAAAACAAATGGAGCCAATCCACATAAGTGGGATCTATTATTACCTACTGTACAAGATCCAACACGATTTGAGCAAATCGTACTGCTCGTGTGTTTGGATACCAAGGCTTTGATTTTCCATGAAGACAATATATTATCTAACGACTGTTCTGACCTTTGAGACGTTGAAAAGTCTGATGATCCCAATCGGAGGCGTTTATCATTCACCTTTAACCCTGGAATGCGTAGTTAGTGAATGTCCTGAAAGGCAGTGGAAGATTAGGTAATTTTTTACTAGTGCAACTGAAGAACTTACATAAATGGAGCAGCGCCAGCTTTGAGCATGTTGCTTCCAGTGCCAGGTTTTACATCCTCTGCACCACCGTTGTAAGATGAGAGTAACCTTATCTGAGTGTAAGTAAACTCATTTAAGTTAAAGTTGGCCGTGAGAAGAAAATGAAACGTGCGATTGATGGTAAGAGTCATTCCTGTGGATCAATTGGCCATTAACAGCTAAAACTAGCATGCAGACAATAAATTGAAGAGCTAGTATGTAGAATAGCCAATAAGTTGATGGAAACGCTAAATGGCCGAATTGTGATGGATGAAGAAACTTCAAAACGGCCTTGGACTGTGCAAGGTTAGATAACACTCACATGGGTTTCAAAGTCGGGGCTAATCAAATTGATGGCTAGGTTCCTCATCAAAAGCGACACCTGCACAATGCACATTCATGGTAGACACTGTTATTTCTTTCTAGGCAAAAACTAAGAAGCACAAGGCAAACATATAAACTGCATGTAGTTAAATTATAATGGGAGAGAAATTTCGTTGTAGGAAAGTAAAAAGACATAAATTGCATGTAGTTTAATTGTAGTGGGGGGTAAATTACATGCCAAAGTTATTCTCAAATACAATTGATTTTATGTTTTGATTGTATGTCATACCGTTTTAGTCTCAACTCTTAGTAGGATAGATGGATTTTATTCCTCCATTTAACTTTGTACAAGACTATATCCCCTTATCTTGATTGTATCCATATAAATTATTGTTTAGAGATTCTAAAAGTAATTAATAATTATGCTATACAAGCACAAAATAGTGGCAGATGGTGAGAAGTAAAAACCAAATAAAAAATTGTTCAGCAATAACTATATTCAGATTAAAAAAATGATTATGAAATAAAGGCTAAACAAGATATTTAGATTGATAATCACTGCAGATTAAATAAGAATATAATTTCCTTGTTAGTGAAATTAATCATTAAGCTTTACACAAGATGCACAAGAAGAATAATAAGCTCGCTTTTGGAAGATAGCATACTGTTTCGACATCAATGGGATCCATCTCCTTCAGTTTTTCCAAATGACCAGTACTGCTAGGGTCAAAGACACTTCCGAGAAAGCAGTATACCTGAGCGAAATCTGGCATAACTGTATGAAGCAACAAATTGAATATGATGAAGCAATCAAGAGAATGGGAAAGGTTGGCATGCATAAAATTAATAATAATGATAAATTACTAATAGTTTTCAGAAACCAATTGCTGTATTACAATAACACTACCAATGCTTGTTCCAAGCCAGGATAAAAAGGTGGAGGATTGTGTTAAACCATAAAAAATTAAAAACCAAAAAAAAAAAAAAAACTATGTTATGAAATCATGAGCATCAATTTCAGCAGCAAGCTCATGAACTTAACTGAACCCAAATAATTGGAACTCATGGCTTATTGGTTTTGTGGCAATTACTTTGCATATTTCACATGGACAATTCACCTCCATAAAGGTGAATGGTATTTCTCAAACTTCCCCAAAGTCTTTCTATTTTCTGTTTGCATCAACATGCAGTTGTGACTATTTTGATGAATCAGAAAAGAGGCCAGCTACCTAGATTATGCTGTGGCAGAAATAAGAGCTCACCATGAAGAGCTGTGGCATGATTTTCTTGATCAGCTGTTTCGGAATTTGGCCAGGATGTAGGACTGATTGTGCCACTAGAACAATTATTTGCAGCTGAAATCCCAGCAGGTCCTATATCATCTGCAAAGCTAACAACTTAATAGGTGAAAAAAGAATGATCAAACTACTAAAGATAGAATATCGAACCTGTTGTGGAATGAGATCCGCTAGCTGGTAGCATGGAAATTTGAACCTTAGGCAGCATTGGAACACTCGTGGTAGATTTCTTAGGAGTGGAAGATGTATCCATTGCAAGAGCATAACCTGGTTCAAGTAAACAAGCAACTTGCAGAGGAACACTGCCCAAAGGTGTCTGTTGAGCTGCAATTCCAGAAAATATGTTAGTTGGACTACAACATGAAACTGAGAATTCAAATGAACAAGTCTGACCATTTTTAGGGGCTTTCTGTGGATATGGGTGAGCTGCTTTCCGCTTGGGTCTAGGTGGAGGAACATGTTCATTTGTACCATTCTTCTGAGCCTTCAGAAAGTACTTTTGTGCATGGCTCCTTATCTGCATTAAAACCCCTTAAAATTCTGGATTCGGGCAATACAATGCATCTGAAGTATTTCAGAAATGCTGCCATAACGTGGTTACTCAGGGAGCCCTTTAAATGAGGAACTACAAGATTATTCTAATAGTAGAATTGATATGATAAACATTTTATTAAGACATCACATAACTTTGTGTTGCTGCAAGATGCATTTTACAAGTCAAAAGCATTGGCCATGAACATCAAACTCATTCAAGATAAGATTTCTCAGGTGTAAAAGAGCCAAGCCAAGCCAAACTAAACTTGATAATGTCAAAGCTTGTTCACTAGAAAAGTAAATGGTAGCTTGAACCGAGCTCAATAATATCAATCTCAAAATTTTGTTTTCAACTTTATTTTATAAAAGCTTATTGAGCTCAAACCAAGCTCAACAAAAGATGATATTATCCTTAAAAAAGGGCAGCTCAGTGCACGATGCTTCCGCTAATGTAGGATCCTAGGGAAGGGTTTATTGTACGGAACCTTATCCTGCTTTACAAGAGACTATTTCTGAGACCCAAACTCGTAACCTCTAGGTCACACGGTAGTAACTTTACCGTTGCGCGAAGACTCCCCTTCAAAAGATGATATTATCCTTGCAGTTAGTTAATAATAAAATCAATAATTGAAATTTACATTCACTGCACGTTCTTGAATGGTTCACAGCATTGTTCATGTACATCAACAAACCGAGATCACAAGTGTTCAAGGGTTCATTTATCTTATTGAAGATCATTTGTTTTTCATTGTTTTACTTAGTGAACAAGTTTAAATGAGGTCTTGTCATGTTGAGTACCCAACTTTATAACCTTAAAAAATTCTCCTTGTTTTACATTGAACTCATAAATACCAAAGCCAAAAGTAGATTAGAATAAAGAAAACTAGACTTTCAGTAATTCTCTCCCAATCAAACAATTCAAATCACAAAGTAATATATCACATGTCGAGAAGGCAAGTAGTGTGATTTCTTAAAATTGCTACTTCTTAACATACTGTAACAAATGTATGCATGAGAAAGCAAAAAATAGCAAGACCCAAAAAAAAATTCATAAAAATGTTTCTTTTCCAAGACAAATACACCATAAGTATAACAATAGTTGTTGACCAAACAACAATTGATACAAGAAGGAAACAACCATTATCGTTTAGAGTACAACTATCTTGCTTGAAAGCAGCCATTAACCTGACTTGGATGAAATAGAAATTTCATATCAGGTAAATAGTTACCTGGAAACCTACAGAGTCTCCTTTTAATCTGGACTTAATAATGGGTGAAAATAATGAGAATGCATACAACCAATTAGCACTTTTTTTTTCCTTTTTTTTGTGTGTATGTGTGGGCAAAGGTTTTCATACTCCAAGAGGAAAATGAAGATTGTTTTAATTAGCTTCATTGAAAACATGTGGTAAGTGTTCCTGGCATTTAAGTTTAACAGGAATAATGGATTCCCACTTCTTTGCATCGTAAAATGAGTTAGTAAAACCTCAAATTAAGTGCCTACTCATTGGATCATACTGAATAAACTAAACTCGATAAAAAGCAAAGAGAAGTAACAATGGAAACCTTGAGACAAGGATAAAATAAGAGACAAAATCAATCACAGAACCAACAAACTAGACCCCAAAATCTAGCTTTTCAATATAATGAAAATTAATTCTTCAATGACATCTGGTATATTGTATCGATAGAAAGAAGTTTATAGGATAGAGGAGTATGTTAATGTTGTGCATCTGTTTTATCCTTTGATGTCTTTTCTTACCATTTGCATAAATTTATCAATATGATGTCTCTATGTTACCTGGATAACTGTCTTTGTGCCAACAAAGGCTTCGATCTTCTTCCAGTCTCGATCAAAACTGAAAATCCAAAAGATTATTATAGTACTAAAGCCTGTCAATACATCAAAGTATCATACATAAATAGTTTAAAATTAAGAAAATGGCATACCACTCCTATATATACTAGGGATGCAAGGAATTACATAAGGCCCAACAAAGTACACACTTTAGACAAGAGACCATGGCACATGGGAATTATCCACGCTAATGCAGAAGGGAAAAACTAATATATTTGTAATTTTGCTTAAGAAGAACCTCTTGAGTATGGTTGATGCTCAGTCAAATGATATTTGAAAGGTCACAAAGATACTATTTCAGAATTATGATTAGTAACTATGCAACTGACCCCACCTAGTGGGATAAGAGTTGGTTGTTGTTGTGGATTAGTAACTACGTATTATGAGCGTTAGCTCCTGGATCCCTCTAGAAATAAGAATGATTCAAATTTCATCAGTGAACATTGAGCTTAACTTCAGTAACATTGTTCTGATATTGCACACCAGAATATGTCTACTATTCCCTGGTATGGTAGTATTGTTACAACTCATCAGTTACAAAAGTTCACATGTTCTGACCAGCGTACATTAGTTCAACAGTATCATAGAAAATGAAGCATCCACTAGCTTAAATATCAGCTCAACATCAAAATGCAATCCGTTACTATATCATTCATTATTCTATATATCGAAGTGCTCCCTGCTTGAGCTTGCGTAATCTCTCACTCCACTATGAGTAGTTTCAAAATTAGAACAGGGAAAAGGAATCACTACGATTATGTTTGGAAGTAGAGGTTTAGTAATAACAATGATTCCAACTTTAAGTAAATGAAAAATGGCATACAAACAATGGAAGACAAGAGCTTTATAGACGCACAAACCAAGGATTAGCTGTCAATCTTAACTGAGTACATGAAGATCCTTTGAACAATATGGAAATTTGAATGATTGATTGAAGATATATCATAATTTACTACAACTCCCACATGAAACTCTGTCAGGCTTAGACGTTTGTAAAGACTAGAGAGCAGTCAAAGCCACGAGAAGCTATAACAGAAATAACGAAAATCCCACCCGACTCTTTATTTCAGGTAAGGTTTCATAAATTTCAATAAGCCACCCGAAGATACTAATTTTCGATAGGGTAACTACTGACTACATCCTTAAGAAGCACCAGATCCGATTTGCAGAAATATAAAGCAACAAAATTTAGCCCCAATCCTGAGAAAAAACATCATCCTTTCCGAGCCAAAACCACAGGCTAGCGCAAGACCAAGAGGCGATCCATTCGAAAGCAAGGTCTTTTTTCTTACAGCTGGAGGGCTTCGAGGAACTTGTCGTGCTCCTGCTCGGTCCAGCTCTCGCGGGATTTGGTGATGGTGTAGGGCTTTCGGATCTTCTTGCTGTGGTCCTCCTCGGAGGCTGGGGAGGTTCCGGGGAGGGCCATGAATGCACGCCCAGGTAGGTCGGGCGGGAAGAAGACGGCCGACGACGACGACGCTACTTCTCTTCCGCTGCCTCCTCCTTCGGCCGCGCCGGGGTGACCAGAGACCATAAAAGGGAATGAAGAAGGCGTAGACTTTGGATGTGGCGGTGGTTGAAGGTGGCTGCGGCGGCGGCGGTGGTTTCGGTGGCGGTGGCTGTCGGAATCGTCGCGGGCTTTGGATGTGGCGGTGCGCGGCCACAAAATTAATGAGGTTTTGGTTGGTCGCAGAATTTGATGGTTGGAAGCAGCAATGACACGTGGCGATAGTTCAGAGGCTCAAAGAAAAGGTGAACTCTGTATTATGCGTCCATTTCTTTCCAACGCAGCGCGAATCTGCGGATCGACGTATAGGAACTCGACACTGCGGAGAGTGCGAACATGCTGAAGGACACTAATATGAGAATTCTCACCTGCCCCAAAAACTTTTTAAAATTCATCAACTACTGATGGTCCAGACAGTTTAATAACAATAAATTGTTAGTTTGTAAAATAATTTATTTCAATTTAAAAATGTTAAAGCAATAAAATTTTAACCTTTAAAAATTGAAATAGTCCGTTTTAAAGCATAAAAGAATGTGCATGTTTTGAAAATTTTCAAAATTTTCTTTTATCTCTTAGTAGTTTACCCTAAATTATTAATTTTCATATGAATAATAATATTGTTAATGATTATAAGGTAAAGTTATTAGAGTTAAAAAAAACACTAGATAACATATATTAATGATTTTAAAATTTTAAAATCACTTTCTTTTATGGATAATTGTATACCTGAGTTTGGACTACGATTTAAAATCATCTATTCATCAATTTTTGATGACAAATCGGCATTAACCTTAATTTTAACCATCTAAGATAATTATGACTCATGATTCAAAATTGTTGATTCACGATTCAATTAACGGTTCACCATAATTCAATATTATTATTATTTTAAAAAATATTTAAAAAATATAAATTTATAAAAAAATATAAAGAAAAGTTTACACTTAAATTATTTACGCATCCCTTATAAATTTTATAAGAGTATCCAAAATTGTCATCCGATCTTTAATGGTTAGAACTATTTTTACTCTTTTCAAATTAAACGAGTATAAACACACTATTACATATTAAAAAAAAAAAATTTTTACTTTTTTATTTTTTTCTACTATTAAAAATAATGATATAGTAAAAAAAACTATTAATTAGTTATTAAATAATTAATATAAAAAGATTAAGTTGGTATAGCCAAGTTGATTAGGATATTAAGGCTTTGTTTCCTTCAAGGTGCAGATCGAGGATGTAAAGAAATACTAGGGGAAAACAAATCTTTCGAACGAAGGAAGAGAAATGAAAAGAAAGGAGAGAAATGAATCCCACGGAAGCTTGCGGAAGGAAGAGGGGAAGAAAAAAAATGATAATTTGCTAAAAACATACCCAGCTTTCTGAATTAATCAAAAGGTATACCATACTTTGATAATTATGAAAGGCACTAATTTGTTTGGTCTTTTCATTCTACTCCTCCTGCCAACCGCATGTAACTTCAACATCTCTTTCCTTCTCTTTGCACTTCCTCCCTTTCTCTCCACTCGTGGAAAGCAAATCTCTCTCTCCCACCTATTGATTTATTCGACTCGAATTCATTTTTTCATAACATCACTACCATGGAAGACCGAAAATAATAATGGATGACATATTTGAACTTCTTACAACTTAAGAAATTCACAAGACCTGAAATGAGATTGAAACTCACTTATTGACTTAGAGAGTTTTGATTGCATCCATTTCAACTCCTAAGAATTTCTAAGATTGTAAGGAGTTCAAATATGTTATCCATTATTTATTTTGACTTCTCCAAGGTATTAAAATGTGTTGGTAAAATCAATCTCCAAGGTTTTAATGTCCGACCAATATGTTTAATAGAACTTAATTAAGGGAAGTCCTAGTCGCAACTAGGCAAGGTTGAAAAGTCAATCGAGTGACTAGTCCGAGCTGCGGTTAGGCAAGGGAAGTTCTAGTTGCAATTAGGCAAGGGAAGTTTTAGTTGCAGCTAGGTAAGGGAAATCTCGATAGATCATGGAAGCCAAGTAGAAGGATTTGATAGGTCTGGAGGACCCAATATCAAATCTCTGGTGGGTCGATCCAATGCCAAGTCTTGGTGAGTGAAGGCAGGTGAAAAAAACCCTAGAGGGAGGTAACTCTAGATTTTGATGTGGATTTGAGTAAATCTAAGTTTAGTTTTTACCATAGTATTTTGCATTACTATTATTGTTGTTGGCCATTTAGTATTGTAGGAAAAGTCTTAGTAGATCAGGTGATCAGACACTGAGCAGAGAAAATCCAAACAGATCTGGAGGACTAAATATTTGGCAGGTAAGTTAAGGTAAGAAACTGGAGTGGAGCAATATGGAGGTCATGTTCCGGGAAGAGACAAATCCTAGGTCGTTGATCCAACTGAAGAAACTGAGAAAGTTTTCAAGTTGAGATCAAGATAGTTTTACTATCAATTACTACTCATGCATCATATATTATCACTATGCTAACTTTATTTTGCAGAAATATATGTTTAACTCCGTTTTATAGGAACTGTTCTGATCGGTCAATCAAACTTATGGATCGGTCGATCGAACCAAATTGATATATAACAGAGATCAGATCGGGTCAATGCAAACATGGAAGTCAGGCGATCGGTCGACCGAACAATAAAAGCATTAATGGCGAATTAATTTTAAATATTGGCGAACAGGGAAACTGCTTTGTTCAGTCGACCAAACAAGGTGATCGATCGATCGATCAATCAATTAATGCTCATAAATGTGCGAAGATCGGATCTCAGCAAAAAAGGAAAGCATGGGGTTCAGTCGACCGATAGGAGGATCAGTCGACTGAAAGGATCAGTAGACCAAACGACTTTTCAATCGATCGAACGAGATTTATATAAGGGGTGCTCGAGGTCCGAGCCAAGACAACTCTTCAATCTATTCCAAATCAGTCTCTGTTCATTCTTCTGATATTCTGCGTATCATCTTCATGTGCAAGCTGCTACATTGAGGATTGTCAACAAGCTTCACTTCTTATTCTTTGTCGGTATAATTTTTATTAGCTTGTGTTACTTTAATTTCAAGAAGATAGTAGTGTGTTACTATCTTCTAGTTACATTGCACGAATTGCTTCTTTCTAAAGATTTCAGGAAAAAGAACTATAGTAAATTATCCAATAATGCAATCAAGGATCACGGGTCTTGGAGTAGGAGTCGACATAGACTCTGAACCAAATAATCACCTGAGTTACCTTCTTTCTTTTGCTATCTTATTTTTCGCTGTCTTACTTTGATATTTGTCTTATGATTTGATATGAAAAGAAAAGTTTTTAACGAGTGATATTCACCCCCCCTTCTTCGCTTCATTTCGATCCATCAAAATGTTATTGAAAAAATCGACCAAAATCTTCCATTGGACATAATTATACTCAAACCAGGCCCAAATGTGGGATTTCAGCCAATTTCGGTCAAAATACACTAATTGACTAAGAGAATATGCCCCCCATTGTTTATTTCAATTTCTCAGGAAGTGTTAAAATATTATTGAAAGAATCGGCTGAAATCCCACGTTGGACTAAAGAAACCTAAATAAACAATAGAGAGTATATTTGGACTCTTTGCAACCTTAGAATCCACAAGACCTAAAATATGTGCAATTGGAGCTTTCTAAATCAATTAGTAGATTTCGACTAAAATCGGCTGAAATCCCATGTTGGGCTTGATATGAGTTTATATCAAGCCTAACGTGGCCTGATACGTTGAGTCTGATATGGACTCATATCTAGCCTAATGTGGGATTTCGACTGATTCTTTCAATAATATTTTAATACATTTGGATAAGTCGAAATAAATAATAGATAACATATTTAAACTTCTTGTAACTTTAGAAATCAATAGGACCTAAAATGGGTGCAATTGAAGCTTTCTAAGTCAATATGTGGGTTTCCACTAATTGACTTAGAGAGCTTTGATTGCACCCATTTCATGTTCTTTAGATTTTTAAAATTGTAAGTAGTTCAAATATCCTATATATTGTTTATTTTGGCTTCTCCAGAAACTCATTGATTGATCTAGAGAGATCCATTGCACCAATTTCAGGTCCTATGAATTTCTGAGGTTACAAGAAGTTCTAATATATTATCCATTGTTTATTTCAACTTCTTCAAAAGTATTAAAATGTTATTGAAAGAATCGATTGAAATCTATTTATTGACCTAGAGAGCACCAATTGCACCCATTTCAAGTCTTGTGAATTTCTGAGGTTACAAAGAGTCCAATTTGCTCACTATTGTATATTTTGGCTTCTCTAGTCTAATGTGGGATTTCATCTGATTCTTTCAATAATATTTTAACTCCTCCAGAAAAGTCAAAATAAACAATGGAGGACATATTTGGACTCCTTGCAACTTTAGAAATCCACATGATCTGAAATGGATACAATCAGAGCTATCTAGGTCAATTAGTGTATTTCAATTGAAATCAGCTAAAATTCCACATTGGACCAGATATGAGTTCATATCAGGCCGAATGTGGGCTTGATATGAACTCATATTAGGTTCAATATGGGATTTTAGCTAATTATTTCAATAACATTTCAACACCTCCAGAGAAATCAAAATAAACAATGGATAGTATATTTGAACTCTTTGTAATCTTAGAAATCCATAGGACCTAAAATAAGTGCAATCAAAGCTTTCTAAATCAATCAATGGATTTTAATCAAAACTCATTGATTAATCTAAAGATCTTTGATTGTATCCATTTCAGGTCCTGTGGATTTCTGAGGTTGCAAGGAGTTCAAATATGTTATCCATTGTTTATTTCCACTTCTCCGGAGATGTTAAAATGATATTGAAAGAATCAGTCGAAATCTCACATTGGGCCTAATGTGAGTTCATATTATGCCCACATCGGGCCTGATATGAACTCATATTAGGCCTAACTTGGGATTTTAGTCGATTTTGGTCGAAATACACTAATTGATATAAAGAGCTCCGATTGCATCTATTTCAAGTCCTGTGGATTTCTGAGGTTGCAAGAAGTCCAAATATGTCCTCCATTGTTTATTTCAGCTTATTTGAAAATATTAAAAATGCTATTGAAAGAATCGACCGATATCTCACGTTGGATCAGAGAAGCCAAAATAACAATAGATGACATATTTGAACTCTTTGCAACCTTAGAAATTCACAAGACTTGAAATGGGTATAATCGAAGTCCTCTAAATCAATTAGTAGATTTCGACCAAAATCGGCTAAAATCTCACATTGGGACTAATATGAGTTTATATCAGGCCAAATGTGAGATTTTGGTCGATTCTTTCAATAACATTTTAACACTTCTAGAGAAATCGAAATAAATAATGGTTAACATATTTGAACTTCTTGCAACCTCAGAAATTCACAGGACCTGAAATGGGTGCAATTGAAGATCTCGAAGTCAATTAGTGAGTTTCGATCAAAATATATTAATTGACCTAGAAAGCTCTGATTGCACCTATTTTATGTCATATGAATTTCTAATGTTGCAAAGAGTTCAAATATGTTATCCATTATTTATTTCTGCTTTTTTGGATGTGTTAAAATGTTATTGAAAGAATCGATCAAAATCCCACATTGTGCATGATATAAGTTCATATCAGGTCCACATTGGGTCTAATATCAACTCATATTATGCCCAATGTAAGATTTCAGTTGATTTTAGTCAAAATCCACTAATTGACCTAAAGAACTCTGATTGCACTCATTTCAAGTCATGTGGATTTTTGAGGTTGCAAGTAGTTCAAATATGTCATTCTTTATTTATTTTGACTTCTCTGATCCTAAGGGGATTTCAACCAATTCTTTCAATAATATTTTAACACTTCTAGAGGAACCAAAATAAATAATAGAGAGCGTATTTGGACTCTTTGCGATATCAGAAATTTATAGAACCTAAAATTGGTGCAATAGGAGCTCTCTAGGTTAATTAGTGTATTTCGATCAAAATTGGCTGAAATCCCATTTTGGGCCTGATATAAGTGTAGGTCCCGACAGGTCGACTAGAGGGAGGGGGGGGGGGGGGGGGGGGAAATATCCCTTCAAGTGAGTCAAAAAAAACTCTTGCTTTTGCTTAGCAAGGATGCATAATTAAATTAAGCAAATATAAGCAATTAACATTAAAGAAAATAACTTAAAAAGAATAGGTAAAAATGATAGAGTTTACTTGGTTACAACCTAGCTGTTTGTTAATCCAAGATGTTGAAAAATCACTAAAAACTTCTTCGTTGAAGGCAAAGAAGGCAAAGAAGTATTTTATATACGTTGATAGCTCAAAAAAGACTAGATATGTTAATACAGAAGTTGTTGTTTATTTCCTAACTTTAGGGGATCTTTTATAGTCTCTTGGGATGAACTAGCCGTTGCTTTTCATTGGTTGGAGGCGCCTCCAAGGAGGTCCAAGGAGCCTCCAAGAAGATAAGCTTTATTTGTTGAAGATAAAACTTTATTTTCTTCCAACAGCAGCCTAACGGCTATTGAAAGCGCCTCCTACAAGCTTGAGGGCGCCTCCAACAAGGTTGGAGGCACCTCCACACAAAGGCGCAAGAGCACCTCCAACCTTGTTGGAGGCACCTTCTACAAGGTAGACCAGCCTCCAAGCTGATCTTCTTCATGTGGGTGATGCTCTGGTTATCCAGAGTTGAGCTCACCAGAGTCCAACTCCGTAGTTTTCCATTCTGACTTCTCATCCCTCGAAAGAGCCTCAAGCATCCTTCTTGTTTATCGGTGTACTCTTCCACTGCTTCTCGTTCCTTGGACGCACTAAGTCCATCGACTCGCTTCCCATATCATCCTTCTTGTCCGTTGCATTTTCAGCTTGACTATTTGTGTTCCTAATGTTAGAGTGTATACTAAAAGCCTAGCTTTTGGTATAAACATTTATCTAGAAATAAGAATCATATTGGTCAAATGTCTACATTTGTGATAAATGTAGTTGTTCAATTAATTTATACTGTAGATAACACGGTGTGTGGTGTCACACACAGAGGATCATGTTATCAGTACCTTATAAATTATAAACAGTAGCTCACGACCAAGATGGAAAGGAACAAACCATTTGAAGGTCGTAGTGTAATTAGGTATTAGTTTATCTTAACTATATAATTACACTAGTACACTTAGAGTGTATTGAGTAGGACCATTAGAGGTCGTTTCTTTTATACTGACTTTATAAAGAAACAAAGACCTCAGTTATTATGGAAGTGTGTGCTCTTAATCCTAATATAATAACAAACACATATATTTGATATTTATTTCTTTAATTTGTCAATGGGTGAGATTTAGTTCGATGAATCAATAAGCCCGATAAGTTGGGAAATGATATCACTTATAGTGTGTGTTGTTGATTATAGAAGGAAACTGTGTCCTAGAGATACTAGGTTGAGAATGTCCCCAAGAGGAGCTCAAAAGGATTGTCATGTTAAACCCTGCAGGTGGACTTAGTCCGACATGACGATGAAGTTGAGTGGTACTACTCTTGGAGCTAGATATTAATTAAGTGAGTTGTCAGTAACTTACTTAATTAGTGGACATTTGTTATCTTAAACACAGGGAGACTAACACACTCATAATAAGAAGGAGCCCAAAAATGTAATTTGGGATTGGTGCGGTAGTTCAATAATAATTCTCTAGTGGAATGAATTATTATTGATAAAATTAAGTTGTGTGTTCGGGGCGAACACGGGATGCTTAATTTTATCGGGAGACCAAAACCAATTCCTCCTCTCGGTCCCTATCGTAGCCTCTTAATTATAGAGTACTATACCCACCTATACCCACCTTCTTACCCATCCTATAGGGGGCCGGCCAAGCTAGCTTGGAGACCAAGCTAGGGCCGGCCATGTTTTGGTTCATGGGTGAATTCATGTGGCCGGCCCTAGCTTGAACTCAAGCTTAGGTGGCCGACCCTATTAAAATAAAAAGGAATTTTATTTTTGAAAATTTTCTCATGTGGATAACATGATTTAAAAGAGAGTTTAAAAATTTAAATCTTTCCTTTTATAAGATTCTACAAAAGATTAAGAGAAGAGTTAAATCTCTTTCCTTATTTGTAGATTAAAAGGTTGATTTTAATTTTGGTAAAAACTTTCCTTTTAATCATGTTCATGATTTAAAAGAGAGTTTAAAATTAAATATCTCTTTTATAAAGCTTCTACAAGGATTAAGAAAAGATTAGATATCTTTCCTTATTTGTAGATTGGAAGAGATTTTAATTTTTAAAGATAACTTTCTTTTTATCCACATGTTTAAAAGAAATATTTTAATTTATAAAATTTCCTTTTTATTGACCATCATGAAGGGAAAATTATTAGAGAAATTTTTTATAAAATTTCCGGAAACAAATTAGGAAAGTTTTAATTCTTGATTGAATTAAATTTCCCTTGCTTGGTTTAAAGTGGCCGGCCACATTGTTGATGAGAAAAAAATTATTTTAATTAAATAAATTTTCCTTATCAATGGCAAAAGAATTAAGGAAATTTTTATTTAAATTTCCTTATTTGCTAAGGCCAAGGATTATAAAAGAGAGGGTAGAGGTGCCTTCATGGTGAACAACTCTATTATTTTTCCTCTCTCTTTTTCTTCCTTGGTGTGGCCGGCCACCCTCTCCTCCTTTTTTCTCTTTGATGGCCGAACCTCATCCTTCTTGTGGAGACCCATATGGTGGCCGGATCAAGTTTAGAGAAGAAGAAGAAGAAGGAGAGAAAGAAAGCTTTGTTTCTAGCATCCCTTGGAGCATGGTGGTGGTGGCCGAACCTCTTCATCCTAGAAGAAGTTTTGATGGCCGAAATTTGCAAGGAAGAAGAAGGTGCTTGGTGGTTCTCATCTCGGAAGATCGTTGCCCACACAACGTCCGAGGTTAGAAGAGGAATACAGTAGAAGATCAAGAGGTTTTTCTAAAAGGTATAACTAGTAATTTTTCTTTCCGCATCATACTAGTTATTTTTGGAAATAATACTAAATACAAGAGGCATACGATTCTAGAGTTTCGAATTTGTTTTCGATATTTTGTTTTTTTTTTTCCTTGTGATTTGATTGTTCTTTTCGGTTAACCTAAAGTTATTTTAGGAAATTAAATATTAGCTTTCTATAAAAGGTTTTGTCTAGTCGGTGGTGGTTGCTCCCATATCCAAGAAGGTCATGTGCCTCGCCATGTCAGTACTGGGAACCGATTATGGAAATTAATATTTAATGGAATTAATAACTTAAGGTGACTTGGGTCGAACGTGTTAAGTTCCGCAGGAGATCCAAGTCAAAACCTAAAAGAACAAATAGATTAAGTTTTGGATCAAACGTGTTAAGTTCCGCAGGCGATCCAAAATTTAATTTAAAAGAACACATGGTAGGCAGGAAAAGGTTCAGACCTTTGTACAAAATTTTTGTACAGTGGAACCTCTAGGCTTTCCGAGTAGCAACCAACAATTGGTATCAGAGCTAGGGTTTTGCCTCTGTGTATTTGGTATTAGTTTAATTATGCACATGTCATACATAATTTAGGCAGGATAATAGTAGGATGTGCTAACTTTGTGGATGCAGGATCCAACTATTATGGCCTATAGTTTTATGTGTGTGATTGGACCCTTGGACATGTCAAGGGCATTTATATGTGTGTGCATGATTGTATTATAAAATACAGCAGGAGCTGTATTTAGTTTTATTAGGATTTTATTTTTGATCTAGATACATGTACATTCCTTTTATGGAATATAGGATCAAAATTGTAAAATTCTATTTATGTCGCGGATCGAATCTTGCAAAGCGTGGAACCTTCTAAGGACCAGAGGCGCAGCGGAACAAGGAGCAAGATGGATGTGACAGCTAGACCCGGTGGCGGTGGCCAAATATGGCAGCAGCTTGGGATGACAACACACGGAGGACAACTAGAGATAAAAGCCATAATAGTTGAAAATTAGATTTTCTATTTATTGCTTTTATATTGTGCTGTGTGTGCATGTTAGTTTACAAGTTTAGTAGGCTAGCATAGTTAAAATTCCTCATTAATAAATAACTAAGTGGGAGAGGGATTTTTAAGTAAATCCCATGGTCTCCATTACTGGTTTGTAAGTGATGCAAACAAGCTTGCGCGTTGGCTCTGAGTGCCTTCCTCCATAACGGATGAGCTAGTTTGCAGATCACTAGAACAGACTTCCATTTTTGGATGACTATAGGAAGTTAATTAAGAGCGTGTGATCTTCCCCAACGGAAGGGACATAATCTTATTAATGGACTTAGTGTCAAGTAATGGTATACACTTAGACACATCTAATAGTATCCTCCCCATGGTCACTGTTATTATTTGTGTGACCAAATGAAACCAACTATTAATTTGTCATAAAACTAGGTTGACAAGATAATAAAATTAAAGGGTTAAAACCCTCTTACAAATGATTGATTTTGTATCGTCCACACTAACGTGGCATACAAAATTAACGGTGTTTGAGATAATTTTATTTGTCATAAAGTTACGTTGACAAGATAGTTAATGGGTAAAACCCTCCTCTTGCAAATGTTGATTTTGTATACGTCCACACTAACGTGGCATGCAAAATTCACGGTGTTTTGAGGTGTTGGTAAATTTAAATAGTATTGTTAGAGGAATCAATATTATTTTAAATTTAGAAGTCTTGACCAAATATTTGATTAAAGATAGACCAACTATTAATTTTATTCGTCATAAAGTAAGGTTGACGAGATAATAAAATTAAATGATAAAATTTTCTCTTTGAATTTGTATACGTCCACACTAACGTGGCATACAAAATTCATGGGGATTTTTAAGGAGTTGGTCTTAACCAAATATTTTTGTGATTCTTAGGATGATGGTCAATCCCTAGCTGATATACTTTAGGATAGACTTAGTGGTCCCAATTATAATTGATTGGAAATAGGATTTGGACATTAAGGTAGACTGTCCTCTTAGAACTAAGAACAATATAGGTGTATTTTATTCATTAGTTGAAACATGTTTAGTGGTGTTATCTACCAGAACCTGGAGTGTAGATACAGATGCCATTAATCATGTCCGCAATTCATTGCAGGGTTCCAGGAAACCCGACAACTAAAAACACCGTCCACATGGGCACTGCTGTAAAAGTGGCAGTTGTTGCAGTGGGAGATGTTTATCTTTTGATAAGAATAAAACATGGATTTTTGAGTAATTGTCTTTACGCACCAAGTTTAGAAAGAACTAGTTTTCAGTTTCTAAACTATTCAAAGAACTTGATATTCTGCCTCTTTTAATAAAGTTGTTTTTAAGAAAAAGAGGGAAGTTATCTGTTCTGGTACGTTGGTTGGCAATTTATAAATCCAATAACTCTCACGATGCAACAAATGGAAATTAGTAACACATCTTCTAACTTTAAGAGAAAGTAACCTTCGGAAATAAACCAATTATATCTTTGGCATCTAAGGCTAGGTTATATTAACTTGAGTATGATTCATTGGTAGTTGATGAACTTTTGGGTTCATTAGTAGTGGAAATCTTTCCAACCTGCGAGTCTTACTTGGAAGGAAAAATAACCAAGAAGCTTTCAAGTCTAAGGGGTATGGAGTCAAAGATATGTTGAAATTGGTTCATTCTGATTTGTGTGATCCTATGACTATCCAAGCAAGAGGTTGTTTCAAATATTTCGTCTATTTTATAGACAACTATTTGATATATGGATACATTTACTTGATGTGCCACAAGTCTAAGTGCTTTGATTAGTTCAAAGAGTATGAGGCTGATGTGGAGAAATGTCAAGGTAAAAGTATCAAGACACTACGGTGAGATCGTAGTGGCAAGTACCTCTTGGGAGAATTTAGGAGTCACTTATCAGAAGTAGGGATTCAATCCCAACTAACTACACCTAGGTATATCCCAACAGAATGGTGTAGAAAAAGGAAGGTATAGGACTCTTATGGAAATAAGTAGATTGATGATGAGTTATTTAGAAAATTACCAAATTCATTTTAAGGATATACTCTGGAAACGGAAGTGAACATAGTACCTTCCAAAGTCAGAACTCTCTACTCATATAGAATTGCTGAATAGGTGTAAGCTATTTTGAAGCATATTTGGATTCGGGTAGTCCAGCACATATGCTGAAGAGAGACAATGATAAGTTGGACAGGAATTCACTTGTTTGTGGGTTATCCTAGAGAAATGAAAGTAGGTTTATAGTCTTAAAAATCAGAAGGTTATTGTTAGCATCAATAACCGATTTTTAGAAAAGGACTATATAATAAACCTCATGCCCATAAGTAAATTTGTTCTTAAGGAAATAATAAAGGACATGTCTAATCTAGTACCAACTGTACAAGATGAAATATCACAAGAAACTGCAATACGTATCATAAATGATACACAATTAAAGTTAGTGCCTCATCGTAGTGGGAGGGTTGTTAGGCAACCTAAAAAGATTTATGTTTTGGGAGAGTTTTTGGACTCGATCCATGGAGGACATGAACCTGATCTCCGGACATATGACGAAGCACTCCAAGATAAAGATGCAATATCTTGGCAAAGAGTAATGAATAACAGAATTAGAATATATGTATTCTAATAAAATTTGGAAGCCTATAGAACCACCAAATGGTATAAAAGCCTTTGGGTGTAAAAAGGTCTATATTAGGAAAAGAGGGATAGACAGGAAGGTAGAAACTTTCAAAGCAAGGCTAGATGAAAAAGGAAACTTTTTCACTGGTAGCCATGCTTAAGTCTATCCGGATTCTTTTATCTATTTGGCAAGTGGATGTCAAGACAACATTCCTTAATGGAAGTCTTGAAGAAAACATCCATATAAAGCAATCAGAAGGGTTCATTGCAAAGGGCTAAGAGCATCTTATGTGTAAGCTCAATCAGTCTATGGACTGAGGTAAAGCTTCAAGGTCTTGGAACATCCGGTTTATCAAAGTAATTTAGATCTATGGATTTAGTAACCGGATAAGTCTTGTGTATACAAAAGATATGATGGAAACGTGGTGGTATTTCTTGTACTATACTTAGATAACATTTTTGGTAGTTGGAAACAATATCAAAATGTTGTCAGAAGTAAGGGTATGGTTGTCCAAAACAATTCGATATAAAAGGACTTGGGAGAATGTATATATTCTTGAGATCAAAGTAATAAGGGATCGCAAGAAAAGAATATTTTACTTATCCCAAGTTTCATACATCGGAAAAATCCTTGCTCGTTTTAAGCATACAAAACTCCAAGAAAGGTTTCTTACCTTTTCAGGATGGAGTAACTTTATCTAAAGATATGTCTCTGTAGACATCAAAGGAGATAAAGGAAATAAAGGCAGTTCTTTATGCTACGGCTGTTGGAAGCCTAATGTATGCTATGCACGAGATCAGAAATCTGTTTTGCCAAGGGCATAGTTAGCAGATATCAAAGTAACCCTGGACAAGGACAGTGGACTGCAGTAAAGCATATATTGTAGTACCTTAGAGGCACTAGAGATTATATGCTAGCTTACAAGGCAGTTAATTTAGTCCTTGTGGGTTGCATGGATTTTGACTTCCAATCAGATAGGGACAATAATAAGTCAACCTCGGGGTTTTGTGTTTATTTTAGGAGGTAAAGTCATAACTATGGAAGAGTGATAAGCATAGGTGTTTTTCTGGACTCCACCATAGAAGCTTAGTATATGGCAAGCCTCTGAGGTAGCCATAAAAGCTGAATGACTCAATAACCTCAAGATAGACTTAGATATGATTTCTGGTTTGTCCAAAAATTATTACAATTTATTGTAATAATGTTGGTGCAGTAGCAAACTCGAAGAAACCATAAGTCTATAAGGCAAGTAAACACAATAGAGCGCAAGTACCACCCAATACGAGAAATCGTATAAACGAGGAGAAGTTGTTGCCGCCTAGATTTCATCAGGTGATGACCTATAGATCCTTTCACTAAGGTCCTTAAGGCAAGAGCTTTTGATGGGCATGTTGAAGGGATGGGAATCAGATGTATGGCAGCAGATATGGCAGCTTAGTCTTTTAGTATAAGTGGGAGATTGTTAGAGTGTATACTAAAAGCCTAGCTTTTGGTATAAACATTTATCTAGAAATAAGAATCATATTGGTCAAATGTCTACATTTGTGATAAATGTAGTTGTTCAATTAATTTATACTGTAGATAACACGGTGTGTGGTGTCACACACAGAGGATCATGTTATCAGTACCTTATAAATTATAAACAGTAGCTCACGACCAAGATGGAAAGGAACAAACCATTTGAAGGTCGTAGTGTAATTAGGTATTAGTTTATCTTAACTATATAATTACACTAGTACACTTAGAGTGTATTGAGTAGGACCATTAGAGGTTGTTTCTTTTATACTGACTTTATAAAGAAACAAAGACCTCAGTTATTATGGAAGTGTGTGCTCTTAATCCTAATATAATAACAAGCACATATATTTGATATTTATTTCTTTAATTTGTCAATGGGTGAGATTTAGTTCGATGAATCAATAAGTCCGATAAGTTAGGAAATGATATCACTTATAGTGTGTGTTGTTGATTATAGAAGGAAACTGTGTCCTAGAGATACTAGGTTGAGAATGTCCCCAAGAGGAGCTCAAAAGGATTGTCATGTTAAACCCTGCAGGTGGACTTAGTCCGACATGACGATGAAGTTGAGTGGTACTACTCTTGGAGCTAGATATTAATTAAGTGAGTTGTCAGTAACTTACTTAATTAGTGGACATTTGTTATCTTAAACACAGGGAGACTAACACACTCATAATAAGAAGGAGCCCAAAAATGTAATTTGGGATTGGTGCGGTAGTTCAATAATAATTCTCTAGTGGAATGAATTATTATTGATAAAATTAAGTTGTGTGTTCGGGGCGAACACGGGATGCTTAATTTTATCGGGAGACCAAAACCAATTCCTCCTCTCGGTCCCTATCGTAGCCTCTTAATTATAGAGTATTATACCCACCTATACCCACCTTCTTACCCATCCTATAGGGGGTCGGTCAAGCTAGCTTAGAGACCAAGCTAGGGCCGGCCATGTTTTGGTTCATGGGTGAATTCATGTGGCCGGCCCTAGCTTGAACTCAAGCTTAGGTGGCCGGCCCTATTAAAATAAAAAGGATTTTTTTTTTTAAATTTTTCTTATGTGGATAACATGATTTAAAAGAGAGTTTAAAAATTTAAATCTTTCCTTTTATAAGATTCTACAAAAGATTAAGAGAAGAGTTAAATCTCTTTCCGTATTTGTAGATTAAAAGGTTGATTTTAATTTTGGTAAAAACTTTCCTTTTAATCATGTTCATGATTTAAAAGAGAGTTTAAAAATTAAATATCTCTTTTATAAAGCTTCTATAAGGATTAAGAAAAGATTAGATATCTTTCCTTATTTATAGATTGGAAGAGATTTTAATTTTTAAAGATAACTTTCTTTTTATCCACATGTTTAAAAGAAATATTTTAATTTATAAAATTTCCTTTTTATTGACCATCATGAAGGGAAAATTATTAGAGAAATTTTTTATAAAATTTCCGGAAACAAATTAGGAAAGTTTTAATTCTTGATTGAATTAAATTTCCCTTGCTTGGTTTAAAGTGGCCGGCCACATTGTTGATGAGAAAAATATTATTTTTAATTAAATAAATTTTCCTTATCAATGGCAAAAGAATTAAGGAAATTTTTATTTAAATTTCCTTATTTGCTAAAGCCAAGGATTATAAAAGAGAGGGTAGAGGTGCCTTCATGGTGAACAACTCTATTATTTTTCCTCTCTCTTTTTCTTCCTTGGTGTGGCCGGCCACCCTCTCCTCCTTTCTTCTCTTTGATGGCCGAACCTCATCCTTCTTGTGGAGACCCATATGGTGGCCGGATCAAGTTTAGAGAAGAAGAAGAAGGAGAGAAAGAAAGCTTTGTTTCTAGCATCCCTTGGAGCATGGTGGTGGTGGCCGAACCTCTTCATCCTAGAAGAAGTTTTGATGGCCGAAATTTGCAAGGAAGAAGAAGGTGCTTGGTGGTTCTCATCTCGGAAGATCGTTGCCCACACAACGTCCGAGGTTAGAAGAGGAATACGGTAGAAGATCAAGAGGTTTTTCTAAAAGGTATAACTAGTAATTTTTCTTTCCGCATCATACTAGTTATTTTTGGAAATAATACTAAATACAAGAGGCATACGATTCTAGAGTTTCGAATTTGTTTTCGATATAGTGTTCTTTTGTTTTTGTTTCCTTGTGATTTGATTGTTCTTTTCGGTTAACCTAAAGTTATTTTAGGAAATTAAATATTAGCTTTCTATAAAAGGTTTTGTCTAGTTGGTGGTGGTTGCTCCCATATCCAAGAAGGCCATGTGCCTCGCCACGTCAGTACTGGGAACCGATTATGGAAATTAATATTTAATGGAATTAATAACTTAAGGTGACTTGGGTCGAACGTGTTAAGTTCCGCAGGAGATCCAAGTCAAAACCTAAAAGAACAAATAGATTAAGTTTTGGATTAAACGTGTTAAGTTCCGCAGGCGATCCAAAATTTAATTTAAAAGAACACATGGTAGGCAGGAAAAGGTTCAGACCTTTGTACAAAATTTTTGTACAGTGGAACCTCTAGGCTTTCCGAGTAGCATCCAACACCTAAATTCCTGCACACTTAGACATAAGGATCAAACACAACAAGACCTAACTTGACTCAGTTGATCACATCAAAATCAACCCAAGGTATTTAAAATCTCCCCTTTTTAATATACATCAATCCGAGTTAAATTAGGGTTTAAACAAATAATAAAATTTGAATATTGTAATTTAATACAAAATAAATTTGCATTTAAGTACATAAAAAGTTTACAGTAATACAAACTTCCACATAAATCATGCAGTTATGTAATTACCTCCCCTTTAATTTGTCATTTTTAATTTTCAGCTTATTAAAATCTTCTAATAAACATGATTTAGTTAAGGTAACTTTTAATTCCCTATTTTCTATTTTTAATAGTTCATGCTTTGCTTTTAATTTACACATACTTTTAGAAAGTATTTTTATGAACTCGTACAACTTTTCAGGAGGTAAGGAACATACCTTACTTACTGTGTTGTTCTCATAGTTCGTTGATTCTCCTTCATTGCTGCTTTCTTCTAATATTTCTCCCCCTTCATCGATGCTCATTTCTGATGAAGTCTCGTTGTCTTCTCGATAACTTGCCATTAGTGCAAGCCCAACGTACTGCTCCATCTCATCCCATGTTGCTTTCTGGATCTTGTGCTTGAATCTGTTTGGCCATTTGTCCTTTCCTTTGCTTTTCAGCTTCGGACAGTTATCTTTGATATGCCTCTCTTCTTGACAATTATAGCACTGAACTTTCCTCTTATTCCGAAGGGATTTTGTTGATTGTCTTTTGTCAAAATTGTTAGATCTTAAAAATTTTGAAAACTTTCTTACGAGAAAAGCTTCTTTGACATCGTTAAGAGAAGCTTCGGAGTCTGGTTCATCCCTTTTTACCTTTAGGGCGATGTTCTAACTCGGCTCTTTTCTTAGTCATACACATCTAGATTCGTGAAGTTCTAATATAGAAAATAAACTTTCTAACGTACTTACCTCTAGATCCTTCGAGATGTAGTAGGAGTCGATTATCGAAGTCCAATCTGGGGTTCTCGAGAGAGCATTAAGAGTATACCTTAGAGAGTCTCTGTTCGTTACCATTTCTCTAAAATTTATGAGTTCGATGATCAACTCCTTCAGTTTGACATACAGTTGAGAGACCATCTTGTTGGAACTCCAAGGTGTTTTGATGTGATCAAATAAGTTAAGTTAGGTCATGTTTGTTTTAACCCTTGTGTCTAAGTGTACAGGAGCTTAGGAGCACAGGAAGTCGAGCAGAAGACGCGACTAGCGAGAAGGACGTCACGGGGAGAGAGCCGACAGGCTCGATGCATCCGAGGGGCACGGTGCCGCGGAAGAGTACACTGGTGGACGAGAAGAAAGTGTGTGACGTTCGAGGGATGAGAAACCGGGGAGGAAGGCTGCTCAAGCAGAAGCCCGGAACTTGGGTTCGGGTCAGCCCTATTTCGGATGGCCGAAATCACCCAAGCTAGCGGACCCGGAGTGAAAGACCCAGACCGAGACGTGCTGAACCAGAGCAAAGGTCCCGGACCGAGAAAAGTCAGCCTTGTTGACTTTCCAAGTTCGGGCGCCCAGAATGCTTCCGGGCGCCCGGACCCGACATTTTGACCAGATCGAGTTTTGACTCGATCTGAACGTTAGGGGATAAAGCTTATCCCCCCCAGGGCGCCTGGACCCTTCGGGGTGCCCTGAATAGTGCTATAAATATAGCACTGATCTGCACAGTTTATTCAATTCACTTATAATCCATTTCTCCGTGCTTTACTTTTCTGTTTGTGCTGTTAACGTTGTAAGAGGCTACTCCGCCCGAAGGAGACATCAGATAGTGCACCATATTTTCCTTGGATTAGCAATCTCCTGATTGCAAACCAAGTAACTTTCTTGTGTCTGTTTTCTTTTTATTAGTCTCTTTATTTTAATTACAAATGCTTTTATTTAGTTGAAAATCCGAGAAAGGGTTGGTTTATTTTTTCAGGGCAATTCACCCCTCCTCTCTTGCCGGCCTCCAAAGGGATCAACAAGTGGTATCAGAGTAAGAATGCTTCAGGAGGACTAATCGTCGATCGAAGCAACAAGATGGCCGGAGCAAGCATCGTTCCACCAAAATTTGAGGGGGACTTCACACACTAGATGCGTCGTATGGAGGTATTTCTAAAAACCGATTTCGAAATTTGTCTAATTATAAATATATGATTTTGTAGCTCCTACTAATCAAAATGGAGAAGAAAAAAAAGAGAGTCTCTGGATGAAGAAGGAACAAAATGATTCCGTAGCGAACAATCGAGCGGAGTATCACCTGCTAAACGTGCTGCCGGTTCAAGAAGTCAACCACGTCGGAAGCTACTCGTTGGCCAAAGAACTCTGGGAAAAATTCCTGGAGCTTCACGAAGGCACGCCCGAAGCCAAACTAGCAAGAAGAGACATCCTTCGGAACAAACTGACGAACATCCGTATAGAAAAAGGTGAGAAAGTAGCCGATCTACACGCGAAGGTAAAGGAATTAATTACCGGTCTCAAGAACCTCGATGAAACGGTAACCAACAGGGACACCATACGCTACGCACTCAACGCATTTCCCAGAACTCCAGAATGGACGTCAATCATTGACGTCTACTACATTTCAAAGGACCTGGAGGTAAGTACCTTAGAAGAGTTATTTTCTACTCTTGAATTACATGAAACTAGATGTGTAGAGACAACAAAGGAATCAAGCCAGATTATGGCGCTAAACGCAACCAAAAAGGATGAACCCGAGTTAGACTCAGAAGAAGATCAAGAAGTGTATATGGTAAGGAATTTTAAAAAATTCTTTCGATCTAATAAATTTAAAGAAATGCAGAATAAAAAAATTCAAGAAATAGAAGAAGGGTTCGTTGCTACCAGTGTCAAAAGGAAGGACACTTTAAAGAAGATTTCCTAGAATTAAAGAAGGACAAAGTCAAGATACCCAAGAAGCACAAGATTCTAAAAGCCACTTGAGACGACACTTCATCATCTGAATCCGAAGTACAAGAATATGCCGGACTAGCACTGATGGCGAGCTATGGAGGGTAAAGTACATCGTAACCCAGCATCAATGAAGGGGGAGTGATTGACTTCAGACGAATGCAATGAAACAGGGGGAGAGTCAGGCTTCAAGTCTGATATGGTAAGTGAGGTATGCCTCTTACCTCCTGATCAGCTTTATTTTGGTATTAAGGCTATGGCAAAATCCATGTACAAATTAGAAAATAAAAATACCAAATTAAAAAATAAATTTTAGAAATAAAAAGAATGTTGGCAAAATCTTGTCTAATAGAAGACTTTGATAAAGTAAAATTTGAAAATGATAAATTAAAAGAAGAAATAAAAACTTTGAAAAAGCCTATCTATTCAAATATTTCTGCTTTTAAAAATTATAGAGGATTAAACTGATACTATAGGTTTCACCAAAATCAAATCAGAAAAATATCAAAAGCTTATGTGCCTAGAAAATACTTGATTAACCCTGTAGGAAGGAACCTCTATTGGGTTCCAAAAACTTGTTTAATTTAAAAATTAAAATTAGACATAACATTTCCAGCAAGAAAATTAAACATTTAATTTCTTTATGCGGCTTTGTCTAAGAAAGTGGCTGTTGCTCCAATAATCAAGAAGGGCTAGTGTCTCGCCACTACTTGGAAGCCAAATATCTAAATAAGAGTTTAATTGACTAGCTGAAAAAACATTAAATTAATTTTTTTAAAAAAAATGCTTTAAAATGTTACTCAATTTGTTTTGAAAAATATTTAAAATATTTTTTGTTGCACAACAAATTTTTAATTTAAAGGTATTTTTTAAAATCTTTTCAAAATGCTTATCAATTTCATTTTAAAAATTGAATAGTTTCTATTAAAATACTTTTCCATTAGAAATTTTTGCCTTAGAAATTTTTTTTAACACTTATGAAAATTTTTTCGGTTGAAAATATGTTTCTAACTTAGAAATTTAACTTAGAACTTTTTCTAAAGTTACTTATTCCGTTGCGAACAAATTTTTAACTTTGAAAATTAAATTTTATTTTAACTTAGAATTTTTTTTAAAGGTTAACCTTAGACTTGTTAAGGAACCTCAATTTTTTTTATGTGATCAAAGAGGGAGAAGAATGTTAAGTCTAAGGGGAGGTATAATTTCAAGTCTAGGGGGAGGTATAATTTCATTGAAAAATCATATTTGCACTTATTTACAAACTTAATTATTTGTACTTTATGTTTGTTTTACCCTAGCTTAACTTGGGTTGGTCACATCAAAAAAGGTGAGATTATTGGAACCCCAAGGTATTTTGATGTGATCAAACAAGTTAAGTTAGGTCATGTTTGTTTTAACCCTTGTGTCTAAGTGTTCAGGATCTTAGGAGCACAGGAAGTCAAGCGGAAGACGCGACTAGCGAGAAGGACGGCACGGGGAGAGAGCCGATGGGCTCGATGCATCCGAGGGGCGCAGTGTCGCAGAAGAGTACACCGGTGGACGAGAAGAACGTATGCGACGTTCGAGGGACGAGAAACCGGGGAGGAAGGTTGCTCGAGGAGAAGGTCGGAACTTGGGTTCTGGTGAGCCCTATTCCGGATGGCCGAGATCACTCAAGCTAGCAGAGTCAGAGCGAAAGACCCAGACCAAGACGAGCTGAACCAGAGCAGAGGTCCCGGACTGAGAAAAGTCAACCCTGTTGACTTTCTTGGTCTGGGCGCCCGGAACCATTCCGAGCGCCCGGACCCGACTTTTTGACCAGATCGAGTTTTGACTCGATCTGAACGTTAGTGGATAAAGTTTATCCCCCCAGGGCGCCTGGACCCTTCGGGGCGCCCCGAACAGTGCTATAAATATAGCACTGATCTGTACAGTTTATTCAATTCACTTGTAATCCATTTCTCTGTGTTTTACTTTTCTGTTTATGCTGTTAGCATTGTAATAGGCTACTTCGCCCGAAGGAGACATTAGATAGTGCGTCATATTTTCCTTGGATTAGCAATCTCCTGATTACAAACCAAGTAACTTCCTTGTGTCTGTTTGCTTTTTATTAGTCTCTTTATTTTAATTACAAGTGCTTTTATTTAATTGAAAATATGAGAAAGGTTTGGTCTATTTTTTCAGGGCAATTCACCCCTCCCCTCTTGCCAGCCTCCAAAGGGACCAACACATCTCTCCTTCTTTCAATCAGACGTTCATCAGTTGATTCCGGAGCAAGTCCCATTTTACGAGCTTGGCTTCGGAGGTACCTTCATGTAATTCTAAGAATTTATCCCAAAGTTCTTTTACCGAGTCGTAGCTCCTGATCTGACTGATTTCTTGGGTTGGAAGAACGCTTAGCAGGTGGTATTCAGCTCTCCCATTTTTCATGAAGTCATTCTGCTCCTTCTTGTTCCATAAGTGCTCTTCCTTTTCTTCTCCATATTGGTCTTTGGGTACTATAAAATCATATTTAATTATTAAAAAAAAAAATTCAAAATCTATTTTGAAAAATACCTCCATCTTCTTTTTCCATGAGGTCAACTCCCTCTTTGAACTTTGGCTAGTAGATACTCAGTCCAACCATTGTTTCCTTGCTTTAGTAGGCGATTAATCCTTCTGAAGCATCCTCACTTTAATACCACTTGTAATTCCCGATAGGCCAACTAGAGGGGGGGGGGGGGGGGTAAATAGCCCTTCAAACAAGTTAAAAAAAAATCTCTTACTTTTGCTTAACAAGGATGCATAATTAGACTAAGCAAATATAAGCAATTAATATTAAAGAAAATAACTTTAAAAGAATAGGTAAAAAGGCTAGAGTTTACTTTGTTACAACTTATGTGGTTATTAATCCAAGACGTTAAAAAATACTAAAAACTCCTTTGTTGAAGGCGGAAAAACATTTTACACACGTTGACAGTTCAGAAAAGACTAGAAATATTAATACAGAAGTTGTTATTTATTTCCTAGCTTTATCCGCTAAAGATAAAGCTTTATCTTTTTCCAATGGCAGCCTAACGATTATTGAAGGCACTTCCAATAAGCTTGAGGGAGCCTTCCATGAAGGCTTGAGGGTGCTTCCAACAAGGTTGGAGGCACCTTCCACACAAAGGCGCGAGGGCACTTTCCACAAGGCAGATCAGCATCCAAGCTGATCTTCTTCATGTGGGTGATGCTCCAGTTATTCAGATTTGAGCTCATCCGAATCCAACTTTGATCTTCTCCTTCAGCAATATTTCGCTATGACTTCTCATCCCTCGGAAGCGCCTCACACATCCTTCTCGACCGCCGGTGTACTCTTTTGTAGCTTCTCGCCCCTCGGACGCACTGAGCTCATCGACTCACTTCCCATGCCATCCTTCTCTTCCGTTGCGTCTTCCACTTGACTTTTTGTGTTCCTATGTTCCTACATACTTAGGCACAAGAATCAAACACAACATGGCCAAACTTGACTCGGTTGATGACATTGAAACTAACCTAGGGTACTTACAATGAGTTTATATCAGGTCCAACATGAGCCTGATATGAACTCATATCAGGCCTGATGTGGAATTTCGGTAACTTTTTAACACCTCCGAAGAAGTTAAAATAAATAATGTGTAGTGTTGGATTGAAAAGAGCGCTAGAAGGGGGGTGAATAGCGATCGTTGAAAAATTGTTATCGAGTCAAAGTACGCAATGAAAAATAATAACGAAAATAACACTAGCACACTAAGTTTTACTTGGTTCGGAGTCTTCATTGACTCCTACTCCAAGGCTCGCACTTGAGAGTGCTTTCGTTGGGCAATATACTAATAGTTTACAAAAGAGTTACACAATAAGTACAAGAACTATAAAATAAAGTTACCGACAACAAGGAAAATAAAAAATGAGTCGCAGGTTGTCGGAGAAGCTTCATAGCGTCGCAGGAGCGTCTTTGGAGCATCGCGCAAGAAAGCAGTTGTAGAGAGAAGTTGTATTTTGTGCTCCTGGTGGAAGACTGCTTATATAGGTAGTTCTGAGCGCTTGGATCCCTTTCGGGCACCTAGACCGTGACGTCAGTCATCCAATCAACGCGCTTTAAGCTGGTGATAAGATTGATTTTGGGCATTTCGGGCACCTGGACCACTTCCGGGTGCACAGACCACTCTGAGCGCCTGGATCCCTTCTGGGCGCCCGAATCAACTTTTCCAGCAGCCTTTATTTCCTGTAAAATAAAGTTAGTCCAAGATAATAAAACTTATATTATCCTGCAAAATAAATGTTAGTACAATTATAGTCAAGAGTAGTAATTAGATTCTGGCCCCTCGAAACCAGAATCTGATCAAGATCTCAACTTAAATTTCTCAAATAGATCTAAATTAGATCGACGCCTACTGTTCCCTTAAACGGGGAACACGCCCTCACCAAATCACTCTCCTCCAGTGACTTACTTTAACTTACCGCTTTGCCAGACATCCAATCAGCCCGTCGACCTGTCTGGACTTCATGCCAGCTATCCGGTCGGTCTGTTGACCAAATTGGACTTCATGCCAGATATCCAGTCAGTCCGTTAACCTATCTGGACTTTTGCTAAGTAAAGTAACCAAAAAAAACTTTGACAATAGAAAATTTTCAAGATTACTTGGGGGAGTTAAAAACAGCTTAGAAAATAAGTTAATTAACTTGAAGAGAGTCTTTAAAGACATCTTGTAGAGTGATTTTTAAAAGTAAAAACTTTATGTTAGGATTTTTAAAAATAAGGTGATTTTGAAATTATTTTTCAAATCTACAAAGTTTTCAAAATATAAGATTTTCAAAAGATACAAAAATTTGATAATTCTAAGTTGTTGTAAAAATAACTTTAAAGATTAAAAATTTGAAATGATTTTCAAAATCTACTAATTTTTCATAAGGTTTTCAAAAGAAAATTTTTTGCACAAATAACTTTAAGGTTAGAAAATTCAAAATTATTTTTCAAAATAAAAACAAGAAATATTTTGAAAATAGCTAGGTTTTTTAAGATAACTTTTGAAAACATTTGAAATTTTTTTTTCAAAAATGTCTTTTAAAATAATATTTCAAAAACTTAAATAGTGGTTAAACTGATTTACAAAGCTATCATTTAAAAACACTAAGGGTGATAAAGTTGAAGTGTTTACAAACTTTATAGTTTTAAAAATGCTAGTAGTAAAAAAATGAAGCAATTTTTAAAATAATTTTTAAGTTATTAATCCTCCCCCTGAACCTGACATTATTTTAAAATAGACAACTAAAAATATCTTTAACTGTCTAACCATTAGTTACTTACTAATTATCAGAAGATAGCAGTTTTCACTTGGTTAGTCAGGTTAAGTTAATTTATCCAGTTAGTGTTTGACTAAGCTAAAAAACTTAACCTGATTACTGTTTGTTTAGTATTTAATGCTCAGACTTGTATTGATGCACTGATATAAGCAACTTAAGTCCAGGTTATCTGCCTATGCATCTTACCCCTTTCTAAGTTTAGCAATACACAAACAAAGTAGTCCTAGTGTGTTGGTGAGATGCTCAAGTCCTACATCTATAGGAGCATGCTTTCTAAGGGTTTGATCTAGACTAAGGCTAAAATTAATTTTGAAAATTCTAAAAATAAGGGAAGTTTTGAGAACAATAAATAAAGAATTTTATCCTAGAATTTTAAAAAATAATTTTAGAAAGCAATTTTGAAATTAAGAGTCTTAGTCTATTAAGCACATTCCTAATTATTGACGCAAGTTACTAAATTCACTTTCAGGGAGGGGTTTAGTGAATATGTCAGCTAGGTTTGACTTGGACTCAATATATTTGAGTTCAATGTCACCTTTAGTGATATGATCCCTGATACAGTGGTGTCTAATTTCAATGTGTTTAGTTCTTGAATGATGCATAGGATTTTTGGTTAAATTAATTGAACTGACATTATCAATTAGTACTTTTGTATTTGTAAATTTTAAATTGAAGTCTTTTAAAGTGTGCATCAATCATAATAATTGGGCAACACATTCTCCTATAGCTATATATTCTACCTCAATAGTAGATAAGACAACACAGTATTTCTTCCTACTAAACCAGCTGACAAGTGATGAGCCAAGTAGCTGACACCCACCACTTGTACTTTTACGGTCCAGTTTACAACCAGTATAGTCTGAATCAAAGTAGCCTATGAGTTCAAAATTAGGTGTTCTAGGATACCAGATTCCTATATTTGATGTTCCTTTCAAATATTTAAAAATTCTTTTGACGTTAGTCAAATGTGATTCTTTAGCACAAGTTTGGTACACATACTAACTACAAATAAAATATCAGGCTGACTTGCAGTTAAGTATAAAAGGCTACGTATGACACTCCTATAGTATTTTAGGTCAACTGATTTTCCATTTAGGTCATCATCTAAGGTTGTATTAGTTGCCATAGGTGTCTTTATTTCTTTAGTATTTTCCATTCCAAATTTTTTAAGTAATTCCTTAATATATTTTTGTTGATAAATGTAATTGCCTTCATTTGTTTGTTTAATTTGTAACCCTAAAAAGTAAGTTAGTTTACCTACTAAGCTCATTTCAAATTCTTGTTCCATTAGGGTTATAAATGTAGGATCGAAAAGAATTTAGATATCTCCACAATTGTATGATATTGCCCACTTTGGGTCTAAACCCTCATTGTTTTGCTCTTGGATTCTACCCAAAAGGCCTCATACCAATGAAGATATCTTTTCTCTTATAAACCAATGATCTTTTCCATGTGTTTTCAATATGAGACTATGTTTGCAACCTTGCAACCTCAACAATCCCCCCCTCAAACAAAGGACCATAGGCTTCCCACTTCCGATCCTCGATCCATCAGGTCTTCCTGCCCCTCGGTCCATCCGACCTACTAGGACTTCCTTGCCTAGTCGTAACTAGGACTTCCTGCTTGGTATATGGTTCTCTTGATCTGAACATAGGAGCCCCCACTTTCTTTATTTGAGGTCAATATTATACCCACATGGCTTAATCAGAGCATAGCTCTTGTGCACAGTCGGCGGTTAAACCTTCTAGTAGTCCGGGCTCTAATACCAATTGTAGGATCGAAAAGAATTTAGATATCTCCACAATTGCATGATATTATCCACTTTGGGCCTAAGCCCTTATGGTTTTGTTCTTGGGTTCTACCCAAAAGGCCTCATGCCAATGGAGATATCTTTTCTCTTATAAACTCATGATCTTTTCCATGTGTTTTCAATATGGGACTATGTTTGCAACCTTGCAACCCCAACAATAAATTATTATAAAAATTCTGAATTGGTTGGCCCAAAGATTTTATCATCTACATATACTTAAGCTATAAAAATATCTTGGTTGATTGATTTAACAAATAGAGTTGGGTCAATTTGTCCTTTGTTGAACCCTTTAGAGATTAGGTAAGAGGTTAACCTTTCATACCATGCCCTAGGTGCTTGTTTAAGAGCATATATGACTTTTTTTTTTAAGTTTAAATATATGGTCAGGATGATCTAAACTCTCAAACCCAGGTGGCTGACGTACTTAAACTTCCTCTTTTATTAGCCCATTTAAAAAGGTAGATTTTACATCCATTTGATAAAGTTTAAATCCTTTATAGGATGCATAGTTAAGTAGCATTCTAATGGACTCTAGTCTGGCTACTGGGGTATATGTTTCATCATAGTCAAGTCCCTCTACTTGACTAAACCCTTTATCAACTAGTCTATCCTTGTTTCTAATAATCTCTCCATTTTCACTTAATTTGTTTCTGAATACCCATTTTGTTTCTATTATTCTTTTATTTTTAGGTGGTGGTACTAAGTCCCAGACTTCGTTTCTCTCAAATTGGGCTAACTCTTCTTACATAGCAATGATCTAGTCTGGGTCAAGTAAAGATTCAGCTATTGTTTTGGGTTCAATTTTTTAGATTAGGGATATCTAACATAAGTTTCTAAAGGATGACCTAGTTTGAACTCTAAGGTCTGGGTCACCAATTATTTGATCAATTAGATGATTTGGGTTGACTCTTATGGTTCTAGTAGGTTCATTTATTTGAGGTTGATCTTCTTCTTCTTGACTTAGATTTTCACTGGCTCCCCCTTGACTAGTGTTACTTTGAACAAAATCAATTGGTTGAATCTGGGTTTGTTTTAAGTTTTGGTTGGACTCTTCAGATTTTACATTTAAGGTTTCTTCAATTCTTAGTGTAATTTTATTATATATTCTATAACCTCTACTGTTTAATGAGTATCCTACAAAGATCCCATTTTCTATTTTTGATGTAAATTTTCCTAAGTGTTCTTTTGTATTTAGTATATAGGCTGGGCATCCAAAAACATTAAAGTTTTTAATATTAGGTTATTTGTTATAATATATTTCAAATAAAGTTTTATTATGAGTTTTATTTATTGTGGTTCAGTTTTGTACATAGAAGGTTGTGCTAACAGCTTCTACCCAAAAGTATTTTGGTATGTTATACTCATTTAACATTGTCCTATAGGCTTTAAGTAGGGTTCTATTTTTTTTTTTCTACTATTCTATTTTGTTGAGGTGTTTTAGGACATGAATATTTGTGATGGTAACCATTTTCAAGACAAATTGGTTAAAGTTATGATTTTTTAAATTCACCTCTGTTGTTACTTCTAATTCTTTTAATTTTTAGGTGTTTTTCATTTTCAACTTGTTTGCAAAAATTAGTAAAGATTGTTGGTGCGGGAAGATCCGACGATCGAACCTAGGTTTTGATAATGGCAAAGGGATTCAAAGTTAAGATTTCTTGTTATCTAACGTGCTTAAATGAAGTTTCAGGAAAGTCCTAACTACGGTTAGGCAGGTGAAAACCCTAGGGAGTGGTAACCCTAGGTCCTAGGGGGTGGTAACTCTAGATGAAGGAAAACCCTAGGGGGTGGTAACCCTAGGTCCTAGGGGGTGGTAACTATTGGGACCGAAAAGTAGTAAGAGGGGGGGTGAATAGCTCGTCGCGTGCTCGTGTGCTTGGCGTTGTTTGTTTCTTCAAAGATGCAGTGGAAATATGCAAGAAAACAACACTCAACGCTAACACTAAGGATTTACTTGGTATCCACCTCACAAGAGGTGACTAATCCAAGGATCCACGCACCCTCCACTATGAAACACACTCCTCTACGGTAACTACCGAAGGCGGAGAAGCCTTTACAAACTCTCAATACAAGAAGAAAAGAAAGGATATGAAATAAAGCAAAAGCTTACAATAAACCGTAACCCTAACTTCTCTTCTTGCTTTTGATCCGCCTCTTGACTTGGAAGAACCTCCAAGAATCTTCAAGAACTGGCAATCTGAACTTGAGAGAGAGCTATAGAGTCGCTGATGAAGATCGAAAATGAATCGTAGAAGCGATAAGCGTTCTGCCGAAGGAATCGAGCGCCTGCAGCTATAAACGACGCCAACGGTCGGATCCCGATCGATTGGATTGCTCCCAATCGATCGGGGAGTCTTTGGATCGATCCACTAATCGATCCAGAGCACCTCTGTGCTCTAGGAATTTGCCTGGATCGATCGGATGATCGATCCAGGGCTTATCACGACAAAACACACCTTCCCAATCGATCTACTGATCGATTGGGACCTCTGGATCGATCAGCTGATTAATCCAGAGGCGTTCTGTGCGCTCGTGACTTCCTCCCAATCGATCCACTGATCGATCGGGATGAAGGTTTCTCACGGGGACACCCCAATCGATCGATCGATCGATTGGTCTCCAGCCAATCGATCGGCTGATCGATCCAGCTGCTGGTTTTTGCCCAAAACCAAGTCCCAAAGCTCCCAAACCAACATCTGGTCAATCCATGACCTGTTGATTCATCATGCCCAGCATCCGGTCACCCTTGACCTACTAGGACTCCCTCACCAAGTGTCCAGCCAATCCCTTTGACCCACTTGGACTTTTCTTCATCATGCCAAGTATCCGGTCAATCCTTTGACCTACTTGGACTTTCACCAGATGTCTGGTCAACCTTGACCCATCTGGATTTTCCCGTGCCTGGCTTCACTCACCAGGACTTCCATTCTGCCTAGCTTCACTCACTAGGACTTCTCTTCTGCCTGGCTTCACTCACCAGGACTTTCACCTAGCTTCACTCACTAGGATTTCCATTCTGCCTAGCTTCACTCACTAGGACTTCTCTTCTGCCTGGCTTCACTCACCAGGACTTTCACCTAGCTTCACTTACTAGGATTTTCACCTGGCTTTACTCACCAGGATTTTCCTCTGCCTGGCTTCACTCACCAGGACTTTCACCTAGCTTCACTCACTAGGATTTTCTCACTACCTATCTTCACTCACTAGGTCTTTCACCTGGCTTCACTCACCAGGATTTTCCTTCTGCCAAACATCCCAGTTAGGACTTCCCAGTCAAGTATCTGGTCAACCTTGACCTAATTGACTCTTCTCCAACCAAACTGATCAGACCCTGATCAGAGGGGAATTGCACCAAACAATCTCCCCAAATGAACAACTGCACCTGCACTTGTCCATATCATCGAAGTCTTGTATTGTTAAACATCGAAACTCAAACCAAGACTCAAGCTTAGTCAACCAGATCAGCCTTGACCTGAGGGATATTGCACCAACAATCTCCCCCTTTTTGATGTTTGACAATACCATATTTAAGTTAGGCTAATCTCATAGCCTCAACCTCCTTCATGCCACTAGGTAATGAAGACATAAGTTAAACCCTTCATTCTCCTCCTAAGATGGCAAACTCCCTCTAGGTAATGAAGTCCTAACTTAAACCCTTTATTCTCCCCCTATTAACACACATCAACAAATGCCCCATATCTGGGCACACATCAACAAATTTACTTGTTGAAAACTCTCCCCTTTTGAGACTCTCCCCCTGAAGAGTTGCTCATCGTTGTTCACAACTTCACTCATTG
This sequence comes from Zingiber officinale, assembly GCF_018446385.1. Taxonomy (NCBI): domain Eukaryota; kingdom Viridiplantae; phylum Streptophyta; class Magnoliopsida; order Zingiberales; family Zingiberaceae; genus Zingiber; species Zingiber officinale. The sequence goes on from NC_055990.1 coordinate 29,184,845, forward strand.
TGATCAACACGATAATGAAAGTCTCATATCCTTCATTATCGTTAACCCTACATTCTCCCATTAATGTAGTCAAATGCTCATCCTTGAGCATTTTTAACTTAAACCACTTGAACAATGAGGATATCCACTCCCCATTAAGTTCAACCACTCAACCTTGAGCATGTTCTGTTAAGAAGGTTAACCACCTTCCAAGGTTCATGAAAAAAATAGTTTTCATGTCTTTAAAGAGTCCCTCCCCCTAAAGACATGGTGGTAACTTCTGTCACTGCACCAACAATGACTTGGAATCCCTAAACCTTTAGGAAACCAAATTATAGAAGTTTTGAGGTTCAAATATTCAATATTTGAAGCAAACCTCAACCTAAACTTCTACTTAGTCTCCCTTAACCAATCCATCCTTGTTTTCAACATGAAAACACCCTTTTATGTATACAAGTGTATTTTAAGGGTTTGGAATGGTTACCTAGACTAGCCATGGTTCAAAAATGCTGAAATCAGGCTTTACCAGCCAAAAACTTTAGTGTTTTCTTCAAGTTTTGTGTCTAACTATTCAATGATGATTACTATCAAAAGATAGCCTTCACTAAGGTTTTCCAAAAGCATTTCAAAAAACATTTTCAAAACCCAATATCCCACCATGTTCCTTGGGCTTAATGCACATGACTTGTACATTAGCTTTCCCAATGATGGGAAAACACATAACTATGTGTTTTGATGAACTTAAAACTCAAGGAAATGCACTAAAACAGCATGTTGAGTTTTGTTCACCATCCTAACATCTCACTTGTATCTATTATGCACAAAACACATACAAGTCATCCTATAAGTCGTTGTGAGATGTAAAAGTTTGGTTTTGCCCTAATCTAGGGATCATGCATATCTATCTAGACATTTTGTAGATATTGAACATCCACCTAAGATGTCACTTGTTAATACACTTGTACCACTTGTTAGTGAATTTGTACCACTTGTTACAAAGACCACTTGTTGATACAAGTTAATAAACGCCATTTGTCCTTAATTTTAAAGAATTAAAAATAATGCATGATATGTTATGGCATACATCAAAATGAAATAGATTTCAAAAAGGAAGATTCCTATAACTACATGATGTATGAATGCATGACATGGTATTTTTATATTTTCATAATAAGTCATGAATGCAAGTGATCCGGCGGTTAGAACAGGGGACCCCCATTTTGAGGGGTCAACGCCACGTGGAAGTCAAAGGCCAGGTGGCCGACCGGAGAAGGATGGGCCAACCCCCCGGCCGGCCGGTCGGTAAATAGCCGATGGTAAAAGGTGCCCCGATAGGGGTCAAGGTTCCGGCGCTCGATTGAACAGTAACGAAGGGCCGAGCGGAAGTCATGCTCGGCCGTAGACATAAGGTAACATACTGCCAGTAGTCCCCACATAGCACCTTACCGAGGATCTCCCCAGCATACCGATGCATATGGAGGGCCGTATGTGATGTAAGGGTCGACCGGCCGGATGTGAGATGAGTGCCGGCTGGCCGGACGGGAGATGAGTGTCGGCCGGCCAGACGGGAGATGAGTGTCGGCCGGCCAGACGCCCCGGCTTGGAGTAGGGAGAGAAGGACAAGGAGCACCTTATGACAGCTGCCAATTCCTATGACTAGGTCATACTCCAAATCTGGCGGTAAGGTGTTCTGCTGTCCCATCGAAGATGTGCCGGGACTGTAGCAGTATGGTGTCAGGTAAGCTCTCTGACAAACACATACCGAGGTATGGGCTAAGAACACGTGTTTGCCTCGGTATGTGTGTGTGAGTTCTTTCACCGCTCTATATAAGGAGCCCTATACTTCGCCGAAGGTACGCGTTCTTTGATATTCGGAGCCACCTTTTGCTGTCCACTTACCTGACTTGAGCGTCGGAGGGTCGTCGACGGGAACCCCTTCCCGGCCCGACTTCTGTGCAGGTTCGCCGGAGTTTCGCACGATCAGTCGTTGATCCACGTCAGCTACCCGGAGAGCGCCACGTGCCCAGCGTCCGTTGATTCAGCCTTCGGACAGGATCAATTTGGCGCTGTCTGTGGGAACGCTCCTGCATCCGAACGGAAACAATGGACGAGGCTGGACGACAGCACACGGTGACGCTTTCCACGGAAGAACTTGATGCTCTGATCGAGTTGAGGGCCGCCAAGCTTGTGGAACAAAAACAGAAGGCACTAGCCGAGCGGTCTGAGCAGCAAGCCACATCGGGCTCAGGTGGCCGAGCGGAAGCACCACCGGCCACGGTTCCATTCCATCGAGCTCTATTCCGCACCCCTGAAGCCGCAGCAACTAATCGAGATCGGGGATCATCTTCGGATGAAATGCCAAGACGAGATAGCAGAAAAGGAAAAGCCCCCCGAGCGGACGCATCGCCCGAGCGGATCAACCACCAATTTTCAGAGGCTATTCTAAGAGACCCTCTGCCCAAGCACTATGTGCCTCCGACGATCGGCGAGTACAATGGAACCAGCGACCCGGATGATCATTTAGGTAAATTCGATAACACTGCAACTCTGCATCAATACACAGATGGGGTGAAGTGTCGAGTTTTCCTCACCACCCTTTCCGGATCGGTTCAACGATGGTTTCGGAGGCTGCCGGATGGATCCATCACAAGCTTCAAGGACTTCCGAACGGCCTTCCTCCATCATTTTGCAAGCAGTCGGCGCTATCAAAAAACCAGCGTTAGTCTATTTGCCATCAAATAGGAAGCCCGCGAATCGCTCCGAGCTTACATCCAGCGGTTCAACAGAGTGGCCATGGACATTCCAACGGCCACCTCGGAGACCATGATGAATGCCTTCACACAAGGCCTCGTGGATGGGGATTTCTTCAGGTCACTCATTCGGAAGCCGGCCCGAGACTACGACCGCATGCTGCACCGGGCCAACGAATACATCAATGTGGAAGAAGCGCAAGCGGCCCGGAAAAAAGAAACTCCAGCCGAGCGGGCTCCTCATGCCGAACGGAAGCCGCACGCTGCTCATCAGCCACCCAGAGGACCAAGGGCCGAAGCAATCCGCTCCCCCCATGCTAGGTCCCACGTGCAAGAGGTAGCTGCCGCGCGGCCCAGGACAAAGAAGAGATGGACCCCGATGTTCTGCTCCTTCCACCGGACGGACACACATAACACCAGGGATTACCGTAGTCTTCCACTAATCGCCCACCCCATTCCCAGAGGTGGCGGTCGTCGGTCGCCATCAGCCGACAGACGACAGAAGCCTAGTGAAGCCGATCGGATGGTAGCCGACAGACGACAACAACAAACTCCCGAGCGGCATCGCTCTCCGAGGCGGGAGAATCTTCGGATGTCTAGGGAACGTCCCCGACCGTCCGCTCGGGAAGAAGAAAATAGAAGCAATACTTCCCGAGGCGAGATCAACATCATAGTGGCCGAGCGGAGAAGACTCGTAAGCAGCAAGGGCAAACTCCCGAGCGGCAACATACACCGAGGTGTGAAGACAATCCCCGGATGTCTAGGGAGGGGACTAGATCGTTCACGACGACGCTCTGCTCATCAAAGCGGTAATAGCCAACTACACTATTCACCGCGTTTTTATTGACACAGGAAGCTCGGTCAACATCATATTCAAAAAGGTGTTCGATCAACTACAAATTGACCGAGCCGAGCTGTTGCCCATGACAACCCCCCTCTACAGGTTCACAGGCAATGAAGTCCTGCCGGTCGGACAAATATGGCTGGCTATCTCACTGGGAGAAGAACCGCTCAGGAGGATGCGGACAGCAAACTTCATGGTGGTGGACTCTCCCTCATCATACAATGTCATTTTGGGACGACCGGCGCTCAGCGAGTTCCGGGCGGCCGTCTCCACCTTCCACCAGAAGATCAAGTTCCCCGTCGAAGACAAAGTGGGAGAAATACGGGGAGATCAACTGGCAGCTCGGCGATGCTACGTTGAAATGGTCCGAGCAGAAGCAAATTCCGCTCGGAAGTCGCCACGAATCGAGGTGAATGCTATAACTGAAAAGCCTCCCTCTTTAGTTTATGAAGAAAAAGAGGAAGTGCAGATACACCCAACCCGATCGGAGGCCATGACATTCATCGCGTCCGATCTGGAGGCGAATCAGAAAGAGGAGGTGATCCTATGCCTCCGGAGAAACTATGATGTCTTCGTCTGGTCGACCCATGAGCTGCCCGGAATTTCACCAAGTATAGCGCAGCATGAGCTCCACATCTGACCGGACGCTCGGCCAGTAAAGCAAAGAAAAAGGGACTTCAGCGCCGAGCAGAATGCCATCATCCGAGCGGAGGTGGAGAAACTCTTGGAGGTCGGCCATATACGCGAGGTCCAGTTCCCGAGCTGGCTGGCGAATGTGGTGCTAGTTTCCAAGCCCGGCAACAAGTGGAGAGTGTGCATCGATTTCCGGGACCTTAACAAGGCGTGCCCAAAGGACTTTTACCCCTTGCCCCGAATTGATCAACTGGTGGATTCTACGGCCGGCTGTGAGTTGATATGTATGCTCGACGCCTATCAGGGATATCATCAAGTGCCGCTCGCCCGGGAAGATCAAGAAAAAGTTAGCTTCGTGACAGCCGACGACACCTACTGCTATAATGTGATGCCGTTTGGATTGAAGAACGCGGGAGCCACTTATCAACGCTTGATGAACAAAGTGTTCAAGGAGCAGATCGGGCGGAATCTGGAAGTTTATGTGGACGACATTCTTATCAAGTCCGTCCAAACGACCGATCTCTTCAAAGACAAGGAAGAAACCTTCCGAACGCTGCGGAAATATGGAGTCAAGCTAAATCCCCAGAAGTGCCTGTTCGGAGCAAAAGGAGGACATTTCTTAGGTTACATAGTGACCGAGCGGGGTATCGAAGCAAATCCCAGCAAGGTGAAAGCTCTACAAGACATGCCGCCTCCGCGAAATACGAGGGAAGTGCAACGTTTGACCGATCGGATAACTGCTTTGTCCAGATTCATATCCAAAATCGTCGACCGGAGCCTTCCTTTTTTCAAAATCTTGTGCAAGGCCACTAAGTTTCACTGGGACGAAGAATGCGATCGGGCGTTCGAAGATTTGAAGGCATATCTGAACTCTCTCCCGGTATTAGCCAAGCCGGCTGCAGGTGAGTCACTTTGTATCTACTTGTCTTCAACCGAACAAGCAATCGGCTCGGCACTGGTGAGGGCGAGCGGAGAAGAGCCTATGTATTTTCTTAGTCATATTTTAAAAGATGCTGAATCTCGCTACACTGGGCTCGAGAAGCTGGCTTTCTCTCTGGTCCTCGCCGCTCGGCGCCTTCGTCCATACTTCCTGACGCATACCATCATTGTCAAAACCAATAGCCCACTCGGGCGTGTATTACTGAATCCAGAAGCGTCCGAGCGGCTCATTAAATGGACGACGGAGTTAAGGGAATTTGACATCCAATACCAGCCCCGCTCGGTAATTAAAGCGCAATCCTTGGCAGATTTTGTGACTGAGGTGTAGAATTCAGAGCCGGAAGCTATGTGGAAAATATTTGTGGATGGATCATCCACTCGGCTCGGAAGCGGGATTGGAATACTGTTGCTCTCCCCTCAAGAAGAAAAGATGCACTTATCCGTCCGGCTGGATTATAAAGCTACAAACAATGAAGCTGAGTATAAAGCCCTCATAGCCGGCTTGCAGGCAGCTCGGCATGTGGGAGCCGGACGGGTGACTATACATTCAGATTCTCAGTTGGCCGCTCAGCAGCTCTTTGGCACCTTTGAAATCAACAGCGCTCGGCTCAAGCTCTACACTGAAGCCTTTGAGAAGCTTAAAGCCAATTTTAGAGAAGTCATTGTCCAAAAGATACCCAGAGCGGAAAATCAAGCGGCCGATGAGTTAGCCAAACTCACGAGCTCGATAACGCCGGTCGCCATGCAGCAGCCGATTGAACAGGTATTGTTGGTGGCGCACGTCGACCGTATGGAGGGTCTCACGTTTCCGAGCGACTGGAGGACACCCATCATGGAGTTTCTCCACTCAGGTGCTACACCGTCCGATCGGGATGAAGCCCAGCTACTAAGGAGGAGAGCCGGTCGGTTCACGCTCATTGGAGATCAACTATACAAGAAGGCTTTCTCCCGCCCGCTTCTGAAATGTGTGAGTTCAGAAGATGCAGCATACATCCTCCAAGAAGTGCATCAAGGATCGTGCGGGGGACATCCGGGCGGGCGATCACTAGCTAAAAAGATACTGCTGGCCGGATACTTCTGGCCAACTTTACAAGCAGACGCCGCTCGGATCATCGCGACGCGCCTTTCTTGTCAAAGGTATCATAATTTCTCTCACCGACCGGCGGAAGAAATGAAGGCCGCTACTGTGTCGTGTCCGTTCGACCAATGGGGAATGGATATTGTGGGTCTGTTTCCTATGGTGACCGGACAGCGAAAATTTTTATTGGTGGCGGTTGATTATTTTTCCAAGTGGGTGGAGGCCGAGCCGCTAGCCAAGATCACCGAGCAGATGGTCAAGAAATTTATTTGGCAGAACATCATCTGTCGGTTCGGCATCCCCCGTCGACTTATTTCCGACAACGGGCGGCAATTCACAGGAAAATTGCTCGAAGATTGGTGTAAAAGCTATGGCATCGAACAACACTTCACGTCTGTGGCATATCCCCAAAGTAATGGTCAAGCCGAAGTAGCCAATCGGGAGATTCTTCGCATCTTGCGGGCTCGGCTCGACCATATGGGAGGAAGCTGGGTGGATGAAGTGCCAGGCGTCTTATGGGCCATCCGAACGACCCCGAAGGAAGGAACCGGCGTCACGCCCTTCCATCTGGTGTATGGCGGCGAAGCGGTTATTCCTATCGAAGTTGGAGTTGAGTCTGCTCGGATCCAGAATTATGATAAGGACAACGCCGAGCGGAGGAACATGGAGCTGGATTTGGTCGAAGAAGAGAGAGCCAAGGCGTCCGTCCGGCTGATGGCGTACCGCCAAAGAATGAAGCAGAATTACAACCGGCGCGTAATCCCCAGATCATTCCAGGTTGGCGATCTTGTCTGGAAGAAAGTGAAGCCGGTCAGCGACGTCGGCAAGCTAGATGCTCCTTGGGCGGGCCCCTTCAAAATCATCGAAAAGCTCCGCTCGGGCGCTTACTATTTGGAGGATGAAGACGGGCGGCAGCTGGACCAACCTTGGAGCGCGAATCATCTCCAGCCTTATCGAGCTGGGTGAAAGGTGCACTGATGTAACTCATTTTTGTGTATATCTAGTCGGCCATGTCCTTGTAATGCAGGAAGCAAAAATGATTTAAAGGATGGCTAATATGTTCGCCGAGCGGCTGTGTTAAAGTTAGCCTTTAAGGTCGTTGAGCTCCGACGTTAAAAATCGAGAGACGAGCTGGCGTCTATAAACCCTCCGAGCGGAAGACCGTCGAGCTCCGACGTTAAACATCGAGAGACGAGCCGGCGTCTATAAACCCTCTGAGCGGAAGACCATCGAGCTCCGACGTTAAAAATCGAGAGACGAGCCGGCGTCTATAAACCCTCCGAGCGAAAGACCGTCGAGCTCCAATGTTAAAAATCGAGAGACGAGCCGGCGTCTATAAACCCTCCGAGCGGAAGACCGTCGAGCCCCGACGTTAAAAATCGAGAGACGGATCGACGTCTATAAACCTTCCGACCGGAAGGTAGTCGAGTTCCGATGATAAAATTCGATGTTAAAAGATGGGCAACCGGAGCCTGTAAGGCCGTCGGACGAATGGCTCTATGCGTGGTCCTTGGTTGAAAGGACCAAACGGTGATCGGGCCGGCTGTAATAGCGAGAATGAAGCCATCGTATGGCCAGGCGGCTCCTTTACAAAATGTACTTGGATGCGAGAAAACTGAAATCGAGACGTAATTTAAAGATTGGACGCAGTTCGAACAAACAAATAACAAAAGAAGACTATCCGTTTACGCCGAGCGGCGGACAGACAAAATTTATATTCGCCCCTAACGGCAGGCATACAAAAGATTGTACACTTGAGAGAAATTTCATATGCTCCTCATTCACTATCATCGAAATTAAAGAGGGAGCCGGGGATGGAGCCCATCATAGCCGCCAAATCTTCGGGGGGGACGGACAGCTCGGCGGGTATGTGGCCTTTGGTCTTCAGATATTCCACTGCCACTTTGATCGCCTCTTCAAAGGTTAAGGACAGCTTGTCGCTAAACCTTTCGCCAAATTCATCCGAGCGGACGAATGCTTTGCGTACCTCCGCCGACCGGCCAGGTTCCCTGTCCTGATATTCTTTAAAAGTAGCTTTAGAAGCATCGAAGGCAGCTTGAAGATCTTTCAGAGCCCCTTCCGCTTTAGCCTGGTCGGCCGAACGACCTTCCTGTTCGGCGGATAATGAGGTTTCCAATTCTTTAACCCGCTACTCTAACCCCCGGTTCTCTACCTTCATCATATCCATGTCGTCGATGGCTTTAAGCTTCCGGGTGGTAGCGGTCTTTATCTCCTTATCCCGCTGCTTGACCAAAGCTTCGAGTCGAGCCACTTCGCTCGACAAGCCGGAGGGCTTACCCCGTTCGGCTTCCAGCAGCTTTTTGGCCTTCTCCAGAGCGGTCGTTGACTGTCTGTTATCTCCTGCGGCTTTGAGCTTCTTCAGCTCGTCCTCTAGTTCGGCTAGGCGATTGCTGATTGCAATCTGCTCCACCCAATTCTGCAAACAGATAGGAGCAAGTTAGAAACTAAATCCAAATAACAAACATGGCAAAGAACATACCCCGGTCGCCTGTTGTAGATTGCTGTCGCCCGACTGACCGGGAGTCATCATGGCAATTCGGAGCCGAGCGTCCTCCCAGGCTTTGGCGAGAGGACCCGTAAGGGTGATCTACTGCTCGGGGACCACTGGCCGATCAGTAGCCTCCATATATTCCTCGGACGGGAGGCACAAGATAGTTTTTATCAATCTCGGGCCGCTCGGATCACCCAAGGGCGCAGCGGCCTTACCGGACGGCTCACCGGTTGTAACGACCCACCTTTCTACACTACTACTATTCTCTAAAGGTGGACGCTACTTGACTACTAACTCTACTTAACCGGTATGATTAAAAATCACATAGAAACTCTACCGAAAAATTTCGGCAGAATCTCCCCTGTACCGGTGACCCCAAACTGGGATACATAACATGTATACTCAGCCACAGGCGGCTAGAACATATAATTTCACAACCACGCAGTATAATAGCACAATAAAAATATGAAACTACTCTAGCAATGGCAAACAACCATATCACTCCAACAATAGGAGGTATCAAACTACAAATGCGGAAATAAACTCAATTTCAATATAACATTAAAAGAGAACTAAAAGAAAAGTCTTGACAATTTTGCCAGCTAATTCTGGATCTCTCCATAGTCCACACATCACACACCATCACAGCACCTCCTTGTCGCCTTCTTCCTTATACTTTAGCTTTTTCCTTTATCTGCAGTAGGAGGAAAATAGTATCTATAAGCTAAAAGCTTAGTGAGCGCTATCCTACTCACAAAAACTCGATATGTATGTATATAAATAAAAACATGCTAAAACTGAATGCTAACATGTAAAGCTACTCATGCTCATAAATAGCCAAGAAATCAACTAACTGGAAAACTAACATGTATAGCTACTCATGCTCATGAATAGCAAAGAAATCATATCATGCTAACTGAAATACTAAACATGTATAGCTGATCATGCTCATAAATAGCGAAGAAACTAACTAAAAAGCTAACATGTAAAGCTAATCATAGAACTATCATGTGTATCAATAAGAAACTGAATTGATACCTAAGCTAAACTAATTAATGCTAAACTAAGTCTAACTTTTATTCACATAACTAATTTGTGAAGTTTTGAAAACTATTTACATAATAGATTAAAATAATAATCATGCTGCTGATGGGCCCGGCAACTGTACTTGCTGTGCGCGCATCCCTAACTAAACCCGGGATTGCAAGTTCCGAGTCTAGTAGGGTTTACTAGGTTATCTAAACCTAGGGACGACTGTGGGAGCCCAACCCAATGGATATCTAATCCAGTACAGTGCCACTGCTGAAAATAAAATACTGATTTCATAGCTAATTTTCTTACCTTGCTTTAACTAGGTTGTCTGAACCTAGAACTAGGTTATCTGAACCTAGAGGCGACTGTGGGAGCCCACCCATTGGACCGTAGTCCCATATAAGCTGAAGCAAGACTAAATAAGTTATTTTAAATGCTTCTACTGCATTTACTGAGCTATTAAAATGCCTACTGTAGCATTATATTGAGCTAAGCATTTTATCAAGCACTTGGTGTGCACTAGAACACACCCTACGTACTGAAAATCTGTATACAAAGCTTAACATAAATCTGCATGCAAAGCTTAACAACAAATCTGCATATTAAGTTTATCAAAATCTGCATACTAAACTTATCTAAAATCTGCATGCTATAAAAATAGGACTGCTCATGTTATTCCAATAGCAAATAGGAAACTAGAACAACTTAAGCATGCTGTGATAATAAAACAAATTCAACTACTAGGCATGCAATAGAATCTAGAAAATAAAGGAATCGTTGCTGCATGGAATTAACAGAATATCATGCTTCATCAGGAAATACTGAGAATTCGTACTAAGGTAAAGCTAGAAAAGGAAAACTGCACTTCTATTAGCAATGGAAAAGAAATCTGCCAATGCTAAAAAAAACAAGGTTGATCATGCTTCTTAAAACTGTAATAAACACATCTAACCAGAAACTCAAAGTAGGACTATTTGTGCCCATTTCATAGCGAGAAAACTAATACTTATACTTTAAACAAAGGGCTGTCCTTGCCCCTTAAATAACTAAAAAAAAAAGTCCAAACTTGTACTTTTATAGAGCAATAGGAAACGAAACTGCAGGTCCAATTGTACTGCCAAAGAATCTGGCCGAATGCTCCCAACATCAAGAAAAACAAAAGTTGTTCATCTTCATTTCAGAACACTCAACCAAAAGCTAACGGTAAGGAAGAAAACCAACTACATGCTCAAAACTAATCTAACCCATTCTAGGTTCACTGCCTAGCAACAAAATCTGAGACTTACCATGCTCTGTATAAACCAAACAAGTCTATTAAGATAACAAACAGACAGGATTTAAACTGGAATATGAAAATGCCAACTACAAGGCTTGAAAGAAAACCAATCCACATGCTTAAACCAAACCTATCATTATCCTTCTTTCTTTAGGGTTCACGGCAGCAAACCAACTGTTATAGTTACAACCTATCATTATGCTATTATGATAAAAGAAATTGATACGTGAAGATGATGGTATGCTTGAATCTGCTGGAATTTAAAACTTAGGTAAAGCTTAATCGAAAGTCTGCACTTAATAGTGGTTCTTCCTGCTATGTGTCACGGCAACAAAGAAAACACAAAACCTAAAAATCTGAAAGCCATGAAAACAGATCAAAACTCGGAACTACTCTTACTGCAGGTGAGTAGCAACTCACCTTCGGTTCTTGGACTTCAAACTGAGCAATACAGCTTCTAGGGCTTCGGAGAACTCACGATCTCGGCCTCTTCCTCTCGTCTTCGAGTTCTCCTTGTCGAGAGGATCGAGAGGACGAAGAACTCTCTTGGAATCGAGCCTTGGTCGGCCGCCGGAGACGTGCCCTAGGTTGGCTTCGTTTCCGCCCGAGAGGAGAACAGCGCCGCGCGCGTCGGGAGAGAAAGGGAGAGGGAAAGGATTCGGGAAAAAGAAAAACTTAATTCTTTTCTTATAACTAGGGTTTCAATCATCACATATATATATCTCGCACCCTTACCTTTTCACGAAATACTCACGGAAGAGTTGGTTGGCTGCGGTTTTGACCAAGTCAAAAGCCCCGGGTTCAATTCTCGGCTGCTACCTCTTTTCTTCCTTTTATTTCTATTAACTACTATTGCTTATATATTTTTCGCTTCCCTTCTTATTAATAAAGCCCGCTGGCCCAGTTGGTTGGCTGCATCCGATTAGAACCTGGTTCGGGTCCGGGGTCTTGGGTTCAAAACCCGACTTCAACACTTTCTTTTTTTTTTTTTTAAACTTCTTACTCTTGATAAAAATACCAAACGAACTCCAAAAATTCCATAAAAATACTCTAAAAATCTTTGGAATTTTTCTAAAGCATTTCTAGATTTTAATAAGGTCTTTTGGGACTTCAAATAGTGAAATTTTGGGATGTTACACCGGTGGAGGAAGAGGGACGGTCGCCCAACCGCTTAAGACACCGTAGGGTTCGGGGAGGACTGGAGGGCGGCACCTCAGAGATAGCCCTTGGAGAGCCGCGCGGCGTGGGGGTACTCTCTATAGAGACCATCCCGGATAGCACTGGAGCTTCATCAGATGCAGTTGGTTGAGAAGCTGGCTCTGGCCGTCTGCGCTTCCGAGTTGCCAGGGGAACGTCGTCGGCCGAATGGCCCTCTACCTCGACTTGAGTAGGAGGCTCGAGATCGCCCGCAGCCTCGCCGAGAGAGGCAGGAGCGACTAAGGCTTCGGGGACAGTCTGAGTCCTCTCACCCTCTTCGCTGGCTGGACCAGCTGTGTCCAAGCTCCGCTCGGCAATCTCTTTTTTCTTGGCCGCCTCGATCTCAGCGGCTCGCAGTTTCAGCCACTCGGTAGCCTTGGCGCGCCACATGACTTCGGCTGCAGAAACAAAGAATAAATCAGTTAGAACAAAAGAAACGGGAAGATAAGAGAACTTACTCATGCTGCAAGGCAGATCGGCGGGGATAGAGGACAAGCCGAATATATATAGTACTCCCGGAAGGAGCAGCTTGTCGATGTGATATCGCTGGCTGACCAGCCGATCGACTGCATGAAGGTAGGCCGGATCGCCCCTGAACTTGCCGAGCTCCGGTTGCGCTGGCATCGCCGTCTGCCACTTGATTCGGAAGGCCGGTGGCTCGGGAAAGCGCATATAGAAAAAATGCTCCTTCCAGTATTTGTTGGAGCTCGGCATATTATCAAAAAGGACGAAACCTATCCTAGATTGGAAAACAAAAGTACCCCACTCGGCCTGCTTAGGGTAGTAGAAGTAGTGGAACACCTTGGGATCCAATGGGATGTTATTCAGTTTAAACAAAACTACCACCCCGCTCAGCAGCTTGATGGAATTCGGAACTAGCTGGTCGAGCGGGATGCGAAAGTAATTGCAAACTTGCAAGAAAAACTTATGGGGTGGAAAGCGTAGCCCGGCCAAAAATTGGTCTCGGAAGAAAAGAACGGTGCCGAGCAGCGGTTCATGAGGCCGATCGGCTGGGGTGGCTATTACTATGTGGTGGTCGGGAGGGATGTCATAAGTCCGAGCAAGGCGCAGCGCGTCCTCCTCGTCAAACCGGCTCTCCATGGTCATGTACCAAAGACCAGGAGCGCCGGCGGTCGACTGAGAAGTGATAGTCATGGGCGAAATGCAGTAAGAAATTCGAGGCAAAAAGAAGGGTTCGAACGAGAAAGAAACGGTGGTAGGCTTGAAGGGGACAACTAACAGAAAAAAGAAGAAGGGAGCGAGGAAAAGGAAGGCTTACGAGCAAAAGGGATGATTGAAAGGGGCCTCGGGTCCGTCGGGGAGCTGAAACACGAGGTCGCCGGAGCAGAAAGGACAGCGGGAGGTCGAAGGTCGATGAAGAAGAAGGCGGCGGAGAGAAGAGGCCGCGAGATTTATAACGATAGCCTCGTACGGCCTTAGCCGTTCGATTCAGGTCGTGAAGAACGAGGTCATCATCCAGCCGTTCATTTCAAACGGCGGCTATCCCATCGAAGGTGACGCCACCGCCATACCCTGACAAAAGTAAGATCGCCATGTGTCAGCAGGATACGGGTTACATTTAATGAGCGCCCCTTACCGCACGCAGCGCACATGGGCAGTAGAGAAGAGGATTCGGCATGGATTCCAAGGGAATACAAGGCACGGGCAAGACATCACCGACCGGATGAGCATCCCTATGCTTGGCCGAGCGGACTAATGCAGCGGCCGTTACTCAGTCTGACCGGCAGTCCAGTCAGTCGGACTTCGCCTCCTTCGACTAGACTTGAGGGGGAGGCAAGTGATCTGGCGGTTAGAATAGGGGACCCCCATTTTGAGGGGTCAACGCCACGTGGAAGTCAAAGGCCAGGTGGCCGACCGGAGAAGGATGGGCCAACCCCCCGGCCGGCCGGTTGGTAAATAGCCTATGGTAAAAGGCGCCCCGACAGGGGTCGGGGTTCCGGCGCTCGATTGAACAGTAACGAAGGGCCGAGCGGAAGTCATGCTCGGCCGTAGACATAAGGTAACATACTGCCAGTAGTCCCCACATAGCACCTTACCGAGGATCTCCCCAGCATACCGATGCATATGGAGGGCCGTATGTGATGTGAGGGTCAGCCGGCCGGATGTGAGATGAGTGACGGCTGGCCGGACGGGAGATGAGTGTCGGCCGGCCGGACGGGAGATGAGTGCCGGCCGGCCGGACGGGAGTTGAGTGCCGGCCGGCCGGACGCCCCGGCTTGGAGTAGGGAGAGAAGGACAAGGAGTACCTTATGACAGCTGTCAATTCTTATGACTAGGCCATACTCCAAATCTGGCGGTAAGGTGTTCTGCTGTCCCATCGAAGATGAGTCGGGACTGTAGCAGTATGGTGTCAGGTAAGCTCTCTGACAAACACATACCGAGGTATGGGCTAAGAACACGTGTTTGCCTCGGTATGTGTGCGTGAGTTCTTTCACCGCTCTATATAAGGAGCCCTATACTTCGCCGAAGGTACGCGTTCTTTGATATTCGGAGCCACCTTTTGCTGTCCGCTTACCTGACTTGAGCGTCGGAGGGTCGTCGTCGGGACCCCTTCCCGGCCCGACTTCTGTGCAGGTTCGCCGGAGTTTCGCACGATCAGTCGTCGATCCACGTCAGCTACCCGGAGAGCGCCACGTGCCCAGCGTCCGTTGATTCAGCCTTCGGACAGGATCAGCAAGATACAAATAAATAAGTATGATGTCATGGCATATCATAGGCAAACAATCATGGCAAGGTTTAGCATAAATACAATACCTAGATTACCTATCTAAGTGTCCTTAAACCTTAGCTAAACGCTCTAAGAAAATGTCAAACCCTAAATTGGCATTTCTAATTCTCTTGATTAATTTATGCCAATTGAAATTAAGCATATTCCTCAAGTGTTGGCATATTTCATTTTTCCACAAGAGTAGCACTCTTAATTAAGGCTCAAATTGCCTTTATTTTCCTAAGAACATATCAAAATCCCAACTTGGTAGTTCTTATGATTCCTAAACTGTGCCAATTAGGATTAAAATCAATATTTCTCAAATTTTGCACATTTTACTCTTTCAAAGAGTAAATGATAGATCCATTTCATTTTCAAAGGTTAATAATAACCTTGAAAATGCTCCTTGAGTGTTAATTTCTTCAAAGTTGGGTTAACTACCCTTCTTCTTAGAGTTGACACTCTCTAACCCATCTTGGGGTAGAGAAGATGCTCTTAGGAACCCAAAACCTATTGGTGCTCCTTGGATGCTCTAGGTATTCATTAGGGATAACTTCCCTAGATACCTTCCTAGTGACCCTATTTGGCTTTTTAGAAGCCTTGGTCACATTTTCTATGTCAACCCTAGAGATTACTTCCCTTGTGACCTTTTTAGTGAATTTGTTAGACTTCTTAGAAGTCTTAGTCACTTTAGTTGCAAAAATACTCCTAGGGATAACTTCCCTTGTACTTTTGACTTGACCCTTAGACCTAGGGTTGGTTCCATAGCTATATGGAACCCTATGGTAAGAGATTTCATCTTTCTTAGCCTTAGGTTTGTATCCCAAACCTTTAAGGCCATTGGATAACCCTTGTTGTACTCCTAGACCTAGGTTTTGCTCATTTTGCCCTTTAAGGATATTTTCCATCCTTTTTAGGGTCTTTCCTAGTTTGTCAAGTCTTGACCTCAAGACTTGATTCTCCATCACTAAGTCCTTAGTTTTTGGTTTTCCATTAAATCCATGAGCATTTTTGTTTCTAGGCTTGTAGCTAAAATCCTTTGAGTTCTTGCCTAGACTTTTACCTACATTCCTAGCCTTAGGTGTAGTAGTTTTAGCATGAAAAGCTATATGTTTTTCCTTAACGCTATCATGCTTCCTATTTTCATGGTAAATAGCATTAAAATTATATAAGTTAGAACTATCATGCTTTTTACCATAATTTAAAGGGTTAGGCTCAATGAAAGTTACCTTTCTTTTTACCTTGGAGGCTCCCCCTTGACTTGAGCTTCCTCCATGAGCCTTTACCACCTTCTTCCCCTTAGGGCATTGACTTCGGTAATGCCCCTTTTGGTTGCAAGAAAAGCACACAATGTGCTCCTTGCTCTTCTTTGTTCCGGGGAGCGTCTCATTAGGCTTCTCCTTGCCCTTTTATGCCACTTGACCCTTCTTCTTGGCCAAGTTGGGACACTTGCTCTTGTAGTGCCCATTCTTCCTACACTCAAAACATATAATATGATTTTTATTATTAATTGAACTATTTATACCTTCTTGTGTAGGGATGACACTTTTTCCTTTGGATCCGGAGGTAGAGGCTTCCTCTTGATCCGCAAATGATTTTCCTCCCATAGAGTTAGCTTGACTTGTGGAGGTGGAAGCTTCTTCCTCCACTTCTTCTCTTGACCCGGATGTAGAAGTTTCTCCTTCTTCTTGATCCGGTGTCACCAAGGATTGCTCCCCCGGCCCTCAATCCCAGAGGTGGAGACTTCACCTTCTTCTTCATCCTCTTGTACATGAAACAAGGAATATACTCCTTCCTTGCTCTTTTGATTGCACTCCTTTGAGGATGAAGCTTCATGGACTTCCTCTTCTTCAGAAGTTGAGCATCTCTCAACTTCAGAGTCTTCCTCCTCTTGGTCTTGATCCAATGAGTCACCCTCTTTGGATTCTTCTTGATCTTGTATAGTGGAGGGGATCTCATGAATCTTTGCCAATTTACTCCATAGCTCTTTGGCATCTTCAAATTCTCCTATTTTCTCCAAGATGTTGCTCGACAAAAAATTAACCAAAAGCTTGGTCACTTTGTCATTGGCCTCACATCTTTGGATTTGGTCTTGGCTCCACTTGCTCCTCTTGAGTACTTTGCCCTTGGAATTTGTGGGAGCTTCAAAACCTTCCATGAGAGCAAACCATTGCTCTATCTCCACCATTAAGAAGTTTTCGATCCTTGATTTCCAAAGATCGAAGCTTGTATTTGTGTATGGTGGAGGCACCCTCGTGTCGAATCCGAGTCCATCTCGGAATTCCATTTGAAGTTGAGCTTCTTGTGATGAAGTCTTCTACTTGTAGAATTGCTCCAACTTCTTCACCCTCTAGCTTTGCTTGTTTTGTTTGCCCCTTCCGGCGATGATTCCGGTGAAGAGCGACCTTGCTCTGATACCACTTGTTGGGACCGAAAAGTAGCTAGAGGGGGGGAGGGGGTGAATAGCTCGTCGCGTGCTCGTGTACTTGGCGTTGTTTGTTTCTTCAAAGATGCAGCGGAAATATGCAAGAAAACAACACTCAACGCTAACACTAATGATTTACTTGGTATCCACCTCACAAGAGGTGACTAATCCAAGGATCCACACACTCACACACCCTCCACTATGAAACACCCTCCTCTACGGTAACTACCGAAGGTGGATAAGCCTTTACAAACTCTCAATACAAGAAGAAAAGAAAGGATATGAAATACAAGCAAAAGCTTACAATAAACCGTAACCCTAACTTCTTTTCTTGCTTTTGATCTGCCTCTTGACTTGGAAGAACCTCCAAGAATCTTCAAGAACTGGCGATCTGAACTTGAGAGAGAGCTGTGGAGTCACTGGTGAAGATCGGAAATGAATCGTAGAAGCGATAAGCGTTCTGTCGAAGGAATCGAGCGCCTGCAGCTATAAACGACGCCAATGGTAGGATCCCGATCGATTGGATTGCTCCCAATCGATCGGGGAGGCTTTGGATCGATCCACTGATCGATCCAGAGTGCTTCTGTGCTCTAGGAATTTGCCTGGATCGATCGGATGATCGATCTAGGGCTTATCACGACAAAACACACCTTCCCAATCGATCTACTGATCGATTGGGACCTCTTGATCGATCAGCTGATCGATCCAGAGGCGTTCTGTGCGCTCGCGACTTCCTCCCAATCGATCCACTGATCGATCGGGACAAAGGTTTCTCGTGGGGACACGCCAATCGATCGGCCGATCGATTGGTCTCCAGCCAATCGATCGGCTGATCGATCTAGCTACTGGTTTTTGCCCAAAACCAAGTCCCAAAGCCCCCAAACCAACATCTGGTCAATCCATGACCTGTTGATTCATCATGCCCAGCATCCGGTCACCCTTGACCTACTAGGACTCCCTCACCAACTGTCCAGTCAATCCCTTTGACCCACTTGGACTTTTCTTCATCATGCCAAGTATCCGGTCAATCCTTTGACCTACTTGGACTTTCACCAGATGTCTGGTCAACCTTGACCCATCTGGATTTTCCCGTGCCTGGCTTCACTCACCAGGACTTCCATTCTGCCTAGCTTCACTCACTAGGACTTCTCTTCTGCCTGGCTTCACTCACCAGGACTTTCACCTAGCTTCACTCACTAGGATTTCCATTCTGCCTAGCTTCACTCACTAGGACTTCTCTTCTGCCTGGATTCACTCACCAGGACTTTCACCTAGCTTCACTTACTAGGATTTTCACCTGGCTTTACTCACCAGGATTTTCCTCTGCCTGGCTTCACTCACCAAGACTTTCACCTAGCTTCACTCACTAGGATTTTCTCACTACCTATCTTCACTCACTAGGTCTTTCACCTGGCTTCACTCACCAAGATTTCCCTTCTGCCAAACATCCCAGTTAGGACTTCCCAGTCAAGTATCTGGTCAACCTTGACCTACTTGACTCTTCTCCAACCAAACTGATTAGACCCTGATCTCAGGGGAATTGCACCAAACAATCTCCCCAAATGAACAACTGCACCTGCACTTGTCCATATCATCGAAGTCTTGTATTGTCAAACATCGAAACCCAAACCAAGACTCAAGCTTGGTCAACCAGATCAGCCTTGACCTGAGGGATATTGCACCAACAGTAACCCTAGGTGAAGGAAAACCCAAGGGGGTGGTAACCCTAGGTCCTAGGGGGTGGTAACCCTAGGTGGAGGAAAACCCTAAGGGGCGGTAACCTTAGGTCCTAGGGGGCGGTAACCCTAGGTGGAGGGAAATCCTAAGGGGGGTAACCTTAGGTCCTAGGGGGTGGTAACCCTAGGTGGAGAAAAACCCTAGGGAGCGGTAACCATAGGTCCTAGGGGGTGGTAACTCTAGGCAGAAAGTCCAGTCGGTCTGGAGGACCGGACTAGCATCACGTAATCTATCCCGAGGGGAGTAGGTGAGGACACGTTCCCCGTAGAGGGAACAGTAGGCGTCGGGTCGACTTAGGATTTTCGGTCGGAGATCCGAAGTCAGACCCGGATAGTCCGATGACTGTCACACTCTATATTCATAATGTTATTTATGTGCTAACATTGTCTTGTAGGGTATCTTGTTGTTTTGGGACTAACATGTCTTGCAGGTACAAAAGGAATAAGCTAAGCCTCGGATGAACAGTGTCCGAGGCGCCTCCATGGAGCTTAGAGGCGCATCGGGTGCAGAACGTGAGCTGGCCATGAAGCAGCGCTGGAGGCGCCTCGGATGGAGCTGGAGGCACCTTGGACCAGAGATTGGAGGCGCCTTAGATCGGCTTGAAGGCGCCTTCAAGTGGATGAGTTGCGACCAGGTCCGTTCTGATCCATGCGGCTGACTCGATTGCTTTGAGGCGCCTCGGAAGGGCTTTGAGGCACCTCCATCAGTGCATAAAAGGGGTGTTCGAGGCAGCAGCAGAATCATCAATTCTCAAGTACTTCTACTACAACATGCTGCTCCAAAAGACGCCCTAAAGTGCTGTTACAAGTCCCAACGACCCGGAGCTCCGAGATTTTGATTCTGTCATCGGTATAATTGTTTTTCTATTATTGCACTTATTGTAATACATATTTGTACTCTCATTGCGCGATATAGTTGTTGCCCACAGAAAGCGATCAACGATCGCGGGCCTTGGAGCAGGAGTCGCCCTAGGCTCCGAACCAAGTAAATACTTGTGTTCACTTTTATTGTCTTTTATTTCCGCTGCTTTAACTTGACAGTTTTACGAATTTGAAACGCGTGAAAGCCACGAGCGCTATTCCCCCCCCCCCCCCCCTCTAGCATATCTCTATCCAACAATTGGTATCAGAGCGGTATAGCTTTGATTTGGTGCAACCACCAATCAAGCAATTTTTCATGGTGTTTTTCAATTTTTCGGAGTCATTTGGAATTAGCATTATTGCTAAATTCCAATTTCTTTTACCATTCGAATCAATTTTTGCTCGAAATCGGTGCAACACCACTCGAGTTCATTATTAACCTTATTCCCGCACTACTAATCCTAGACCTAGTCTTGGAACATATTGTATTTTTTCGTGTGTGCATATCCTCTAAATGGCCCAACAAGAAGGCTACATCACCGTCCGTCCCCTGCTCTTCACCGGAGAAAACTTCGGTTACTGGAAGGGCAGAATGGAGATTTTCCTGAAGATCCAATTCGAATGTGGATGATCGTCAAGACTGGACTCGAACTAGCAACTGACGGAGACGGCAAACCAACATCTTGCGAAGACTGGGATCCAGTAACAATCAAGAAGGTGAAAGCAAATGCCAAAGCAACATGCACTCTCCAGTGAGGATTGACGAAGGAGGACCTAAACCGCGTCGGCCTATTCTCGAGCGCCAAGGAGCTATGGAAAAAGCTTATCGAATTACACGAAGGCACCTCCGAAACCAAAGTAAGTAAACGTGATTTGTTGTTCAATAAATTGTATAACCTAAAAATACAGGAAGGTGAGACGACTAGTCAACTTCGCGCACGTATACAAGATATCTTTAACTACCTCCACGCGATCGGGTAGAAAGCGGAAAATAGATATGTAATAAGGTACGCACTTAATGCTTTTCCTAAGAATACCTTGTGGGCGTCAATGGTAGATACCTACAAGGTTTCTAAGGACCTGTCTTCAATTAAATTAGATGAGATTTTTTCTAAATTTGAATTACATGAGCAGACTAATGAACGACCAACCAAGAAAGGTATAACTTTGGTTGCAGGTACAATTAAAACACGCGATCCAAGATCACGATGAAGAATTGAACCGGAGTCAGAAGAAGAACCTGACTCAGATGATGAAGATGACGAGCTAACAACGGAACTCGTCAACCTGGTAAAGAAACTGTACAAGAAAAAGAAAGGTTTCAACAAGAAGGACCTGAAGAAGGCAATTCAAACCAAGGAAGTTCAACCAAAGGTGAATTTCGAGGTAACGTGCTACGGGTGCAATTAGAAGGGGCACATCAAGGCAAACTGGCCAAACCAGAAAGATCCGAAGAAACCAAGGAGGAAGAAGGCCTTGAAGGCGACATGGGACGAGTCCTCTTCTTAGGAAGACGATGATGAAGAACTCGAGCAGATGAGTTTTCTCGCGTTGATGGCCTGGGACCACACCAACGAATCCGGAAGCGAGGATGAATCGGAAGCCGAGTCCGAGAGAAGTCGTGGATCCGTATCCGTTTCCAAAGGGCCTAACTTCGCTGTAAGTATCCCGTGTTTACATAATTTAGTAAATTATTTAATTCAAAAATTAGCAAAATCAAACATTCGGGTCAAGTCACTTCTAAAGGAGGTAGCAACCCTTAAAGAAGTGACTAACTCCAAACCCTTGCCTGACCCAATTCAGACTGGAAATTCAACTCAAGTCAAAAAGCTTGAGGAAGAAAATTCTAGTCTGAAAACTCAGGTTAAGGATTTGAAGAAGACATTGGAATGGTTTTCTTTAGCCTCCAAGAACCTTGACCTAATTCTTAGGACACAAAGAGTCATTTACAACAAATCTGGATTGGGTTTTAAAATCAAAAAGAAATATCGATCCTATCTATCTTTAGTGAACATACCAAATAGTAAAATAGTCCAAGCATGGGTACCTAAGTCCAACTTAGTTAATAAAGTTGGACTTGGTCAATATTGGGTCCCCAAGGATCAATTACACTACCTTGATAGACCATATCGAGGTTATGATCCAGGGGGAGCCAAAAGAAAAGTTATATTAATAAAAAGATAAATCATTAAAAATTAAATTAAGTTAAATTAAAATTAAAAACTTAAATCTAAGTTATAAATTAAACCATTAAAGAAATATAAATCTAATGTATAAATAAAAATACATAAAATTATCAATAATGTAGGGGGAGGCTCCGGAATAGCTGGCACCTCCAAAACTAACCTACCCGATAGGGTAACCCAAACCAAGCTACCCGACAAGGTAATTAGGACTAATTAGAAAGGGAATAAGGTTAACTTGAATGGTACTGGTGAAATATTGGATGATAGTACGTTAGGGAAGTTTAGTCTATGCATGTCTAGGAAGATATGGCTTCGCCTGGTACATTTGGCTAAGTGGAACTTGATAGATCGAATTAGTGTGATAGAGGGGGGGGGGGGGGGGGGGAATATCGCGCTTTTAAAACTTTTCTTTTCGTATTTCAAAACAATTCGAGTAAGCAGCGGAAAATATAAAGGGACAAGTTCATTTACTTCGTTCGGAGTCTAGCTCGACTCCTACTCGAGGGCCCGCGATCCTTGTGTAATGACCCACCTTCTGGGTACTGGCTGTAAGGCCGGTCGCTACAATTATGCTAAACTATACTGTGCGGAAAGCTGGGCTAATTAAAATTTTGCTAAACTATTATCTTTAAAATCTGATCTTAGTATTCTAGGTGTACCTAGGAGTTGTACACATGCTAGGGGAGGTGTTTACAACTGATAATAAACTTCGGATCGATCCACAGACCGATCATCACTAGGAACCTCCGGATCGCTCAACCGACCGATCCATAACTAGGCTGCAAATCGGTCTGCCGACCGATCCAGTTGGTCCTGATCGGTCGGTGAGATCGATCATGGCTATCTGATCGATCTGGCGACCGATCAGCTAGCCATGATTAAGCTCCCGATCGATCCACATATCGATCGGAGCTGCGGTCGTCCCGTAGAGATCCTGATCGGTCTACCGACCGATCGAGAGATCTTCCGTGCCAGTACCGATCTGGTTCGATCACGGATCGATTTCAGCAGATTTCGTGCCAAAATCAGTGAAACAGCTCTACAAATGCTAATAACTATTCTATCATGCATTGGGCAACATTCAAGACATAATATAATGCATGTTCACTAGTTCATACCATTAACCATACTAGAATGCAAAGCATAAGGGAAAAGAGAACAAGACTTTAATAACTAGACTTGTTTCAAGTTCTAATGCGTAGTAAAATAAAACTAGATCCCTCAGATCTTTATTCCAGGTTCCTCCCACACACATCTTGGTCTGCATTGCCCTCCAGCCACCACTAGTCCACTTTTCTTTTACCTGTATCTGCAGTATAAGAAAAGTAGCATCTGTAAGCTAAAAAGCTTAGTAAGAAACCATCTACCTCACAAAAACATGCATACGATGCAGATATAATTTTCAAAGCATGCTATTTGAAATATACTGACTAGGCTAAACATGGCATGGCATGTGATCATACAAGCATAGCAATCAAGAACTGAACATAAGTTATCATACTTGCGAAAATAGAGCTGAGCATGAAAACTGAAACTGAAAACAAACCATAGAACTGAACTAAGCTGATCATGATCCGTACTAAACTAACTGAGCTGGTACTGAAACCAAGCTGAACTCACATAACTGATTGTGAATTTGAAAAGCTATACATATAATAAGTGAAAATACTAAACATGCTGCTGAGGGGCCCGACAACTGTACTTGCTGTGCGCGCATCCCTATCTAAACCCGGGATTGCAAGTTCCGAATCTAGTAGGGTAGGGAGTCCAGCCCAGTGGATATCTAATCCGGTACAGTGACACTGCTGAAAGTAAAATACTGAATGCTATATACTTATTTTGCTGAATCTAGGTTATCTGAACCTAGAACTAGGTTGTCTGAACCTAGAGGCTACTGTGGGAGCCCACCCATGGGACTGTAGTCCTACATAAGATGAAATAAAACTAATTTGCTGTTTTAAATGCTTCTAGTGCATTTAATCAGTTAATTAAACTGTCTATTACTGAGTTAGACCTTTAATCGAGCACCTAGGATGCTCTAACTCTTCTCCTATTAGGGAGACCACCTCTAGGCACCCGACAACGTCTAACCTCCTATCTGAAGAGGGAAAACATGTCCGGCCCGTCTAGAGGTGCTCAACTAAATCCCTAATCTGCGAAGAGAGTTAAAAACACCCTAGGTATCGATAAAAAATCTGCATACATCCTAACTAAAGCATAAAAACTCAAACGGAAGCTATTATACTGCAGGTGAGGGGTTTCTTACCTCTTGTTCGTAATTTCTTACGATTCTATTCGCTAGAATTCCGGTGGAGATGACCTTCTCGACGATCCGCTCACGTCTTTGCGTTCCTCTCGCGGAGAAGAACCTCTTTCGTGTTGGAGTCGTTGCCGGAAGGTGATCCGAGAGCCCTTGGGGCTTGGGCGCCGAGAGAGGAGGAGGAAGAGGAGTGGGCGGCGGTGAAGGTTTTTGGGAGAGGGATAGGTCACGGTGAAATTTGATATTGCCGAACCAAGTTCTCAAAATAAACCAACCCCCAACTTAACCTTCCTATTTATA
This sequence comes from Zingiber officinale, assembly GCF_018446385.1. Classification (NCBI taxonomy): domain Eukaryota; kingdom Viridiplantae; phylum Streptophyta; class Magnoliopsida; order Zingiberales; family Zingiberaceae; genus Zingiber; species Zingiber officinale. The sequence continues at coordinate 29,209,581 of NC_055990.1, forward strand.
CTAAGTAACTAATTTGGCCAACCCAATTATAATTATAATTGGTTCCCTTTCCTTTCAGCACGGCCCTGCTGGGTTCAACTGGTTCCCAACATTATCCCTAAGCCATAGGTCTCGGGTTCGATTCCCGCCTAAGCTATTTTGCGGTTCTAATTATTTTTGCTGCTTCCGCTACTCGGAAAATTCCGGAAAAATATCTAAAAATTTCAGAAAAATTATAGAATATTTCTAAAAATAATTTGAGAATTTTCGGGCGTTACACCTTGATCACACTGATGGGCAAATCACTATAGTCCTTCTTTCCAAGATCCTCGGAAAGAAGCAGATCGTACAAATGAGCAAGATAGTAACAACCTTACTATCTTGCTTAAGTGAATTACAATGCAAGCATATATAAAAATATACCGACAAGTAAATGCAGTCGAAGTTTTGGTCGGCATTTCCGGATAGTGTGGCTTGCTGAGCTGATGAAGGCTTGTAGCACGGTTTGCTTGCATAATAGAACTTGAGTCGATCAGAAAGAGTTGTACTGAGCCTCAGACCTCGAGCTCCTTTTATAAGTGCCATTGTTGTTCGGTCGACCGATCCCTCTGTTCGGTCGACCGAACCCGCTCCCTTCCTTCCTGGCTGGAGTCTGACGCTGGCTCGATCTTTTACATTAACTGATCTTTAATGGTTCGGTCGACCGATACCGTTGTTCGGTTGATCGAATAGTGACCTTCCGTGTTCATCGAGATCCGTACTTAATGCTCCATTAATGATTATATTGTTCATTCGATCGAACCTCATTTTCAGTCGACCGATCATGCTGTGATACCATGTTTGTGAGCCTGAACTGTTTTGCCAAATTTGCCTGTTCGGTCGACCAAACCTTTTTTCGGTCGACTGATTAAAATTCCTTGATCGGTCGACTGAACCTCTTGTTCAGTTGACTAAACCCTTGGTAAATTGAAGTTCTCTGAGTGCTGGACGCGTGACCGCTGACAGAGCCTGATTTTGAGTTCTGAGTCAAAAGTTATGACCATTTGAAGTCCAAAGGGTCATATGATTCTGCAACACAAAGTTAGTTCGATATAACAATAATATTCCTGCAAAACAAAGTTAGCACAATTATACTACATGAGTAGTAATATGCATGAGTATAACAGTTAGGACGGTCTTGATCTCAACTTGGAAACATTCCCGATTTCTTCAGTTGGATCAGCGACCTTAGGTTATTCCCTTCAGGAACCCGACCTCACTGTCGCTCCTCTAGTTATTTACCTTAACCTACCTGCCAAACGTTAGGTCCTCCAGACCTGTTTGGACTTTACTGTCTGGCTGTGACTAGGGCTTTCCCGATTGAGTAAATAACCTGCACACTTAGCTAAATCATCAGATCATAACAAGATTTAACTTGAACCTTTGACAACATCAAAACTCAGGTTTGATTCTAATGCACCTTGTACCAAGAGAACTAACCGAAGCTACCCTTTATAGATCCTAACCAGTTAGACCAAGGTTTTGTATTAAGTTCAGTGGATAGGACTATTTGGAAAACCTCGAAGGCATGATTACTTTAATGATGTCCAAGTGACTCACCATAGCCCAGAAGTTTATCCAGAGAATGCCTATTTGTTGAGCCCAAAGCTAAACCTAAATCTAACACAAAGTTAAACTAAACCCAATTCATCTCACAAACTTATAGGATTCCCTGATTTAAAATTTAGATCGGGTGAGATGACTAAGGATCAAAATCAAATTAAATTAAATTTAATTAATAATTAAAAATCTTTTTAAAACTTATTTAAAAATTATTTTAAAACATATTTAAAAATTCTTTAAAAACTTATTTAAAAATCTTTTTAAAACTTATTTAAAAATCATTTTAAAATCTTTTAAAGACTTATTTAAAATCATTTTTTAAAATCATTTTAAAATTTTTTAAAAACTTATTTAAAAATCATTTTAAAATTCTTTTAAAAAACTTATTTAAAAATTCTTTGAAAAATTATTTAAAAATCATTTTTAAAATTATTTAAAAAATTATTTTAAAAATTATTTTAAAAATCCATTTGAAAATCATTTAAAAATTATCTTAAAAATCTTTTTGAAAATCATTTAAAAATTATTTTAAAAATCCCTTTGAAAATCATTTAAAAATTATTTATCCCCTTGAAAATCATTTAAAAATTATTTTAAAAATCTTTTTGAAAATCATTTGACAAATTATTTTAAAAATCCCTTTGAAAATTATTTAAAAATTATTTTAAAAATCCTTTTGAAAATCATTTGACAAATTATTTTAAAAATCCCTTTGCAAATTATTTAAAAAATCCTTTTGAAAATCATTTGACAAATTATTTTAAAAATCTCTTTGAAAATCATTTTAAAATTATTTTAAAAATCCCTTTGAAAATCATTTAAAAATTATTTTATAAATCCTTTGAAAATCATTTAAAAATAATTCAAAAAATCCCTTTGAAAATCATTTAAAGACAATCCATTTTTAAAAATCCATTTGAAAATCAATTTAAAAATTATCTCAAAATCTGATTTGTTATCATAATTATTTTCAAAAAAAAAGTAATGATTATTAATTTTTAAATCATAACTAATTTTCAAACCATACGTCAAATTATAATTTCAAACTCAATTTTTAAAATTTTAAATGCTTTACTCATTTGAAAGTCATACTCAAACTTATTTTAAATGCCAATTTAAAATAAAGATAATTCCATCTCACACTCACTCATAAGTTGAACATGCTTGATAACCTAAAATGGGTGAGATAGAAAATTAGGAAACTATAAAATACCTATTATGTTTTACATGCTTGGACTCTAAGACCCTAGGGATTTATTTTGACATTAATTAAGGGGGAGTGAGTGGAGTCAAGCCAAGTTTTTTTATTTAACAGTTAAACTCTTTGAAAAGTTAAAGCAAATCCAAGTATTTTTATCCAGAAAAATAAGTTTTGTAATTAAGCTTTAAACTATTTATTATCTTAACTAAGCTTTTATCAATATCTTTCTAAAGCCAAGTCGTTTTTCAAATTTAACTAAGTATGAAAGGCTTTTTCAAAATTTAGCTAAGTAGTTTTTCAAAAAGGTTTTTTTTCGAATTTAACTAAGTTTTTCTTCAAAAGCTTATCAAACTTTACTAAGTATTTCTTCAAAAGCCTGTCAAAAATTTTCAAAACTACTTCAAAATTAGCGAAGTTACTCTTCAAAGTCAAAAATAGTTTTTCTTAGCTAAAGTATGTTTCAAACTTAATCCTTCTCATAATTTTTCCCTTTACACATGTAATGAATCTTCTAATTTCACTTAGCTAAAAAGTTTTACAAGAAAATCAGTTCTAAAAAGCTAAGTGTTTATCGAAGTTTTTCCCTTTATTTAAAAGTTTTTTTTTCAAGCTAAACTTTTCATCTATCTTCTTAAAGTTGTTATGGATAAAAATTATTAATTCTCAAAATAAGCTAAGGCTTATACTCAACTTATCCTTTACTCTTTCATTTATTTTTGATATATGGCAAAGGGGGAGAGTATAAGAAAATTCAAAGAAAGTGTAAGAAAATTTAAGAATAAGTGTAAGAAAATTTAAGAATAGAATTTTTTTTTTAATTCAGGGGGAGTCTTTATACTTAAGTTTTTTACTAAGGGGGAGTTCTGCACTTAATTTAGCTTTGCACTTAATTTTATGCTTGTCTTTTCATGCTTATCTTTTTATGACATTTTTTTCTTAACTTTGAATTTTTTGTTGTCATAATCAAAAAAGGGGAGATTATTGGTGCGGAAAGTATCCGACGATCGAACCTAGGTTTTGATAATGGCAAAGGGATTCAAAGTTAAGATTCCTTGTTATCTAACGTGCTTAAATGAGGTTTCAGGAAAGTCCTAACTACGATTAGGCAGGTGAAAATCCTAGGGGGTGGTAACCCTAAGTGAAAGAAAATCCTAGGGGGTGGTAACCCTAGGTGGAGGAAAACCCTAAGGGGTGGTAACCTTAGGTTCTAGGGGGCGGTAACTCTAGGTGGAGGAAAATCCTAAGGGGGGAGGGTAACCTTAAGTCCTAGGGGGTGGTATCTCTAAGTGGAGAAAAACCCTAGGGGACGGTAACCCTAGGTCTTAGGGGGTGGTAACCTTAGGCAAAAAGGCCAGTCGGTCTGGAGGACTGAACTAGCATCAGGTAATCTCTCCTGAGGGGAGTAGGTGAGGACGCGTTCCCAGTAGAGGGAACGGTAGGCGTCAGGTCGACCTAGGGTTTCCGGTCGGAGATTCGAAGTCAGACCCGGATAGTCCGATGATTGTCACACTCTATATTCATACTGCTATTTATGTGCTAACATTGTCTTACAGGGTATGTTGTTGTTTTGGAACTAACATATTTTGCAGGTACAAAATGAATAAGCTAAGCCTCGGATGAGTGTCTGAGGCACCGCCATGGAGCTTGGAGGCGCCTCGGGTGCAGAACGTGAGCTGGCCATGAAGTAGTGCTGGAGGCGCCTCGGATGGAGCTGGAGGCGCCTTGGACCAGAGATTGGAGGCGCCTTGGATCGGCTTGAAGGCGCCTTCAAGTGGATGAGTTGCGACCAGGTCCGTTCTGATCCACGCGGCTGACTTGGCTGCTTTGAGGCGCTTCGGAAGGGCTTTGAGGCGCCTTCAGCAGTGCATAAAAGGGGTGTTAGAGGCAGCAGCAGGATCATCAATTCTCAAGTGCTTCTACAACAACGTGCTTTTCCAAAAGACGCCCTGAAGTGCTGTTACAAGTCCCCGACGACCCGGAGCTCCGAGATTTTAATTCTGTTATCGGTATAATTGTTTTTTATTATTACACTTATTGTAATACATATTTGTACTCTCTTTGTGCGATATAGTTGTTGCCCATAGAAAGCGATCAACGATCGCGAGCCTTGGAGTAGGAGTCGCCTTAGGCTCCGAACCAAGTAAATACTTGTGTTCACTTTTGTTGTCTTTTATTTCCACTGCTTTAACTCGACATTTTACGAATCCGAAACGCGTGAAAGCCACGAGCGCTATTCACCCCCCCCCCCCTCTAGCGTATCTCGATCCAACAAAGATTTCAAATGTTTCATCTTTATTTTTTAAGAATTTTACCCACGTGAATCTAGAGTAGTCATCTATTATTACTAGGTAATATAGGCTTCCATTTATTGATTTGACCCCATGAAAATCAAATAGGTCTAAGTGCAATAATTCTAGTATTGAATCTGTTTGAAGTTGATTAATTGATTTGTGAGTAGATTTTGTTTGTTTTCCTTGTTAACAAGCATTACATATTGTTTAGTTTAAGTTAGGTAATTTTGGTAGGCCTCTAAATAATCCATTTAATTTACTTAGATTTCTAAAGTTTATGTGTGATATTTTTCTATGACATAACCAAGTTTTTTCTTTTTGTATTAAGTAACACTTAAGTGAGGAAGAGGTTAGATTAATTACATAGATATTGTCCTTTCTAAACTCTTTTAGTCTTATAGTAGGGTTATCTAAGTGCTTAATCAAATATTCAGAGGAAAGAAACCTAACCTTATATCCAGAATCACACAATTGACTTATACTAAGAAGGTTGTATTTGAGTTTTTCAACAATTAATACTTTCTTAACAATGAAATCAGTTTTGAGTTCAATATTACATATCCCAATTACCTTGAATTTGCCATTATTTCCGAAGATAACTGTTCCTAAGCTTTGTAGGTTAATTGAGTAAATTTGGTGTAATCCCTAGTCATGTGTTTGGAGCAACCACTGTCCAATATCCACTTGATTTCCTACAATAGGTAGGAGTTAAGATTAGTTTTATTTTAAGTTAATTTTAATTTTAAGTTAAATTTAAGTTAATTTTAATTTTAAGTAAGTTAAGTTTAATTTAAGTTAAATTTTATGATTTAGTTAAGTTAACTTTTAATTTTAATTTAAGTTTTAGTTAAGTTAATTTTAAGTTTAATTTAATTTTTCATTTTAATTTTAATTAATTTTTTTATTTAATTTTAAACTTTTAATTTTAAGTTTAAGTTTTATTTAATTTTTAATTTTAAGTTTAATTTAATTTTTAATTTCAGTTTAGTTTAATTTAATTTTTAATTTTTAATTTTAAGTTTAATTTAATTTTTAATTTTAAGTTTAATTTAATTTTAAGTTTACATTTAATTTAATTTTTAGCTTTAATTTTATTTTAATTTTAATTTATGTTTAATTTAATTTTTAATTTTAAGTTTAATTTATTTTTAATTTAATTTTAAGTTTACGTTTAATTTAATTTTTAACTTTAAGTTTAATTTAATTTTTTAATTTTAAGTTTAATTTAATTTTTAATTTTAAGTTTTAAGTTTAGGTTTAATTTATTTTTAAGTTTAATTTAATTTTTAAGTTTAAGTTTAATTTTTAGTTTTAAGTTTAATTTAATTTTTAATTTTAAGTTTAAGTTTAATTTTATTTTAAGTTCTTAGTTATCTCACTCGATCTATGTTTTCAATCTGGGAGTTCTATAATTTTGTAAGATTAGTTAAGTTCAATTTCAGGATTTGGTTTAAGCTTGTGTTAGATTCAGGTTTAGCTTTGGGTTCAACAAACAGGTATTCTTTGGATAAACTTCTGGGCTATGGTGAGTCACCTAGACATCATTAGAGTAACCATGCCTTCGAGGTTTTCCAAATAGTCTCATCCACTGAACTTAGTACAAAACCTTGGTCTAACTAGTTAGAATTTGTAAGGGGTAGCTTTAGTCAGTTCCACTAAGCCAAATGCACTAGGTCAAAGTCATATCTTCCTAGTCATGCATAGACAGAGATTCCCTAACCTACTATCATCCAAAACTTCACCAGTACCGTAGGTCAAGTTAAATTTTTATCCCTTTTTACTTTAATCCTAATTACCCTGCCGGGTAGGTTATTTTTTGAGGTGCCAATTAGTTTGGAGCCTCCTCTGAATTATTGATCTGGATTTCTTAAGCTTTGGTTTTGGGTTTATGTCGGTTACTTTTGTAATTATAATAGACTTGATGATAGTTTGAGTTTGAGTTGGTTTTGTAGTTCTTTCTATGATTTATCTTTAGTTTAGTTGATTTAGTTTTATGTTTTGGACTTTGATTTGGGTTATTTGATTTTATATAATATATTTTATTTTTGGATATATAGTATTAGTTAATTCCTACTTGCGTGGTTAGACACGTTTTTGGTTAATTCCTGCTGGTGATGTTAAACCACTGGTCGAAGTCGGTCTTCAGATAGACCACTATTCGCTTCTTCTAGTACGGGAAGTCGTCGTCGTTGAAGAGGGGAGGACGGACAGTGTTGTATCCCTCATTTTAGGTCATTTCTCTTGCACACAATAAAGAAAAACAGAGATGGTCCCAATACTTTTGGTCATGGATTAGTAGTGTGGGATAAAAATAAAAATATTAAGACTGAATTGGTGTTGCACCAATTCAGATTGGTTTACTACAAGAAAATGTTTCCAAAGAGGTAATTGTACCAATTTGGATTATGTCGAAAAACTTAAAACTGAAAATAAGAAAACAAAAATTTTCACCCCCTTTGCCTGATTGGTGGTTACACCAAATTAGAGTGGTACCTGCTCTGATACCACTTATTGGATTGAAAAGAACGCTAGAGGAGAGGGGGAGTGAATAGCGATCGTTGAAAAATCATTATCGGTCAAAGTACGCAGTGGAAAATAATAACAAAAACAATGCTAACACACTAAGTTTTACTTAGTTCGGAGCCTTCGTCGACTCCTACTCCAAGGCTCACACGTGAGAGTGCTTTCGTTGGGCAATCCACTAATAGTTCACAAAAGAGTTATACAATAAGTACAAGAACTATAAAATAAAGTTACCGACAATAAGGAAAATAAAAACTGAGTCACAGGTTGTCGGAGAAGCTTCACAGCGTCATAGGAGCGTATTTGGAGCAGCACCCAAGAAAACAGATGTAGAGAGAAGTTATGTTTTGTGCTCTTGGTGGAAGGCTGTTTATATAGGCAGTTCCAGGCGCCTGGATCCCTTCCGGATATGGCTATAAATGAGCCGAGCTTTGGGGTGTTCAAGCTTGTTTGATAAGGTAACTGAGCCGAGCTTAAAATGAACCAAGCTTTTAAAATGATTATTCAAGCTTGGCTTGGTTTATTTTTTATGAGTTTAAGCTTGTTTGAAGCTTGACTTGAGCTTGGTTTGTTTAGATGTTATCGAGCTCTCAATTCAAGCTTGGCTTGAGCTTGATTCGAGCTTGGTTTGAGCTTAGTTCAAGCTTGGTTTGTTTAAATGTTATCGAGCTCTCAATTCAAGTTTGTTTGAAAACTTTAGTTATTTAATTGGTTATTAAACTTGATAATTTAAACTTATTTGTTTATTTTATTTTATTTTATTTTATTATTTATTTCGCATCTTGAAAAGAGTTTTATTAATGAATATGATTTGTAAACGTTATTCACGAACGTTAACGAGTTGAACACATATGTGTTCAAGCTTGTTTGTTTAATTTAATGAGTTGTTCAAGCTTGCTTATTTAATTAATCTTGTGTATATTGAACGAACATAAACAAGCTCTTACCCAGCCGAAGACCAAGCTTGTTAACGAACACTTAGTTCATTTGCAACCCTACTTCTGAGCGCTTGAACTGTGATGTCAGCCATCCAAACAACGCGCTCCAAGCTGGTGACAAGATTGATTTTGGGCATTCCAAACGCCTGGACCGCTTCCGGGCACCCGGACCAGCTTTTCCAGCAGCCTTTATTTCCTACAAAATAAAGTTAGTCTGAAACAATAAAACTTATATTACCTTGCAAAATAAATGTTAGTACAATTATAGTCAACAGTAGTAATTAGATTCTGTCTCCTCGAGACCAGAATCTAGTCAAGATCTCAACTTAGATTTTCCAAATAGATCTAAGTTGGATCAACGCCTACTGTTCCCTCAAATGGGAAATGCGTCCTCACCAAGTCACTCTCCTCCAGTGACTTACCTTTATTTACCACTTTGCCAGACATCCGGTCAGCCCGTTGACCTGTCCGGACTTAATGCAACTATCTGATTGGCCCGTTGACCAAGCTAGACTTCGTGCTAGATATCCGGTTAGCCCGTCGACCTATCTGGACTTCGTACCAACTATCCAACCAGCCCGTCGACCTAGCTGGATTTCTTGCCAGATATCCGGTCAGCCCGTCGACATATCTGGACTTCTCCTGCACACTTAGTTAAATCATTAGATCACATTAAACCTAACTTAACTTACTTTGTCATTCATCAAAATCTGAGTTAGACCGTTAGCGCAACCCGCACCAACATATAGCATATTTGAACTCCATGCAACCTAAAAAATCCAAAAAACATGAAATGGGTGCAATTGAAGCTCTCTAAATCAATGAGTTCTGATTAACTTAGAGAGTTCTGATTACACACATTTCAAGTTTTGTGGATTTCTAAGATTACAAGGAGTTCAAATATGTCATCCTTTATTATTTTTGGTCTTACCTGATAGTGGTGTTTTGAAAAAAATGAATTAGAGTCGAATAAATCAATAGGTGAGAGAGAGAGCAAGAGAGAGATTTATTTTCCACTAGTGGAGAAAGACAGAGGGAGTGAAGAGAGTGTTGGGGTTGAAAGGTTGCAAACATAGTCCCACATTAAAAACATATGGGAAAGATTATGAGTTTATAAGAGAAAAGATATCTCCATTGGCATGAGACCTTTTGGGTAAAGCCTAAGAGCAAAACCATGAGGGCCTAGGCCCAAAGTGGACAATATCATACTATTGTGGAGATATCTAAATTCTTTTCGATCCTACAATTGGTATCAGAGCCCGGACTGCTAGAAGGTTTAACCGTCGACTATGCATAAGAGCTATGATCTGATTGAGCCATGTGACCTTGAATAAAGAAAGTGGGGGCTCCTATATTCGGATCAAGAGGATCAGACATCAGGCAGGAAGTCCTAGTAGGTCTGGTGGACCGAGGGGCAGGAAGACCTAGTGGGTCAAGGATCGGACGTGGGAAGTCTGTGGTCCTTTGTTTGAGGAGGGATTGTTGGGGTTGCAAGGTTACAAACATAGTCCCACATTGAAAACACATGGGAAAGATCATGGATTTATAAGAGAAAAGATATCTCCATTGGCATGAGGCATTTTGGGTAAAATCCAAGAGCAAAACCATGAGGGTCTAGGCCTAAAGTGAACAATATCATACTATTATGGAGATATCTAAATTATTTTCGATCCTACAGAGAGGAGGGGGAGAGATGTTGATGTTGCATGCGGTTGGCAGGAAAGATAGAATATAAAGACAAAACAAATTTGTATGCCCTTTGATAGTTACCAAAGTATAGTACATTTTTTGGTCAATTCAGAAAGCTGGGTGCGTGCTTTGATAATAAATGAGGAAAAGAAGAAAAACATTGATTATTTTTTCTACTATTGCGTGTCGTACCTGCCATCACAGTGGTCGATTCCACCGATGAAGGGCTCATAAATTGGTCAACGGATGGGTTTATAAACCCATCCTTCCATTGCTTTACCACAAGTAAATAATAGAAAGGATTAATAATCTATTATGTGCCTCAGTTTTGAATTCATCCTCCCAAGTAAACATAGTGTAAGGGTCAAGTCTTAAGTCTTGACAGTCTTGACAATATTTTTTAACATATATATATATATATATATAATTGATTTGCTGCAGATGGTCTGTTGTGGACTCGTGCGTGTCTTGACTTGAGGTGCCTCCAATTCATTGGAGGTGCCTTCATCAATTTTTTTATAGTGTTGAGGTGCCTGGATCAAATCCAGACAATTTTTTTTTAAATCAACATTTTCTAAATCTTAAATTCTAAATACATATATTATACCCACGTGAATACCTAATTCTTTTTAGTTTTAAAATTTTTTTAGCTTAAACACTATATCTCAACCCTTAAAACCTAAAAGTAAAATCTAATTGGTTTAACCCCGGAGCTAAAAAAATAAAAATAAAAAATATTATTAGACACCTTATATATATATCCCGTGAACACCTAAAACTTTTTTAGTTTTATTTTTTTTAAGCTTGAACACTATAACTCAACCCCTAAATCCTAAAGATAAAATATAATTGGCTTAACCACAGAGTTAAAAAAAATAAACAAAAAAAATACCTAAATAAAAAAAACCTGCTGGATTAAATTGAGCCACCTGAATTTGATCTAAACGCCTTAATATTGTAAAAAAAAAAAATAATTGACGAAGGCACCTCTGCAACAGAAGATGTGTGTAGATATGTGTATAGAGAGAGAGAGAGATGATATACTGTCCGACGCCTCCTACGTGACCATGAGTGAAATCCGACACGGGTGATCTGACACGGCCAAAACCTAATTTTTTTAATCTCTCTCTCATTTACATACAATAACTTTTCTCTCTTTCCTCATAAATTAAAATAAAACTCTCTTATCTCTCTCCTATTATTGCATGCAACAATTATTGTGGTACTGATGCTACAACAACGCAGCAGTTGCAATAATTATTATGGTACTGATGAAACAACGGTCCAGTTGCTAAAATAATCATTGTGGTACTGATGCTATAATGGTATAGTAACTGCTACAAAGATGCAGTAGTTGTTACAACGTTGCAGTAGCTGCTATAATATTACAGTAGTTGCTACAACGTTGCAGTAGCTGCTATAATGGTGCAGCAGCTGCTACAACGATGCAATAGATGCTACAACGATATAGCAACTGTCACAATGATGTAATAGCTGCTACAAAAATGTAGCAGTTGTTATGTTATAGTAGCTGCTACAACGTGTAGGAGTTACTATATAATAGCTTCTACAACTACACAATAGTTGCTACAATTACACAATAGCTGGTAAAACTACACAGTAACTACTATAATATTGTAGCAGTTATTATGTAGTAGATGCTTTAATTGCACAGTAGCTGCTACAACATGTAGCAGTTACTATATAGTAGTTGTTACAACATTATAGCAGCTATTACACAGTAACTACTACACGTTGTAGTAGCTACTACACATTAATTGCTACACCACCTTTAAAAATCAGTATCATAGTATTTATTGCATGTAATTATAGGAAAGAAAAGAGATAATTTTATTTTAATTTAAGAGGAAAGAGAGAAAAGTTGTTATATGCAGATGAGATAATGATTAAAAAAAATTAGGTTTTGACAGAATTAAATAGATTATAACATATCAATTGGAGGAATCGATAGCAAGATATATATATATATATATATATATATATATATATATATATATATATATATATATATATATACCCGCGCCGCATACTCCATGAGCACCTAATGTGATTGAATTTTTTCTTGTTTATTTTTTTTAAGCTCTTGGTTATCCTAATCAGATTTTGCCTTTAGGGTTTAGGTGCACACAGGTAAGGGTAGTAAAAGTTCAGTTAAATTGAACTAACCGATCGAAGTTAAAAGTTTGGTTCGGTTAATTTAGAAATTTGATTTAAAAAAATAGTTTAACCGATTTAATCGGTTCGATTTCGGTTTTAAAATTCAAAATTCAGTTAAATCGATTAAACCGATATTATGAGTTAAACCAAACAAAACCAGAACCTGACCAAACTAAATCGAACTAAACTAGAACCAAACCGAATCGATATTATGAGTTTAACCGAACCAAATCGGAACCAAACCTAATCAAACCAAACTAAATCAAAAATCAGAATCAAACCAAACCAAACTAAAAAATTTAGTTATTTCAGTCAAAAATCGAATTAACTAATGTTTTATCGGTTCAGTTTTTTTTTTTTTTTTGAAAAGTTGGGTATGCTCGGTTGGTTTGAAAATAGTTCCGTCGATTCAATTTTTAGTTTAATCGATTTGATTTAAATTGATTGCTCACCCCTACACACAGGGTGTGCGGCATAAGACGAGCATCATATCAAACACTACAACAAAATCGCTCATAGACATCGGTTTTCCACCGGTGTCTATTTGATTTTCGACCGATGTCTATGAAGCCGATGTTAAAAGTCTGCCATTTTAGACATCGGGTTAAAACCGGTGTAGTATCACTTAACGACACCGGTTTTCGAATCGGTTATTAACCGGTGTAGTATCACTTAACGACACCGTTTCATACACGGTGTAAAACCGATGTAATATTGTATGTTAATAACACCAGTTTTGGCAGCGGTAAATGACCGATGTAATATTACTTTATAACACCGGTTTTACATCGGTGGAAAACCGATGTAATATGTATTTTTTCTAACAGCACAGATTTGATTTTAAAACCGACAATAACAAAAAAAAAATACACAAATATTCACAAATTGTACAAATATTCTTCATTCAATAATATCCATAAAATACACAAATATTCACAAATTATATAAATAATCTTCTTACAACAATATCCATAAAATACCCAAACATTCTTTTTACATCAAAAGCTAGCTAATAAATATCAAAATCAAGGTAGAACATTCTTTTAACACATCAAGGTAGAACCGCACTTCAAATGTAATCTAGCATGCATTCAGCCCACTCGAACCGCACTTCATCAATTTCAACTATGGAGTACTTGAGATTTGTAAACTGTAAAAACACATAAATAATATATTAGTAGGCATCATACAACAACTTACTAGGCATAATACAACAACTTACTAGGCATGATAATGGTTGAACAAAGAAATATGACTACACAACAAATCCAGTGAAGCATAGAAGAGCAAAGCTACCTCTGATGAAGCTTATAATTACAGGGAGCAGTGTTGTCATTTTTAGTCAACTTCTATAAAATCTTCTACCTCTGGGATTGATGGTGCATATGGTGTTCTTTTCAAGACTTTTAGTCACTCTGCAAACATGTCAAGAGTCTGAAGATGGACAAGAAGATTAATTTACCATGAAACAAATAATATAAAGCCGAAATAAATAAATGCTTAGGACATATTTGAAGGAAAACATCAAATAGCAAAAGATGAGATTATACTATGTATAGCCAGCCGTGGTTATATTTCTTCAAATTTATTAACATATAAAGCAGTGGTATTCAAATTGTTCACACATGCTATTAGTCTGCCAAGAACATCATCAAATTTTAGTAATTCTTTTGCAACTTTAACAGAAGCATCAATTGCTTTAGAACTCAGTTGTATTTTTCCTTCTCATGAATACATCAAGTAAATTAGTTGTGTTTTAAAACTGTGGGAAACAACACCCAAGGTGAGACATGCATAAGACTTACAGAAAAGACATACTGTGGTTGCAAAGCAATCATCTAGTAGAAATCAATTCACTAACAATTATTGAATTGAATCAGAGATGTAAACCAAAGACACGCAGGTCACTCTAGAATAATCATTAACAGTGGTTGAACTGAAGAAAAGATGTAAACCAGAGAGACGGGGAAAAAAATGATTTCTTTATTTATTAAACTTTTGATGAATACCCAAAATCACAGTGAAAACACTTCTTTAAATATCACAGAAATATATTGTATCTGTTCTCACTTATAATTTGTTTCACAAGGCTAATCAAGCATCATAACAGGTATCAATAAACTAGCACAGATGTAATTTTCAATCAATCTTTATTTAAAAAGATTGAATTTTTTTATCTATGTGCACTGCCTGTGATCTAATAATCTAAAACCCAAACGTGTGATTTTCTCAGATTACTTGATGAAATTGAATCTAAATCTGTCATATGAGATCAAATAAACTAATAAAAACCTTTGCAGCATCTATATGCTTGCATGTTCTGCATGACCTGACAGGATTGTTTAGCATAAAAAGAACAAACATGACTATGAAAGGCATGCTATCATCAGCATATAAATAGACTATTTAATGAAGCAATGAAAAAAAGAATCAAGATGACTATGAAATACATGCTATTCTTGGCAGATAAGATATCTTACCTCTGAACTACTGTATGCACGAAGAACTGTGAAAGGTTGAGGTTTCCCTCGAACATCATAGAATACTACACGTCCATTATTTGTCCCAGCAGCCAATAGATTACCATCATCACAGTATGCCAGCGATGAGAAGGGTGCCTCAAAAGGCATGCAATATGAGGGTCTTTTTGTTCCAGAATCAAACATATACAACTTTTTATCAAGACCAACTGTAACAATAATCTACAGGGAAAACAAGTCAGGATATAATGGCCATTGATTTTCTATAGAACAAGCACCTCCCATCCAACTAAACTAGCCAAACCATGTATAATTATCCACCAGAAATCCAAATCATTTAATAGATTCCTAGGAAGATAATACCTTGTCACTTGATGGAGAGAAGCAAATACCAGTTGTTGGGGCAGAATGCTGTTTCAACCAAGAAACCTGACACCAAGAGCCAGAGTGAATGGAGATCAATTTTTTAGTGAATGCAGGGAACAAATACAATTTCTCCTTCATTTTAGCAGATTAAGAAATATTATTTTACTAACCTTTGGTCTGCGACCAGTTGTATCCCAAATATGAACAGATCCATCATCCCCAGCTGTTGACAAAAGATGTCGACTAAATCGAGAATAATCAAGTACTCTTAGTACCTGCAATCGCATCACCGATACAGATTCATGTTAAACCAAAAAAGATGTTAGTAGAGCGAAAGTTTGGAATTTTCAAAATATTTGACAGCCAATAACCTGCCCATTTGGATCCTTGAGTTCAGCCCGTGTTCCGGAAGCAAGATAATGAAGTATGAGATCCCCCTTCTCGTTGATGGATGCTAAATGTTCATCTTTGCAGTTGTACATTACACCTGTAATTGTGTCAATATGACCACTCAACCGTTTGATGCACCTTTTCCTTTGCAGGTCCCATATTCTGACAATATGCCCACTTCCTCCAGAGCAAAGATATCTAGAACTTTTATTACTAAAGCTGATACAATTTATGGATTCCTACAAAATAGAGAAAAGTAAAAAAAATCTTTAAAATGTTTGATATATTATGCACTCATAATTACACAGATAAGAAGTGTTTTTATTACTTAAACCCATGGCCATATTGTCATTTAGGTCCTGTTAGGCATCAATCAGAATCGGTAAGCTTACTAAAAAAAATACAGGTATAGTCACCCAGACTGCGAGTATGCACTAATTTGTCCCTAATCACAACAAGGGGAAACAAGGCTTAGGAGCGGTACTTAGCATTACAATGAAACATACAAAAATAACGTAAAGGATTCATATTGTTACAATTGCAAATATCGAAACACGGCACAGTCATAAAATTTCTCTTAATTTTTACCATCAAGTGAAAACTTGCAGAATAATCAAGCTGTACTCATTCTATGTTTACAAGCAACATTTTCCATGCTATGCACTCAAACGCAAAGAAAAAAAAAACTACCTGGAAAAGGAGAAAATCTAGCTTTTAAGTCTCTTATTTCTTCAATGTGTAACATCAGAATAAGCAATTTTTGCAAAGTCATCAACTGTAAAAGTCAAAGTCAGACTTTGCTATATTGGCAGACATTGCTGTACAATTAGATGAAAAGAAATAACCTACCTAGCAAAAGAGATATGCTAGCTATTTTCTTCTTATTTGTTCAACATGTATGCTAAAATTCATAAGGGAGTCAAACGAACAATCACCATTGTTCGAAGAAAATATTGATGGAAGAAAATACCCAGACACAACATAGCAAGAAGGTGGCAATTTCTATCGTGCCAACAGTTCCAGTGCTTTTAGTTTATTTATTTTGTCCATGATTTAGATGGAAAAGAAATCGGTAGCAATGTTACTGACTCCATGCAGGACATTCTAGTAGAAATCAATTCACTAACAATTATTGAATTGAATCAAAGATGTAAACCAGAGACACGTAGGTCACTCTAGAATAATCATTAACAGTGGTTGAACTGAAGAAAAGATGTAAACCAGAGAGACAGAGAGACAGGGGGAAAAAAATGCAGGCAATGATTTGAATGGCATCCGGGCATCTGTAAATTTCCAGAAAACCAGATGTATTGATCACAATAGAACAAATTAATGAGCAAACAATGAGCTACCTCAATGTCATCAGCAAGGTCGCTGCCGTGAGAAGGAAAGGATCCCATACTTTGGCCATTTTTATTCCAAAGTGATATCTTTTTATCGTCACCAGCACTAGCAACCACTAGGTCTGCACGAACATAAAGATTAAACTTTAGTAAGATTTTCCCACCGTAAAAGTCAGCCACCATCCGCTGGATTAACAAAATTAACTAAGTTATACAAGATACAAAATAAATTTGAATGATGAGTCATGGGAAAATTAAATTCTGACGGAAAAATTCCAATTCGATCATAATCAATGATAGCAATTAGTATTACCTCTCCCTTTTGCTTCATTCTGAATCACTCTCCATGGACATGGCCTTTAATCCTCTTCTCCTCTGCGAATTATGGAACAGGAAACAAAAGAACATGAGATGTGAATGGGACGCAGGAACGAGACGAGCAAATTAGTCCAAGGTAGAGAGAGAATTTCTACCTTTCTTGATCCCTTCTTCTCCCTGACTACATACCTCTCCTGTGAGAGATCTGACAGCCATGCTCCAGGACTCACCAACTAGATTGAGTTTGTCAAAGAAATTAGAGGAAAAAATTAGTTTTTTCGACTGTTTGATCTTAAAAATCGGATTTTTGGAGGGAATGGAAGCGTACGAGTATGCATTTTTGGACGAATTTGGATCTCTTCTTGGGTCGCTGCGGCAGCTTGCACCCCTTCATCACCATGAAGTCCTCCTCCTTCTCCTTGTTCGACAGTGAAACGAAGAATCGAGGTAGAGAGGCTGTCGAGGCTCTTTCGTTGGCGTTCTCGCCCTCGCATACCAACGCCGCCGATCCCCTGGTCGTGTAGCAACGGTCATCCTTATCCGGCGACGACGAGACAGATCGGGAGTTATGGTTCTCGCTCCCGGCCAATTCCGACCTCCTGTGGATAAATCCGAGCAGTGGTTACTTCCATATCTCACCGCCGACACCTCAAACTAGATCATACCCTAACTTTTCCGGATCAACCTCCGATCTATTACCTGAGGGGATAAAGAGGCGGGTGCAGGGGGGACTCTTGATCTGCGATGCGGCGGACATTCCGAGACGCGATTCCCCTCCGGACGCCAGATTTTGCGGTGGATCCTTTGTCCCTGACCTTGATGCGGCGGAGGCGCTTGCGGCACCCCCATTGCAGAGTGATGCGAGGACTGTTGCAGAGCCCATCGCGGCGGAGGAGAGATTGTTTTTGTTTTTTCGTCCTTCTTCTTCTTCTTCTTCTTCTTTCAAACAGGTAAAGGAAAGTGCTGCAAAATCTAAACTCGAGAGTAAAGAAGCATACATAGAAAGCAACCACCACTCCAGCCACGTAATCGGAGGGCAGTTTAATGGAGGCACTAAAGAATCCATGGAGGTAGAGATCTTGCGACGCAAATGCAGCACCTGATCACAGAACAAGGTAGGTTCAAAGATGCCCCTTTCTTTTTTAAAAAAAAAATCTTTTAACAGAACCTATTCGTTGGTCGAGGGAGAGGTGGACAGTCCGGCCATCGCCGTGAAGCATGAGGTTGGAGTCTTCGAACAGTTGGGTGTAGCCTTCCTCAAAGGAGATAGTGGCGAGGTTGGGCAACTCCGAGAGGAAAGCAGCCTCATGGGAAGGGAGCAGAACCGAACACAAAAACAGGAGGAAGCAGAAAGGAAAAGATAAAGTATGGATTACCGGAATGCAAAGAAGGCCTCCTCTTCTCAACCAAATGGAGGAGTTGGAGGAGATGCGGTGTGGTTGGACGGAGAAGCAAGTTCGTCGTGTCTTGATCCTGATCGGGAAAGGATCTAGGAAGGGGGAAGAGGGAGATGAGGCTGAGAGAGATGGTCGGAGGTTTAGGTTTAAGCTGAGAGAGATGTCTCGGTTTAGGTTTACGCGAGAGAGATGGTCGCGCGGAGGAAGGGGCGGGATAAAGATTTAGGTTTGGAAGGAAAACACTTAGGCATATTTTGGCTTGTGGGGAAAATTAAAATATTTTATTTGGGTTCATTAACATCGGATTTTAAAAACTGATGTTAAAATCGATGTCTATTAACGAAAAAAGGGCACTCATAGACATCGCCTAAAAAACCGATGTCTATGAGCTAAAATCTGCGCTCATAGACACCGGTTTTTAGAAAAACCGGTGTAAAATACTCAAAGACATCGGTTTTAGCCTAAAACCGTTGTTGTTCCACTGATGTCTATGAGCGATTTTGTTGTAGTGAAAACTCTACACACACACAAATATATATATATATATATATATAAGAGAAATGTTACTCGACACACCCTTACTCTGTACACTCCTTGGCAACCTTCATAGGTTTGAGCGCCCAAACCTATGAGAGTCGCCCTTACCCTACACACTCCTGGGCGACCCTCACAGGTTTGGGCGCCTCGATACCTAAAAGTGAATCGGGCCGCCTGGGGTGACTCAGGGTGCTTAGACCTATAAGGGTTGCCCAAGAATGTATAGGGCAACATTCTGCGCGCACCCACCAATCCAAGCGCCTGAATCAAATCTTGGCGCCTATATTCCAAATATATATATATATATATAACATTACTCCTTAAAATAACATTATACCACGTGAAATCTAATTTTTTTTCTCTTGAACAGTATAACTCAAAAGGAAAGTTTGAACTTTAGAGAGAAAATTTTATTGACTTAAATCCAGTATAATCCAACCCCTAAAGTCTAAAATCTTAAATGTTAAATATATATAATATACCCTGTGAGTATCTAAAATTTTTAATTTTGAACACTATAACTCAAGAGGAAAGTCTGAATCCTAGAGGAAAAATCTTATTGACTCAAATCTGTTAGTACCCCACGGTTATTTTGATGTGGTTAACCAAGTTCAGTTAGGTCTTGTCGTGTTTTGATCCTTGTGTCTAAATATGTGGAGCTTAAGAACACAAGAAGTCTAATGGAAGACGCAACTAGCGAGAAGGGTGGCACGGAAAAGGAGCCGATAGGCTCTGTGTATCCAAGGGGTAAGGTGATGTGGAAGAGTACACCGATGAACGAGAAGGATATGCACGACGTTCGAGGGATGAAAAGCCGGAGAGGATGCCTGCTCAAGGAGAAGGCCGGAGTTAAATTCAAGTGAGCTCAATTCTAGATAGCCAGAGAATCACCTACGCAAAGAGCCTTGCGAACAGATCAACGATGAGCTGGGTTACCGTGTGGAAGGCGCCTTCCGTGAATGGAAGGCACCTTCGATGAACAGTAGGAAGGTGTCTTCCAGCTTTTGAAGCGCCTTCCAAGTGACCATTTGTGAAGATAAACTTTATCTTCATACGGATATAACTTGACATGCTAGAGGCGTCTTCCACCCTATTGAAGGCGCATTCCAACCTCGGATAAGATTTTCCAAGGGCTATAAAAGGACCCTTGGACCTAGGAAAAAAATACAGCAACTGAACTAGAAGTTTTGTATTCACTTCCTAGTTATTCTATGAGCTGTAAACGTTTGTAAGAGATTACTCCGCCTTCAACAAAGGAGTTTTTCTAGTGGAGCTTTCTTCAATACCTTGGATTAACAACCACCTAGGTTATAACCAAGTAAATAAATTGTTCTCGTACTTTTTGTTCAGTTTTATTATTCTGTTTAGTATACTTGTGCTACTAACTAGAGTTGAAAGAACGAGAAAGATTCGCTTTATTTTTAATAGGTAATTCACCCCCTCTTGCCGGCCCCGCTGCATCAATAAGTGGTATCAGAGTCAAAACTCCTCAGAAGAACTAATCATCATCTGAAGCATCGAGACGATGGCCGAACTGAGCA
This sequence comes from Zingiber officinale, assembly GCF_018446385.1. NCBI lineage: Eukaryota > Viridiplantae > Streptophyta > Magnoliopsida > Zingiberales > Zingiberaceae > Zingiber > Zingiber officinale. The sequence continues at coordinate 29,230,354 of NC_055990.1, forward strand.
TCTACCCGCCGAAGTTTAAGGGAGAATTTGCATTATGGAAGAAACGCATCGAGTTATTTTTTTAAAACTGATTTTGAAATTCTTTTGATAATTAAATATGGTTTTGTAGCTCCCAAAGACCCACAAGGAAATGAGAAGGAAGAATACCAATGGACCAAGAAGGATCAAGCAGACTTCATAGTGAATGGACGAGACGAGCTCCACCTGCTCAGTGTACTTCCACCCTAGGAAGTAAATCGGATTGGAGATTACTAATCAGCAAAGGAACTTTGGGAGAAGTTCCTGGAGTTTCACGAAGGAACTTTCGAAGCAAAGCTTGCGAGACAGGATCTGCTCCGGAACTAACTAACGAACCTCGAATGGAAGAAAGGGAAATAGTTGCACATCTGCACTTGAGAATCAAAGAACTCACCATCGGACTTACGAATCTCGGAGAAAAGGTAACGAACTGAGATTCATTAAGGTACACTTTAAATGTATTTCCTAGGGCACCCAAGTGGACCTCTATAGTCGACTCATTTTATATATCTAAAGACCTCGAAGTTAGTTCATTAGAAAATCTTTTTTCCACCTTTGAACTTCAAGAATCTAGATGTGCAGAGATGAAAAGGGAGCCTAGTCAGATCATTACCCCCAAAGGTAAGAACGGATGATCCAAACTCCGAAACATCAATTGATGAAGACGAAGCGGCTCTAATGGTAAGAAAATTTAATAAATTCATTAAATCTAATAAATTTAATAAGTCACAGACAAAGAAGCACTTTCGGAGCAAAAGAAATGTCTGATGCTACAACGGCCAAGGAGAAGATCACATCAAAGACGACTGCCCAGAACTAAAGAAAAAAGAGAAGGGCAAGGGAAAAAGACCAACAAGATCGAAGCACAAGAATCTGAAGGTCACATGGGATGAATCATCGTCCTCTATGTCTGAGATGAAGCCTTTGTCGGACTAGCCCTAATGGTAGACCATCAAAAAGAAGATGAAAGCAATTTAGAGATGAACATCAATGAAAGGGGAGGATCCTCTGAAGAAAGCAGTGATGATGGGGGAGCATTACAACATGAGGTAAGTGAGGTACGTGCACTATCTCCTAAGCAATCTCTTGAGTTTATCAAAATGCTCTCTAAAAATATGTGCAAATTAGAAAAATAAAATTTTGATTTAAAAAGACAATTAGCCAATGTATGTCCACTAGAATTATTTGATAATTTGAAATTAGAAAACAAAAAAAAATAGAAAACAAAAAAATTAGAAACACAAATAGAGAGATTGAAAGATAACCATGCATGTTCTAATTACTATCAAAAACTAAGATTTAGAAATTATGGTAAAATCAACTGGTACATTAGAAATCACCAGGGTCAAATTAGAAAAATATCACAGAAATATATTCCTAAGAAATTTTTAATAAACCAATAGATAGAAACTTATATTGGGTTCCAAAATATGCTTAGATTAAAGTGTTATGTTTGATAGATAGACCTAGAATGTTCAGGAAGAAAATTGAATATTTAATTTCTTTAAAAAACTTTGTCTAAAATTGGTTGTTGTTCTAATATCCAAGAAGGCCTAGTACCTCACCATAGTTTGGAAACTAATTATTGAAATAAATGTTTAATTAACTAACTAAAATAAAAGTTTTTTCCCAGTTTTTATTTTTTGCTTAAAGTAATTTCAATATTATTTAAATTTTCAACTGGTATAAAAAAAATTTAGATTTCTTTTCAAAATTCTATAAACTTCTTAATTTTTTTTTCTATCCCTTAGACTTCTGCTGAAAATTCTTTCCAGTTATTTGATTTGTTTATCCCTTAGACTTCTGCTGAAAATATTTCAACATTTTCTAAAAGTTTATTTTATTTTTTCCCAAAGTTTTTTTATGTGATCAAAGGGAGGATATAGGTAGTTCAGAGGGAGTTAGGATTTATCCTTGTATTTTTTATTTTGCAATTAACTTGTTTAAATTCATTGCTTTATTATTTCATTGTATTTTTAACCCTAACTTAAACTTGGGTTGATGCACAACAAAAAGGAGAGATTGTTAGTACCCCATGGTTATTTTGATGTGGTCAACTAAGTTTAGCTAGGTCCTATTATATTTTGATCCTTGTGTCTAAGTGTGTAGGAGCTTAGAAACATAAGAAGTAGAGTGAAAGACGCAGCTAGGGTAGCACGGGAAATGAGCCAACGGGCTCGGTGCATCTGAGGGACGAGGTGCTGCGAAAGAGTACACCGGTGGACGAGAAGGACGTGCGTGACGTTAGAGGGACAAGAAGCCGAGGCGGAAGCCTGCTCGAAGAGAAAGCCGGAGTTAAGTTCGGGTGAGCTCAATTTCGGATGGCAGGAGAATCACCTAAGCGAAGAGCCTCGCGAAGATATCAACGTTGAGCTGAGTTGTCGTCTGGAACGCGCCTTCCATCCAATTGAAGGCGTCTTCTAGCTTCGGATTGTTGGGACCAAATATGTAGCTAGAGGGGGGGTGAATAGCTTGGCGCAATATCATGCTCGTTGTTGCTTGTTTTTTCAAAGATGTGCAGCGGAAACACAAGAAAACAAACACAACGCTAACACAAGGGATTTACTTGGTATCCACCTCAAGAAGAGGTGACTAATCCAAGGATCCACACACTCACGCACCCTCCACTAATAAAACACTCCTTTACGGTAACTACCGAAGGTGGAGAAGCCCTACAAGTTCACACTACAAGAAGAAAGGGAAAGGAAATACAATACAAGCAAAACCTTACAAGTTTGCACAAGAAAAACCCTAACCCTAGCTTTCTTTTTCTTGCTGTAAATCCACCTCTTGACTTGGAAAAACCCTCCAAGAACTTCAAGAACTGGCGGTGAGAACTCTGTGAAGCGGCTCTAGAATCGCTGTGAAGATCGGAGTTGAATAGTGCAAGCGTTGGCGGAGAAAGAGCTCGACAACGGCTTTAATCGACGCCAACGGTTGAATCCCAATCGATCGGATTGCTCCAAATCGATTGGGGAGGCTTTGGATCGATCGACCGATCGATCCAGAGCGCCTTTATGCTCTTGGGAATCACCTGGATCGATCGACTGATCAATCCAGGGCTTATCGTGCGAAATCGCACCTCCCAATCGATCGCCCGATCGATTGGGAGGCTTTCTATTCGCGCGACACTTCTCCCCAATCGATCCACTGATTGATTGGGAGGAGACTTATCGCGGGGACTCTCCCAATTGATCGGTCGATCGATTGGGCATGAGCCAATCGATCAACTGATCGATCTAGCTCTTATTTTTGCCCAAAAACAAGTCCAAAGTCCCCTAAACCAACATCTGGTCAACCATGACCTGTTGGTACATCATACCTAGCATCCGGTCACCCTTGACCTGCTAGGACTCCCTCACCAAGTGTCCGGTCAATCCCTTTGACCCACTTGGACTTTTCTCCTCGTGCCAAGTGTCCGGTCATCCTTGACCCACTTGGACTTATCTCCACCAGGTGCCCGATCAACCTTGATCCACCTGGATTTCCCGTGCTAAGTATCCGGTCAATCCCTTTGACCTACTTGGACTTATCTCCACCAGGTGTCCGATCAACCTTGATCCACTTGGATTTTCCGTGCCAAGTATCCGGTCAATCCCTTTGACCTACTTGGACTTTCCAACACCAGATGTCTGATCAAACTTGATCCATTTGGATTTCCTGTGCCTGGCTTCATTCACCAGGACTTTCCTTCTGCCTAGCTTCACTCACTAGGACTTCTCATTTGCCTGGCTTCACTCACCAGGACTTTCCATACTGCCTAGCTTCACTCACTAGGTCTTTCTCCTGGCTTCACTCACCAGGATTTTCTAACTGCCCGGCTTCATTCACCGAGACTTTCCATACTACCTAGCTTCACTCACTAGGACTTTTCATACTGCCTAGCTTCACTCATTAGGTCTTTCACTTGGCTTCACTCACCAGGATTTTCCAGCAGCCAGGCTTCACTTACCGGGACTTTCACCTAGCTTCACTCACTAGGATTTTCACTTCTGCCTAGCTTCACTCACCAGGACTTTCCTTCTACCTAGCTCCACTCACTAGGATTTTCCAGTCTGCCTAACCTCCCAGTTAGGACTTTCACCTGGCTTCACTCACCAGGATTTTCCAATCAAGTATTCAGTCAACCTTGACCTACTTGACTCTCTTTCACAATCTCACCACATGAACAATTGCACCTGCAATCTCCATATCTTGTCTCCATGTATTGTTAAACATCGAAACCTAAACATCAAGACTCGAGCTTGACCCAATTCAAGCTCAGTCAACCAGGTCAACCTTGACCTAGGGAATATTGCACCAACAATCTCTCCCTTTTTTATGTTTGACAATACCACTTGTAAGTTAGGCTAATCTCATAGCCTCAACTTCCTTCATGCCAATATGAGAATGATGGTTTCCTCCATTCTCCTCCTTTTCTAGAGGGCAAATTCCCTCTTAGGCAATGAAGACCTAACTTAACCACGCATTCTCCCCCTATTGGCACACATAAAAAACTCTCCCCCTGAAGAGTTACCCAATGTTGTTGACAACTTCACTTGTTGTTCACAACACAATAACGAAGGTTTCATACCCTTCATTGTTCTAAATGCTCATCCTTGAGCATATACCACATAAATAATGAAGATATCCACTCTTCATTACATTCAAATGCCCAACCTTGAGCATTTTCGCTAAATAAGATTAACTACCTTCCAAGGTGTATGAAAAATAAATTTTCATGTCCTTAAAGAGTAACTCCCCCTAAAGACATGCACGTAACTTCTGTCATTGCACAACAATGACTTGGAATCCCTAAACCTTTAGGAAACCCAAATTTAGAAGTTTTGAGGTCCAAAAAATTCAATATTGAAACTAAACCTCAACCTAAACCTCTACTTAGTCTTCCTTAACCAATCCATCCTTGTTTTCATCATGAAAACTCCCCCTAAATATATACAAATGTGTTTTGAGGGGTTAGGAATGGTTACCTAGACTAAAGGTGGTTTAAAATGATGAAATCAGGCTTTGCCAACCAAAATCAGCATCCCCAATCGATTGAAGTTGGGTCTCAATCGATTGAACCCTGCTGAATCGATCCACTGATCGATTCAGACTGCGTGGATCGATCGGTGGATCGATCCAGCGAGCTTCTGCTCACGAGAGATGTCTTCTCAATCGATCACCCGATCGATTGAGGCACTTCAATCGATCGGTTGATCGATTGAAGATCTGAAATTGCTGAAATTCTATTTCAGTCAACTTCAGAAACTCCCCAAAAATTCTACAAAATTCGAAAAATCATGAAAATTATTGTGGACATTATTTAAGGCATATATTATCATAGAAAAATAGTTTTCTAAGAAAATACTTCATATTTTCCAAGATGGACACAAACTAGAAAACTTGTAAAAACTTTAGTATTTTCTTCTAGTTTGTGTTTAATTTTTCAATGATGAGTACTATCAAAAGATAGTCTTCACCAAGGTTTTCCAAAATATATTTGAAATCATTTTCAAAACCAATTTCCAACCATGTTCTTTGGGCTCAATGCACATGACTTGTACTTTAGCTTTCCCAATGATTGGAAAACATATAACTATATGTTTTGATGAACCTAAAACTCAAAGGAATGCACTAAATCAACATATTGAGTTTTGTTCATCATCCTAACATCTCACTTGTATCTAATGTGCACTAAAACACATACAAGTCATCTTATAGTTCTTTTATGAGATGTAAACTTTTGGTTTTGCCCTAATCTAGGGATCATGCATATCTACCTAGGCATTTTGAGGTTATGAACATCCACCAAGGATGTGATTTGTTAATAAACGTCATTTGTCCTTAATTGCAAGGAATTTAAAGGTTATGCATGATGCAATATGACATATATCAAAGATAAATAATTTTCAAAAGAAAATTTCCTAGAACTATATGATGTATGTATGACATGACATGGTATTTTTGTGTTTTTCATAATAAAACATGAATGCAAGATATGATGTCATGACATATGATGGGCAAACAATGCATGGTAAATTAGCATAAACAAAATACCTAGAATAACTATCTAAGTATCCTTAAACCTTAGCTAACTTAAATGTATAGCCTAGATTACTCATTACTTCCCAAGAAAATACCAAAATTCAATTTTGACATTTCTTTTGATTTTCCTATTTTTGTGCCAATTTAAATTAAATAAATTCCTCAAATTTTGGCACATATTACTCTTTTTAAAGAGTAACAAATTAAAATAAGGCTTAGACTTGCCTTTAACTTCCCAATAAAATGTCAACATCTCAACTTGTCATTTCTTTAGACTTGATTTCTTGTGCCAATTAAAATTGTATCCAAATACTCAAATTTTGACACATCTTACTCTTTCCAAGAGTAAGCCTTTAATCCTTATCATTTTCAAAGGTTAACAATAATCTTGAAAATGCTCTTAGAGTGTCAACTTTATCATGATTGGGTTAACTACCCTTTCAATTTGAGTTGACACTCTTTCACCCTCTAAGGGGTAGAGAAAATGCTCCTAGGAACCCAAAACCTATTAGTGCTCCTTGAATGCTCTAGGTATTCACTAGGGATAACTTCCCTAGATACCTTCCTAGTGACCTTGTTAGGCTTCTTAGAGTCCTTGGTCACATTTTCTAGGTCAACTCTAGGGATTTCTTCCCTTGTGACATTCTTAGTGACTTTCTTGGACTTCTTAGAAGTCTTAGTCACGTTTGTTGCAAAAATACTCTTAGGAATAACCTTCCTAGTATTTTTGACTTGACTATTTGACTTAGACTCGGTTCCATAACTATATGAAACCCTATGGTAAGAAATTTCATCTTTCTTAGCCTTAGGTTTGTATCCCAAACCTCTATGGTCATTAGATGACTTTTGTACTTCTATACCTAGGCTATGCTCATTTTGCCCTTTAAGGATATTTTCCATCCTTTTTAGGGTCTTTTCCATTTTATCAAGTCTTGACCTCAAGACTTGATTTTCTTCCCATAAATCCCTAGATTATGATTTTTCACTAAATCCTTGAGCATTTTTGTTTCTAGGCTTATAGCTATGGTCCTTAGTGTTATTTCCTAGACTTTTACCTACCTTCCTAACCCTAGGTTGAGTGGTTTTAGCATGAAAATCTACATGTTTTTCCTTAATGCTATCATGCTTCCTATATTTGTGGTAATGATAAAAATTAGAATTATCATGCTTTTTACCATTATTTAAAGGGGTAGGCTCAATAAATGATACCTTTCGTTTTACCTTAGAGGCTCCCCTTTGACTCATGCTTCCTCCCTTAGGCTTGACCGCCTTCTGCCCCTTAGGACATTGGCTCCGATAGTGTCCCTTTTGATTGCAAGAGAAGCACACAATGTGCTCCTTGCTCTTCTTTATTCCGGAAGCGGTCTCTTTGGGCTTCTCCTTGCCCTTTGGTGCCACTTGGCCCTTCTTCTTGGCCAATTTAGGGCACTTGATCTTGTAGTGCTCATGTTCCCTACATTCAAAACATATGATGTGATTTTTATTTTTAATGGAAATATTTTTACCTTCACATGTAGGGATGACACTTAATCCTCCATTTGATATTTCTTGATCTTTGGAGGATGCAATGTCTTCTTCTCCATTTGACCCGGATGTAGAAGCTTCTTTTTCTTCTTGATCCGATGTCAACAAAGTTCACTCCCCCTCAATCCTAGAGGTGGAGGCTTCTTCATCTTCCTCTTGTACATGGAACAAAGAGTATGATTCCTCTTTGCCCTCTTCATTGTATTCCTTTGAAGATGAAGCTTCTTGGACCTCTTCTTCAGAAGTTGAGCATCTCTCAACTTCGGAATCCTCTTCCTTTTGATCTTGCTCCATTGAGTCGCTCTCTTTGGATTTTTCTTGGATTGGTACAGTGGAGGGTTTTTCATGAAGTTTGGCCAACTTGCTCCACAATTCCTTGGCATCCTCAAATTCTCCAATTTGAGTCAATATATTGTTTGGCAACAAATTGACGAAAAGCTTGGTCACTTTATCATTTGACTCGCTCCTTTGAACTTGCTCTTGACTCCATTTTCTCTTCTTGAGGATCTTGCCCTTTGAACTTGTTGGAGCTTTGAAACCTTCCATTAGAGCAAACCATTGATCTATCTCCATTATAAGAAAGTTTTCAATTCTTGATTTCCATGAATCGAAACTCGTGGATACATATGGTGGAGGCACTCTTGTATCGAATCCGAATCCATCTCGGAATTCCATCTTGAAGTTAGGCTTCTTGAATTCTTTGACTTTGACAAATTTTCTCCAACTTCTTCACCCTCTAGCTTTGTTGCCCCTTTCGGTGATGATTCCGGTGAAGAGCAACATCGCTCTGATACCACTTGTTGGGACCAAATATGTAGCTAGAGGGGGGGTGAATAGCTTGGCGTGATCTCATGCTCGTTGTTACTTGTTTCTTTAAAAATGTGCAGCGGAAATACAGGAAAACAAACACACAACGCTAACACAAGGGATTTACTTAATATCCACCTCAAGAAGAGGTAACTAATCCAAGGATTCACACACTCATGCACCCTCCACTAATAAAACACTTCTTTACGGTAACTACCGAAGGCGGAGAAGCCCTACAAGTTCACACTATAAGAAGAAAGGGAAAGGAAATACAATACAAGCAAAAGCTTACAAGTTTGCACAAGAAAAACTCTAACCCTAGCTTTCTTCTTCTTGCTGTAGATCCGCCTCTTGACTTGGAAAAACCTCCAAGAACTGGAGGTGAGAACTCTGTGGAGTGGCTCTGGAATCGCTGTGAAGATTAGAGATGAACAGTGCAAGTGTTGGCGGAGAAAGAGCTTGATAACGGCTTTAATCGACGCTAACAGTCGAATCTCAATCGATCGGATTGCTCCCAATCGATTGGGGAGCCTTTGGATCGATCGACCGATCGATCCAGAGCGCCTCTGTGCTCTTGGGAATCGCCTGGATCGATCGGCTGATCGATCCAGGGTTTATCGTGCGAAATCGCACCACCCAATCGATCGCCCGATCGATTGGAGGCTCCCAATCAATCAGCTGATCGATTGGGAGGCTTTCTGTTTGCGCGACACTTCTCCCCAATCAATCCACTGATCGATTGGGAGGAGGCTTGTCGCGAGGACTCTCCCAATCGATCGGTCGATCGATTGGGCATGAGCCAATCGATTGGGCATGAGTCAATCGATCGGTTGATCGATCCAGCTGGGCAAAAACAAGTCCAAAGTTCCCTAAATCAACATCCGGCCAACTATGACCTGTTGGTACATCATGCCTAGCATCCGGTCACCCTTGACCTGCTAGGACTCCCTCACTAAGTGTTCGGTCAATCCCTTTGACCCACTTGGGCTTTTCTCCTCGTGCCAAGTGTCCGATCATCCTTGACCCACTTGGACTTATCTCCACCAGGTGACCGATCAACCTTGATCCACCTGGATTTCCCGTGCTAAGTATCCGGTCAATCCCTTTGACCTACTTGGACTTATCTCCACCAGGTGTCCGATCAACCTTAATCCACCTGGATTTCCCATGCCAAGTATATGGTCAATCCCTTTGACCTACTTGGACTTTCCAACACCAGATGTCTGATCAAACTTGATCCATCTGGATTTCCTGTGTCTGGCTTCACTCACCAGGACTTTCCTTCTGCCTAGCTTCACTCACTAGGACTTCTCATTTGCCTGACTTCACTCACCAAGACTTTCCATACTGCCTAGCTTCACTCACTAGGTCTTTCACCTGGCTTCACTCACCAGGATTTTCCAACTGCCCGACTTCACTCACCGGGACTTTCCATACTACCTAGCTTCACTCACTAGGACTTTCCATACTGCCTAGCTTCACTCACTAGATCTTTCACCTGGCTTCACTCACCAGGATTTTCCAGCTGCCCGGCTTCACTCACCGGGACTTTCACCTAGCTTCACTCACTAGGATTTTCACTTCTGCCTAGCTTCACTCACCAGGACTTTCCTTCTACCTAGCTTCACTCACTAGGATTTTCCAGTCTGCCTAACCTCCCAGTTAGGACTTTCACCTGGCTTCACTCACCAGGTGTAAAATACCGGAAATAAAAGAATATGATTAAGGGAATTTTCTGGAATTTTTGGAAATTTTTCGGGAATTTTTCGGAGCTCGTACGGATAAGTTCACGGGGATAAAAACGAGGCCCGGAAAAAAAAGCCTGTTTAGGCTACCCGATTTAAGCGAGGAAAAGATTATATATATATATTCTTTTCCTTTTATTTTCTTATTTCTTTTTCCTTTGCTTTTGTCGCCGAACCCGAGCCGTCCCCGCACCCTTCTCCTTCGGTGCGCCCACCGCCGGCCACGGCGGTTCCTCTCTTTATCTTCTCCTCTTCTCGGTGAAGCCGAGCCTTTCTTCCTCGCCGCCACCCATTTCCTTTTCTTCCTCACTGATTCTGTGCCTAGCCGCCAGCACCCGAGCCGCCGGCTCTCGGTTCCCGATCGCAACCCCGGTGTTTCCCTTGTGCCCGAGCACTGCCGACACCGAGCCTATCCCCTCTTCTGTCCCCTGTGCCCTAGCTAGTATCCGGCGTCGCACGAAACAGTGCCACCAGCCGGTCTCCTCTTCGACACTGCCGCTCTTCCTTCCCTCTGGCCGATTTCCTCCTCCCTCGGCTCGCGACATCGCCGTCCTTCTGTGAGTCCTAGTCCTTCCTCTACGTGCCGCTGCCTCTGTGCCCTAGTATCAGTGACCGATCCTTAATTTCATTACTCTCTGATTTCCAGCAATCTTGAAGGTAAGGGTTTAAGGTTTGGTGTTTGGTTTTGTGCTTTGATTCGTGTTGTGTTGTGAGCAGCATTTGTGTTGGGTGGAAGATCATGCTAGTTACGTATAGTGATCTGTAATTGTAGGTTCATTGCGCTGGTTGAGGATCGGGGTTCCAACAGCAGCTACACTTTCCAACAGTAACCATCCTTAGCCGTGGAGCTACAGTTGCTGTGAGGTTGAGGTAAGGGACAGAGAATTTGTTTCTCTTATTGTAGCGTACACATAATTGAAGCTAGGAAAGGATAAAAATGAATAGTACAGAAATTTATTAAGTTTAAGTTTAAGTTGTTATGTGAAAATGGATTAGGTGTGGAATTGGTCTGATGGTATGATTAGGGTTAAGGTAAATTAACCCTAGTTAATTGTTGGATTTATGTTAGCTTCTCGTGGATTTGATTTAGCTATTTTATCTATATGAAATTAGCTAAACCTGTAAACTATAAATATTACAGGACCTTGACGCGAGATGAGTATCTCGGAGTCAGATTGGACCTTTCTATTTTCGGAGGCGGGTACTTTTGACTTATGTCATTTGATATGCTTAGTAATTAAATTAACATGTTGCATTAATTGTGTTTCTTATCTGTTTCGGTTAATCACTACCCAAATCTTACATGCTTGATTGATTGATTGGTTTTGCATCTCAGGTATATTTTACCTGTTTATACATGCTTATAGGGGTAGTGATATGCCATGCTTGACCATGTTCAGGACCTAGGTTTTATACCTTCTGTATACCTTTGGATTGTTTTGGATTCGTTGACCTATGATGCATTTTTATATATATGTGGATTAGGTCAGGATATTCTTGTGGTTAGTGCCATGCACCATTTGCATGATTGCATGCTGTGCGATAGTCCGCTCCATTATTGTTGAGCACATCGCTAGTTACATGGATCTGCACACACCACCACTCATGGGTTAGTGGTCGATTCAGGCAGAGTGTGTTGCAGCAGGGACTCTGTTAGGCACCGTTGGTCCGCTCATGGGTAGTGTGACACAACGTGTTATCCGGCAGGGATTCCTCCCCGTCATCGTGTACCGGGAGTTGAGAGCATTGCGCTCCCCCATTTATGATTTGGGGTAGGAGGATAGGTGTACTCCGACAGCATCCCGTCCACTCGGTCACTCATCAGGAGTAGTGACGACAGAGTGCACGGTTGTCACAGCCCTACCCACTCGGCCTCACTATGTGTGTGAGATGATCGACTGGCGTCAGGGGTGACCAGGACGCATCATTGGCATCATATGCATGATGCATTTATTGCTTGTGTTTGTGCTTGCTGCATTTATATGCTGCATATTGTTTGGATACCTATGTTTGACATGCATACAGGATTCCTATACCACTCGGACTGTTTGACCTTATACTCAGGACCTGGTTAGTACAGCATTCTCCTGTTTACTTCAGATGCATTTTTATCTTTCTTATCAGGAGACTGTACGCATGATTAGTGCTAGGTGTTGTTTCTTTACTTTGCATATCAATTGTACCTGCTGAGTGTTGGACTCACCCCGCCTCCATTGTTGATATTTTCAGGTTGATGCTGTCAGGAGGGAGTTCCAGTCGCTAGTCCCCACTGCACGTAGTGCTGGGTCCCTCCAGGATATGTTTGGTTTTCTTTGGTTTCTTTCTGTTCTAGACTGTTTGAACTCGTTATGTTCTGGATTTAGTTGCTTATGGACATGATATAGATTTTATTATATCGATGGATTTGGATTTGGTTTTTATTCTACTACATGCCTGCCTGGTTGGCAGAAGAGGTGAGTTCGTCGGTTTTGGGCTTTACGAGTGTAGTTGAGTAGGGTGGTTTTTGAGTCAGGGTATTATTACTGCGTGGTTGTGTCAGCCAGAGGCTGAATTTATATATAAACTGCGTGGTTATTGATTTTTATTATTGTTATGATTCCAGCCGCCTGTGGCTGAGTATTTAGTGCTTGTAGAAAATTTTGATTGTCCGCCGTACATGCAGAGACTACTCTCGGGGCGTGACAATTTAGTGGTATCGGAGCAAATTTTACGATCTTTTGTTTCGTATTTTGGATTTTCGATTTATCTGATACCAATTTATTTGGTTTCGAGCGGGTTATGATACACCTTTTGGTGTTCGGAGATTTATCGGATACGATGTTGGTATTACGGATATTTGGGTTAGCCAGTTTACGAGTCAAACCGGGCATTATCGGATTTTCGATATGGTTATGTTTGGATTTTCGTTTGGTTTTTTCGGCGATATGTACGTTCGAATTTTGAGGTCAAATTGGGAGACTGGACGGCAAATCTCCAGACAACAAATAGGTATGTTGTTATTTTATGTTGGTTATATTGATATTGATATCTGTAATTTAATTTAACAGATATGAGACGATCTACTCGTATTGCTGCGAGACGTGGTGCTGGACGACCACGTGCGAGGACCACGGGATCTCTGGATATGCCAGAGATGCTCACTGAGCCTGTCAGTCAGGGACAGACTCAGGATGCAGCGGGAGCATCGGGCTCTCAAATCCCGATAGCTCCTGTAGAGATACCTATTTTGGCCACACCGACGGTATCCATGCCTACCCGGTTTACAGTACCATCAGGGGTACCATTGGTGTACCCAACATCTGCTCCAGCGCAGTCTACGGCGTATTCAGTGCCACCACCAATTGGATCTACAGTGTATCCTATACCAGGGGCACCTGTACCCAGCAGCAGCTGCTCCACATCCAGTACCTTTTCCTACCGTACCTCCGGTTGCCACCACTTTTGTTCCCCAGGCAGTACCACCGACTTAGCTTATATAGCAGCACTGGGAGTTCCTCCTCCGGTTTATTCAGCGGTACCACCTGTAGTATCGGCTCCAGTGTTTCCGCACACCTCACCGATATTGTTGCAGCACGAGCTAGGATTCTAGCACTGGCTGAGTCGATGAAGACTCGTTTCACTCTTTTCCACGGAGATCTCGATCCGAGTATGGCTCTGTCATGGATAGAGACTATGGAGCAGACTTTCTTCTATATGGCTTGCTCGAGTGGGAGAAAGCAGTGGCCGCTTACCATTTACGGATGAAGCTAATGCCGGTGGGTTACTCGATTCTATTATTGGTGGAGCGTCACATGGACCGAGTTGAGAGGCTTTTGAGCCGTTCTTTCCATCTATCGGATGTCTCACGACGGATTTTATGAGTCCGAGGCGAATAACCGCTCGATGACCGAGTATAATCTGAATTCCTCCGGTTGGCTCAGTTTTGTCGAGTTAGTTGCGGAGGACAATACAGTTTATACAGGGATTGGATGGTTATCTGCATGTACATTTGCCGGATTAGGGATTACATCTTACTCTGATGCATTGAATCGAGCTTTGATGATAGAGTTAGCTCACAGCATATCCGGACAGGAAAAGAAAGCATACTGGTCGACTTGAGCGAGTCCAGCAGACTCGAGCGGGACGCCTCGAGTAGTCCTGAGGCAGTCGGTCGGTACAGGCGTCTCGTGAGCCTCAATCGGGCGGTCTTCTTGGACGTTCCCGATTTTCTCAAGCAACCACCTTCCGGTGATACTCATTGTTTGATGTGGATCCGAGATCACCTCACCCGACTTGCTCTGGGGATCGGTTGCTTTTATTGCAAGCAGCCTGAGCCGAGATTGTCACGAAGGCTCGGCTCCGGAGGGTCGGTCGGAGGGCAGTCTAGTCGATCGGGGCATATCGAGGAGGGCGAAAGCCCAATCTTCACATCGTCAGCATGCATCCGCGGCATTTGGCATGCTTGGACAGGAGTACTCCAGTGCTTCAGTAGCACCCTAGAGTTTTGCTCCAGACCTTATGCTCAGCGAGACTCGGTTAGATCGGTCACCATCCTCTCGGTCTTATCGCACATAGTCCGCGCCTCGATGGCGCTTGGCGGCATTACCTCCTCCTCCGCCAGAGACTGGACGAGTTCATGCGATTACCAGGGAGGATGCGCAGCGAGCCGACGGATCCATTTTTCACGGTATGATTTCCATTTATGCATTCTCCGCTGATATTTTGATTGATATTGGTAGTTCGCACTCTTTTATATCCCGTACCTTTATGCGGGAGATTGGTAGATTACCTCTGTTAGGTTGCGGCGATTGACTGTCTCCCTACCGTCCGGTGATACTTTAGACGTCACCCAGGAGATCAGAGGTTGCCCGTTAGACTTTGGCAACATGATACTTACGGTAGATCTTCTAGTATTGGAGATGGTCGAGTTTGATGTCATACTTGGCATGGATTGGTTGTCGATGTATCATGCTACCGTTGATTGCCGCGAGGGTGGTCACCTTGGCCTCGAACCAACCTCGTGGAGTTTCAGCATCGAGCGGCATCTTGATTATTTCGACGATTGGTAGCTGTCTCACGGTGTCATGGTTTCTGTTATCGTTGATCGATCGGGGCGGTAGTAGTTCGCGACTCTCGATGTTCTGTAGTCCGGAGTACCGGATGTATTTCAGGAGCTACTGGTTTGCCTCCCGAAGGCGGTGGAGTTCGCTATTGAGCTGATTCCGGGAACCACGCCGACATCGAAAGCTCTGTATCGTATGGCACCAAAAGAGTTGAACGAGCTGAAGGTTCAACTCCAGGAGCTTTTAGACAGGGGATTTATTCGCCCTAGTGTTTCACCATGGGGTTCTCCAGTTCTGTTTGTCAAGAAAAAGGATGGTTCTATGAGGTTGTGTATTGACTACAGGCAGCTGAATGCAGTTACCATCAGAAATAAATATCCATTACCACAGATTGAGGATTTGTTTGATCAGCTCAGAGGTACATCAGTGTATTCTAAGATTGATCTGCGATCTGGATATCATCAGCTGAGAGTCAGAGACTCAGATATTCAGAAGACAGCTTTCCGTACCAGATACGGTCATTATGAGTTTTTGGTAATGCCATTTGGGCTTACCAATGCTCCAGCGGTGTTTATGGATTTGATGAACCGCATCTTTCTGGAGTATCTGGATCAGTTTGTTATCGTTTTCATTGATGACATATTGGTTTACTCTCGTTCGGAGGAGGAGCATGCACAGCATCTTCGCACAGTCTTGGAGATTCTTCGACGACATCAGCTGTACGCGAAGTTCAGCAAGTGTGCATTCTGGCTATCCTCAGTCGGTTTTCTGGGACACGTGGTTTCTAGCAGAGGTATTTCAGTTGATCCTCAGAAGATCGAGGCTGTCACCGGTTGGGAGCAGCCGAAGTCAGTTCAGGAGATCCGCAGTTTTCTGGGATTGGCCGGATATTACCGACGTTTTGTCGAGGGATTCTCGCGTATTGCTATGCCGTTGACACGTCTTACCAGGAAAGGCGTGAAGTTTACATGGTCCGAGGATTGCGAGACAAGCTTTCAGGAGCTGAAGCGGAGATTAGTGTCGGCTCCAGTTTTGGTTTTACCTTCTGGAGAGGATGGATTTGTACTTTACACCGACGCATCTCTTCAGGGTTTGGGCGCTGTTCTGATGCAGCACGGCAGAGTAGTCTCTTATGCTTCTCGTCAGCTGAAGAAGCATGAGAAGAACTACCCAGTTCATGACCTGGAGTTAGCTGCCATCATCTTTGCTCTGAAGCTATGGCGACATCATTTATACGTTATCACATTTGAGATTCTCACTGATCATAAGAGTCTCAAATATATTTTCACTCAGAAGGAGCTTAATCTTCGACAAAGGAGATGGATGGAGTTCCTGAAGGACTACGATTGTACCATTAGCTATCACCCAGGGAAAGCTAATGTGGTTGCAGATGCACTCAGCAGGAAGTCCAGAGGGACTTTGGCTTGCCACCGGATTTCGGTTACGGATTTGATTCAGAGTTTCTCGGAGTTAGATCTTGAGGAGCAGGGACCGACAGAGCAGGGTATTCTGGTTACCATGGTTGCTCAGTCGTCGATCAGGACGAAGATCCGAGAGGCCCAGGCCAGTGATCAGCATTTGCAGTTTATTGGCAGTCAGATAGCTTCCGGGCAGCAGACCGAGTTTACACGAGACGAGGAGGGTATTATATACTTCCGAGACAGATTATGCGTACCTCAGTCTCATCCGGTCTTACAGGAGCTACTTCAGGAGGCACATCGTTCTCGATTTACGATCCATCCAGGCGGGACCCGTATGTATCGAGACTTAAGACGTTCCTATTGGTGGAACGGTATGAAGAAAGACATCGCGAATTTCGTAGCTAGATGTCTTGTTTGTCAGCAGGTGAAGGCTGAACACCAGAGACCTGCAGGATTACTTCAGCGGATTCCTATTCCTGAGTGGAAGTGGGATCACATTACCATGGACTTTGTGGTAGGGTTGCCGAGGACACGACGAGGCCATGACGCGATTTGGGTAATCGTTGATCGATTAACCAAATCAGTAGCGATTCGGAGGACTGATTCCCTGGATCGATTGGCGGATCTGTATTGCCGAGATTATCAGACTACATGATGTTCCATTGAGTATCATTTGGATAGAGATCCACGGTTCACGCCTCGTTTACGGCAGAGTCTGCAGCGGGCCTTGGGCACCCAGCTCTTTCAATACGACTTTCCATCCACAGACAGATGGGCAGTCGAGCGGACCATTCAGACTTTAGAGGACCTGGAGGTCATGTGTTATGGATTTCGAGGCGGTTGGGAGGACCATCTGCAGCTAGTAGAGTTTGCCTACAACAACGACTTCCATTCGGCTATCCGGATGGCACCGTTTGAGGCGTTGTATGGTAGACCTTGTCGGACACCCGTCCTTTGGGATGAGGTTGGAGAGGCTCAGTTGTTGGGACCTCATAGAGTTCAGCAGGATGCAGAGTTGGTCCGTACTATCAGACGGAGGATGTCAGAGGCGCAGGATCGCCAGAAGAGTTATGTTGATCGGAGACGCAGACCACTAGAGTTCTCTGTTGGCGACCATGTATTTCTACGAGTTTCACCCACGAAAGGGGTGAAGAGATTTGGCCTCAGAGGTAAGCTAGCTCCGCGGTACATTGGTCCCTTCGAGATCTTGGAGAGGATCGGAGCAGTAGCTTACCGACTGGCACTACCATCATCCCTGTCAGGCGTGCACGATGTATTTCATGTATCCATGCTGAGAAGATATGTACCCGATCCGACGCATGTGCTGGCAGATATCCCAGTTCCAGTTCAGCCTGACATTACCTATGAGGAGGTTCCGGTACGGATTCTCGACCGGAAGGAGCGTCAGTTGCGGAACAAGACCATCCGGCTGGTTAAAGTCGGATGGCAGCATCATTCGGACGAGGATGCTACTTGGGAGCTCGAGGACACTATCCGAGCTCGATATCCTCATCTTTTCACTTGAGGTATGTGATTTATTTACCGTTCAGCATTTATACTCTATATCTGTTGTTAGTACTTGCTGATAGTAGATAACGAAATTTGGGGACCAAATTTTTTATAAGTGGGGGAGAATGTAAAATACCGAAAATAAAAGAATATGATTAAGGGAATTTTTCAGAATTTTTGGAAATTTTTCGGGAATTTTTCGGAGCTCGTACGGATAAGTTCACGGGGATAAAAACGAGGCCCGGAAAAAAAAGCCTGTTTAGGCTACCCGATTTAAGCGAGGAAAAGATTATATATATATATTCTTTTCCTTTTATTTTCTTATTTCTTTTTCCTTTGCTTTTGTCGCCGAACCCGAGCCGTCCCCGCACCCTTCCTTCTTCTCCCCGACGCCGCCGCGTGCCTTCTCCTTCGGTGCCCTAACCGCCGGCCACGGCGGTTCCTCTCTTTATCTTCTCCTCTTCTCGGTGAAGCCGAGCCTTTCTTCCTCGCCGCCACCCATTTCCTTTTCTTCCTCACTGATTCTGTGCCTAGCCGCCAGCACCCGAGCCGCCGGCTCTCGGTTCCCGATCGCGACCCCGGTGTTTCCCTTGTGCCCGAGCACTGCCGACACCGAGCCTATCCCCTCTTCTGTCCCCTGTGCCCTAGCTAGTATCCGGCGTCGCACGAAACAGTGCCACCAGCCGGTCTCCTCTTCGACACTGCCGCTCTTCCTTCCCTCTGCGCTGCTGCCGGCCCTAGGTTGGGTTCAGCCAGCCAATTTCCTCCTCCCTCGGCTCGCGACATCGCCGTCCTTCTGTGAGTCCTAGTCCTTCCTCTACGTGCCGCTGCCTCTGTGCCCTAGTATCAGTGACCGATCCTTAATTTCATTACTCTCTGATTTCCAGCAATCTTGAAGGTAAGGGTTTAAGGTTTGGTGTTTGGTTTTGTGCTTTGATTCGTGTTGTGTTGTGAGCAGCATTTGTGTTGGGTGGAAGATCATGCTAGTTACGTATAGTGATCTGTAATTGTAGGTTCATTGCGCTGGTTGAGGATCGGGGTTCCAACAGCAGCTACACTTTCCAACAGTAACCATCCTTAGCCGTGGAGCTACAGTTGCTGTGAGGTTGAGGTAAGGGACAGAGAATTTGTTTCTCTTATTGTAGCGTACACATAATTGAAGCTAGGAAAGGATAAAAATGAATAGTACAGAAATTTATTAAGTTTAAGTTTAAGTTGTTATGTGAAAATGGATTAGGTGTGGAATTGGTCTGATGGTATGATTAGGGTTAAGGTAAATTAACCCTAGTTAATTGTTGGATTTATGTTAGCTTCTCGTGGATTTGATTTAGCTATTTTATTTATATGAAATTAGCTAAACCTGTAAACTATAAATATTACAGGACCTTGACGCGAGATGAGTATCTCGGAGTCAGATTGGACCTTTCTATTTTCGGAGGCGGGTACTTTTGACTTATGTCATTTGATATGCTTAGTAATTAAATTAACATGTTGCATTAATTGTGTTTCTTATCTGTTTCGGTTAATCACTACCCAAATCTTACATGCTTGATTGATTGATTGGTTTTGCATCTCAGGTATATTTTACCTGTTTATACATGCTTATAGGGGTAGTGATATGCCATGCTTGACCATGTTCAGGACCTAGGTTTTATACCTTCTGTATACCTTTGGATTGTTTTGGATTCGTTGACCTATGATGCATTTTTATATATATGTGGATTAGGTCAGGATATTCTTGTGGTTAGTGCCATGCACCATTTGCATGATTGCATCTCTGTCGATAGTCCGCTCCATTATTGTTGAGCACATCGCCGATTACATATCTTCACACACCACCACTCATGGGTTAGTGGTCGATTCGGGAGTGTGTTGCAGCGGGGACTCTGTTAGGCACCGTTGGTCGCTCATGGGTAGTGTGACGCAGTGTGTTATCACGCCGTCCCCGTCTTCGTGTACCCGGAGTTGAGAGCATTGCGCTCCCCATCTATGATTTGGGGTAGGAGGATAGGTGTACTCACAACATCATCCGTCCACTCGGTCACTCATCGGGAGTAGTGACGACAGAGTGCACGGTTGTCACTGCCCTACCCACTCGGCCTCACTATGTGTGTGAGATGATCGACTGGCGTCGGTGACCAGGCGCATCATTGGCATCATATGCATGATGCATTTATTGCTTGTGTTTGTGGTTGCTGCATTTATATGCCGCATATTGTTTGGATACCTATGTTTGACATGCATCAGGATTCCTATACCACTCGGACTGTTTGACCTTATACTCGGGACCTGGTTAGTACAGATTCTCCTGTTTACTTCAGATGCATTTTTATCTTTCTTATCGGAGACTGTACGCATGATTAGTGCTAGGTGTTGTTTCTTTACTTTGCATATCAACTGTACCTGCTGAGTGTTGGACTCACCCCGCCTCCATTGTTGATATTTTCAGGTTGATGCTGTCAGGAGGGAGTTCCAGTCGCTAGTCCCCACTGCACGTAGTGCTGGTCCTGCAGACCTCCAGGATATGTTTGGTTTTCTTTGGTTTCTTTCTGTTCTAGACTGTTTGAACTCGTTATGTTCTGGATTTAGTTGCTTATGGACATGATATAGATTTTATTATATCGATGGATTTGGATTTGGTTTTTATTCTACTACATGCCTGCCTGGTTGGTAGAAGAGGTGAGTTCGTCGGTTTTGAGCTTTACGAGTGTAGTTGAGTATGGTGGTTTTTGAGTCAGAGTATTATTACTGCGTGGTTGTGTCAGCTAGAGGCTGAATTTATATATAAACTGCGTGGTGATTGATTTTTATTATTGTTATGATTCCAGCCGCCTGTGGCTGAGTATTTAGTGCTTGTAGAAAATTTTTGATTGTCCGCCGTATAGGGGAGATGCTGTCGAAATTTTCTCGGACAGGGACTCTTCTGGGGGCGTGACACCAGGATTTTCCAGTCAAGTATCCAGTTAACCTTGACCTACTTGACACTCCTTCACAATCTCACCACATGAACAATTGCACCTGCAATCTCCATGTCTTGTCTCCATGTATTGTTAAACATCGAAACCCAAACATCAAGACTCGAGCTTGACCCAATTCAAGCTCAGTCAACTAGGTTAACCTTGACCTAGGGAATATTGCACCAGCAGGGATAAGATTTTTTCAGGGGTTATAAAAAGACCTTTGGACCTAGGAAAAATACAACAACTAAACTACAAGTCTTGTATTCACTTCCTAGTCATTTGGTGAGCTGTAAACGTCTATAAGAGGCTATTCCGTCTTCAACAAAGGAGTTTTTCTAGTGGAGCTTTCTTCATCGCCTTGGATTAATAACCACCTAGGTTATAACCAAGTAAATAAATTGTCCTCTTACTTTTTGTTCAATTTTATTATTCTGTTTAGTATACTTGTGCTATTAACTAGAGTTGAAAAAACAAGAAAGATTCACTTTATTTTTAACAAATAATTCACCAGCCTCTTGCCGACCTCGCTGTATCAACAAAATTCATTATAATCTAGCTCATAAATTCTAAAATTTTGAACTCTAAATATATATAATATACCTCAAAAGAATAAACAAAAAAAAAATACTTTTTGTTTGAATCCAGGCATTTGGATTGAGGGCGCCTGGATTGAAGTCTAAGCGCTTGGGGTCCACACAATTGCCTGGCTACCTCTATCATAAATTTACAAAATTTAATTTTTGTTGTGCACCTTCAACTATGACCCCAAGAATCATAAATAAAAGCCACTAGGGTCATGGTGCAAAGGCAAGGTATCCATGTTGTCATCCAGACATCCGTTATTTGAGTCACAACTATGACGTATTTGTAGGAATTTTTTCTCCAAATGGGACACGTAACTAAAGGATGTTGGGCTCCTGGTTACCCGCTGCGAGCGCTTCTCAATTTACCCTGATGGTCGGTGGGAAATTTTCATCGGGCCGAACCGATCACCCCAAGCTCGATGTTATCCAACCTGATTAATCATTTTTTTTCAAGAATCATAAATAATCATCCTGGGGTGCTCCACCCTTTAGCCATATAACATTTGGTTGTCATTTATCTCTCTACATATAAGATGGAAGCTATTGCTATAGAAGAATATAAATAAACAACCCAGTAGCAAACAAGAAAAAACAAAATAAAAACTAAACATCTTAGTTATATAAGTTTCTGTAATATAAGAACAAAAAAAAGACAACAGTGAAATTAAGGACGGAGTTCGCTACAACTTTGAAGTAGTGGCAAGTATTGTGACTAAACCTATGATAATATATCATATCTGAAATCAAGGGACTAAACCTCTAGTCGATCTTCACTGACGAGAAAAGATAGTGAACAAAGTAAAGCGAGACCAGAAATCCAATCGTCCCTGTCGATAACATGATCGCAAGCGCCATGATCAGTGAGTAGCCAAGGTAGAGCATTGCTGAAACAGACCCGCTCAAACTGCTAAGCTGAAACACCAGGTAGTTGATGGAGTACAAGAACACGTACAAGGCAACTGATCCAGAAGCAAAAAAAGCTTTCCACCACCATTGCCAATCCTCGACGCACAGGTTCATGTAAGTCAGGATGACTGAAACTTCAGCGCAGACGACGATCAGCAAGACAAGAACTACGAGCAAGAAGCCGAAGACATAGTAGAACCTCCCCAGCCATATGCTGGAGAGTATGAAAAATAACTCGATGAAGAGCGTGCCGAAGGGTAGAGTTCCGGCGCCGAGGACGAGGAGCCACGAAGGGAACTTCCTCGCCGGAATTTCCCTCGCGATCTGATTCGTTCGCACGGGGAACTGAATGTGCTCGGCTCGAGTGGCTAGGAAGCCGCCCAAAAGGGTGAGCGGCACCGAGATGAAGAACCACAAGGACAGCAGAAGGAAAAACGTTGAGAACGGGAGAGCGCCGGTGCTGTTGCTCCCCCACAGCATGAAGTTCAAAACAGTGAGAACGAGAAACGCGATCCCGGGGAAGAAGCAAGCGATTGACCACGACACGGACCTCCACCCTTCTGACCCGCCTTTGATGGTCCGCCATAGCCTGATTCCGACGTATCCAGAAGCAATTCCGAGGAATAGATAGAACATGATCATCCCCGTCAACAGCATGCCTCGTGAAGCAGGGGACATGAACCCCAGAGCAGCAAACACAATCGTCACCACGGTCATGCCTGTGATTTGCACTCCATCGCCAACCATAACGCAGAGCATCTTCGGGGAAGTTGGCTCCCTGAAGACATCGCCGACGACTAGTTTCCAGCCGGACAACTCTTCGTTCATCTGAGCTTGAGACTCTTGATCCAGTTCTTCGTATCTAGTAAGGTCCCTCCTCACGGTCCTCAGAAAGATTACAAAGACTATTCCGGCCAGAAAGAATATGACCACCAGAGAGTTCATTATCGAATACCAATGAACTTTGGCGCCATCCATCTTAAGATAAGCATCCCACCTAGAAGGCCATCTGATATCACTTTTCACGAATGAAACTTCATAGGTGAATGAGATCTGTTCCTTCTCCCTGATAGGTTGAGACTTATCGAGCTCTACTGGGCAGTCGATAGTTTTAGTTTTGTCGTACATTTTAAGCTTCGACATGGCAGCTATGTCATGTTTCACACTGCAAGGAATAACTTCAAATCCTACAATCTCATATCCAGACAGAGTTTTCTTTTCAGTTTGTGTAACCACGGCCATGCCCTCATCACCCGTGTCAATCACCTTCACGCCTTCATACTCGTGCAGAAGGACCTTAAACTTCAAGTGATTGATGATGTAATCTTCAGTCATTGTGAAACCAACCGGAAACCCTGTCGTTGCAAAGGTGACGCCGTTGTGTTCGATAAATCTCCTAACAGGAAGGTTGTCGAGAATCATGTTCACCTGATACAATTCGTGCGTCCTCTGCTTCAGGAGCTTCGCCTCCTCCACAGTGAGTGGCTTTGTCGTGCAGAGGTAAAAGGATTCGTTGACATTGACATGGAACTGGTAGGGAGAGTTATCGATCTGATCTCCCATAAGAAGTTCGCCCAAATTCTCCGCGCTCTTCTTGATCCCTCCCTCCGGTGGGCAGTAGGGAAGACTGTAGTAGGTAAAAGGGATCTCCGTCTCAAAAGAAGTGAGAGAATTCACTTTCGGAGATATCATTTCTTCTTTTGAGTACGTACGCATATAACTCCCGGGCAGGTAAAACGCATCGACCGGCGCCAGTTTCAGAAGCGAGATCAAGAAAGCAAGGTTGATGAAGCACGAAAGCCTCAAAAAGATCAAAAAAGGCTCCATTGAGTTCCCCAATGCTTTCAAAACCTGCGATCAAATTCAAAGACTGCATTTTTCACTAGGCAGATCAGAAGACCAAATACCACCGAAGCGCTGAAAACGCTACGAATCAAATTCCAACCAATAAATCGAGAGACAGAATGCAAAATCCATACTCGATTGAGAACACACATAAAGTAACACTAATCAAGATACAAAATCAAGCATCGATACGAGATTGGACCGAAAAGCTTAGAATTCCGAACGGATCTAACGAGAAATGAAAAAGAGAAACCTTGCCGATCGAATTCAGAAGAGAACGGGAGCGTCGACGGCACTAGAGGAGATCCAGGGGAAGAAGAAGAAGCGCTGCCGATGGATTTCCTCCGGGTAGAAGAAGACTTCGCGATGCCAACTGTGGAAGAAACCACCGCGTCTCCGAGTTGACCCAGACTCGCAGATAAAATAATTTATTTCTAAATTAACCTTAACAAAATTCCATCAGGACCGTCCATCCGGATTTCTTCGTAGAAATCCAACGGTTGTTCAACATCCGGTAACAAGTGGAAGACGACTTAGATTTTACATAACGATATCATTATTATTATTATTTCCATAATAAAGAAAATAGAGGGTTTACACTTTACATTCTGTATCAGAAACATGCCCAAACCTGTGCTCGAAGCTCTTCCTAAGTCTTTCTAGCGAACTAGAAATGTTCTGGCCTTTTTCTTTGCATCAATCAAAGAATCAATGCCGCGAAGCTTCCGATTAAATCATAGTTAGACGTCGTAGTTGTCTTCTTCATCCTCGTACCTTCCCTCTAACTTGATGCTCTTGTACCACCTTGCACAGGCTGCAAACACAACAAGATCTGCAGCAGTCAAGATCGCGAGGAGAAAGTAAAACCTGTCCATGTGCCCTCTGTTCAGGTTCACCGGAATCCACCCTGGTCGACCGCCTTTCGCGGTGATCTCCATGATTATGGTCACCAAGAGACTGCTCACGTAGTTCCCTAGCGATATCGAGGTCATGCAGAGTGCGCTGCCGAAGCTCTTCAGCCCGTCCGGCGCCTGGTCATTGAAGAACTCCAACTGGCCGACGTACATGAACACCTCGGAGGCCCCTATCAGCATGTACTGAGGGATTTGCCATAGGATACTCAGAGAACTGTCGTCGGTGCAGCTGCTGCACACATTCTTAAGGCGGTAGACTTCAACTGTTCCGGCTGAAATCATTGCCGTAATTGCTATGACGAGCCCAACTCCCATCCTCTGCAGCTCCGTGAGCCCTTTTGAATCCTTCATCCATCTCGAAACCAAAGGGGCGAGCAGTCTGCGATAGAAGAATATGAAGAGTGCGACGCTGGCGATGTCAAAGGCAGACATGCTCGCGGGAGGAATGTGGAAACTGCCGACGACATTGTTCATGGCTGCACCTTGCTCGACGAAGAGGGAGGCCATCTGCGTGAAGACGACGGAGTAGATGATGGTGGTCAGCCATATGGGGAGGAGTCGAAGCACGCACTTGAACTCTTCGACTTGTGTGACGGGGCAGAGGCGCCATGGATTGTGGGCACTCGATTCATTCTTTTTGTCCATGAAGTCATTCATTGGATCAACGACCGCTGCTCTGTCCAAGAACCTGCATCAGCAAATTAACGCCAAGTTTGGATCAATCGAGAGGGTTACTGAAAATTATACTTCAAGTGGAAGTTTAGAAGCTTACTCGAACCCTTCAGTGTGCAATATCTTTCTGCTTCCATTAGCATCTGAGTCTGAGATCTTTTTTCCCTCCACCTCGTAGAGATCTTGTCCACTTGACGGCAGCCTGACCCTCCACTTCCTTGATGCAGCCACAATGACCTGGCAGACCCTAAAGAAGGGGTTGCCAATCGGCTTGAAGTGCCTGTACCTAGTCGTGCCACAGAGGAAGAGGATCAGAGCCGTCATGGCAGACCCAGCTGATGCCCAGAAGCCCAGCGCCCACATGCCCTCGTCCTCGAAGTAGCCCAAGAATGTGTTGGAGAAGAGAGAGCCCAGGTTAAGTGCCAGGTAGAAGTAGCTGAAGAATGAAATCTTGGAGCGAGCCTCTGCAGAATCCTCCTCGTCAAACTGGTCTGCTCCAAAGGTGGCTATGTTTGGCTGGTACCCTCCATTTCCTAGGGCAACCAGGTAAACTGAGAGGTAGAAGAACCCCAGCTCAATGTTCGAGTGAGGTGCACAGTTTAAGTCCTCATCGCCACAGCCTGTGGGTTTCAGAAGAAACATGTGTGTGGATAAAGAGAGCAGCACCAAACCCTGCAAGCCCAAAGATCATTCAGTGAGTCTCTGCTGCATTGCATTGTAGAAAAAGAATCCATGAGATAATTGCAAATAATTCCTAGATTTTTGGGTGACTTACTATTACAAACATGGCTTGGAAAATGGCACACGTCTTGTATCTTCCCCAGTAGGAGTCGCTGAGGAAGGCACCTACCAGGGAGAAGATGTAGACTGTGCCTGTCCATTTGCTAACGTTGTTGGCTGCTTCTGCATTGTTCTGCTGCAGAACTCTTGTTAGAAACAATACCAGGTTGACTCCGACCCCAAAGAACGCAAGGGTAGCCAGTCCCTGATTCACTGAATCAAGATTTCATGGATATGGTCAGCAAATTGCATAAACAT
This sequence comes from Zingiber officinale, assembly GCF_018446385.1. Classification (NCBI taxonomy): domain Eukaryota; kingdom Viridiplantae; phylum Streptophyta; class Magnoliopsida; order Zingiberales; family Zingiberaceae; genus Zingiber; species Zingiber officinale. The sequence continues at coordinate 29,257,366 of NC_055990.1, forward strand.
CATGCATGCAGCAAAAGAAATTGTGAGTGGGTAGGGTTCCATCGTGATCGCTGAAATCTAGCCTGACCTAACCTCATGATCAATTCAAGATTTTTGGCCTGTGCCCATGATAAGATTTCATGATAGATATGCACCACTCAACTTTGTCTTTTTTGTTCCTTATCAAATTTACAAGAAGAAAGTGCACTTTTATATTCACTCAGGAATGTAATCCTATTCAGTTTTACAGGCAAATGACTCTGTTGCAGACGGTGGCAATGACAGTGACCCCAAAGTCCAAAGATATGATGCTCCTACGTTTGCCAGGTTAGTATATATTTCACTAACAGGACCAAGAATTCAAGAAAGGATCTACTAGACTTAAATCTACCGGAAAAGTATTACTTGCGTCTACTGTAAAGTCGACAAAATATTCAGGCAAAAAGGGCCTTTAGACCATCCACAACTAAACAGCCATTTCTGGACTGGCATCCACCATGTGAATTAACTTTTCAATCATGGGAATGATCAATCCATCTAGATGGCTGTTTATATTATAGACACATCTGAGTGGTTACTATAGATCAAGAAGCTGTGCACCTACGTTCTGTCAATATCTTTTAGGAGTGAAGAGTTTATTCAGATTGGTTTCTGTTACTTATATGATCCTTTCCCTCAGGATTTAATGACTGAAATTTGTAACTCGATGATAAAATAGTTACCTAGCACAAGTGATCCTGCCACCCAGCCTCCGGTCTTGCCCTTGGCTGCAGGCCTGCCTCTGAAGTCCACTGATCCATCAAGTGTGTAGTCATACTGATCAGCTTTGTATCCACTTCTCGCCATGCTAAAGGAAGAGCTTTTAGTCACCATGTTGCCGTCTTCTACTCTCTCTTTCTCCTGCAGTGCCCAATTCAACTTAGTGAGTTTAATAAAACACCCATGCTTCAGTTTTATTGGCTCTTGGTGGATTATAGCCTTGAAGAACTACTGACCATGGAATTCTCAGAGTTGGCCATTGTTCGAAATGGGGGATGCCAACAGAAACTCGGGGGAAGAATTCAGGAGAGAGATTTGAATGAACAAATGGTGCTGAGAGAGGTCGACGAGGTTTGAATTTATAGAAGTGAGGGAAATGCATCAATGGCTGCGATTAGAACTTGCAAAAAGGGTGGTGATGTAATACTACTTCCCCACATGGCAGAATCAAAGAAATGAAAAAGCTGAAATTGACAAGCAAAGGAGTTGGAAGGGAACACAAGGTTGTAGTTGAATTTCGACTCATTCATTTGTCATGTAGAAGACATACTTCAAAGGGAAACTTAAATACTGATTTTGGTTTAAATAGAAAAGTAGGCTTTTATTGTTCGAGAAAGAGGCAGAGGTTTTAGCACCTTTCGTTATCTTGCTATTATGCAAATTGATCGATACTCTATCCTAATTATTGTTATCAGTGTATAGAAACAGGACAGTAAGTTCCTTGAGAACAACTTTTTCTTCAATGCTTGCATACAAATCAGTTATTCTTAGAGCTATAATATTCAAGAACTTGTAGCATGCTTGGAATTAGTTGTAAAGCCAAGTTGCCTATTTTGCCAAGAAATATGACTATGAGGTGTAGAACTATGTCAAACAATGCATGCAATGCATTACAATCGATTTAATAGTAGGCGAACAAATGGATGCATTTTTTTCCTTCAAAAAAGATTGACATAGAAACATATTACTTTTAGTTTTAGCCTAATCAACTTTTGCCTGAAACATGTGTTTCATCCATGCATGATTCATGCTTTTGCTTGAGTGTTTCAAATCGTTTGAAGATTTGTGAGTGCATTCCAAAAGCTAATGCTATTGAATAAACACAGGTATATCTTGTAATTATCTGTTTGAGTCTAACATGGACTATTTTCTCTACTTGAGGCTTTACTTTTATCTTTCACCTTCATTGCACTACCATGAAGTTACTTCTCAGATTGAGATTTTAGTCTTTTTCATGGTGAGTAGGCCTGTCTCAGCTGATATGGCAGAGCTGACTCAGCATCCATTGACTTTTCTTAACAGTAGAATCGTCGCAAATAGTGGTGCTTTTAGATAGTGCAAAATATTTATCGCGACCTGTAAGATACTTGTATAAAGCTTGAACTTGATAATTGGTGAAGATGAGAAGCTTTCTCTGTGATTAAACCATGTGTCAGTAGTTGTAGAGTTCATTTTCCCTACTGTTTGTGTGTACAATGAACAAATCATTATTGGGTGGAACAAGTGTATGTTCTTGAGCAATTATAATTTCGTGAGTTTCACAAGCAAGTCATTCTTTAATTGCATCCTTGACTTTGAAAAATAAAATTAACAGTGACACTTTTTCTGTTCCAAATTCAAATCATCATCAGACAGTCAGAATTGTGGAGGCTTGGATCTTGAGAACTATAAGTTTTCAATAGTTCGATTTGTTTGTGGCAGATGGTCTAAATAAGGGTTTGTTGCACTTGAAATAGGTATAAAATCTCCCCTGAAATGTCAAGCAGGGCTTACGTGCAAGCTCAGTTCTGTTACTGTCTAACACATGCCTAAACATTAACTGCCCGAGGTCGAGATCAGGACTAGTTTTCTCGGCATCCAAGAGCCTCTCAACCAGTGAGTCTGAATAGCTGATGTTTTCGACTTTTCGGGTACAACCTCTACAAATTAATGGCTTATTCTAGGTCCTTTGTGACTCTGCGCAAAGGGGTAACTTATGCATGATCGAGTTAACGGTTATTGTGTGCAAAGTTGTTTGTCGATCGAAAAAAGGTTAAATTTGGCACGTCGTCACTACAATCAAGTAGTTTGCAAGTTGATCCGGCAGTAAGATGGACCCCGTCATGTAGAAAGTCCTGAGCCATATGGGAGGTCAAAGTCAACAATCAACGCCGTGAGTATCCTGCCGAGTGAATGTGTGTTGTGAGTATCCGGCCAAGCGGACAGTCTGCCTCAAGCATAGCTCAAGCATGTGCGTCTGATTCTGCATTACAGCTCGACTTGATACCGAGCTTCCGACGTTCAGAAAACTCAAGCATGGTTCTAACAGGGAGGAAGGAGGGTCGAGCGACCCCCTCGCTCGGTCGAACGGGGACGCAGCCTTGGCCTGGCAGATATGGTTTCTTCGCTCAGCAAGACGGAGCCGGGACAATAGGATGATTGGCCGAGCGGACCTCCCGCTCGGCCTGGCCATGGTGTCACCCAAAAGGCACTAGTTGAGTGGTTCATCCGTTCAACCCGGTGGAGGACAAAGGAAGCAGCTGACGATATCTTCTTAGGGATCAGTGTCGCCGACAGATGGTATGGTCGGCGGCATGGTCAGACAGAGAATCGTACGGTGGAAGCTTCTATTGTCACGTCAGAGATATGCTCGTGCTATTAAGGTATGGCGTTAGGCACGCTTTTCTGACACGTTCATTCTAAGTATGCTTTGAGGAGCATGTACACCTCGGGGAGCGTGCACGCACCTCTGGGAGCTCTATATAAGGACCCCCAGACTTCGACGGATGTATGCTCACTTCTTTATTGTAGTTACAGCTTTCGCTTCTTCTTTGCTCTACTTCTTTCCGCCGGAGATCTTACTTGAGCATCGGAGGGTCATCGCCGGGGAACCCCTCCTCGGCTCGGCATTGTGCTTGCAGGTCCACGGCAACGGGAGATCTACGCTTTTCTTCAACCAGTCAATAGGAATGTCATCTCCCCAACATCCATCGACTTAGCTCTCGGATAAGGTCACAAGTGCTATTCAGTTTCTCTCCAGGATAGATTGCCCAAACTGATGCATCTAAATCAATCTTATACTTTTCTTTCTTGTTTCTTCCATCTCTTCAATGACTGGCTTAGTGAGGGCATAAGGCATCACTATAATAGCAACAGCTCATATTAAAGTTGTAGACAACAAGCAAAAGCAGTCATTTCTAATTCAACCGGTCGAACCGAGGACAAACTTTTCGATTGGTTTGGCTGACCAATCTTGAGTCGATTGAATTTGCATAGGTCGATCTATTTAGAGGATTGGGTGACTGCTGTTGTTGGGATCTTGCTGTGAATTCCATGGCAGAGTGCAATTTGCACGCGTGGATGGCAATTGGGCCATTTCATCGAACAGATCTTGTTGGTGATGGTAGTGCGGTAGTGTAGTGTGGGGGTGTGATGTGATTGGAGCCTAAATAATGTTGAGTCATGTGGAGTGAGTTTCAATAGCTCAAACTGATGCGGCAGATGGTGGAGGTCTCAACGTGTGTTAGGGTCAAGCTATTAGTTAAAAGTCAAGTAGAGTTGTACGATAAGAGGAATGGAAGAGAAAGTTAATCTTAATCAATAGTTCAATCATCTGACTCTGTTACCCGACTTCCTCAATTTTGTTACTTGACTCTCATAGCTCGATCAACCGACTCCCTCAGCTCTATTGTCTGACTTCCTTGACTTTATTACCTGACTCTTACAGCTCAATCACTCGAGCTTCATAGTTCAATATCTCCGACTCTTGTAGACTTGTAGTTCAACACAACCCGGCTCCCTTAGAATATGATCCTCGAATCTCCCCAACCCGGTCTCCCATGCTCGGCATCCCATATCTCTTCGGTTCGATTTCCTTGCCTTCTCCATCCCTGTCGGGCTTGGTCGTACCTTATCCTACGTGACCCATTAAAGACGTGGGAGGCAGTATAACACCTCCATTAATGGGACTGTTTAGTTCGGAAAAGGTGGAAAATGTCAATGTATATCTTAGAGAACGTGGTGAACGGATGCGTATATGTTGGAGTAATAGATATACTCGCCGCTCTATATAATAAAGTCGCCCACTTCCGCAAACGCAGACACAAAGATAACCATCTAAACACCTCTACTATTTCAATTTCTTGCTTCTTCTTAGTTCCCGTGCTAACTTGAGCATCGGAATGGTCCCGCCAAGTCCACCCTTAGCGCCCATTCTAATCTCTCTTTGAGTGCTAAAGATATCCCAAGCAATTTCTTCAAGCATTCAAATTTTTTCCCTCCGCTGTCACCTCCCGTTAATTCATTAGATCACGATGTCAGACCGGACACAAACTTTGGTAGGTCACAAAAACTTCACCTAATTCTTCCAGCTAGATCGAAGAAATAAACTCTATAAAGTAAAGAAAAAGGAGAAAACAGTATTATTTATTTCAATAAAAAATGAAAAAAATGTTTGGTATTGACAAAGACACGCCACTACAAATTTAATTAATAAACACATTTAACCAGACCATGACTACTTGATTTGATCCCATGAATGAAGAAACTTTGAGGGAGTCTCCAAGTCTTTCTTGGACTTGGCACTGTTCGAAAGCTACTCCTCCAATTCATGTCTTCAATCTTCAGATCCCATGTCGAGTTGCAATGCCGTCACTGTGAGTAATTCTTGAACTTACTATCAAGAAATTATACATGTTCATCGACCCTTATCTCGTTTCAAATGTTGTGTGCAAATGTCGACAAAACTTAGACAAGGACGCTCCAAATAGCATTTGCAACGTTTGAATTACTATGTATGATACCGAAACCTTGACTATTTCGATATTGATTTCTAGAAGGTGTTGTTGAATTCTTATAATTTCACTCCTTCCCCTAACATTAATTTACCTAAGAGTTTCATTAGGTGAATTAATAACTCCGAGAAAAAGAGAATCACTCGAGGATGAAATGAAATTTCTATCGTTTTCAAATATTAGTTTCCTTCCTTACGGGCAATAACAAGCTACGCTTATGACATCGTGTGAATTAGGTGTTTTTGCATTTGGGAAGAGATCAAAAGTTCTTTAAAAGGATAGGTACCTCTAATTTATTAGGTTTTTGTTTCCATTCTCAACACAAGCTCTAATTAATTAAAAGAAATATGACCTAACTTTGATCAACATGATACATATATAATATATAAGTTGCTTTCTATTCGACATGAGCTCATTCCCACTATTTCCATCCTTGTCATAATATCAACCTAACTAATTAAGACGATCTTGCTTTGCTTTGTATGACACCACTTGCTATTTTTCTAAGTTTGTGATTCATCTTTCCGCTTTGTTAGTAGTAAAGTAATCACAATAGAAAATGTGAATGACCTAATTGAGCTTCGAATTATTGAATACTTAGTCATGAAAATGTCTATTGGATCTTAAGTATTTTTGAAAAAAACAAGAATAAATTTGATAAATTTAGTTAGGTTTTCAAGGTTTCTTGCAAAATTGAGCATTTTAATAAATTTGTTTGGCAAATATACAATTCAATATGTCATTAAACTTTGTTGTATCTTCATGCTTTCTTCGTAATCATATTTCGTGTAGCTTTATCTTGTCGAGTCACGATGTTTATTATAATTCTTTTATATTTTCTAGAAAATATATATATATATAAATTTAGCTTTTTGCCTTTTAAAATGACAAAAACAAATTCCTTCACACTATAGCAAATCCCACTTCCACAAAATGATGCCATTGATGATTCTCTGTATCTCCCTTTCTTTGTCCACCCTAATCCTAGTTCAAAAATTTTTAATATTAAAAAATTAAAAAATCCATATTTTTTTTATCATGTAATAAAATATTAGATATGTAATTCATCCATTTACAAACACTATGATGTGAAAATGATATAGTATGAATGCATCACTTTAGTTCAAAAATAGAAGAAACGAAAATTGTTGGATATATGTGAATGGAGAAGAGGTGGAAAAGGTATGAAATTTCATTGTGAATGAGACTTTAATCTCATATTGGGAGTTTCAAGACATGTTGGTTAGTTTATATTGATTAACATGTATTGAGGATGTGAACAAATGCATGGGGAGAGGTTCTCTCTCACGCATGGGTGCGCAAGGGGTACAAATCCAAGACCTAGATTACACTGAACCATATTGACTCGTGTGTGGCCATGACCTGCACGCGCCGAATACCAGACTGGTCGGAGCTTGGTGGGAGAGGCTCTTTCTCACGCATGGGTCATCAGTGTTTGGTAGGAATCACAATTCACTATTGTATCTTGGGAAACAGACGACCCAAGAAAACCTTAAGGCACAGCCTCGAAGCAGGCCTCGGTTTACTTAGTTCACTCGTCTGATTGCTTTTTAGGCTTCGCTCGACTGCAACTCGCTCGGCAGAAGCCTTCGATTCGCTCGGTCGACCTTGAGCTTCACACGGTCGGCCTCTTCGCTCGGTCGGCTTTAAGTTTCGGTCGATCGGCCTAAGCCTCTACTTTTGATCGACTTTAAGCTTCACTCAATCGGCCTAAGCCTTTTCTTTCGGTCGGCCTTAGCCTCTTCATCCGGTCGGCCTAAGCCTCTACTTTCGGTCGACCTTAACCTATTTTGCCCGGTCGACTACTTTGAAGCCTGCTTTTAATACTTGGCAGACACCATTCTCTACTGATAGCCTAAGAGTATCAGTTTAGATCATTTCAATAAATAAATTGAATTTATTTCATATAATTGAAATTCAACTAAGTCCCTAAAAATCTCCGACAATATATGATACACAAATAGTGATCCTGTCCGAACCAGGAGTCAACGGACGCTGGGGATGTGGCGCTCCCTGCTGGATCCTCGAGTGCTCAGGCGAACCTGCAACAAAACCGAGCTGGGAGGGGTGTCCCGGCGACGGCCCTCCGACGCTCAAGTCAGGCGAGGAATAACAAAGAGGTGGCTTCAGAGATTCAGACTTCTGTGTACCTCCGGTGAAGAAATGGAGACCTTATATAGACCTCTCGAAGGAGCCTGGGCGCGCCAATCAAAGCAATCACCTGCTTCGACCATGCCCAGGTATGGGTCTGTCAGAAGGGCATCCATGCTCAGGTATGGGTCTGTCAGAAGGGCATCCATAAGGTCATACCGCTACTGTATCGACCTCTCCATGATGTGACGGCAAAATCCTCTATCGCGAAATCTTGTGTACGGCATAATCATCAGACATGCCTTTGCTGACATCCCATATCCCGAGCCGAACGAATAGGCCGCTCGGCTAACCTTTGTATCCTCGCCCTTATCCTGGCCGAACGGACCACCCGCTCGGCCCTTCGGTTCCAGCCGGGCAGACACCCGCTCGGCCATTCAGTCCTCCCGCCTTGGCGTCGGAAACCCCAGCTCCGATTCTGCTCTGGCTCGGACACCCAAACCTTTGGCTGGGTAATCTCTCCTTCCGCTCGGACGGGACCCCATCTGTGGGCCCCCCATTCTTACCGCCGGATCACTTGCCTCCCCTTCAAGTCTAGTCGAAGGAGGCAGTGAGTCCGACTGACTGGACTATGTGTCCGAGCGGGCGGTCGTCGCCTTACCGTCGCTTATAATATCCCTTGAGCCGTTCGGCCTTTATGCCAAATTCAGCCGCTCGGCTCTTCGTTTTGGATGTCTTGGCACTCAACGTGGATGTTTGCTTGTCTAAATCTTCTCGAAAATCATGCAAATCCTTTTCATTAAGTCGAAGCATGCGCGGTATGGGCGCATTAATTGCGCCTGGTGACAGAGCGCCACGTGGCTCTTCTCGCGTGGCGGTGATGATCCGTACGATGGGACACCGATTGTTTTGAAATGGACGGTTAGATGATGACCTCGTCTCTCATGACCTGCATCCGACGGACGAGGCTGACCAGCCTCGTTCGCATAAAGCCTTTGTCTTCGCCCTTACGCCGCATTCTCTATCTCATTGCGCGTCCTCCGTCGAAGGTGCCCGCGGTTGCATCGTTCCAGCTGTCCTAGTTCTTGCCTCTTGGTGGTTTTCGACTTTCTGGTGATCCTCTCCGTTCATCTTCCCTCAGTAAGCTTCTCCCTTCCTTTCGTTCGGCCTTTCCCTTTCGCGGGGAACTCCTTTCGTTCCCTTGCTTGCGAACTTTTATCTGTCCTCCGTTTCCGAGTTTCTTTCGGCTTCCTTCTTTCTTTTTCTTGGTACTTTAGTCATGGCGAGCACTTCCGTACCCGCTGTTGATGTTCATGGTCCCTAGTATATGACCATGGAGAGTAAATTTGACGAGGAGGGCGCTCGGCGTCTTGTTCGGACGTATGGGATCCCGGATGACCATGAAATAATTGTAGCCGACCCGACCGACCGGCCCCATAACCCGCCGATCGGTACTATTTATTTTTTTATGGACCAATTCCAGGGCGGCCTTAGATTCCCTACCCATCGTTTTGTTTTGGAAGTTTGTAATTATTTTCGCATCCCGCTCGGCCAACTTGTGCCGAATTCCTTTAGGCTGCTGAGCGGGGTGGTCGTCCTCTTTAAGCTGCACAGTATTCCACTCGACCCCAAAATATTCCACTACTTCTTCTACCCCAAACAATGCGAGTTGGGTACTTTTATCTTCCAAAGTAGAATAGGCTTCAAATTTTTTGAGAATATGCCGACCTCCAACAAGCACTGGAAGGAGTTCTTCTTCTATATACGACTTCCGGCGGCATTCGAACAAATGGCGGACATTTGCCGAGCCAGTAGGAGCTCGGCAAATTCGAACAATCCACCTACCTTCATGCAACAAGCGGTTGTCCGGTCGGTACAAAATCGACCGATTGCTTCTCAAGGGTGTTGTACATTTTGGATTATCTCCCGTTCGGGCCAATCTTCCCTACCGCATGGGTAAGGACTCTTTACTCACTTCGCCTTTTTGTCTAACTGATTTAATTTTTTCTCTGCAGCTGAAGTCATGTAGCGCTCCAAGGCTCTTGATCATCTGAAATTGAAAGCCGTGGAAATTGGTGCTACAAAAGAACTGCGGCGGTCTAATCCCAACCGCCCGGCCTGGAGAGGGGCCGATCACCACAGAAGCAGTTACCCCACCGGAGGTTGAGGCGGATCCTGTTTCCTCTGCTCCAGCAGAGCTGGGAGTCCCCCAGGCCGGGGATTCACCACTGGAAGTTCGGCGGAAACGTCAAAGAGACTCCAACCTTCTGCCGACCCCAGAGGGCGAACCACAGGCGCCGATCGAGATCGCTTCGCTAGATCGCACGCCGTCGCAGATCAGGACCCCCGCGGCCTCGCCCACCGCACAGCCCTCTGGCTCTCCTCCACGGACTCGTCGTCGCTTACGACGGTTGGGCGAGACTTCAACCATAGGGGAATCCTCGGGCCAGGCGACTGCGGCTGAGGAAGTGCCGGCCGGCCACCCGACCATCAAGACTACCCTTCGATTCCCATCGGAGGAATATTTATTGTCTGCCGATCGGCCATCAAGCCCCGTTCATGAAATAACCCTGACGGGTCCGCTCGCCAAACTTTTCGAGGACGCCCAGATTAGAGTGGCCCTCATGACGCCCAAGCAGCTCGGCGATAACCATATGCAGCAAGCCACTCAGGTAGGTTCGTTTTTCTTCCTGTGCCATACTACTGTTCAGTTCCTGATTTTGTTATTTCACTTACAGTATTGGGCGGAGCAAATCGCCACTAGCCATCGGCTGGCCGAGCTGGAGGATCTCATGGAAAAACTCCAAGTCTCGGGGGGTCCATCGGCCGAGCGGGAGAAACAAGCCCGTGAGGCTGAACAGAAGAAGGCCGCCGACCTGGCTACAGAGGTGGCTCGACTTGAAGGCCTGGTGAAGAAACGCGACGCAGAAGTGAAGCGTGCCAGTAGCCGGAAGAAGCGGGCGATCGCTGATCTGGACAAGATGAAAGTTGAAGTCCAAGCCCTAGATCAGCAATCTAAAGATCTGGAAGCCCAATTAACTGCCGAACGGGATAGGCGCTCAGCTGAACGCACTAAAGCGGAGGTGGACCAGAAAGTTCTCCAAGACTTTCAGAAAATATAAGGAGGGAGAGCCGAGTCGCCTAGCAGCAGCGCGCCAAGAATACCTCCGCTCGGAGCGGTTCGGCGAAAAGTTCGGTGGCAACGTCTCCTCAACTTTCGCCGAGGCGGTCAAGGTCACCACGGCGTACTGGAAGAAGGGAGGGCACCTTCCTGCTGACCTGAGCATTCCCTCTTCAGATCTGGCGGCTATGATTGACGATATCCCAGACGCCTTTTTTAATTTTGAGGACCCGGAGTGAGGCGAGTTCTTCCAAGTACTTTCTGTATTTCATCCGCTCGGCGGATATAAAATTTTTGTACGTGCCGTTCGGCATAATTGTGTTCCTTTGCTTCTATTTTTGTTTGTTTGGTGCTTATCCGTAGAGTCAGTTAAGCTCCACGTGTTCCCCACTAGACGACCGATCAGGTTAATTAGTTGACTTGTTTTCCTTGAAATCGTTTAGCGCTTGGCTATGCTGTTTGCATTCAGTGAATGCGAAGTATTGGCAAACTGATGGCCGATCGGACTTAATCAATTTAGTACTTGCGAACGCTCGCTATTTGGCGTCCTTAGTTTCGTCCAGTAAGCTCACAGTCGCGAGTTCGACTCCCGATCTTTAACGACGGAGCTCGTCGGCGTGGATATTTATAGCCGGTCGGCGCGGCTCTCGATCTTTAACGACGGAGCTCGTCGGTCTCCTGTTCGGGAATTTATAGACGTCGGCTCGTCTCCCGGTTTCCCGGCCGGAGGGTTTATAGACGCCGGACCGTCTCTCGATCTTTAACGTCGGAGCTCGACGGCGCGGATATTTATAGCCGGTCGGCGCGGCTCTCGATCTTTAACGTCGGAGCTCGACGGCGCGGATATTTATAGCCGGTCGGCGCGGCTCTCGATCTTTAACGACGGAGCTCGTCGGCGCGGATATTTATAGCCGGTCGGCGCGGCTCTCGATTTTTAACGACGGAGCTCGTCGGCGCGGATATTTATAGCCGGTCGGCGCGGCTCTCGATCTTTAACGACGGAGCTCGTCGGCGCGGATATTTATAGCCGGTCGGCGCGGCTCTCGATCTTTAACGTCGGAGCTCGGCGGCGCGGATATTTATAGCCGGTCGGCGCGGCTCTCGATCTTTAACGTCGGAGCTCGACGGCGCGGATATTTATAGCCGGTCGGCGCGGCTCTCGATCTTTAACGACGGAGCTCGTCGGCGCGGATATTTATAGCCGGTCGGCGCGGCTCTCGATCTTTAACGACGGAGCTCGTCGGCGCGGATATTTATAGCCGGTCGGCGCGGCTCTCGATCTTTAACGACGGAGCTCGTCGGCGCGGATATTTATAGCCGGTCGGCGCGGCTCTCGATCTTTAACGACGGAGCTCGTCGGGGCGGATATTTATAGCCGGTCGGCGCGGCTCTCGATCTTTAACGACGGAGCTCGTCGGCGCGGATATTTATAGCCGGTCGGCGCGGCTCTCGATCTTTAACGACGGAGCTCGTTGGGCTTTTAAGCCTAATTTGGACAACGTTTACCTGGCCGAACGGCACAGGGTCTTCGGAATCGAGCCTTTGGCTCGTACAAAATACCTCCGGCTGAGCAGCTCGGGGCCTTCGTCGTCGAGTGCTTGGCTCCGATAATTTACCTCTGGCCGAGCGGCACGGGGCCTTCGAAGAACTAACCGTTCGGCTATGAACACAGAATGCCTTGGGAATAATTTGTTTCCTGCGATAAAAGGAGTACAGTTATTTTGAATTTACACAAAATAGAGCAAAAGTGCACCTCTCACCCAGCTCTATATGGCTGAAGGTGATTTGCACTCCATGGCCGATCCAGCATCCGACCTTCCGCATCCTTGAGGTAATAAGCGCCCGAACGGAGCTTCTCAACCACTTCAAAGGGTCCTGCCCAGGGAGCTTCCAACTTGCCGACATCTCCGACTGGCTTGACTTTCTTCCAAACTAGATCGCCTACTTGAAAGGCTCTGGGATCACGCGTCGGTTGTAATTCTGTTTCATACGTTGCCGGTACGCCATCAGCCAGACTGACGCTTTAGCTCTTTCCTCTTCGACGAAGTCTAGTTCCATGTTCCTCCGTTCGGCGTTATTTTCATCATAATTTTGTACCCGAACGGATTCCACCCCAACTTCAATCGGGATGACTGCTTCGCCTCCATATACCAAGTGAAATGGAGTGACGCCCGTTGCCTCCTTTGGTGTCGTGCGGAGAGCCCATAGGACGCCCGGCAACTCGTCTACCCAGCTGCCTCCTTCATGGTCGAGCCGAGCCCGTAAAATTCTGAGAATCTCTCGGTTGGTTACTTCGGCTTGACCGTTACTTTGAGGGTATGCCACCGATGTGAAGTGCTGCTCGATGCCATAACTTTCGCACCACTTCCCGAGCAGCTTCCCAGTGAATTGACGTCCGTTGTCGGAGACGAGTCGTCTTGGGATGCCAAAGCGGCAGATGATATTTTGCCATATGAACTTTTTAACCATCTGCTCGGATATTTTTGCAAGTGGCTCAGCTTCTACCCATTTTGAGAAGTAGTCGACCGCCACCAATAAGAACTTCCGCTGCCCGGTAGCCATGGGGAAGGGTCCCACGATGTCCATCCCCCATTGGTCGAACGGGCAGGCCACAGTTGATGCTTTCATCTCCTCTGCCGGTCGGTGGGACATGCTGTGGTACTTCTGACATGATAGACAATTTGCAACGGTCCGGGCGGCATCCTTTTGAAGTGTTGGCCAAAAATACCCGGCTAGCAAAATCTTCCTGGTTAAGGACCGTCCGCCTGGATGTCCACCGCATGAACCTTGGTGCACTTCTCGAAGGATGTACTCGGCATCTTCCCAGCTGACGCATTTTAGGAGCGGACGGGAGAAGGCCTTCTTGTAGAGTTGATCTCCTACGAGGGTGAACCGACTAGCCCTTCTCTTCAGCAAATGAGCTTCTTCCCGATCGGAGGGGGTAGCTCCCGAGCGCAAAAACTCCACAATAGTTGTCCTCCAGTCGCTCGGGTATGTGATGCCCTCCATCCGATCAACATGTGCTACTAAAGATACTTGCTCGATCGGCTTCTGATAGCCGACCGGGGATAACGCGCTTGCCAGCTTGGCCAATTCATCCGCCACTTGATTCTCCGCCCGGGGGATCTTCTGAATAATCACCTCCCTGAAGTTGAGCTTAAGTTTTTCAATGGCCTCCACGTATAGCTTGAGCCTTGTACTATTTATCTCGAAAATTCCCAAGATTTGTTGAGCAGCCAACTGGGAATCTGAATAGAGGATGACCCGGACGGCTCCAACGTTCCGAGCGGCCTGCAATCTAGCAATAAGGGCTTCATATTCTGCTTCGTTGTTGGTCGCTCGGTAATCTAGCCGGACGGAGAGCTGCATCCGCTCTCCTTGTGGGGACAGCAAAACTATGCCAATTCCGCTCCCGTGTCTAGTGGACGATCCATCCACGAACACTTTCCACACAGCTTCGGGTTCTGGGTCCTGCACCTCCGTCACAAAATCGGCTAAGGCTTGTGCCTTGATGGCCGAGCGGGGCTGATATTGGATATCAAATTCGCTTAGCTCGGTTGTCCATTTGATGAGCCGTCCGGAAGCTTCTGGATTTAAAAGTACTCGTCCCAACGGGCTATTGGTCTTGATGATAATCGTGTGCGCCAGGAAATAAGGACGAAGTCTCCGAGCGGCAAGGATCAGAGCAAAGGCCAACTTCTCGAGTCCGGTGTAGCGGGTTTCAACATCTTTCAAGATATGACTAAGAAAATATACAGGTTGCTCCTCACTTCCCGACCGGACTAACGCTGATCCCACTGCCTGCTCGGTTGAGGATAAATAAATGTACAATGGTTCGCCGACAGTTGGCTTGGCCAGCACAGGTAGGGAGTTTAAGTACGTCTTCAATTCTTCAAAAGTCCGATCGCAGTCTTCATTCCATTGGAACTTTGCTGCTTTGCGGAGGATTTTGAAGAACGGGAGGCTCCGGTCGGCAGTCTTGGAGATGAAGCGTGATAGCGCTGTAATCCGACCGGTCAGCCTCTGTACTTTCCTCATGTTTCTGGGCGGTGGTATGTCCTGAAGAGCCTTCACCTTGCTAGGATTAGCTTCAATACCCCGTTCGGTCACAATATAGCCCAAGAAACGTCCTCCTTTGGCGCCGAACAAACACTTATGAGGATTTAGCTTGACCCCATATTTTCTGAGTGTGCGGAAGGTTTCTTCCATATCTTTGCATAAAGTGGCCACTCGGAAGGATTTGATGAGGATGTCATCTACATAGACTTCCAGGTTGTGTCCGATTTGCTCGCGGAAGACCCTATTCATCAATCTTTGATATGTTGCTCCGGCATTCTTCAGCCCGAACGGCATCACCGTATAGCAATACGTCTCGTCCGGTGTAACGAAGTTAACTTTTTCTTGATCCTCCGGGGCGAGCGGCACTTGATGATAGCCTTGGTAGGCGTCCAGCATACATATAAGCTCGCACCCGACTGTAGAATCTACGAGCTGGTCGATTCGGGGTAGAGGGTAGAAATCCTTCGGGCAAGCTTTGTTCAGATCTCTGAAGTCGATGCACACCCTCCATTTGTTGTCTGGCTTGGAGACGAGCACCACATTTGCTAACCAGCTTGGGAATTGAACTTCCCGTATGTGGCCGGCCTCTAAGAGTCTTTCTACCTCCGCTCGAATGATAATATTCTGCTCGGCGCTGAAATCTTTCTCCTTTGTTTTACTGGCCGAGCGTCCGACCGGACGTGAAGCTTATGTTGGGCTATGCTGGGGGAGACACCGGGCAGCTCATGCGTCGACCAGGCGAAGACGTCATGATTCATCCGGAGGCATTTGACCACTTCTTCTTTCTGTTCGTCCTCCAGGTCGGCGGCAATAAATGTTGTAGCCTCCGATCGGCTCGGATGGATCTGAACCTCCTCTTTTTCATCATAAATTAAAGCAGGAGGTTTCTCGGTTATGGCATGTACCTCGATCCGTGGAGCCTTTCGCGCTGCGCTGGATTCGGCTCGGACCATTTCCACATAGCATTTCCGAGCGGCCAACTGATCTCCTCGTACTTCACCGACTTTGTCCTCGACCGGGAATTTGATCTTCTGGTAGAACGTCGACACAGCAGCTCGGAATTCGCTTAACGCCGGTCGCCCCAGTATTACGTTGTAGGATGAAGGGGAGTCGACCACCACAAAGTTTGTTGTCCTCGTTCTCCGGAGCGGTTCTTCCCCTAAGGAGATAGCCAGTCTTACCTGTCCGACCGGGAGAACCTCGTTGCCCGTAAACCCGTAGAGGGGGGTTGTCATGGGCAGCAGCTCGGCTTGATCGATTTGTAGTTGATCAAAGGCCTTTCTGAAGATGATGTTGACCGAGCTGCCAGTATCAATGAAGATACGGTGGATGGTGTAGTTGGCTATCACCGCTTTGATGATAAGGGCATCATCATGTGGCACTTCAACTCCCTCAAGATCCTTGGGCCCGAAACTGATCTCGGGCCCGCTCGCCTTTTCTTGGCTGCAACCCACCTCATGAATTCTGAGCTGCCGGGCGCTTGCCTTTCTTGCCCTGTGTGAATCTCCTCCGGTCGGCCCACCCGCAATAATATTGATTTCTCCCCGGGAGGTATTGTTTCTGTTCTCCTCTTCCCGAGCGGACTGCCTAGGTCGCTCATTGGACCGAGAACGATCTTCATGCCTTGGAGGGAAGCGCTGTTCGGGAGATCTCCTATATGTTCGACGCGGGCCACCCCGTCGTACGGGATGGGTAATTGAAGGCAGGCCCCGACAGTCGCGGGTGTTGTGGGAATCAGTATTATGGAAAGAGCAAAACATTGGGGTCCATACCCTCTTTTTCTTCATCTTTAACCGCTCGGCCGCTACCTCTTGTACCACCGGGGATTTCGCATGATGTGCCCGGGATACCTCAACTCTTGGTCCTCTTGGTGGCTGATGGGCAGCGGGCTGCTTCCGTTCGGCATGGGCCGGACGTTCGGCATGAGTTCCCTTCCGTCGGGCAGCCTCCGCCTCTTCCACGTTTATATACTCATTTGCCCGGTGTAGCATGTGGTCGTAGTCTCTGGGAGGTTTGCGAATGAGCGCGCGGAAGAAATCCCCTTCCACGAGGCCTTGTGTGAAGGCGTTTACCATTGTCTCCGAGGTGGCCGTGGGGATGTCCACCGCTACCTGATTAAATCGCTGTATATACGCTCGGAGAGATTCTCTTGGTTCTTGTTTGCTGGTGAACAGGCTGACGCTTGTCCTTTGATAACGTCGGCTGCTCGCAAAGTGATGAAGAAATGTCATTCGGAACTCCTGGAAACTAGTGATAGAGCCGTCCGGCAACCTCCGAAATCACCTATGTGCAGATTCCGATAGAGTGGTGAGAAATACCCGGCACTTTACGTCATCGAAGTACTGATGCAAGGTGGCGATGCTGTCGAACTTCCCCAAATGATCGTCGGGGTCGGTCATCCCATTGTAAGCTCCGATCGGCGGTGGTGTATAGTATTTTGGTAACGGATCCCCATGTATGGCTTCAGAGAACTGTCGGTGAACCTGCTCGGGCGGTGCGTTCGCTCGGGGAGCTTTGCCCTTCCTATGATCCCGAACGGGAGGCTCATCAGATGAAGATCCTTGCTCCCCGTGAGCGGGCGTGATTTCTGGGGGAGTACGGAAGAGTGCCTGAAGGAACCCTCCTGTTGAAACATATTCCGGGCGGTCTGCTTGCGCCGCCCGGCCTGCTGAAGCCGAGGTTTGCTGTTGCGCTCGCTCAGCCTGTGCTTTCTCCTTTTGCTGCGCCACTATCTTGGCTGCCCTCGCCTCGACTATAGCGTCCAACTCTTCTTGTGAGAGTGCCACGGTATGTATTCTTCCAGCCTCGTCCATTGTCTCTGCTCGGATGCAGGTTACGTTCCCACAGACGGCGCCAAATTGATCCTGTCCGAACTAGGAGTCAACGGACGCTGGGGATGTGGCGCTCCCTGCTGGATCCTCGAGTGCTCAGGCGAACCTGCAACAAAACCGAGCCGGGAGGGGTGTCCCGGCGACGGCCCTCCGACGCTCAAGTCAGGCGAGGAATAACAAAGAGGTGGCTTAGAAACAGAAGACTTGTGTACCTCCGGTGAAGAAATGGAGACCTTATATAGACCTCTCGAAGGAGCCTGGGCGCGCCAATCAAAGCAATCACCTGCTTCGACCATGCCCAGGTATGGGTCTATCAGAAGGGCATCCATGCTCAGGTATGGGTATGTCAGAAGGGCATCCATAAGGCCATACCGCTACTGTATCGACCTCTCCATGATGTGACGGCAAAACCCTCTATCGCGAAATCTTGTGTATGGCATAATCATCAGGCATGCCTTTGCTGACATCCCATATCCCGAGCCGAACGAATAGGCCGCTCGGCTAACCTTTGTATCCTCGCCCTTATCCTGGCCGAACGGACCACCCGCCTTGGCGTCGGAAACCCCAGCCTGGCTGGGTTATCTCTGGCTCCGCTCGGACCTGCTCGACTGCTTGACGCGGCCATTACCCGCTTAGTCAGTCCTCCATCCGTCCTCAGGCTGGGACCCTTCAGAAAATGGATCTCCCAGTCTTACCACCGGATCAAATAGCATAATAGGCATTCTTTCTCATATATTCAAATGAGCGAAAAGAAATAGAAATTGGCACACTTTATTTAAGTTTATTGACTTGTAAATTAGCCTGACTTTTTGAGTTTTTATTGTATACGACAAATCATTGTTTATACGTAAGCATGTGTTAAATGGCCCATTTTTTTCTTCTAATTATTGATCATCATTTTTATCGAGTTATAGTTGATGAATGATTACCATAGCATTTTTAAATATTGAATAATTATCGATTGCTACCGATACAAACTTATTCAAGGGTTTAATTGATTATGCCTCTTTCCTTCAAGTAGCATCCATCAATTTAAAGGACCACTCAATTATTATTAATCTTTTCAAAACAATAAAGAGCATGGGTTAGTCATTAATGGAGGTGAAATTAATTTGTTCTAGTTTGCAAGCTACCCATTAATAATTGTTAGCATCATTATTACAAGTGTATTTGAAAGCTCCTCCCAAATCATCTTCAACCATGACCGCAGTGCAACTTGTGAGCTACCTATGTGGCTTTCTCATCCATATACGCGTCGACGCGGTCATCATTCGTCCATCCAATGTAGTGATGACATGTCGGTGTATCGATACTTTATCCTACTTCGAAATGAAGGTGAGGTGGGGGTTCTCTCATGGTGCACTTAGCTCAACGTCAAATGATGCTTGGCGATAATCCTTCCCTTGATCAATCATTTTCTTGTTTTTCTTTAATCTTTCGCTCGATCAATCATACCGACTGACTTGTGCAAGCTAATGATGAGTGCCTGTAATGGCAAGGAACAAAACCTAGCCGAGAAGGAATAGGAGTTTTTAAACTATTTAGTTGATAAAAAAAATATGTCTGACAAATGTTTTAAACCAATAAACAATACTTGATAATGTCTCAAGTTATAATGAATTATCGTATGTATGAAATTATCCTTGTGTAGTTTTATAGTTTTGGTACTATATATTTATCAACAAGAGACTCAATCCTAAGTTTTATATTTAGGTCTTCAAATAATGCTTGTAAGGGTCACAAAGGATGGCCCGATCGATTGGCATTATAGAGGGCTACCGTGGTGAGTGTGGAGATATTGCCGCGAGACATTGAGCAACAGAAAAACGAGAGTATAGTCATATAGGGGTTGTCGAGGCTTTTGGCATGGATGAAACTCACAGTAGAAGGTTTTTGGCAAGAGCAAATAGCCATATCGGGGCGCATTAGTAACATCTCAATTAGTTGTTTCGCCAAATATCTTGATAGTTGGTATTAAGATTGAGTCGAGATTCACCAATGCACTCTTTTGAGTGTTCTAACAATTAGTCCTAGTGCTCGAGTGTATTACTATTTTCACGTAGTTCTGATTATCTATAGTAGTGAAAGTGATTTCTTCAATCATAGTAGCTTCTGATCCGAAACATAACTATGAAAGCACAAAGTTTGTGTTTTTTTTCCCTTCCTTTTTCAAACAGCAGAAAGAAGAGCCGGAACAAGATTAAAAGAGAACAAAACTGCAACGAGTAACAAGATTGAAACTCGAATGGCAGACCAGTGAGCGCAGAAGTAACCATGACTTTTGTTGTGTGCTCTAATGAGCATCTTCTTCCTGGCAAAACTTGGTGTACTCCTCTGATCCCATCAAGGATTTGAGCTCCGATGGATCACTCGGTTTCACCTTAATCATCCAGCCATCTTCATATGGGCTTGAATTGATCTAAAGGGAAAGGAGACGAAAACAAAACCGTTTAGTCATGGCAGCAAATTATGAGTCGAATTGTAAATAAATCACTTGAAGGAATTACCAGGCCAGGAGTTTCAGTGAGCTTGGTGTTGACTTCAATGACTTCACCAGAGACAGGAGAGTTGACATCACTTGTGGCTTTGACACTCTCCACAGATCCAAACCTTTGTTCTTTTGTAGCTGCTGCACCGGGTTCCGGCAGCTCCACAAAGACCACATCCCCGAGATGACCCTATCAAGATATCGATACCATTGAGTTCGATTGAGTTCTCACTTATGCCAAAACTCATAAATCAACCAAACTGATTCAAGTTGAACATGTTCTTAATAGACATCATGAATCAATCAGATACAGAAACTCTCTCCATTACATGATACTATCATCAACTGAAATAAGAACAAGATTCCTGAAATCGCATTTGGCACAGATGAACTAGATGTTATTATTATTTATTATTAGTTCAAACAGGAAGAAACACAAAATTGAATTTCTCTGAGGAATGATTTTGGTACCTGAGCATGGTCGGTGATGCCAATGGTGGCCACAGCACCCTCATGCTTCACCCACTCATGAGATTTACTGTACTTGAAGCCATCAATCACTGCAAGCAAAGAGGACTTAAGGTCTATCCTATCTCTTCGCATTCCGACGAGTAGAGAAATTGTTGAATTAGAGAAGGTTTTGCTTTAATTGCCTGTTTATGTTAACATATTTTTCTTAGGTAACTAAGCATTATTTGTTGAGCTGACAATTTTATTAAATGAACTAACATGAATTATGTTTTGAAATATTTAGACTAAAACTGATTGAAGGGATAAAGAAAGTCCGTGCATTTAAGAAGAGCTTTAGACCAGTGAAAAGTTTTCAAAGAAACTAAAGTTCAATATAAAAAAGAATCTCAGGAGGAAAGAAAATAATAAGGATAGAAAAAGATGCTCAACAAAAAAAATGGAATTCAGTTCCTAATATCTCACTAAAAAATGGTAGACAGCGAATGTTGACTACTAAAGAATCTCATTCTAAGGTGAGTAGCTGTAAATTGCCTGTTCAAACATTCTTTCTGATAATCATGCCAACATTAGTTTCTGTTTGGGGGTTGGTCTTTTGCTATTGATTCTTCAACATCGGTTAATTATTCTCTTCAGTTAACTAACTTTTCAAGGCTGTCAGTAATTTCATCTTCCTATTGCTATACCCAGGAACACTCTAGTTCCCCACTCCTCGAAATCCTATTTCATCGATTGACATCAATGTTGAGACCTCTAAGCAAAGAGTAGCCATTCAATTGGCAGAACTGTCAAGGCTGAACTAAAAACTTGTTCTACTAGAGAAGAGGCAACGGGAATACAGCAACTTACAGGGATAATTCTACCATGTCACTGAAATTAAAAAGTAGATACAAGCCAAAATCTAAAAAATCTCACAAAGGGAGCCTGAGAAGAGTAACTCATGCACGCATGCATACTTATGTACATAACACAACAACATCAAGAAGTCCTCTTCTTGTTTTTCAAGTATCATTCCCTAAAAAAACCAAGCCATCAAACACAACAAAAGATTCATTCAGCAAATGATAAATTCAGTCATAACAAAATATAGAGAATAAAATCTGAACTCGCACAAGTAAATAATACCACAACACTCTCAGTAAGTTCTCTGGTGAATTCTTTCAAACACATGGCAAGCAACCTCACAAACGACCTTCTCCAATATTGCAGCACTAAGTTAACGAAGTGACCAGTGTTAGAGGACAAGCATCTGGTGACACAGATAAACGACAGCACAACATTCTCGATAAACTCTCTCGTGGATTCTTTCAAACGCATGGAAAGCAACTTCAACAAAGTGAAGAGCTTTAAGAGCTTCCTAGTTTTACCAGAGGAGAAGCATCCGGTGACACAAATAAACAACGGCATAACATTCTCAACAAACTCTAGTGTGAATTCTTTCAAACACATGGCAGGCAACTTCACCAATGACCTTCCCCAATGCAGTAAGTAAGCTAATCAAGTGAAGAGCTTAATCAAGAGCTTGTTAGTTTTACCAGAGGAGAAGCATCTGGTGATGGAGGAAGCAGGGAAGGGAGTGGCAGTTGCTCTGCAGGAGAATTTGAGAGCACTGGCAGCTGAAGAAGCCCACAGCTTCAAGGCCATGATCAGTCTTATCTCAAAATTTTCTTTCTCCTCTTGTGATGATGCTTGTTCTCAGCAAAAGAGGAGAGCCAAATTAGAAGTGAGCTGTGGATTGGGATGAATGGTGGAGATTGGCAGCCTAATCCTTGAGGAAGTATGTCAGTATCTGCCATGCCATTCATTCTTCCAATCACTTCACTCTACTCCACTCTTGGAACGTAACTTTTGAACTAGTAAATAAGCTAGGCAAAACATGAGTCACCTACCCGGCTCGATTCGACTTAGCTCAGCTCAATTCAACTTGACTCGACTCAATTATACTCAAGTCGTCCATTTTAAGAGTCTTTGCCTTAGTTTTGTCCATTTTGGGCATCTTAAAGATAAGTTTAACTTCTTGCTCTATAATTAAATGGTATCTTATGTCCCTCGGATAAAGTGAAACCATAAGCTATTCAACACCCTTGGATCATAGTAGCAACGATGCTTCAATAGTTTGAATTTTAACTATGATATATTACTCGGTGATTTTTTTTAATGGGATAAAAAATTTAAGATGTTAGCTGTTTCTAAATTTATCTGGTCAATAAAAGTTATAAGTGGAATTAGAACTACATACATGAATTTAATAGTTTAGCTAAGGATTTATAGTTTAAATCTCAGTTATGATATTATAAAATTTTTATTTTTTCAAGTGGAATAGTCAACCCTGATGGACAAATAAGTAGATAGTTGATCTTAAATTGAATCGAAGGCACAATACCTCCATTATAAAAATAAAAAATATCTTATTATAAAAATTGTTGTCAAACAAAAATAATCATCTTTATTGATGAATTCAAAAAAAAAAAAATATTGTAAGAAAATAAAGAATATAAAGTTTTATATAGTTAATTATCAGAAACCTAAATTCTAAATTTAAAAGGTAAAAGTCTAAATTGCTCTCAAAACTATAGACAAATAATTTTAATTATATAATTTAACATCCCCTCAAATTCACGATGCTACAACAGAGACATTGAAAGTTTATCAGATAAAAATCGAAAGTACGAAGCGGAATGAACCTTGGTAAACATATCAGCTATCTACAGTGAGAAAAGAACAAAAGACAATATGATAGTATCAATCTGTAGATGATGACGAGTGAAATGACAATCTATCTCAATATGATTCGTTCTCTCATGAAAAATTGTATTGCGCGCAATTTGAATGACACTCTAATTATCATAATGAAGAGCAATATGTTTTTGAAGAAAAATTCTCATATCTGCAAGCAACCAACGTAGCCAAACAATCTCACAAGTAATGGTAGTCATGACACGATACTCAGCTTCTGTGGAGGATCTCGAAATAGCATCTTGCTTTTTTACTTTTCCAAGAGATAAGAGAATCTCCAAGAAAAATACAGAAGTCAGTGGTCGACTTACGATCCGTAAGGATACCCGCCCAATCAGCATCAAAGTATGCACAGAGCTCTAATGAGGAAGTAGAATGAAATAAGAGACTCTGAAACTGAGTTCTCCGAAGATACCGAAGAATGCGAAGAACAGCAGCCCAATGAACTATGGTCGGTGCAGTGACAAATTGACTAACCACATGTACAGCATATGCAATATCAGGACGAGTCACGGTGAGATAAACCAAGCTTCCCACAATTGTACGGTAGAGATTAGGATCTGGCAAAGGAGAATCATCTGATGGAGAGTACCTAGCATTAGTTTCAAGGGGAGTATCAACTACCCTGTTGTCAGTGAGACATGCATGCTCAAATATATCATCTATGTACTTTGACTGAGACAAGAGATAACCTTTAGGTGAAGAGGCGATCTCAATCCCTAGAAAATAGCACAATAAACCCAAGTCTTTCATAGTGAAACAACGAGATAATTCAAACTTCAAAGACTCAATTCCATCAAAATCATCACCAGTAATTATTATGTCATCCACCTATAAAGACAAAAGTATACGACCTACACGTGTGCACTTGACAAATAAAGTTGAATCATGATTACTAGGATGAAAGCCAAGCGAGGTAACCACCGTGGAAAACTTGGCAAACCAAGCACGTGGTGCTTGTTTGATCCATAGAGAGCTTTGCAAAGCCTGCAAACTTCACCAGATCGGTGAGCAACTCCAGGAGGAGGCACCATATATACTTTTTTTGAAGATCATCATTCAAGAAAGTATTTTTGATATCTATCTAAGATATCTTCTATTGACGAACAGAGGCAACAACAATTAACATACGAACAGTGATCATTTTAGCAACAGGAGAAAAAGTTTCCTCGTAATCCATGCTATACTCCTGAGAGTAACCTTTAACAACAAGACGAGCTTTGTACCGTTTAACAGAATCATCAGATTTAATTTTGATCTTATAGAACCAACGAGAACCAATGGTACATTTCCCTCGTGGTAGAGGTACCAAATCCCAAGTATGAGTATGATGCAGAGCAGTTAATTCCTCGTCCATAGCATTCTGCTAAAGAGGATTACCAACAACTTCTCTATAGGACAAATGCTCAGAAAGATGATGAATAGAGACAACAAAAGAAGCAAAGGAAGTAGAATAACAAGAATAAGCAAAATCAGATAGTTTAGTAGACTTACGAGGACATGTAGACCGACGAATAGGATTGTCCGCAATCTCTGGAGGTGAAGGAACAGTCGTAGGAGGGGTACGGGGAGGTGGAGGTGGAGGAGATGTCTCGAGAATACCAGATTCAGTGAAGCCGTTATGTGGAAGAGTAGCCGTGGGGGAGGCTTCTTCGGTGTCGGTACTGAAGGGATCAATGCAAATAAGATCTGCATGAGTCATGTCATATGATAGAAGAAAGGAATATGCTCAAGAAACACAACATGATGAGAGACATACAATTTTTTACTAACTGGATCAAAATAATGATATCCCTTTTGACTAACACCATAACCAAGGAAAACACACAAAGCAGACTTAGAGGACAACTTATCACACTCAAAGTGTGGTCGGAGAACAAAACAGGTACAACCAAAAACATGTAAAGAGGAATAATCAGGAGCATGACCATATAGTTTTTGAAAATGAGACAAACCTGAATTGTGAGAAGTTAGAATCATATTAAGTAGCAGTAAGAATTGCTTCTCCCTAAAAATACTAGGAACATCTACAGACAATAAGAATGAATGGGTCGTCTCAATAAGATGTCTATGTTTTCTCTCTGCAACCTCATTCTGTTCAAGTGTTTCTCGACACGAGGTTTGATGTATAGTACCTTCTGATGCAAGTAAATGAGAAAAATTATTGGAAGTGTATTCGCCCCCCCAAATCATAACGAAAACACTTGATAACTATTGAATGTTGAGTTTTGACAAGACTTTTAAAGCTATTGAAAATGATAAGATAATCAGATATGTGTTTCATAAGATAAACTTAAGTATAGCGAGTGTAATCATCAATAAAAGAAACATAATATCTTGATCCCCCTTTTGTAGTAACAGGAGAAGACCCCACACATCAGAATGAACAAGATCAAAAGGATTAGGAGAAAAATATAGACTTTTATTAAAAGGTAATAGAAAATTTTGCCAGTTTACAACCACAACAATCTGAAATATCATGACTTTTTAAAGTTCTTAATACTCCAGACGAAGATAAAAATTGTAAATGAGAGGCTGAAACATGACCTAAACGAGTATGCCACAAATAAAAATCAGAAGAAAAATGACTCAATCGGAAAGATGACAAATCGACACTAGAAGCTGCAACATCTGGTATTTGAAGCTTATCCAAGACATAGAGTCCCCCTTGCCTACGACCCATCTCAATCACCTTCTGAGATCGTCGATCCTGCACATAACAATTGAATGAAGAAAAAGAGATTAAATATTCATACTCAAACAATTGACTAACAGAAACAAGATTAAGTATAAGACTAGGAATATAATAGACATCAGGAAGAGACAAGCAAGTTGTAACAACAGAACCAACACCTAATAATGACATTGGAGTGCCATCAGCCGTCATAACTGATAAAGATGAATTAGAAGATAAGAAGATAAAAGATGATAAGTTAGGTGACATATGATAAGAGGCTCCATAATCTAAGATCCATAAAGAGGAAGATATACCGATTTACCGGAGGATGACAAACCTATATAAGAAGAAGCAGACATGGCAGAGGGATGTGAAGCAAGGAATTGTTGAAACTTCTCAAGCATATAAGAATCTAAAGAGGAGACAACCACTGCATTATTAGACTGAGATAGTCCATTTGGCAACTGTTATGGTTGATTATCAAATTTTCATGAAGCATTCTGATGTAGCAATAGTGGCTGTTGAGGTCATTGCTATTGATATTGCTGTTGTGGTGGTCATTTTTGCTACTGCGGTAGTTTACCTTTGTTCAACAATAATGGAGATGAATTAACAGTTCTTCAATCTAATTATCAAAAACATAGAGATGAAGGCTCTGATCCCATGTAGAAATTGATGCCAAAGAAAAGTAGTCGTCTTTATTGATGAATCCAAAAAAAGGTTGTGAGAAAATAAAGAGTACAAAGTCTTATATAGTTAATTATCAGAAAATCTAAACCCTAAATTGAAAAGGTAAAAAACTAAATTTTCCTCAAGACTATAAACAAATAATTCTAATTATATAATCTAACACTATATATATATATATATATATATATATATATATATATATATATATATAATTTACTATTAATAATGTTATTTTATATGATAGATTAATGACATTAAACCATACAATGTTATTTTATAGAGTCAAAATTTTGTCACTCCCTTTTTCTTTAATAAAATTAACATTATCTATTCATTCTAATTAACAAATCACTCATTCCATCTTATAGAAATTTTTTTATTAATTGTTAGGGTAAATAGGAAAATGCTCATAATAAATGACTCATCAATCTAGCATTTTTAAATCAACAATCTATTAAAAAAAATATTTATTAATTTATTAAAATCAACACTCAATTTTTAAATATTAGAAAAATTAATAGGCAGTGGGCAAAATTTTATCACTCGGTTCTTCCATTTTACGGTGTAAAACTAACCTTTTAATTTTTTTAGGGAAATTGGATGATTTTAAAACAGCTCAGAGGGGAATTGAATTTTTTCCGTAAAAACCATAAAAATGCTTATACATCCATAATACGGCTTTTTACCAAAAGGAGTGGGTATGTTTCCATATTTACAAAAACAAGTACCCTATTTTCTAAATTATCAAAAAGAGCACCAAAACTAATGATATTCCTTTCTTGCCCCTCCCGCCAACCTCCTAAATCTCCTCCCGCTCCGACGTCGTTTTCCAATGCATCCGAGCCACATTAGTTTAGGTTTAAATTTAAAATTAATAAAATAGTTTGGATGCATGCGATACTCATTCCCCTCTCTCTTACGTCGTGGAAATCCATTATCATCGTCCCCCACCGAAACCTTGGCTTTGTGTATCCCAGTGTCCAGGGGTTTTCCAACGAAATGCACACAGTGTGTCCCTCTAAGGCGACATCAAGGCTTTCTGACAAAATCAATACAATTAAGGCGACGGACGCTAAGGGTCTCCGACGAAATCCACACAGAGGTCTATCCATTCAAGTGTTTAGGGTTTTGTTCGCCTTAAATACTCTCCCTTTAGAATGAAGCAAGAAGCTACGACATTAAAGGTAAGTATCATGAACTTGTTCATCTTAGAAACCCATAGGATATATCCAGAAAGCGCCTGATATGGGAGCATCACGTCGGGCCTGGTATGGTAAAATATCAAGCCCAATGTGATGATCCTATATCAGGCCCTTTCTGGATATATCAACGTGGGCCTGATATGATCCCATATCAGGCCCAAAATAGGCCTGGTATTTACCATATTAGGCCCAAAGTGGGCTTGATATTTACCATATCAGACCCATGTTGATATATCCAGAAAGCACCTGATATGAGATCATCACGTTGGGCCTGATATTTTACCATATCAGGCCCAACATGAGCCTAATACGATCCCATATCAGGCTCAACATGGGTCTAATATCATCCTATATCGGCCCCAATGTGGGCCTGATATACTCCTATATCAGACCCTCTAGAACAATGTGCATCTCGATTTGGCAAACATTCCACCAGTTTTATTTTTGTTGTTAATAAATTAAATTTGTCAAAATTGTAGGCTGGAGTTGATTTTGGCCAGAAACTACATTGAAACAGTGTGTTAGGCATAATCAAAGGAAGGCATAAAGGAGATGTTATTTTATATGATTGACACATATCGATGATCAAACAGACCCCCTTTTATGTTTTCTTGAATATACAATAAATCCAGCATATCCGTGGTATACTAGTCAATATATTTCAAAATTAGGATTTAACATTTCAAACCTTTAGATTCTCAGGTACAACTCCCATTTTTTAATCTTAAGCACCAAATAGTTTTATAAATTTAATATTTTATTTTTTCATTTTGGTATGCAAAAAAATATCTTAGAATATAACTATTAATTTGTGATTTTTAGGTGTACCTGTTGTATTTATATGAAGAGACGTATCTTTATTGCTTGGTTTTGCAGACCAGGGTGCTTTGATTTCTATTAATTCAAATCAAGCATCGGGTGACCTCTTTCTTGCTCACTTCTCAAATAACAAACTCATTACCAAATCAAGAATTGAGGAGTTGTTGAAATTTTATTTCAATAGAGTTGAAGCACATGCTGATGTTTTATTATTTTGTAAATTCTACATTTTGTATATATTTGTTTGTGTCTTATTTTCTTTTAGTATGTATAAACTTCCTTTAGGTCTTATAGATATAGTAGATGATTTTGAGAATTTTGGTAGATTCAACTGAGTTGAAGTCATCCATCAATTTATGGCTCCACAATTAGCTACAATTGGGGATTTATTTTCATTAACTCAGACATATGATCCCAAGACCACCACACTCTCTTACCTAAAGGGATTTGCTAGTCTTTTGCCTGTGAGTAGATTTTTTATGTTAAATTTGATAATATTTTGTGAAAATTTATGATTATGTAACACTTTTTGTGATGAATCAGGCATGATTTTTGGAGCATGTTCCAATCCAAAAATCATACAATATTGAAGGAGCATGAATTAATAAGTGGAGGAATATTCCTTTACATATTAGTAAGGTGAGGACCTTGTTAGACTAAGTATCACCTGAAGAGGTAAATATTGAAAACTGTTACCTATTCAAAGTAAAATACAGTTTATTACATGTATTTTTATAATTGTATAGGTTATTATTGAATTAATCCCTACCCAATTTGAAAACACATTGGTTGAGAACCTAGATTTGGTTGTTGATATTCCACGTCCACTGGAGACACCGCAATTAGATGAAGTTGGATGGTAAGGCAATAAGAAATGTCGTAAATGCATCGTTCAAGCAAACAGAATCAATGAGCTAACATTGGAGAACATGCATCTGAATGAAAGGGTGAAAGAATTAATCGAAATATTAGAAAACCATGCAAGGTCGATCAAGTGAGCGTGTAGTCCAGCCACAAGACCCAGTTGCCTTTGGAACAAGGAGTAAGAGAATACATGACCGTAGTCAGTATGATTATAGAGATACTCCAATTGATAGTCCATTGTGGTAAAAACTTTTACCTAAGAGGAAGCGAAGCAAAATAGAAATATGCAAGCCTATTGAGAACATCATAGCAGTAGAAGAGACTGAAAAAATTGTAAAAGAAAGAAAAGTTAAAGATGTTATTAACAAGGGCAAAGGAAAACTTGATGTGGTTGATATGGAAGAAGAAACAAAGATTATCTCAATGTCAGAAGGCAATTCTGAAGAAGAGGCAAAAAAATGATGCACTTAGGATTGTACAACTCAACAAAATGATAAAACAAACCATTGTCGTAAGTGTATATCTACATATTAATTAGTTTTAGATTTTAGATTTAAATTATTATTTCAATGTGTTCAATGTGTTCAATGTCTCTGGTCATAGTATTTGATGAAGCAATTTAAGACTTCGAAGAAGAAAAAACAAGATAAAGATGTGACCTACCTGTTAAAATAATTGAAAAATCTAAACTATGGTAATGTCAATTCTGAAATACATACTCTATTTAAATTAGTGAAAACTTTTGAAAATTATTTGGTTCCTTAATTTATTATATTAATTGATTTACTTTGTAGGTGTACAACTAATTATGTTTGGGAGGAACCACACTTTGGTTTAACTGTGGCTTCCTTCTTATCTGGTGTGAATGGAGAGGTGTTCACAAAAGGGGAGTTAATATACACCTATTGTAAAATTTTGTTTAGGGGGGCATCCTTATCTGGTAGGTCATATAACAAGTCTATATATTGTTCCACTTTCTTCACTGTAAGGAATTTAAATGATTTGATAATATATAATATCTTATGAGATTTTATTATTTTGTTAAGTAAATCTGCCTTTGCATATTTGTAGTCAGCCAAAAAATCTACAATGAAGTTTAGCATGCAACAACAAGTGATAAAGATAGATTTTGAAGATGAAGGGGTTAGGTATAATTTTATACCTTTGTCCACTGATAGTGCACACTTTCACTTGTTGGTGGTGGACACTAAAGCAATGACTTTCAATCATTATAATTCTCTTGCAAGTAGTTCTAAATCAAAATGTACATTTGAATCAGTGGTAAACATCCAATATTCATGTGTATGTTAGTATTGTAGTATACATTCAAAATTATATTTGATATTTATTTGATAAATTGTTTGTTCATTCTTACAGCTGTCGGAGATAAAATAATATACTCATGAGTAACTTGCTGCTATTCGTCCTTATTTAGAAAGTCATCATCCATTGGACAAATGAGTCTCTATCACAATAGAATGTCTACAACAAGAAGCTAGGTAAGTAAATGAGAAACAATATGAATATAACAATTGTATAATAAATATTAAAGACTAAATTGCTGATGTTATTTACAGCGTTGATTGTGGTTTCTTTTTGATACAATACATTCGATGTTTGCTATATGATTTAGAGATGAACTTTAAATAAGCAAACATGAAAAAAAAATAGAATTGATGTACTAGCATCAATCTTAAGGGACAGGTTCTGCATAAAATCAGATTAATTATCTAGTGTTGTAAGAAAAATTGTTGGGTAAGGAATGTAAAGCTAAAATTTTCTCAAGTGGTGTTACTTTGATCATCTTTGTACATCCAGTGTTGTAATGTAAATCTACATTTTTGTATAGTGTTATTGCTTCGATCATGTTTGTATGTATTACATCCATTGTTGTATTACATCCATCCGGTGGGCCTGATATGGTGTCATATCAGGCCCACTCTGGGCCTGATATGGAAAATATCAAGCCCACCTTGGGTCTGATATATTTCCATATCAGGCCCACCGTGATTCCTAATGTGAGAATTGTACAATTGAATTATTTTGTGAATAACAAATAGGGTTGTAAATTGAGTTTCAACTCTAAGTTACGACATAAAAATGAAGAATCTCGTTGTGCTTGTAAGTTAAAACTCGAAAGTGTGCAATGTTCATTGAATTCCAGCCAGTGCACTATTCCGTCCCAAATGGCATGACACATTAACGTCATTGACAGTAGTTAGAACCTAGGTTTGACACCATATCAGGCCCACTGATGAGCATGATATGGGAAAATATCAGGCCCACCGGTGGGCCTGATATATTTCCATATAAGGTCCACATCAAGCCCGATATGGTCGAATATCAGGCCCATATTGATTTACAGAACACATATACTTCCGTGCATCTTCTTTCTTGAAATTAGGTCAACTAAATTACGAGCGTGGTGAAAACTTGACATTTCACGAACCCTAAACCTATGGCTTGGGACTGCCACCATCTTCTTTTTCGAATGTGCATAGCTCTAATCCTTATTTAATATTTTTTTCTCCTGGGGTTATCATTAGTGTTTAGGGAGACCGAATTCATTTTGATTGTGACTACCGGTTTATGCTTGCTCAGTTAGGGATAACTTCAAAAACAGAGTCCTAAAGTGGAGGTGCTGCTCGACCAAGTTATCCTAGTTATGTAATCAGAGGGCACAATAAAAGAATGAAATGGAAAAGTAGTCATTTCCATTTCACGGAATTTATTTGTTCTGTTCAACAGACAACACAACAAGAACAACTAATTCGAAGCACTCCCTTCTCGTGGGTCCTTGACCTCACTAATTGTCCTTATGTAAGAGTTGTGGTCCAGAATATGTTTGATAATTGGGATTCAGATGAACACAACTTCATCTTCCACGGGAAAAAACTACAATTCACAAAGGTTGATGTTACACTCATTCTAGGCCTACCCGACAATTGAGATATAGTTCCACTTGATTTAAATGAAGCATTCAACCAACTGTACATGGAGGTTTTCCAAGAGTCTGATTGTTCTGCCAAGCATTTGGAGGAACTCATCACGAAGTCAAGATCAAATGACAAGCTGTACTGTCAGCTTTATATTCTATATTTTTTGTAACTGTTCTGTTTTGTGGTACTAGCAGTGTTGCTAGATTACCTGTGCTATCCCTGATTGTTGCCTAGATGATTTTGACAACTTAGGCAGGTTTAACTGGTGTAATGCGGTTTACAGTTTCATGGCTCCTCAATTAGAGGTCATTGGTTTGGAGGTTACATTGAGGCTAAAACCACAAGTTGCTGATTCAACCCCTAAGGCCCCCTTGCTAAAGGGATTTCCAACTATATTTGTAATGTCACTACCCCTCGACCCCTTGGGCGGCCACATTAGCGGCCCAACTGGCGACCCCTTATGTCACCAACCGACGACCCTCGACCATGCCGTTACTCACTAGGTCTTCCCACCCCTGGCTAGTGGATCTTTTCCTTCCCCAAGATTCGAACTCTAGACTTTCAGGATAAGTACTAGAGTTTATGAATCCTGGTAGCCAAGTGAGTGGCGCTCACTTGGCTACCAGGATTCATAAACTCTAGTACTTATCCTGGAGGTCTAGAGTTCGAATCTGGCTAGCACAGAAGAGATCGGAGAGGCGCGGTGGCGCTATGCAGAGATGCGACAGAGGAAGAAGTCGGCGTCGGGAAACTAGGGCTCGGCGTGGAGAAGGCTGGCGCTGTCCCGTGTCAGGAAACAAGGGACACTATTTGGGCTTACTGATGCTCTAGCGGTATTTATAGATTTTATGAATCGCATATTTATGGAGTATCTAGATCAGTTCGTTGTTGTTTTCGTCGATGACATATTGACCTACTCGCGTTCCGAGGAGGAACATGCACAGTATCTTCGCATAGTCTTGGAGACTTTTCGACGACATCAGCTATATGCGAAGTTTAACAAGTGTACCTTCTGGCTATCTTCAGTCGATTTTCTGAGACACGTGGTCTCTAGCAGAGGTATTTCGTTAGACCCTCAGAAGATCGAGGCTGTCACCAGTTGGGAGCAGCCGAAATCAGTACAGGAGATCCACAGTTCTTGGGACTGGCAGGATATTACAGATGTTTCGTCGAGAGTTTCTTCCGTCTAACTATGCCACTGACATGCCTGACTAGAAAAGGCATGAAGTTCACTTGGTCAGAAGCCTATGAGACCAGCTTTCAGAAGCTGAAGCGGAGATTAGTGTCGGCTCCAGTTTTGGTTTTGCCGCTGGAGAGGACGAATTTGTGCTCTACACCGACGCGTCTCTACAGGGTTTGGGTGCTGTTCTGATGCAGCATGACAGGGTAGTCTCCTATGCTTCTTGACAATTGAAGGAGTATGAGAAGAACTACCCAGTACATGATTGGAGCTAGCCGCCATCATCTTTGCTTTGAAGATTTGGTGGCATCATCTGTACGGTATTACCTTTGAGATTCTTATGGATCATAAGAGTCTCAAATATCTATTCACTCAGAAGGAACTCAACCTCCGACAGAAGAGATGGATGGAGTTCCTGAAGGATTATGATTGTACCATTAGCTACCACCTGAGAAAAGCTAATGTTGTTGTCGATGCACTCAGCAGGAAGTCCAGAGGGACTTTTGCTTGCCATCGAGTTTCAGTCACAGACTTGGTTAAGAGTTTTGCCGAGTTGGGCCTTCAGGAGCAGGGACAGACAGAGCAGGGTATTCTGATTACCATGGTTGCTCAGTCGTCGATCAGGACGAGAATCCGAGAGGCCCAGGCCAGTGATTAGCATTTGCAGTTTATTGGCAGCCAGGTAGCTTCCGGGCAGCAGACCGAGTTCACACGAGACAAGGAGGGTATTATATACTTCCGAGGTAGATTATGCGTACCTTAGTCTCACCCGGTCTTATAGGAGCTACTTCAGGAGGCTCATCGCTCTCGATTTACGATCCATCTAGGCGAGACCCGCATGTATCAAGATTTGAGACGTTCCTACTGGTGGAACGGTATGAAGAAAGACATCGCGGAATTTGTAGCGAGATGTTTGGTCTGTCAGCAGGTGAAAGCCGAGCACCAAAGACTTGCCGGCTTACTTCAATGGATTCCTATTCCCGAGTGGAAATGAGAATACATTACCATGGACTTTGCGGTGGGTTTGCCGAGGACACGACAAGGCCATGATGCGATTTGGGTAATCGCTGATCGATTAACCAAATCTGCACACTTCTTAACGATCCGGAAGACTAATTTCCTGGATCGATTGGGAGATCATCAGATTACATGGTGTTCCTTTGAGTATCATTTCGGATAGAGATCCACGGTTCACATCTCGATTCTAACGGAGTATGCAGCAGGCCTTGGGCACTCAACTCCAATTCAGTACAGTTTTCCATCCGCAGACAGATGTATAGTCAAAGCGGACCATTTAGACTCTAGAGGACTTGCTGAGGTCTTGTGTATTGGATTTTGGAAACAGTTGGGAGGACTATTTTCCATTGGTAGAGTTCACCTATAACAACAGCTTTCATTCGGCTATCCAGATGACACCGTTTGAAGCGTTGTATGGTGGGTCTTGTCGGACACCCACCCTCTGGGATGAGGTTGGGAAGGCCCAGCTGTTGGGACCTCATAGAGCTCAGCATAAGGTAGAGTTGTTCCATACTATCAGATGGAGGATATCAGAGGCGCAGGACCGACAGAAGAGTTATGCAGATCGGAGATGCAGACCCTTGGAGATCTCTACAGGCGACCATGTTTTTCTGCGAGTTTCACCCAAGAAAGGGGTGAAGAGCTTTGGCTTCAGAGGTAATCTAGCTCCGCGGTACATTGGACCTTTCCAGCTCTTGGAGAGGATTGGAGCGGTAGCTTACCGTCTGACACTACCACCGTCCTTGGTAGACGTTCACGAGGTATTCCAAGTGTCTATACTGAGGAGGTATATATCCGACCCGACACGTGTGCTGACAGATATCTTAGTTCCCGTTTAGTCTGACGCTACCTATGAGGAGGTTCCGGTATGTAACGACTCAATTTTCCTCATTAGGAGTTCTAAAAGTTCTTAAAAATATTTAGAAATACTTTAGAAAAATTCTAGAGATTTTTAGAAATTTTTAGAGTATTTTTATACAATTTTTGGAGGTCATTTGGTATTTTTACCAAAAGAAAGAAGTTTTGACAAAAAAATGTCCAAGCCGAGGCTCGAACCGGCAACCCCTGACCTGAGCAAAACCCGACTAACCAACTGGGCTAGCAGTTGTTACGTAAACAAATAAAGGGAGAATTTTATTTAAGTAGTAGAAGTTAATAACAAGAAATAATAGGGAGAAAAAAAAATTGGTTACAGCCGGGATTTGAACCCGCGACTCTAACCATGAGCCAAGTCGCGACTGACCAAGTGCTCCAGCCGTCGGTTTTGCTTAGAAAAGGTAGGAAATTTATTTAAAGCAGTTAACAGAATATTAAGGTTATAAGAGGAGAACTTAGGGCTTGATTTATTACCCGTGACCTAATTCCTTCTCCTCTTCTCTCCTCACGTCTCTCTTCTGCGCGCGACGACCGTGCTCGGGCGGAAGGCAAGGAAGGCTAGGGCTTCGATCCGGCGGTTGGCCAAGGTTCTCCGAGGGGTTCCTCCATCTCCCTAAGCTCTTCTCGACGAGGAGGAGTCGGGAGCACGAAGAAGAGTCGGGATTTCGAGCTCGCCGAAAGCCCTAGCAGCCTCCTTCTCGGTTGTAAATCCAAGAAACCCAAAGTAAGTTGCTTACTCACCTGTGGTAAGAGGGGTTTCCGCATTCTCAAATTCATTCTTTGATTTCAATAGAAGTTGTGGCTTTAAAATATGCTGCCGTGAATTGAGGTTTCGGGTTCTTGTTTTTCCGGGGCTTTATGAAAACCCTAGAGTGGATTCCGAGATTGGATTGCTCTTTTGCTTCCGAAATTCAGAATTTTCTAGAATGAAATTTGCTAGGTTTCTTTAGTATCTCTGTTCCAAGGTTTATTCAAAGGATTTTGATGTGTTACATGGTGATTTTCTGGATCGTTGTGTGCTTTGAGTTCTTTAAAGGTATTGATACGGATTCATGTAGGTTGCTTTGTTGCTAGAAGAATAGGCAAGTATGGACTATAGGTGTTATGAACTGATTATCTTCGACAACAGATATATATTGTGTGCTCAATGCTAGGAACAGAACTAGAGTAACATGGAGGATAGTATGCATTACCTGTGGAAAAAAAATATGCTAAATGCTATGAACTGAGCTAGAGTTGATTATGATGCCTTAGTGGCTGTTCAAATCAATTTTGTAATTGTTATGTTCGGGATTATCGAATTGGTGTTATTTAGTTATGTGGTAGTAGATGTTTTCATTATTTCCTTGGAGGAGTAGGTCTAGTTATGCATGCTTTAGTATACCATGTGTTATGAACAATTAGTCTCAGTCTTTAGGTTCTTAAAGTATGAAACAGTTTTAGTTTTTAGGTTGCTTGTGACCTTAACTAGCTTTTGTTTTTGTGATGAATTACTAAGTGTGAACAGTCCTTTGGAGCTACTATACACTTTAGCTCACTGTTTAATTGCCGAGGCAATCTGAGAGCTTGTAGAGCAGAATTTTATTAGCTTAACGTGCAGAATTTTAAGTGTAGATTCCTTTCATTAAGTGCAGATTTTATTAAATACACAAGTGCAGATTTTATTAAGTTTACAAGAGCAGATTTTTATTAAGCTTAAATGCAGAGTTGTTAGCTTGAATATGCAGAATTTTTAGTATGCAGATTTTGTTAAGCTAGTATGCAGATTTTGTTAAGCTAGTATGCAGATTTCTGTTAAGCTATTATGCAGATTTTTATTAAGCTAGTATGCAGATTTCTGTTAAGCATTAGTGCAGATTTTTGATAAGTATGGTATGTGTAGATTTCTTTTGTATTCTATGCATGATCATGTGTTACATAGTTAGTTTCATTCATAGATGCATACGAAAGATACCCCAACAATATTTTAAGATAAAGAAAAGTATAAGAAAGATAAAGAAAAGAAAGAAAAGGCCAAGGCCTTAAGTAGATCCCAAGGTCAAGACTTTAGGGATTTTTGGCACACAAGGTGCCTATTAAAATGTCAAGGCATTTAAAGAAGAAGTAATTAAGATTATAAGTATTTTACTTTTAAGAAGAGGCTAGTACCCGACTTCCGAGGTTATAGTTAAACAAATCCAGGTGTCCAATTCCGAGGTCTTGGCCTTGGTAGACTGAGGTCTGCTCTTTTAGGATTGGTGGCTCGCTACCCCAACCTATTAGGGAACGCGCATAAGATGGTACTACGCCTGGGCCCAAGAAGAAGTTGATTATTATTTTGAAGTATTATAAGTATAAGTTTTTTTTGAACAAGTAAAACGAGTTTTACATAAACATAAAGTATTAAAGATTAAGTTAGAACAAATGAAATAAAGTTTCATATAGTTCTAAAAATCAGTAAGTTTAGTTCTTTATTCTACCATGTTTATCTAGTGGATGAGTAGTTTTCATGTTTACCTGTTAGATGAGTAGCATGATTAGCTATTAGAATTACATGAGTAGATTTCTTAGCTTTTCTTTGCTATTAGTTTGACATGAGCAGTTATGTTTATGCTTCATTTCTTTTTAGAGCATATAGTTTTTAGTTCTTTTCGTATACATGCACATTCGTGATTTTGTGAGTTAGATAGCGCTTACTAAGTAAATTTTGCTTATAGATTGCACTTCCTCTTACTGCAGATACAGGAAAGGAAAAGATATAGAAAGGAAGGCGACAAGGAGGTGTTCGAAGGATGTGTGATGCCAGGACTATGGAAGCCTTGGGACTAGGAAAGAAGTTTTAATTTTAGTTTCTGCATTTTAGTTATTGTAAACATTTGAGTTGTATTTTAAGTTCATGTCATTTGAGATTATTCTGTTTAGATTGCATGTAGGATGAGTTCAGTTTAGTAAGTAGATATTTGTGTGTTTGATATTTATTTAACTGTGTGGTTGATTGATATGTGTTCCAGCCGCTTGTGGCTGAGTATATATTGCATGTATTGTTGAATATGGTCACCGGTACAAGGGAGACTCCGTCGAAATTTTTCGGT
The DNA here is from genome assembly GCF_018446385.1 of Zingiber officinale. Classification (NCBI taxonomy): domain Eukaryota; kingdom Viridiplantae; phylum Streptophyta; class Magnoliopsida; order Zingiberales; family Zingiberaceae; genus Zingiber; species Zingiber officinale. The sequence goes on from NC_055990.1 coordinate 29,296,026, forward strand.
AGGATTTCCATGTGATTTTTAATCATACCGGTTAAGTAGAGTTAGTAGTTAAGTAACGTTCATCCTTAGAGAGTAGTAGTAGTAAGAAGGGTGGTCGTTACACGGTACGGGTTCTAGATCGGAAAGAGCGTCAGTTGCGGAACAAGACTATCCGACTGGTTAAAGTCATATAACAGCATCATTCCGACGAGGAGGTTACCTGGGAGCTCGAAGATACTATCCGAGCTCGATACCCCCATCTTTTCACTTGAGGTATGTGATTTAATTTACCGTTCAGCATTTATACTCTTTACCTGTCGTTAGTATTTGCTGATGGTAGATAATAAAATTTGGGGACCAAATTTTTATTAGTGGGGGAGAATGTAAAATATCGAAAAATGGATAATAATGATAAGGGAATTTTTCGAAATTTTTAGAAATTTTTCTAGAATTTTTCGGAGATCGTATGACTCAGGTTACGGGGATAAAAACGGGGCCCGGGAAAGCCTGTTTGGGCTACCCCGTTTTAAGTGAGGAAATGTTGATTTTCAAATTTTCTTTTCTTTTCTTTTCTTTTTCTATTTGTTTTTCTTTTCCTCTGTTTCTCTTTCCCCGCGTGCCCGTGCCCTAACCGCACGCGGCGGTTCCTACTCCCGATTCTTTTCTCCCCTCTTCTTCTTCTCTTCCTCTGCTGGCACAAACCACACATGGAGCATCTCATCGCCGGCCGACGAGAGCCAAGGAAAAGTCGATCTCTTCCTCACACGATTTCCTCTGCTCGACACCGACTCTTATCTCCTCTGTTCGGTGTCACCGGCGCAGATCCAGTCTCTTTCATTCCGCCGGCGCAGATCTTGCCTTCTTCCATTGTCGCCACCGGATCGCAAGTGCTCTAGATTTGAGTTCACAGTCGCAACGCCTCATCTTCACTGTCGCTAGTGACGCTGTGCCCTAGTCTTCCTTCTTGCCGCGAGCCACAATGTTGAGCGCCTCCCCTCTGCTCTAGGTCACCAACCCCGCCGACCTCATTGCACCTACTAGCACTGTCGCCGGCCACCAGGTTCAACCCAGCACCGCCGTCGACCTTGTGCCCTAGTGTCGTGCCCTAGGTTTCTTCTTGATGCCGGATCCAAACAAGATAGTAGTGAGGTGAGCAAGCATCAGTGATTTCATTAGGAAGGTGCCACGGTTCTGATCGGTTGGTGCCACTGTCGTTTTCGTGAGGCCAGCATCGTTCACAGGCGAGCCACGACTCTGATCACCCTGTTCTGACAGAGAACCTTTTGATCGTGAGTTAACAGAAGGATATTTGGATTTAGGTAAGTGTTGGTTGGGGTTCGAGCTTGTTATGTGATATTGCCTAATTGTGATTATTGTAATGTAGGGTACTTGATTGGGGAAATCAGTGGATCCACCTAGCTCAGGCCAGCAGTAGGGTTCTTTGGGTGCGAGTCCTACAGTAAAGCATTTAAATTTGGGTGAGTTGTTTGGTTTAGTTTGATTCATTATGCAGTAGATTGATAATTTAGGGATGGATTGGTTATTGGTTAATTGATCGATGGATTAAGGTTTCCTGGTTTAATAGGATTAGTTAATCGAGTTAGATTTACTCATATTGAGATTAGCTATGCAGGAAAATATGGACAATCCAATGGAAATAAAAACATAGTTTTTATTTGGATTAGGATTTTTTGTTTAGCTATTTTATTTATAATAAAACTTAGCTAAACCGTACGATTTATTACAAGATTCGGATTCGGGACGAGCACATCAACATAGAGGTTGATTAGCTCGATCTACATTGGAGGCGGGTACCTTGATTTATCTTTGATAATGTCATGTTGATATGTTTACCTTTAGTAATAATTATGTTCATCCTTGTTTCGGTATGTCACTACCGGATACCTGTTACATGCTTGTTTGCTCACCTGTTATGTATTTTATGCCCACATGATTATATACATGCTCATAGAGGTAGTGACATATCATGCCTTATTATGTTCAGGACCTAGGTTTTTATTTATACCATACCTGACTTGTGTACCTTAGATCTTCGTACATGACTTATTGATACTAGGGTACACATTTTATATATATGTGGATTGGTTCAGGATATTGTCATGCTTAGTGTCATGCATCATTCGCATGATTGCATGCTGCGCGATAGTCTGTTCCATTATTATTGAGCACATCGCCAGTTTCATCTCTGTCGGTGCTCCGTTGGTCCGCTCATGGGTAGCGTGACGTAGCGTGATAGCACGTCAGTTTTGCTCGGTGGTGCTCCGCTGGGGCGCTCATGGGTAGTGCACTACAGCGTGGTAGCACGCTGGGATCCCTCCCCATCATTGTGCACCGGGAGATGAGAGCATTGCGCTCCCCCACTTATGATTTGGGGTAGGACTATAGGTGTACTCCGACAGCATCCCGTCCACTCGGTCACTCATCAGGAGTAGTGATGGCAGAGTGCACGGTTGTCACAGCCCTACCCACTCGGTCTCACCATCGTGTGTGAGATGGCTGACTGGCGTCAGGGGTGACCAGGACCCATCATTGCCATCATACGCATTTATACATTTATTGATTGTGTTTGCTGCACTTATATGTTGCATTTGGATCAATGCATATGTTTGACATGCATACAGGATTTATGATACTCTCGGTCTGATGACCTGACTATTCTGATAGGAGGCCCTGGTGAGTACAGTTCTCTTCAGCCTTTTCTATTGTGCATTTCCACTTTTTGTCCAAGAGACTGTACTCTATAATTATTACTGTCTGTTATAGCTTACTATACATGTCAACTGGTATCTGCTGAGTTGTTGAACTCACCCCGTGGACACTATCTTTTTCAGGTACCAGGTCGTTATAGAGTCGCTTGGAGTATCCTATCTACCGGTCTCCACGTCACATCAGAAGACTTACAGTTTTCCTTTATGTTTTATTTGATTTATGTGTCAATGTATTTAGCTTTGTGCTCTGGTTTTGTTTCTAGAGTGTTGTTGTTGTTACGTGGTATTTTGTATTGTTTGTTGGTTGTGTAAGCCTAGGCGGCTAGCAGTCTTGTATTTTGGTTGTATTTGGTTTTCTATTGTATTCCGCTGTGTTTAGTTTGGTACAGCCGAGTGGGTTGTTAGATCTATATACAAACTACGTGGTTGTGTGTATGTTCCAGCCGCCTGTGGCTAATGTATACTGTGTCTGTAGAAATGTTTCAGATTATCACCCGTACAGGGGAGGTGCTGCCGAAATTTCTTCGAACAGGGACTTTCCCTGGGCGTGACAATATTGGCGGTAAGTTAGATTATATGTGACTCATAATTTTTTGTCTGAATTATTTTTAATCAATATATTCACATTGTAGGTATGGATGAGTGAGCACGTCCGTTTCATTAATCCAAAGCATCCTAAAGTATTTCCTAGAATCAATTGATGGAGCTGGCCTAACTATCACGTTGGCACAGAAAAAAAGATGGTAGACCATGTGACCGATGAGAAAATTGTTGTAGATTTAATTCTAACAGAGACTGAACTAATTTTGGTACCAAATTGGTTTCCTCCAACTCAAGGACCTGATATATTAGGCCAAAGTTCTTCACATCAGGGTCAATAAGGTATATTGCATTGCCTAGAGAGTTTCAATTACACTAAGTGCAAGGAAAAGACAGAACATATTGAAAAGTTAAAGCAACAACTAAATATTGTTGTTCAAAGTTTGGAGGATGTTAAAGGGAGATGGCCACGACCATAAATAAAAAGGATAATCTCTTATCAACAAAAGATAAGATAATTGTTGATGCTGAAAGGGAAATCAAAGAGGTCTAAACTAAGCTACAGTTGAAGGAATCTGAAGACGCACAAGCAGCCCCTATCACGGATAAAGAGGTCATACCACCAACACATACAAGAATAAAGAGGTTAGCCACAAAGGGTGTGAGGCCTCTACCATCAACATTTGACCAAGGGCCCAAAGGAAAGAGAACTGATAGAAAAGTTATATTTGAAGGTAAGAGGAAAGGCAAAGAGATTGTTCAACATGTAGATCCAGTAGCTAATGTCACATCAACTGTAAGTTCTACTATTTCATCAAGTCAACAAATCAAATGTACTCATCTTCAAGAAGTCTAAAATCAAATATTGAAGGTAGGGTTTTAAGCCATATTAAGATAGAATAAGGATGAATAAATAGGGTGTGAAAAACATACTCATCTTTTAATCCTCAATGACATTTTTGTCTATGAATTTGGTCAGCAAGTGAAGACAGCTTTCAAGAAGAATAAAAACATATTTATAGCAGATGTATTATTGAAGATTAGTCAATTAAAGTATGTTGGTAGCGTAGTTGCATCATTATGTAAAACATTAATGAATTATGAAGTTTAATAATATTAATAGTGAAAAACTATTACTATGTTTTGGTTGTTCAGAAAGGGTTACGACGCTTCCAATTTGGTCCAACTCAATTTTCTCACTTGATATGGAAGATTTATTTACATTGTTTGATTGGACTCAGTGGACACATGGTGATTGCATCAATGCATATTTTTCAATTATCGCACATGAAGCCAAAAACTATGGAAAATCATACTTGTCATCCATCTTTTGTGGGGTTTCCTTTGCTGTAAGTATTTGAGTACCATAAATCAGCTAATTTATTATTTCTTGACTTTAGTCTTTAAATGAAATGGACCTTGTTTACATAGAATATGTTTGAGATGATGAAAGAAGAAGTCTTGCAACAAACTTGTCAAACTGATGAATATGGAGCCGTTAAATATATCTTCTGTCCGCTCAATAACAAAGATGATCATTGACATCTAATGGTCATCGACATGGAAGAAGATCTATTCATTCATTATAACTCTCTCAGACATACAGACAATTACATTGCTGCATTTGAAACAACTATAAATATTAAGTTATATATATTTGACACATTAAGTTGTTGATATGTATTGATTAGTAATATCATTTACGTGTAGGTGGAGTTTTTTAAAGGTATGGGCAGCTTATACTTTGAAATGTGGCATCAAGGACTACAACATATTTCGTTTAGAGAGTTTAAAACGATTCAAGTAGATGGCCTAACACAAAGCAATTCGTAAGTAATTGTCTACCACCTGTAAATTTCTTGAATGCAAATGATTCTTACCTACTTAAAAAATTTATCTTGCAGGTTAGATTGTGCCTTTTTTGTAATGCACTATGTGGAGAGTCTGATGTTTAAGAGATCAACCGCATTTAGGCAAACTCAAATTAAATCTTATAGATTTAGAGTTGGACATAAAATTATGACAAACAAAAACTGGATCCAGCAAGTGTGGTTCTTGTATATATGCATAATTCAATATATATATAAGTAAAAAATTGTTGTTATATTAAAAAGTTTGATGTTGTGTTAAAAAAATGGTTTGTATCTAATTGTGATATCATATTTTCCATACGCGGCCCAAGTTGGGCCTGATATTTTCCATATCATGCCCAGTGTGGGCTTGATATTTTCTCATATAAGACCCACATTGTGCATGATATTTCCCCATATCAAGCCCATGCTCTGGGTGAAAATTATCATAAGATTTAATCACCTTCAGAGAGATCAAAATCAAGAATCACAGTGGGCCTGATATGGAAAATATCTTGGGCTTGATATGGAAAATATCAGGCTCACCGTTGGGCCCGATATGGCACCATATCAGGCCCACGCTCTGGCTAAAAATTATCATAAGATTAGACCGCCTCCAGAGAGATCAAAATCAACAATAGACGGCACCGTTGGAGTCCTTGATGCATGTGAAAGCCACAAGAATTGATTTATGTGCAATCTGACCTCTCTAGGTCCATCAGTGAATTTTGACCAAAATCCACTTATGAACCTAGAGAGGTCTGATTTCACCAAACTATCAATGAATGGAAAGGGTTGAGTGAGGAGAAGGTAGATATTGTTGGATCGAATGAGTGCGATAGAGGGGGGGGGGGAGTGAATATTGCGTTTTTAAAATTTTCCTTTTACTCGTTAAAAATAAAGTCGTGTAGCGGAAAAATAAAGAACAGTTCAGTTACTTGGTTCGGAGCCTAGGTCGACTCCTACTCCAAGTCCCGCGATCCTTGACCGCATCGATGGACAATCCACTAATACTCTTCTTTCCAAAAAAATCTCGGAAAGAAGCAGTGCGTACAATATGCAAGATAGTAACATCCTACTATTTTGTAAGATTTTAAGTACAATGCAAGCTTTTCTAAAATAAAATATACCGACAAAGATTTACGATGAAGCTTGGTCGGCCCTTCTGGATGGAGCAGCTTGCGAGTCATAGATCAGTACCAGAAGCTTGCACAGAGATGATTTTCGAAGTAGAACAGCGTTGTCTTTAGCCTCGGACCTCGAGCTCTCTTTTATAAGAATCATCAATGTTCGGTCGATCGATCCCTAGATTCGGTCGATCGAACCAGCTCCCTTCCTTCTTGGCTGAGATCCGATGTTGATTCGATCTTCAGTAATTAATGACCATTAAGGGTTCGGTAGACTGATCCCTTTGTTCGATCGACCGAACGGGCTCCTTCCCTGTTCGTCAAGATTTGCTGAGATTCGCATTTATTGTGCCTTTAATGATTGATCGTTCGATCGACTGATCCTCTGGTTCAGTCGACCGATCAGGTCATAACCTGTAAAACAGTGTTAGACAAAGTATCCCTACAACACAAAGGTTAGCACAGTAATATATAATGCATGAGTAATATTAGATAGTAGAACCTGTTTTGATCTTAACTTGGAAACCTTCTCGGTTTCTTCAGTTGGATCAGCGACCTTAGGTTGTTCTCTTCAAGAACTTGACCTCTCTTTCGCTCCTCTAATTGTTTACCTCAACCTACCTGCCAAACATTGATCCTCCAGATCTTGTTTGGACTTTTCACTTAGCCTTGATCGGCTTGCCAAGACTTTTCTTTCGACATTCGGTCCTCCAGACCTCTCAATCACACTGCCGAGCGTCAGGTCCTCTCGACCCACTTGGACTTTCACCTGGGTTCCACGATCTGCTAAGACTTTTCCTGCCTAGCCTCCAGCTAGGTCTTTCCCAGTTGAGAAAATAACCTGCACACTTAGTTAACTTGTTAGATCACAATAAACTTAACTTGAACCTTTGGCAACATCAAAACTCAGGTTTGATTTTGGTGCAACTTGCACCAACAATCTCTCCTTTTTTGATGTTTGACAACCAAGGTTCAAAGTTAAGTTAAAAAGTACAAAAATAAACAAGCATTTTTAATTTACACTCTCCCCTTGAGTTGAACAACTTCCCCTAAATTCACTATCTCTCCCCCTTTGACACACATCAAAAATAGGGGAAGCTAATATAGAGAATTAAAGTATAAGTTTGATAAAAATATTAGAGTGAACAACTCTTTAAAAATATGGAAAGTTATAGATTGTGAAAACAAGATCTAAATACCTTTTAAAATTTTAAGGTAAGGAATTGAAAAATATGTCGAAAGTAAAAGTTTGAAAGAGAATGAGTTTAAGGTATTGAATTTGAAAAAATCGTAAAGTAAAAGTATGAAAGATTTGAAGAGTATAAATTTTCTTAAAATATAGCAAGGTTATAGTTATTCTATGAAAATAATTTGGAACATTGGAGTGCAAAGTTTAAAATTTTAACAAAGTTAATATTTTGAAAATTTGGTAAAGTAACGCTTTAGATAAAAAAAAATTAGAAAATTTTAGTAAAGATAAAATTTTTGAGAAATTACTTAAGGAAATAAATTTGAATAAACTTTTCTAAATTCATAAACTCCCCCTAAAATTTATAACTCCTAAAAGTCCAAGCATGGGTTAAGAAAAGAAAGTTCTTATGGTGAAATGACCAACCTTCGTACAAAGCTAACTACCACAAGATAGAAGCTATTGACTTAGGTTAGTCAATTTGAGCATTTGGGACTAACTAGGTTGTCACTAGCTAGGAAACTTAAATTGATCAATGTTCGTTGTTTAAAGCCTAGATTTATAGTGATGCACTAACATAAGCATATGAAATCTTAGGCTAAGTTCTAAGCATCCCACCCAATCTAGGTTGTACAAGCAAGGGATCCTACTGTGTTTGTGAGATGTTGGCTTCTAAAACTATAGGATCATGCAATTCTATGATAGGATCTAGGATACTCCAGAAAGATAAAAATATTTTGAAAGAATTTTGGAAAATAAAATTTTGAAAGGGGAAAGTTTACAAAATTAAATTTGAAAAACTACTAAGTAACATTTTTCAAAAACATGTTAAGAAGCCTACTCTATAAAACACATCCCTAATTGGCTTCTTAAGTTACTAAATTCAGCTTCAGGTAATGGTTTAGTAAAAATATCAGCTAAGTTTGATTTTGATTCAATATAGTGAAGTTTAATATTTCCTTTGGAGACATGATCCCTTATGAAATGATGTTTAACTTCTATATGTTTAGTCCTAGAGCGATGTACTGGATTTTTAGTCAGATTTATAGAACTTATATTATCAATGTAAGTTTTTACATTCTTATATTCAAGATTAAAGTCTTTTAAGGCATGGGACATCCATAGCAATTGAGCTACGCATTCGCCTATTGCTATGTATTTGGCTTCAGTGGTAGATAAGGCAACACAATGTTGCTTACGACTAAACCAACTAACTAAAGATGATCCTAGCAATTGACATCCTCCACTAGTAGTCTTTTGGTCTAACTTACACCTGGCATAATCCAAATCAGAATATCCAACTAAGTAAAATTGTGATGTTCTAGGATACCACATTCCTACATTAATGGTTCCTTTTACATATTTAATAATTCTTTTAACCAAAGATAAATGGGACTCTTTTGCATAAGTTTGATAGCAGGCACACATACTTATTGCAAATAAAATGTCAGGTCTGCTTGCAGTTAAGTAGAGTAGGCTACCTATCATGCTTCGATAATATTTTAAGTCAACTGATTTACCATTTTTGTCACTATCTAGATTAATATTACTGCCCATAGGTGTTTTAATTTCTTTTGAGTTTTCCATACCAAATTTTCTAAGTAGGTCCTTTGTGTATTTAGATTGATGTACATAGTTACCATCTTTAGTTTGTTTGATTTGAAGGCCCAAAAATAGTTTAATTCACCAACCAAACTCATTTCAAATTCATTTTCCATTAAAGTTACAAATTCTTTTAAGAATTTTGAGTTGGTTGAACCAAATATTATATCATCTAGATAGACCTGAGCTATGAAAATGTTAGAATTAAGGGTTTTAATGAAAAGTGTAGGGCCAATTTAACCTTCTTTAAACCCTTTCGATTTTAAAAAGATAGACAGTCTTTCATACCAGGCCCTAGGTGCTTGTTTCAAATCATATAATGCCTTTTTTAGTTTAAAAACATAGTTTGGGTTTTCGAGATCTTCAAAACCAGGTGGTTGACTTACGTAAACTTCTTCTTTAATTTGCCCATTTAAGAAAGTAGATTTAACATCCATTTGGTATAGTTTGAATACTTTATATGCCGCGTAGGCTAGCAACATTCTAATTGATTCAAGTCTAGCTACTAGGGCATAAGTCTCGTCGTAATCTAGTCCTTCGACTTGACTAAACCCTTTGGCAACTAGTCGGAATTGTTCCGTATGATTTTTCCGAGATCATCTAATTTATTTCGAAACACCCATTTGGTATTAATGACTGTCTTTCCTTTTGGTGGAGGGACTAGATCCCAAACCTGATTTCTTTCAAATTGACCTAACTCTTCTTGCATCGCAATTACCCAATCGGGCTCTAACAATGCATCATTAATGGTTTTAGGTTCAATTTTGGATATTAGTGATATTTGACTTAAGTTTCTAAAGGCTGATCTTGTTTGAACCCTTAATTCAGGATTACCTATGATTTGGTCAATCGAATGATTAGGGTTTGATTTTAAAATTCGTGGATTAGAATTTTCAAGTTGTTTGCTTTGTGTTAATCGATCCTCTTCCTCTTGATTAGTTGAGCCTAGTTGAGTAATAGTTAAGATATTACTTTCATCAAAAGTTACATTGATGGTTTCTTCAATTTTCAAAGTAGTCTTGTTATAAACCCTATAGGCTCTGCTTGTAGATGAATAACCAAGAAAAATTCCTTGTTGAGTCCTTGAAGTGAATTTCCCTAAGTAATCTTTAAGGGTTAAAATATGCACATTACATCCAAATACTTTAAAATAGTTTATGTTAGGAATTTTATTACAAAAAATTTCATAAGATGTTTTATTTTGACTTTTGTTAATTATAACTCTATTTTGGACCTAACAAGCTGTATTAATAGCTTCAACCCAAAAATATTTAGGTAAATTATATTCATTTAACATTGTTCTTGCAGCTTCTTGTAAAGTTCTATTTTTGCATTCTACTAGGCCATTTTGTTGTGGAGTTTTTAGGCATGAAAATTCATGGTGATAACCATTTTCTAAGTAAAAATTAGTAAATATTGATTTTTGAATTCCCCTCCATTATCACTTCTAATTTTCTTAATATTAATTTCTTTTTCATTTTCTATTTGTTTGTAGAAATTTCTAAATGTCACAAAAGTTTCAATTTTATTAGATAAGAATTTAACTCAAGTGTATTTCGAATAATCATCAATAATTACTAAGCAGTAAAGGCTTCCCTTTAGTGATTTTATATCATGAGAGTCAAATAAATCTAAATATAAGAGTTCAAGTATTTTATTAGTTCTATTTTGATTAGTTAATTTATGATTTGATTTAATTTATTTTCCTTGTTGACAAGAATTACAAAACTTATTTTCAGGATTTCCTAATTTTGGTAGACCCTTAACTAATCCATTTTTGTTTAATTTTAGTAAATTCCTAATATGGGTGTGAGCTAGTCTTCTATGTCACAACCATGTATCTTCTTGATGTGTTAAAAAAACACTTTGGTAATATTTTAGGTAGATTAATTGAGTATATATTTTTTATCTCTAAATCCTTTTAGCAATACTTTAGTTGAATCATTGTAACTTATTAAACATTCAGAAGAAACAAATTTGACCTTAAATCCTGAATCATATAATTGATTTATACTAAGCAAATTATAATGAAAATGTTTAACAGGTAAACCCCTTTTAATTGATATATTAGATTGTAATTGAATTTTACCTATACCAATTACCTTTAATTTGCCATTGTTTTCAAAGGCAACTGATCCCAAGTTTTTGAACTTGATATTGGTAAATTTATGTTGATCACCAGTCATATGTCTGGAGCAGTCACTATCCAAGATCCATTTATCCGGAGCTTTGAATTCTTACACAAAACGTAGGATTTAAACCAAAGCTTGGTTAAAGGATGAATATAATTAAGCGGGTAAATTTTCAGACTTTTGTGTTATATTGTTGATTTAGTTGTATTAATATAATACTTGGGTTGAATTATGTTTTAATGTTATTTAGTGTAGTTTGAAATTAATTTAGTTAAGTTTGAAATTAATTTAATTAAGTTTTTAAATTATGTTTATAATTAAGTTTATTAATTAAGTTTTAAAATAATTTTAATTAAGTTTTTAATCAAGTTTTAAAATACTTTTTAATTAAGTTTTAAAATAATTAAGTTTCAAAAATCATTAAGCTTTTAAAATGATTTTTAAGTTAAGTTTTTAATTAAGTTTTAAAATACTTTTTAATTAAGTTTTAAAATAATTTTTAATAATTAAGTTTTAAAATAATTAAGTTTTTTAAAATAATTAAGTTTTTTAAATGATTTTTAAGTTAAGTTTTAAAATAAATTTTAATAATTAAGTTTTTCTTAAAAAATAATTATGTCTTTAAAATAATTAAGTTTTTAAAATGATTTTTAAGTTAAGTTTTTAATTAAGTTTGAAAATACTTTTTAATTAAGTTTTTTTTAAATAATTAAGACTTTAAAATAATTAAGTTTTTAAAATGATTTTTAAGTTAAGTTTTTAATTAAGTTTTAAAATAATTTTTAATAATTAAGTTTTAAAATAATTACGTTTTTTTAAAAAAATAATAATTAAGTCTTTAAAATAATTAAGTCTTTAAAATAATTAAGTTTTTAAAATGATTTTTAAGTTAAGTTTTTAATTAAGTTTTAAAATACTTTTTAATTAAGTTTTAAAATAATTTTTAATAATTAAGTTTCTTAAAAAAATAATTAAGTCTTTAAAATAATTAAGTTTTTAATATGTTTTTTAATTAAATTTTTTAATTAAGTTTTAAAAATGTTTTTAATTAAATTTTTAATTAAGTTTTAAAATACTTTTTAATTAAATTTTAAAATAATTAAGTTTTTAAAATGTTTTTTAATTAAGTTTTAAAATACTTTTTAATTAAGTTTTAAAATAATTAAGTTTTTAAAATGATTTTTAAGTTAAGTTTAAATACTTTTTAATTAGGTTTTAAAATAATTAAGTTTTTAAAATGTTTTTAATTAAGTTTTAAAATACTTTTTAATTAAGTTTTAAAATAATTGAGTTTTTAAAATGATTTTTAAGTTAAGTTTAAAATACTTTTTAATTAAGTTTTTAATTTTTTTAATTAAGTTTTAAAATAATTAAGTTTTTTAAAATATTTTTTTAATTAAGTTTTTAATTTGAATTTGAAAAAGGTTATTGAACGCATGTTAGATTCAAACTTAACTTTGGGTTAATCAAACATGTTTCCTAAGGATAAGTTTTCAGTTCAGTGGCGAGACATATGACCTTCTTATATATCAACGGTGGACCACTTGCTGAATACTTTCCAAAATAGTTCTGCCAAAAAACTTAATACTAAGTTGTGGTCTAACTAGCCCATGTTTGACTGGGGTAGCTTCGGTCAGATCTGTTAAGTCTAGTGCATCAGGTAGAATACACAAGATTCAGCCTAGACATGCATTAGAAAAAGCTTCCTTAACGTACTATCATCCCAATCCATTCCAATGCTATGTTGTAGGGTTTGGTAAACCTTTTTAACTGACCGTTCTAAGCAGAAAGTAAACCTAATCCTAAGTGTGTAAGATTAATTAATCATGTTGGTTGAACTATTTTTCTATTTGCTCCCCCTGAGTCATAGCTTAGATATGGTCTATCTAAGTAATGAATCTGACTTTTAGGGATCAAGTAGAGATTTGGTTTAATTGGTTTGGTTAAATATTTTATTTGGACTCATGCTTGGACTTGACTTCTAACATTTTGACTAATTAATGACAAATATAGTTTGTTTGTTTGATTTGGTTTATAGCCAAGTCCTGATTTGTCGTACACGGCCCGTTGCGATCCAAGTACCATATTTAGACACTTGGATCACAGTTTGAACTTTTCCAATATTTTCTTGAGTCGCTCAGCTTGACCTTTCAAGTTGGAATTTTCTTCCTCAAGTTTTGCAACTTGAGTTGAAGTTTCGACTTGAACTTGGTTAGTCAAGTCGCTCAAGTTTGTTGGACCCCGTGGTTGTTTTGATGTGATCAACCAAGTTGGTTAGGTCCTGCTTTGTGTTTGATCCCTGTGTCTGAGTGTGCAGGAGCTTAGGAGCGCAGGAAGTCGAGCGGAAGACGCGGCTAGCGAGAAGGACGGCACGGGAAGAGAGCCGACGGGCTCGGTACGTCCGAAGGACGAGAGAGCTGCGGAAGAGTACACTGGTGGACGAGAAGAACGTGTGCAGCGTTTGAGGGATGTTAAGCCGGGGATGAAGGCTGCTCGAGAAGAAGGCAGAGAATTGGGTTCAGGTGAATCCTATTTCGGTTGGCCGCAATCACCTAAAAGAACGGAGCTTCGGAAGTTGAAACAAAGAAGTAACTGAGCTAGAAAATCTGCTCAAGGCACCTTCATCATGGCTTGAAGGCGCCTTCAAGGCTTGATGAAGGCACCTTCAACTGGTCAAAAGTGACCGTTTGTAGGCTTGATGAAGGCACCTTTAACTGGTCAAAAGTGACCGTTTGTGCGCGGATAGAGTTTTATCCGCTGACTCGGTTGGAGGCGCCTTAGACCTCTATTGGAGGCGCCTTGGACCTCCGAGATAGACTTTCCAGGGGCTATAAAAGGACCCCTGGAGCTAGGAATTAAACATCAACTCAGTATTCAACTCTGTAATCAATTCCTAGCAACTAGTGAATATTCTAAGTGTGTAAAAAGGCTTCTCTGCCTACAGTGAAGGAGACTTTGCTAGTGCGATCTTCGACTGCCTTGGATTAACAACCATCTTGGTTGTAACCAAGTTAAACTTCGGTCTCCTCTTTTATTTCTGTTTTAATTTTATTATTGTTGCTGTATTTTTGAGTTGAAAGCTTTGAGGAGGGTATAGGTTAATTTTGCAGGCAATTCACCCCCCTCTTGCAGGCCTCCGCTGCACCAACAATTGGTATCAGAGCCAGACCGCCTCAGAAGGACTAACCACCGACTGAAGCACAACGATCAAGATGATGGCCGGAGCAAATATTCATCCCCTGAAGTTTAACGGAGACTTCGCGACGTGGAAACGCCGGATGGAGGTATTTTTCAAGACAGAATTTGATATTTGTTTAATCATGAAATATGGCTATGTAGTTCCAAAAGACAAAGAAGAATTCAACTGGACAAAGAAAGAGCAGGCAGAATTCGTGGCCAACGGAAAGGCGGAATTCCACCTACTCAGCGTGTTGCCGCCCCAGGAGGTAAGTCGGATCGGGAGCTACGATTTCGCTAAAGACCTCTAGGACAAATTCCTAGAGCTTCACGAATGTACCTTGGAAGCTAAGCTAGCGAGGCGCGACATCCTCCGGACCCAGTTAACGAACCTTCGGATGAACGGCGGCGAGAAGGTAGTGCAACTCCAAGCAAGAATTAAGGAGCTAATAACTCAACTAAGCAATCTTGGAGAAGAAGTATCGAACCGGGACTCGATACGATACGCGCTCAACGCCTTCTCCAGAACTCCAGAATGGGCGTCCTTAGTAGATGCGTACTACATCTCTAAGAACTTCGAGGTAAGTACTTTAGAAAATTTATTTTCAACTTTTGAACTTCACGAATCTCAAGTTGCAGAGTCCAGTGGAGTAGTGAAGACTAGTCAGAACATTTCCCTAAAGGCAAGATCAAATTACTCTGACTCCGAAGCCTCAATCGACCAATCGGAAGCGGCACTACTGTTAAAGCGTTTCAATAAGTTTTCTAATTCTAATAAATTTAGATCGCAGACAAAGAGGCATCAACAAAGAAAAAGAACGGTTCGTTGTTATAACTGCAATGAAGAAGGGCACATCAAAGATGACTGCCAAAATTAAAGAAAATGGAGAAAGAGAAGGAAAAGACAAAGTACAAGAAACCAGAATCCTCCAAACACATGAACCTGAAGGCCACTTGGTCAGATTCGTCTTCTTTCGAATCAGACGTAGAAGCCTTCTCTGGGTTAGCACTAATGGCTAACCATCAGCTGGAAGAAGAGTCAAGCTCATAAATGACTATAGATGAAGGGGGAGGAACTTCAGACGAAGAAAGCGACGATGAAGGGGGAGCATCACCGAGTCAGGTAAGTCAGGTACGTAATCTAACCCCTACACAATCGTTTCAATTTATTGAATTTTTTTCTAAAGATTTATTCAAATTAGAAAATAAAATGCTGAATTGAAATTGAACCTAGCAAAAGCATGTCCACTAGAAATGTATGATAATCTAAAAATAGAAAATAAAAAATTAAAAGTTGAAATTGAGAAATTGAAGAATAATGATGCATGCTTAAATAAATTTCTAAAATCAAAATTAAGAATTTATGGAAAATTGAATTGGTATATTAGAAAAACATCAGGGGCAACTTAGGAAAGTCCCCAGAAATTATGTACCCCCTAAATTTTTGAATAATCCTGTATGAAGGAGCCTCTATTGGGTTCCAAAATCTATGCTAAATTAATTTTTTTAAGGCTTTCAGAAGAAAAATTAAACGTTAAAATTTCTTTATGAAGGTTTGTCTAAGGAAGTGGTTGTTGCTTCAATAACCAAGAAGACCTAGTGCCTCGCCACGACTTGGAAGCTGAAATATTGAAATAAAATGTTTATTAACTTTCTGAAAAAGTATTAAAACTAGAACTAAATAATGCTTTGAAAGTTTTTCAAATATTTTTTGGAAAATTCTAAAAATCCATTTTTACTTAGAAATTATTTTTTAAAAAAATTCTAAAAATTCAGTTTAATTAGAATTTTTTTTTTGGAAAACTTTAAAAATTCATTTTTGCTTAGATATTTTTGAAAAAATTCATCTTGCTTAGAAAATTTTCTAACTTAAAAATTTGCTAAATATTTTTTTATATCATATTCTTCTATTATAACCCCATTTTTGTTGTGATCAAAGGGGGAGAGAAAGGTACAAGTTTAGGGGAAGAGATTTTTTTTAGAGAATTTTTTTTCAAAACTCTGAGTCTTAAAAATATTTTTTATTTGTTTTTTTTTTAAATTCTGTTTAAACTCTTAATTAAGTAGTTGTAATTTTATTTATTGCAAACTTATGCTTAACATGTCAGTTTAATAATTTTCTTTAAAAATTACTATTTGTCTATTTTTACCCTGACTTGAACTTGGGTTGATGCACATCAAAAAGGGGGAGATTGTTGGACTCCGTGGTTGTTTTGATATGATCAACCAAGTTGGTTAGGTCCTGTTTTGTGTTTGATCCTTGTATCTAAGTGTGCAGGAGCTTAGGAGCGCAGGAAGTCGAGCGAAAGATACAGCTAGCGAGAAGGACGGCACAGGAAGGGAGCCAACGGGCTCGGTGCGCCCGAAGGACGAGAGAGCTGCGGAAGAGTACACCAATGGGCGAGAAGAACGTGCATGGCGTTCGAGGGACATTAAGCCGGGGAGGAAGCCTACTCGAGGAGAAGGCCGAGAATTGGGTTCGGGTGAGCCCTATTTCAGTTGGCTGCAATCACCCAAAAGAACGGAGCTTCGGAAGTTGAAGCAAAGAAGTAACTTAGCTTGAAAATCTGCTCAAGGCACCTTCATCATAGCTTGAAGGTGCCTTCACCTTGAAGGCACCTTCAAGGCTTGATGAAGGCGCCTTCAACAGGTCAAAAGTGACCATTTGTGCACGGATAGAGTTTTATCCGCTAACTCGGTTGGAGGCGCCTTGGACCTCTGTTGGAGGCACCTTTGACCTCCGAGATAGACTTTCCAGGGGCTATAAACGGACCCCTGGAGCTAGGAATTAAATATCAACTCAGTATTTAACTCTGTAATCAATTCCTATCAACTAGTGAGCATTCTAAGTGTGTAAAAAGGCTTCTTCGCCTACAGTGAAGGAGACTTTGCTAGTACGATCTTCGACTGTCTTGGATTAACAACCGTCTTGGTTGTAACCAAGTTAAACTTCGGTCTCCTCTTTTATTTCTGTTTTAATTTTATTATTGTTGTTGTATTTTTGAGTTGAAAGTTTTGAGGAGGGTATAGGTTAATTTTGTAGGCAATTCGCCCCCTCTTGCCGGCCTCCGCTGCACCAACAAAGTTAACTTGCTTCTTATGGTGGTATATTTCCTTAAGTAGCAAGTTATTTTATTTTTCGAATTTTGATAATTTTCTAAACAAACATTTAACAACTTTAAGTAAATTTAGCTTTGAATAAATCGTTACCATATTTGGACCTTCGGAAATGGATGCGGATCCGTGACTTCTCTCGTACTCGATGTCGACCTCGAAATCACTGTAGTTTCCAGACTCGTACTCTTCCTCAGAATCGGATTCTTCGTTTCTTTCCATAAAGGCAAGATGGCTAGAATGATTCGGTTCTTCCGCATTGGATTCCTCGGAGGATGACTCGTCCCATGTCGCATGGAGGGCTTTCTTTCTTGCCGACTTGGGCCTTTCTTCCTTCCAATTTGGGCATTTGGTTTTGAAATGCCCCATTTTGTTGCATCCATAACAAATCATTTCTGATTTGTTTTACATCTGGTTAAGTGGTGTCTTATTGGCACTTCTTCTGAATTTCTTCTTCGTCAGCAATCTCTAGACCATGTTGATTAGTTCTTCTTCATTTGTTGAGTCAGAGTCTGACTCACTTTCTGACTCGATCTTTGTTCTTGATTTGGCTTCCTTGCTTGGACCTGCATACAAAGCGACTCCTTTCTCGACATGGCTTGCGTTAGATTGTTCGTGTAATTCCAATTTACAAAATAACTCATCTAACTTAAGAATTGAAAGATCCTTAGAAACTTTGTAAGCATCTACAATTGATGCCCACAAGGCATTCCGCGGAAAAGTATTTAGTGCGTACCTTATTGTGTTGTGGTTCTCCAGGTTGTGTCTGATCAGATGGAGGCCATTGAGAATGTCCTTTAGTCGAGCGTGTAGTTGCGAAGCCGTCTCTCCGGGGAGCATTTTATTGAATAAATTATTTAAAAGTAAGTCCCTTTTATTTACGTTAGACTCGTCAGTCCCTTCGTGTAGTTTTACTAGGCAGTCCCATAGTTCCTTAGAGTTGTCGTAGGGGCTGACTCGGTTCAACTCCTCCATTGTGAGCCCGTACTGAATGGTGTTGATCACCTTATAGTTTAGTTGTGCCTTCTTGATCATTGGAGGAGTCCACTCTTCAGGTTCTAGTGGTGTTCCATCTTTTGTCGGAGCTGTGTAGCCTTTCAGTATTGTGAACCAAAGCTCGATATCAGACTTAAGGCAGTATTCTATTTTGTTCTTCCAATAGCTGAAGTTCTCCCCCTTGAAAAGAGGAGGTCAGACAATACTGTATCCTTCTTGGTAGGAGTTTGACATCCTTGAAATAAAGAAAATAACAAACAAATTCCCAAAACTTTCGTCTTGGGATTAGTAGTGCTGAAAAGATATAAATAAGAAAGAAAAGATTATTCTAAAAGAAAAGAAAAGAAATAAGTGAAAAGTAAAAGTTTTCAAAATGCTTTGAAAAATGGTTAAGTAACTTCAGAGCAACTTGACTCTGATACCAATTGTTGAATCGAATGGGTGCGATAGAGGGGGTGAATATCGCATTTTTAAAACTTTTCTTTTACTTATTAAAAACAAAGTCGTGCAGCGAAAAAATAAAGAACAGTTCAGTTACTTGGTTCAGAGCCTAGGTTGACTCCTACTTCAAGGCCCGCGATCCTTGACTGCACCGATGGACAATCCACTAATACTCTTCTTTCCGAAAACCTTGGAAAGAAGTAGTGCATACAATATACAAGATAGTAACACTCTACTATCTTGTAAGATTTTAAGTACAATGCAAGCTTTTCTAAAATAAAATATACCAACAAAGATTTACGATGAAGCTTAGTCGACCCTTCTGGATGGAGCAGCTTGCGAGCCGTAGATTAGTAGCAAAAGCTTGCACAGAAATGATTTTCGAAGTAGAACAACGTTGTTTTTAGCCTCAGACCTCGAAATCTCTTTTATAAGAAGCATCAATGTTCGATCGACCGATCCCTGAGTTCGATCGACCGAACCAGCTCTCTTCCTTCCTGGATGAGATCCAATGCTGATTCGATCTTCGACAATTAATGACCATTAAGGGTTTGGTCGACCGATCACTTTGTTCGGTCGACCGAATAGGCTCCTTCCCTATTCGTCGAGATTTGCCGAGATTCACATTTACTGTGCCTTTAATGATTGATCGTTCGGTTGATTGATCCTCTGGTTCGGTCGGCTGATCAGTGTAGTTTCCTTCTATTTCTGATCGTTGATGATTGAATTAAACTGTGTTGAGTCACCCTAGTTCGATCGACCGATCCCTACATTCGATCGACCGATCAGGTCATAACCTGCAAAACAGTGTTAAACAAAATATCCTAGCAACACAAAGGTTAGCACAGTAATATATAATGCATGAGTAATATTAGACAGTAGAACTTGTCTTGATCTCAACTTGAAAACCTTCCCGGTTTCTTCAGTTGGATCAGCGACCTTAGGTTGTTCCCTTTAGGAACTCGACCTCTCTATCGCTCCTCCAATTGTTTACCTCAACTTACCTGCCAAACATTGATTCTCTAGATCTTGTTTGGACTTTTCACTTACCTTGATCGGCTCGCAAGGACTTTTCTTTCGACCTTCGGTCCTCCAGACCTCTCGATCACACTGGCAAGCGTCAGGTCCTCTCGACCCACTTAGACTTTCACCTGGGTTCCACGATCTGCTAAGACTTTTCCTGCCTAGCCTCTAGCTAGGTCTTTCCCAGTTGAGAAAATAACCTGCACACTTAGTTAACTTGTTAGATCACAACAAAACTTAACTTGAATCTTTGACAACATCAAAACTCAAGTTTGATTCTGGTGCAACTTGCACCAACAGATATAGTGTCAAATCTAGGTTCTAACCACTGTCATTAAAGTTATTGTGTCGTGCCATTTGGCACAGAACAATGCATTGGCTGGAATTCAATGAACAATGCACACTGCACACTTTCAAGTTTTAACTTACAAGCACAACGAGATTCTTCATTTTTATGTCATAACTTAGAATTAAAACTCAATTTACAACCCTATCTGTTATTCACCTATATAATTCTCACACCAGGAATCACAGTGAGCCTGATATGGAAATATATCAGGCCCAAGTAGAGCCTGATATAGAAAATATCAGGCCCACCGTTGGGCATGATATGGAAAATATTAGGCTCACCGTTGGGCATGATATGACACCATATTAGGCCCACCCTCTGGCTAAAAATTAGCGTTAGATTAGATCACCTCCAGAGAGATCAAAATCAATAATAGTCGACACCGTTGGAGTCCTTGATGCATGCAAAAGCCACAGGAATTGATTTAGGTGCAATCTGACCTCTCTTGGTCTATCAGTGGGTTTTGACCAAAATCCACTGATGGACCTAGAGAGGTCTGATTTCACCAAACTATCAATGAATGAGAAGGGTTGAGTGAGGAGAAGGTAGATATGGTGTCAAACCTAGGTTCTAACCACTGTCATTGAAGTTATTATTTCATGCCATTCGGCACGGAATAGTGCACTGGATGGAATTCAATGAACACTGCACACTTTCAAGTTTTAACTTACAAGTACAACATGATTCTTCATTTTTATGTTGTAACTTAGAGTTGAAACTCAATTTACAACCATATCTGTTATTCGCCTATACAATTCTCACACCAGGAATCATAATGGGCATGATATGGAAACATATCAGGCCTAAGTTGGGCCTGATATGGAAAATATCAGGCCCACCGGTGGGCCTATTATTTTCCCATATCAGGCCCATCGTTGGAAAAATACAGATGAAACCCAATTCAACTTATCGTAATTTATTCAGAACTTATAGATGAAATCCAATTTACAAGCACCCACTTTGAAATATCTAGATAATTGACAATTCTCATATTAGAGATATAAAATTTACAAAACTCAACACAACTATTTTTTCTTCAAATTCATGCAAACATACACCAGTCAAAAAAATCCATGGATGTACTACATACAACATTTCCTAGGATCGCCTACATACAAAAGATATGGATCCATTCTGCCTTCATACAAAATAGATAAATCAACCATAATATTTCTGCTTACAAAATATTCCTGCATACATATACCAATAAGTCAATTAGCAAGAGCTGGCGGCATTCTACAAGCCCTTCGATTATGGCCAATTTGTTTGCAGCAACTGCATTTGATTTTTACCTTCCCATTATGTTTCTACTTAATCCGTGCCTTCTTTCACCTACCAGGCTGCACAAGGCTATGGGGGCATTGAACTATAAAGTTGTTTACACCACAAGGACAAAATCCCTTGCTTTGACAAGGATAAATACGATCCATGTAAGTAGCCTTCCAGTTTTATGAATGAAAATAATGCTCACAATACGGGAGTGTATCCATGTTCTGATGAATGATTACAGCAATAGCATGTGAGCAAAGCAATCCAGAATTTTGAAACTCTTTGTAGTTGTAATATTTTATTTCCAAATCAACAATGTATGAAGCACCCCAGGTCTCTACTTCCATTTCAGATTAAGAGTAGGGACGGACTCTATATGGTCTAGCTTTCTCTCTTCTTGAATCCATTTCTATAGTAGCATTAGGTGTTAAAGCACCCTTCCATTTTGAGGCTTCTTCCCTCCGATTATAGAACAATTGAGCTACTTTTCTTCTGGTATTATCAATTAACATGTTTATGGGAAGTTCACGTGTATACTTGAACAAAGCATTTAACTCTCTACATAGTTAGTGGTTAGCATTGTGTACCTTCTCCCACTAAAGTGTGCATTAGCCCATCTTTTAAGGTCAATATTCTGAAGTCACTTATGGGCATCTGGATGTTTTTCAAGCATGGACTGTATTATGAGATCATACTGGAGTGTTGTGTTTGTTGGGGACCGTTGGTGGTCGGCTGTCGTAGGGGTTGAATGACCTTACACAATATAAAAATAAAACCCTTCTCGGACTTTTAAAATAACACTTGCATAAGTAATTAAAGACTGAACTTAAAAGAAAAGAAACACCGAAGTTTACTTGGTTACAACCGGGGAGGTTGTTAATCCAAGGAAGATGATCGCACTAAATTCTCCTTCAGGTGGAGAAACCTCTTTTACAGTAGTGTAAGCACAGAAAGAAGGAAGCTAAACTAAACAATAGAAGTGCACAAGTGTTGAATATCAAATTGCTTGTTGAATTAAAAAGCTTCTAGACCAAGACTGTATTTATAGCCTTGGTTGGGGCACCTGGAGGGTTCCAGACGTCTGGAAGGGGGATAAAGTTTTATCCCCTTCGCAACAAATCACGGTCAAATGCGATCTAGTCAAAATCAGGTTCTGGGCTCCCAGAATCGCTCCGGGCGCCCGGACCACTAAAGTCAACATAGTTGACTTTCGGCCCGGGCCCTCTTCTCCGGTGTTGCTCGCCTTGGTCCGAGTCTTCCGCTCCAGCTCCGCTCACTTGGGTGATTTTAACCAACCAAAATAAGGCTCACCCGAACTCAATTTCGGCCTTCTCGAGCAACCTTCCGCTCCAGCTTCTCACCCCTCAGAAATGTAGTGCACTTTCTTCTCGTCTGCTCGCGTACTCTTCCGCAACACCTCGTCCCTCGGGCGCACCGAGTCCGTCGACTCTCTCCCGTGTCGTCCTTCTCGCTAGCTGCATCTTTTGCTCGATTTCTTGTGTTTCTAAGCTCCTACATACTTAGACACAAGGTTAAAACACCACAGGATCTAACCTAATTTGGTTGATCACATCAAAATAACCTTGGGGTTCCAACAGTGTTTGCTAGTGCTGCTGCCCAAAACAAGCCTAAAGATGACCTACTGCCAGTATCTGTTACCATGTTGCAAGACATGTGGTAGCAACAAAAAACATGATGGGCGGTCGGGTAGACTTTCCTAACTGTTGATATAATGTCATGATGTCTATCTGATAGTATGCTCATTGATCGTACATCGACAACTAAGAATATATTTGTATGATTCAAAAACCACTCCTATACAGACACACATTCAACTTCAGTGATTCTAAAGGTAACTGGGAGGGAATTCCTATTGCCATCGATCGCTGTAGCCATCAACAACACACTCGGATACTTACCTCTTAGATGTGTGGCATCAATTCCAATCAATTTGTATAGATACGACCTGAATACTCTTCGACATGCGCCAAAATCCCAAAAACATCGCTAGAACTGGTTGTTACCATTCCTGTGTAGTGTTACATAAGTTTCAGGATCCCTGTCTCTCAACTCACGCAGATATAGTGGAAGATCTCTATATGCTTAATTATAATCTTTAAACACCTTTTTCATCACTTTCTCCCGACCTATGTATGCTTTTCTGTATGATATGTTCACGCCAAACCTAGCTTTTATATCAGATATAATCATACTTGGTTTGTATTGTTCGTTAGAAACAAATTGCTCTTCAATAAAAGATGCTACAAATGAGGAAGAGCATGCTTGATGATCAACACTTTCCCTTACGGTGCTACATTGGTGTTCCTTTACATATTTTATAACCCTAAACTCCAAATCACCCCGCCCAACCACTTTCCATGTACATGGTTGGTTAAAGAAGACTGCTTTCACTTTATTTATCCGGGTTTCAACTGGGTTATATCTCATATTTTTATTCATGGCATCGTTCACAAGTGCATTCTTGAACTTTTGTTGAGAAGAAAAAATATGTCCAACATAAAATTCATCCACATCTCTTGCTTCTCCAATAAGCCTTTGCAGCAATCGAGAATTCAAAATATATGGATCATCAACAATTGGGAATTCCTCCTCTAAGTCACTGTATTGCTCTGGAGGAAATTCATATTGTTCAATCTGCATATCATCAGCTAAAAACTCTTGTCTATCTATATTACATTGTAATTCCTCTAAAATCCGGATATGATGCTCTTCCTCCTCACTCCAAGTAGAATCAAAGTACTCGACAAGTATCGTACCAGAATTTTGAACCTTATCTTCTAGGTGACTTCTTTCTTCATTTAAATCAAAGCCCAAATTGCTTGTATTTCTATTTGTGTTACCTACACCAGTATACTCAAAAGTAGATTGAGTATTAGCTCCCTGTTTCACAACAAAATTTGTATCAAGCGTATTTCATATTTCAAAGAGAATTTCTTCAGCAATATGATCATCCTTGAAAAATCAATTCCAAACTAAGTTAGCAAAGTTACAATGTAAGAATAAGTGGTATTTGGATTTGAGCGAAATAGAAATCATTAGGAAGGGTTGAGCGAGGCGATTAAAAAGGGTCTAATATATTTTCTCATATCAAGTCCACCATGAGCCTAATTTATTCTCATATTAAGCTCACGGTGGGCCTGATATGAGATAGTATCAAACCCACGATGGGCCTAATATGAGATAGTATCAAGCCCACTCTAGGCTTGATATGAGATAGTATCAGGCTCACACTGGGCTTGATATGGAAAATATCAGGCCCACACTAGGCCTGATATGGAAAATATCAAGCCCACGTTATGGCTGAAATTTATCGTAACATTATATCAGCTCCGGAGAGACCTAATCAACAATAGACGACACCGTTGGAGTCCTTAGTGCATGAAAAAGTCACAGGAATTGATTTTGGGTGTAATATGACTTCTCTAGATCCATAAGTGAAAACCACTGATGGACCTACTAGGATTTTTGAATATCAACAAAATTATAATTTATAATAATAGGAATGTCGAGCGAGGTAAAGGTATTTATGATGTCAAACCTTTATGGATTTATTAAAGAATAACATGCTAGTCTTTCTTGATATTACAGATCAATTTTTAGGAAATACTATACATACATAACTAAACCGTATCTCTCTTCTTCTACCAAATATAGTATTGCTTGAAATTTGACCTTCCACGTTGATTTTCTTTAAAGAAGTAATCCTTCGAAGTAACATTCTTTAATGTCTCTTTAATGTTTTACGACAAAACACAAGCTCTCTGCTTACTCTATTGCAATCCGCCGCATAAATGTAGGGGGAGATATGGGAAAGCAGAAAGAGGCTCATGTTGAAGTTGTCAATATAAGAACATGAAGACAAAAGAGAGAGTTAAAGTGAGACCTATGATGAGGTGATGTGCATCCGAACCAAAAGGAGAGACTTTCGATTTATAAATCTTAAATTGTTGTTCGAATGCATTGGAAAACGACATCAGAGGGGGAGGAGATTTAGGAGGTTAGCAGGAGGGGTAGGAAGAGAATATCACTATTTTTTGATGTTCTTTTTGATAATTTAAAAACTATGGTACTTATTTTAGTAAATATGGAAATATGGCTGCTCCTGTTAGGTAAAAAACCATCAATAATATTGTACAAATATATGTCAAATTATATAATTTAAATATTTATAAAGGATAATTATGCACTTTGGTCCATTTCTTAAATTTAATATAAAATATGTATGACGCTTTCGGCGCCGTGGAATGGAATCGCTCGATTGGAGATCACGCACAACAAGAACAATATAGATCTGGTGGAAAAGCAGGTGCGCCTTTCTTGTCCCCGGATTTTGGTTTTGTATCCTTTTTCTTCTCTTCCTATTTACCTGGAAAACTAGATCCTTATCTGTTTCTTCTAATATTAATATTTGTGAAAATTGTCGATCAGTGTTCTTTGGCCGATGAAAGGTTGTGGCTTTCCTAATTGTTTATAGTATCTCGTTTAATACTATTTGCTGTTGAATCAACTATGGATTGAGCTTTTAAAATTGACGGCTGAATTTTTAGTTTTGCAGATAGGTAGGGTTCGTTTGGTGATAGCTTCGAAATAAACAAAAGGTAGTGTTTCTAAAGAAAGCCCTGTATGAATAAATTTGTTTTGAAAAAAAAAGAAGAGATTTGAACAGTAATCATCGAAATCTGACTTTAGAAAGTTCATTAGAGCTGTGTTAAACTCAGATACTGGTACCCAACAAGTTCAGATCCAAGTGTGTGCCATGATTATTTTTTAAAAAAAAAATTACACTTGACCAATAGAAATATCAAGTGTCCACTTGTGCTGGGCGTCCATCCGATATAAGTATGGAAGAGGTAGAGGAAGAGTCAAAGTATTTGAGCATTAGAGTATGCAGCTGAAAATGGTACATCTAGTTGACAAACTAAAAATGAACCTCAACAAGTCCAGTTATTAGTTAATGGAGTTAAAAATATCTATCAAAAAACAAAATTCGCAAAATTTATGGTATGTATCTACTACATATGTCAAATAAGCAATTCAAATATCTACTATATATATATATATATATACACACACACACACTTATTTTGCAATGTCTATTACAGGGTTGATTGCTGCACCTATGTGTTGTTGAATTGAACAGCAATACTTGTAAGCAGCATCTCATAAGAACACCTGCAGCTATGTCTCAAAACCAAAAAAATGCCGAGGAGGTTTCTAGGTCCACAACAGTCTACATATGGGATATGGATGAGACACTTATATTGTTGAAGTCCTTGTTGGATGGAACATATGCCGGGGTCTTTAATGGTTTGAAGGACCCAAGAAAAGGTTTTGAGATTGGGAAGCATTGGGAAAACTACATTCTACAAGTTTGTGATGAATTTTTCTTCTACGACGAGGTTAGTCGATCTAAAGCTATACTTACTGAATATAGCATGCATCTTTCTGTCTCTGACATTGAATTTTGGAGGCTGAAAGCAAATGGTTGTAACTTTGTTTGGTCATGTCAAACATTATCATTTCAGTTAATTGGCCATCATAGTACAACGTCTAAAAAAGCCAGGCAACATATTTATCTGGATTTGGATTGGCAGACACAATCAAATGCAGGTCAAATTGTTAACTGATTAACACACCATGCCATGCTTTACGTTGGAATCTGACTACCTGATATGTCATTCTTTATTTAAAGTAGTGCCTTTGTACAAGGATGAATGAGTCACATTTTCTGTCACTTGCTGATTCTTTCACATTTCTGTTGCCATGCAGATTGAGAACTATAATGAGCCATTTCTTGATTCTCTGAGTGAATATGATGATGGAAGAGACTTGTCAAATTATGACTTCAAAAATGATGGGCTTTCTTCTCCTTATGATGATTCCAATAAAAGAAAGCTTGCATATCGCCATCGATTCATTGCTGAGAAATACGCTCAGGTGTTGTTGGAAGTTATCTTTCATTGTCAGCCTTCATTAATGAAATCCTGTAAGAATGATCTGTACAGCTGCCTCTCTTCATGAATTTCATTACATGTTTCTGAGAAATAGGAGGTAAGAACAGTCACGGAATATCTGGGCTGCAGTACTTTAGGGTGCTCATCTCTTATCAAGATCTATATCTGAAATCTGAAGAACGAAAGTTAGATTGCTTATCATGGCGGTTTGGTTAGTTTCATCAATGTTCATTGTAGACTGAACCCTACTGATAGGCATCAAAACTAAAAAGTACATGGAAGATAGTTATTTCTGTGTGGCAAGATGTATATAGTATTATATGGGGAGGACAATAGTTGTTACACATTTGATCCTGAACCATTGCTGAATATACAGGGTTTGCACAAGTTGATTGGACAACAGATGATCAAACTCTGGAATGATCTGTACAATTTGGCTGATGGCTATACAAACAGATGGCTATCTTCAGGTATGTTGTTTCATGTCTAAGGTCTAGTTTAATTCGTGAAAAAGAAAGATAAACTTCTATAGACTTTAGTTTTCTTCTGCAATTATTTTTATTTTCCATTGAAGTTAGATTTATTCCTAGAAGAGTGATTTTAATATTGGGACATCAGTTCATCTGAATTAGGATCAAATAGGAGATAAATTTTTTTGTACTAATTTATATTATATTTGGTGCTAAAAAAGTTATTATAATTGTTTGATTGATGATTGTTTTTGTAAGTGCATAATGGTAGGACCTGAAGGCAGTGGTTGTGACTCTAATATGGACCATATACAAGGACTTAAATTACTTAAGGTAGGAATTAAATGAGTTTTCCTTAGCATGTTAGCTTTGGTGACATGTTCATGGGTCAAGTTCTTGTTAGAAATTTCAATTAGGTACAGGGAATGTGGTTTTGTGGCCAGCAATGAGAAATATATCAATTGTCTAGAAGGATGTGGAACTTACAAATGTCTCCCCAATGCACCTAGATTGCTTTCTTTGGATGTCAAAATGTCTGGCATTCATGTATCTAATCAAGAGAATTCCGCAAAAATTGAATAGAAGCTATCATACAATTGGTTTAGAAACTTGACTATCATCTTGGGTTCCTTGTCTTTATCCTGCTTATTGCTGGTAATGATACAAAACATATAGTTATCTTTGAACTTTTCTGCTTTGTTCTCCTGTATGCCTAAGCTATAAGAATATTGTATTGTTATACTTTCTCAAGAAGTTGGTGCAACTTCATTTACCATAATCATAATGAAAGCCTAAGATACTCTATTCTTGAAATAAGAGTGTGGTATCATAATTTTTCCTTGTGACAATCACGAGTTGTCTTCAGTCCAGCTATTTGGTTGCACATAATTTCCACTAAACTATAAAATAGTTCATAAGTTTATATAGTTTATTTATATTAAACTATTAAATAGTTCATTGATTATATTGGTTATTCCTGTCATCTTTAATTAGTATTTTTTTCAGCACATGCCCTATTGGAGGAAACATTAGGAATGACACATGGATCAGTTGCTAAAAGACACCTAAACGTCAATGTATTGGTTACTAAAGGATCCTTGATTCCTAGTCTTGCCAAGTGTTTGCTCTATCGCTTGGATGATGTAATCCCAGCTAATAATGGTATGTATATTTCTCTTATCTTCCATGTGGCCCTGGTTTGTGGTAATTTAATAGTTCAGTACATTTGGTTCCATGTGGCCCTGGTTTCCTATCCTCCAAATGGTTCCCACAGTCTCTTGGCTCTGAACCATAGTGAGAATGTGACAGCCCTAGCTATCATCATATGAAAACACATTGAATATCATCTAAAAACAGTAAAAATTTATTTATTTGACACTTGGGTAGCAGTGTCTCTATAAATTGAAAATTTTCTGTTTGGTTTGGCGCAGTTCAGTTTGGTTCAGAATTCTGAAACTCAAAAGCTGTAAAGTTCAACTTTTCAAATCTTCATTACTACGTTTCTCAAATGAGTCATCTGCCTGCGAAAACAGATCCATAATATAATTTTTATCACTTGTTATATTTCTAAAATGCTTGACCCTCCATGTCCAGTCTACAGCTCATGGGATGTAGGAAAGCTTCAGTGCTTCTCATGGATCAAGGAGAGATTCACTGGCCCTAATGTCCGGTTCTGCGCTATCGGAGATGGAATCGAAGAATGTGAAGCTGCTCAAGCAATGTCATGGCCATTCATCAAAATCGATCTGCAACCATCAAGCTCTTACCGATTTCCAGGTCTAACTACAGAAATGATACAGAGTTATATAAACGTGATATATGGACCACCAGATGCTGAAGAACAAGTAAACGAGTAATGAAGCCATATTTTTCGAGTGATCAATTCACTACCGAATCATCCAAACTATTCGAATTAAATGTTTATCTGCAAGTCTTCTTTTTCTCAATGCTGTGGTCCATCATCCTTGAGAAACGATGGTTTCATTTATAGTTTATGGCTGTAGTCTCTAGCATATGGATGAACTCTCTTTCACTCACTCTTGGATTCTTTGTAATGCTAGGCAAATAACTAGTTGGTAAATTTTGGTGTATACTTTTTTCCCTTGAACTCTTCTATTGGATCATGAACAATTACAAGTAAATTTTCTTGATCTAATCACATGTGATATGTATAACCTACTAATCATGGATGTAGCTCAAGACCTCAAGTTGGTGATGCTATAGAGGTGTCGATCGAGTTAGACTGTCCGCGACCCAACCTAGACCGATATCGAGTGTCAATTGGGCCGGGCACAATGTGACTATGTTACACTCTAGTTGTGCCTTGTTAGACTGTTTTAACTGGTATTTTTGATCATTTTTAAACTCAAGGTGGTGTTTTATAAAAGTACGTAAATTTTGTTTAGCAATTTACTAGTGTCTTCTAGCTGCCCTACAAACAATTTTAAGGACGACATTGTAATGCATACTGTAAAAAGTTAAAAAATTTGAACCTACATAGGGCCATAGGGACATTTTGTTTTAAAAAATAAAGTTTAGAGGGAAATTTATAAATTTGTGCGGATGTGACTCATGTGAGAGTGAAACAATGCTATAATTGCTAACCTGCGCAGTTCTGCAGCTGTGTGCTTGTGCCTCGCCTTCCTCTCTGCTCAGGTCCGCTGCTGGGCATTGCCCTACCCTGTCTTTGCTACTAGGTGGCACTTCTCAGCTTCGCCTCCATCTTCTCGGGATGCAATGTTGCCCTCGAAATCCAAGTAAGCACCCTCCTTCCACCAGATCTGGAAGAACACTTGTTACGATCCCCTTGTTATCCTTGGAGCTGCTAGTTTTCTTTGTTTTTTTAGGTTTTCCCTTGGCATTTAGGTCCGGTGTTGGTCTAAAGATGGCGCCTTTTTCCTAAAAAATAAGTTTTTTTTCCTCCTTCCTGCTGAAATTGATTTTGTGTGGATAATAGACCTATGGCAATGGCTTTTGTAGTGATTGTTCTTGGTTCAATGTGTTCGATCTGTCAATGGTAAGTTTTAGAACTTTGATTGTTTAGAGGAATTTATGGTTATTTTGTTGTTTATCATGGCATTGCTCTTTTTTCTTTGATCATCTATTGCTTGGCGCTTTTCTTTTTCTTGAGACCACATTTTGTTTCGAAGGGTAGAATAGAATTGATGTTTGCTGATTCGTACAAATGTTCTTCTAGGATTTAGGTTGATTCTTTTGCTGGATCATCTTGCATTGTTTACTTTTTAGGTTTATTATGTTGTCTGGATGTTTGAAGGCTAAGGTTTTTCTGGTTTAAGCAGATCCAACTCCTCGGAGGCCTCAAATGGCAAGGCTACACCTCCAACTCCCAAGGTTACAAAAACAACTAGAAATGGTTTTTCCAAGTTGGACTCTGGCTCGCCATCTCCTGTGGCAAAGCTATCCTCTCCCCCTGTACAGAAATTATCCTCACCGGTGCCCAAACTGCGTTCTTCAATTGAGCGATCACCAAAGTCTGCAGAGTCAAAGCCACCAACACTGATCAAGAACAGTACAACTGCTGAAGTAAGTAAAATAAGAATCATATACTATGTTTATGGCTTCTTTAGATTGCTGATTCTTATTAGGTGATAAAACTTTAACATTTTGATTGTATAAACAAAAGAGGACATTGAAAGACTCAGAGCTGCAGTTGAAGTTGGTAGTTGTTGAGGAAGATTTGAAGAAAGCAAGGGAGCAGTTGGCTTCCATGGAGAAGGAGAAGATTCATGCCATTGAGCAGCTAGAAGGGGCCAAGAGATTGGCTGTCGAAGCAAACGAGAAGCTCCAAGAGGCAATTGTTGCTAAGAAGAAGGCTGAAGAGAACTTGGAGGTTGAGAAATTCCATGCCGATGAACTGGAACAAGTAGCCATTGCAGTTTCACAAAAAAGGGAAAATGAGTTTCAAAGTGAACTTGAAAGCACTCAAAAGCAACATAAGATGGATGCTTCGGCACTGTTTTGTGTGAGTCAGGAACTCCAGAAGCTGAAGCTTGATCTTGAGAATGCCACCGGTGAGAAGAAGGCTGCCCTGAGTGAAGCAACTGATGCAAAGAAAACTGCTGAAATGAATGGAGAGAAGATGGAGGTGTTGGCAAGGGAAGTTAACCATTTAAAGTTCTTACTTGATTCCAAGCTGGATGATGTAAACAAAGAAGCTGCAGAGATGATTAAGAAGTTGAATGTTGATGTTGCTGCTTTGCAACTTGAACTTGACAGAGCGAAAACAGCTGAAGAGAGATTGTGGGAGATGGAAACATCTGTTGAACAACTTCAAATGGAATTGACTGATGCAAAAAAGGTGGAATCCGATACATTTAAGCAAGCTGATGGGTTGGCAAAGGAGGTGGCATCTTTAAACAATAGGCTTAAGGAAGCCAATCAATCCGAGAAATCTGCAATTGATTCTCTTGCAATCACAATGAAAACAATGGAAGAGAGCACTGCATTATTGCAAGATGCTGAAACTGAGATTGATGTTCATAAAGGGAAGATCGAATCAATGGAAATTGAGGTGGCTAGCTACCAAAATAATCTCAACGAGGCAGATAGGAAGCTGGGTTTATCACAGCAAGAAACAGAAAGCTTGGGGAAGACAGTTTACCTATTAAAAGTTGAGCTTAGAAAGCTGGAAGAAGAGAGGTCACAAGCACTGGACAAATGCAATGTTTCTGCTTCAGAAATTGAGTGTCTGTTGATGGAGAAGACTAAACTCATTGCTGAGCTCAATGCCAGCAAAGATGAAGGAGATAACATCAAAAGAGCAATGGAAGGTTTAGCTGCAGCATTGCATGAAATGTCTATTAAAGCTAGAGAAAATCAAGAAAAGCTTTTGACAGAGCAATCTGAAATTGAAGGGCACAAGGTTCAGATTGTGCAATTGAATTCAGAAATCAACAATGCTGAAGAAAGGTATGAAGTCATGCTCGATGAAGCAAGATATGAAATTGTGTGCCTCAAGAAAACTGTTGAAAGATTTGAAACTGAAAAAAGCAATTCAAGCACTGAGTGGGAAGCAAAGGAGTTCAATTTTATCAATACTATCAAGAAGTCAGATGATGAAATTGCTTCCCTCAAGGTTGAGATGGCAAAAGTGGTTGATTCACTCAAGCTTGCACAGCAAGAGGCACATGCAGCAAAGACAGATGGAGTGGAGATGTTATACAAAGTAACACAAGCTGAATCTGCTGCAGCTACAGCTTATGAAGTGGCAGAAGAAGCAAAAGTTGATACACTGCAATTCAGGGACATGTTGTTGGACAAGGAGAATGAGCTGCAAAGCATCACACAAGAAAATAATGATTTACGGGTCAGGGAAATAGCCACCCTGCAGAAAATCCAAGAGTTGTCCTCATTGATCGAGGAGGCCAAATCAAATAGTACTGAAGAAACAGATAAGCTACCAAAGAATGTAAAGGAATATGATGGCCTATCAGCAAACACTTCTGAAGAAGTGAATCCTTATGAAAGAATAGTACAGACACCAATTTCAGAGGCATTTTTATGGAAGCATGAAATTGACCACAAGGATGATAAAAAATCAAAAAAGGAGAATCAGAAGGTAAACCAAAATGATGAAGAAGATCTGGCAAATACAATGCCCAGGGATTTATCATCAGAAAAGGGCCATAAGGATTTTTCGGTTGATGATGATTCAGATTTAAAGATGGATGGTTTAAGCTACGAACTGAAGGAGGAGAACACAAATAATGGAGCAACGGCACCAACCAAAAACCTGCAGCAAAAGAAAAAGAAAGCTTTGCTGAACAAGTTTGGGAAGTTACTGAAGAAGAGTAGCCATAGACAAGATGGGAGCTAGGCGGTAGGTACATCAAATTCTATTTCATTTCTAGGTACTGTTTTTTAGGCATTTCAATATAAATTGAAATCTGCATTACGTCCTTATTGAAATTGATCCTTCGATTACTGAAATATATCATCATTCCCTCCTTTACAAATACACTGGAAGGGAAGTATGCATGATACATCTTCTACATACATCAAAAGAATTCCCTGTAACTATTTATTGTTTGTGAATGGTGTCTTACTTTGTTCATATTACTTTGTTGATTAATCTTGCCTCTTGTTTACTATTCATGTGGCAATATTAAGTTGCCTTCTATTAGCACATCAGTGTTAAGCTATGACCAACCACTGAACCAACTTAGGCAAATGGTTCATGATTCAACCGGTTCAACCAATTTAACTGGTTTCCATTAAAAGTTACAGAAAAGTAAGGACTTGCCAACTGAAGTATTCATTGAAAGTTTTGTTCAGGGTTCCATTGTTGGCTAACTTCCAACTTTAATACTGGTAGCAACTAACATATTTATTGCAGAAATGGAACAGATTGAGTGCCAACCAAACTTTATAATGTTCCTCTTTTTAAGAAATTATGATGTTCATGGGACATATACATGACTGCAAGTTGGAAAAGGTTGCATTAATATAAAAGTTAATCAGCTTTTGTTCACTTTATCGTAGAGATATTAATCATTCTCGGTGCGTGGATCTGTTGGTTAGAAATTTGATGTAGTTGGGAACAAAAAAGAAGAGTTATGTTGTATGGATGATTAGTTATTTTAGTGTTGCTCGGTTCAGAAATTGGTAGTATCAAAGTTATTGAATCTAATAAATGGGCTGGAAAGATCATTTTGGTTTCTGCTGAACTTTCTTGGGCAAGTAATTAATGAACTGCACAATGAATCTGCCCATGAACTTTGTTCTTGATGTGAGTTGGCTTCAATGATAACATCAAAGTTTTTTTTATAAAAATAATCAAAACACCATTACCAGGAATACTCACCACAATACTACAACGACTTTGTTGAATGGTTTTTCATAAATAAATTATATGTTGTATGATACTTTTAAAAGTTGTAGAATAACACATTAATTATTCAATATGAATTAAGAAAATTGGGGTGATCTCTATCCTCCTAAATTTTATATTTTAATATTATTTCTTTTAGTAAATATAGGTGTTTTCTAGTTATAATTTTAATAGAAATTATGACATAAAAGTTATTTTTTTATTTACCCTTTATCTCTACAAATTAATAATTTTCAACAATCTTATAATTTCATCACCATTGATATCAAACTCCTTGCTTAGTCATCTATGTAAAGATTAAGAAAGATCTTATAATCAAGTGGAGAAGGATAAAATTTTATCTGTAGTATATTATAAGAATTTTTTTTTTAATGGAATGATAATTTTAAGAACGTTAGCTAATTGGATAGGTCTCTGTGAGTACTTTTTGATTTATCTTAGTGGTTGATAGAAATCTTCTATCAAGTCGGGTCGATCATCTCTCGAATTAATCGATTCGAAGAACTAAATATATAAAAGAAATTCACTCTCACGCTATATAATATTATTAAATGTTGACCTAGAATTGTAATCATCCTAACTTTGTATACATTCCAAATGAACCAAGCTTTAGAGTTAGTTCATTAAAACTCAACTTATGTTTATTCTCATTAGTATAACATCAATACCATCAAGGTTAATCATGAAAATCTTTGTTGAATGAAGTAGAAATATTTAATGGTTCCTCTTTATTTTTTTAAAGAAGAAATTTTTAAAAAATAATCAGCATTAAATTTGTCAGCTGAAGAGATAAGAAAGAACAAGATGGAATGAATGAAGAAATGGGATTTTACTGAACCGCGTACATAATTTTACAAAATACTCATTTCACGTATACAACTTTTCAATGATCAGATCATGTATGAGATATCGATTTTACTCTCCGCCTCCCCCTCATGGTTGTCGGCCTTTTCCACCCTGGCTGTTGTGTGCATCCGAACCACGTGATTTATCTTCCCGAAGTGCACCCGAACCAACATTGACGGTCGACGACGGTGCATTTCTTGTGTCAAACCTAAACTTAAACACAACACTAGGGATGACAATTTTCTCCGTACGTTCAGGGCCCCGCGGGGAAAAATCGAAATGGGGACGGGATCCTCGATTTATTTGAGGATGGGGATAGGTTTGGAGATTTTTTTTGAGATGAGACGAGTTCAGGAGAGTATGAAAATATTGTCCCCATCCCCGAACCCATCTTGAAAATAATAATAATATTATTATTATTATTATTATTATTAATATAATAATATTATTTTTAAAAATATTAATAATAATATTGATAATAATATTAATATTAAAAAATTAAAATATTAATAATAAAATTATTATTATTACTGATATTAATATTAATATTAATAATAAAATAATAATAATATAAAATTAATTTGAAGATGAAAGCGGGGGATGGAGATTTGATCCCCAATTATTCGGGTTCGAGGATTCCTCGAATATGAAAAAGTGGGGATGGGGACGGAGGATGGGGATGAGGATGAAATTTGGGGGTAGGGATGGGGGTGACAAATCCATCCCCACCCCGCTCTATTGTCATCCCTACACAGCACGATTCTCTTCTTATTCTTCAAACACACGATGCAGTAACTCAACATGTTTCCGATGTTGCAGCACTGTGCGACGATCGATTTCTCTTGACATGCATCCAAACCAACACCGATGGCCGATGCATCTTCTTTGTCAAACCTAAACCTAAACACCACGGTGCAACTCGATTTAGCAACTCAATGTGTGTCATCATCACAGCACGGTGCAGGAACTCAACGAAGACAAATGACCCTCCCCTCCGAAGTCCTAACCGGTGAAACGTAACCTTCCTCCTCGCCATCTCCTATTGCAACGGTTGAGCGAGGTATGTTATTTATTTGGGTTAGTGTTCAAAGCTTTCTGTAGTGTGAACCATCTTTATAAATGAAATTTGCACTTTGGTTTGGTGTAAATCAATGTTTCGATAGTTCCAAAACTTTCGACATTGTTCCAGAAACTGCAAGCATTCAAGAAAAACTCCAAAGCACAGGCAACATATAAAATCCTACCGAGGATGAAACTTTTCTATGTGATCAATTTAGAGATATATATTATCTTCTACTCTATTTTAATTATATTTTCTCCCTTTATATATATTAGTATTATGAATTTGTAGGAAAAATAACATTTATAAGTTTTTAGATGTCTTTATTTAACTCTTTAAATCAAAACATTAATTTTGAGTTTATCTTATAGATAATTATTTTTTTAAAGGATAGATCCTAAAGATTTATAGTACAATTTTATAACATAGACTTTTAATGATATCTTGACTTTCTCTACTTGGTTAATGTATTTTTTTTTAATATTAATAGATTTTTTGTTTGTATTATGATTAATTTATGATTTGATGAATACAAGAAAGATCAAATTTTTAATGAGGTGATCATAGTTATGAAGCAATCTATAGATTCACAAATAGAGGATCGAAACAAATCCATTACTCCAAATATAAATTTGGGTACTAGCAATATGACACATTCAACTTCATCTAGGAAACTAAAAGAATTATTAAAATTAATTCAAAGGAAAGATAAAAATCTGACGATAAATGAATCCTAATTTGTTGTTCGGTACTTATTAGGTCATGTTCTATAATCTGGTTTGATCTTGTAGACTAAATAATTCCATACCATGATGTATTTGATATAATACTAATTAGTGAAAAAAATACTTATACAAACCAGTGAAATAACTCCATCTCCAATGGTAAAAAATATGAAACATTAGAATATTCAGAACCATTCATGAACATTACCGTAAATATAATTAAAACATTTATGATTCTCACATAAATAAGAAGCTGCGCAGCAGCCACAAAAAAGGAGTTCGATGAAATATAGAATAAAGATATATAAACAAGAATCAATCCCAACAAAAAAAAATAGAATAAATAGGATTGGTAAGTAATACAACTCCCATACCCCCGCCCCTATAATAGAAGAACTGACCATAAATGCTAGAATATCATGTGTTGTCCTGGTAATAAAGTGAAACTAAATTTAATCACTAACTCTATATAACGAAGGAAAATATAATTAACAATTATGAAATTAGAATGAATGCAAACATAAATATCATATAATCTAAAAAATATTAAATTTATTGATAACTTAAAGTAAGTAAATGAACTCATAGTTCTATACATACTATAATATTAAAAATATTAATTTTTATTGAATTTGTTGACAACACTATTAGTTCTATACACACATAGGGTGCTTGGTTTAGAGAAGATATAACCAATTTAAATTAAGAAATCCTTAACATATTTTAGGTATGAAGTATGACAAATATTAAATTAAACTACGCTTTTTACAAAAATTAAATAGTATTAACAATTTCTCTTGATAGTATTAATATATTTAGATAAAGTAGATGTTGGGTAATACATCTTGATACTATCCACAAACTTAAATATAAAAAATGTGTTTTCATAAATCAAGAAATAATCAAAACTAAAAGAATAATTAAAAAAACACTTTACTCTTAATTTTTTTTTTTAACTTTTGGAGATGATGATGTATATTTTGACATTCTCATAAATGAACTAGTGTGGTGCGATGGGACAATAAGGAGCTAATGCGGTACAGAATGTGGTGAAGCTTGGGACAATAACGAGTTAATGCAGCAAAGAAGATGGTGAAGTTGAACTTTAACCTAGTCATGAATCTCCCAGGAATATAGTAGCTAGTGATGATATGAATTGGACTTCACAACTTCCGGAGAACACAAAAGCAAATGACGATGCCCGTGGAGGTGAAGAAGCCAAATATAAGGAGGATCGGTGATACAGGACTTCGTCGGTGACCAAATCATGATGGGAAGGAGTAGGCGACCAAATTTGGGAGGAGTTCGAGAATGCATTTTCGAAAATAAATGAAAGCGAGCAGGGGAGAGGGGAGGAGAAGTTAGGATTTAGGATTGGGTTTTAGCATAAAGCAGAAGTTCATGAAATTAGAATGGGTCGGGATGCTTTTACTTACTTCGGACGAGCACATGAGGTGGAAGACGACGACATAGACTACCAGCGATGTGGACAATGTTGGGTTAGCAAGATTGCAAACATAGTCCCACATTGTAAAAACACATGGAAAAGATCATGAGTTTATAAAGAGAAAAGATATCTCCATTAGTATGAAGCCTTTTGGGGAGAGCCCAAGAGTAAAACCATAAGGGCTTAGGCCCAAAGTGGACAATATCATGCAAATGTGGAGATATCTAAATTCTTTTCGATCCTACAAGTGGTATTAGAGCCCGGACTGCCAGAAGATATAACCACCGACTGCGCACGACAACCATGGTCTGATTAAGCCATGTGAGTACAATATTACCTGGAACAAAGAAAGTGGGGGCTCCTATCTTCGAATTAAGAAGACCAGACACCAGATAAGGAAATCTTAGTAGGTCGGGTGGACCGAAGGACAGGAAGACCTGGTGGGTCGAAGGATCGGACTTGGGAAGCATGTGGTCCTTTGTTTGAGGGGAGGATTGTTGGGTTTGCAAGATTGTAAACATAATTCCACATTGTAAAAACACATGAGAAAGATCATGAGTTTATAAAGAGAAAAGATATCTCTATTGGTATGAGGCCTTTTGGGGAGAGCGCAAAAGCAAAACTATGAGGGTTTAGGCCTAAAGTGGATAATATCATGTAAATATGGAGATATCTAAATTCTTTTCAATTCTACAAATAAGAGGTAAAATGTATTCCATATGTGATTTGATTATTTTAAAAATTGTATACGTGAAGTGAAATGTGTATTTTATAAAATTATGTACCCGATTAAGTAAAGTACCGATGAAGAAATCAAGTGTCACTTTCTTCCCTAAAATCCCACTACATTCTCATGTACCATAATATATTAATTTAACATTTATTTATTTTCACTACCTAATTATGTCCCCCATCATTTCTCTCACAAAATGACATGTGTCACTGAGTGGAAAACTGATTCCAATATCTTCCAATCGTGCCTCATGACGAGAATGTTAGTTAGAGCCCTAGAGCCAATCATTTGATGATTGTATGGACTCATGTATATCATATTTTTGTATATTAATAAAGGCATTTGTTTGGTTATTATACTTATTTGTATTAGTGCCAAATAGACTAAGTATAATAGCGTCCTTGAGTAGAAGGTTCATACTTATATCAATCGATTAGTTGAATCGATAGTGAGATGATATAGGGAACACTACTCTAAATCATTCCTAGTCGAGTATTAACATTCAGGGACAATGTTAATGCAATAAGACTAGCATGTAGGTCAGTTCGATGACTTGATCTCACAAGTCATGGATATAGAGATATCAAGCTGACACATGGGTATACAGTGGAGAATGTATACTGAATGACCCGCCATGAGAAAGTATCATGGATCGTTATATGAGTGTCATATACTTTCTCATGTGGCTATTAGTATGACTATTAGTCTTTAGACCTGAAGTCACCATGGATCCCTACATAAGGAGTTATGTACTTTGGTTTCGTCAAACGTCACCCGTAACTGGGTGGACTATAAAGGCGATTACTGGGTATATAACGAATTATGCAGAGGGATGTGAGTGATGTAGATGGGATCTATCCCTCCCATATGACGGGAGCGACATCGCTATTCTTGATAGAGTGAGACCACTAAGTGCATGGCCATGCCCAAATGAGTCAACATTAGATGTTGAGCTCATTTGATTGAGTGAGTCTACTTGGAGTTCAAGATTTAGATTGATCAGAGGATGACACGGTCTATGCCTCATATTGATCAATCTAGATGTCTAGGATAGAAGGACACTTGTCATATATTGTGAGGAGTCACAATTAGTAGTCACAAGGTGATGTTGGATCTAGACATTTCTTGTAACTTGGGTAACAATGATGTATTGATAGATGCCGCTCATTGCTTATGTTTCTAAAGGAGTTTAGAAACATTGCCAACGTTACAAGAACCTATTGGGTCACACACAAAGAACAAGTGAATGGAGATTAGGTTCATATGATGAACCAATTGGATTAGGTTCATATGATGCACCAAAGATTGGATTCAAATTAGACTTATTGAGTTAGACTCAATTAGTTTCAATTGTTGAATGAGTCTAATTTAAATTTGATTCATTGAGTCAATTTATATTAATGAATTGAGATTCATTAAATTGAAATTGACTTGAATCAAAGAATGAATGCAACTCAACATGGAAGAGATTTGGTCAATTTTGACTTGACCAAAATGGGAAGTTGAAACATCAAGTTTGACTTGATGAATTGCCACTTCATTGAGGATGACTCATCCTACATGGCAGCCACATCATCTCCTAGTTATCAAGGAGGTTACAATCCTCCATTTAATGTGGCCGACCACATTAAATGAGGGGGGTACCCATGTGTGGCCGGCCACATAATGAAATGAGGTTTCATTGTTTTATGGCTATTGAAGTGGTGTAATTGTTTCTTCTTCCTCCTAGCTCTCTTCCTCTTTTCTCTTGCTGGTGTCGTGCACTTCCATGGATGAGAAGGTGGTTGAGTGAATCCAAGAGCAAAAGAAAGGTGAAGGTCACAAAGGAAGGATACTACTAGTGAGTGTATAAGATTTCTTTTGTACCTTCTTCTTTTCTTCCTTTCCATTTCCCATCCGAGAGCCCTAGAGAAAGTGCTAGCACACTTGGGGCTCTCTTCTCCATCCTTTGAGTGTGGGAGACACTCCTTGTTCGTGTGGATATCATTAGAAGAGTGTCTACGTTGACACTCTCGAGATCCGGCGTACCTTGAACGAGCGGGATAAGCGAAGGCACGCTTCGAAGGTATAAGATTTTTTCCTTTGTAGATCTACTGTAGATCAATGTTTTGAAACTCGTACTCGTAATTTTCGTTCGATTTTCCTTGCACGGATCTATGGCTTTGGGTGATTCAGGGTTTCCGCGACGTGAAAAGTGATTTTCGCGGCTCGAAAAACCCAACAGAGAAAGTATGATACACTTGGTACATCAAATTGATCATAGTGGTCTTTATTGAAGCAACAGTAAAATTGTCACATGAGTAATTCTTTTAGGACGGTCCCGTATTTTTTTTAAAGGGTTAAATAAATATTTATCTTATTATAACGGTCCTATATCAGACATTCAACAAGATACTTTATAGCTATTAAAAATTGATCGTAAAATTTATTTAAACAATCATCCGTACAAATATCAACTAATAAAGTTTTAGGACGGTTTAATATGTACTTTTACTAAGTGTAAAAAAATTATTTTCTTGGAAAAAGGAAAATAAAAAAGATAAAAGAGCATCAAATTAAGTGTGTTATTTGATCAACTTCGATCATGGATACAGGTGTTTCTAATAATAATTTTGGCTATAATCTAATCAAAATCCATGTCCATTTTGGAAGATCCATCCCATGACCATGGTGTGATGGCGCCATGCAGTCTCACTCCACCACTTCTTCCTCCAGATTGGATGATCGCATGCTATCTAAAAGAAATTAGATTGATGAACTAAACTTCGTCCTTAGCTAGAAATGCAGAACTAATTGTTTCTCAATGGTGATCTTCTATATGTATAAAAGAAAATACTTTGACGGTGAAATTAAAGAATTGCCAATTTAAGCCGTTAGTTTTAGAACATCTCAATGTGGACAACTGCCTGCACCGTTTTCTCAAAAAATTTAGTATGTTAGTTTGATAGACTCATTCTTTGTTTTGTTGAGTGAATTGTGCTTATAATTCCGTAAGGCACGGGGATGTTGTAGTAGCTTTGCTTTCTTGAATTAATTTGCATTTTGATGGTCGGTTGATGTAGCCAAATGTAAGGGTGTCCTTTTGCTAGAAGGTTGATATAATTTGACGATGTCAAGGTGTACAGTGAGGAATGCTTCTTTGTTGGACATGACATGATCTTAGTCGCATCAATTGTGAAGCAACCCCTTTGCGATTAAATGCATTGGAACTAAGCCATGCTTGAGGTTGCAAATGCTTTTGCCAAAAGAATGCTTCCTTGAGATAAAACATTAGTCCATTCGATTGGTGCTCCTTTCAATAGGTTTGAAATGTTAGGTCATTTGATTGAATTTGATTTATTAAGTAA
Source organism: Zingiber officinale (assembly GCF_018446385.1). Classification (NCBI taxonomy): domain Eukaryota; kingdom Viridiplantae; phylum Streptophyta; class Magnoliopsida; order Zingiberales; family Zingiberaceae; genus Zingiber; species Zingiber officinale. The sequence continues at coordinate 29,338,996 of NC_055990.1, forward strand.
ATTAATACATAATGAATCTTGATTTTAAACTAAGCATTTGTAAACCGAATCAAATTTAGTTTAGATGCACATGTTAATGATCATAATGATTAAAAAATATTGAATCTTTGTTAGATTTTCAATAAAGATGTATGTACGATAAATAAAAATATATCCGTGGTCCGACAAATAAGGCAGAGCAATTGATTCAAATTCAACCCAACTGGATCAATTTAATTGAACTGAATAAATTGAAGTTTTTCGAATAACTAACGGAATATTTTAATAAAATAGAACAAATTAAACTTAATATTTTCATTATATATTGCTAATTGATCGAGGTTATTACTAATTCATATTCGTATTGTCTTTTTTTATTATTATTTTGAAATATTAAAAAAATTATAAATTTTACTCTTCATAATCATAGTGTATCATCCTTATTATAAAAAAAATTTAAAGAATGCAAATGTACTTCTAATAATTATACGGAAAGATTTTGATATTTTAGTTATTCAATTATGTTGTTGAATTATTTTCGGGATTAATGTCATAAATATTTTTAGATAAATATGGTTATTAAATATTATTTGGTATTGATATTATAATGGCATATATTTGAATGTTGTTAGTAAATTAAATTATTGAGGTTAATATTATAATTATATAAATACTTCTTATCGGTGTTGATATGGATTAGTATTGATATTGTAATTATATATCAATTTCTATAAATATTAAGGTATTTATGTTTGATGACTAAATTAATAATGAAAATTTTAAATACTTACTGTAGTATCGGGAAAATAAACTCCATATTTAGTTAAGACATTATTGACATTACAAAGAATGAAAAAGAGAGTAAGAATAGAAAAATCAAAGTTGTATAAATTGTGCAACTCTAAGTCTCCCAATACAAAGTGCCGCATTACAAGAAAAATCATATTTAGCGACTGAAATTTTAGTCATTAAATGATTACTAATTGCATTTAATGATCGAAATTTTCAATCGCCGAATTTTGGGTCACCACTGTAATTAGCAACGAAAATTAAAATTTCATCGCTAAATTTAGTAACAATAGAATTTACTTTGCAAGGCTAAATTATTGTAAATTAAAATCATAATAACTTGTAATTTAAGAAAAACATCTTAAAATAAAGAAAAAAGTCATCACATTATCATCATCACAGTCATTCTCCCACAGTTGGATTACTTCTTTGTCTTTTTCCTTCTTACCATCTCATCTTGCAGTAAGTAGAAGAAAACTAAGTGCATCAAGAAAAGCTTTTGAGATGAAGTTGAAAAAAATGGCTACATAAGTGGAATTACAACACTTATAGAAATAACATTGTATACAAAGTAAATTATTAAACATCAACAATCATAGAATTACTGAAGTACTAAAACCTTAGATCAATTATATCTCTACGGCTTACACTCTCTGAAAGTAAAGTGCATCCCGGGTAGAGAAGTCACAAAATTATGCAAACCATTAAGACAACAAATATGAATTCAGTGCAATCATTTAAATTGTCACTCACATCTTCCCAAACACTCGATGACACCAGGCGGGATCCTCTGATCTCGCCTGTCCTAATCCGCTCCTGGATTAAGAGCAATGATAAGGCCCTAGCTTGTAAATACGGACTAGAGATTCTCTGCTCTGATGACATAATCATCAAAATATATCAAAACAATATCACAAAACAAATTGCCTCCTTAAAATAAAGTATGGTATTTATTTTCTGCCTGGAACACTACAAATGACCAAAATGTTAAATCACAATTATTGAGATATAATTATAAAAGCACAACATGTATATTAATCATACAAATATTATGACAGAATGCGAAGAATACAACAATTACAAAAAAAAAAAATTAAATATTAAAAACTATCTTAGTCACGTGTAAGTACACAAACAAATTTATTGGTCATTTTTGTTTACATGTGATATTAAAATACTAGAGAAAAAAACCATATATTGAATAAACAACATCACTAGAGAAGCAGTGGCGCAAAAACAAAATGAGATAATTCACAAATCATATAAGCAAATTAAATTTGAACAATGTTTAAAAGCATCAATATCTATATCAGAACAAGTTCAATTTCTCGACTCACCTCTTTGGCTCTTTCCTTTCCATCATTGTACAACAAAATCCTCATGAACTCTCTACAAGACTAAGTTGAAAAGTTGTACGGAAATCATTTGACACAGTAGATAATCAATAATATTATGATTTCTAATTTTACTTTGTCTCTTACACCAACATCTCGCCAACTACTAGTTCCTTTAGGAAATTTCAAAATAGTAAGACAATAATAATTATTTTAAGGATAAAAGCACGATCGATCAGTCAACAAGGGTTGCATGATCGGTCAGTCAACAAGGTTGCATGCGGGCTAGTCACTGTGTTAGAATGCAAAGTATTTTCATCTCTATATTAGCTATGGAAAAATATTTTAATCTCTAAATTAGGAATCAAGTTAATTTTCTCGCTAAATAGCGACAAATTAATTTTTATCACTATCTCATGGACTGAATATTTTTTTGTTTCTATTTAACAACTGAACATTAATTCGATCATCAATTTATAAATAATATTCACTCAGCCGTTGATAGACATTTTTTTTTTATAGTGGTAGAGTAATCGATACTCCAAAACAAGCACTACATCACCCAACTAAATGATAAAGAAACCCAACAAGCACTGCAATCACCCAACCAAACAATAAAGAAACACTAGATCTTCGAGTTAGAATGTTTCATCACCGAACCCTAGTCTCTTTTAAATACCAACTACCTTATTATTAACCGATTTTTAAAAACAAAATTCGCTAAATTTTATTACGGACAATTTTTTTAAAATTTAATAAATTACAAAAACTAACAATTTAAATAACTTTTAATACGTTCAAAGAGATGAAAGATGACCCAAATATTCAGTTGGTAATTGGTGAGTGGACATGAAAGATGTTTGAAAGAGATAACCATGTTTTTAGATAACCATTAATTGGGCATAATACTGCCAGTGCCAGCTTGAATTATTTCTGTAACTTAAATTTGTTTATGTGATTTTTTAATCAGGCTTATCCACAAGAGAAAGTTGGGGTCTTTGTTCAACAAGGCAGAGGTGTGCCTCTCAGGGTGGTTGAATACAGTGAGATGGATGCATCAATGGCTACTGAGACCAACCAGACCACTGGGCGCCTTCGCTATTGCTGGAGTAATGTAAATTGTTATTCCCTTTGTTATTATCTTGCTATATTCTCTATTAGTAGCGTTTCTTGTGTGAATGTGGGATAGAAGCGACCTTCTCCATTAATTACCCTTTATAAAAGCAAAAGGATATAGGTGTCAATGTTCTAAGCCACAATATTTTTGGCTAAGAAATCATTTCTTCCTATTTCACTTGGCTACAAATTATGGATTCTAGATAAAATGAGGTTATCTTAGTTGTTTATGTTGCATAGCTTGTGCAACATTTATGATCAATGCAATCTAAATGCTACATTGTCTAACAACCAAATAAATATCTCTACAATTTCATATTACGGTTAAATGAATATTATCTAGATGACCTCTTCTAGGTGAAGGCAATCTAAAAATTAATAATGTTTTTTAAAATGTTAATTTATTATTATCTTTAAAAAAAATGTCTAATAAATTTAGCAGATTTTATTTTTAAAAATCTGTTATTAATATAATAATTAGTATTCTAGAAGAGGATGGGGAGACATTTCTAATTTTCCTTCATTTTTTCAAGTAGGCTCTTTGGATTTCTTAAAGCATTCAGCTTGAACATTGAGGGTTTTTTTATCATCTGGTTGGATGAAGCAGTGCTTGTTTTGGGGCATCATGGAATATAGGTTGCTCTGTGGAGCTTTGTGTTACGTTCATACAACTTTGGTTTTTCTATTCTTTGTTTATTTTTTTTTTCTATCTAGATATCGAAATGTCTTCGCTGAATAGAGAGTTTATTTTCTTGATACTCAAATTCTTAGACAATGAAAAATTTAAGGACACTGTTCACAATTATGTTCACGTTTTCTTTTGGAAACACACCATAAGCATAAGTATAAATACTATAATATATTATCACTAACATAAAGATACTAAAATAAATGACAATCAATTAGCATGAATAACAATGATAATACATTGATATAAGACTAAAATAAAGCCAAGCAGTTAAAATGGATAAACTCAAGAATTTTTCGGGGTAAACTCAAGAAATAATATAGAGTGAATATCAAAATAAAAATAACTATTGCATAATTAATACAACTAAAAAATCATACAATTAGGTTAAGTAATTTACAGAGGTTAAAAAAAGGAACTATCTATCTCAAATTGAGTAATTAGAGTAATTCTAGTAATGGAGTCAAATTGATTTATCAACCTAGCCATTGATTAATTCATAAGTATCATTTGATTTGTTAATCAATATATAAGTTAATTAATATTAATGGATCTATTAATTACTGCAAGTACTGTGTCAATCACCAATCCGATTAATTAACTATCAAGTTAATTAAATAAATCAATCAGTAAACTAGTTAATCACTTAGCTATATCCCATCCCGATTAATAATCTTAATTAATCATTTAGTAACTAATTAATCCATTAATACATCAAATCCAACATAAGATTAATTTATAATTAAATTCAATTAATCAACTAATTATTAACTCAATTAATACTTAATTGGCCCTCGGGGCAATGGTGCAACTATTAGCCCTCCAATAGATACTAGGGGTGAGCAGTCAACCCGCCAAACCGACCAACCCGCTTATACTGACCCGAACCGAATCGAAAAAAAATAATCCGCCGGATATAGGGCCGGATTTAGGGTCCTGATATTACATTATTTGGTCTAGTAGGGCTGGATAGTTTTTTATCTCAATAACCGAACCAACCCGATCCGTGATTACCCCTACTTGTAGCAACTATTGTTGATAAGCTGCTATACGTTGTAGCTGCTACTGTCAATAAGTTGTTATATATTATAGTAGCTATTTTCGATTAGCTGCTACAACGTATAATGAGTAATGCCTATTATCATTTTAAAATATTTTATTTTTTTATTGTACTTATATTTATATTTTATATTTCATTGGATATAGAGTCGGATATCCAAATAACTGACAACCCGTCGGATATCTGATACATAAGAATCGCCGGATATAGGGCCGGATGTAGGTCCTGATATTGCATTATCTGATTTAGTAGGGCCGGATAGTTTTTTACCCCAATAACCGAACCAACCCGACCCGTGATCACCCCTAATAGATACCAAGGGATATTTAATGTTAGAATTTCAACGGCCTCTAATAAGAAGTGGGATTAAGAATGCTAACTATTTGAATGAGCCTCCATTAACACTTTCTCATTTATCTTATAGCCGATAGAAATTTTCATGGGATCAAACTAATTATCCCAGGATTAATCGATTCAAAAAATTAGATACAGGTTATCAACTAAAAAAATAAATTGATACTTAATTGATATCGAATCAATTATCAATATGATCAATAATTCCATTAATGTGTCCAAGTTTCAGTGAAAAATAGATTTAAGAATATTAGTCGTCTAGATGAGTCTTCATGAGCACTTTCCAATTTATCCTAGTGGCAAATAGAACCGATCATCCTAAAATTAATCAATTCGAATAGTTGAATATCAAGTGACAATTAAAAAATAAAAAATATAATTCCATTAACTTTTAATTAATTTAATCTAACATTAAATTAATTAAACTGATTAACCGATCTATCAATTGCTCCATCTAGTAATTAATCAATTAATTATTTGCTCAATCAAGTGTTAATTAATCAAACCCTTATTAATTAACCTACCAATTAATCCAACAATAATAATTAATCTAATAATAGTAATCAAATGATCGACTACTATCTTAAATAAATCAACTGCCATTTGATTAATTAAACAAACCTTAATTAATTGGATAATTAATTAATTAATAATCTAATTAATCACTGATTAATTATCTAAACTAATTAATCAACAATATGACGTTAATGAGTAATTGTTAAAATAATTAATTAATCATCTAATTATTAAACTGATTAATAATCTTATTGATCAGATTAATAACTCAGTTAACCCTTACGTATCAGATTAATCTCCTTAATAGTTTCGATTAGTATAATGAGTTACGGATTGCGGTTTACGGGTGCTAGAGAAGTGATATTATTAGGTATAATGATGGGAGAAGAAAATCTTAATAAAAGTGATTGCGGTTTACAGGTGCTAGAGAAGTGATATTATTAGGTATGATGATGGGAGAAGAAAATCTTAATAAAAGTGATAGCAGGCTAGGGTCGTACCTAAGATTTTGATGGCCTTCAATAAAAAGAGCCCCTTACACCATTTTACTACTATATTAACCTAAAAAATCATCTACACTTCAAAATATAATCCTCCTTTAAATATATGATCAATATTTTTTAGCTAGATTATAAAATGTACAATAAAATAAAGAGTTAAATAACATGAATATTTCAAAATATAATAACAAAATAAATATTTATGGTAATCATTGAATACAATTCGTCTTCTTCCATTTTAGCTATAAAAGTATAATGCATATTGTTGTCGTGTTTTAATAAGCCTGCAACATGTAAAGTAAAATATGAAGTTAAAAAACATTTAATATTTCAAATATATAATCAAATAAAAATATAAATATTATCAATAATCATTTGAATACAACACCGTCTTGTTGTTTTAATTAGTTGCAAAAATATCAATTAAGCTTGTATAATCAAGATGTTCAACTATTTTCTTTTCAATAGACAACATCGCCAATCCATTTAATCTTTCTTGTGACATGATTAATTGAATATATGTTTTAATCAACTTCAACTTGAAAAAGCTTCTTTCTGCAGATGTCACTGTAACTAATATGGTCAATAAAATTATGTATGTAACATGAGTATTTGGATAACAATCATCCATATTTTTCAGATAATTCAAAACATCTATTGCTCTTTTTGCTTCCACCGGTAAAAACTGTTTCAAAATTGATAACTCCATATACAAATCATCTCTATCAATATCTGACTTGTCATTATATCTCAATGTTTCTTCAAGATTTTTACAAGATTTTATTAGATTATCATCATTAGCAAACTTTAATCTCTCTAGTTTGAACAAAAACTCAAATGTTTCATCGTACATTTTAAATTGTATGAATCGAGTTTTTAGTGAAGAAATAGCTTGATCCATTAAGAAAATAAAATAATTAACTTTAAAAGATTCTTCAGCTAATTGCATCACATCTTCACTACTACTTTCACCAAATTATTTCTTTTTTCGGATAATACATTTTTCTTTGAATGTAGCTTCAATCTCCATCTCTTCTGCCATTTGCTTCACTTCTATCATGGCCTTATCAAATCCAAACTCTCGATACTCCTCAAAAGTAAGAATAAGTCCTTTTAATTGTTTAATTGCAATATCAATATCGATATTTTCACCTTGAAGAAATTTACTCACAGGATTAATCGCATGCAACAACTTGTGCCAAATTACCATGCCAAGTAAGAATTCAAAATTTTCAAGTTCATATGTTGCCAATGATTCAGCTTCACTCTTTGTTTTTGGATCTTTACTTGTTTGCGCCAAATCAAGTAAAACATCTCTAATTTTTTATGTTTGTTCTTTTATAGCTTTCTCGCTTTCAACATAACTTCTCCAATGAGTTTGTGACAATGACTTAATTGTCAAGCCTTCTACGTGATCTTTAAAAACTTTACAACGCTTTTAATTGTTTAATTGCAATATCAATATCGATATTTTCACCTTGAAGAAATTTACTCACAGGATTAATCGCATGCAACAACTTGTGCCAAATTACCATGCCAAGCAAGAATTCAAAATTTTCAAATTCATATGTTGCCAATGATTCACCTTCACTCTTTGTTTTTGGATCTTTACTTGTTTGCGCCAAATCAAGTAAAGCATCTCTAATTTTTTATGTTTGTTCTTTTATAGCTTCCTCGCTTTCAACATAACTTTTCCAATGAGTTTGTGACAATGGCTTAATTGTCAAGCCTTCTACGTGATCTTTAAAAACTTTCCAACGCTTTGTAGAAGAGGAAAACATTGTATAAATACGTTGCATCACTCCAAACATAGACATAGCTTTAGAATAACAATTAGCCATATCACATAATGTCAAATTCAGACTATGACATCCACAAGGTGTGTAAAAGGCTCAATGATTTATTTCAAGTAATCTTTTTTGAACCCCATTATATTTTCCTTTCATATTGGATCCATTGGCACACCCCGGTCCTCTTATATCATCAATATTAAACTTGAGATTATTCAACACATTTTTTTAGTTCAGTAAAAAGTCCAAATCCAGAAGTGTCATCCACTTTTAAAAATGCTACCCAGTATTCTTCAACCATAACAGAATTTGTTGAATTATTCGCACAACGTATTACAAGAGACGTTTATTCCTCATGACTTATGTCTGGAGTGCAATCTAGTATAACTGAATAATATTTTGGTTCTTTGATTTTTCTAAGAATTGCAGTTTTTACTTCATTTGCCAACATCTAAATCAGTTCATTTTGAATTTTAGACCAAGTATGTATAATGTGTCTCATGTGCTTGAATACGCTATATGTGCTCTTGCATTATTGGATCGAACTCAGCAATCATTTCAATCATTTGCAAAAAAATTATCATTATTTTCAACATAAAGCTTTTCATAATTTCCTCGATTTCCTAGATTATTTTTTGCAAGTCTATAGGCAACAACAATTAACCTCTTTAATACTAATCTCCAATGCTCTTTTCTTTATTAATTTCTATCTGAATGTTTTCATCAACCGTCTTCTTTTTTTTTCAATCTTTTCTCCAATTCATTCATGTTGTCATACAACCAATATGTTCCTTACTTCCTTCATGCATTGTAAGACATCGAGTCAAATTATGCCAATCCTTGTAGCCTTCAGTAGCTAATTGACTAATTATATTCTTGTTGTTGTGATTTATGAACAATTTACAACAAATGCAAAATATTCTATCCAAGGAAGATGAATAAACTAACCATTTTCTATTCTTTCTCCATTTTGCAATATTTGTTTATAATGCAATGCATCAAAATATCTACCAGCTTTATCTATAGGAAACAAAATGCCATCAATTCTAGTTGGACCCTTTTCCACTAAAAAATCTCTTAAATTTTGATCAATTTTTTCTCATTTTCCAGGATCATCAATATTCATATGTGAAATAATCTCTCGAAACTAGCCATGAATAGCAAACGACTCTAGTTGCACTCATAACTAGTCATGAAAATTTTATGCTGCTATAATTCAAGTGTAGCACAAGGGATCCTATTCATTGCTTGTTTTTTACCAGGGAGGTTAATTCAATTAATCCCCCTTTACAATGACAAATGAGCATAAAATGACATCAAAATTGTAGATTGGAGCCAAAGAGCTAAGCTCAAACAGATGAACAAGAAGAAAACAACTACTTACATCTAAAATAGTCATCTTAGTATATCTCCTGCTTCAGTGAGTTCACAATTAAATTTTATGAGTCAACATTCTTGTACTTAGGGCCAAACCAATCTAAAGGAATTATTTTGGGCACAAACAATTGATTAATTGTTGCTAGAAAATTTATCAATTTGCCTTTATTTTTGGTATATTTAGTATTTAATGCAATGAGCATTAATGATCAGTCATGCAAAACCCAATTAAATTGTTAGATGTGGATTTACTTATTAGATCTCTCATGCTTTTCCTATGAAGGAGGTGCAAAATCCTTTTTTCTAGCTCGCTTATAGATGCAAGAAGCTAACTAATTTAATGATACAAACTAATTGAATCAAATTGGATGGAGTTAATAGGAATTAAGGAGCAGAGTAGAGCGGTAGAAGAGAACAAGAAAAATCAACTTTGCTTTTGTCTCCCTCTCACCTTTTTCCTTGCTTTTGTAACTACACAAAACACAATAATTCAAAAGCAAGAGCACTAAATCAGAAATAAAAACTACACAGATCAAATAGAAACTTACAAAAATGGAAGATTAATCGAAGAGGTTGGCAGGTTGCTATCGCCGACCGTGTAGAAAACTAGAAACGACCACCCTTGAAGAGGAGAGTTCACGACGAAATTAGGGCAAGGATTGACACTTCGCGATGGCAAAATTAGGAAAGGATCGGCATAGCAGCACTTCGCTACGACAAAATTAGGGCGAGGATCGGGTGATTAGCACAGCGGCACTTCACGACGACGAATTTAGGGCGAGGATCAGGCGATCGGCAGAGGGGCACTTCTCAAATCGCGATGGTAAAAAATTAGGGAGAAAAATCAATGATGCAAGTTTCAGTAAAATTAAAATATACATATTAAATTACATGACACACTAATAATATTTGGGCTCCTCTTGGAACTAGGCCTGAGCCAAATGCCTCCTAGCCTCACCTCCGGTCCGGCCCGAGTGATAGTGGAGAAGATATAGCAAACGCTGCTCAATATGACAAAAGTGATGGTTGAGAGAAATAATAACGGTTAAGATACATGTGCAAATTTGATCGCTTTTATTAATGATCTCCCAAGTTATATAGTTGATCGTGAGAAAACAAAAATATTGAAAGAATTTGATTTATTAAAAGTTATTTGAGCGGATAATTTTTATAATTAATTGAGTTTTTTTTTCTAAACAAAGTTGTTTAGATTTTTTTGAAAAGTCCGTTAAGTTTTTTTTTTAAAAAAAAATTAAAAATTTATGTTATTTTATGAAGAATAAGTCGTGTCCTCGAATTATAAAAAGGGATTAGGCTCTCTGCTATTCTTCACGTTTTGAATTAATACAATTTGCAATTTTTGAGCTGCATCATGTCGACGCCGAACGAAATGTCTCCGCTGAACAGAGACCTTATTTTTTTGATACTGCAATTACTAGACGAAGAGAAATTCAAACACACTCTTCACAAGTACGTTCGTGTTGTCCTTTAGAAACATGTACATCATCTGGAGTTCTTAACTTCTTTTGATCTTTTGATTAAATAATGTCTGGTTGTCTCGTAGGCTGGAGCAGGAGTCCGGCTTCTATTTCAACATGAAGCACTTCGAGGATCTTGTTCAGGCAGGGGAATGGGATGAAGTTGACAAATATCTAGGCGGTTTCACTACAGTCGAAGACAATAGGCATTCCATGAAAATCTTCTTCGAAATCAGGAAACAGAAGTACCTCGAAGCGCTTGATAGGTAAAGTTCAGTCGTCGTTGCCTCATCTTTGTTGGTGATGTTCGGATTTAGCTGCAACTTTTTAGCGCATTTTTTGCATTCTGTCTTCAGACATGACAGGACAAAAGCTGTTGATATTCTCATGAAGGATCTGAAAGTTTTTGAAGCTTACAACCAGGAACTTTTCCAAGAGCTCACCATGCTGCTTTCTCTGGAAAATTTCAGGTTACATATTATTGAATCTAGAGATGGATAGATAGCTTATGTGATTTTACATATAACTTTTCAAAAATCTATACAGGCAAAATGAACAACTTTCTCAGCATGGCGATACAAAGTCAGCGCGAACTACAATGCTTATGGAAGTCAAGGAACTTATCAAAGCTAATCCTTTGATTCGCGACAAGTTAACATTCCCAACTTTTAACGATTCTCGCTTGCGAGCACTAATCAACCAAAGGTGCAAAATTACTTTCTCCTTATTCTATGAAATGCAATTGTAATAGTACTAGTATTGCCTATTGACTTTGCGCATCGTTTAGTCTCAATTGGCAGCACCACCTTTGCAAAAATCCACATCCCAACCCTGAAATTAAAACACTGTTTACTGATCATTCATGTGCTGCCCCTACAAATGAACCACGGGCACCTCCTCCTGCCAATGCTCAACTTGTTGGGATTGATCATCAGATTACAAATTCTGAACGTCCAATGAAAAAAATAAAAACTAGCCAAGTAGCTGAGGTACAAAAGATATAATTCTCCTTTATCCGTATAGTTGAATGCATTTTTTTCTTGGAATATAATCTATAGTTTTATCATTTAGGTCTATGACATTCCCAAGACAGTGGTACGAACTCTTAATCAAGGTTCCAATGTGATGAGCTTGGATTTTCACCCTATCCATACTACAATTCTTCTAGGTAGCCTCATCTTCCGTTCTTTTGTAAGCATTTTTGTTATTTAGCCTCTTGACCTTCTCATTTGATGCTCTTCTTTCAGTTGGAACAAATGTTGGTGACATTGGGGTCTGGGAAGTTGGATCCGGAGAAAGGTTAACACATAAGAAATTCAAAGTGTGGGATATCACAACATGTTCTTTGCCTTTTCAGGTATTCATCAAGCTGAAAAACCCAGACCTGGATTATACCTTTTTATCAGACTAAGAACATGAACATGTGTTTTTCCTACTTGCAGGCATCACTCACTAATGATGCTACTGTATCTGTCAACAGATGCTTGTGGAGTCCTGAAGGTTCTATTCTTGGTATGCCGAAGCAAAAAAACAAAGTTGGATTATTTTGATCAAGTTCATTAATCTAAAATTCTTGTTGTTCTTCTGTGAAACTTATAGGTGTTGCATTTTCAAAGCATCTAGTGCAGATCTATGCTTTTAATCTAAATGAAGAATTACGACAACATTTGGAGGTCAGTTAATAGTTATGGTGTTTGGCAACCATATATATGATGATGCTGATAGCATCTTGTTCTGCAGATTGATGCTCATATAGGCAGTGTTAATGACATTGCCTTTTCCTATCCCAAGAAGACTCTCTTGATCATCACTTGCGGCGATGACAAGGCAATTAAAGTGAGTAAAACCATGTGATTATCAGTCAGAAGACTGTACAAGAAGAATTGTGTGTTCTTAACAGCTTCTGTTGCATGATGAATAGGTGTGGGATGCTTCAACTGGACAGAAACAGTATACATTTGAAGGTCATGAAGCCCCTGTTTATTCTGTTTGTCCTCACTTCAACGGGTCTATCCATGTATGTATTTGCTCTGTTACATACTGTTTCTATTCAATTTGGTTTATTTCTAGTGTTTCATTATTTCTATCTGTGAAGTTTTTCTTCTCAACTTCAACTGATGGTAAAATCAAAGCATGGAGCTATGATGGTTTGAGATCTAGAGTTGCTTATGAAGCTCCTGGCCACTGGTGCACAACAATGACATATAGTGCAGATGGAACAAGGCTTTTTTCATGTGGAACAAGTAAAGATGGGGATTCACATTTAGTTGAGTGGAATGAGACTGGAACTATTAAGCAGACATACAATGGCTTTAGAAAACACTCATTGGGAGTTGTTCAGTTCGACACAACTCGGAACCGCTTCTTGGTTGTAGGGGATGAATTCCAGATTAAGTTTTGGGATATGGATAACACTGATATACTGACTATTACTGATGCAAATGGAGGACTTCCTGTTAGTAGCTTAATCTACGTTAGCTTTTCTTATATGTTTCTTGCAATTCAAATTTTGAGTTTGTATGCAACTCTTATGTCTCCATGCCAGGCATTTCCTCAACTGAGATTCCAGAAAGATGGTTCATTACTTGCTGTTACGACTAGTGATAATGGAATTAAAATCCTGGCAAATGCTGATGGACAACGGGTTTTAAGGATGCTTGAGGTTTCACATAGTGTTTCTAAACAATCTAATTCCAATGTGAAGGTAATATTCAGCAACTAGTCAAAGTGAATATTGTGTTTACAAAATTTTATATGACATGAGCAAAATCTGCAGGCTGTTGTGGATAGTACTAGAGCTGCTGATGTCAAGCCAAGGATTCCTGAAGAAACTCAAAGAATCAGAAGCTGGAAGCTAACTGAGATTGTGAATGTTGGGCATCTTAAAACTTTGCGGTTGCCCGATTCAACATCAGCAGTGAGCAAGGTTGTGAGATTGATATACACCAATTCTGGATGCAGTTTATTAGCACTTGGTTCCAATGCAGTGCATAAGCTCTGGCAGTGGCCGTGCGATGAACGAAATCCATCGGGCAAGGTCAGAAAGAAACAGTCGTAAGAAATTATCTATTTGCTATAAGCCTAGTGCTGATTGTTTGCTTTGCTTGTTCAGTCAACTGCATCTGTTGCTCCTCAGCTCCGTCAGCCACCAAATGGTATTCTTATGACCAATGAAAGGAGTGATAACAATCCAGAAGAAGCAACTGCTTGTATTGCTTTATCTAAGAATGACTCTTATGCAACGTCTGCATCAGGTGGAAAAGTTTCTCTGTTAAATATGAGGACTTTTAAGGTGCGTAGCCATGAATTGATTTTACTCTTGCTACCAAAAATGGAGAAACCAAACTGACTAAATCGAAACATATCTTGCAGGTTATAACCACTTTTATGCCAACCCCACCGGCAGCCACGTCTTTAGCATTTCATCCTGAAGATAATAACATGATTGCTGCTGGAATGGAAGATTCTAGTATTTTGATCTATAATATTCCGATTGATGAGGTTCATAATCTCGTCCTTTCTATTAGTCAAATTATCTGGATTTTTGATGCCTTCTGCAGTTTGTATTGCTTTTGAAATTCAATAGGTAACTTTCTCTTTTGCATTACTATGAAATCATTGTCTATAATGTCACTTTCTTGTAGGTGAAAATCAAACTCAAGGGCCACCAAAAAAAGATAACCGGTCTTGCATTTTCCCCTTCACTAAATGTTCTCGTGTCTGCTGCAGCTGATGCTCAGGTGTGCAGATAAAAAATAATTCATCGTCGACCATATCTCCACTTGCGTTCCGAGTCATATTTTAAAGTTGTATCTGCTAACATCTTCGCTTCTAATGTATATTCTAACCCCTTTACTTGGTGGTCATATGCAGCTTTGTGTTTGGAGCATAGATAGTTGGGAGAAGAAAAACTCCCGCTTTATCCAGGCGTCTGCTGGATGTACATCTCCATTAGTTGGGGACATCCAAATTCAATTTCACAGTAATCAGACACATCTGTTGGTTGTTCACGAAAGGCAAATAGCTATCTATAACAGTAAACTCGATTCTTTGTGTTGGGTTAGTTCTAAACTCTATTAGGAAGTACTATTTATCAATTATCTTTTATATGTTTGAAATCTGAGTTCCCTAGTTGTACTTCACTGTAGTAAATCAGTGTGGTTATTTGCGACTAGGCATCTTTTCACCTTGCATGCTTTATCATGTTTTTTCTTTCTAATAATTTTGATCCAACGATGCAGTGGTCTCCTAAGGATACACTCTCAGCATCAGTTTCAAGTGCAACATTTTCTTGTGATAGTTTGTTGGTGTATGCTGCATTTGTTGATGGTGCTGTTGGAATTTTTGAAGCAGACAGCTTGAGGCTCCATTGCCAGATAGCGCCCTCTGCCTATATATCTAGGTATAGCTCTCTCTCTTTGCTTTTTTTTTTAAAAGTAAATTAATTTCTCTGTAATTTGTAATTTGAGAGATATATGGTGGTCATGAAAAATTACAGCATGATAAATGTCTTTTCTTGAATTTTAGTGGATCTGCCTATCCGATTGTGATTGCTGCCCACCCATCGGAACCCAATCAAATAGCCCTGGGGATGAGCAACGGTGCAATTCATGTGGTTGAGCCACTGGACGGCGACTCAAGATGAAGACCTGCAGCGCCTTCCCAGAACAATGGGACCTCCACCAACCACCCCTTCGGCACCGGCTCTAAATAGTAGCTAGGCACGACATCACAGCCACTTCTTCAGCGTGCAAGTTTTGAATGATTCTTGGAAGATTGATCAAAACTTTAGAAGCAGATTACCTTCTTTTTGTTTCTACTAACCTATTGTTCTTTGTAAATCTCATTGTGTACTTAGTGCTTTCGAAATTTCGAAAAGGATTAGGAAGGTGATTGTTTATATAAAAAAATATATGCAAACTTGTGGTAGTTTGTAAATACGGGTGATAAAAAATCAGTTAAATCAAATTAACAGATCAAATTTGGAAGATGGTTCCATTAATTTGGAAATTAAAGAGGAAAAGAGTTTAATAGATGTATGTTAAAATACTTGGCATTTTAAAATTGATGAGACAATGTACTTTGTACAAGTCTTTTGTGACATGTAAGAGGGGGTGAATTGTCTTGTACAATAAAATAAATCAATATTTTTCTCAAACAATCATGCTTAATACAAGTATACACTTAATTAAACAGAATAATAGAATCCAAAAAAGTACGAAACAAGCAAGGTTTTTATTTTGTTGGCAATTAGGGGATTTCTACTTTAAGAAAAGTAGGCTCAGTAAGAAAATCTTCTTTTTGAACAAAATATTGGAGCCGGAGAAGCCCCGTATATAAAAATGAAACTCGAAAGTAAAGAATTGAATAGAACTTGAAGTACAGAGTATGTTGTTCAAAAAGGAGAAGACCATGATTCTATTTATAGTCCACTGGTCGAAAGCGACCATTTGTTGATGTGGCATGGTTCGGGCACCCGGATCATCTCCGAGCGCCCCCAGTGTAACAAATCTTATCTCCTCACAAATGACTACACAACAAGTAAAAGATAATATTTTATCTAGTCTGGGCATTTGGAACACTTCCGGGCGCCCAGACCGCCTTCGAATAGGGGCTTCTCGGCGAGGTGCCCCTGCACGAACCAAAGTGGTCCGGGCGCCCGGACTCCAGTCAACTCAATGTTGACTTTCGGTCCAGGAAGTCCGCTCCGGCTTCGCTCACTTGGGTGATTTCGGACATCTAGAATAGGGCTCACCCGAACCCATTTTCTGACCTTCTCGAGCAATCTTCCACTCCGATTTCTCGTCCTTCAGAAACGCTGGGTGCTTATCGTCCGTTAGCGTACTCTTCCGCAGCGCCTCGTCCCTCGGACACACCGAGCCCGTCGACTTTCTCCCGTGTCGTCCTTCTCGCTAATTGCGTCTTTCGCTCGACTTTTTGTGCTCCTAAGTTCCTTCACACTTAGACACAAAGCATCAAAAGACAACAAGATTTAACTTCACTTGGTTAATCACATCAAAACTATCAAAGGATACTTACAATCTCCTCCTTTTGGATATGAGTAACTAAATTAAGTTGGGATAAATTAAAAATAAATAATAGTGAAATAACAAGTACTTAACATGCAATTAATAACATTTAATGTTAGAAAAAAATTTACCCTCCTCCAAGACTTAAATCTCTAACTCTCTCCTTTTGATCACATTAAAAATAAAAGAAATGTTGAAAAATAATTTGGAAATAAATTTGAATTAATCTCTAATGGTAATAAAAATGACGAATATTAAAAAAAATAAACTTTAAAGTTTGAAAATCTAAACTTTTGCTATTTATATAGTAGTTATGGAGAAAATAATTTTAAATTTATTTTTCACTCTTCAAAAATTTTGAAAATTTTTATAATAGTTAAGCTGGTATATCTAAAACTCATAAAATTTGCAAGAAAAAAAATAAAATTAATTTAAGTAATAATAAATTTTTTCTACAGAAGGTTGTATTAAAATTTTTTTTGAGAATGTAATAGAGAAAGTATTTTTGCAAAAACAAATAAATTTTTAAAAATTGAATTTTTGAGAATTTTTTATATTAAAAATTAGCATTTGGATAAGTAATTCATAGAAAATTCAATAACTGTTAAAAAAGTTTAAAAATATTTTTTAGACAGAGAACATGATAAATTTTCATAAAAAAATAAAATTTGAAAAATAACACGGTGAAATATTTTTAAATTAAAAAATAAATTTTTTGTTAAAAAATTTCATAAAAATTAATTAATGGTAAAAAAAATTAAAATTTTTTATACTGATAAGTAATGAAACCCTCTTTCTTGAAAAAATTAATATCAAATTAATTTCGAAGAGAAATAATATAAAAAAATGTTAGACAATTTTAAGCACAAATTATGAATTCAAATTTAAAATAAAGCATATATAATGATTTTAAATTTAAACATGATTTTAGAACCAATACTTACTGGATTAATTAGAAATTTTTTTGAAATATATTTTGATGATAATTTTCTAATTTGACCCTTATGATATCTTAAATGTCAATTAAGCCCTTGATAATTTTTAATTTGTTGAACATGTGAGCATGTATAATTCTTCAAATTTTTTATTTCTACTTTCAACTTTTCATTTTCAATTTTTATCTTGTCGAAATCTTCTAATCGACAAGATGTTGCTAAGGTTATTTTTAATTCCTCATTTTCCTTTTTAAAATTTTCATTTTCAATTTCTAATTTATAAGAATTTTTCGACAACATTTTTAGAAATTTAAATAATTTATCAGGAAGTAAAGATCATACTTGACATACCTTATCGATCTCATTATCTGATGCTCCCCTGTAGTGTTGCTTTCTTCTAACATTGCTCTCTCTTCATCGATACTCTTGATGCTCATGTCAGATGAGCTTGCTTCTTCATCTTCTTTGTGACTTGCCATCAACGCAAGTCCGATGTAAGCTTCAATTTCTGGCTCTGACATTTCATCCCATGTCACTTTTAGGTTCTTGTGCTTCTTCAGGGTTAGTCTTTTGACCTTGTCCTTGTCCTTATCTTTGTTCTTCAGTTTTGGACATTTGTCTTTGAAGTGTCCTTCTTCATTACAGTGATAACATCTCACTCTCCTTTTTCTTCTTTTGACCTGCACTTGATTGAATTTATTAGTTTTAATTTTTTTTTTAAACTTCCTTACCATATATGTTGTTTCATCATCATCGAGGGAAGTTTCAAATTCTAGTTAACCATTTTTGCCTTTAAGGCTATATTATGTTTAGACTTCTTCTTTAGATCTGCACATCTAGTTTCATATGTTTCAAATGTAGAAAATAATTCCTCTAAATTATTTATCTCCAAGTCCCTAGAGATGTAATATGCATTTACTAGGGTTGACGATTCAGGTGTTCTAGGGAAAGCGTTAAGCGTATACCTTAGTAAATGTCGGTTGGTTACATTTTCTCCAAGATTTGTGAGTTCGGTTACTAGCTCCTTTAGCTTGGCGTGCAGTTGAGGAACTGTTTCTGCTTCCTTTAGTCGCAGATTTGTCAGTTGGTTTCGAAGTATATCTCTCCTTACGAGCTTGTCTTCGAATGATCCTTTGTGAAGCTCTAAGAAATTTTCCCAGATGTCTTTTGCAGACTCGTAGACTTCGATTCGATTTACCTCTTGTGGTGGCAATGCATTTAGCAGATGGAATTCTACTTTTCTATTTTCCACAAATTCAGCTTGTTCCTTCTTCGTCTAGTGTTCTTCTTTCTTCAACTCACCGTTATTGTCAGTAGGTATTGTAAAACCATTTCTTTTAATTAAAAATATATCAAAATCGATTTTAAAATATGCCTCCATTTTTTTTCCAATGTGTAAAGTCTCCTTCTAACTTCGGCGGGTGGATACTTGTTCCGGCTATCGTCTTTGCTTCAGTTGGCGGTTAGTTCTTTTGAGGTGATCTTACTCCGATATGAATTGGAGGTCCCTTACGACCGACAAGAGGGGAGTAAATTACCTTGTATAATAAAACAAACCAATACCTTTCTCAAACAATCGGGCTTAACACAAGTAAACACTTAATTAAACAGAATAATAGAATCATAATAAGTAGGAGACAAGCAAGGTTTTTACTTGGTTGGCAATCAGATGATTGCTACTCTAAGGAAAGTAGGCTCAGTAAGAAAATCTCCTTCTTGAACAAAACATCAGAGGCGGAAAAGCCTCATACACAAAAATGAAGCTCGAAAGTGAAGAACTGAATAGAACTTGAAGTACAGAATATGTTGTTCAAAAAGGAGAAGATCAGGATTCTATTTATATGCCATTGGTCGAAAATTACCATTTGCTGACGTGGCACGGTCCAGGCGCCCGAATCCTCTCCGAGTACCCCCAGCATGACAAATCTTTTCTCGTTGCAAATGGATACGCAATGGGCAAAATATAATATTTTATTTGGTTCGGGCACTTGGAACAACTCCGAATGCTTGGACCACCTTCGAACAAGGGCCTCTCGACGAGGTGCCCCGCTTGGACTAAAGTGGTCCAGGCGCTCGGACTCCAGTCAACTCAGTGTTGACTTTCTGTCCGAGACGTTCGCTCCGGCTTCACTCGCTTGGGTGATTTCGATCATCCGGAATAGGGCTCACCCGAACTCATTTTTTGGCCTTCTTGAGCAACCTTTCACTCAGGCTTTTCATCCCTCAGAAAAGCTGTGTGATATAGTGCATAAAGGAGGGGCCCGATAAGGCTAGGAAGTCAATAGTTAAGAGGACGTGACAGCCAATAGTCAAGAGGATGTGACAGTCAACAGTCAAGCAAGGAAAGACAGAAGTTAAACCGCCTCGCCTCATCAGCCACATAATTCTTGGTTAGTTATAGGCTGGGTGGGTCCCTAGATTCACATAATTCCTGGTCGGTCACAGGCAGGGTAGATCCCCAGATCCGAGACGTAAGACGAAGCTTATGTAAGATGAAGCTTGGTCTAGTTCCTGGCCTGCCCTTTGTTGATCAGATCTCCCCATCTCGGGCTTTATAGATAGTCCTAGTACTTTTACTAAGACAGCTCTCGACCAGCTCTTCAACAATCAAATCATGAAGAATAAGTCTCTCATCGCCATCTCAAATAAAACCCGGCCAGTTCACCACAACTCATTCTCCTCATCAAGGCTCAATCTTGGTGGTACATCTGAGCAGTCATCCCGAGCTGCCTGTAATTGAACCCGGGTAGGACGGAAAGTAGTAAACGATAATAATGTCAGGGAATCGTAACCTCCTGTCAGAGAATAACTGTCATACCCCAGGGACTATTCTAGTGATATGTCACTCCCTGAGAGGGGAACCTTCCTTCCACTAATAGGAGGCCGCTGTACACCCTCTCTCACCCGACAAACACTGGCACTCGACATTCTCTGACAATGGTCTGGCTCAACGGTACGCTGAAGTCATATAAAAAGGGAGGTCCTCTTTCTTGGCTAGGTACGCACATATCTGCACTCATCTTCAGTAGTTTTTTTTCCATCGTACACTGCTTTTCCAGGGGAAAAGGACCTGATTTAAGCGTCGGAGGGCCTGCGTCGGGGACTTTTTCCTTGATTTATGGTCTCTAACGTTCTGGGTGCTTGTTTGAGTGTGTGCAGAGTCTAGGTACCCCTAGTTCTCCTATCACAGACTTTGGGGGGTTCCACGTGTGGGTTCACCTTTCTAACGTGCATACACAGGGTATGTTAAAGTTGCCTCTTCGTCAACACCAATGCCATCTCCGTCGACCTTCATCTCAAATTCTGGACAGGATTAATTTGGCTCTGTCTGTGGGAATCTTCTCCACTTGTTTTGGAATATGATGATGGAGGATACCAGTAAGATCAACATAATCATGACAGTCGGAGAGTACGAGGTGTTCAAGGAAGCTAAGAGGCGAGCGATTTCCGAGAGGCATATCGCCACTTCACAGCCACATAGGATACATGAGGCTTCAAAGGACTAGGCCCATGCTTCAGACAGGGGGTTTAAGAGGAAGTGGCCCGAGGATTTCCCTCGAGCTTTCTATCGCGACCCTGGCTTGAATTACTACAACAAGAAAGAGCAGCACCAGACCTCCATGGCCGAAAGTTCCCCACCCAAAGACTCAAAAAAGGGGAAGGTCATAGTCATCCAGGAGGAGCTGAAGGAGTTGCCCAAAGAATTGCAAGTACCTTTCTCTTTAAGGGTGATTGAGGAGAAGCTACCGAAGAGGTATATGTTGGTTGCTATCCGAAATATCGTACTGGTTCTCCTGTATAAAATTTTGTACAAGTTCTGAACCATTCATAACAACTTATTGTGTTATTTAGAAATTAAATTTGGAATCACAAACAGAACTTAACATTATTGATTCCAAATTCAACTTATCTATTCCTAGTGTTTTAGACTTGGATCGCAAACGATGCTTAACATTATTGATTCAAATCCACCCATGTTACAAATTTAATTAAATATTAATTTCAGATATCAGCTTCCAGGTTAAACATGGCGAGGCACTAGGTCTTCTTGGATATGAGAGCAACCACCACTTCCTAGACAAAGTCTTTCAACGAAATTCAATATTTAATTTCCTTATAGTAACCCTAGGTTTAACCAAAAAGAACGATCGAATCACAAATTTGAAAAACAAAAGAAACACAAAATTGAAAACATAAATTCGATAACCTAGATTCATTAGCC
Organism: Zingiber officinale; assembly: GCF_018446385.1. Classification (NCBI taxonomy): domain Eukaryota; kingdom Viridiplantae; phylum Streptophyta; class Magnoliopsida; order Zingiberales; family Zingiberaceae; genus Zingiber; species Zingiber officinale. The sequence goes on from NC_055990.1 coordinate 29,361,163, forward strand.
TCTTGTGTTTGGTATTTCAAGATCTAAATAAAAGGATGAACTAGTTATGATGCAGAAACTAATAACTAGTTATACCTTTTTTAGCTTATAGACCTCACGATCTTCTGTCATATTCCTCTTCTTATCTCGGACGTCGTGTGGGCGACGATCTACCAAGATGAGAATCCACCCAAGCTTCCTACTTCTCCAAGCAAGTTTCAGCCACCACAAAATCTCCAAGGAAAGATGAGGTTCGACCACTATCACCAAGCTCCAAGGGAGGTTAGAAACAAAGCCTTCTTTCTCTCCTTCTCCAAGCAAGATCCGGCCACCATAAGAACTCCAAGAGAAGATGAGGTTCGGCCACAAGAAGAAGAGAGGGGACGGAAGAGGGCCGACCACACCAAGGAAAAGAGGAACCAAAGAAGATATGTTATTATGAGGTGAGGCACCTCTACCCTCTCTTTTATATTCCTTGGTCTTGGCAAATAAGGAAAGTTTTAATAAAAACTTTCTTATTATCTTTGCCATTGAAAGAAAATTTAATTAATTAAAAAAATTTCCTTTTCTCAATCAATGTGGTCGGCCACCTCTAATCCTCCAACCAAGGAAAGTTTTAAACACAAAATTAAAACTTCCTAATTTGTTTTCGGAAATTTTTAAAATAAAAATTTCTCTTTAAAAATTCCCTTTATGGTTGATTATAAAAAGAAACTTTTATAAATTAAAATCTCTCTATTAAAACATGTGGATGATTTACAAAAAGAAAATTTTTCTCTAAAATTAAAATCTTCTTTTTAATCTACAAATAAGGAAAGATATCAAATCTTTTCTCTTAATCTTTTGTAGAAACTATAAAAGGAAAGATTTAAATTTTAAAACTCTCTTTTAAAATCATGAGGATGGTTACAAAAAAAGAAAGTTTTGTCAAAAATTAAAATCTTTCTTTTAACTACAAATAAGGAAAGATATCAAACCTTTCTCTTAATCTTTTGTAGAAAGTTATAAAAGGAAAGATTTAAATTTTAAACTCTCTTTTAAAATCATGACTTCCACATAAGAAAGATTCTAAAAAAATAAAATCCTTTTAATTTATTGTGGTCGGCCACACCAAGCTTGGGTTCAAGCTTGGGTCAGACACCTTTCACCTTGGTTTGGTCGGCCCTAGCTTGGGCTCCAAGCTAGGCTTGGTCGGTTACCTTAAGGTGGGTAAAAAAGGTGGGTATGGGTGGGTATAACACTTTATAAATAAGAGGCTATGACAAAGATTGAGAGGAGGAATTGGTTTTAGTCTCCCGATGAACTTGAGCTTCCCGTGTTCGCCCCGAACACACAACTCGAGTTCATCAATAATAACTCATACCACTAAAGAGTTATTATTGAACTACCACACCAATCCCATATTACTATATGAGCTCCTTCTTATCATGAGTGTGTTAATCTTCCTGTGTTTAAGATATTGAATGCCCACTAATCAAATGAGTTACTAACAACTCACTTAATTAATATCTAGCTCAAGAGTAGTACCACTCAACCTCATTGTCATGTCGGACTAAGTCCACCTGCAGGGTTTACATGACAATCCTTATGAGCTCCTCTTGGGGACATTATCAACCTAGATTACTAGGACATTGTTTTCTTCTATAATCAACAACAGACACTATAAATAATATCATTTTTCAACTTATCAGACCTCTTGATTTATCGAACTAAATTTCACCCATTGATAAGTCAAAGAAATAAATATTAGATATATATGCTTGTTATTATATCAGGATTAAGAGCACACAATTCCATAATAATAAAGGTCTTGTTCTTTTATTTAGTCAGTATAAAAAGAACATACCTTAAATGGTCCTGCTCAATACACTTATAGTGTACTAGTGTAATTTATCAGTCAAGATAAACTAATACCTAATTACACTACGACTATTCCAATGGTTTGTTCCTTTCCATCTCAGTCGTGAGCTACTGTTTATAATTTATAAGGAATTGATAACATGATCTTTTGTATGTGACTCCACACACCATGTTATCTACAATATAAATTAATTGAACAACTACACTTAGCATATAAATGTAGACATTTGACCAATGTGATTTTTTTATTTTAAAATAAAACGTTTACAAAAAGCTAGGCTTTTAGTATACACTCTAACAGTATAAGCCCCCTGCTATTGAAGAATATAACGGTAGTAAGGACCCAGAAGATCACCTTCGTAAATTTTGGAATGCTGCGTTGTTGCACCAATATAGCGACATCATTAAGTGTCGTGTGTTTTAAAACACTCTATCAGGCTCGACGCAAAAGTGGTTCAATGGATTGCCTATTAGATCCATCACCTACTTTCAGGATTTCAAGAATTCTTTCCTACACCACTTCGCCAGTAGCAAAAAATATCAGAAGATTAACCATTGCCTATTCGCTCTCAAGTAGGGATCTGTAGAGCCCCTAAGGGCCCACATAAAACGCTTCAACCAGCTAGCCTAGAACGCCCCTTCCGCTACCTTTGATATCTTAATGCGCACCTTCTCCCACAGTCTGGTAGAAGGGGAGTTTTTCTGAGCCCTCATTCGAGAACCTGTGAAGAATTTTAATGAGATGCTTGGGAAAGCAGCAAGCTACATTAATGTAGAGGAAGCTCAGACAGCTCGGAGGAAAGCAGACAAAACGCTTGCTCCTATCAACAAGACAGAGAGAAGGCCGCCCCAACCTCCCGCTCGACCCTTTCCCCACTCCAAGGACGTCTGACCAGGTTTTCTGCTCGGTCAAGAATCTAGGGCGGCACAATGAGTCGAAGCTATCCAAGCCCCTAAACCCGGCCAATGGGGACCCCGTTACTGTACCTACCACAAGTCCCACATCCATTACACAGGAGATTACGCCAAGTTCGCCCAAGATTCTTGACGAGTAGCCGAACTTGGCCTGCCTCCACCCAAGATTGTTCCCAAAATCCAGAGGATACTAGACAATCAACCTATAGTTGGAGGATAATCAAGCAAGCCCTTGCCCGAGAGTGGAGGTCAGGGAAGTCAGTAGGCAGGTTGGGGCAAGTGTTAGAATTTGAGAGATGTCTTAAGGCAATCACCTTATGATTTTTTCTATTTATTTGATAAGTATAGATTCACTATTTGAGTGCATATTATATAGTTGATTATATTAAACTCATTTACTGAATGTCTATAATATAATTCATGGCATGAGAGAATTTATGATTGGATCGCAACTAGTGATTATTTCTACATGTGCAATTATGAATATATTGAAATTTCTCTAGTCATCGAATTGATATATTCAAACACTATCAATTCTATAAGACTAGCACGGATTATACTCCTTGGTTTGGCCAAGCAGCTGTTTTCTCACTGGTTGGAGACATTGGGATGTCGAGAGTTAAACGTGGATACTAGTTATGGTAACTAGTTCATTGGAGTGACTCACTGTAATACTTCATATGGTTCTCTACATATATATAGATATGTCTGTGAAGTTCTTACAATAGTACGTGTAACGACCCACCTTCTACTGACTAGGCTGTAAGGCCGATCGTTACGTAATGCTATGCTAAATTACTATTGCGGAAATCTGGATTGATTAAAATTTTCACTAAACTGATTACTGTAAAATCTGAACTTAATATTCTGGGTGTACCTAGGAGTTGTACACATGCTAGGGAAGATAATTTATGCCTCCCGGATGTCCTGCTAGCTGTAATCAGGCATTTCAATCAATCCATGGATCGATTGGGCTGTTGGATCGATCCCGTGATCGATCCAGCTTGATATTGGCACGGAAAAAGGCTCTGGATCGGTCGGCTGACCGATCCACAAGCTATCGTGCTTCTGTACGCGGCTGGATCGGTCTACCAACCGATCCAGGAGCACACTGATCGGTCGGTAGACCGATCCAGTGGCTTACTGATCGGTCGGCTGACCGATCAGTGAGCTTCGACGCTCTCTGTTCGCGCATGGGTCGGTCGGCTGACCGATCCACAACAGATGGCAACTCTCTGTTCGCGACTGGATCGGTCAGCTGACCGATCCAGCGACACAACCCAAACTTTGATCGGTCTGCAGACCGGTCTGGGTTCTGATCTCACCCTGAAACTCTGATTTCAGCACTCTAGCGTGCCAAAACCTCACACAACAATTCTAAAATCAATTAGAATATATTCTAGAAACTATTAACCAGCATTCTAACATAATTACTAACAAACTAAATAAATCTCCCATGGTTTAAACATTCTAAGGTCTAAAAATGCATGAAAGAAGAAATACTAAGAATTCAACTATTTAAGCTTGCTAAAACCCCTGAGAATCTTTTATTCCAGTTCCTGCCACACACACCATCTTTGCATTGAACTCCAGCTTCCTCTGCTAGTCCATTTTCCCTTTCCCTTTATCTGCAGTATAAGGAAAGTAGAATCTGTAAGCTTAAAGCTTAGTAAGAAACCAACTACCTCACTAAAACATGCAACGATGCAAACATGCTTTTAAAGAATGCTATTTGAAAACATGTACTGGCATGGCATACTATGGTTGCAAGCATAAACTGAAATAACTGAACATGTAAGTTGAAACATGGCATAGCAAGCTAATCACATAGAACAATAATAGAGAACTAAGCTAACTGAATCTAACCTGAAGCTGAAATCAAACTCAACTAACATAACTGATTTTATGAGTTTTGAAAGCTAATAGCATAGTAGATCAAAATAATAATCATGTGCTGTTGGGTCCGACAACTGTACTTACTGTGCGCGCATCCCTAACTAAACCCGGGTTTGCAAGTCCCGAATTTAGTAGGGTTTACTAGGTTATCTGAACCTAGGGACGACTGTGGGAGTCCAACCCAATGGATATCTAATCCGGTACAGTGCCAACTGAAAAGTAAAATACTGAATATAACTAAACTGTTCTAAATTGCTGTTCTAGGTTATCTGAACCTAGAGCTAGGTTGTCTGAACCCAGAGGCGACTGTGGGAGCTTACCCATTGGACCGTAGTCCCATATAAGCTAGAATAAACTGATTTACTGATTTAGATGCTTCTAATGCATTCAACTGAGCTGTTAAAATGCCTAATTTGCATTTTTACTTAACTAGCTATTTTATCGAACACTTAGTGTGCCCCAACTCTCCTCTCTATTAGGGAGACCACTTCTAGGCACCCGGCAACGTCTAGAAACCCCCACTGAAGAGGGATTACGTGTCTGGCCCATCTAGAAGTGCTCACCAAATCCCTAAACCTGCGAGGAGGATCAATTTCACGCTAAGCGTCGATGAAAATCTGCGTATAGCTAAACTAATGCGTAGAAAACCCAAACGGAGCTACTTATACTGCAGGTGAGGGGTTTCTTACCTCGTACGCTAATTTCCTTACAATTCTGTTCGCTAGAATTCCGGTGGAGACGACTTCTCGATGATCTTCTCGCGTCTAAGCGTTCCCTTCGCGAAGGAGAGCGTCCTCGTGCCCTTGGAACCCTTGGGACAGAACCCTTGCTTGTTCTTGTGGTTGGCGCCGAGAGGAAGAGAGGAGAAGGGAAGTCGGCGGTGAGGGTTTGAGGAGAGGAAAAATCACGATCCAAGATAACCCTTCACTTAATTATTTCCTATTTATATTAAGTGGTAATTACCGCCCAAATCTAATATAAATTTAATTGCCTCCCTTTCCTTTCAGCACGGTCATGTTGGGTTCAACTGGTTACTAGCATTATCCCTAAACCATAGATCTCGGGTTCAATCCCCGCTTAGGCCGTTTTCATTTTCTATTTATTTTTGCTACTTCTGCTACTCTAAAAATTCCTGAAAAAATATCTAAAAATTCCAAAAAAATCATAGAATATTTATAATATAATTTTGAGAATTTTTGGGCGTTAAAATCCCCCATACCTTATAAAAAGTTCATCCTCGAACTTAGAATAACTCTGGGTACTTCTGTCTCATGTTGGCTTCCTGCTGTGTGACTGTGGCAAATGACTTTGACTAATGGTACTTTCTTGTTCCGTAATTTCTTAACCGCTCGGTCTATTATCCGACGATCATAGCTGAGGTCTTCGCGGATCTGCACTGACTGGGGCTCAGGGTGGTATCTAGGGTATGCTTCTTCAAAGATAGAGACATGAAATACGTTGTGGACAGACATTTCCTCGGGTAGCTCTAGCTCATATGCTACCTTGCCCACTCTTCTCACGATAAGGTATGGTCCCACATATCCGGGACTTAGCTTGCCCTTTTCCCAAACCGCATTACTCCTTCATGGGAGCTACTCGAGGAACACCGAATCCCCAATCGAAAACTCTAAAGGTCTCGCCTGTATCAAGATAGCTTTTGCTCGCTGTCTCTATCCTCTCGCGGATCTGCTGTATAGTAGCTGTGGTATCTGCCACTAGATCCGTCTCAAGTTCTAGTTCTTTCTGCTCACCACTCTCATACCAAAGCAGATTGGAGATCTACACCTCCGCCCATAGAGAGCCTCGTAAGGTGCCATGCCGATAGTGGCTCGATACTGTTGTTGTATGCAAATTCCGCTAGACTCAGATATTTGCACCAACTTCCTTGAAATCTAGGCACATGCCCGAGCATATCCTCAGTACTGATTTACTCGCTCGTCCATCATGCTCGGATGGAAGGTCAGGCTAAACTTTAACTTCGTGCCCAAAGTCGTCTGTACACACTCCCAGAAGTGTGACGTGAACCTGCTGTCTCTGTCTGAAATAATGGTTCGTGGGACTCCATGTAATCTAACGATCTCCTTGAGATACAACTGAGCTAGCTGTTCCATGGAGTAGGATATCCTGATAGCTAAGAAGTGGGCTGATTTGGTCAATCTGTTGACTATTACCCAGATGGTATCAAAACCATTCGTGGTTCTGGGTAATCCCACTATGAAATCCATAGAAATGTCTTCCCACTTCCATTCTGGGATCTGAATAGGCTGTAAAACTCCTCCTGGTCTCTGATGTTCTGCCTTGATCCTCTGACAGGTCAGACAGGTGCTAACATATCTAGCGATGTCTCTTTTTATCCCAGGCCACAAAAAACATTTCTTCATGTCCTGGTACATTTTGGTGGAGCCAGGATGCATCGCATAGGGAGTCTTGTGAGTCTCATCTAAAATCTTTCTTCATAGTTCCTCCTGATCTGGAACGCATAATCTGTCGCCAAAGTACAACACCCCGCTAGCAGACACTCTGAATTCTCCACTTTCTGATTCTGCTAATCCTTGCTTGATTTTCTGAATTTCAGGATCTTGCTCCTGAGCTGTTTGGAGATCACCAAGCAAGGTAGACTCTAATGTCATAGTAGAGAGTTGTCCGACTATGAGTTCGAGACCGAAATCTGAGATCTCCTTCTGTAGGGGCGGTGACATGGCTGCTAGAGATAATAGGGTAGCGCTGGACTTTCTGCTGAGGGCGTCTGCTACCCTATTCGCTTTTCCTGGGTGGTAGAGGATATCTATGTCGTAGTCTTTGACCAGTTCTAGCCATCTGCGCTGTCTCATATTCAGATCCTTCTGAGTGAAGAAGTACTTCAGACTCTGATGATCTGTATACACTCTGCACTGAGCTCCATACAAGTAATGTCTCCAAATCTTGAGAGCGAACACCACTGCTGCAAGCTCAAGGTCATGAGTAGGATAGTTCTTCTCATAATCCTTAAGTTGTCTGGAGGCATAGGCAATCACCTTGCCATCTTGCATCAGCACTGCTCCTAGTCCCAACTTTGAGGCATCACTATATATGTCAAAGCTATCTGCATTTTCTGGTAGAGTCAGAACAGTCGTCAATCTCCTTTTCATGAAACTATTCTCATCCTCCGTCCTATCGAAATTTTCTGTTCTTTCCGTAAGAGTCGTGGGAGGCTATCCCGAGAAGTCCTTTACGAATTTCCTGTAGTAACCCGCTAATCCCAGAAAGCTTCGATCTCACGGGCGTTCTTGGGTCTTTTCCAGTTGCTCACAACTTCTATCTTACTGGGTCTACCATGATACCATCCTTTGAGATGACGTGACCCAGAAGGACACTGATCTAGCCAAAATTCACATTTGGTGAACTTGGCGTACTGCTGAAGGGTCTGCAATACTATTTTCGGTGCTCTGCGTGTTCTTCCCGAGTGAATAGATAAGAATGTCATCGATAAACACAATAACAAATTTATCTAGGTAATCCCGAATACCCTGCTCATGAGGTCCATGAAAGTAGTGGAGCATTTGTCACGCCTAAAGGGCATGACTACGAACTCATAATGCCCGTATCTAGTCCTGAATCGTCTTGGGTATGTCCCTTCTTTAACCTTCACCGATGATAACCTGATCCGAGGTCTATTTTAGAGAACACTGCTCCCTTTAGAAACAAGTCATCTATTCGAGAAGAGGATACCATTCTTGATTGTGACTTGGTTCAGTGCTGTAGTCTATACACAGTCGCATGCTTCCGTCTTCTTCTTCACGAATAATACAGTGCTCCCCATGGTGAGTGACTAGGGCGTATGAAGCCTTTGTCAAGCAACTCCTGCAATTGCTCATGAAGTTCCTTCATTCTGCTGGAGCCATGCGGTAAGGTGCTTTGGAGATAGGATTTGTACCGGAATGAGCTCTATCTCAAATTCGATCTCCCCGTCTGGTGCTAGGCCTGGTAACTCTTCAGGGAAGACTACTGGTAGTCACATACGACTCGGACCTCTGCTAGCTGTTGGTCCTTGTCGACTGGTACTGACCACGTGTGCTAAGAACCCCGTACATCCTAAATCCATCAACCTCTGTGCCATAGGTGAGAGAAACTTCTTGGCCTTTCTCCTTGGTTCCCCGATGTATTCAAATTGCACTGTCGCTTCGGGTTGGAATGAGCACTCTATGGAAGCACCGTATCCGATCGAAGTCCATTCCAAAGATGACATCGTAGTCAGTCAATCACTATCGGATCACAAAAGAGTTCTCTCTCTGCTATAATAACTACTGCTCCGAGCCAGTGCATAGATGCCATAATTTCTCCCGAAGGTAATGTCGTCGGAAACTGACTACTGAGTACCTCTGGAGGTATTGCTAACTTGTTTGCGAATGCCCGCTATATAAGAATGGGTTGCCCCGTATCGAATAAGACAGCTTGTTATTTGAAAAATACTAATCGACCTGTAACAACTGCCGAGGCATTTGCTACGTCCTCTCCGGTGAGTGAGTAGATCTCGCATTGGTCATAGCTGGAGGAGCTTATCTGCCCTGGCTGATGTGTGGATCATCTAAAGCGGCTGCATCCGATGTAATCGAGTGGCCTCCGCATCAATCGGGTGGGCGGAAGATCGGTCTTGTTTGGGCAGCTAGCCATGTGCCCTTCTTGTCCACATTCAAAGCATCCTCGTGTGCCCTTACGACAAACCTGGGATGGAATTTCCCAAGTACACTTGGATAACTGGCCGTACGGCTGGTCCTCCTTTGGGTAACTCGCTTGCGCTTGTTCGGAGTTCCCTTCCGAGCTGGAGCCGTGACTGCTTTCGAGTGCCCGAGCCTCCTTGACCTTTAGCTTCGAGAGGACTTGCTTCTGATGCTATTCTGGTAATGCTCGGTGATTAGAGCACTGCTCACTAACTCTTTGGTGGTTTGTGGCCTATGAACGCCACCACCACGCTCATCGCTATTTCCGCCTCGATCTTGAGCATCAACCGATTCGCTCCCTTCTCAGGCCGACCACTCAGGCATGACGAGCCAACTGTTGAATTTCTTCACGCTTCCTCAACTGATAGGTTGCCTTGACGAAACTCGTGAACTCGTCGTAGTGGCGGTTCGTGACCCGCATGTGAAAGAATTCCTCAAAGAACTCCTTCTCAAGTCCGCCCACAACATCTGGTTCATCGGGCGCTTCGCCTAATTCTCTCCCACCACATGCGTGCATCTCCTGTTAGGTGAAGGAGGTGCACTTCACCTTCTCATGCTCGGACCAATCGGAAGCTCCATCGTGCTCTCCAGTGTTTTGAACTGGCATCCCATGGTTCGCTGGTGCCTGAGAAATTCTCTGGCTTGACTCTCTGCCACTGGATCAGATAGGCTTCTCTTCTTGCTTCTTCTGCTGGGGCTACCGGTGCTGTAGGCTGGACTGGTGGAACCTCTAAGACTACTGGCGTTGCTAGGTTTGGTTCCGGGGTGACTGTGGGAGTATTATGCTGACTAGCCTTTAAGGTGGCTATTTCCTGTTGCTGTTCATCTAGCTGCTGCTGTAACTGAGCCACTAGTGTTGTAAGGTCTGGGGGAGGCACTGAACTGTCTGCCTCGTGCTGGGGCTCAGTGGCTGCTGCCCTTCTAGCTGGGCGTCCTCGTGCCATTTCTAAAGACATGAAGGACATACATGACTAACACAAGCATAATACTTGGAAGAAACATAAACAAGCATGCTTCAGTCATATCTAAACATGAAAACAAGAAACATAAAGAAAGTGAGAGATGTTCTTACTTGGAAGCTGCAGGTTCAATGCTGATGTGTGTGTAGGAAGTATGGAACACTGCTTTGATACCACTCTGTAACGACCCACCTTCTACTGACTAGGCTGTAAGGCCGATCGTTACGTAATGCTATGCTAAATTACTATTGCGAAAATCTGGATTGATTAAAATTTTCACTAAACTGATTACTGTAAAATCTGAACTTAATATTCTGGGTGTACCTAGGAGTTGTACACATGCTAGGGAAGATAATCTATGCCTCCCGGATGTCCTGCTAGATGTAATCAGGCATTTCAATCGATCCATGGATCGATTGGGCTGTCGGATCGATCCCGTGATCGATCCAGCTTGATACTGGCACGGAAAAAGGCTCTGGATCGGTCAGCTGACCGATCCACAAGCTTTCATGCTTCTGTACGCGGCTGGATCGGTCTACCGACCGATCCAGGAGCACACTGATCGGTCGGTAGACCGATCCTGTGGCTTACTGATCGGTCGGCTGACCGATCAGTGAGCTTCGGTGCTCTCTGTTCGCGCATGGGTCGGTCGGCTGACCGATCCACAACAGATGCCAACTCTCTGTTCGCGACTGGATCGGTCAACTGACCGATCCAGCGACACAACCCAAACTCTGATCGGTCTGTAGACCGGTCTGAGTTCTGATCTCACCCTGAAACTCTGATTTCAGCACTCTAGCATGCCAAAACCTCACACAACAATTCTAAAATCAATTGGAATATATTCTAGCAACTATTAACCAGCATTCTAACATAATTACTAACAAACTAAATAAATCTCCCATGGTTTAAACATTCTAAGGTCTAAAAATGCATGAAAGAAGAAATACTAAGAATTCAACTATTTAAGCTTGCTAAAACCCCTGAGAATCTTTTATTCCAGTTCCTGCCACACACACCATCTTTGCATTGAACTCCAGCTTCCTCTGCTAGTCCATTTTCCCTTTACCTTTATCTGCAGTATAAGGAAAGTAGAATCTGTAAGCTTAAAGCTTAGTAAGAAACCAACTACCTCACTAAAACATGCAACGATGCAAACATGCTTTTAAAGAATGCTATTTGAAAACATGTACTGGCATGACATACTATGGTTGCAAGCATAAACTGAAATAACTGAACATGTAAGCTGAAACATGGCATAGCAAGCTAATCACATAGAACAATAATAGAGAACTAAGCTAACTGAAGCTAACCTGAAGCTGAAATCAAACTCAACTAACATAACTGATTTTATGAGTTTTGAAAGCTAATAGCATAGTAGATCAAAATAATAATCATGTGCTATTGGGCCCGGCAACTGTACTTACTGTGCGCACATCCCTAACTAAACCCGGGTTTGCAAGTCCCGAATTTAGTAGGGTTTACTAGGTTATCTGAACCTAGGGACGACTTTGGGAGTCCAACCCAATGGATATATAATCCGGTACAGTGCCAACTGAAAAGTAAAATACTGAATATAACTAAACTGTTCTAAATTGCTGTTCTAGGTTATCTGAACCTAGAGCTAGGTTTTCTGAATCCAGAGGCGACTGTGGGAGGCCACCCATTGGACCGTAGTCCCATATAAGCTAGAATAAACTGATTTACTGATTTAGATGCTTCTAATGCATTCAACTGAGCTGTTAAAATGCCTAATTTGCATTTTTACTTAACTAGCTATTTTATCGAACACTTAGTGTACCCCAACTCTCCTCTCTATTAGGGAGACCACTTCTAGGCACCCGACAACGTCTAGAAACCTCCACTGAAGAGGGATTACGTGTCCGGCCCATCTAGAAGTGCTCACTAAATCCCTAAACCTACGAGGAGGATCAATTTCACGCTAAGCGTCGATGAAAATCTGCGTATAGCTAAACTAATGCGTAGAAAACCCAAACAGAGCTACTTATACTGCAGGTGAGGGGTTTCTTACCTCGTACGCTAATTTCCTTACAATTCTATTCGCTAGAATTCCGGTGGAGACGACTTCTCGACGATCTTCTCGCGTCTAAGTGTTCCCTTCGCGAAGGAGAGCGTCCTCGTGCCCTTGGAACCCTTGGGACAGAACCCTTGCTTGTTCTTGTGGTTGGCGCCGAGAGGAAGAGAGGAGAAGGGAAGTCGGCGGTGAGGGTTTGAGGAGAGGAAAAATCACGATCCAAGATAACCCTTCACTTAATTATTTCCTATTTATATTAAGTGGTAATTACCGCCCAAATCTAATATAAATTTAATTGCCTCCCTTTCCTTTTAGCACGACTCTGCTGGGTTCAACTGGTTACTAGCATTATCCCTAAACCATAGGTCTCGGGTTCAATCCCCGCTTAGGCCGTTTTCGTTTTCTATTTATTTTTGCTACTTCTGCTACTCTAAAAATTCCTGAAAAAATATCTAAAAATTCCAGAAAAATCATAGAATATTTATAATATACTTTTGAGAATTTTCGGGCATTACAGTATGGGTGTAAGTTTTCTTTGACTTGAGGTATATAAGTTATCTTGATATTGGAAACTTATACTTTGATATCTTAAGTAAACATCTCATTGAGGTGTGGACCCGAGATGATTGGGTATTAGTTGATGTACCCGAAGGTATTTGGATAGCCCACAGAGGATTCACCGCTCCTTGCGAGGAGACGTATACCCTATGACCACTCGTTAGGATTATTACTCAAAGTCTTTGGCCAAAATATCACATGTTAAGAGTGCGAGACTCTTGTACACATGTATGTGTAATTTAAATATGCAGAATGAGGAAATATTACTTGTACTAGGTTTACAGGTTGCAGGTATCATGCCAATGCTTAAATTCAAATCAAGCTCCGTCAGAAGAATAAGACAAAGTGTTCTTTCTACTGTGTTTTGCTGCAAATGGTGTAATTGGAGCATCAACGTTTACTGGCTGCGATCTGGCTGCGATTAGCTGGCAATCAGCTTGACTCTTGCTTATTGGTTCGAGCTCAGAAACACCAGTGAAGACCATGGGTTCTATTGGTGTGAGTTCAGAGAACTAGATGAGGAGGAAGAGTGATTGGCGACGCCTTAGCTTGCAGCAGCGATTCGGTGCAGGTTGACAACGATTCGGTACAGGCTGAACGCAGTGGAAAAGCAGAGGCATAAGAAGAAGGATGAAGAGATGTTAAAAAAAAAAAAAAACTCTCTGTCGATCAAGCGAGTGTGTGCTAAGCTTTGAGCTCTTGGCTGAGAAGCTGCTTCCTTCTTGCGCTCTGCTTTTACTGTCGTCTTCGCGTGGCTGTGAGCATATTCTTCATTCTCTTTAGCCACTGATCATTGTAAGTCTTGTGCTTTATTTACATATCTTCTGAGACTTTGTGGAGAGGTTACTCCACTGAGAAGGAGGAAATCTTTAGCCGGAATCTATTCGGGGTGTGATCTACCGAAAGATCAAGGGATCGTCCACCTTACGGACACGCCGAGGAGTAGGGGCAAGTTACCCTCGAACCTCGTACATACTGGTGTTAGTGGTGTTTGTCTCTTTTTCTTGTATTATATTTTCGTTTGCATATTTCCGCTGCGCTAACGACTTGTAGGAAGAAATTCTTTAAGCTTTTAGAGGAGGCTATTCACCCCCCCCCCCTCTCCAGCCATCCGAAGATCCTAACAATTGGAACATTATGTAATGACATTTACGCGTTAGATATATCTAGTGACGTACTCAATATCGAAAAGGGGAATAAATGCTCTTGAATAGATAATCAATTAACCTCTTACTCGTGGCATTATCGCCTTGGCCATATAAGCAAGAAACGCATGCTCAAATTGCAAAAGATTGTAGTTCTCGAATAATTTGAATTAGATACATTTGATACATGTGATTCATGTTTAAAAGGTAAGATGATAAAATTACCTTTTTTCTAGAAAGGGTGAACGATTTGATGAGTTACTTGAACTCGTACATACCGATGTATGTGGATCAATGATAACTCATACATTAGAAGGTTATAGCTACTTCATTACTTTCATTCATGATCTCTCTCGTTATGGGTATGTGTATCTAATGAAACACAAGTCTGAAGTCTTTCAAAAGTTTAAAGAATTCAAAAGTTAAGTAGAGAAACAACTTGGTGAAAATATTAAGATACTTTGATCCGATCCACGTGGTGAATATTTAAGCCAAGAGTTTCTAGATTATCTATGAGATAATGGTATATTGTCTCAATGTACTCTGCCTTATACGCCACAACATAATGGTGTATCTGAAAGGTGTTATCCAACCTTGTTAGACATGGTTAGATCAATGATGGGTCGTGCAGATCTTCCCAAGACCTTTTGGGGTTATACACTCATGATAGTTGTTTACTTGTTAAACAGAGTCCCGACGAAGGCAATCTTAACTACTCCATATGAGGTATGGACTAGTAAGAAACCCCTTATATCTTATTTGAAGATATAGAGATACCCTACTTATGTGAAGAGTACTATATCAGACAAGTTGGATGCCAAGTCTGATAAGTATTTAGTTATTGGATACCCTAAGGAAACTAAGGGTTACCAATTCTATCACCCCTTGGAACTAAAAGTGTTTGTTTCAAGGCATGCTACCTTCCTAGAGAAAGAATTTCTCTTACAGGAAGCAAGTGGGAGTATGGTTGAACTTGATGAACTTCAAGAGACTCTAATAAACATTAATAATATTCCTAGTCAAGAATCACAACCGATTATGACACAACCTCCACGTAGATCAGGTAGGACATGCAATATTCTTGAAAGATATGGATCTCTTGTAAGATAATTGAATGATATGTTACTTATTGAGGATGAGGAACCTACTGATTATGAAGAGGCTCTGAATAGTTCAGAAAAGGACAAGTGGCTTACAACCATGAAGTCAGAAATGGATTCCATGTACGAAAACTAAGTTTGGAACTTGGTAGACCCACCTGAAGGTATTACGCCTATAGGGTGCAAATGAGTTTTCAAGAAGAAAACTGACATGGATGGTAATATTATTACCTACAAGACAATGTTGGTGGCGAAAGGCTATCGTCAAAGGCAAGGCATTAACTATAAAGAAACTTTCTCACCTGTGGCTATGCTTAAATCCATTCGATACTCCTGGCCATATCAGCTCATCATGATTATGAGATATGACAGATGGATGTGAAAACAGCTTTCCTTAATGGAAATCTGCTCGAGGATGTGTATATGGCACAACCTGAATGCTTCACATCTATCAATAAGAATAAATTATGTAAGGTTCAACGGTCTATTTATGAACTAAAGCAAGCATCTAGGAATTGGAATATATGTTTTGATGAGGCAATCAAACAGTTTAATTTCTCACAAAATCAAGACAAACCTTGTGTGTATCAAATGCTTAGTGGGAGTGTAATCATATTCCTAATATTATATGTTGATGACATATTACTTATAGGAAACAATATGCCAGTTCTACAGTAAGTTAAAGTTTGGTTGTCCAATATGTTCTCCTTGAAAGACATGAGAGAAGTAACTTACATTCTCGGGATAAAAATCTATAGAGATAGATCGAGAAGGTTGCTTGGTCTTTCATAGTAGACATATATAGACTGAGTGTTAAAATGGTTTAGCATGTCTGAATCCAAGAAAGGTTTCATACCTATGAGGCATGGAATTCAACTTTCGGACAGAAGATAAGAAGATTTGCATGGATAAGATACTTTATGTGTCCGCAATAGGATCTATCATGTATGTTATGTTATGTACAAGACCCGATGTATCATATGCTCTGAGTGCTATGAGCAGATACTAGTCAGATTTAGGAATGAATCATTAGGTGGTTGTCAAGGTGATCCTTAAGTACATAAGAAGAACTAAGAATATGTTCTTAGTTTATGGAGATGGTTATACAACCATACGCGGATATACAGATGTTAGTTTCCAGACGGACAAGGATGACTCCAAGTCTCAGTCTAGATTCATATTCATATTAGATGGAGACATAATTAGTTAGAAAAGTTTCAAGCAAGACACTGTTGCAGATTAGACCTGTAAAGTGGAATACATTGCAACTTTGGAAGCAGCAAAGGAAGCGGTTTGGATCAAGAAGTTCGTTACTGAACTTGGAGTGGTTCCATCCATTGTTGAAGCATTACCTGTTTACTACGACAACACTAGAGCCATTGCACAAGCAAAGAAATCGAGGTCTCATCAGCGATCAAAACATGCGCTTCACCGTTATCATGTTATCAGGAAGATCGTTAGTAAGAAAGAAATACAACTTGAGAAAATTCCCATGAAAGGAATCTAGCGGATCCTTTAACAAAGGCTCTACTACAAAACAAGTTTGAGAGTCATGTCTGTGCTTACGATTTAGGACACCGTGGCGATTGACTTTAGGTCAAGTGGGAGTGTTAGAATTTAAGGGATGTCCTAAGGCAATCGCCTTACAGTTTTTTCTATTTATTCGATAAGTATAGATTCACTATTTGAGTACATATTATATATTTGATTATCTTAAACTCATTTACTGAATGTCCGTAGTATAATTCATAGCATGAGAAAATTTATGATTGGATTGCAGCTAGTAATGATCTCATGTGCAATTATGAATATATTGAAATTTCTCTAGTCGTCGAATTGATGTATTCGGACACCATTAATTCTGTAAGACTAGCACGGGTTATACTCAGTTCAGCCAAGCAGCTGTTTTCTCACTGGCTGGAGACATTAAGATGTCGAGAGTTAAACGTGGATGTTGGTTATGGTAACTAGTTCATTGGAGTGACTCGTTGTAATACTAATATGGTTCTCTACATATATATAGATATGTCTGTGAAGTTCTTACTGCAGCACGAGTTCAAGTTTCCTTCGACTTGAGGTATATAAGTCATCTTGGTTATGGAGACTTATACTTTGACATCTTAAGTAAACATCTCATTGAGGTGTGGACCTAGGATGATTGGGTATAAGTTGAAGTGTCCGAAGGTGTTTGGATATGTTGGACCAGTTAGGGCCGGCAAGAGGGGATGAATTGCCTGAAAAAAATAAATAAAAACCTTTCCTATTCTTTCAACTCTAATTAAAAGCAACTATAATAATAAATGAAAATAACAACTTAAAAACGAGATACTAGATTTACTTGGTTACAGCCTAGGTGGTTGTTAATCCAAAACCAATGAAAGAACTAAAAGAAAATCTTCTTCATTGAAGATGGAGAAGTCTCTTACACTCGTTAAAAAGCTTAGACAGTTGCTAGTAAATGATTACAAGAGTTATTGTCTATTTCCTAGGTCCAGGGGTCTTTTTATAACTCCTGGAAAATCTTATTTGTGGCTTGAAGGCATCTTCCATAGGGTTGGAAGGCTCCTCCAGCGAGGTGCCAAAAGACAAAGCTTTATCCTTTAGCAACTGTTAAAATCAGCCTAGTCGAAGGCACCTTCCATAAGGCTGGAAGTCACATTCGTACTATTCATCGAAGACGCCTTCCACAGTGAAGGTGTGGAGGCACCTTCAATTCACTTTGAAGGCGCCTCCAGCAGCAATTCCATCCTCCTTTCACTCTTCTGCTACTCTGATTGCCTGGGTGATCGCGGTCATCCGAAATAGGACTCACCTGGACCCATTTTTCAGCCTTCTCCTCGAGCAGGCTTCCGCTTCAGCTTCTCATCCCTCGGAATGTCACGCACGTCATTCTCGTCCACCGGTGTACTCTTCTGTAGTACATCGTCCCTAGGATGCACTGAGCCGGTCGGCTCCCTTCCTGTGTCATCCTTCTCGCTAGCTGCGTCTTTCGCTCGATTTCTTGTGTTCCTAAGCTCCTGCACATTTAAACACAAGGGTCAAACACAACATGACCTAACTTATCTTAGTTAATCATATCAAAACTATCACGGGGTTCCAACAATCTATCTCTTTGTGATGTGCATCAACGCAGGTTCAAGTTAGGATACTAATAATGTAATAAACGTAAAGAAATTGCAATAATAACATTTTAGGAACATTAAGTATAATGTTGCAAAATTTAAAAGTTTGCAAGAAAAATTTTAAAACCACCCCCTAAAATCTTCAATTTGTACCTATTCCTCCTCATTTAATCACATCAAAAAATAACATAACAAGTTAGAATATTTTAAAGTTAATTTTGAGGGGTACTTAATAAAATAGTAAACAGAATGGCTAAAAATTTTCATAAAGTCATACTTTGTATTTAAACAAAAAAACATTTTGAAAAAAAAAAATCTAACTTTGTTAATAGAGTAAATCATTTTAACAGTTAATTAATTAAATATTTATTTCGATAATTGGCTTCGAGACTGTGGAGAGACACTAGGCCTTCTTGGATATTGGAGCAACAACCACTTTCTTAGATAAAGTCTTTTAAAAAAATTAATATTCAAAGAATTTTAGTCTAGGTATGATCTTGGAACCTAATATAAGTTTCTACCTATTGGATTAATCAGAAATTTTGGAGGTACATAATTTTTAGAAATATTCCTAATTTATCTCTAGTGATGTCTAATATACCAGTTCAACTTATTTTATCTCCTAATATTTTAATTTTTTTTAAGCATGCACAATTTTTCAAATATTCTAGCTATTTCTATTTTCAGTTTATCATTTTCTATTTTTAAATTATTAAACAAATCTAATGGGCATGCTTTTGCTAATTATCTTTTCAAATCATTATTTTTTCTAGTTTTACTAAATCCTTAGAAAGAACTTTACTGAACTAAAAAGATTGTTAGGGTGAAAAAGCACGTACCTCACTTACCTTAAGTTCTAATGCTCCCCCTTCATCACAGCTTTCTTTTGATGATCCTCCCTCTTCGTCTATGCTCATCTCTGAGTTGGTTTCGTCTTCCTTTTGATGGTATGATATTAGGGCTAGTCCAACATAGGCTTCGATTATGAAGTCGGAGGACGATGATTCATCCCATGTGGCTTTTAGATTATGTTTGGGCCGAGCTGACTTCTTATTCTTTTCCTTGTCTTTGTTCTTCAGTTTTGGGCAGTCATCTTTGATGTGTCCTTCTTCGTTGTAGTTATAGCATCAGACCATCCTTTGATTTTGATAATGCTTTCTCGTCTGGGATTTAAATTTATTAGATTTAATTAATTTATTAAATTTTCTTATTAAATTTATTGATAATCCTTGATGTGCGTTTTGATAATTCGTCGATCGATGCTTCAAAGTCAGGACCTTCCTTCTTGGCTCTCAAGGCAAGATTGTTGTTCAACTTTTCGATTTCTTTAGAATATGCACATCGAGTTTCGTGAAATTCAAAAGTGGAAACCAAATTCTCTAGTGTACTTACCTCGAAGTCCTTAGAGATGTAGTATGCATCTACTAAGGATGACCATTCTGGAGTTCTTGGGAAGACGTTAAGCGCATACCGGATTGAATCTCAGTTCGTTACTGATTCTCCGAGATTGTTGAGCTGAATGATGAGTTCTTTGATTCGTGCTTGGAGTTGTGCTACCTTTTCTCCATTGTTCATCTGCAGGTTTGTTAGTTGGGTTCGGAGGATGTCTCTCCTTGCTAACTTTGGTTCCGAAGTGCCTTCATGGAGTTCTAGGAACTTCTCCTAGAGCTCTTTGGCGGAGTCGTAGCTGCCGATTAGATTGACTTCTTAGGCCAGAAGGACACTAAGTAGATGGAATTCTACTTTACTATTCGCCATGAAATTGACTTACTCCTTCTTCATCCAC
This sequence comes from Zingiber officinale, assembly GCF_018446385.1. Classification (NCBI taxonomy): domain Eukaryota; kingdom Viridiplantae; phylum Streptophyta; class Magnoliopsida; order Zingiberales; family Zingiberaceae; genus Zingiber; species Zingiber officinale. The sequence continues at coordinate 29,381,215 of NC_055990.1, forward strand.
TGGTATTCTTCTTTGTCTTTCGAAACTACAAAACCATATTTCATAATTAACAAAATCTCAAAATCTATTTTAAATAATACCTTCATCCAGTGTTTCCATTATGCGAAGCCTCCCTCGAATTTTGGTGGGTGGATGCCTGCACCGACCATTGTCTCGTTGTTTCAGTCGGCGATGAGTCCTTCTAAGGTGGTCTGTCTGTGATACCACTTGTTGGACCAGTTAGGGCCGACAAGAGGGGGAGAATTGCCTGAAAAAATAAATAAAAACATTTCCCTTTCTTTCAACTCTAATTAAAAGCAACTATAATAATAAATGAAAATAACAACTTAAAGACGAGATATCAGATTTACTTGGTTACAACTTAGGTGGTTGTTAATCCAAGATCAATGAAAGTACTAAAAGAAAATCTCTTTCATTGAAGGTGGAGAAGCCTCTTACACTCGTTGAAAAACTCAGATAGTTGCTAATAAATGATTACAAGAGTTTGTTAAGATGTATACTAAAAGTCTAGCTTTTGGTATAAACATTTATCTAGAAATAAGAATCACATTGGTCAAATATCTACATTTATGATAAATGTAGTTGTTCAATTAATTTATATTATAGATAACATGGTGTGTGGTGTCACACACAGAGGATCATGTTATCAGTACCTTATAAATTATAAACAGTAGCTCAAGACCATGATGGAAAGGAACAAATCATTGGAAGGTCGTAGTGTAATTAGGTATTAGTTTATCTTAACTATATAATTACACTAGTACACTTAGAGTGTATTGAGTAGGACAATTAGAGGTAGTTTCTTTTATACTGACTTTATAAAGGAACAAAGACCTCAATTATTATGGAAGTGTGTGCTCTTAATCCTAATATAATAACAAGCATATATATTTGATATTTATTTCTTTAATTTATCAATGGGTGAGATTTAGTTCGATAAATCAATAAGCCCGATAAGTTGGGAAATGATATCACTTATAGTGTGTGTTATTGATTATAGAAGGAAACTGTATCCTAGTAATCTAGGTTGATAATGTCCCCAAGAGGAGCTCATAAGGATTGTTATGTTAAACTCTGCAGGTGGACTTAGTCCGACATGACAATGAGGTTGAGTGGTACTACTCTTGGACTAAGATATTAATTAAGTGAGTTGTCAGTAACTCATTTAATTAGTGGACATTCGACATCTTAAACACAGGGAGACTGACACACTCATAATAAGAAGGAGCCCAAAATGTAATTTTGGATTGGTGCGGTAGTTCAATAATAGTTCTTTAGTAGAATGAATTATTATTGATGAAATTAAGTTGTGTGTTCGGGCGAACACGGGACTTAATTTCATCGGGAGACCAAACCAATTTCTCCTCTCGATCCCTATCGTAGCCTCTTGTATAGAGATTTATACCCACCACATACCCACCTTCTTACCCATCCAATGGGGCGGCCAAGCTAGCTTGGAACCCAAGCTAGGGCCGGCCAAGATCAAGAGACGAGTTGGTGGTAGACCAAAGCTTGGGTCCCAAGCTTAGGTGGTCGGCCACTAGAATATTAAAAAGGATTTTTATTAAAATTATTTCTTATGTGGATATCATGTTTTTAAAAGAGAATTAAAAATTAAAAAATTTCCTTTTATAGCTTTCTACAAAAGATTAAGAGAAGAGATTAATCTCTTTCCTTATTTGTAGATTAAAAGGATGATTTTAATTTTTGGTAAAAACTTTCCTTATTTGTAAATCATCCACATGTTTAAAAGAGAGTTTAAAATTTGAAATCTTTCCTTATTTGTTGATTAAAAGGTGGATTTTAAATTTTAAGAAACTTTCCTTTTTAACCATGTTCATGATTTAAAAGAGAGTTTAAAAAATTAAATATTCTCTTTTATAAGTTTCTACAAAAGATTAAGAAAATATTTGATATCTTTCCTTATTTGTAGATTAAAAGAGATTTTAATTTTTTGAGATAACTTTCTTTTTATCCACATGTTTAAAAGAAAGATTTTAATTTCCTTTTTATAATCCATCATGAAGGGAAAAATTATTGGAGAAATTTTTATAAATTTCCGGAAGCAAATAAGGAAATTTTAATTTGTGTTTAAAATTTTATTTGCTTGGAAATTTGGATGTGGCCGACCATGATATGTGAGGAAAGGAATTTGATTAATTAAATTTTCTTTTTCATAGCAATGGAATTAAGGAAATTTTTATTAAAATTTTCTTATTTGCCAAGACCAAGGATTATAAAAGAGGGGGTAGAGGTGCCTTCATAGCCAATATCTCTATTCTATTTTTCCTCTCTTTTCTCCTTAGGTGTGGTCGGCCCCTCCTTTTCCTCTCCTCTCCTTTGTGTGGCCGAAACCTTCTCTTGGTGGAGATAGCTTTGGTGGCCGGATCTAAGAAGGAGAAGAAGGAGAGAAAAGAAGTCTCTTTTCTAGCATCCCTTGGAGCATTGGTGGTGGTTGAATCTCTTCATCCTTGGAGGTGCTCTTGTTGTGGCCGAACCTTGCAAGGAGGAGAAGAAGGTGCTTTGGTGGTTTCTCATCTCGGAAGATCGTTGCTCACACAACGTCCGAGGTTAGAAGAGGAATACGGTAGAAGACCTAGAGGTTTTTGCTTGCAAAAGAAAAGGTATACTAGTATTTAATTTCCGCATCATACTAGTTTTATTTCTTTGTAAAAATACCAAATACAAGAGGCATGTGATTCTAGTTTTTCGAATTAGTTTTCGATGTTGTGTTCTTTTATTTTTCTTTTCCTTGTGATTCGATTGTTCCTTTTGGTTAACATAGAGTTATTTAAGGAAATTAAATATTAGCTTTCCTTAAAAGGCTTTGTCTAGGCGGTGGTGGTTGCTCCCATTTCCAAGAAGGTCATGTGCCTCGCCATGTAGTCCTGGAAGATAATTTTGGAAATTAATATTTAATGGAATTAATAACATAGGTAGATTTGGATCAAACGTGTTAAGTTTCGCAAGAGATCCAAGTCTAAACCTAAAAGAACAAATAAGTTAAACTTAGGATCAAACGTGTAAAGTTCCGCAGGCGATCCAAGTTTAATTTAAAAGAACACATGGTAGCTAGGAAAAGGTTCAGACCTTTGTATAAAAATTTTTGTACAGTGGAACCGTTAGGCTTTCCGAGTAGCAACCAACAGATTTATTGTCTATTTCCTAGGTCCAAGGTTCTTTTTATAGCCCTTGGAAAATCTTATCTATGGCTTAAAGGGGCCTTCCATAAGGCTAAAAGGCGCCTCCAGCGAGGCACCAAAGGATAAAGTTTTATCCTTTGGCAACAGCTAAAATCAGCCTGGTCAAAGGCGCCTTCCATAGGGTTGGAAGGTGCCTTCGTACTGTTCATCGAAGGCGTCTTCCATCCATGGAAGGCGCCTTCCACAGTGAAGTATGGAGGCACCTTCAATTCACTTTGAAGGCGCCTCTAAAAGCAATTCCAGCCTCCTTTCGCTCTTCTGCTGCTCCGATTGCCTAGGTGATCGCGGCCATCCAAAATAGGGCTCGCTCGGACACATTTTTTGTTCTTCTCCTCGAGCAGGCTTCCGCTCCGGCTTCTTGTCCCTTGGAACGTCGTGCACGTCCTTCTCGTCCACCGGTGTACTCTTCTGCAGCACCTCGTCCCTCGGATGCATTGAGCTCGTTGGCTCCCTTCCCGTGTCATCCTTCTCGCAAGTTGCGTCTGTTGGTGCAACATCCCCTAGGTCAAGGTTGACCAGTTTGACTAAGATTGAGTTGACTCAAGCTTAGGGGTGTCAAAAATGAACTCGACCCGACGACCCAACCCGAGTCGACCCGAAAAAAATCAGGTTCGGGTTGGGCATTTTCGGGTTCGGGTCGGGTTCGGGTTGGAGGGTTGGAGAGTAAAAAATTTTCGGGTTGGGTCGGGTCGGGTTCGGGTTGACCCGGTTTGACCCGGGTTGACTTAAATATAGGGTTTTGTGAGATTTTTTGGGGTTAAATCAAATTTTATTTTAAAAATTTAGATGTTTTTATGTATATTTATATGATAATGATGAAGTATTGAGATAAAAGTGAAGAATTATAGGGAAAATAGTCCAAAAAAGTCGTTTTGAATCGGATTTTCGGGTTATATGGGTCGGGTTCGGGTTGATCGGGTTCGGGTTCGGGTTTAGGTGATTTGAGTTGAACTCGGGTTCGGGTCGGGTTCGGGTTGGGTTAAAAAAAAAAAACTCAACCCGACCCAACCCGACCCGACCCACCCGAATTGACACCCCTATTCAAGCTTGAGTCCTGATGTTTGGATTTTTGATGTTTGATAATACGTGGAAATTGCAGGTGCAATCATTCTATTAGGGAGATTATTAGAGCAATTCCTCTCTGGTCAAGGTTTGACCAGATTGATGTGAAGAAGATTCAAGTAGGTCAAGGTTGACTAGATACTTGACTAGAAAGCCCTGGTGAGTGAACATAGGTAGATCGAAAGTCCTAGTGAGTGAAGCCAGACAGATTGTAAAAGACCTAATAAGTGAAGCTAGGCAGTTGAAAAATCCTGGTGAGTGAAGCCAGGTGAAAGTCTTGGTAAGTGAAGCCAGGCAGGTAGAAGTCCCGGTGAGTGAAGACGGGCAGTGGAAAGACCTAGTGAGTGAAGCCAGACACGTGGAAATCCAGATGGGTTAAGATTGATTGGACACCTGGTGTTGAAAAATCCAAGTAGGTCAAAGGGTTGACTAGATACTTGGCACGTGGAAATCCAGGTAGGTCAAGGTTGATCGAACACATAGTATTGGGAAGTCCAAATAGGTCAAAGGGTTGACCAAATACTTGGCACAAGGAAATCCAGATGGGTCAAGGATGATCGGACATCTGGTGGAAGGAAGTCCAAGTGGGTCATGGAGGACCGGACACTTGGCACGAGATGGTAAGTCTAAGTGGGTCAAGCTTGATCGAAAACTTGGCACGAGGAGAAAAGTCCAAGTAGATCAAAGGATTGACCGGACACTTTGTGAATAAGTCCTAGCAGGTCAAGGTTGACCGGATGCTAGGCATGAGTAGTTCTAACAGCTCACGATTGATCAGATGTTGGAATTGAGAACCTTTAACTTGAGTTAAGCAAGTCCAAGGGAGGCCAATCGATCAACCAATCAATTGGACTGTAGTCTAATCAATTAATCGATCGATTGGCTGTGTGCGTAATCGAAGGCTGGCCCAATCGATTGGGAAGCGAAATCGTGCACACAGAAGCTTACCCAATCGATCGACCGATCGATTGGGGAGCTGGAAATCGCGTGAAGCCGCGATAGAGCTGATGATCAGGGGCAAATAAAAACTAATTGTCGACCATATTTCCACTCACGTTCGTTATCATATTTTAAATCAATATCTTCTAACATCTTCACTTCTGATGTATCTTCTAACATCCTCACTGGTTGGCCATATGAAACTTTGTGTTTGAAGCATAGATGACTGAGAGGAAAAAAACTCGTACTTTATCCAAATGCATAGTGGATGATGCAGATGTCTGAGGGACCTTGATGTGAAGCTCGAGTGTCATGCTACGGGAGCTTATCAAATTACAATTAAAGTTTACCGAACCCCTCTACACTAAAGTAATATAGGAGTGACTCGGATCGTCTCCCAAAGAATGTAACGATAGGATGATAACTTCAGGATTGGTTATGGATTTTGGATTTTTGATATGAAACTGGGGGTTTGGGTTTTGAATTTTGAACTACAATTTGAAATAACAAACAAGTATGAAATTAAACCTAAGGAATAAAAGAGCAATGCAAGTATGAAATCTAATCCTAATTAATGAAAGATCTATCCATTAATAGTGATCTCATAGTGCATTGTCACTTTACACTACGATTTCACCATTAACGGAATTAAACTAAGGAATGAAATAGCAAAACATTAAATGAAACCTATTCTAGTAAATGAAAGACAGTGCATGTAAGAAAACCTAGTCTAACTTAAACTATGATTGCAAAGAAATTAAAGACAACATAAAATAAGCATCGAATGAAATCTAAAGCATTAAAGAAATTTAATCTAACCTAACCTAATTGCATGAAAATGAAGAACAAACATCATGAAAATATAAATCACTAAACTAACAAACATTGCATGGAATTACACTAAAGAAATAGCATCAATTAGAATAGCACAATTGGTTGAGGCATTTCACCGAACATGTTGTGTGCGAAAATTAAACTAGCCAAAGTGTATGCAATCTAAGCATAGGAAGTTCAAGTCAATACAAGCATTTCACGTTCAACAATAACAATCCACAGAAATAAACCAATGCATAACCAAATCAACACAAACAACACATGAAGATCAAACTAATGCTGGAAGGAAGCTGCTGTTGAAACCTAGGATCTGATGTGTTGTGGTGGACAATCGGTGAAGGTGTTGTCCAGATCTGTGTGAAGAAGTCAGAACTTGTTCTGTTTGCTCTCGCTGGAATGAAGGAGGTGAGGTGCTGTGAGGTTGGATGAACTGCCGCTCCTTCTTGCTCTGCCGCTTGAACCCCAGTTGGTAGAAGCTTCGGAAGGAAGTCGGAAGATGGAGGTCACACCGGAGAAACCCTCTCCAGTGAGGTGAATGATCGGAGCTGAAGTTTGCCACCTGGAATTGCTTGCCGTCATTGTTGCCCTAGCCCGTGCGCCGCTGGAAATCCCGAACAGAGGAGGCCGTGAAGAGGTGGAGGAGAAGTCCGGCCGGCAGCGATGAATAAGCAGAGATCACCGCCGGCCGTCGGTGAAGGAGGAAGAAGACGGAGGTGTTGGCGTCGCGAGCCCTATCTCCAGGAGAAGTCACGAACAGGATCTCGTATTTTTGCTACTGTGCCGTGAGGAAAATTAAAGGAAAGGGTTTTTTTCTCCTCCTTTAATCTGGGTCGTCCATCCTTGTAAGGAAGATGGATGCAGATCTAGCCATTTGATCTAGCTGATGAAAAGATGAGTGGTGCGGATCTAATTGTCTTCTTGCCTGGATCCAATGGTCCATATAGCTTCAAATTTGGATGGAAAACTGGATGGCTTAGATCTAAATGAAGGAGGAAGATCTCTCTTGATCTGGATCAACGGCTCATATTAATTCTGGTTGATCTCCCTCATTTGACCTTCAAATCAAGTTCAATTTAATCTGATTCGACCCGAATTGATGGCTCTTTTGATTTCCTACAAATCCAAATCCATAATAAAAACATGAGATTAAATAGCACAATTTGTAGAAAATTTACAATTAAGTTCAAAATAGATTCTACTCACAAAACATAATATAAATTCAAAATTAAGCATGTGAGAAGGTAAAAATTCCAAGAATAAGAGCCAAAATAATACACAAAAATGCTAATTATCAGACCTTCAAGGAATTAAGAGAAATGAGAGAGGTATTTTGATCATTTCAGAGTTTTGGTATTAGAAAGGGTACTGTTTATCACAGAAAGGAGGGGGTTTTTTGCTTCAGCCGCCACGAGGAAAAGGGGGGTGCGAACTTTTCTTCCGCCACCACCTGCTAGGCACTCGCGTCACCGCCTCCGCCTTCGCCTGAGCTCGCTGGCACACCGATGAGCCATATCCCTCCAAGTCGTTCTAGGTCGACACCACTACACCAACTCTGCCTCACTCACGTCTGGCGACCCCGACATTAATGTCGCCGACTTCTCCCTCTCGGACGCACGCCGCCATCGCGAGGTTAGGTTCGCACCGGCTCTAGCAGCTGCTGCCCTCTCGGCCCCGACAACCCACGCATCACCTCTGGTGTCACCTCCCCTTCCCCCCTGTACACCGACAACATCGCCGCCTTCGTCAGCCACTGCTCTCCGGGACATCGCTTCTAGCGGCCACCACCTCCAGCAGCCTCCACCTCCAGCGATCATTGGCAGCCAAGCGCCGCCTCCAACTCATCTTTTCTAGCACCCACAGCCACCTACTAGTCGTCTCTTCCCTATCTACTGCCACCGCTTCCTTTCGGCCTCGGACGCCACACTGCCTCCTAGACTCCGATCGGCGCAGGACAGATCTCCGATCTACCCCTCTTCCTCTCGGCCCTTGTGGTCAGCTGATGTCGCCCTCCCAGTCGTCCGCACTATAGTTTCCTTTCGATGCAGATCTGACATCTGATCCACTGCTGTGTTTTTGGCCATCGAGCCGCTGTGTTTTGCTCTTCATACCACTATTATGATTATGAGCCATTGTTACTAGCCAACCTATGAGCCGTTATTGTGCATTGTATTTCGCCCTGTGCATCGTTGTCATATTCCGGCCTACGTGCCGATGTCATATCCTAGTTTGTATGTCGTCTTCTAGATCCATACCTTGTCCGACTCCGCGCAGTCAGATCCAATGCCATGATAAGCTCACCGTCCACCAGAAGGCGCCCCCAGGCCAGGGTACATTCTTCATTCTTATTCTATACGTATTTCACTACTCTACTATGCATTCAGTCCCTTATATATTCGTTGGATCCACCTTGAGCATCAGGGTACGGGGATTGGGGCAACTCGGTCACTAGATACAGGTGGCATTGACTAGAGGACTTTTGATGACTTGGTCAACATAGAAGACAGATCATCACCTTTCTTCACTTCGAGTCATGGAGATGCGATCAGTATTCCAGCCACATAACCGGTAGTTCCGTCTTCTTAGATTCCCGACAGGATCACTTTCTCTTCTTCTTCTGTTTCTAACTTGAGAGTCGGAGGGCTAACACCAGGGACCCCTTCCCTAGTTTGGTTTTGTTTTGCAGAGAGGAGCGAGATCTTCATCCAGTCAGTAGAGTCGCCACATCCTCGGCTTTCCAGCTTCACGCTTTTGGATAGGATAATATTGGCGTTGTCTATGGGAACTTTGCCTGATCTGGAATGTAAAGATGGACGAAGCTGGAAAATTCTGTCATCCTCATGACCCCGGTGGATTTCGACGAATATATCATATTCTCCTCACTCCACGGGTATTCGAGAGTCAAGAAACTAAGTCAGGTCCTCCGTTGGTCGGCAGGTTAGTTTTTCCGTTATAATTTTTCTTTCAGTCATAGGATCTACCACAGTTTCTCGATCAGAAACTCCAGTGTCGATCGGCCGGGTTTGAGTAGAGCCACAGGCTGTAGAAGTCAAGTGGCGACTGTAAACCCTTAAGTTAGAGACTTCCGTGCCGATCGGCCGGGTTTGAGTTATATTAGAGTCACAGGCTCTAAAAGTCGAGCGGTGACTATAAACCTTGGAGTCAGAGATCCCGTGTTGATCGGCCGGGTTTGAGTTATATTAGAGAAACAAGCTCTAGAAGTCGAGCAACGACTATAAACCCTTAAGTCAGAGACTCCTGTGCTAATCGGCCAGGTTTGAGTTATATTAGAGCCACAGACTCTAGAAGTCGAGCGACGACTATAAACCCTTGAGTCAGAGACTCCCGTGTCGATCGGCCAGGTTTGAGTTATATTAGAGCCACAGGCTCTAGAAGTCGAGCGGTGACTATAAACCCTTGAGTCAGAAACTCTCGTGTTGATCAACCGAGTTTGAGTTATATTAAAGCCAGATGCTCTAGAAGTCGAGCGGTGACTATAAACCCTTGAGTCAGAGACTTCCGTACTGATTGGACGGGTTTGAGTTATATTAGAGCCACGGGCTCAAGAAGTCAAGCGGCGATTATAAACCCTTGAGTCAGAGACTCTCGTGCCTATCTGCCAGATTTGAGTCATATTAGAGTCACGGTCTCTTGAAATCGAGCGACGACTATAAACCCTTGAGTTAGAGACTTTCGTGCCTATTGGTCGGGTTTGAGTTATATTTGAACCACGGGCTCAACGTTAGACTCTGGTATCGATCGACCGAGGTATCAGACCCTTTATCTCCCCCGTTCGGGGTGAGCGGTCTTCACTAGTCACGATCAGAGTATATATCTCGGACCAGCATATCAGAGCTCTTATCTCTCCTGTTCGGGGTCGAGCAATCTTCACTAGTCTCAGACTAGCTTATTGGATCCCCTATCTCCCCCATTCGGGGTCTAGCGGTCTTCATTGGTCTCGAATCAGTATATCGGAGCTCTTATCTCTCCCATTCGGGGTTGAGAGGTCTTCACTAGTTTCGGACCAGCTTATCGGATCCTCTATCTCCCTCGTTCGGGGTCGAGCGATCTTCATTGGTCCCAGACCAGCATATTGGAGCTCTTATCTCTCCCGTTCGTGGTCGAGCGATTTTCACTGATCTCGGACCAATTTATTATATCTCCTATCCCCTATTCGGGGTCTAGCGGTCTTCATTGGTCTCAGACCAGCATATCAGATGTCTTATCTCCTCTTTTTGGGGTCGAGCAGTTTTCACTAGTCTCAAACTAGCTTATCAGATTCCTTATCTTCCCCATTCAGAGTCTAGCGGTCTTCACTGGTCACGGTCAGAGTATCTATCTCCCCCGTTCGGGGTCGAGCAGTCTTCACTGATCTCGGAACAGCATATTGGAGCCTCTATCTCTCCCGTTTAGGGTCGAGCTATCTCCAATGGTCTCAAACCGAAGTATCTCCACAGGTCTCGGATCAGAGTATCACCACCAGTTTCATACCGGAGTATTTTCACTAGTCTCTAACTAGGGTACCTCGCGGGTTCCATGCCCTTCGGTTGCACGAGCCTCGCACCCACTCGGGACACCGATGTCGTACTTTTAGATCTCTCGCGATCCTCTCCCGGGCGGTATTTGTTGGAGTGTATACTAAAAGCCTAGCTTTTGTAAACATTTATTTTTGAAATAAAAGAATCACATTGGTCAAATGTCTATATTTATTTGTTGAATATAGTTGTTCAATTAATTTATAAAGTAGATAACATGATGTGTGGTGTCACACATAGAAGATCATGTTATCAGCTCTTTATAAATTATAAACAGTTGCTCACGACTAAGATGGAAAGGAACAAACAATTGAAATAATAGTAGTGTAATTAGGTATTAGTTTATATTGACTAATAAATTACACTAGTACACTCTAAGTGTATTGAGTAGGACCATTTTAGGTAAGTTCTTTTATACTGACTTTATAAAAAAACTAGACCTTAGTTATTATGGAAGTGTGTGCTCTTAATCCTAATATAATAACAAGCACATATATTTAATATTTATTTCTTTGACTTATCAAAGGGTGAGATTTAGCTCGATAAATTAAAATACCCGATAAGTTGGGAAATGATATTACTTATAGTGTGTATTGTTGATTATAGAAGGAATCTGTGTCCTAGTTATCTAGGTTGAGAATGCCCCCAAGAGGAGCTCATAAGGATTGTCATGTTAAACCCTGCATGTGGACTTAGTCCGACATGACAATGAAGTTGAGTGGTACTACTCTTGGAGTTAGATATTAATTAAGTGAGTTGTCAGTAACTTACTTAATTACTGGGCATTCGTTATCTTAAACACAAGGAGACTAACACACTCATGACAAGAAGGAGCCCATAAATGTAATTTGGGATTGGTGTTATTAGAGTGTATACTAAAAGCCTAGTTTTTGTATAAACATTTATTTAGAAATAAAGAATCACAATGGTCAAATACATATATTTATTTGTTAAGTGTAATTGTTCAATTAATTTATATTGTAAATAACATGGTGTGTGGTGTCACACACAGAAGATCATGTTATTAGTTCTTTATAAATTATAAACAGTTGCTCACGACTAAGATGGAAAGGAACAAACAATTGAAATAGTAGTAGCGTAATTAGGTATTAGTTTATATTGACTAATAAATTACACTAGTACACTCTAAGTGTATTGAGTAGGACCATTTTAGGTAAGTTCTTTTATACTGACTTTATAAAAAAACTAGACCTTAGTTATTATGGAAGTGTGTGCTCTTAATCCTAATATAATAACAAGCACATATATTTAATATTTATTTCTTTGACTTATCAAAGGGTGAGATTTAGCTCGATAAATCAAAATACCCGATAAGTTGGGAAATGATATTACTTATAGTGTGTATTGTTGATTATAGAAGGAATCTGTGTCCTAGTTATCTAGGTTGAGAATGCCCCCAAGAGGAGCTTATAACGATTGTCATGTTAAACCCTGCATGTGGACTTAGTCCGACATGACAATGAAGTTGAGTGGTACTACTCTTGGAGCTAGATATTAATTAAGTGAGTTGTCAGTAACTTACTTAATTACTGGGCGTTCGTTATCTTAAACACAAGGAGACTAACACACTCATGACAAGAAGGAGCCCATAAATGTAATTTGGGATTGGTGTTGTTAGAGTGTATACTAAAAGCCTAGTTTTTGTATAAACATTTATTTAGAAATAAAGAATCACAATGGTCAAATACATATATTTATTTGTTAAGTGTAGTTGTTCAATTAATTTATATTGTAAATAACATGGTGTGTGGTGTCACACACAGAAGATCATGTTATCAGTTCTTTATAAATTATAAACAGTTGCTCACGACTAAGATGGAAAGGAACAAACAATTGGAATAGTAGTAGTGTAATTAGGTATTAGTTTATATTGACTAATAAATTACACTAGTACACTCTAAGTGTATTGAGTAGGACCATTTTAGGTAAGTTCTTTTATACTGACTTTATAAAAAAACTAGACCTTAGTTATTATGGAAGTGTGTGCTCTTAATCCTAATATAATAACAAGCACATATATTTAATATTTATTTCTTTGACTTATCAAAGGGTGAGATTTAGCTCGATAAATCAAAATACCCGATAAGTTGGGAAATGATATTACTTATAGTGTGTATTGTTGATTATAGAAGGAATCTGTGTCCTAGTTATCTAGGTTAAGAATGCCCCCAAGAGGAGCTCATAAGGATTGTCATGTTAAACCCTGCATGTGGACTTAGTCTGACATGACAATGAAGTTGAGTGGTACTACTCTTGGAGCTAGATATTAATTAAGTGAGTTGTCAGTAACTTACTTAATTACTGGGCATTCGTTATCTTAAACATAGGGAGACTAACACACTCATGATAAGAATGAGCCCATAATATAATTTGGGATTGGTGTGGTAATGCAATAATAACTCTCTAGTGGAATGAGTTATTATCGATGAACTTGAGTTGTGTGTTCGGGGCGAACATGGGATACTCAAGCTCATCAGAAGGCCAAAACTAATTTCTCCTCTAGGTCCCTGTCGTAGCCTCATTAAAGCCTCAAGTTCATCCAAAGAAAGACTCATCTTGGTGTCCAAGAAGGGGGTCGGTCCATTGCTTGGTGACCAAGCAATGGCCGGCCACCATATCCTCTTAAGGGGTCGACCCCTTGCTTGGTGCCCAAGCAAGAGGGGGTCGACCACAATAATTCAAAAAAGGAGGGGTGTTTTGAATTTTTAAAATCTTCTCTTTGTAGAAAAGTATAATTTTTAAAAGAAAGATTTTAAATTTAAAAACTTTCCTTATTTGAATTAGGCCACATGTTTTAAAAGAAAGTTTTAAAACTTTCCTTTTTTAACCATCCTCATGGTTTAAGAAAAAAAAGAAGAGAAGTTTTAAAATTTAAATTTTCGATCACCATGTTAAAAAAAGGAAATTTTATAAGAAAAGTTTTAAATTTTAAAACATGATTTTAATTTTTAAAACTTTCCTTTTTTTAACTCCTACTTTAGGAAAGAGAGCTTGTAAAATTTTATAAGAGTTTTTCTTCTTGTAAAATTTTATAAAATATTTTCTTCCTCTTTAAGGGGGTTGGCCACCCTTGCTTGGTGCCCAAGCAAGGTGGCTGGCCAAATTAAAATTAAATTAAAATCATCATTTAATGATTTGGTGATTGATTCAATCAAGAGGAAAGAAAAGGAAAATTAAAAAGGAAAAGGAAAAACAAGAGGAAGATTTTAATTTTTGTAAAAATTCTTCCCTTATTTGCCTTGGGCAAGTAATATAAAAGAAGGGGTGAGGAGGCCTCATGAGACACAATTCTTATTCTCTTGGTGGAGTCTCTCTAGGTGGTCGTCCCTTCCCTCTCCCCTTCTCTTTTCCCTTTTGCTCTCTTCTCCTTGGTAGTGTTAGTGGCCGGATTTTAGAGGAAGAGGAAGAAAGCTTTTGAGTGGTGTTCATCTTGGAAGATCGTCACCCACACGATATCCAAGGTGATGCGAGGAATATGACAGAAGATCTCGAGGTCATTAGCATACAAAGAGAAGGTATAATTAGTAATTATTTTCTGCATCATGCTAGTTATTTCTTTTTGTAAGAATTCCAAACACAAGAGGCATTAGATCTAGTTTTTCAAATTTATTTTTTGAGTTTGTGTTTTCTTTGTTTTTCGAATTTATGATTTGATTGTTCTTTTCGGTTAACCTAGAGTTATTTAAGGAAATTAAATATTAGCTTTCCTTAAAAGGCTTTGTCTAGGCGGCGGTGGTTGCTCCCATATCTAAGAAGGCCATGTGCCTCGCCATGCAGTCCTGCAAGCCAATTTTGAAAATTAATATTTAATTGAATTTATAACGTAGATGGATTTGAATCAATAGTGTTAAGTTCTGCTTGCGATTCAAATCTAAACCATTAAGAACAGATAAGTTAAATTTGGAATCAATGATGTTAAGTTTCGTCTGCGATTTCTAATTTAACTTCTAAAGAAAACAATAGGTTTGACACTTGTACAAAATTTTTGTACAGTGGAACTAGTACGATTTTCCTAGGACTAACCAACAATTGGTATCAAAGCTAGGGTTTGCCTCTGTGTGTTTAGAATTCAAATAGGTTATGCATATGTCATACATAATTTAGGCAGGATAATAGTAGGATGTGCTAACTTTTTGTTTGTAGGCTCCAACTATTATGACTTATAGATGTTATGTGTGATTGGACCCTTGGACATATCAAAGGCATTATTGTGTGTGTGCATGATTGTATGTAACTAATACAGTAGGAGCTGTATTAGCCCTAGGATTTTAGAAATTTATTTTCGATCTAGATTTTATATACACTCCCTCGTGGAATATAGGATCGACACATGTAAAATTCTATTTTTGTCGCGAATCGGATGCTTGCGAGGCGTGGTACTTTTGAAGCACCAGAGGCGCAGCGAAATAAGAAGCAAGATGGATGCGACGTCTCGACCCGATGGCGGTGGCTAAAGGTGGCAGCAGCTAGGGTTGGAGCACACGGAGGGCAGTGATGGAAAAGGCCATAATAGTTGGAAAAATAATTTCCATATTTATTGCTTTTATTTACTATGATGTGTATGTATGCATGTGATGTATGTTAGGATAGTTTAAAATTCCTCACTTTAAATAACTAAGTGGGAGAGGGATTTATTTTAACAAATTTCACGGTCTCCATTACTGGTTTGTAAGTGATGCAAACAAACTTGCGCGTTGGCTCTGAGTGCCTTCCTCCATATTGGATGAGTTTGTTTGCGGATCACTAGATCAAACTTCCATTTAGGATGACTATAGGAAATTAATTAAGAGCGTGCGATCTTCCCCATCAGAAGGGGCACAATCTTATTAATGGACTTAGTGTCAAGTAATGGTATACACTTAGGCATGTCTAATAGTATCCTCCCAATCGGAGTCACTGCTATTATTTGTGTGACCAAAGGAAAACCAACTATTAATTTGTCAAAAGATAAGTTTACAAGATAATAAAATTAAAACCCCTCTTACAAATGTCGAGTTTTTGTATACGTCCACACTATCGTGGCATACAAAATTTACGGTGTATGAGGTAATTTTATTTGTCAGAATGACAAGAAAATAAAATTAATGGGAAAAACTCCTCTTACAAATGTTTGGTTTTGTATACGTCCACACTATCGTGGTATACAAAATTCACGGTGTATGAGGTAATTTTATTTGTCATAAAGATTTATTGACAAGATAATTAATGGGTAAAACCCTCCTCTTACAAATGTTTGAATTTGTATACGTCCACACTATCGTGACATGCAAAATTCCCGGTGTTTAAGTTGTTGGTGAATTTAAATAATATTATTTGAGGAATCAATGTTATTTTAAATTCAAAGTTTTGACCAAAATATTTGATCAAAGATGGACCAACTATTAATTGTATTTGTCATGAAGTTAGGATGACGAGATAATAAAATTAATGGACAAAATCTCTTTTTTGAATTTGTATACGTCCACACTATCGTGGCATACAAAATTCACGGGGATTTTAAAGTGTTGGTCTTGACCAAATATTTTTGTGATTCTTAGGATTTTAAATGTTTATTAATCCCCTAGTTGTTATACTATAGAAAAGACTTAGTAGTCCCAATTATAATGATAGGACTTGGACATTAAGGTAGACTGTCCTATTAGAACTGAGAACAATATAGGTGTATTTAATTCATTAGTTGTTGAAACATGTTTAGTGGTGTTATCTACCAGTATCTGGAGTGTAGATACAGATGCCACTAATCATGTCTGCAATTCATTGTAGGGTTCCAGGAAACCCGACAGCTATATGAAAAGAAAAACACCGTCTACATGGGCACTACTGCAAAAGTAGCAATTGTTGCAGTGAGAGATGTTTATCCTCTGATAGGAATAAAATATAGATTTTCAGAAATTATCTTTATGTACTAAGTTTAGAAAGAACCTGATTTCGGTTTCTAAACTATTAAAGAATAGATATTCTGTCTATTTTGATAACAAATTTGTTATCAAGAAAAATAGGGAAGTTATCTGTTCTGGTATGTTGGTTGATAATTTATAATCCAATAACTCCCATGATGCAATATGAAAATTAATAACACATTTTCTAACTTTAATAAGAGAAAGTAACCTTCAGAAATGAACCAACTATATTTTTGGCATCTAAGGCTAGGTTATATTAACTTGAGTAGGATTAAAAGGATAATAACCAATGAACTCTTGGGTTCATTGGTAGTGAAAATCTTTCCAACCTGCGAGTCTTACTTGGAAGGAAAAATAACCAAGAAGCTTTTAAGTCTAAGGGGTATGGAGCCAAAGATATGTTGGAATTGGTTCATTCTGATTTGTGTAGACCTTTGACTATCCAGGCAAGAGGTTGTTTCGAATATTTCGTCTCTTTTATAGACGACTATTCGAGATAAGGATACATTTACTTGATGCGCCACAAGTTTAAGTGCTTTGATTAAGTTCAAAGAGTAACTAGGCTGATGTGGAGTAACGTCAAAGTAAAAGTATCAAGTCACTACGGTGAAATCATAGTAATGAGTACCTCTTAGGAGAGTTTAGGAGTCACTTATCAGAAGTCGGGATTTAATCCCAACTAACTGCACCTGGTACACCCCAACAGAATGGTGTAGTAGAAAGAAGGTATAAGGCTCTTGTGGAATAATTAAATCGATGATGAGTTATTCAGAAAATTACCAAATTCGTTTTAAGGATATACACTGGAAATGGAAGTAAACATAGTACCTTCTAAGTCAGAACTCTCTACTCCCATAGAATTACAGAATGAGCGTAATTCTAGTCTGAAGCATATTCGAATTTGGGTGGTCTAGTACATGAGAGACACTGATAAGTTGGACATGAGTTCACTTGTTTGTGAGTTATCCTAGAAAAATGAAAAGAGGTTTATAGTCCTTAAAATCGGAAGGTTATTGTTGGCACCAATGCCCGATTTTAGAAAAGGACTATACTATGAACCACAAGCCCATGAGTAAAAATTGTTCTTAAGGAAATTAAAGGACACGTCTAATTTAGTACCAACTGTACAAGATGAAATATCACAAGAAACTGCAACACGTATCACAAATGATACACAATTGCAGAAAGTGCCTCGTCATAGTGGGAGGGTTGTTAGGCAATCTAAAAGATTCATGTTTTGGGAGAGTCTTTGGACTTGATCCCTGGTGGACATGAACCTGATCCCCGGACATATGACGAAGCACTTCAAGATAAAGATGCAGCACCTTTGCAAAGAGCAATAAATACAGAATTAGAATATATATATTCTAATAGAGTCTGGGAACTTATAAAATCACCAAATGGTGTAAAAACCATTGGATAAAAATAAGTCTATAATAGGAAAAGAGGGATAGACAGGAAGGTAACAACTTTCAAAGCAAGGCTTGTTGAAAAGGAAACTTTTTCACAGGTAGTCATGCTTAAGTCTAGCCGGATTCTTTTATCTATTACTTCTCATATGAACTATGAGATTTAGCAAGTGGATGTCAATACAGCTTTTCTTAATGGAAGTGTTGAAGAAAACATCCATATATAGCAACCAGAAGGGTTCATTGCAAAGAGCAAAGAGCATCTTGTGTGTAAGCTCAATCAGTTTATGGACTGAAGTAAAACTTCAAGGTCTTGGAACATCCGATTTAATAAAGTAATCCAGACCTATGGATTTATTTAATAACCGAATGAGTCTTGTGAAGTATGATGGAAACGTGGTGATATTTCTTGTACTATACGTAGATAACATTTTTGATAGTTGGAAACAATATCAAAGTGTTGTCAGAAGTAAGGGTATGGTTGTCCAAACAATTTGATATGAAGGACTTGGGAGAATGCATATATTCTTGGGATCAAAGTAATAAGGGATCGCAAGAAAAGAATATTTTACTTATCCCAAGCTTCATATATCGAAACAATCCTTGCTCGTTTTAAGCATGCAAAACTCCAAGAAAGGTTTCTTGCCTTTTCAACATGGAGTAGCTTTATCTAAAGAGATGTCTCCGAAGACATCAAAGGAGGAAATGAAGGCAGTTCCTTATGCTTCGACTGTCGGAAGCCTAATGTATGCTATGCACGAGATCAGAAATCTATTTTGCCGAGGGCATAGTTAGCAGATATCAAAGTAACCCTGGACAAGGACATTGGACTGCGATAAAGCATATATTGAAGTACCTTAGAGGCACTAGAGATTATATGCTAGCTTATAAGGCAGATAATTTGGTCCCTGTAGGTTGTACGGATTTTGACTTCCAATCAGGTAAGGACAATAATAAGTCGACCTCGAGGTTTTGTGTTTACTTTAGGAGGTTAAGTCATAACTATGGAAGAGTGATAAGCAAAGGTATTTTTTTGGACTCCACCATAGAAGCTGAGTAAGTGCCAACCTCTGAGGCAGTCATAGAAGCTGTATGGCTCAGATATTTCATGATAGACTTAGATATGTTTTCTGGTTTGCCCAAAAATTATTACAATTTATTGTAATAATAGTGGTGCAGTAGCAAACTCGAAGAAACCATAAGTCCATAAGGCAAGTAAACACAATAGAGCGCAAGTACCACCCAATACAAGAAATCGTATAAACGAGGAGAAGTTGTTGTTGCCTAGATTGCATCAGGTGATGACCTGTAGATCCTTTCACTAAGGTCCTTAAGGCAAGAGCTTTTGATGGACATGTTGAAGGATTGGGAATCAAATGTATGGCAGCATTTATGGCAGCATAGTCTTTTAGTATAAGTGGGAGATTGTTAGAGTGTATACTAAAAGCCTAGCTTTTGTATAAACATTTATTTAGAAATAAAGAATCACAATGGTCAAATACCTACATTTATTTGTTAAGTGTAGTTGTTCAATTAATTTATATTGTAAATAACATGGTGTGTGGTGTCACACACAGAAGATCTTGTTATCAGTTTTTTATAAATTATAAACAGTTGCTAACGTCTAAGGTGGAAAGGAACAAATCATTGGAATAGTAGTAGTGTAATTTGATATTAGTTTATCTTGACTAATAAATTACACTAGTACACTCTAAGTGTATTGAGTAGGACCATTTTAGGTAAGTTCTTTTGTACTAACTTTATAAAAGAACTAGACCTTAGTTATTATGGAAGTGTGTGCTCTTAATCCTAATATAATAACAAGCACATATATTTAATATTTATTTCTTTGACTTATCAAAGGGTGAGGTTTAGCTCGATAAATCAAAATGCCTGATAAGTTGGGAAATGATATTACTTATAGTGTGTGTTGTTTATTATAGAAGGAATCTGTGTCCCAGTTATCTAGGTTGAGAATGCCCCCAAGAGGAGCTTATAAGGATTGTCATGTTAAACCCTGCAGGTGGACTTAGTCCGACATGACAATGAAGTTGAGTGGTACTACTCTTGGAGCTGGATATTAATTAAGTGAGTTGTCAGTAACTTACTTAATTAGTGGACATTCGTTATCTTAAATACAGGGAAACTAACACACTCATGATAAGAAGGAGCCCATAATGTAATTTGAGATTAGTGTGGTAGTGCGATAATAACTCTCTAGTGGAATAAGTTATTATCGATGAACTTGAGTTGTGTGTTCGGGGCGAACATGGGGTACTCAAGCTCATCGGAAGGCCAAAACCAATTTCTCATGTAGGTCCCTGTCATAGCCTCATTAAAGCCTCAAGTCCATCCAAAGAAAGACCCATCTTGGTGTCCAAGAAGGGGGTCGGTCCATTACTTGGTGACCAAGCAATGGTCGGCCACCATATCCTCTTAAGGGGTTGGCCCCTTGCTTGGTGCCCAAGCAAGAGGGGGTCGGCCACAATAATTCAAACAAGGAGGGGTGTTCAGCAGAAGATCTTGAGGTCATTAACTTACAAAGAAAATGTATAACTAGTAATTTTCTTCCGCATCATGCTAGTTATTTTTCTTTGTTAGAATTCCAAACACAAGAGGCATTAGATCTAGTTTTTCGAATTAGTAATTTGTGTTTGTGTTTTTCTTTATTTTTTAAATTTGTGATTCGATTGTTCTTTTTGGTTAAACCTAGAGTTATATAAGGAAATTAAATATTATCTTTTCTTAAAAGGCTTTGTCTATGAAGTGGTGGTTGCTCCCATATCCAAGAAGGCCTTGTGCATCGCCATGTTTAACCTTGAAGTAAATTTTGGAAATTAATATTTAATGGAATTTATAACGTAGATGGATTTGAATCAATAGTGTTAAGTTCTGCTTGCGATTCAAATCTAAACCATTAAGAATAGATAAGTTAAATTTGGAATCAATGATGTTAAGTTCCGTCTGCGATTCCTAATTTAACTTCTAAAGAACACAATAAGTTATTTAGGAAAGGTTCGACACTTGTACAGAATTTTTGTACAATGGAACCGGTACGATCTTCCTAGGACTAACCAACAATTGGTATCAGAGCTAGGGTTTGCCTCTGTGTGTTTGGTTTTCAAATTAATTATGCACATGTCATACATAATTTAGGCAGGATAATAGTAGGATGTGCTAACTTTGTGGTTGCAGGCTCCAACTATTATGGCATATAGATATTATGTGTGATTGGACCCTTGGATATGTTAAGGGTATTATTTTGTGTGCATGATTGTATGTATCAAATACAGCAGGAGCTGTATTATTTTTAGAATTTTATTTTTGTTCGATCTAGAATACATGTACATTCCATTATGGAATATAAGATCGATATATGTAAAATTCTATATTTGTCGCAGATCGTATCTTAGCGAGGCGTGGTGCTTTTGGAGAACCAGAGACGCAGTGGAATAAGAAGCAAGATAGATGCGATAACTCGACCCGATGGCGGTGGCTAAAGTTGTTGGTTGCTACTCGGAAAACCTAGAGGTTCCACTGTACAAAAATTTTGTACAAAGGTCTGAACCTTTTTCCTAGCTACCATGTGTTCTTTTAAATTAAATTTTGGATCGCCTGCGGAACTTAACACGTTTGATCCAAAACTTAATCTATTTGTTCTTTTAGGTTTAGACTTGGATCTCCTGCGGAACTTAACACGTTCGATCCAAATCACCTTAAGTTATTAATTCCATTAAATATTAATTTCCATAATTGGTTCCCAGTACTGACGTGGCGAGGCACATGACCTTCTTGGATATGGGAGCAACCACTACCGACTAGACAAAACCTTTTATGGAAAGCTAATATTTAATTTCCTAAAATAACTTTAGGTTAACCGAAAGGAACAATCAAATCACAAGGAAAAATAAATCAAAAGAACACAAAATCGAAAAACATATTCGAAATACTAGAATCGTAAGCCTCTTGTATTTGGTATTATTTCCAAAAATAACTAGTATGATGCGGAAAGAAAAATTACTAGTTATACCTTTTAGAAAGACCTCTTGATCTTCTACCGTATTCCTCTTCTAACCTTGGACGTTGTGTGGGCAACGATCTTCCAAGATGAGAAACCACCAAACACCTTCTTCTCCTCCTAGCTAGGTTCGGCCAAAACAAGAAAGCTTCACCAAGGAAGAAGAAAAAAAAACACCAACCAAGCTCCAAGAGATGCAAGCTTTCTCTCCTTCTTCTTCTTCTTCTCCAAGTAGTATCCGGCCACCACAAGAGCTCCAAGGGAGATGAAGAATTCGACAACTACAAAGAGGAAGAAAGAAAGAGAGGATGGCCGGTCACAACACCAAGGAAAAGAGGGAGAGAACAATAGAATTTGTCACCTATGAAGGCACCCCTACCCCTTCTTTTATATTCCTTGGCTTTGGCAAATAAGGAAATTTATTTATAATAAAATTTCCTTAACTTTCCTTGACAATAATTAATAAAGAAAATTTTAATAAAATTTCTTAATCAATTAATCATGGCCGGCCACCTCAAATAGAAAAATTAGGAGAGTTTCAATCAACAATTAAAACTTCCTTATTTGTCTTTGGAAATTTTAAAAAATAAAATTTCCCTTTATAATCCCTTCATGGTTGAAAAAAGAAATTTCTATAATTTTAATTTTTCAACATGTGAATAATTTTCAAAGAGAAAAAAATAAAATATCTTTCCAATCTACAAATAAGGAAAGAGATCTAATCTCTTTCTTTAATCTTTTGTAGATCCTTTTAAGAGAGATATTTTAATTTTAATTCTCTTTAATAAATTAAATCTTCCACATAATAAAAATAAAAATAAAAATTCTTTTTAATTTTATTATGGTCGGCCCCCTCTAGCTTGGGTTCAAGCTAGGGTCGGCCACCCATAAACCAAGCTTAGGCCGGCCCTAGCTTGATTCCCAAGCTAGCTTGGCCGGCCCCCTTTAGGTGGGTATAAAAGGTGTGTATAGGTGAGTATAGTACATTATAAATAAGAGGCTACGATAGGGACCGAGAGGAGAAATTGGTTTTGGTCTCCCGATAAAATTAAGCATCCCGTGTTCGCCCCGAACACACAACTTAATTTTATCAATAATAATTCATTCCACTAGAGAACTATTATTGAACTACCGCACCAATCCCAAATTACATTTTTGAGCTCCTTCTTATTATGAGTGTGTTAGTCTCCCTGTGTTAAGATATCGAATGTCCACTAATTAAGTGAGTTACCGACAACTCATTTAATTAATATCTTAGTCCAAGAGTAGTACCACTCAATCTTATCGTCATGTCGGACTAAGTCCACCTGCAGGTTTAACATGACAATCCTTATGAGCTCCTCTTGGGGACATTATCAACTTAGTATCTCTAGGACACAGTTTCCTTCTATAATCAACAACACACACTATAAGTGATATCATTTCCCAACTTATTGGGCTTATTGATTCATCGAACTAAATCTCACACATTGATAAATTAAAGAAATAAATATCAAATATATGTGCTTGTTATTATATTAGGATTAAGAGCACACACTTCCATAATAACTGAGGTATTTGTTTCTTTATAAAGTCAGTATAAAAGAAACAACCTCAAATGGTCCTACTCAATACACTCTAAGTGTACTAGTGTAATTATATAGTTAAGATAAACTAATTCCTAATTACACTATGACCTTCCAATGGTTTGTTCCTTTTCATTTTAGTCGTGAGCTGCTGTTTATAATTTATAAGGTACTGATAACATCATCTTCTATATGTGACACCACATACTATGTTATCTACAACATAAATTAATTGAACAACTACAAACAAATATAGACAATTTGACCAAATGTGATTCTTTATTCAAAATAAATGTTTACAAAAGCTTAGGGTTTCAGTATACATTCCAACAATCTCCCACTTATACTAATGACTAAGCTGCCATATCTTCTGCCATACATCTGATTCCCATCCCCTCCACATGCTGATCGAAAGCTTTCGCCGGAAGGGCCTTAGTGAAAGGATCTGCCAGGTTATCTGCTGATGCAATCTTGGCGATACAACTTCTCCTCGCTTCACGATATCTCGTATCAGGTGGTATTTGCGCTCTATATGTTTACTTGCCTTATGAGCTCGTGGTTCCTTCGAGTTTGCAACTGCACCGCTATTATCACAATAAATTGTGATGATTTTGGGCAAACCAGGAATCACATCTAAGTCCATTAGAAAGTTCCTGAGCCATATCGCTTTAGCCGCCTCGAGGGCTACATACTCGCTTCCATTGTTGAGTCTCAAACGATTACGCTTAACACTCCTCCATGCAATGGCTCCATCTCCTAAAGTAAACACATAGCCCGATGTAGACTTTCGTTATCCCTATCTCGATTGGAAATCAATCATGTAACCACTGGAGCAAATCGTCTTGGTAAACTAGCATATAATCTCTAGTCCTTCTCGTGTACTTTAATATATGTGCAGCCCAATGTCCTTGTCGGTTAGGTTACCTCGCCGACCATGCCGTAAAAACAAATATCAGGTCTCGTACATAGCATTGCATACATTAGGCTTCCTACAGTCGAAGCATAAGGAACTGCTTTCATGTCCTCTATCTCCTTTGATGTCTTCGGAGACATCTCTTTAGATAGAGCTATTCCATGCCTAAAAGGTAAGAAACCTTTCTTGGAATCCTGCATGCTAAAACGAGCAAGGATTGTATCTATATATGAAACTTGGGACAGACACAACATTCTTTTCTTGCGATCCCTTATAACTTTGATCCCAAGAATGTGTGCACACTCTCCTAAGTCCTTCATATCAAATTGTTTGGACAACCATACCCTTACGTCTGATAATACCTTGACATTGTTGCCAATTAACAAAATATCATGTACGTATAATACAAGAAATACCACCACGTTTCCGTTACACTTCTTATATACACAAAACTCATTCGGACACTGAATAAATCCATATGACTGGATTACTTCATTAAACCGGATGTTCCAAGACCTTGAAGTTACTTCAATCCATAAATGGACCGATTGAGCTTACACACTAGATGCTCTTTGCCTTTTCAATGAACCCTTCGGTTGTTTCATGGATGTTCTCTTCAAGACTTCCATTAAGGAAAGCTGTCTTAATATCCATTTGCCAAATCTCATAATCCATATGAGCAGTAATGGATAAGAGTATCCGGATAGACTTAAGCATAGCTACTGGTGAAAAGGTCTCCTCATAATCGATTCCCTCTTTTTGAGTGTACCCTTTCGCAACAAGCCTAGCTTTGAAGGTTTCTACCTTCTCGTCTGTCCCTCTTTTTCTTTTGTAGATCCACTTGCATCCAACGACTTTTACAAAATCAGGTGGTTCTACAAGCTCCCAGACCTTATTAGAGTACATAGACTCTATTTCAGAATTCATCGCCTTTTGCCAAGATGTTGCATCTATATCTTGGATTGCTTCATCATATGTCCGGGGATCAGGTTCATGTTTACCCGGGATCAAGTCCGAAGACTCTCCCAAAAACATGAATCTCTCAGGCTGCCTTACAACCCTCCCACTACGACGAGGTACTGTCTGTGGTTGTGTATCATGTGTGACACGTGTTACAGTCTCTTGTGGTACTTCATCTTGTACTGCTGGTACTAAAGTAGACGTGTCCTCTCTTAGTTTTTCTAAAACAACTTTACTACTGGGCTTGTGATCCATTATATAGTCTTCTTCTAAAAACTGGGCATTGGTGCTAACAATGACCTTCTGGTCTTTAGGACTATAAAATAAACCTCCTTTTGTTCCTTTGGGATATCCCACAAACACGCGAACTTCAGTACGAGATTCTAACTTATCAGCATCTGGTTTCAGCACATGTGCTGGACTACCCCAAATCCGAATATGTCTTAGAATGGGTTTTCGCCCATTCCACAATTCTGTGGGAGTAGAAGAAACTGATTTAGAAGGTACTAAGTTCAGAACGTATATTGCTGTTTCCAGAGCATATCTCCAAAATGAATTTGGTAATTTTGAATAACTTATCATCGATCTAACCATCTCCATAAGAGTCCTATTCCTTCGTTCTGCCACATCATTCTGTTGGGGTATTCCAGGTGCAGACAGTTGGGATTGAATCTCGGCCTCTGATAAGTAATTCCTAAACTCTCCTAAGAGGTATTCACCACCACGATCAGACCGTAGTGTCTTGATACTTTTACCTAGTCGTTTCTCCACATCAGCCTTGTATTCTTTGAACTTATCAAAGCACTCGGACTTGTGACGCATTAGGTAAATGTATCCATATCTTGAATAATCGTCTATGAAAGAGACAAAATATTCAAAACCTCCTCTTGCCTGGACATACATAGGACCACACAAATCAAAGTGAACCAATTCTAACACTTCTTTGGCTCTATACCCCTTGGCCTTGAAAGACCTTTTGGTCATTTTACCTTCCAAGCAAGATTCACAAGTTGGAAAATTTTCCAACTCTAATGAACCCAAAAGTCCATCGGCTATAAGCCTCTGAATCCTACTTAAGTTAATATGACCAAGCCTTAGATGCCAAAGATATGCTTGGTTCATTTCTGAAGGTTCTTTTCTCTTATTTGAGTTAGAAGATGAGTTATAAATTTCCATATTTTGCTTTGTGAGAGAAATTAGATTTAAAGTATACAAATTGCCAACTAATGCACCAGAACAGAAAATCACTTTATTTCTTTTAATAACTACATCGTTACTAAAGGAAACTGAATATCCATCTAAAAATAATTTAGAAACTGAAATTAAATTCTTTCTAAAACTGGGTACATAAAGATAATTTCTTAAAACCAAATTTTTATTTCTACTAAAAGATAAGTAGACGTCTCCCACTGCAACAGCCGCCACCTTAGTAGCATTGCCCATGTAGACGGTAATCTCTCCTTCAGTTAGTCGTCGGGTTTCCTGGAACTCCTGCAAGGAATTGCAGACATGATCAGTGGCTCCTGTATCTACACACCAGGTGCTGGTAGATAACACCGCTAAACATGTTTCAACAACTAGAGTATGAGATATACCTTTGTTGTTTTGATTCCTACGTGGGCAGTCCGCCTTCCAATGCGCTGACTGCTTGCAGATGAAGCACTTGCCCTTCGGCCTCTTCATTCCAGCTTTAGGTCCCGTACTATGAGATTTATTCACTTTCTTTGCTGAACCAACTTATTTCTTCTTCTTCTTTCCTTTCGGTTTAGAAGTAGAACCATTTTCAGCATAGTGAATATGAGAATTGTGACGAAACAAACCTTCTGCTGCCTGAAGTTCTGTCAGTAGTTCCGCCAATGAATATACTCTTTTGTTCATATTGTAATTCAGGCGGAATTGCTCAAAACTTCTAGGTAGTGTTGTTGGTTGCTACTCGGAAAGCCTAGAGGTTCCACTGTACAAAAATTTTGTACAAAGGTCTGAACCTTTTTCCTAGCTACCATGTGTTCTTTTAAATTAAATTTTGGATCGCCTGCGGAACTTAACACGTTTGATCCAAAACTTAATCTATTTGTTCTTTTAGGTTTTGACTTGGATCTCCTGCGGAACTTAACACGTTCGACCCAAATCACCTTAAGTTATTAATTCCATTAAATATTAATTTTCATAATTGTTTCCCAGTACTGACGTAGCGAGACACATGGCCTTCTTGGATATGGGAGCAACCACCACCGACTAGACAAAACCTTTTATAGAAATCTAATATTTAATTTCCTAAAATAACTTTAGGTTAACCGAAAGGAACAATCAAATCACAAGGAAAAATAAAACAAAAGAACACAACTTCGAAAAACATATTCGAAATACTAGAACGTAAGCCTCTTGTATTTGGTATTATTTCCATAAATAACTAGCATGATGCGGAAAAGGAAAAACTACTAGTTATACCTTCTAGAAAAACCTCTTGATCTTCTACCGTATTCCTCTTCTAACCTCGGACGTTGTGTGGGCAACGATCTTCCGAGATGAGAAACCACCAACCACCTTCTTCTCCTCCTAGCTAGGTTCGGCCACAAAGAAGCTTTACCAAGGATGAAGAACAAAACACCAACCAAGCTCCAAGAGACGCAAGCTTTCTCTCCTTCTTCTTCTTCTTCTCCAAGTAGTATCCGCCCACCACAAGAGCTCCAAGGGGAAGAGAGAGGTTCGGCCACCACAAGAGGAAGAGAGGGAGAGGATGATGATGATGGCCGGCCACACCAAGGAACAAAAGAGGGAGAGAAATAATAGAGGTTGTACACCATGAAGGCACCCCTACCCCTTCTTTTATATTCCTTGGCTTTGGTAAATAAGGAAATTTATTTATAATAAAATTTCCTTAACTTTCCTTGACAACAATTAATTAAGAAAAAAATAAATAAATTTTCCTAATTAATTGTATGTGGTCGGCCACCTCATGTAGAGCAAATAGGATAATTTTAATCAACAATTAAAACTTCCTTTTTTGTCTTTGGAAATTTTAAAAAATAAAATTTCCTTTTAAAATCCCTTCATGGTTGATAAAAAGAAATTTCTATAATTTTAAATTTTCAACATGTGAATAATTTTTCAGAGAGAAAAAATAAAATATCTTTCCAATCTACAAATAAGGAAAGAGATCTAATCTCTTTCTTTTAATCTTTTGTAGATCTTTTAAAGAGAGATATTTTAATTTTAATTCTTTGTAATAAATTATATCTTCCACATAATAAAAATTAAAATTAAAATTCTTTTTAATTTAATGGGGGCCGGCCACCTAAGCTTGGGTTCAAGCTAGGGACGGCCACCCACCGACCCTAGCTTGAACCACAAGCTAGCTTGGTCGGCCCCCTTCTCATGGGTATGAAGGTGGGTATAGGTGGGTATAGTACTCTATAAATAAGAGGCTACGATAGGGACCGAGAGGAGAAATTAGTTTTGGTCTCCCGATAAAATTAAGCATCCCGTGTTCGCCCCGAACACACAACTTAATTTTATCAATAATAATTCATTCCACTAGAGAACTATTATTGAACTACCGCACCAATCCCAAATTACATTTTTGGGCTCCTTCTTATTATGAGTGTGTTAGTCTCCCTGTGTTTAAGATATCGAATGCCCACTAATTAAGTGAGTTACTGACAACTCATTTAATTAATATCTTAGTCCAAGAGTAGTACCACTCAACCTTATCATCATGTCGGACTAAGTCCACCTGCAGGGTTTAACATGACAATCCTTATGAGCTCCTCTTGAGGACATTATCAACCTAGTATCTCTAGGACACAGTTTCCTTCTATAATCAACAACACACACTATAAGTGATATCATTTCCCAACGTATCAGGCTTATTGATTCATCGAACTAAATCTCACCCATTGATAAATTAAAGAAATAAATATCAAATATATATACTTGTTATTATATTAGGATTAAGAGCACACACTTCCATAATAACCGAGGTCTTTGTTTCTTTATAAAGTCAGTATAAAAGAAACGACCTCAAATGGTCCTACTCAATACACTCTAAGTGTACTAGTGAAATTATATAGTCAAGATAAACTAATTCCTAATTACACTACGACCTTCCAATGGTTTGTTTCTTTCCATTTTGGTCGTGAGCTGCTGTTTATAATTTATAAGGTACTGATAACATCATCTTTTGTATGTGACACCACATACTATGTTATCTACAACATAAATTAATTGAACAACTACAAACAAATGTAGACAATTTGACCAAATGTGATTCTTTATTCAAAATAAATGTTTACAAAAGCTTAAGCTTTCAGTATACATTTCAACAATCTCCCACTTATACTAATGACTAAACTGCCATATCTTCTGCCATACATCTGATTCCCATCCCCTCCACATGCTGATCGAAAGCTTTCGCCGGAAGGGCCTTAGTGAAAGGATCTGCCAGGTTATCTGCTGATGCAATCTTGACGATGACAACTTCTCCTCGCTTCACGATATCTCGTATCAGGTGGTATTTGCGCTCTATATGTTTACTTGCCTTATGAGCTCGTGGTTCCTTCGAGTTTGCAACTGCACCGCTATTATCACAATAAATTGTGATGATTTTGGGCAAACCAGGAATCACATCTAAGTCCATTAGAAAGTTCCTGATCCATTCTGCTTCTTTAGCCGCCTCAGAGGCTGCTACATACTCTGCTTCCATGGTTGAGTCTGAAACGCATTTCTGCTTAACACTCCTCCATGCAATGGCTCCATCTCCTAAAGTAAACACATAGCCTGATGTAGACTTACTGTTGTCCCTATCTGATTGGAAATCTAAATCCGTGTAACCCACAGGGAGCAAATCGTCTGCTTGGTAAACTAGCATATAATCTCTAGTCCTTCTCAGGTACTTTAATATATGCTTTACCCCAGTCCAATGTCCTTGTCTAGGGTTACTCTGATATCTGCTGACCATGCCCACGGCAAAACAAATATCAGGTCTCGTACCTAGCATTGCATACATAAGGCTTCCTACAGCTGAGGCATAAGGAACTACTTTCATGTCTTCTATCTCCTTTGATGTCTTAGGAGACATCTCTTTAAATAGAGCTATTCCATGCCTAAAAGGTAAGAAACCTTTCTTTGAATTCTGCATGCTAAAACGAGCAAGGATTGTATCTATATATGAAGCTTGGGACAGACACAACATTTTTTTCTTGCGATCCCTTATAAATTTGATCCCAAGAATGTGTGCACACTCTCCTAAGTCCTTCATATCAAATTGTTTGGGCAACCATGCCCTTACGTCTGATAATACTTTGACATTGTTGCCAATTAACAAAATATCATCTACGTATATTACAAGAAATACCACCACGTTTCCATTACACTTCTTATATACACAGGACTCATCCAGATTTTGAATAAATCCATATGACTGGATTACTTCATTAAACCGGATGTTCCAAGATCTTGAAGCTTGCTTCAGTCCATAAATGGACCGATTGAGCTTACACACTAGATGCTCTTTGCCCTTTTCAATGAACCCTTCTGGTTGCTTCATATGGATGTTCTCTTCAAGACTTCCATTAAGGAAAGCTGTCTTGACATTCATTTGTCAAATCTCATAATCCATATGAGCAGCAATGGATAAGAGTATCCGGATGGACTTAAGCATGGCTACCGGTGAAAAGGTTTCCTCATAATCGATTCTCTCTTTCTGAGTGTACCCTTTCGCAACAAGCCTAGCTTTGAAGGTTTCTACCTTCCCGTCTGTCCCTCTTTTCCTTTTGTAGATCCACTTGCATCCAACGACTTTTACACCATCAGGTGGTTCTACAAGCTCCCAGACCTTATTAGAGTACATAGACTCTATTTCAGAATTCATTGCCTTTTGCGCATGTATATCTTGGAGTGCTTCATCATATGTCCGGGATCGGGTTCATGTTTACCCGGATCAAGTCCAAGACTCTCCCAAAACATGAATCTATCAGTCGCCTCACAACCCTCCCACTATGACGAGGCATCGTGGTTGTGTATCATGTGTGACACGTGTTGCAGTCTCTTGTGGTACTTCATCTTGTACTGTTGGTACTAAAGTAGACATGTCCTCTCTTAGTTCTTCTAAAACAACTTTACTACTGGGCTTGTGATCCATTATATAGTCTTCTTCTAAAAACTGGACATTGGTGCTAACAATGACCTTCTGGTCTTTAGGACTATAAAATAAACCACCTTTCGTTCCTTTGGGATTTCCCACAAACACTCGAACTTCTGTACGAGATTCTAACTTATCAGCATCTGGTTTCAGCACATGTGCTGGACTACCCCAAATCCGAATATGTCTTAGACTGGGTTTTCGCCCATTCCATAATTCTATAGGAGTAGAAGAAACTGATTTAGAAGGTACTAAGTTCAGAACATACACTGCTGTTTCCAGAGCATATCCCCAAAACGAATTTGGTAATTATGAATAACTCATCATCGATCTAACCATCTCCATAAGAGTCCTATTCCTTCGTTCTGCCACACCATTTTGTTGGGGTGTACCAGGTGCGGACAGTTGGGATTGAATCTCGGCCTCTGATAAGTAATTTCTAAACTCTCCTAAGAGGTATTCACCACCACGATCTGATTGTAGTGTCTTGATACTTTTACTAGTCGTTTCTCCACATCAGCCTTGTATTCTTTGAACTTATCAAAGCACTCGGACTTGCGGCGCATTAGGTAAATGTATCCATATCTTGAATAATCGTCTATGAAAGAGACAAAATATTCAAAACCTCCTCTTGTCTGGACAGACATAGGACCACACAAATCAGAGTGAACCAACTGTAACACTTCTTTGGCTCTATACCCCTTGGCCTTGAACGACCTCTTGGTCATTTTACCTTCCAAGCAGGATTCACAAGTTGGAAAATTTTCCAACTCTAATGAACCCAAAAATCCATCAGCTATAAGCCTCTGAATCCTACTTAAGTTAATATGACCAAGCCTTAGATGCCAAAGATATGCTTGGTTTATTTTCGAAGGTTCTTTTCTTTTATTTGAGTTAGAAGATGAGTTATAAATTTCCATGTTTTGCTTTGTGAAAGAAATTGGATTTAAAGTATACAAATTGCCAACTAATGTACCAGAACAGATAATCACTTTATTTCTCTTAATAACTACATCGTTACTGAAAGAAACTGAATATCCATCTAAAAACAGTTTAGAAACTGAAATTAAATTCTTTCTAAAACTGGGTACATAAAGACAATTTCTTAAAACCAAATTTTTATTTCTTCTAAAAGATAAGTAGATGTCTCCCACTGTAACAGCTGCCACCTTAGTAGCATTGCCCATGTAGACGGTAATTTCTCCTTCAGATAGTCGTCGGGTTTCCTGGAACCACTGCAAGGACATGATCAGTGGCTTCCGTATCTACACACCGGTGCTGGTAGATAACATCGCTAAACATGTTTCAACAACTAGAGCATGAGATATACCTTTGTTTTGGTTCCTACGAGGATAGTCCACCTTCCATGCCTGCTTATAGATGAAGCACTTGCCCTTCTGCTTCTTCACTCCAGCTTTCGTACTCTGAGACTTATTCACTTTCTTTGCTGAACCGACTTGTTTCTTCTCCTTCTTCCTCTCACTAGAAGTAGAACCATTTTCGATAGTGAATTTGAGCATTGTGAAATAATCCTTCTCATCAAGTTCATAGTAGTTCCGCCAATGAATATACCCTTTTATTCATATTGTAATTCAAGCAAAATTGCTCAGTGTTTGGAGGATCATATCGATCTGGGTTTCCCCATCAATTTCTCCTCCAAGGATCTGTATCTCGTTCAGATAAGCCATCATCTTTAGGATATGATCCCTCACAGGAGTACCCTCTTGCATGGTGGCTGTCATTATCTTTCTCATGGCTTCTTGTCTAGAAGCTCTATCCTGATGACCAAAGAGTTCCTTGAGATTGTTCATAATATCATAGGCTGTTGGTAAATCTTGATGCTGATGTTGCAATACATTTGACATTGAAGCCAAAATGTAACACCGCGTCATCTCATCTGCTTTTACCCATTTCCTATGATATTCAATCTCCTCTTGGGTAGATTCACCAGTAGGTGCTTCAGGACAAGGCTCAATCAGTACAAATTTATGGCTTTCAGCAGTAAGAACAATGTCCAGGTTCCTTTTCCAATCTATGTAATTAGGTCCAGTAAATCTATTCTGTTGAATTATGATGGACAGTGGGTTGAAAGTCATCCTAAGAATCACAAATAACTTTTGGTCAGAACTCTAAATTTAGAATAATATTGATTTCTCAAACAATACTATTTTAAATTAACCAACACCTCAAAACACCGTGAATTTTGTATGCCACGTTAGTGTGGACGTATACAAATTCATCATTTGTAAAAGAAGGATTTTAACCCATTAATTTTATTATCTTGTCAACCTAACTTTTTGACAAATAAAATTAATAGTTGGTGTCTTTTGGTCACACAAATAATAGCAGTGACTCCGATGGGGAGGATACTATTAGATGTGTCTAAGTGTATACCATTACTTGACACTAAGTCCATTAATAAGATTATGCCCCTTCCGTTGGGGAAGATCACACGCTCTTAATTAACTTCCTATAGTCATCCAAAAATGGAAGTCTGTTCTAGTGATCCACAAACAAGCTCATCTGTTATGGAGGAAGACACTCAGAGCCAACGCGCAAGCTTGTTTGCATCACTTACAAACCAGTAATGGAGACCATGAGATTTACTTAAAAATCCCTCTCCCACTTAGTTATTTATAAATGAGGAATTTTAACTATGCTAGCCTACTAAACATGTAAACTAACATACACACACAGCACAATATAAAAGCAATAAATAGAAAATTTAATTTTCAACTATTATGGCTTTTATCTATGGTTGTCCTCCGTGTGTTGTCATCCCAAGCTGCTGTCATATTTGGCCACCGCCACCGGGTCTAGCTGTCGCATCCATCTTGCTCCTTGTTCCACTGCGCCTCTGGTCCTCAGAAGGTTCCACGCTTTGCAAGATTCGATCCGCGACATAAATAGAATTTTACAATTTTGATCCTATATTCCATAAAAGGAATGTACATGTATCTATATCAAAAATAAAATCCTAATAAAACTAAATACAGCTCCTGCTGTATTTTATAATACAATCATGCACACACATATAAATGCCCTTGACATGTCCAAGGGTCCAATCACACACATAAAACTATAAGCCATAATAGTTGGATCCACGCAATCCATCAGTTAGCATCCTACTATTATCCAGCCTAAATTATGTAATGTAATAATGCTAAAAATACCAACTAAGACCCTAGCTCTCGATACATTGTTGGTTGCTACTCGGAAAACCTAGAGGTTCCACTGTACAAAAATTTTGTACAAAGGTCTGAACCTTTTCCTAGCTACCATGTGTTCTTTTAAATTAAATTTTGGATCGCCTGCGGAACTTAACACGTTTGATCCAAAACTTAATCTATTTGTTCTTTTAGGTTTAGACTTGGATCTCCTGCGGAACTTAACACGTTCGATCCAAATCACCTTAAGTTATTAATTCCATTAAATATTAATTTCCATAATTGGTTCCCAGTACTGACGTGGCGAGGCACATGGCCTTCTTGGATATGGGAGCAACCACCACCGACTAGACAAAACCTTTTATGGAAAGCTAATATTTAATTTCCTAAAATAACTTTAGGTTAACCGAAAGGAACAATCAAATCACAAGGAAAAAAAATAAAAGAACACAACATCGAAAAACATATTCGAAATACTAGAATCGTAAGCCTCTTGTATTTGGTATTATTTCCAAAAATAACTAGTATGATGCGGAAAGAAAAAGTACTAGTTATACCTTTTAGAAAGACCTCTTGATCTTCTACCGTATTCCTCTTCTAACCTCGGACGTTGTGTGGGCAACGATCTTCCAAGATGAGAAACCACCAAACACCTTCTTCTCCTCCTAGCTAGGTTCGGGCAAAACAAGAAAGCTTCACCAAGGAAGAAGAAAAAAAAACACCAACCAAGCTCCAAGGGATGCAAGCTTTCTCTCCTTCTTCTTCTTCTTCTCCAAGTAGTATCCGGCCACCACAAGAGCTCCAAGGGAGATGAAGAATTCGGCCACCACAAAGAGGAAGAAAGAAAGAGAGGATGGCCGGCCACAACACCAAGGAAAAGAGGGAGAGAACAATAGAATTTGTCACCCATGAAGGCACCCCTACCCCTTCTTTTATATTCCTTGGCTTTGGCAAATAAGGAAATTTATTTATAATAAAATTTCCTTAACTTTCTTTGACAACAATTAATTAAGAAAAATTTAATAAAATTTCTTAATCAATTAATCATGGTTGGCCACCTCAAATAGAAAAATTAGAAGAGTTTCAATCAACAATTAAAACTTTCTTATTTGTCTTTGGAAATTTTAAAAAATAAAATTTCCCTTTATAATCCCTTCATGGTTGATAAAAAGAAATTTCTATAATTTTAATTTTTCAACATGTGAATAATTTTCAAAGAGAAAAAATAAAATATCTTTCCAATCTACAAATAAGAAAGAGATCTAATCTCTTTCTTTAATCTTTTGTAGATCCTTTTAAGAGAGATATTTTAATTTTAATTCTCTTTAATAAATTATATCTTCCACATAATAAAAATTAAAATTAAAATTCTTTTTAATTTTATTATGGCCGGCCCCCTCTAGCTTGGGTTCAAGCTAGGGCCGGCCACCCATAAACCAAGCTTAGGCCGACCCTAGCTTGATTCCCAAGCTAGCTTGGCCGGCCCCCTTTAGGTGGGTATAGAAGGTGGGTATATGTGGATATAGTACTTTATAAATAAGAGGCTACGATAGAGACCGAGAGGAGGAATTGGTTTTGGTCTCCCGATAAAATTAAGCATCCCGTGTTCGCCCCAAACACACAACTTAATTTTATCAATAATAATTCATTCCACTAGAGAACTATTATTGAACTGCCGCACCAATCCCAAATTACATTTTTGGGCTCCTTCTTATTATGAGTGTGTTAGTCTCCCTGTGTTTAAGATATCGAATGTCCACTAATTAAGTGAGTTACTGATAACTCATTTAATTAATATCTTAGTCCAAGAGTAGTACCACTCAACCTTATCGTCATGTCGGACTAAGTCTACCTGCAGGGTTTAACATGACAATCCTTATGAGCTCCTCTTGGGGACATTATCAACCTAGTATCTCTAGGACACAGTTTCCTTCTATAATCAACAACACACACTATAAGTGATATCATTTCCCAACTTATCGGGCTTATTGATTCATCGAACTAAATCTCACCCATTGATAAATTAAAGAAATAAATATCAAATATATGTGCTTGTTATTATATTAGGATTAAGAGCACACACTTCCATAATAACTGAGGTATTTGTTTCTTTATAAAGTCAGTATAAGAGAAACAACCTCAAATGGTCCTACTCAATACACTCTAAGTGTACTAGTGTAATTATATAGTCAAGATAAACTAATTCCTAATTACACTACGACCTTCCAATGGTTTGTTTCTTTCCATTTTGATTGTGAGCTGCTGTTTATAATTTATAAGGTACTCATAACATCATCTTCTGTATGTGACACCACATACTATGTTATCTACAACATAAATTAATTGAACAACTACAAGCAAATGTAGACAATTTGACCAAATGTGATTCTTTATTCAAAATAAATGTTTGCAAAAGCTTAGGCTTTCAGTATACATTCCAACAAAAGTAGGCAGCAGCTAGGGTGGGAGCATACTGAAGACAGTGATGGGAAAGACCATAATAGTTGGAAAATTAATTTCCAAATTTATTGCTTTTATTTACTGTGATATTTATGTGCATGTGGTGTATGCTAGCATAGGTTAAAACCAACTATTAATTTTATTTGTCATAAAGTTAGGATGACAATATAATAAAATTAATGGGTTACACCCTCCTCTTACAAATGTTGAATTTGTATACGTCCACACTAATGTAACATGCAATATTCACGGTGTTTTGAGGTGTTGGTAAATTTAAATAGTATTGTTTGAGGAATCAATATTATTCTAAATTTAGAGTCTTGACCAAAATTTATTTTGTGATTCTTAGGATGACTTTCAACCCACTGACCATTATTCTAAAAGAGAATAGACTTACTGGTCCCAACTATATAGATTGGAAAAGAAACCTGGATATTGTCTTAACTGCTGAAAGCTATAAGTTTGTACTGTCAGAGGTATGCCCAGATACACCTAATGGTGACTCTACCCTAGAGGAGATTGAGTATCATAAAAAATAGGTAAAAGCAGATGAGATGGCGCGGTGTTATATTTTGGCTTCAATGTCAAATGTATTGCAACATCAGCATCAAGATTTACCAACTACTTATGATATAATGAACAATCTCAAAGAACTCTTTGGGCACCAGAGTCGGACTGCTAGGCAAGAGGCAATGAGAAAGTTAATGACAGCCACCATGTCTGAGGGGACACCCGTAAAGGATCATATCCTCAAAATAATGGCTTATCTGAATGAAATACAAGTCCTTGGAGGAGAAATCGATGGGGAAACCCAGGTTGATATAATTCTCCAAACGCTACCCAGAAGTTTTGAGTAGTTCCGCCTGAACTATAATATGAACAAAAGAGAGTATACGTTGGCGGAACTTCTGACAGAACTACATGCAGCAGTAGGTATATTTCGTCACAGTTCTCATATTCACTATGCTGAAAATGGTTCTTCTTCTAAGTCGAAAGGCAAGAAGAAGAAGAAACAGGTCTTTTCAGCAAAGAGAGTGAATAAAGCTCAGGGTACAGGATAAAAAGCTGGAATGAAGAAGCCGAAGGGCAAGTGCTTCATCTGCAAGCAGTCAAGACATTGGAAGGCGAACTGTCCTCGTAGGAATCAGAACAATAAAGGTATATCTCATGCTCTAGTAGTTGAAACATATTTAGCGGTGTTATCTACCAGCACCTGGTGTGTAGATACGGGAGTCACTGATCATGTCTGCAATTCTTTACAGGGGTTCCAGGAAACTCGACGACTATTTGAAGGAGAGATAACCGTCTACATGGACAATGCTACTAAGGTGGCGGTTGTTGCAGTGGGAGACGTCTACTTATCTTTTAATAGGAATAGAAGTTTAATTTTAAGAAATTGTCTTTATGTACCCAGTTTTAGAAAGAATTTAATTTTAGTTTCTAAACTGTATTTGGATGGATATTATGTTTCCTTTAGTAACAATGTGGTTATAAAGAGAAATAAGGTGATTATCTGTTCTGGTGCATTGGTTGGTAATTTATATACTTTAAATCCAATTTCTCCCACAATGTAAAATATGGAAATTAATAACACATCTTCTAACTCTAATAAGAGAAAAGAACCTTCGGAAATGAACCAAACGTATCTTTGGCATCTAAGGCTTGGTCATATTAACTTAAGTAGGATTCAAAGGCTCATAGCCGATGGACTCTTGGGTTCATTAGAGTTGGAAAACTTTCCAACATGTGAATCTTGCTTGGAAGGTAAAATGACCAAGAGACCTTTTAAGGCCAAGGGGTATAGAGCCAAAGATGCGTTAGAATTGGTTCATTCTGATTTGTGTGGTCCTATGTCTATCCAGGCAAGAGGTGGTTATGAATATTTCATCTCCTTTATAGACGATTATTCAAGATATGGATACATTTACTTAATGCGCCGCAAGTCTGAATGCTTTGATAAGTTCAAAGAATATAGGGCTGATGTGGAGAAACGTCTTGGTAAAAGTATCAAGACACTATGGTCTGACCGTGATGGCGAATACCTCTTTGGAGAGTTTAGGAATTACTTATCAGAAGTTGGGATTCAATCTCAATTGTCTGCACCTGGTACACCCCAACAGAATGGTGTGGCAGAACGAAGGAATAAGACTCTTATGGAAATGGCTAGATCGATGATGAGTTATTCAGAATTACCAAATTTATTTTGGGGATATGCTCTGGAAACAGCAGTGTACATTTTGAATATGGTACCTTCTAAAATAGTTCCTTCTACTCCCATGAAATTATGGAATGAGCGTAAGCCTAGTCTGAATCATATCCGGATATGGGGTAGTCCAGCACATGTGCTGAAGGGAGATACTGACAAGTTGGAATCACGTACAGAAGTTTGTCTGTTTGTGGGATATCCTAAGGGAACGAAAGGTGGTTTGTTTTATAATCCTAAAAATCATAAGATCATTGTTAGCACCAATGCTCGATTTTTAGAAGAAGATTATGTAATGAACCATAAGCCCATGAGTGAAATAGTTCTAGAAGAAATAAGAGAGGACATGTCTACTTTAGTCCCAACAGTATAAGATGAAGTACCACAAGAAACTGTAACACGTGTCACACATGATACACAACCAGAGACAGTGCCTCGTCGTAATGAGAGGGTTGTAAGGCAACCTAAGAGATTTATGTTTTTAGGAGAGTCTTCGGACTTGATCCCGGGTAAACATGAACCTGATCCCCGTATATATGACGAAGCACTCCAAGATATAGATGCAGTATCTTGGCAAAAGGCAATGAATTATGAAATAGAGTCTATGTATTCTAATAAGGTCTAGGAGCTTGTAGAACCACCAGATGGTGTAAAAGTCGTTGGATGCAAATGGATCTATAAAATGAAAAGAGGGACAGATGGGAAGGTAAAAACCTTTAAAGTAAGGCTTGTTGCGAAAGGGTATACTCAGAAAGAGGGAATCGATTATGAGGAGACTTTTTCGCCAGTAGATATGCTAAAGTCTATCCGGATACTCTTATCTATTGCTGCTCATATGGATTATGAGATTTGGCAAATGGATGTCAAGACAGCATTCCTTAACGGAAGTCTTGAAGAAAACATCCATATGAAGCAACCAGAAGGGTTCATTGAAAAAGGCAAAGAGCATCTAGTGTGCAAATTCAATCGGTTAATTTATGGACTAAAGCAAGCTTCAAGATCTTGGAACATCCGGTTTAATGAAGTAATCCAGTCATATGGATTTATTCAGTGTTCGGATGAGTCTTGTGTATACAAGAAGTGTAACGGAAACGTGGTGGTATTTCTTGTACTATACGTAGATGATATTTTGTTAATTGACAACAATGTTAAAGTATTATCGGACGTAAGGGTATGGTTGTCCAAACAACTTGATATGAAGGACTTAGGAGAATATGCACACATTCTTGGGATCAAAGTTATAAGGGATCGCAAGAAAAGAATGTTGTGTCTATCTCAAGCTTCATATATAGATACAATCCTTGCTCGTTTTAGCATGCAGAACTCCAAGAAAGGTTTCTTACCTTTTAGGCATGGAGTAGCCTTATCTAAAGAGATGTCTCCGAAAACATCAAAGGAGATAGAGGACATGAAGGCAGTTCCTTATGCTTTGGCTGTGGGAAGCCTAATGAATGCAATGTTGTGTACAAGATCTGATATCTGTTTTACCGTGGGCATGGTTAGCAGATATCAGAGTAACCCTGGACAAGGACATTGGACTACTGTAAAGCATATATTGAAGTACCTGAGAAGGACTAGAGATTATATGCTAGTTTACCAAGCAGACGATTTGCTCCCTGTGGGTTACACGGATTTGGATTTTCAATCAGATAAGGACAACAGTAAGTCTACATCAGGCTATGTGTTTACTTTAGGAGATGGAGTCATTGCATGGAGGAGTATTAAACAGAAATGCGTTTCAGACTCAACCATGGAAGCTGAGTATGTGGCAGCCTCTGAGGCAGCCAAAGAAGCAGTATGGCTAAGGAATTTCCTAATGGACTTAGATGTGATTCTTAGTTTGCCCAAAATCATCATAATTTATTGTGATAATAGCGGTGCAGTTGCAAACTCGAAGGAACCACGAGCCCATAAGGCAAGTAAACATATAGAGCGCAAGTACCACCTGATACGAGACATCGTCAAGCGAGGAGAAGTTGTCGTCGTCAAGATTGCATTAACAGATAACCTGGCAGATCCTTTCACTAAGGCCCTTCCGGCGAAAGCTTTTGATCGACATGTGGGAGGGATGAGAATCAGATGTATGGCAACAGATATGATAGCTTAGTCTTTTAGTATAAGTGGGAGATTGTTGGAGTGTATACTAAAAGCCTAGCTTTTGTAAACATTTATTTTTGAAATAAAAGAATCACATTGGTCAAATATCTATATTTATTTGTTGAATATAGTTGTTCAATTAATTTATAAAGTAGATAACATGGTGTGTGGTGTCACACACAGAAGATCATGTGATCAACTCTTTATAAATTATAAACAGTTGCTCACAACTAAGATGGAAATGAACAAACCATTGGTATAATCGTAGTGTAATTAGGTATTAGTTTATTTTGACTAATAAATTACACTAGTACACTCTAAGGGCATGTTTGGTTCGGGTTATCGCTGATAACCTTAGTTGGTTATCAACGATAATCTTGTTTGGTTTAAGTAATTCGTGATTCCGGGTAATGCAACATTCCCGCCACATCAGCAATTAGGGAATAGAACCAGGAATCAAAAAACCTTGGAAACCTTAGGTTTTCTACGATTTCGGGGTTATCAATATTTTTTTCCAAAATTACCCGAAGAGGAAAGCTTTGTTTCCACGCACTGACGGAGAGCTTGTCATCGACTCCTCCTCCTCCTCTTCCCCTGTTTCTATTATGCTATAAATCCATAACAAGGTCATCTCGTCGGCAACCAGATCGTTATCTTCGACCATTTTATCCCGAGGTTGCAGTTTTGGATCAATTGGTAGCTTCCTGTGCTCATGCCTGGGTTTAGAAGAAGTCGGTTGGCATGGCGAGCTACGTCGAGGATACCGAGCTACGCCTTGGTTTGTCGGGATCCGATGAGCTGGCTACAAGGGGTAGCAAAAGGTCGCTGCCGGAGGATAACGCTGCGGGCGACGACTCCAGCTGCGGGCGACGGGTAGGTGTTTGGTGAAATTCTAGGGCTCAAGTGGTTGGTTGGTCGCCGATCCGAACGTACAGGAAGAACAGCTTCCAGGCGATGAAGGTGGAGTCAGAGGCTTCTGGGTTGTTCGTGAAGGTTAGCATGGATGGACCTCCTTACTTGAGGAAGATTGATCTCAAGGTTTACAAAGGGTACAAGGAACTCAGGGAGGGCTTAGACGGCATGTTCAACTGCTTCTCTCAAGGTGAAGAAGCATGATCTAACAGCTATTTCCATAAAAATATGTTCTTTTTTATGTTTTGCCACAAATTAGTAATGAAAATTTCTGTTCTTCTATTATTCAGGAGAATTGTCAAGAAAAGAAGGGTGTAATGGATCTGAATTCGCCATAACCGTCGAAGAGGAGATGAGCAGGGATGTCGATCGCGACATCACTATGCCTTCTCTTCCCTCTAAGCTCTGTACCTGTTCGTTCTTCATGGAGATGGCGCACCAGCGGCTTGCGGAGGAGGCGACACCGGTGCCGGTTGCTTGCGGAGGAGGCAGCGCTGGTTGCTTGCGGAGGGACCATGCGAGCTTCAGTCCCCGCTCCGCAGCGAGATCGTGGCCGCTTGCAACGCCTGTGGAGAACGTAGGTGCGGCGTCGGCGGTGGTCGCGGTTGGGCCGATGGATGCGCGTGTGAATGAGGAAGAGACTCGTTATTGGAGTTCGGAAACAATGGCAGGGAAGAA
This sequence comes from Zingiber officinale, assembly GCF_018446385.1. Classification (NCBI taxonomy): domain Eukaryota; kingdom Viridiplantae; phylum Streptophyta; class Magnoliopsida; order Zingiberales; family Zingiberaceae; genus Zingiber; species Zingiber officinale. Next base: position 29,424,227 of record NC_055990.1, read on the forward strand.
GAGAAGTCACGGGAGAGAAGAGATAAAAAAGGTTTTCATTCAATTAACTTAATTCAAAAAGTTAAAGGGTAAATTAGTAAATGTAAAACTAAGTAATTGCATAATCTTAGTTGAACCAAACACCTAATAAGTTATGTTGTATTCCCCATAACTTTTGTTATGTGATTACCTGGTAATCACATAACCAAGGTTATAGATGATGACTTGAACCAAACACACCCTAAGTGTATTGAGTAGGACCATTTTAGGTAAGTTTTTTTTATACTGACTTTATAAAAGAACTAGACCTTAGTTATTATGAAAGTGTGTACTCTTAATCCTAATATAATAACAAGCATATATATTTAGTATCTATTTATTTAACTTATCAAATGGTGAGATTTAGTTTGATAAATCAATAGGTTCGATAAGTTGGGAAATGATATTACTTATAGTGTGTGTTGTTAATTATAGAAGGAAACTGTATCCTAGTTATCTCGGTTGAGAATGTCCCCAAGAGGAGCTCATAATGATTGTCATGTTAAACCATGCAGGTGGACTTAGTCCGACATGACAATAAAGTTGAGTGGTACTACTCTTGGAGTTAGATATTAATTAAGTGAGTTGTCAGTAACTTACTTAATTAGTGGGCATTCATTATCTTAAACACAGGGAAACTAACACACTCATGATAAGAAGGAGCCCATAAATATAATTTGGGATTGGTGCGGTAGTGTAACAATAACTCTCTAGTGGAATGAGTTATTGTTGATAAACTTGAGTTGTGTGTTCGGGGCGAACACGGGATACTCAAGCTCATCGAAAGGCTAAAATCAATTTCTCCTCTAGGTCCCTGTCGTAGCCTCATTAAAGTCTCAAGTCCATCCAAATAAAATCCCTTCTTGGTGTCCAAGAAAGGAGGTCGGCCCATTGCTTGGTGACCAAGCAATGGCCGACCAGCATCTCCTTAAGAGGGTCGGCCCTCTTGCTTGGTGACCAAGCAAGTAGGGGTAGGCCATAATAAATTCAAATAGGAGGGGTGTTTTGAATTTTTAAAATCTTCTCTTTGTAGAAAACTATAAGTTTTAAAAGAAAGATTTTAATTTTTAAAAAAACTTTCCTTATTTGAATTAGGTCACATGATTTAATAGAGAGTTTTAAAAGTTTTAAAACTTTCCTTTTTTAACCATCCTCATGGTTTTAGAAAAAAAAAAGGAAGAGAAGTTTTAAAAATTAAAATTTTCTATTTATGTTAAAAAAAGGAAATTTTTGAAGAGAAATTTTAAATTTTAAAACATGGCTTTAATTTTTAAAACTTCTCTTCCTTTTTAACATCCACTTTAGGAAAGAGAGCTTGTAAGATTTTATAAGAGGATTTCTTCTTGTAAAATTTTATTAAAAAAAAAATTATTATTCCTTCCTATAAGTGGCCGACCACCCTTGCTTGGTGCCCAAGCAAGGGGTCGGCCAAGATTAAATCAAGACAATCATTGATTTGGTAATTGATTCAATCAAGAAGAAAGAAAAAGAAAAATAAAAAGGGAAAAGGAAAAACTAGAGGAAGATTTTAATTTTTGTAAAAATTCTTTCCTTATTTGCCTTGGACGAGTAATATAAAATAAGGGGTGAGGAGGCCTCACAAGATACAATTCTTATTCTCTTGTTGGTGATCTTTTTGGTGGTCGGCCCTCTCTCCTTCTCTTCTCCCTTTGCTCTATTTTGCTCCTTGGTGGTGGTGGTCGAATACTAGAAGGAGGAGAAGCACTTTTGAGTGGTGTTCATCTTGGAGGATCGTCGCCCACACGACGTCCAAGGCGAGGCGAGGAATACGACAGAAGATCTTGAGGTCATTAGCTTACAAAGAAAAGGTATAACTAGTAATTTTCTGTTGGGACCTTGACGTCCGCTAGAGGGGAGGTGAATAGCGTCTCACCCAAATCGTCGCTTCCTACAATGGTTAGTGTGCACAGCGGAAATACAAGATAAACACTAACAATAGAAAGCAAATCTAACACGTTGATTTAACGTGGTTCGGAGATAAAGCTCCTACTCCACGGTTGTCCGTAAGGTGGACGATCTCGATCCGTCGGTGTATGATTCCCCGGAGAACTTCCAGCTAGCTCGCGTAGCTCCTTGTGGGTGGAGAAATCTCGTCATAACCTCGTACAAGCACGCTAGATCACTTGGGCACTTGGAGACTCTAATTAGGGTTAACCACCACTAATTTCGTCAACTTCAACCAAGCTTCCAATGCTTGGTTATATAGGCCACGGGTTAGAAAACCCCGCCTACCAGTCGACTGCCAAAACATGCAGTCGACTGCCCTTCGTGGAAATTCGACCGTTGCAGTCCAACGGCTCAATACCAACCCTCTGTTCGCTACCAGTCGACTGCACCAGTCGACTGATGAAACCACCAGTCGACTGCTATAGTAACACTACAGTACTGCTACAGTAAACCCTAATTTTGGAATTTTACCCCGAGTACATTCACTCAGCACTCGTTTTCGCCCGACCAACCTAGACCTAGCCTTCTAGCCTCCTCCATCAGCCTTGCGTCCCTCGGATGCCTCCCCATCCTTCACGTCTTGCCTTCTGGAGCTTCCATCGGCCTTGTCATTGTTGTCGGGTCTTCCTTTGTCAAGAGGTCGCGTCTCTGGGACTTCATCCATTGCCAAGTCACACTTGGACTTATGTTGCCAAGACTACATGCTTGGACTTACACCGCCAAGACTCATCCTTGGACTTTCCTCCTTTGCCAAGATCACACTTGGACTTACGTTGCCAAGACTACATGCTTGGACTTACTCCGCCAAGACTCACCCTTGGACTTTCCTTGTTGTACCTGTATCCTGCACACTCACAATGCATATCAAATACAATAATAAATCTAACTTAAACCTTTGCCCAAACATCAAAACCTAGGGTACCCAGATTGCTCCAACAATCTCCCCCTTTTTGATGTTTGGCAACCCGTTTAAGTTAGGGAAACAATATAGCAATACATATGCAAATAAATATATGTAATCTACACATGCATAAATCATGGAACCTAATCCTAGGCTCCCCCTTCACCTAAGCTCCCCCTTGAGCTAGGATTTCTTGCAAAGGTAAACTTCTCACCTTTTGCTAATAAATGAGCAATCGCTCCCCCTTCACCTAAGCTCCCCCTTGAGCTAGGATTTCTTGCAAAGGTATGTAAGTTTCCCACTTAAACCTAAACTTCTCCCCCTTTGCCATACATCAAAAAGAGCTCCAACAATATCCCAATTATTGGACTCTTTGACCTCTAATGACCATAAACATTATGTATCAATCCCCCATAAGATTACATACATGTTCACCACTCTTTTGGTCATTTTCTAATGCTTAAAAAAATATTTTCAGACCGTATCAGTCGACTGCTATAAGTATCAGTCGACTGCCATCGTCAAAATGAGCTTACAGAGACATTATGTGCTCATGAACAGTGTTACCAGTCGACTAGTAAAACCAGCAGTCGACTGGCCTCGTCAAAATGAGCTTACAGAGGTCCTCTGTGATGAAAATTACTGTTACCAGTCGACTGGTAACTGTACCAGTCGACTGGTACTCTTTTTTTGGCAAAAATCAACCTTTTTTACCCACTTTTAGAAATACGTCAAAAATTCCACAGACCTCCAAAAAATCTCAAATTTTGTGGAGAGATCTATTTTTATCCATGTCTACTTGGGAAAAATATATATAAAAATATATTTATCACAGATCCCAAGATTAACACAAAATTCAAAACTAGCTAAATGGTTCAATTGAACCTTGACCTAAAGTCCTAGTTTTGGCTTCCTCTTGATGTATTTGCCCATACTAAACCATAATGCATCCCTAGCATTAGTTTATATGACATATATACATCAAAAACTAATTTTCATGCAATATGAACCCAATTCATATTTCCATGCATGAAACATATCCCAATTGTGCCAACCCACTAGGTTAGAGGCTTAAGTCTGTCTCCTAACCACTTGGCACATTTGATAACCCATCTACCATGGGTCCCAAAAGCTCTTCCTAACCTTAGGAATCTTAACCTTAGTCACCTCCCTTGGTGACTCATCCACTATGGCTAGGCCACTTCGGTGCACCTCGGGTGACACTTGGCCTACAAAACTCACCTTCTTAACGTTAGACACATTGTCTTTGGTTAATTTCTTCTTGTCCTTAACCTTGGACATCCCATCCTTGCCATAATTATATGCCACCCTAGCATATTCCTTCTTATTGGCCTTAGATGACTCTCCCTTATCCTTGGTCACACCTCCCTTACCAATGTCATGTGCTACCTTAGCACTTGACCTCCTTTTGGTCTTGGAGGGACCTAATTTGACATTTTTGGGTCTTTGACCACCCAAATATATGTTAAGTCCTTTAGATCCAATAATGAACCTCTCTAGGATTTTCTCCATTTCCTCAAGCTTTGTCTTCAAGGCTTGATTTTCCAATTCTAGGGTTCTAACCCTAAAGTCAACATGTCCACCTTGGGCATCCCTAAACCTACCCACCTTCCTAGACATATGTCTCTCTTTCTTGGGATTAATGCCTAGGTTTTCAACCACCTTCTTCTCCTTAGGCAAGATAGGTTGTTTCCTTTTAGCTCTATCATTTGAAAATGATTTCCTAGGGTTATCACCTACATTAATCCTATTCCTATCATTATATCTAAAACCATAAATATGCATGGGAAAATAATTCATATTATTTTTAACATGCATGGAGGAATTTGAATTTGAACTTAAATTCAAATTAGGGTTTACCTTACCCTTTACCTTTGGAGCTCCCCCTTGACATAAGCCTCCATTCTTCCTCCACTTCTTCAAGTGCGCCAATTTCTTGAGCTCTCCTCTCCTTGGGCACTTTGTGTGGTAGTGTCCCCACTCACCACACGTGAAACGCCTAATGTGCTTCTTCTCCTTCTTCTTCTTCTTACAACTCACATTAGTTTCTAAATTAACTTTAGTGAGTTTAGGGTTTACCTCCTTTACCTTCTTGAGCGAAGGACACCTACTCTTGTAGTGCCCCATCTTACCACACTCAAAACATTTGATGTGGTCCTTTGTGCTCTTATTGGTAGTTGAAGTGGAGGGTTGAGCTTTCAAGATCTCCTCTTCCTTGGATTGCTCTTCTTCCTCTTCACTTGAAGATGTGGACGACTCCACTTCTTCCTCCCTTGAAGATGTGGATGATACCTCCTCATCTTCCTTCTCCTCCTCGGATGTTGAACACGTATCAACATCCGATTGGTCCTTCTCTGTTGGTTGCTACTCGGAAAACCTAGAGGTTCCACTGTACAAAAATTTTGTACAAAGGTCTGAACCTTTTCCTAGCTACCATGTGTTTTTTAAAATTAAATTTTGGATCGCCTGCGGAACTTAACACGTTTGATCCAAAACTTAATCTATTCGTTCTTTTAGGTTTTGACTTGGATCTCCTGCGGAACTTAACACGTTCGACCCAAATCACCTTAAGTTATTAATTCCATTAAATATTAATTTCCATAATTGGTTCCTAGTACTGACGTGGCGAGGCACACAGCCTTCTTGGATATGGGAGCAACCACCACCGACTAGACAAAACCTTTTATGGAAAGCTAATATTTAATTTCCTAAAATAACTTTAGGTTAACCGAAAAGAACAATCAAATCATAAGGATAAATAAAACAAAAGAACACAACATCGAAAAACATATTCGAAATACTAGAATCGTAAGCCTCTTGTATTTGGTATTATTTCCATAAATAACTAGTATGATGCGGAAAGGAAAAATTACTAGTTATACCTTCTAGAAAGACCTCTTGATCTTCTACCGTATTCCTCTTTTAACCTCGGACGTTGTGTGGGCAACGATCTTCCGAGATGAGAAAACACCAACCACCTTCTTCTCCTCCTAGCTAGGTTCGGCCACAATGAGGAAGCTTTACCAAGGATGAAGAACAAAACATCAACCAAGCTCTAAGAGATGCAAGCTTTCTCTCTTTCTTCTTCTTCTTCTCCAAGTAGTATCCGGCCACCACAAGAGCTCCAAGGGAGATGAAGGATTCGACCACCACAAGAGGAAGAGAGGGAGAGGATGATGGCCGGCCACAACACCAAGGAAAAGAGGGAGAGAAATAATAGAGGTTGTATCTCATGAAGGCACCCCCACCCCTTCTTTTATATTCCTTAGCCTTGGTAAATTAGGAAATTTAATTACAATAAAATTTCCTTAATTTCCTTGACATGATTTAATTGAGAAAAATAAAATAAAATTTCCCAATTAAACTATAATGGCCAACCACATCATGGAGAAATAAATTAGACAAGTTTTAATCAACAAATTAAAACTTCCTAATTTGTCTTTGGAAATTTTAAAAAATAAAATTTCCCTTTATAATCCCTTCATGGTTGATTAAAAGAAATTTCTATAATTTTAATTTTTCAATATGTGAATAATTTTTAAAGAGAAAATAAAATATTTCTCCGATCTACAAATAAGGAAAGAGATTTAATCTTTTTCTTTAATCTTTTGTAGATCCTTTTCAAGAGAGATATTTTAATTTTAATTCTCTTTAATAAATTATATCTTCCACATAATAAAAATTAAAATTAAAATTCTTTTTAATTTAATTATGGCCGACCCCTCTAGCTTGGGTTCAAGCTAGGGCAGGCCACCCTAAACCATGCTTAGGCCGGCCCTAGCTTGATTCCCAAGCTAGCTTGGCCGGCCCCCTTTAGGTGGGTATAGAAGGTGGGTATAAGTGGGTATAGTACTCTATAAATAAGATGCTACGATAGGGACCGAGAGGAGGAATTGGTTTTGGTCTCCCGATAAAATTAAGCATCTCATGTTCGCCCCGAACACACAACTTAATTTTATCAATAATAATTCATTCCACTAGAGAACTATTATTGAACTACCGCACCAATCCCAAATTACATTTTTGGGCTCCTTCTTATTATGAGTGTATTAGTCTCCCTGTGTTTAAGATATCGAATGTCCACTAATTAAGTGAGTTACTGACAACTCATTTAATTAATGTCTTAGTCCAAGAGTAGTACCACTCAACCTTATCATCATGTCGGACTAAGTCCACCTGCAGGGTTTAACATGACAATCCTTATGAGCTCCTCTTGGGGACATTATCAACCTAGTATCTCTAGGACACAGCTTCCTTCTATGATCAACAACACACACTATAAGTGATATCATTTCCCAACTTATCGGGCTTATTGATTCATCGAACTAAATCTCACCCTTTGATAAATTATAGAAATAAATATCAAATACATGTACTTGTTATTATATTAGGATTAAGAGCACACACTTCTATAATAACTGAGGTCTTTGTTTCTTTATAAAGTCAGTATAAAAGAAACTACCTCTAATGGTCCTACTCAATACACTCTAAGTGTACTAGTGTAATTATATAGTTAAGATAAACTAATTCCTAATTACACTACGACCTTCCAATGGTTTGTTCCTTTCCATTTTGGTCGTGAGCTACTGTTTATAATTTATAAGGTACTGATAACATGATCTTCTGTGTGTGTCACCACACACCATGTTATCTACAATATAAATTAATTGAGCAACTACATTTATCGTAAATGTAGACATTTGATCAATGTGATTCTTATTTCTAGATAAATGTTTATACCAAAAGCTAGGCTTTTAGTATACATCCTAACAATCTCCCACTTATACTAAAAGACTAAGCTGCTGTATCTGCTGTCATTCATCTGATTCCCAATCCTTCAACATGTCCATCAAAAGCTCTTGCCTTAAGGACCTTAGTGAAAGGATCTATAGGTCATCACCTGATGCAATCTAGGCGGCAACAACTTCTCCTCGTTTATACGATTTCTCATATTGGGTGGTACTTGCGCTCTATTGTGTTTACTTGCCTTATAGACTTTATAGTTTCTTCGAGTTTGCTACTGCACCAATATTATTACAATAAATTGTAATAATCTTTGGACAAACCAGAAATCATATCTAAGTCTATCTTGAGGTTATTGAGTCATTCAACTTTTATGGCTACCTCAGAGGTTTGCCATATACTCAGCTTCTATGGTGGAGTCCAGAAAAGCACCTATGCTTATCACTCTTTCATAGTTATGACTTTACCTCCTAAAGTAAACACAAAAACCCTAAGGTTGACTTACTATTGTCCCTATCCGACTGGAAGTCAAAATCCGTGCAACCCACAGGGACTAAATTAACTGCCTTGTAAGCTAGCATATAATCTCTAGTGCCTCTAAGGTACTTCAATATATGCTTTACTGCAGTCCAATGTCCTTGTCCAGGGTTACTTTGATATCTGCTAATTATGCCCTTGGCAAAACAGATTTCTAATCTCGTGCATAGCATACATTAGGCTTCCAACAGCCGAAGCATAAAGAACTGTCTTCATTTCCTCTATCTCCTTTGATGTCTACGGAGACATTTCTTTAGATAAAGTTACTCCATGCTAAAAAGGTAAGAAACCTTTCTTGGAGTGTTGCATGCTTAAAACGAGAAAGGATTTTTTCCGATATATGAAGCTTGAGATAAGTAAAATATTCTTTTCTTGCGATCCCTTATTACTTTGATCCCAAGAATATATTTATTCTCCCAAGTCCTTCATATCGAATTATTTGGACGACCATACCCTTACTTCTGACAACATTTTGATATTGTTTCCGACTACCAAAAATGTTATCTACGTATAGTACAAGAAATACCACCACGTTTCCATCACACCTTTTGTATACACAAGACTTATCCGGTTATTAAATAAATCCATAGGTCTGGATTACTTTGATAAACCGGATGTTCCAAGACCTTGAAGCTTTGCCTCAATCCATAGACTGATTGAGCTTGCACACAAGATGCTCTTAGCCTTTTGCAATGAACCCTTCTGGTTGCTTTATATGGATGCTTTCTTCAAGACTTCCATTAAGGAATGTTGTCTTGACATCCACTTGCCAAATAGATAAAAGAATCCGGATAGACTTTAAGCATGGCTAGCAGTGAAAAAGTTTCCTTTTTCATCTAGCCTTGCTTTTGAAAGTTTCTACCTTCCTATCTATCCCTCTTTTCCTATTATAGACCTTTTTACACCCAAAGGCTTTTACACCATTTGGTGTTTCTACAAGCTTCCAGATTTTATTAGAATACATATATTCTATTATTCATTACTCTTTGCCAAGATGTTGCATCTTTATCTTGGAGTGCTTCGTCATATGTCCGGAGATTAGGTTCATGTCCTCCAGAGATCGAGTCTAAAAAACTCTCCCAAAACATGAATCCTTTTAGGTTGCCTAACAACCCTCCCACTACGACAAGACACTTTCTGCAATTGTGTATCATTTGTGATACGTGTTGCAGTTTCCTTGTGGTATCTCATCTTGTACAGTTGGTACTAGATTAGACATGTCTTTTATTATTTCCTTAAGAACAAATTTTCTTATGGGCACAAGGTTTATTACATAGTCCTTTTCTAAAAATCGGTCATTGATGCTAACAATGACCTTCTGATTTTTAAGACTATAAACCTACTTTCATTTCTCTAGGATAACCCACAAACAAGTGAATTCCTGTCCAACTTATCATTGTCTCTCTTCTGCATATGTGCTGGACTACCCGAATCCGAATACGCTTCGAAATAGGCTTACGCCTATTCAGCAATTCTATATGAGTAGAGAGTTCTGTCTTTGGAAGGTACTATATTCATTTCCGTTTCCAGAGTATATCCTTAAAATAATTTTGGTAATATTCTAAATAACTCATCAATCTACTTATTTCCATAAGAGTCCTATACCTTCCTTTTTCTACACCATTCTGTAGGGGTGTACCAGGTGTAGTTAGTTGGGATTGAATCCCTACTTTTGATAAGTGACTCCTAAATTCTCCCAAGAGGTACTTGCCACTACCATCTCACCGTAGTGTCTTGATACTTTTACTTTGATGTTTCTCCGCATCAGCCTAGTACTCTTTGAACTAATCAAAGCACTTAGTCTTGCGACACATTAAGTAAATGTATTTGTATCTTGAATAATTGTCTATAAAATAGATGAAATATTCAATACTACCTCTTGTCTGGATAGTCATAGGATCACACAAATCAGAATTCCAACATATCTTTGGCTCCATACCCCTTAGACTTAAAAGCTTCTTGATTATTTTTCCTTCCAAGTAAGACTAGCAGGTTAGAAAGATTTCCACTACCAATGAACCCAAAAGTTCATCAGCTACCAATGAATCCTACTCAAGTTAATATAACCTAGCCTTAGATGTCAAAGATATAATTGGTTCATCTCCGAAGGTTGCTTTCTCTTAAAATTAGAAGATGTGTTACTAATTTCCATTTGTTGCATCGTGGGAGTTATTGGATTATAAATTGTCAACCATCATACCAGAATAAATAACTTCCCTATTTTTCTTGATAACAACTTTGTTATCAAAATAGACACAATATCTATTCTATAATAGTTTAGAAACTGAAATCAGGTTCTTTCTAAACTTAGTATGTAAAGACAATTTCTAATAATCCAAATTTTATTCCTATTAGAGAATAAACCTCTCCCACTGCAACAGCTGCTACTTTTACAGTAGTGCCCATGTGGACGGTGTTTTTTATTTTCATATAGTTGTCGGGTTTCCTGGAACCCTGCAATGAATTGCAGAATGATTAATGGTATCTGTATCTACACTCCAGGTTCTGCTAGATAACACCACTAGACATGTTTCAACTAATGAATTAAATACACCTTAATTGTTCTTAGTTCTAAGAAGACAGTCTACCTTAATGTCCAAGTCCTATTTCCAATCATTACAATTAAGACTACTAAGTCTTTTCTATAGTATAACAACTAGGAAATTGACAAATATTTTAAATCCTAAAAATCACAAAAATATTTGGTCAAGATCAATTCCTTAAAATCCCCATGAATTTTGTATGCCACGATAGTGTGGACGTATACAAAATCAAAGAGGTGATTTTATCCATTAATTTTATTATCTCGTCAACTTTACTTTATGATGAATAAAATTAATAATTGATCTGTCTTTGATCAAATATTTGATCAAAAACTTTTAATTTAAAATAACATTGATTCCTCAAAACAATATTATTTAAATTCACCAACACCTCAAACACCGTGAATTTTGCATGCTACAATAGTGTGGACGTATACAAAACTTAAACATTTGTAAGAGGAGGGTTTTACCCATTAATTATCTTGTCAATAAATCTTTATTACAAATAAAATTACCTCAAACACCGTGAATTTTGTATACCACGATAGTGTGGATGTATACAAAATCAAACATTTGTAAGAAGAGTTTTTAATTTTATTATCTTGTCAACCTATTTATTTGACAAATTAATAGTTGGTTTTCTTCAGTCACACAAATAATAGCAGTGACTCCGATGGGGAGGATACTATTAGACGTGCCTAAGTGTATACCATTACTTGACACTAAGTCCATTAATAAGATTATGCCCCTTCCGATGGGGAAGATCACACGCTCTTAATTAACTTCCTATAGTCATCCAAAATGGAAGTTTAATCTAGTGATCCGCAAACAAGCTCATCCGATATGGAGGAAGACACTCAGAGCCAACGCGCAAGTTTGTTGCATCACTTATAAACCAGTAATGGAGACCGTGGAATTTATTTAAAATAAATCCCTCTCCCACTTAGTTATTTAAAGTGAGGAATTTTGACTATGCTAGCCTACTTAGCATGCATACTAACAAGCACACACAACACAGCATAAAAAGTAATAAATAGAAAAACTAATTTTCAACTATTATGGCTTTTATCTATTGTTGTCCTCCGTGTGTCGCCAACCCTAGCTGCTGCCATCTTTGGCCACCGCCACTGGGTCTAGTTGTCGCATCCATCTTGCTCCTTGTTCCGCTGCGCCTCTGATCCTCAAAAGGTTCCACGCCTTGCAAGATTCGATCCGCGACATAAATAGAATTTTACATTTTTTGATCCTATATTCCTCGAAGGAATGTACATGTAAACTAGATCGAACATAAAATAAAATTTACATCCATCGATCCTATATTCCATAAAAGGAATGTACATGTAACTAGATCAAAAAATAAAATCCTAATAAAACTAAATACAGCTCCTGCTGTATTTTATAATACAATCATGCACACACAATAAAATGCCCTTGACATGTCCAAGGGTCCAATCACACACATAATAACTATAAGCCATAATAGTTGGATCCTGCATTCACAAAGTTAGCACATCCTACTATTAACCTGCCTAAATTATGTATGACATGTGCAAAATTAAACTAATACCAAATACACAGAGGCAAAACCCTAGCTCTGATACCAATTGTTGGTTGCTACTCGGAAAACCTAGAGGTTCCACTGTACAAAAATTTTGTACAAAGGTCTGAACCTTTTCCTAGCTACTATGTGTTCTTTTAAATTAAATTTTGGATCGCCTGCGGAACTTAACACGTTTGATCCAAAACTTAATCTATTCGTTCTTTTAGGTTTTGACTTGGGTCTCCTGCGGAACTTAACACGTTCAACCCAAATCACCTTAAGTTATTAATTCCATTAAATATTAATTTTCATAATTGGTTCCCAGTACTGACGTGGCGAGGCACACGACCTTCTTGGATATGGGAACAACCACCACCGACTAGACAAAACCTTTTATGGAAAGCTAATATTTAATTTCCTAAAATAACTTTAGGTTAACAGAAAAAAACAATCAAATCACAAGGATAAATAAAACAAAAGAACATAACATCGAAAAACATATTCAAAATACTAGAATCGTAAGCCTCTTGTATTTGGTATTATTTCCATAAATAACTAGTATGATACGGAAAGGAAAAATTACTAGTTATACCTTCTAGAAAGACCTCTTGATCTTCTACCGTATTCCTCTTCTAACCTCGGACGTTGTGTGGGCAACGATCTTCCGAGATGAAAAAACACCAACCACCTTCTTCTCCTCCTAGCTAGGTTCGGCCACAATAAGGAAGCTTTACCAAGGATGAAGAACAAAACATCAACCAAGCTCCAAGAGATGCAAGCTTTCTCTCCTTCTTCTTCTTCTTCTCCAAGTAGTATCCGGCCACCACAAGAGCTCTAAGGGAGATGAAGGATTCGGCCACCACAAGAGGAAGAGAGGGAGAGGATGATGGCCGGCCACAACACCAAGGAAAAGAGGGAGAGAAATAATAGAGGTTGTATCTCATGAAGGCACCCCCACCCCTTCTTTTATATTCCTTAGCCTTGGTAAATTAGAAAATTTAATTACAATAAAATTTCCTTAATTTCCTTGACATGATTTAATTGAGAAAAGTAAAATAAAATTTCCCAATTAAACTATAATGGTCGGTCACATCATGGAGAAATAAATTAGACAAGTTTTAATCAACAAATTAAAACTTCCTAATTTGTCTTTGGAAATTTTAAAAAATAAAATTTCTCTTTATAATCCCTTCATGGTTGATAAAAAGAAATTTCTATAATTTTAATTTTTTAACATGTGAATAATTTTTAAAGAGAAAATAAAATATTTCTCCAATCTACAAATAAGGAAAGAGATTTAATCTTTTTCTTTAATCTTTTGTAGATCCTTTTCAAGAGAGATATTTTAATTTTAATTCTCTTTAATAAATTATATCTTCCACATAATAAAAATTAAAATTAAAATTCTTTTTAATTTAATTATGGCCGGCCCCTCTAGCTTGGGTTCAAGCTAGGGCCGGCCACCCTAAACCATGCTTAGGCCGACCCTAGCTTGATTCCCAAGCTAGCTTGGCCGGCCCCCTTTAGATGGGTATAGAAGGTGGGTATAGGTGGGTATAGTACTCTATAAATAAGAGGCTACGATAGGGACCGAGAGGAGGAATTGATTTTGGTCTCCCGATAAAATTAAGTATCCCATGTTCGCCCCGAACACACAACTTAATTTTATCAATAATAATTCATTCCACTAGAGAACTATTATTGAACTACCGCACCAATCCCAAATTATATTTTTGGGCTCCTTCTTATTATGAGTGTATTAGTCTCCCTGTGTTTAAGATATCGAATGTCCACTAATTAAGTGAGTTACTGACAACTCATTTAATTAATGTCTTAGTCCAAGAGTAGTACCACTCAACCTTATCATCATGTCGGACTAAGTCCACCTGCAGGGTTTAACATGACAATCCTTATGAGCTCCTCTTGGGGACATTATCAACCTAGTATCTCTAGGACACAGCTTCCTTCTATAATCAACAACACACACTATAAGTGATATCATTTCCCAACTTATCGGGCTTATTGATTCATCGAACTAAATCTCACCCTTTGATAAATTAAAGAAATAAATATCAAATACATGTGCTTGTTATTATATTAGGATTAAGAGCATACACTTCCATAATAACTGAGGTCTTTGTTTCTTTATAAAGTCGGTATAAAAGAAACTACCTCTAATGGTCCTACTCAATACACTCTAAGTGTACTAGTGTAATTATATAGTTAAGATAAACTAATTCCTAATTACACTACGACCTTCCAATGGTCTGTTCCTTTCCATTTTGCTCGTGAGCTACTGTTTATAATTTATAAGGTACTGATAACATGATCTTCTGTGTGTGTCACCACACATCATGTTATCTACAATATAAATTAATTGAGCAACTACATTTATCGTAAATATAGACATTTGACCAATGTGATTCTTATTTCTAGATAAATGTTTATACCAAAAGCTAGGCTTTTAGTATACATCCTAACATTCTCCTCTTGGACGAATGAGTCATTCTCCTTGGGCTCCTCCTCTCCTTGGATTGGTGTAAGACTCTCATGAAGCGCAATTACCTTTTTCCAAAGGTCACTTGCGTTATCGTATTCACCTACATTCAATATCGCATTAAGAGGTAATAAATTAATTAAAATTTTAGTTACCTCCTTGTCCGTCTCTGATTGCTACCTTTGCTCCTTGGTCCAATATCGACGTCGGAGACGTTTTCCCTTCTTGTCCGTTGGAGTTTTAAACGGTTCCTTCAATTCAATCCATTGGTCCCAATTCATTTGGAACCACATCTCCATGCGCTTCCTCCAATAGTCGAAGTCCTCGCGCTCGTATGGAGGTGGGATTCGGATGTCCCATCCGAGAGGTCCCTCCGACTCCATCTTCTTCCTCTAGTCGCTCTCTTGGCGATTAGTCCAACAAGAGCTCACCTTGCTCTGATACCACTTGTTGGGACCTTGACGTCCGCTAGAGGGGGGGTGAATAACGTCTCACCCAAATCGTCGCTTCCTACAATGGTTAGTGTGCACAGCGGAAATACAAGATAAACACTAACAATAGAAAGCAAACCTAACACGTTGATTTAACGTGGTTCGGAGATAGAGCTCCTATTCCACAGCTGTCTATAAGGTGGACGAGCCCGATCCGTCGGTGGATGATTCCCCGGAGAACTTCCAGCTAGCTCGCGTAGCACCTTGTGGGTGGAGAAACCTCGCCACAACCTCGTACAAGCACGCTAGATCACTTGGGCACTTGGAGACTCTAATTAGGGTTAACCACCACTAATTTTGTTAACTTCAACCAAGCTTCCAATGCTTGGTTATATAGGTCACGGGTTAGAAAACCCCGCCTACCAGTCGACTGCCAAAACATGCAGTCGACTACCCTTCGTGGAAATTCGACCGTTGCAGCCCAAAGGCTCGATAGCAACCCTCTGTTCGCTACCAGTCGACTGCCCCAGTCGACTGCACCAGTCGACTGATGAAACCACCAGTCGACTGCTACAGTAACGCTACCGTAACGCTACAATACTGCTACAGTAAACCCTAATTTTGGGATTTTACCCCGAGTACATTCACTCAGCACTCGTTCTCGCCCGACCAACCTAGACCTAGCCTTCTAGCCTCCTCCATCAGCCTTGCGTCCCTCGGATGCCTCCCCATCCTTCACGTCTTGCCTTCTGGAGCTTCCATCGGCCTTGTCATTGTTGTCGGATCTTCCTTTGCCAAGAGGTCGCACCTCCGGGACTTCATCCATTGCCAAGTCACACTTGGAGTTACGTTGCCAAGACTACATGCTTGGACTTACACCGCCAAGACTCACCCTTGGACTTTCCTTGTTGTACCTGTATCCTGCACACTCACAATGCATATCAAATACAACAATAAACCTAACTTAAACCTTTTCCCAAACATCAAAACCTAGGGTACCCAGATTGCTCCAACATTTTCTTCTGCATCATGCTAGTTATTTTTCTTTGTTAGAATTCCAAATACAAGAGGCATTAGATCTAGTTTTTCGAATTAGTAATTCGTGCTTGTGTTTTTCTTTTTTTTTTCGAATTTGTGATTCGATTGTTCTTTTTGGTTAAACCTAGAGTTATATAAGGAAATTAAATATTAACTTTCCTTAAAATGCTTTGTCTATGAAGTGGTGGTTGCTCCCATATCCAAGAAGGTCTTGTGCCTCGTCATGTTTAACCTAGAAGCTAATTTTAGAAATTAATATTTAATGAAATTTATAATGTAGATGGATTTGAATCAATAGTATTAAGTTCCGCTTGCGATTCAAATCTAAACCATTAAGAATAGATAAGTTAAATTTGGAATCAATGATGTTAAGTTCCGTCTGCGATTCCTAATTTAACTTCTAAAGAACACAATAGGTTATTTAGGAAAGGTTCGACACTTGTACAGAATTTTTGTACAGTGGAACCGGTACGATCTTCTTAGGATTAACCAACAGTATTATCCCGCTCGATACTATTTGATTGCCGAGTAAGCATTTTACGGTCACCCGATCGACATTTTCAGGTCGCTCGGTCCCATTTTACGGCCATCCGATCGACATTTTTCCGTGATTCGGTTGACATTCTCCCGATGCCTCGGTGGGCATCTTCGTAGTCACGCGCTCGACACCGCTCGCCCAATGTCTCCACCTGATCGCCATCCTGTTGATTGCCATGTCAGCACTTTCTCGGTTGCCCGCTAGGCATCGCTCGCTCAGCTCGACATCCCACGTTTCACTCGGTCGATTATCATTTTACTCGTCGCTCGCTTGACGTTTTTATCGCCTGCTGGGCGTCTGTCCGGTTATTGACTTGCTATTATTTTTTGTAGTCCGCTCGGCATTGCTACCATCTCTCATGCGACACAATTACTATAGTGATCGCTTGTGTGGCATTGTTAAGTGGGTTTCAGCGATTTGACTCTGTTATCGAGAGTGATTCAGCCTTTGCGATAGACTGTCCAGTCAGTCAGACTTGCAGTCTCCTTTGACTAGACTTGAGAGGGAGACTTGTGATACAGATATGTCTGAAGGACCCTTGAGGAATTAGGAGAAAAGAGAGGGACATTTTGGTCATTTCATATTTTGAGGGTTTTGGTATTAGAAAAGGCACTTTTCATCACAGAAAGGAAGGGGGTTTTTTTTGCTTCGGTCGCCACGAGGAAAGGGGGGTACGAGCTTTTCTTCCGCCGCCATCCGCTGGGCATTCACGTC
Organism: Zingiber officinale; assembly: GCF_018446385.1. NCBI lineage: Eukaryota > Viridiplantae > Streptophyta > Magnoliopsida > Zingiberales > Zingiberaceae > Zingiber > Zingiber officinale. Next base: position 29,441,716 of record NC_055990.1, read on the forward strand.
GCTGCCTCTGCCTGAGCTCATCGGCACATCGATGAGACATATCCCTCTAGGTCGTTCCAGGTCGACGCCACCGCACCGCCTTTGCCTCACGCACGTCAGGCGACCCTGGCGTTAACGCCGCCAACTTCTCCCTCTCGGACTCACGTCGTCGCGAGGTTGGCTCGCGCCGCCAGCAGCTGCTGCCCTCTGGGCCCTGGAAACCCACACATCGCCACCGGTGCCGCCTCCCCTTCCCCCCTGTACACTGGCAACATTGTCGCCTTCGGCGACCATTGCTCTCTAGGACATCGCTTCCAACGGCCGCCACCTCCAGCGGTCGTCGGCAGCCAAGCGCCGCCTCCAACTCATCTTTTCCGACGCCCACAGCCGCTTACTAGTCATCACTTCCTCGTCTACTTCCACCGCTTCCTTCTGGCTTCAGACGCCGCACTGCCTCCTAGACTCCGATTAGCGTTGGACAGATCTCCGATCTACCCCTCTTCCTCACAGCCCTTGTGGTCAGGCGACGCCGCCCTCCCAGTCGTCCTCACTATAGTTGGCTTTCGACGTAGATATGACATCTGATCCACCGTTGTGTTTCCGGCCGTCTGTTGTGTTTCCGGCCATCGAATTGCTGTGTTTTGCGCTTCGTACCACTATTATGATTGTGAGCCATTGTTATTAGCCGACCTATGAGCCGTTATTGTGTGTTGTATTCCGGCCTGCGCATCATTCTCATATTCCGGCCTACGTGCCGATGTTATATCTTGGTTTGCATGCCGTCTTCCAGGTCCATACCTTGTCCGACTCGGCGCAGTCAGATCCAACGCCATGATCAGCTCATCGTCTACCAGAGGGCGCCCCCAGAGGTCAGGATACGTTCTCCATTCTTATTCTATACGCATTTCACTATTCTACTATGCATTCGGCCCCTTATATATTCGCTGGATCTGCCTCGAGCATCGGGATAGGGGGACCGGGACAACCCGATCACTGCTGCAGGTGACATTGACCAAAGAACTTTTGACGACTTGATCAACATAGAAGATAGATCACCACCCCTCTTCACTTTGGGTCATAGAGATACAGTCAGTATTCCAACCACACCACTAATAATTCCATTTTTACATATTTCTGACAGGATCAGTGGGTATACATCTCCATTAGTTGAGGACACCCAAATCAATTTCACAAGGAATCGACAGATCAGTTAGCACGAAAGTCAAATAATTATCTATAATAGTAAACTCGATTCTCTATGTTCAGTTAATTCAGTAAGAAAGTTAAATAGTTAGGACAGTCATTATGTTCAGTTAATTCACAAATTAATTAATTTTATATCAATTAATTCGATAATAGATCAAATTAATCAATTTGATTGGTGATAAAATTGGAATTGGATTTGTCCGGAAAAAAAATCTATTTAATCGATTTTAATTTATTCAATTCAATCATTTCACACCCTATTTATTTTTTTTCCTCTCTTCCTTAAACATAGATGGAAATACGACTTAATATGTTTAAATCATGCTCAAATTGATATAATATAAAGCAGTTTGACTATAATAGTTTCGATCAAAATTATAATAATAATATTTGAATAAAAGTATTTAAAATAAAATACAACGGAGTAGTGTTTTAATAATTTATTAACTTGAACATCTTCTAGTTCTAGGAGCGCCTTGAGATTTTCTGATAAAACAAGTTATCCATGCGCTTGTTGTGCTTGTCGAGGTTCGCAATACCATTGTTTCTGTCCTATCCATCGTCCGCTGCTGTGCAGTTTCCACTTAACAACGACACAAGTCGAGTCCATCTTCCTCCTCTCTCTCTCTTTCTCTTTCTGTGTGGAGCACTAATAGCCCCCAACCTACCTATTTTGTCTTAAGGGAAAGAGTTAGGCATGAGTAGTTGACTAGTTGTGAATTGCTAGTTTTCAATTAAGTGAGACAGATAAATGATCATTTGGAATAACATATTACCAGACTGTTTAGCTTTAAAGCTTGTTAATGGCCTTCAGATTATGAGATTTTCCTCGAGTTTGAAGAAAAACCACCTGTTGCCAATTGAGAATATTTATGAACATGTCTTGGACTCTTGGCCTTAGAAAATATATGTATCACATTACCTCGCTGAAGGCATATGAGCGAGGCATCATGCAACATCTCCCTCGCTTTTCTATCAGGAGTGCAACCAGCCCTTTCCATCTCACGATAGATAATTGGAACCTGAAGGCATTCCAAGAAGATCAAAGGAACTCAATCAGTAGGTTCATATCTCCTTCCGAACTGTCACACAGGAAAATTTCTGGATGAAATCTGAAGTCAAGCAAGAGAAAATTAAAGTTCAAGCAAATTATATGTACTTACCGAAGCGAAAAAAGAGTCAAATTAATGCATAGTAAAATACTTGGCAAAATCAATGAGACTAAATTTTACTTCCATAATCATTTATTCTACTATGCTCGACTGGATATAATCATAAGAACAAACAGAAAAGGGGAAAAGAAGCTGACCTCGTCATATTTTCGAGCCCTCATAAATGCTTTCATTAAAGTACAATAAGTAATCACGTCTGGACTAATCCCCTACAGAGACAACAATAAGTTTTCCTGTTAATTGTAATGTAATACAAATGGAAAAATAACTAAAAAGAGGGAGTACTAGAAGATCACATAAGTAATTTGATATGGTTCGGCAAAGTACTTACACTCTCCTTGATGTGTTCAAAAACCGTTGTTGCTTCCAAATGCTTTCCAGCAATACTAAATGCATTCATCAACAGATTCAACATTATAAGGTTTGGTTCAGTTCCATCATCTTCCATTAGCTGAAGAACTTTCAAAGTTTGTTCACAAAGCCCCTAATCAACAATGTAAGAATACAAATAATCAATTAGTTGAAGAATCTTGACAGTTATTTCTTAAAAGAGAATGATCCTAAACTCAAAATAATAGAAGCCATCTCAATTAATACAAGCAAGCACATGAATGACCAAAATAATCAATTCCTATGAAATAAAAGTGTACAAAGACAAATGTAGGAATGTATGTATGCATATAACCAAGCATAGTAAAGGTTCAAAAGATCATACAGATGAAAGAAAGATCAAGTATTAACCACACGGATAGACTAACAATTTTTTTTCATGCAAACTGACAATTTTAAACAAAGGATAGACGGTCCTTGTACCTGCTGCGCATATGCATTTGCTAATACACAAAAAAGGCTAGCAGACATTTGTATGCCTTTAACTTTAAGTGCAGCGACACACTCCTCAGCATTTTGAAACATACCATACTGGCCATATATATCGACCAAAACTGAATATATTATGCCACTTTCTGTCATTCCTCTATATTTCATACCCTTGAACAAGTTTTTTATGTCATCCCATCTTCCCTGTTCTCCTAAACGACTAATGATAGTGAGAAATATCTTAGGATCAGGGTATAAACCTTGCTCTTGCATTTCAGTAAAGAATCCAAGGGCACGTTCCAAGTCACCAGCCCTGCAATGCCACCTAATCAGCATGTTCCAAGTTGTGATGTCTGGCTTTAGTCCTTCACTGCGCATTTTGTCAAACACCTTGACTGCTTCATCCAATTGATCATACTTTCCGAAGGTATCGATCATATCATTGTACATTCTCACGTCAGGCACAATGCCAAGCTCACGCATCTCCATTACCAGCTCCATAGCTTTCTTCCACATGCCATTGTCCCGATAAAGCTTAATGATTTTGCTATACACAAAGGAATCCAGTCGAATTCGCTTTGCCTTCATCTCTCCGAGAACCCACCAGGTGTCCTCCAGACGACCAGAATTGACATAGGAATCCAAGAGGATGAAGTAGGTCTGTCGATTCCACTCCACGCCCTCCTTGCTCATCTCAACAAGCACGCGATCGGCCATCAAAAGCTGACCTTTCCGCAAAAATCCGCCGAGGAGCGCGTTGTAGTCCCTCGAAGTGGGCCGGATGCCCGACCACTTCATCTCCCGGAAGACCGAGTCCGCCTCGAGTGTCCTCCCGGTGCGGCCCAGCGCGAAGACGAGCCGGCCGTAGGACGCGGCGCTCGGGCGCATCCCTGCCGCCTCCATCCGGCTCAGAAGGTGCAAGGACCGGTCAAGGCGGCCCTTTGAGCAGTGGGAATGGATCAGACCGTCGTAGTCTTCGCGAGAAAGCTCTCTTTTCTCGCGTTCTCGAGCGGCTTCATCGTCCAGTAGGACTTTTGAGGCCAAAGTCCAGTTTTTGGGTGGGATCTCCGTAAGTCTGAGGTGGTTGCGGAATTCCTTCGAGGAGGAGACAAAGCTGCGAGGGGAGGGCTTAGGAGGCGAAGGCTTGAGGGAAAATTCGACGAGCGCCGCGGTCATTCCTCTCCTGGATTCAATTTCTACAGATTGGAAAGGCGGAGAAAGGAATCTGCAACTAAGAACAGAGAATGAGGTGAGGAAGAAGGGGTAAAAGGGGTATTTTTAGAAAGCAAATAAATTACGGGAGGCAAAGTCAAATATTAGCAATTTGGATCGGATTTGATATCATCCTCCCGATAACCCGATCTATTATCCGCTTTCCAGTTTCTACCCGCTAACCCGCCCAATGTCGGCGTCGGCGCGGCTAAAGCGCGAGAAGACCACATCCACCGTGGCCTTCGCTTCTTATCCCTTTCCTCAGCCTTCGGCTTTCCCACTCCGCTCGATCGCTTTCTCGCAATGACGGCGACGAAGAAGAAGGATAGCGATCGCTCTACGAGCGGCCGGCAGACTCCTCTCCATGGCGTGCTTGGCGCCGCCGCTGTTCAAGCGGTCTTCTTCTCTCCATTCGCTTCGCCGTGAGTCCATTCACCCTTCTATATTATGTTCTTTCACACCGTACGTGATTTGATCCCTTATATGTATGTATACAAATCCCCTCCTTTGACATTTTGTTGCTTTTCGCGTGTTGGTAATCTGGAACTGCTTTAGGCGGGCTGTGATTTGGGTGCTTGTTGATATGCCTGAACGACATGAAGTATCGACGTGATGGTTGTTGTTGATTCAACAATTTTTTTTCCCATTCGTTATTTGATCTCTTGGTTTTCCCGTGCAATATGGAGTCAGGGAGTTGGTATTTCGGTTATTTAAAGATTAATGAATCAGAATTTGCATTAAGTTCTCCATGGAGCTTGTTTGGACTACGAGAATATAATTGGGTCGTATCTGTACGAAGAATCAGAGTGCTCAGCTCTGTGTGTGTGTGTGTGTTTCCAGCTTTGATAATAATCTTTCTAGCTAGTCAGGGAGTATTTGCCATTGTCATTTTTGGTGAACCTTTGTGAGTTTGTAACCAACTACAAAAGCACATCCTGGATCTGAGATCATTTGGATGTGTGCCTCATAAGATTTAGCCAGTCATCTTGGAGATTCTAAGCTTTGCAAAATTTTGCAAGAGTGGAGTATATTTGTAATTTTTTTTTTGTCAAGAAATAATCTGATAATTATGCTCTTCTTTGCAAGGTTGGACATCTTACTATGAGTTTTAACTAAGGAAATTGCCACTTCATTTTCTTGAATTTATTTGACATGCATGAATATTCCTTCTATAACTCTTGTTTGGTTTATGAATTGTACTCTCATTTGCTATCAAAATTTAACACGCCTACAAATTGTTTGACTCTTGTCTTTTTTCTTCAAAAGAAAAAGAAAGGAAACATGCTTTTGAAACATTGAAATTAATATATAACATTCCATGAACCCTTGGGCATTGGTGTCTTAATGTTTTCTTGTATTTTCACATGTTAATGTTAAGTACAATTTTCATTATTCGTTTTTGCATTTTCTGGGAACAGCAAACAGTAGAGATTCTATTAGCAGCAGAATTCAGTGTGTTTTGTCTGCTCCATCAGTGATTGAAATTGAGCACATACCTACTTTGTAGGAGACCCCGAAAATATGCTGTAGCTGTTGGTCCTCCTGTGAAGGTTAGATTGATCCTGTCTGAGTGCTGAGTCGATGGACACTGGGGACGTGGTGCTCTCCGCTGTCTTCGACTGGTGATGTAGATCTCCGACGAACCTGCAAAGAAGCCGAGCCGGGAGGGGTTTCCCGGCGACGACCCTCCGACGCTCAAGTCAGGCAGCGAAGAAGAAGAAGAACAAGGCTACGCTACTGTGGCTACAGTGATCAAGATTACATACCTCCGTCGAAGTCTGGGGGTCCTTATATAGGACTCCGGGGAGGTGCGGGCACGCTTCTCGATGCGTGCACGCTTCTCGATGCATGCACGCTTCCCCAAACATACCTCGGTAGGGTTGTGTCAGAAAAACATGTCTGATGTCATTCCGCAATCGTCCGAGCATATCTCGGATGTGACGGTGGAAACTTCCGCCGTACGATATTCTGTCCGCTCCGGCCGCCGACCGTGCTGTTTGTCAGCGGCAGGTGTCTCGAGGATGAAGCTACCAGCTGTCCTTTTTGTCTCCTAGCGCTTTCACCTGCTCCCGGGCCGAGCGGACCAGCCGCTCGGCACTCATGGTCTCCGAGAATGCGCTTTCCTTGGCCCGGGCGGTGAAGCCCTGCTCATGTGCTGGAATGGAATTGCGCCTTATTGTCATGCGGCTCGGCCGAGCGGAACACTCGGCCCATAGACTCTACTTGAGCATCGGAAACCCAACCCCTGGTCGGGTTGTCTTTCGTCCGGTCCGGGAGACCCCTGGCCGGCTGACCGGTCGGCTGGATGCTCAGTCGGTCTGCTACTCCGCTCGGCACGACCTTGGGCTTGACCTTCTTGACCATTGACCTCCACGCGTCGTGGACCTCCCGTCAATGAGGGTCTCCCGTCCTTACCACCGGATCACATGCCTCCCCCTCAAGTCTAGTCGAAGGAGTCGCTAAGTCCGACTGACTGGACTGCGTCTGGGTGGTGTGTCTGCCACTCATCCACCGAGATTAGTGTTCGGCCGTCCGGGGACTATGCAAGTAGGTAAGGCCGCTCGGCATGTCCCCGGTTGGTACTTGGATAGTTTCGTTTGTCTGTCGTTGTCCCGCCGTTCCGGCATCGGTCACGCTGATTATCCCTAGAAAACTCCTCGGCATTTGTGTAAATCACCGTCATTAATGCTGAGCACGCGGCCATGCTCGCATGATGGTGCTCATTAAATGCGACCCGTGAGTGAGCGCCACGTGGTCGCGCATTCGTCATCATTCACTCGAGCCGTCAGGTCTGATGTGACCTTTGGCTTTTTCGAATTTGACGGTCAGATCCCCTCCTTGGATCCCCTAACCTGGATCGGACGGCGCCGGTTGATCGAGCCCAATGTTTATAAGCATCTTTCCTCTTCGGCCGCTTCACGACATCGCGTGCGCATCCGAAAGCTTCTGCTTCTTCTCGTCCAACGCTCCGGCGAGCTTGCTGCTTTGCTTTCTGGTGATCCACCACCGCCTCCTTCGGTCCTATCCTTTGTAAGGCCCTTTCGTCCTTTTCCTTTCAATTCCTTTGTGCTTTTCTTCGCACTTCTCGCTGTTTTCGTGCTCGTTTAGATACTGTTCCGACCATCCTGTTTGCCAAACTTTGACTTCCTCTGTGTCGTTCCTTGTCTTTGATAATGGCCAGTTCTTCTCACCCATCCGACCATGCCCCCGGCCTCTGGTATACCACCACCGAGAGCCGATTAGATGAGAGGGATGCGCTGAGCCTGACCCGAACTTTTGAACTTCCCTCTGACCACGAACTGATATTAGCCACACCTTCCGATCGGCCATACGACCCTCCGACCGGCACTGTTTGTTTTTTCCGAGACCCGTTCGTGGTCGGTCTGCACTTCCCTATTCATCCGTTCATCCTTGAGGTATGTAATTATTTCCGCCTTCCGCTCGGCCAACTTGTCCCCAACTCCTTTAGGTTGTTGTGCTGGGTAGTTGTCCTTTTTAGGCTGCATGGCATCCCCTTAGTCTCTAAGACTTTTCACTACTTTTACTACCCCAAACAGTCCGAGTGGGGAACCTTTCTTTTCCAATCTCGGATCGGTTTAGTCTTCTTCGACAAGATGCCGACCTCGAACAAGCATTGGAAAGAAAACTATTTTTATCTTCGTTTTCCCGAGCGGATGTCCTTTCGCACTAAATGACAAACCACTGTGCCGAGCCCGCCGGATCTTGGTAAATATAAGAGCCAGCCAGACTACCTTCACGCAGCCAATTTGCTAGCTGGGCAGAGATTCAACATCAACAAGCTGCTCCACGAAGGGGTACTATATATATTCGGACTGAGCCCGATCAGAACGAAGCTCCCGAGCAGCATGGGTAAGCATTTTCCTTATCCCCCTTCCTTTTGGTCTAACTGATTTATTCTTCTTTTATGCAACTGACATCATGTGGCGCGCCAAGGTTGCCGATCGGCTAAAGTTGAAAGCTGCCGAGGTGGAGGCGGCAGCCGCGAAGGAGATGGTCGATCTGGGTATTGAACCGATCGGCTCAAACGAAGGGGAAAGTGCGGAAGCTTCACCTTCGGTTGGAGAGTCGGCCGCTTGGACTTCTACTACTGCACGGGTCGGTGATGCTATCTCGTCCGCCAGACAACCGGCCTCAGACAAAGCGGGGCACTCGACCGAGGACTCCCTACTGATAATACGCAAACGGCGCCGGACGGATCTCCACACCTAGTTAGCCACATCTGTGGAGCCAGTGACTGAGCGGACCGATGCCCCTGCTGTAGCAATTGCCCCGGCCTCCGCTCCAGTCTATGTAGCACGGACACCCCTCAAAAAAAAATTTTGGGTGTGTCGGACACGGACACGACACGCAAATACGTGTGTCGGACACGGCAAAAACCGTGTCGTTGACTTTTTCCAAGTTTGACCAGCCAGACACGGCTAGGACACGGACGAGACACGTTTTCGGACACGTTTGGGCACAATTGTAACAAAATTAAAAATTTCGAGGGTAAAAATGAAAAATAATAAAATTATGAGGACTACTTATTAAAATGACAAAAAAACCCTAAACTACTCTCCCCACTCCCGATTCCTTTTCTCCATCGCGACAAATTGTTTCACGTCGCGAGACGCGACCATCTCCCCTGCGCTTTCGTCGCGTCGCCTGTTGCTGCTCGAAGAAGTCCGCCACAGCTCCACTGCTCGCAGAACCCAGCAGCAGTTCGCCGCTGCTCGCAGAAGCCCAGCAGCCAGCGTCGCCTCTCTGCTCAACAGAAGCCAGCGTCGCCGCCGCTGCTCACCGTCTCCCGCCGCTGCTCGCAACAGCTCTCCCGTCGCTGCCCTCTTTCTGCCCAGTGCCCTCTTTCTGGTAAAGTGGTAAGTTTAGTTTTTTGTTTTTTCTTTTGAGATCACAAATTTGTTTTTTCCTTTGGTACGATTTCTGGTAAGTTTAACAATAGGCTCCCCAGTCCCCTACGTTGCTTCTTATTTCTTAGTTCAGTTAGTTGTTATTTTCAGTTTACTTGCCATGGAAAGTTTTCAAAATGAGAGTGGCAGTGCACATGAGGATGTTGATGATTATTCTCCTTTGTGGAAATTTGTAACCAAGGTGGGAAAGGCAGTTCAGGTTCATCAAGAGACAAATTGGCAATTTCAAGGATAGCAGCACCCTCCATGTCCATGGAATCAAACTCATCTGCTCCAACATCCCACATCTTACTTTCTCCTTCATTATAATGTGGACTCCTAGATAAAAGACGAAGGTTATAGTGAACATATACCAAATCTTCCGCTCTTTGTGGTGTTATCTTGTTCCTCTTCAATGAGTGTATGAAATTGTAGGTGCTCCAATTTCTCTCACAACAACAAGAAGAAGATGGGTGCCCAAGTAGCTTTAAAGCTAAACTTTGAAGAGTTGGTGTAGAAGCACCATGGATAACCCACCACTTAGTTGGAGACATCAAACCTCGATCACGCATTGAATCATTATCAGAAAAATCATCAATGGCAGCTGAAAAAGAGGCAAACTCCTCATTAACACTTCTTCGTTCGGATGAATTGGAGTAGTATCTTTCAATGCACTTTTTCCTTTCCCTTGAAACTTCAATGTCCCTATGAGGAGGAAGACGATTGGGAGATTCTTGGAGCCACTCATGGCTATAATACCTACATAAAAAGATTGATAGTTTAACATCATTCATAAACTAATATTTCTAATTTGCTAAAACTTAGAAAGTTAAAATTTTTTAGAGATTTACCTTGGATTCAAAGAATGTGCCAAACAATGAAGAGGTGTATTGCTTTTATTTCATCGCTCCACTAGAATATTATGAACAACATCATAAAACTTTGAATCTCCACTATGAGGCCCCTTTGAGATAGCAACTCTCATTTTTTCTATCATTTCATCCCACCACTCATAAACTAAATGAAGACAAGGCTGATCAGTGTCTGCTTTCCTTAGCATCTCATAAATTGGACTTGTGAAAGCAAGTATATAATCAATTTGTTCCCAAAATTGATCATCCGATATCTTGTACTTCACTACTCTGGCCTTCACTACATCATCCTCCTTGTACAAATCCCATCTTTCACTAATCACCATGTTTTCAAGACATTTCTTGATTTGTCTGAACCTTTTAAGCATAATGATCGTAGAAGCAAATCGAGTATCCGCAAGTGATAGCATCTTCAAGTTTGAGTTATCGTTGAACATGGATATCTCATATTGTGATTCATGATAAAATTCTTGATCATTGAAGCATCATTTGCTACTTCTGCTATCCACTTGCATTCATCAAAGGCTTCTTTGTTTTGTAGAGAGTCAGTCGGTGCACAAATATTCTTCAAAGCAAGATTCAATGTGTGCACAACGCAAGGAGTCCAAAATATGTGTGGGTACTTTGCCTCAACGAGTAGCCCAACAGCTTTGCAAACAGGAGCATTATCGGTGACCACTTGGACAACATTCTGATGTCCCACTTCATTTATGGTATTAATGAGCAACTTAGAGATGAAAGCTTTATCCTTGTACTCACCTTCACAATTTATCGCCTTCAAAAACATAGGACCACTTTCGCAGACAGCCATGATATTAATTAGCGGTCTTCTTTGCACATCCGACCACCCATCACTACAAATACTAACTCCCTTTTGTTTCCAAGCAGCTTTTGTTGGCTCTAAAAGCTTTCCAATATGAGCTTTTTCTTTTTGAAGAAGTGAAGTTCTCAATAAATTGTATCCAGGTGGAAGATAACCTGGAATTGTTCGTTGAGTAGCCAAACTGAAAGCACGAACATAATGAGGATTCCTAGCAATATTGAAAGATAATCCCCCAGTGTAAAACAACTTTGCAATTTCAGAGTGGAGCTCATCTATGACATTCAAGTTAAAAGATTTTTCAAGCGGGCCAAGTGGTCCTTTCCTCTTCTTTGTTGGATCATCATTTTGCAAAATACCACTAGTACAAAATGAGGATTTTAAAGCCATATTTGATGATGCAGATGACGAAGGCAGCGGAACTTCTTTTTGTTTAGAATTCTTCTTTCTCAATTCTGCATCATCAATAAGTTGTTGCATACGCTTCATTTGATCCATTGTAACAGCTGTACAACCTGCAATTCCAGCACCTTTTTGTTTTAACAGGTGTGCTTTCACCCTTGAATATGATCCTTTGCACACTTTATTACATATATTGCATGACCAAGTAACATTTCCTCCTCCAACTGCCTTTTCCACCTTGGTTACAAATTTCCACAAAGGAGAATAATCATCAACATTCTCATGTGCACTGCCACTCTCATTTTGAAAACTTTCCATGGCAAGTAAACTGAAAATAACAACTAACTGAACTAAGAAATAAGAAGCAACGCAGGGGACTGGGGAGCCTATTGTTAAACTTACCAGAAATCGTACCAAAGGAAAAAACAAATTTGTGATCTCAAAAGAAAAAACAAAAAACTAAACTTACCACTTTACCAGAAAGAGGGCACTGGGCAGAAAGAGGGGAGCGACGGGAGAGCTGTTGCGAGCAGCGGCGGGAGACGGTGAGCAGCGCCGGGCTGCTGCTGGCTTCTGTGAGCAGAGAGGCGACGCTGGCCGCTGGGCTTCTGCGAGCAGCGACGAACTGCTGCTGGGTTCTGCGAGCAGTGGAGCTATGGCGGACTTCTTCGAGCAGCAACAGGCGACGCGGCGAAAGCGCAGGGGAGATGGTCGGCTGGTCGCGTCTCGCGGCGTGAAACAATTTGTCGCGATGGAGAAAAGGAATCGGGAGTGGGGAGAGTAGTTTAGGGTTTTTTTGTCATTTTAATAAGTAGTCCTCATAATTTTATTATTTTTCATTTTTACCCTCGAAATTTTTAATTTTGTTACAATTGTGCCCAAACGTGTCCGAAAACGTGTCTCATCCGTGTCCTAGCCGTGTCTGGCTGGTCAAACTTGGAAAAAGTCAACGACACGATTTTTGCCGTGTCCGACACACGTATTTGCGTGTCGTGTCCGTGTCCGACACACCCAAAATTTTTTTTGGAGGGGTGTCCGTGCTACATAGCTGAATTGGAGTCGGTCTTATTTACTGACGAAGGCAGTGTTGGCGATGAGACCGATATGGATGTTTGATTTTTTTTACAGTTTTACTTGTTTATTTAAGATGTATTTGGCGTGTTGCATTTTGTTATGTTTACTTTTTGTTTGTAATGGATATTATGGTTGATCTAATATGAACATGGTTTTCTATTATAGGATTTTTAATTTTTAATACGATATATATATATATAATATTTTTTATTTTTTAATAATCGTCGTATCCTAGCCGTATCGTGTCCTATATTTTTAAAATTTTTCGTATCCCCGTATCCGTGTCGTATCCAATACGATACCCGTATTCGTGCAACACTGGCTCCAGTCGAGGCCCTTTCTTCGGACCGAACTCCTTCCCAGCTTGATTTGCCGATGGCTTCCCTTGGAGCGCCGCCTGTAAGTTCCCAGCCACAAGCTTCCGTTCGGCTCAAGCGGTCTGGCACAGTATCTGCCCCGCTCGGCGAGTCATCCGGGCGCGCAACCTCGGCTCAATCTGATCCGAGCTGCCGTCGAGTGGTTATGGCCATCCTCCACCTCCCAACGGAAGAATTTCTTCTGGCGGTTGATCGGCCAGTCGCCCCTGAGCATCAGATTACTATCCGCGGACCGTTTGCCAGGATATGGGAGGACGCGAGAGCCCGCGTCGCCTTGATGACTCCCGGTCAGCTCGGCGACATCCATTTGCAGCAAGCTACCGGGGTATGTTTCTCAACACCATACGTCCTTATTTGACTTGGTCCATGATATTGTTTCCTTTGTGCGCAGACTTGGGTAGAGAACATCGCGGTTAGCCACCGCCTGGCTGCACTGGAGGAAGAATTAAAAATGCTTCAAATTCCCGGAGGAGCACCAGCTCAGGGGCCCTCCTATGCCACACTCCGAGCCGAGCTCAGCAAATCGGAGAAGTTACTGGTGGTCGAACGACACAAGTCCTCTGGCCTGGAGACCAAGGTAGCGGGCCTTGAAGCCCAGGTCAAGTCTCACGACCGGGAGATGAAGCTGGCGACCAACAGAAAAAACATAGCCATCTCCGATTTAGAGGCCAAGAATGTGCAGGCTCGAGCGCTGGAGCAGCGTGTCAAGGAGTTAGCCGATCTGCTTTCTGCTGAGCAGGCGGGCCGATCGGCCTCCGAAGCTAAACTGTAACTAGACAAAAAAGATCTCCAAGACGCTCTTGACGCTTCCCGAGCCGCGCTAAAAGAATATCAAGATGGTGAATCAAGCCGCTTCGAGGCGATGAAGAAAAACTATCTCCACTCGGACGAATTCGGCGAGAAGTTTAGCGATCGGCTAGTTATATCCTTCGAAGAAGCCATTCAGGCGACAACGACTTATCTGAAAGCTAAGGGCCACCTCCAGGAGACAACCTTTATACCTCCCAAAGATATGGCCGACCTTTTAGAGACCATTCCCGAGCCCATCTTTGATCCGCTGGAGTGAGGAGCGTCTTTTACTTGTCTCTGTCTATGTATTGAAGTTTTGTCTGTATGCTCGCCGTTCGACTAGTTATCATTATCGTCTTTCAATTTGACTTTCAACTTACTTATCTGCGCATTTCTTGACGATGGGTCAATGAGACTTCGCTTCTGTTGACGTTACTTCTTTGACCGTATTCTTTCCAAGCGGCCTTCGGTATTCTTCAGACCGGCGCGTTTATAGTCGTCGGTTTTAACTCAGGGATTTAACGTCGCCGCTCGACGGTATTCGAGCAGGGGGGTTTATAGTCGCCGATTTGACTCTAGAGTTTAACGTCGCCGCTTGACGGTCTTCAAGCCGGGGGTTTATAGTCGCTGGTTCGACTCTAGAGTTTAACGTCGCCGCTCGACGGTCTTCAGGCCGGGGGATTTATAGTCGCCGGTTCGACTCTAGAGTTTAACGTCGCCGCTCGATGGTCTTCCTGCCGGGGGGTTTATAGTCGCCGGTTCGACTCTAGAGTTTAACGTCGCCGCTCGACAGTCTTCATGTAGTTTGCCGTTCGGTGAATAACGTTCAAACTCCGCAATTTTTCTTATCTTCAATCCTGCAGTCAAAGGATACAGACGAACGGAACATACATGAAATGAATTACACTGGTGCACCTTTTATCCAGCACGTTACGGCTGGAGGTGGTTTGCGCTCCATGGTCGATCTAGTCGTCGTCCGTCTTCATCTTCCAGGTAGTATGCACCCGATCGGAGCTTCTCGACGACTCTGAAGGGCCCCGCCAAGGGAGCTGTCATTTTGCTCACATCGCCGACCGGCTTCACCTTCTTCCATACAAGATCATCGACTTGGAATGCTTTGGGAATTACACGCCTGTTGTAATTCTGCTTCATTCTCTGCCTGTACGCCATCAACCGGACGGCTACTTTAGCTCTTGCTTCATCCACCAGGTCCAACTCCAGCTGCCTTCGCTCGGCATTATCCCCATTGTAGCTTTGGATCCAATCGGACTCCACTCCGACCTCAACTGGGACGACCGCCTCGCCTCCGTACACCAAGTGGAACGGTGTTACCCCCATTCCCTCCTTTGGGGTTGTGCGAATGACCCATAGTATGCCCGGCAGCTCGTCCACCCAGCTTCCTCCCATGTGATCGAGCCGAACCCGAAGTATTCGCAGGATCTCCCGATTGGCTACTTCGGCTTGACCGTTGCTCTGAGGATACGCCACAGAAGTGAAGTGTTGTTCGATGTCGTATCCTTTGCACCATTCTCCGAGCTCCTGACCAACAAATTGCCGACCGTTATCCGAGATGAGCCGACGAGGGATGCCGAACCGACAGATTATATGCTGCCAGATGAACTTTTTGACCATCTCCTCGGTTATTTTGGCAAGTGGTTCAATTTCTACCCACTTGGAGAAATAGTCGACTGCCACCAATAAAAACTTCCGTTGCCCGGTTGTCATAGGGAAGGGTCCCACTATATCCATACCCCACTGGTCGAACGGGCAGGATACTGTGGACGCCTTCATTTCCTTCATAGGCTTATGGGAGAAGTTGTGGTACTTCTGACAAGAAAGGCAGGTAGCGACGGTCCGAGCGGCGTCTTTATGTAGAGTTGGCCAGAAGTATCCGGCTAGCAGAATCTTCCTAGCCAAAGACCGGCCGCTCGGATGACCTCCGCAAGATCCTTGGTGTACCTCTTGGAGAATGTACTCTGCATCCTCCGAGCTGACGCACTGTAGCAGCGGCCGGGAGAACGCTTTCTTGTAAAGTTGATCCCCGATGAGCGTGAACCGGCCGGCTCTCCTCCTCAATAGTTACGGCATGGCCTCTGATCGCAAAAATTCTATTATGGATGTCCTCCAATCGCTCAGGAATGTGAGGCCTTCCATCCAGTCAACGTGCGCCACCAGGGGCACTTGCTCGATTGGTTCCTGGAGGGCGATCGGCGAAATTGAACTGGCGAGTTTGGCTAGCTCGTCCGCAGACTGGTTCTCGGCTCGGGGGATCTTCTGTATGACAACCTCGACGAAGTTGGTCTTGAGCTTTTCAAAGGCCAACGCGTAAAGCCTGAGCCTCGCGTTGTTTATCTCGAAGGATCCTGAGAGTTGCTGAGCAGCCAACTGGGAGTGTGAGAATAACGTCACTCGGCTGGCTCCCACGTGTCGCGCGGCCTGCAGACCGGCTATGAGGGTCTCATACTCCGCTTCATTATTGGTTGCTCGGTAGTCCAGCCGGACGGACAGATGCATCCGCTCTTCTTGAGGGGAAAGTAACAAGATACCAATTCCGCTTCCGAGCCGAGTGGACGATCCGTCCACAAATATTTTCCACATAGCTTTGGGCTCGGGATTCTGCACCTCGGTCACAAAATCTACCTAGGACTGCGCCTTAATCGTCGAGCGGGGTTGATACTGAATGTCGAATTCACTCAGCTCTGTTGTCCACTTGATGAGCCGCCCGGACGCTTCTGGATTCAGGAGCACCCTTCCCAGCGGGCTGTTCGTCATCACGATGATTGTATGCGCTAAAAAATAAGGGCGCAATCTCCGCGTGGCGAGGATCAAGGCAAAAGCCAGTTTCTCGAGACCAGTGTAGCGAGATTCAGCATCCTTTAGAATGTGGCTTAAGAAGTACACGGGCTGCTTTTCGCTGTTCGGCCGCAGTAATGTCGAGCCTACAGCATGCTCGGTCGAAGACAAGTAAATACGGAGCGGCTCTCCTACAACCGGTTTGGCCAGCACGGGTAAAGAATTGAGATAAGTCTTCAACTCCTCGAACGCCCGATCGCATTCCTCGTCCCATTGAAACTTGGTAGCTTTGCGTAGAATCTTGAAAAAAGGGAGGCTTCGGTCAGCCGTTCGGGAGATGAATCGTGATAACGTCGTTATCCGACCGGTGAGGCGCTGTACTTTGCGAAGATTTCTGGGAGGAGGCATATCTTGCAATGCTTTCACCTTGCTGGGGTTCGCCTCTATGCCCCTCTCGGTCACAATGTAGCCCAAGAAACGCCCGCCTTTTGCTCCGAACAAGCACTTCTGGGGGTTCAGGTTGACCCCATATCTTCTCAGTGTTTGGAAAGTTTCTTCCAAATCCGCATAAAGGTCTACCGCTCGGAAAGATTTAATAGGTATATCATCTACGTATACTTCCAAGTTGCGCTCGATCTGCTCCCGGAATACTTTGTTCATCAGTCGTTGGTAGGTAGCCCCAGCGTTTTTGAGTCCGAACGGCATTACGTTGTAACAGTAAGTGCCGTTTGCAGTGACGAAACTGACCTTCTCTTGGTCTCCTCGGGCGAACGACACTTGATGGTAGCCCTGATAAGCGTCCAACATGCATATTAGCTCGCACCCAGCTGTGGAGTCGACTAGTTGATCGATCCGGGGCAGAGGGTAGAAATCCTTCGGGCAGGCCTTGTTCAGATCCCGGAAGTCGATGCAGAGTCTCCATTTGTTTCCTGGTTTGGAGACCAGCACCACGTTTGCGAGCCAGCTCGGAAACTGCACCTCCCTTATGTGGCCGGCCTCTAAGAGCTTCTCCACCTCTGCTCGGATGATGATATTCTGTTCAGCACTGAAGTCCCTCTTCCTTTGCTTTACCGGCCGAGCATCCGGTCGGACGTGAAGCTCGTGTCGCGCTATGCTCGGCGAGACTCCTGGCAACTCGTGGGTCGACCAAGCGAAAACGTCGTAATTTTTCTGGAGGCATTTGATCAGCTTCTCTTTCTGGCTTGCTTCCAGGTCGGATGTATGAAAGTCGTGGCCTCCGGTCGGGCAGGATGGATCTGTACCTCCTCTTTTTCTTCATAAACTAAAGAAGGTGGCTTTTCGATTATAGCGTTTAACTCGACTCGTGGCACTTTCCGAGCGGATTTAGCCTCGACTCGGACCATCTCTACATAGCATCGCCGAGCGGCAAGCTGATCCCCTCGGACCTCCCCAACTTGGTCTTCCACCGGGAACTTGATCTTCTGGCAGAAGGTGTAGACGACCGCTCGGAACTCGTTGAGAGCCGATCGTCCTAGGATAACATTGTACGCGGAGGGAGCGTCGACCACGATGAAGTTGGCGGTCCGCGTTCTTCTGAGCGACTCCTCCCCCAACGAGATAGCTAGTCGGACCTGTCTGACTGGCAAAACTTCGTTACCGATGAACCCGTAGAGGGGGGTTGTCATCGGCAGTAACTCGGCTCGATCGATTTGTAATTGGTCGAAGGCCTTCCGGAAGATTATATTGACCGAGCTGCCTGTATCAATAAAGATGTGGTGAATAGTGTAGTTAGCTATTACCGCTCGTCGGATAAGAGCGTCATCATGCGGGACCTCAACTCCTTCGAGGTCCCTAGGCCCAAAGCTGATCTCGGGCCCGTTCGCCTACTCCTGACTGCAGCCAACCGCATGGATCGTCAGCTGCTTGGCGTGCGCCTTCCTTGCCCTGTTGGAGTCGCCTCCGGTCGGCCCTCCGACGATGATGTTGATTTCACCCCTCGATGCATTGCCTCTGTTCTCCTCCTCCCGAGCGGATGGTCGGGGTCGTTCATGCGATGCCCGAGGAATGACCCTGTGCTGCTGGTTATGTTGCCGCTCGGGAGATCTCCTTTCTGTACGCCGAGCGGGACTTTGGTGTTGACGTCGTCGATTTGGCGAAGGTGATTGACGGCGATAGCTCCTCGGTGTAGGATGAGTGATTGGGGGGAGGCTCCGACAGTCGCGGGTGTTGTGAGTAGTTGATTGATGGAGCGAACAAAACATGGGAGTCCATACCTTCCCTTTCGGTTTAGGCCGATCGGCCGCTACCTGTTGAACGGCGTGCGGCTTTGTTTGCTGATGAGGCCTGGCGACTTCTGCGCGGGGTCCTCTCGGTGGTTGATAATTGGAAGGCGGCTTCCGTTCGGCTTGAGCTAGTGGCTCAGCTGGTGCTTCCTTTTTCCTCGCCATCTGTGCTTCCTCCACGTTGATGTACTTGTTGGCCTTGTTCAACATGTGGTCGTAGCTGCGAGGTGGCTTTCTGATGAGCGAACGGAAGAACTCACCGTCCACAAGCCCCTGTGTGAACGCGTTCATCATAGTTTCCAAGGTGACCGTCGGGATATCCATGGGCACCTGGTTGAAGCGTTGGATGTAAGCTCGGAGCGACTCCCTCGATCCTTGCTTGATGGCGAATAAACTGACGCTGGTTTTTTGATAGCTTCTGCTGCTCGCGAAGTGGTGGAGAAATGCCGTGCGGAACTCTTTGAAGCTTGTTATTGATCCGTCCGGCAGTCTCCGGAACCACCGTTGTGCCGACCCCGAAAGGGTGATGAGGAACGCTTGGCACTTCACCCCATCTATATATTGATGTAAAGTGGCGATGTTGTCGAACTTACCCAGATGGTCGTCCGGGTCAGTAGTACCATTGTATTCCCCGATCGCCGGATGCCTTGGTAGTGGGTCGCGCAGGATGGCTTCGGAGAACTGTCTATTGATCTGCTCGGGGGACGAGTCTGTCCGTGGCGCCTTGCCTTTTCTATTGTCCCGCGCGGGGGCTTCGTCTGACGAAGATCCTCGGTCGAGGTTGGCCTGAGCGACCTCTGACGGCGTCTGGTGCCGCCCGACCGCCTGATGCCGACGTTGCCTGTTGCGCTAACCGATCGGCTTGAGCCTTTTGCTGCTGCTCGACTATCTTGGCCGCCCGCGCTTGGATGAGCGCGTCTAATTCTTCGGGGGAGAGCGTCACCATGAGTTGGCGTCCAGCTTCTTCCATCGTATCTGCTCGGATTCAAGTGCGTTTCCACAGACGGCGCCAATTTGATCATGTCTGAGCACTGAGTCGATGGATACTGGGGACGTGGTGCTCTCCGCTGTCTTCAACTGGTGATGTAGATCTCCGGCGAACCTGCAAAGAAGCCGATCCGGGAGGGGTTTCCCGGCGACGACTCTCCGATGCTCAAGTCAGGCAGCGAAGAAGAAGAAGAACAAGGCTACGCTACTGTGGCTACAGTGATCAAGATTGCATACCTCCGTCGAAGTCTGGGGGTCCTTATATAGGACCCCGGGGAGGCGCGGGTACGCTTCTCAATGCGTGCACGCTTCCCCAAACATATCTCGGTAGGGTTGTGTCAGAAAAACATGTATGATGTCATTCCGCAATCGTCCGAGCATATCTCGGATGTGACGGTGGAAACTTCCGCCGTACGATATTCTGTCCGCTTCGGCCGCCGACCGTGCTATTTGTCGGCGGCAGGTGTCTCGAGGATGAAGCTACTAGCTGTCCTTTTTGTCTCCTAGCGCTTTCACCTGCTCCCGGGCCGAGCGGACCAGCCGCTCGGCGCTCATGGTCTCCGGGAATGCGCCTACCTTGGCCCGGGCGGTGAAGCCCTGCTCATGTGCTCGGATGGAATTGCGCTTGATTGTCATGCGGCTCGGCCAAGCGTTCCGCTCGGCCCATAGACTCTACTTGAGCATCGGAAACCCAACCCCTAGTCGGACTGTCTTTCGTCCGGTCCGTGAGACCCCTGGCCGACTGACCGGTCGGCTGGATGCTCAGTCGGTCTGCTACTCCGTTCGGAACGACCTTGGGGTTGACCTTCCTGACCATTGACCTCCACGCGTCGTGGACCTCCCGTCAATGAGGGTCCCCGTCTTTACCACCGGATCATAGATATTACAAACTGAAAAGGAAGATTGATTTCACATGATTAGTTCATAGTTACCTGATAATTGGTTACTAAATGGGTCTTTGCTAAAAAGCTCTATTGAATGGAATTCAAAATTGTGCTTATGAAAAACAAGGTATAGTTATTATCCATCAAACTAATTTTAAAATTTTTTAGAGAAAAATTCCTTAGGCATATCAAATTTATTGGAATTAATTCGCTGATAAAAAAAATATACTCTTCTTCTTTGCAGTCCTGTATTTCTACTAACAAATCATAATAAGAAGACTGTACCAAAAATAATTTATTACAGACAACTGACAGCTTAGTAATACAATAAGTTAACTGCATAGTTTTTCTTGGTTGTTTTTTCTAGCAGTTCAACAACTGTATTATGTTGCACACTCTCTCTTAAGACTCATTTAACATACTGAATTGGGTTCATTTAAGCACAATCAGCCATTCCGTGTGTATCTTTTGCCCTATCTTCTGTAGGCAATTATTGCTGCAACATTGTCTTCTGAAACTCTCCTAACATGTGAGGTAGTGTTAGCAGCAACAGCTTCTGAAGCAGTTGCTCTTGCTAGAGCAGTTTTGGAAGTTGCCAAAGTGGCTGCTTTGAAGATTGGAATGTCAGATCCTCCCCCAACAAGCACTTTATGAAGTTATTGTTGATCTTGTAATTTATTTCACTCAGTGATCTTATTTTGCTTTGTCTATAGGAAGTTATTGTTCATCCTGAGGCTGAGACATCGGAAAACATTCTCATCAAGCACTTCATGAAGGAGGATCTGAATAATACTTGACATTTTGAATCCTAGAGACAAGCAGGTTATGCTACTGAGGTTTGGACTGGAAAATGGGACGATGAAGGCACTACAAGAGATAGGAAAGTCAATGGGTGTGAGTCAAGAGAGAGTTCGACAAATTAAGCCTTGAGCTTAAAAGCAAGAGGAGAATGAGGAATCTGCAGCAGTATCTGATATTGTAAGTCCTGATTCCTATTTCCAAGTGCTTCATGTGCATTCTTTCTAGTCTTTTTTTTTAAAAAAAATGGAATTTTATAAGTTCCATTTACACTTATGTTTAAGTTCAGTACATTACAGTGCTCAAATTTATTCTACAAATTGCTTTAGTTATGGAAAATGCTTATTTGAATATATCTGGCAATTAGAGAATTTTAAGTCCTTGCCTTTTGGTTGGAATGTTATCCTGCACATCTTATTTTAGTAACATTTTGCCCATTGTTTACAGACTATACTCTCAAAACTTGATCAGTAGTTCTTTGCACATTTTCCTACAGTACAACGTAGAAACTTCAGTAGTAGTCAATTCTCAAAAAATTGAGAATGCTTGTTGCAGTAATCCCTTATTTTGAATCAATGGTTATTCAACACTCACCATGGAATCTTCTTCTCGAGTGCAATCAATTGCAGGTTATTCAACACTGAACATGGTATTACCGGCATTGCAGATGATGTAGTGCAAGATATGCGGCCAGCCGATAGCCAATGAGCATCAACCCCATGATGCACACATCAATCCACATATGACTTAGCCCCACTGATTTGATGGCCGGATATTCTATCACTGGACACATCATTCCTTTGGAGCACTCATAGGCATCATGGTCAGTGAACTGAACCCCCAATAGGAGCTTGTAGCAGTAGAAACTATAGCTCAAGTACTTCAGCCAGACAATGAAAGTTGGTATATGTTGGACATAGTAGCCACCAGCCATTAGGAAGACCAAGGTGGTGACCGAAGCAAGGGTGGTTGCCTGCTTGACATCCATTAGTATTGCTCCTACTGCAAGGCCTAGGCTCTGTGCCACCAGGACGCTGAACAGGACTATGAGGAGTGAGAGCAGAAAGGTGACTGGGTCTGGCTTGAGGCCACCCATCCAGTATATGATGAACGTGAAGGCGGTTGGAAGGGCAAGCTCCATAGGCAGGTCCCCCACGGTGCGTGACATGAAGTAGGATGAGAGTCGATACATGCCTGAGGCCTGTTCTTTCTGCAACATCGGTTGCTCTTGAGGGAATGTAAATACAGCATTGTAGAGTGGAAAGAAGCCCCAAAAGACTGAGAAGAAGAAAATCAATGCTGTCTGCAACAGGATTATATGAATAAAGTAATCAGATAGATATTGTCAGAAAATATAAACCGTGTGCTCCAACGTTTTCAATTCTAAAAATTTTACCCTGTCTTGGATATGAGAAGATGGGGTGTGCCACCATAGGAGGCCTCCAAGAGTGGCAACACTGAGGACTTGGAAAATCCTCAGCTTGTTGAAAGCCTCATACCTCCTCTCCTTCAGCCCCCTGCTGAGTAAAACTCTGAACTGCTCCCACCAACTTGTGCACCACTGCTCTCTTTTCACTGCATCGACCAAGCAGATAGCAATTCAAATTAATGACTCCTGAAGTGTTCTTGCAAATTGGTGTTCTTCCAGGTTGTTCAGAGTGGCTTACTGGCACTAGCCATCTCTTGAGTGTATCCATAATTGTTCAGGTCTATTGTGCAGAGTTCTGCCTTCAATCGTGTGGCGATATTACAATTGTACGCCCTGATCAGTGCCTCCTTGACAGCCTTCTGCTCCTGCTGCAAGCCACAGCCACCTTTGACAAAGTCACTGCTCTCGGTTGCGTACTTGGAGTTTGGTGCAATTCCTGTTCCATAGAAGAATTCATTAGCATAAATTCAAACCTCCAAAGTAGCCTACATTTGGTTAAAGTTCAGACTTCTGCAATATGAGAGAATGATCTGGTGAGGTAGATCCAGCTTCCATTCTTGCTTAGATAGCCCAAGAATTCATTATGTTCAGCGCAAGACTAAATTTCTCAACAGTGCAGTGTGTTTTAAATTTAGAAGACGTCGTGAAGAGTGTTTAGAGATTATTTGATATTTGTCAGTTTAGAGAGCATTATATATATATATATATATATATATATATCAATTTGTTTAATGTTCTTATACTTTTGTGCAAATTTGAATCACGGTAAACTGCTCTTATGTGTCGTTGTTCCATAAAGGGAACTGAAGATTTTATCACATGTTGTAGAAGCTATCGATCTGAAAGATTTTTTATCTCATATGGTAGAAGCTATTTCTTATTTTAGAGATACCAGATTTAGATCTATAACTGCTTGATTTGTGATAATCTGATCTACAGATTTGATTTGGCTTGGGTTGTTATAACAGGTTTCAATCTCATTCAACCATTCCAAAGGCATTCAGCATCCTAACGGCATCAACGATCTATCATTTCTATCCAACAAGGTGTTGATTGCCAAGCTGCTAAAGATCATGAAAGTGCAAGTGCAAGTCTACGTCCGCAACTCATCCCCTCCACAGTCACTCCCCATGTAGGCAAGTAGATGATGGAAAGAGAGGCGCATGATGCAGAGAGGACAGGCACGGGACTGCCAAAATTTTCAAACAAATACGTGTCAAGCTCAGCTCAACTCATCCGCCATTATTGAGGCGTTGTGTTTCTGTGGGGACTGAGAACAGTTACAAGGAGGGGGATGCATGAGCAAGTGACAGGGTCCTTCGACGCTGACTTAAAGTATCAGTGCCATCAATCTCATCGACACTTGTCTTCATCGCAGCTTCGATCTTCCCACACGCATTCCTACATCAGTTGGAAAGGTACCTATTTAAGGATGCATTAGCATTTCGGATCTTGCACAGTGGTTTTCCATTTTGCATGTGCAACTATTGTCTTTTATCATCTCTGGTTTTATTAGAATTATTATACTGTTTATGATAAATTTGATTGTGACCCGACAGTAAAAGAAGGTGCCTACTAAAATTTCTCTGTAGGAAGGGAATATGCTTGGATATGTTAGTGTTCTAGACAAATATTGAATGTTCTTCGCGATGGTGATCTTTGTCTTTGGATTTATCGTGCTGAGTTTTGCGATTAATGATTGCCTTGTCTTCTTCCCATAGTTGATCCTAATGGAATGGTTGAAAATTTCTAATACCAATTTTGAAGGGCGTATATGTAAATATGGAATTTCCAGGTCATATTTGAGAGATGCATGGGAAGGGGACTCACCGTTGGCAAGGTCCAGCAAGAGGTCGGCCGGGTTGACGCCGTCGGTCGGCGAGGCGAACCCGACGGAGGTGAAGTAGTCGAGGGCGGCGGCTGCGCGGCCGTAGTAGATGGCGGAGCCGTCGGAGGAGAGGAGCACCAGCTTGTCGAACATGCGGTAGAGACGGCTGGATGGCTGGTGGATGGTGGTGACGACGGTGCGGCCCTTGTGGGCGGCGAGTCGCCGGAGCGTGGCGACGATGCGCGCGGCAGCGGTGGAGTCGAGCCCCGACGTGGGCTCGTCCAGGAGCAAGAGGCTGGGGTCCACCAGCATCTCCAGCCCGATGCTGACGCGCTTCCGCTCGCCGCCGGAGACGCCGCGCACGCCGCGCGCGCCGCCCACCATGGAGTGCGCCACCCGGCCCAGGCCCAGCTCCGCCACCACCTCCTCGGCATGCCGGGCCTTCTCCGCCCGCGACAGAGACGCCGGGAGCCGCAGCAGCGCCGTGAAAGTCAGCGTCTCCGCCACCGTCAGGTGCGGGTACAGCACGTCGTCCTGGGCCACGAAACCCATGCGCCGCTTCACGCCGCCGGAGAACGGGCTGCCATTGTAGGTGATCTTACCTGAGAGCTTCCCGCGGAGGCGCCCGCCGAGCGCCGTCAGAAGAGTCGTCTTCCCGCTGCCCGAGGGGCCGAGCATGGCCAGCAGCTCCCCCGGGCACACCACTCCAGTGATACCATTCAGAATCGTCTTCTCCAGCACTGGCGCCGCCCCGCTCTTTCCCCGCCACCACTGCCGCCCACCCCCTCCGATCTTCACCTTGTACACCACCTCCTCAAACTGCTCAAAAATCTCACCTTTTATTCACATAAAACAAACAGAGCACTAAAACAGAGCATCAAAACAGAGCTACCTTGAGGGTGATTGGAAAGACAGATGCTGCATCAGCTGGGTAAGCGTCAGCTTCTCGGCCGCCGGCGAAGACCGTCTCAGGCTCAGGCGTGGTCATTGTGGATCAGTGAAGGTGGAACTGGGTGGTGGTTTGATGATGGTTAAGGAGAAAGCACGCATACTTATAAGAGAGAGCGGCCCACCAATATGCTTTGTTGCACTCACTCACTTTTAACGCTCAAAGAGCCCAAAAATGCTTTCTTTCTTTCTTTCTTTCTTTCTTTCTTTTCTTTCTCTTTGTTAACACTTGTGAATGGAGATGGTGGTGGAGAGGAGTGAGTTGTGAGGCTTTTTCTACTCTAAAAGTCTAATCTAACGGAAGAATGGAATTTGAGGGATTTGATTAAGTAGATAAGAGGATTGATTAGTATTATAATGGGGAAAAGGTGTGGAACATGGAATGGTTTACCAAACCAGAGTAGAAAGGCTAAAGGAAAGGTCAATTTCCTAAAGCCTAATGCAATTGTTTTGTATCAGGATTTCTTTTAACATTAGCCACAATGAAAGTTTTCCTATCGGTGCAATATGTGGTCATTTGGGGGGAGATGACTTCAGCTCGTTGTTTAGTAGAAGTATTGTTAGTCCTCCCTTTCTTCATCCTCTAACCTTGTTGTTGATTGCGAACCATTGTCTTCGTATAATTGTTATTGATCTCTAATTCTCCTCTTGAAAGAAAGGTTACCTTAAATGAAGATGTCAAGATACTTCACTAGTGTTTGTTATTTTTCTATGGCTAAGGGTGAAATCGTCAGCTCGACAGCCCTTCTAGCATAGCCCCACACTTACTTTTGTGCATTGTCATGGTGGAGGAAGTGCTCGAGTGACTCATGTTCGAAATATTTTACTAGAGATGTTTTCTTTAATTGGCTATTGCAATCTAACATTTTAAAGGGGGGATATGCATCAATTTGCCCAATCATCGTCGTCATCTCAATTGTTCTTTCATAGTTCACATGAGATCTTAATTATATGTTTAAGTATATTTGAAACACTGAGACCTCGATGGATTAGAAAAAGTCATAATTTTACTAATCTAACCAAACAGTGTGACATCTTAGAGTCGCGAAGAAGGAACAAAATTCTTATGTAGATGAACTCCACAGGATTTTCTACCAAGGACCTCTTTCAACCACCGAATCCGATCCGTCTCTTTATTAAGCGATCATCAACGATAGAGATCAAATTCTCGACCAAATCTTACATCTAAGGAACAGTCACGATGAACTCCTTTAGAAAATTTGTGTTCATTAGTTGCTTTCGAAAGCTTTATGCAATAAAAAGCACATGTTCCCCACAATGTGCTATTGTTTCTTGGGGAAAATCGAGTTGAAAGAAAGAAAAGGTGGAAGATCCATAAATGAGATTGATCAAGCATTAAAAAGAAACCGCAACAAGTCAAATGATTCTAAAGTAAGCATGTTTATACAAGAATTGAATTATTTGAGTATCTTGCTTGAGCTTTGGGGTTTGATATGGTGTTTATCGAATATTAGAACTAATAATTAAAACCGTTCTCATATTCGTTCTTTGGTTTCAAGTTCGGTAGTTCCACTTTTGCAAAAGGTTCTCTTTCTTTTCTACTTGCATTATCAATTGATTTTCAAGTGTAGAACATTTGAATAAAGAGTGACGGTGACATATATGAGTCGTGGAATAATAGATCTTTGATCATGAGACTTTGAAGTATATCGATGATTTGGAGAGAAAGAACAAGCTAGGGTTATGACCCGTGAGCACTAGGGATTGATTTGCTTTAGTATTATAAAATTAGGGGGGCCTTTACATGCATAGGGCCAAGATGTAATTGTCAAGAATAAATATCAAATGCCCTAAACCTCTAGAATCTAGGTTCGAATTCTATCCTCCATAAACTTTTTTTT
The DNA here is from genome assembly GCF_018446385.1 of Zingiber officinale. Lineage (NCBI taxonomy): Eukaryota > Viridiplantae > Streptophyta > Magnoliopsida > Zingiberales > Zingiberaceae > Zingiber > Zingiber officinale. Next base: position 29,469,117 of record NC_055990.1, read on the forward strand.
TCCAATCTCGAATACTAAAATATTCTATCAATGAATAAGTATTCGGGAATCAATCATAATTATATAATTTAGCCTTATTTTATTAGTTCAACGACAAACTTGTGAACATCAAAGGCTTGCTTAGTTTAGTTTATTTTGCGGCTTAGAAGAGTGGTTAATTAACTAATGCACCATGTGATAGATAATCTTCATTCCACAATTGATGGATCTCGATCAACTTGCTTAGGGTTTTAATTAGTATTTTATTCTTAATTTCAAGGCAATTATATAGTAAATAGATAAAATTATAAAACCCTAAAACCCTTAAAGTTTTGAATCGATTCTTGTAAAAAAAATATTAGACATGTCGCAATGCTTGAAGTTGGTAGCCTTTTCAGCTTTAAGTAAAGCTAAAGTGAAGCATTGCACTCTAAAGTTCTCTTAATTGCAATATATATATATATATATATATATATATATATATATATATATATTTTGATCAAAGATTTCTAATTAGCTATATGTAATGGTTCAAAATCCAATTAATTTAACTGATAATTAATAATAAATCTGATCTGAATTATCTTTCAATAAAACCATATGATAAACAAATTTTATCTATTAGGAGATTGCTTGAGGCACACTACAAACATAAGTACTTAGCGATATTATTGCATTAATTGTGGTGAGTTCCAAATAAAGAAAATGGCCACTTGCATTAGTTTGAGGCCTAAGGTATCTTTTGAAAAGTGAAAAAAAAAAGTTAATGCAAATCCACTTTAATGATATGATGCTAAATGATAGTGATGATGATGATGATACTCAAATTCTATTAATTAGTTAATTAACTTACAATGTAATTAGGAAAAGTTTAATTTTGTTTATTATAGGGAAGAATGTTTTTTTATTTCCTTCTTTAAATTGAAATGCACTTTCTAAACATAAATATTATTGAATGATGTTTTGCTCAAATATATAACTTCTAGGGTTTTTTGTTTCATGAGTGAACAAGTTGAGTGATCATTAATTTCAAAGAGTTATGTTGCTAATATAAAAATGATAGGTAAGTATTAGGCTTCGTGTTGAACCATGTAACACTCAATCTTGGGATTAAACTGCAGGTGTCTAGATGATAACTTGACTTTTTCCATTGCACCATAGCTTCGGGGGCAAGTATTAAGTTTTCATGTGGCAAAAAGATGATTCGCTCATCCCAGCGCCCCTGTCAACTCATCCCTAGACCAACACAGAGGAGGTAAATCACGGGTGGATACTAGCCATTAGTGCAGGTAGCCAAGGCATAAGGGAAGGGATGTTTGGACGTACCGAGTTTCGACTTCAAGACCTCATATGGTAACACCCCATGTTGTAACGATCATATCATCCCGGGAGAACAAGTATTAAGTTTCCATGAGTTGTATCTAGTTAGTCATTGATCGAGTTTCAATAATGTATACTATAGAAGATTCATGATGAATATATATTAAGCTCTAGATTCCGACCTTTGATGTAGATGCTAAGAAAATAATTAAATTGGGAGGGCAAATAGATTAGGAGGAATCTAAGTTAATCAACATCAACTCGATATTAATTCCTCCACTAGTGCCTAAATATAGGTTATCTATCAAAGTTATCTTATAAGCAAGCTTAATCTCTTTTAGATTCCTATTGATGATAATTTTTACAACTAAAGGTTCTCAAATACTTGAAGGAATAAAGAAGAAAGCAAAGAGTATATGTACTAAAGGTGTTTGCCAACTCTCAATGCATGCACTTTGTTGCTTTGCATGCACCTAATTTTTCTAAACTTATTCCTCTTTTTTTCCTTCTTCTAGTACTAAAAGATCAATTTAAAAGATATTAATTTAATTTTTTATTGATATACAAAAATGCTACAATAATGATCCTCCATGTGAAGAGGAGGAATAGAGCATATATGGTGAAGTAGTGGTAGCTAAATGAGTTCAAAATTATTAATTGTTTCATGATAATTTTCATTTTTTATATTTATATTTTATAATCATGTCTTATAATTTTAAAGTACCAACAGTGAATTGGATCATTATATTCATCTGTGTCATGAAAAATCTCAATTGTCATTCACACACTAGGAAAAAGGTTAGCAATGTTTTAACCTTTTTTTTTTTCGATATGTGAAAATGTGATAGATAAGGATCTTAGAATTTATTGTCAAAATTTGACCTTCAAACTTTACTTTCATTGAAGATATGATGATCTTGTGTTTACCTTTCACTTGGTACACTATCTAAAAGACACTCTTTTCTCGAGATAAAGACAAACAAATTCGAAGATAAATCAATCTGGAAGTAATTACACCATGTGTTGAACACTCATTGATCTCTAAGATTCATGCTTATCTTAATTAAACCGTCTACTCTTAAAGTTGGATTACTTTGATATGAACCACAACAATAATGGTAGCTTGTGCTGTAACAAAGGCGACATGGCTAAATTCATGACACGATATTCCTCATTTGATTTGATTGGCACAAGTTACACAATGTCGATCGAGATGGCAACTCGATCATTTGAATCCAAAAGTAATAAAGACATCCATTTCATTAGTGCTTTCGAAAGCCATCACAAAGTTTTCCCCATGGCATGCTTCCTTTCAATTTTGCATTAAAATCATGTTGGCTGATAAATGTACAATTTATGCCTTTATTTCCATAAAAGTTTTTGTTTTAGATGCAAAAGACAAAACAACATTATAATTAAAGAGAGGGATAGCTTGAGTGGAAGGCATCAAAGGCCAATGCGACTATGGTACAATGTCATTGAAGTCTAGATGTCCGAATGGAGGCACAAGAGAGGTCGATGAGGGGGTTGTCTAGCCTCGCATAAAGTGAGTGTCTTTGAAAGTGAACAAGAAAGCGTGATTGAAAAATCCATAAAGCTCGTACTATCAATCGAGTTTGTCAGACCCTAATTGGATGCTCAACCATTGACGTCCAAGTCCAACCGAGATGGCCTAATGCGCAACATGATTAGTCCCCGATTCGTAGCAACGAAATCAATGAGTCAATCTAAGAATGATTGCCAAGATCCATCCACAATCATGAGCAAATGATTTTAACCTGCAAAGCTTCCCATCCACAATCACTTCCAAAGTCGATCGACTCAACCGTCTTCATTGCAATCATAGTCAGCAAGCACCACATCGTTCGACTTCGACCCACACAGAACATATGCTCTGATGATAGATCAACCTTGGTACATCAATGATGATAAAAAATGAATACACTCGTCTTTAACGTCCCGATGAATCCGTCCCAGGATCAACACGGAGGAGGTAAATCACGGACGGTTATTAACTTTTGGAATAATGACTAGCACATAAGGAAGATATTTACCTCATAATGATAACACATCATGCGTTAATCACTAAATCGTATGAGGAGACAACCTTGGTACATCAATGGTTTTGTGGAAGTGCGTTCTTCTCAGTATTTTCAGTGTGTAATACTGAACTTATATCCATGTTTTTAATGGGTTCTTTTGACAGTTAAAAGGCTGTTAGTGTTTTTGTTTTAGCATAGAGATAGATGAATTCCTTTAAGATTTATTCTTTGGAGAGATTTGTTTTGGTTTGTCTTTATTACTGGCTGCTGTGTGCAAATATTCGCCATCTTTTTAAATGACATTTATTCTTTTTTTCTTCATAAAAGGGAGAAAATTAAAGAAATAGAAACAAAAAGTGGATTCTCTTACGATGGCTGCAGTCTCGAACCATAAGTATCGACTTAAATGAATAATAAATAAATTGAATTAGTTGTATTATTTTTAAAGTTCATAAACGAGTGATTGGAATCTGGGAGAAAATAAAAATACTCATTTTTCAATCAGTTATTGCCAGCAAATTTGATTCTGTTTTATATACTATTGTTCGATATTTCACGGTAGTACGAGTCTCAAATATCAAGGAAAACATCTCTTATAACAAGCCATTTTACTCATAACTAGGCGAGATTGTCAATGCAAAACCCAGGCAGTTCTTGTTCTTCTCCTTGTTGACCTGTAGATGACCATATCTTGTCTATGTGACCGGAATATACAGCGCAGCCAAATACGAATAAGTGATGATGTACATTTGTGTTGTTTCATCGCTCCAAGAACCGGTTGAGGACAGTCTTCCTGGAAGGGACTTCGGAACCGTCTTCTTTCTCTTGTTTCGTAACTGTATTCAGCGCATGTCTGATCACAGTGTTTACCTGTTTCCTTAATTTCAGATTGTCTATGAACACATCGGTAAGAGTTTTCCGTATCTCATCGTCATCTGCAGTCATGGAAGTATCACCGTTTGGTATAATTGGAGACTCAGAAACTTCTGTAGATTGAACATCATCATTTATATATGCCATTTCATCATTTCTTGCAAGGAGTTGAGCCTGAACAATAATTGTTGGTTGTTAGTATCTGATTGAGAAGATGAGGAAACAGATAATGTCTTGCAATCTTTATCAAAACACCAGTATCACGCTTATTCGCTATAAAAGAAAGTCTTAACAAAGAAGTTTTAAGTTGATAGTTTTGAGAAATCCAGCAGGTTCTCCTAAAATAATGATTTTAGTGTAAAGGAAATTGCAATCTATTTCAGAATGGATACACAAACTTTAACATTATCTTGAATGACATTAATATAAACATCAAGGATGCAAATATTGAGGGGCAGGGATCAATTTCCGGCGAACACATGCTCTCGGGGAAAAACTAATCTCACCCCCTAGCCACTTAGCGGTTATAAGCTGACCTTGTGATTTATCCCTTCACATAACCTGGGTATGGGCTATAAGGGGCACCTAGGATGGGTGTAATCACCTTTTGCTACAAAAGGATGCAAATATCGAATGCTTTAAGATCTCCCTACCATTCCAAAGTATTACAAAGGTAAACAACACAGCAAAGAGAACTTAAAAGACTGTACGGTACTGTCAACTGTTCAACATAGACTATAGTTATGCATGTCAGGTCTTTTTCACCTTTTTTTCTTTTTTATCTCAGTTGAGAGTAAATTACTTGTCACATCTCATGATCACGTTATCAATTAATAAATAACTACGAAGCTTGTGGCTGTTTTGGTATCCCAGTAACGAATCTTGTTCCTTGTTTAGTTCTTTCTCCAATATCACCTCCGGTTTGATTGCCATCACCATTTTTATCTATTGGGTTAGAGAAAGATTTTGGTCGGTTTGCATGTTTTGTTATCAGTTAAAATTTAACAGTTGTTATAGTTAAACAACCAAACCAAATTAAATGTAGATAACAAAACTGATCATAAACAATCTTGTTATACACCTATAGTTGTCATGAGACACAGGGATCCTCAAAAGGAGAGCAGATGCCTTGCAATATCATTTTGCAACCCACCCCTGGTACATTAGGGATGGAAATTTCAACCCACCCCTGATAGGCATGCTGCTGACCTGCCCAGCCATTGTGTTCCATATTTGCCCCTCTTATTTTGTGTAAAATGAAGAAAAATAATAATATTTTTAAAGATCTGTCTTGTGTGGGACTGGACGGTAGTGAGGAAGAAGATTTATCTTGAAAAGTTTTCTGCCCGACTCTTTTGTCATCCCGATGAATATCTATTCTATCTATGAAAAAAAATACACATAATACTCCTACCAAAGAATTGTAAGCAAAACGAGCTAGTCAATTGAAATGTAACTAAAACTTTAAGCTAATGTTAGTCTTCTAATGTATGGGAAAATTGGTGAACAAAAAAGTAACATGACATTGAAAAGCTACCTCTGCAAGAAGGAGACCTATCCGATTATCTGATGTTGCCAGAAGATCCACTGCATCAGAGAGTGATGAGTCATCAATAGTGAACTTATCTTCCTCATCAGTGAGAAAATTAACACTGCATTCTTGAAGCCGATCACGTAGAACTCTGCATTCATGAAGAAAAGTTTTGTTCGCTGACTTTGCATGTGACCATCTCTGCATTTCCTTCCGTAGAACTCCCTGGTTTGAAAGAAAGTAAATAAATAAATAAACAGAGAAGATCAAAAACTAAGCACACAAGAACACACACATCTAATCAGAAACTAAAGCAAATTGTTTCATCAATATTAAATAAAAATGACCATGATGTATGCCATATTTCTTTAACAAGAGTTAAACAACGATAGAAGACATGTTTGTCTACTGTTAACATCATAATCAAGCTATTTCTGATTATAATATTTGAGATTGGCTACACAAATCTCATCCTACCAGCATAGTTTTCAACTGACTGGGGAATATAGGGATCCAAACAATCAAGTTTTGAGTTTACAATTTGTTTTGAATAAAATCAATTAATAATGGATTAAAGTGAATGGTGAAATGCCAGTAGGTTTCAGAAGTGGTAAACTAAGACTAATGAGACAGAAAACGTTGAAACAGAATAAGAAACATATGAATAGAACCAAGACAATGATAAAACAGAGTGAAGCATGGAATTGCACGTCTCACTGTCATTCATTAAGTTAATCAACTACAGTATCATCTAATATTTGCAAAAGAAAACGGAAGAATTCTAAGGAACTATTGGTCAGACATTTCAGGACATGGAGACTGCAACAATTTAAAGTGTTTATCACATTAGGGGAAAAATAAGTATAATATAATTGACTGCAACAAGTTTGATGCACTGAGTTGGCAAAAGGCAAAATTTTGGAGACAATATACTTCTTTCCATCTGCTGCATCCAAGATCGTCAAAACTGAGACCTTATCTTAAAATGGAGAGAGATTCATAAATTAGGATTGTGGGATAGGAGTGTAAGATTGCAAGATCATACAATTTGATTTATTTTTCTTCAACTATAAAATCAAACAGATATAATTACAAGAGAGAATTACATGGAAAGGGCACATTTCCATAAAATAAAATGCACTGATAAGATAAACTCGAAAATTCTACAAAAACCAACATAAAAAATTTCAATATTAACTTTGTAGTTGTATGGAAAAGGCATGATTAATCAACAAGAGCGGCTTGGAGCATGGTTCAAGCGTCGATTGGTATCATCGCATAGCCCAAAATATATCATTTCCGTTGTCAGATGATACCAATATTGTGCCAACATAGATACAGCAAAATGCCACTTGTGCTAACATAATTTCAACAATACTGACATAAACACAACCCTCTCTCAGCTTGTACTATCTAGAACTGACCAAGATGAAAATATTTTCTTTCCATCGTACATCCTTTTGTTTTGTCTGCTAGTCACAAAGAGGAGATGAGACACTATAAAAAAAGAGGAAGAAAAGAGAAACACCAATTGAAACAGCAACAATAACAACAGGAAAGATGAACGATACCAGAATAAAAATTTGTATCCTTTATTTGTACACATGCTAGTTCCAAATGTGTCATTCTGAGTCCAATTCTCAATGGTTAGCTAAGATATGTTTATAAATATGAAAAAAAACCAATTCTAATGCCAAATTTATGAAGAGCGTTATTTAATTTGGGTCTTGGAATATTATTGTGTTAACCTGATTTGGATACAAGAATCAATATTGATTGTCGAATTGCTATAACTTTATGTTCAGAGATAATATCAAACTAAGTGAAAAGGAATTATATAATTAAAGCTCATTTAAGTTGATCTCAGCATGATTTTAAGTGTGTTGAAGTACGTCAAAGCGTGTTAAGTGTCAGTCCAACATGGAGATGAAATAGTATCATTTTGGTTGAAAGCTGAAACCCTGGCAAAGAGTGATAATTCAAACCTTAGTTTGCAGTAAGTGTTCTTTATAGATAAGAAAAGAATATATCTGGTATAATCATGGGAAACAAATGAGTAAAGCTGCAATCATGCACTTATATATTAACATTTACAGACATTCCTTTGTTTGTAAAGGCATTCAGTTATCTTCTATTGTTTAGTTTCACTGATGTTCAATGAAAAGATAAAATTCCAATGTCATACGGAGGAAAGTATTACTAGATAATGTTACACACATAAAGCATATTGAATAGTTGAACATTATCATAGTTAGCTTCTTCTCAATGGTCAAAGGAGATCACAACAAACAGCAAACTTACCTCTAGTTCAGTCTTTTCTCTTACAGACTGATTCAGTATTTCCTTGAGCTCTGCTTGAGATTTCCTCAAGAACTTGACTTCTTTGACAAGAACTTTGATATCGGCCTTTGATTTCAATTCCAACTCTTCCAGACTCTTTTGCATGTTCACTAATTCTTCTTGTTTACTATCTAACTCCTGCTGTAAGCAATCTTTTTCTTCTTTAGCAATTTTCTTTTCTGATTCAGCATAACTCCTTTCATTCTGCAAAAAAAAAAAAAAAAAAAAAAAAAAAAAAAAATCAAAACAGGAACATGAAACTCAATTGAATATAATATTACCACAATGAAAAAATTCAAAGGTCAGACTTCCTCAAACAAGAGTTTTGTCTCCATCTCTGAATACTTCCTCCGTAGTTCATCCATATCCCATTGCATTTCGGTGACTCTTTCTCTTTCAATTAAGATAGCTTGCTGCAAGTTTTCTTTAGCTTTCTGCTCGGTAGCTTCTAATTCAATCTCTAAATCCTTGACCTACATCAAATAATAATAATTACAGAGCATGCCATCTAGAATAAAGATGACAGAAACACAACTTCAGATGTGTGACGAAGTCTGGTGAAGGCGGGGAGTGATGGTAGGGCAGATAAGCTAGGATAATAACAGAGCATGCCATCTAAATGAAGCTGACATGAACATAACTTCAGATATGTGACAAAGTCTGGTGAAGGCGGGGAGGGATAACAGGGCCGATAAGCTAGGACAAGGAATGGCTCCTAGCAAGTTTTTAGGATGCAAGGGGCAAGGTTGAATCAAATCATGCACTGAAGTGGTCAAATGTAAATGATCCATGGCTGTAACTTGCCTTAAATGAATGCAGTATGTATTCTAAATAATGAGGCACCTTTTGGTAGAATCAGTTTGGTTCTTCATAAGAACTATGCAGTTATGTGTGCCTAGTGTACAGCAGTTCTCTGACTGGATGTATCAAAATAGAGAACAATTTGACATTGTCGAGTACATGATATATTACAATTTGAGAGGACCCTTCTATCGAGTGTATGATTCATGGATGAACAAGCAGAAGCTAGTGGGCCGTCATGACCCAACATGATGAGGGCAAAGAGTAATCACAAGAGAAGATAGCTTAGAAAATTTACAACTCACAGCAATCTTCTAGACTACATCCGGCAATGAATCAAAACATATACTGTAGCACAAATTAAGTACATACTCTTAATAACAGGTATGCCAGTTCTTTACAAAACCTCTACAATTAAGCATGCTCAATATGGAGGAAGTTTGGGATGGATAGACTTCTAGGAAGCGCCTTAATTTAGAGACAATTTTAACAAAGGGATAAAACCATGAGGGAGATAACATAGAAAGTCATTTAACAATCGCCAAGGGTACACTAAAAACTATAGATATTCAAAACTAGTTTAATACAAAAATTCTAAATTAGACAACACATATGCAGTCATAAAGGAAGCAGGCAAATAAGTAATGGCAAGAGATGCACCTTCGTGGTAAGGTATTCTTTCACAGCCATTTCTTGGTTCAACCGAGCTATAAGATCCTCCATATCGGTTTTTGTTGTTACTAACCTTCGTTGCATAGTTACAAGAACTCTATTTAATTTGTACCTTTGATCATATGGAAGAACAATTTGCGAATTTTCAAGAAATTGTGTGCCTGGACCATCTGCAGCATTTAAAACTTCAGTGCTGCTAGGGGCATCAAAGGAACCATCCCAAATTGAATTTGTGACTCCAGCAAATGATAGTTCACTGCCTCTAATAGAACTTATGTCACTCTCAAAGCTTTCAGCAGAGAGCTTACGAGCATGACCAGAATGTTTATCATGGTCCTGATCTGATATAGACTCCATTCTGCCCCTAGAATTGCCACCAATTATCTCTCTATGTGGAGCAAGGAACTCTTTCCTATCGTTCAATTTAACCCTACCGAAATCTTCTGGTTGATCAAAGAATGATTCGCCCATGATGCCGTTCCCAATTGCTATATTTGCAGAATGATTGTGAACCAATGATACATCTTCAGCATTAGTTTGAGAAGCTTGAATCTTTCCTTTCCTCGCAATACCAAAGTCTGATGTTTTATTTGCATTGTCATGGAGACCATCTAAGGAAGCATATGGCACCATAGATGTGAGTGTTGAATTGTTGGAAACAAGAACACTGGAACTAGGTCGAGCTAGAGTTGAAGGGCTTATGGCAGCAGCATCAGTTGAAGAGCTTGATTCTGTAGGATGATTATTAACATAGTGGAATGCTGCATACAAAATGAGTATGCAAGTGAGCTGACAAGTGAAAATTTAGATAAAAAGTTCTTTAGTATCATAAAAAATAACTAGCTCAATGAGTTTCTGTTCCATATCATGCACTACATAAAAGCATGTTTGGACGGACAATAATAAACCCAGATGTGGTAGGTGTGGCCTACCTGACCTTGCAGCAGTTTCCAATTCAAGAAAACTTGCTACTTGTGCACTTCTGGATAAATCTATATCAGAGAGTAACTTCTGCATCCATTCTGCCAAAGCATGTCTTCTCTGCAAGAAAATTATCCATCTTGAGAATTATTGGTATTCTAATAGGGAAATGAACTTTAGGATAAAAAAAGGAACAGAGAAAAAACTTGTATTCTGCAATACATTGAATTAGACTTGTTTAATTTATAGTTATTATCAAAGAAAAATAAAAAACTATAAATATTCATAACTTAAAAAACAATTCATTTGCTAACATAAAGAATGTTAGATATCTTATTGAGAGTAAAATAAAGACTTTTTCCATTTGTTAGACTATAATATTCTTTAGAGACCAGGCTAAACTTGATGGCGCCAGAGGCAGATCTAGTTGAGCATATAGTTTGTAAGCTGTCATAGTTTTAGCAAATACAACAGAATCCATGGAACTAACCATTTGAAATACTAGTACAGTTGTACCTCTTCTAGGAGCACACGACTGGAATTTATTCTCAGAAAAGCATGTTTTGGTGGTGCTAGAGGAATATCTTTTCTTGGAAATGCCTTCTTAAGCTACAAAAAGGAAAAGAGTAAAAGTTATAGAAAGTGAAACCTCAAAAATCAAATAAATAAAACAAGAGAACAAAAATCAAGCTTTCCCCATAGTATGCAAATTAGGTTATCCCATGCACATCATATTTTTATTAGTATCAGAGAGGTATTAAACAGAATGCAATAGCAAGAACTAAAATTTCCAATTCCCCATTAAATGTATAAAACAATTTCTGAAGCATAGATATTTATCAAAATATGTGATACCTCAGCTATCAATAATATGTACTCATTAACTAGATAAAGAATTGATGATCTTAAAAGTTCTAGTTACAGTGCAAAATTTTCAAAACATAATTACAAGAGATAATTTACCAATAAAATAAAATAAATGACACCAACATAAATTTCATTGTCAGCACACTAAATCAGTTTCACTATTTATATTTCTAAAAAGGGCATTTAGGATTCACATAATAAAAGATACGTCAATCCTGGCTAAAGAAAGTAGGTAGACAGTAATGTTAAGGTTACCTAATGATTCTCCATATGAAATTCTCAACATTGTGATTGGTGTGTGCTCATTAGATGTCTAGATTCCTAAGCCATAAACTTAATGTCTTCAAATACAGTGTATGTTTCTGGGTTGATTCTACTATTCCACCTTTTTCTTCTTCGTTTTTGAACAATGACAAGATTGAATTAAAAGTTAAATGCAGTTCTTGAAAAACATAGAATAAAAGGCTCATTCTCTTTGCTATTATGAATCTCAGTAGATAAAAAAACTTGGCATTATCAAGCACCATTACAATGGTCTTCAATTATTGATATGCTTATGAGACTCTTCAACTCTAGAGACAGAAGTGTCAAAAAGATATAACTCATAAAGAATAATGCTCTTCATATCAACAGGTTAAAATATAACTTATCATACAGCAGAGTGTAATTTCAGGAAGTCACTGAATCTTCGTAGTAACTCGTGGCTGGTACTGATGCCTTGGGGGGATTGTATACCCACATGAATCCTGTAAAACTGTTTTTCAATAATGTTAACAGCAAGACCAAGAAAGAAAGTTATGAAAAATTGTAGAACAACATGCCACATCAAATGGTAAATCAAGAGAACATTTTTATTGAATTAAAGGTCTAGACTTTATCAAACAAAACTGTTAAACAAAACAGAAAGTGGCAATTTATAATTTTATATGAGATGGAAACAATCTTATACATTACTATCCTATGGATTCTTAGTTGCCTTTACCATTCTCAGCAGATAATGCCCACTTTCAAGGCTTTAACAGTAATTGTCTCCCTCCGGAACACCCACAAAAACTATTATAGGGCAAAAATATTGTAAAATGGCTTATCCAGAAGGAGCTCCTTAAGTTGCAGGTCAGAATTAAAAAATATATCAGTTTTCTCTGCATGGAGAAAAGGGTGTGGGACATAACCAATCTAGCATGCTGATTATATTATGACTTACCTACTTAAGTTATTGTGAAAATACAAATTAGACCATATTAGAGTTTTATAGCTGGAATATAGTGAAAAAAATGGAATTATCAACAATTACCATTTTTTCTCTATCAAATAGTCCATCAAGCATGCACTAGATCAACTAGGAATTACATATAGTATTGTCCCAGGAAATAAGCAACTATTTTTTATATCATAGATTATGTGACAACATGAATATTGACAAAAAGCGCACAGATCAAGACATCAGTGAAACGACTAGACTGAATTAAGCATTCTAGTGTCACACCTTCCAATTTGCTTTTCAGTGATTATTCATAATATTTGGAGTCAAAGAGAAGCATAAATTTGTAACTATTTAAACATGGAAATAGTAGAAATTATATGATATCAAGTCTGATGACATTGACATGTGTTCCGTTCAAAAAGCAAGGTTCAAAATCTCATTGCTTGCTGACATCTTGAATGCCAGCCTACGTGAGATAATATCAATGTGTCAATCCGTGTGACGACATGCTAATTGGTGTTGGCCAAGAGAAGAAGGAAGAAGATGATGATAATGATGGTAACTTGCTGTTGCTGCAGCTACCACTTCCCAAGGACTGGTGTTCCACTTACATGCAAATTTTCATGGAGGAACCAGAAAAAACAAAGAAGATTGGACCAGCAATTTCCCACACTGTTGCAATTTCCCTATTATGGAATCACAGGATACCCTCTCATCCACCATCTCTTTTCACTGCCCTTATTTCCCTTGTCAACAAGATTCCTCTTCGCCTTCCACTTCTTGATGACCTTGACAATGTCTTCTCCTTCATGCCATCTTCTCGTCTTCAACATGTAAAATTGTCCTCCTATGCAACCTCAACAGCAGCAGTGAGGGAAATTGCAATTATTGTGTTGCCAAAGAAATTACGATATTGCAGCTGAGGAAAATCCAAGAGTTTCCCATCTTCTCCCAACCTTGACTGCTGTTGTTTCTCTACCACATCTCAATATGGGCGCAAAATGATAAAGCTAATCCATGTGGGTTGGGATGGCATGAGATTTTAATCCATGACAAAGAGTTGAATTCTAATGCATATTTTCCAATTAAAGAGTTGTATAATACAGATTCTGATATTTTATTCAGATTAATGATAGCACAAAGGTTAGATATCATCTACTCACAATATTTTCTTAGTAAGAACCTCTTCTTAGCTATTCCTTCATGGGCAATTTAATTAGTTCCTTATGAAATTGCATTTAGAATTTCAAGAAAAGTAAAAAATAATAAACAAAGAGTGCTTATTACAACAATAGGATTTAAGCTCTCATGGGATGCACCAGGCTCTGTCTGAATACTCCAAGAAGGAATCATGACACAATAGCTCCAACCAGTCTGGTGGTTGTGAGGCCAGACAGTATTCCTTCCATCCTGCAAATGTTTGAAAAATTAGGAATTTTAAAATGAAAAAGGTTAATATGCAATGCAAAGATTAAACACAGGAATGCTACTTTACTAATAGAACTAAATTGCATTTGGATTGTCACCCAACTAACCACAAATCCAGTGCAAAAGGTATGATCCCAACTGGAGCACCATATTAGAGCATCCATATTGACACTCTAGGAACAATACAATGTAACATAATCCAGAAGATGCAAACTAGGATCATGATAACAGTGTTTCAGAAATTGCCCCCAGGAAAATAAACACCTTCCTCGTGCAGCTGCTAGAATGCACTAATGGACAGTCATCCATGGATGGACTGTGCACGAACAAAAAGGTTGAAGATTATGGAGATATGCCAACACAAATTTTTAAAACCATTAGGAGAATCCACGTGATTGAAGGAGATCACACAGTATTGAATTGCTACAAATACCACCGACCTCATGTAATAAACTTGGAATGATGTAATACCAGCAGAGTCCCCAAATCAGAAAGGCAACCAACCCGAGTATATACTAAACAAGGAATGATTTCAGACCTCCTTCCTTCTAGACCACTACGTAAGGGGTAAGCCACTTCAGTGCATATGATCTACCACATCGAGTGACAAGACCATGTTCTCTCTCTTCCTCCTCCATGTGATCCATTTTGATCCACTACAATTAACTACATTTCTCCCTTAAACCCCTATCCATTACCGAACTACCAAATCCCAGCTCGATACCTATGCGGAAAAAGAGCAGCCTATATCAACATCCCAAGGTCAGCTCCACCTGGATCTCATATCTAGAGATTCGAAAACACGACAAACAAACCCCAAAAAAAAAAATCAAGGGCGTCGCCGGCGCGAATTTTCGCCCAATCGAACAAACAATTCACTGGAGAAACCCAAGAATTCGCATCGACGGAGCATAATACTAAACGAGAAGCGCAGATCAGATGAGCGGAGAGGGAGAACGTACCCAACGCTTGGGGGGAGGGCTCCAGTCCATGCCGAGGGGGAGCGGCGAGGTCCCATCATGGCGGTGACTCGGGGGGCTGTTCCTGAGCATGCCGCGCTTCCGCAACGGGATCGAGGGAGAAAGGAGACGAGACGGGACGCGGCGGAGCAGAGCGATCACGCGAGCGGCGCCGATCCGGGGCCTGCAACAGATGCCTCAACTAAAGACAACGCAACAAACTGTCCTCGGTTCGACTCCTTCGCTCTCTCCTTTTTTTCTACGACGTTCATTTTCCATTTGGTTTTTAATAATTAAATAATTCAATAAATATTTAAATAGTCAAGTTAAATCTGAATATCCAAAATTATATCTAATAAACAAGTTTGATTGATCGGACTTGACTTTTCTTAGAAAATATCTTCGCAACTGATCAACCAAATCCCAAATTTGCCAATCGGAGAATCAAGTTACATGGTTCGATTAGGGTTCGAACAAGCTCTAGTCGTGGGACATGGTGACCTAAAATTTAGGGGAAGGAGAAGACATCGGAGAGGCGTGCCCCGCATTTGACTCTACCCTCTAATCTTTGAAATTTGGTCCTCCACCCTCTCTTCGCCGACTGGAATTGAATGATTCCTAACCTGCAACACCCCAATCGTCTCGATGCAGATAGCGCAATTCGATTAGGAAAAAGCAAGATTCGGTAGTTGTCCAGGAGTGATCGGTCTTCGTGAAGATTCAATGGTTGGTTTCGCATCTTTTTATTTTCTGGATTTATCTACCTTTCTTTTCATGCATATTAATCAAGTATCTTCTTTATCGTCGATGTAGTTTCTAAGCAAAATGTGCGTGCAGCAGTCAAAAGAATGATAAAGAGGGATATATTGCGAATTAATGATCAATTCATTATGTTCTTGGTTTAAAGTCTTTTTCTTTCTTGTCTGATGTGATTTAGTTTCTGACCGAACTTGCACTCAACCATTCTAACATTAAAAATTCTATTGTAGGTTTCTGCTTCGTTTCTAAAAAAAACAATACACGCTGTTCATTGACCTTCCAAAATCTTGATATGGTTCTACAGTTTTGTTGTGTAATAAAGCTGTGGATATATGCTGTAGTTTTGGACCAAAAGAAGCAGTCAACAGTTCACAGCAATGAGCAGTTTTGATAACAATTCTAGCTCTCTTTTTTCTTTTCTTTTTTTTGAAGGGACACACATATGGAATCATCAACTCTTGCTGTTTTTCAACCTTTAAAGTAAATACTTGGTACTGACTTATAGTTAGTTTTTTTTTGTATATTTCTTATGAATCTTATAACAACATGTACAAGGGCAGGGGATATGACTTTGTTTCTAACCAAATAATCATCCTCAAATTTGTGAGAAATTAGAAACTTGGATAACATTAAAGTTCTGTTTTTATCTTTGGAAGAGAAATAGTAAACCATTTCTTTTCAGGAAGTTGATTTGATGCTGTGGTTTTTTTTCTTTTAACTTTATCATATTGATTATGATTCCTTGACTCGCTATTTTACTTGGGTCTGGATCTTAATGTTCAGATGTATCTGATAATAATATGTGAGCATCCAATAGTTTAAGATAGGTTATAAGCATTTGTTTCAACTACTTTTACAATGTTTCGCAACCCCAGAAACAGATTAAAATTTGTTACTAGTTTTGTTGGAACTTTTTATCAGGTAATTTGCATAGTTAGTAATCAATTAATAGTGTGTGGTGATCTTTATCTTTGCCTACTTTGATGCCAACTTATATTTGCATTCGAGATTGATGATTAGTATATTAGGTATTGCAGATTGGCGATGGGGTCTCTTCATTTACCATGGATGACGCCCTTCTATCCATTGGGTTTGGCAAATTCCAGGCACTGGTGCTTTGCTACGCGGGAATGGGTTGGATCTCAGAAGCCATGGAGATGATGCTCCTCTCTTTTGTTGGGCCAGCTGTTCAGTTGGAGTGGAATCTTTCTCCTCAGCAGGAGAGCTTCATCACCAGCGTCGTATTTGCTGGTATGCTCCTAGGTGCTTACAGTTGGGGCATAATTTCTGACATCCACGGAAGGAGGCAAGTCCTTTATCCCGAAGCAACTCATCTTATTGAACTCACATTCCGTTTGCGCTTCCACCAACAGTTATTTGATTCACTGTGCTTTAATTTTTTTTTCCTCCAAATTAAATGGGCATGAAGGTTGTAAACACAATAATCATATCAGAG
The DNA here is from genome assembly GCF_018446385.1 of Zingiber officinale. Classification (NCBI taxonomy): domain Eukaryota; kingdom Viridiplantae; phylum Streptophyta; class Magnoliopsida; order Zingiberales; family Zingiberaceae; genus Zingiber; species Zingiber officinale. Next base: position 29,486,269 of record NC_055990.1, read on the forward strand.
TCCAAGTTACTTGATGGGTAGATTAATAGTACAGGTATCAAGTTCAGATTGAGTTCCTCTAATGCCTTTTCTTTCATAATGGACATAAATGATAACCAACGTCGGTTATATAACAGTGTGAATTGGTATACACATCCTATTTTGATTGATAAGAACATAAGGCCTCAGGTTACTGCTCTGCTATCTATTGTTCAGTAATCCAAATATTATATATTTTCCCCATTTTTTTATGCATACTAGCTCATGAACCAGGGCAACCTTTCTATATTAGTAATTCATTTGCTGTTAATATCTCGATTTTAAGGTATGAAATTGATGTTACTTGTGGATGCTTAAAATCTTAGGGTGTGTTTGGTTTGTGCGTTTTCTATTTTTATTTTCTGAAAAACACGCATTTTCTAGAAAATAGAAAATGACTTTTAGACATTCTTTATTTTTTAAGAAAATGTTATATATTTTTTTTAGAAAATAGACATAAAAAATGCAAACCAAACACTATTTTTCAGAAACGCGCGTTTTTCAAAAAATGAAAATGAAAAACTTGCAAACCAAACGCACCTTTAAATTATGCCCCAACTGTAAGCACCTAGGACCTTAATTTTCCTAGATTATCCAGTTGCCCTATTTATATTTGTCTACGCAGACACACACATATTTCGGAACTTACTTTCCAATTAAATTTATTAATCACTTGTATTCCTAATTATATTTATATACAAAACCATATCAGAGTTTGGGGCTGGTACCTAACAAGATGGCAGTTGGAATCCCTTGAACTCTGACATTTTTTTCTTGAAACATACATGTTTTGTTACAAGAATAAGGATTCTGTTTGATTGTCATTTTTTTTTCTTTGTTTGTTTGAGCCAATAATCATTTGGAAACAATTCTCTACACGTGTGGTATATTACAATCGGAATTTGACCTGAAGTTTGCAACCGTTTTGTTATTTAATCCTGTGCAAGACAAGTGCAGCTTCCTTTAGTACACTACATGTTCTTTTCGCTCTTTTGAGATTATACTTGACTTTTTCTCAACAAAAGTTGCACAACTTCCCTAACTGCAGGAAATAATTTAGCTTATTAATTGTGAGGTTCATATGTGCTGTGATCTATCTTGTGCAATGCTATGAGCATTCTTGAATAAAAGATTGTTTGTGTTGTCTACCTTCGTTTGGTTTCAGAAGAAAATGGAATTGCATACCATAAATATATGTTTCTTATAAAATATTATAATGTTTTGTTCTATTTTTTACCTTCATGCATTTTGCCTTTTCAGGACAGGTTTTCTTTTCACAGCTCTAGTAACTAGTGGAGCTGGTTTTCTTAGTTCTTTCGCTCCCAATTATTTATCTTTACTTCTTTCACGGTTTATGGTTGGGATTGGATTGGGTGGTGGGCCTGTGCTTGCTTCATGGTTCCTGGAGTTTATTCCTGCTCCACACAGAGGTAAATGGATGGTCATCTTTTCAGCCTTTTGGACGATTGGCACAATATTTGAAGCTTCAATTGCATGGGTAGGTGCAACAACCAAGTTTGTTAATTTCATTAGTTTTCTTTCAATAAAATTCCTTGCTCGCCAACGCTTAACTTGGTTAATAAGTTTGTTATTTTCGTTAATTTTAATTAGTTTATACTACTCTATAGGGTGAAAAGCTGATTATGATTGGATGTTGAAATTCTTTTAGTTTATCATTTTGCTATTAAGATTTGGATGCCACTTATTATCTTTATTCACACTGGATTTACAGGCCATTATGCCCAGATTTGGATGGAGGTGGTTGCTAGCTTTTTCATCCTTACCATCTTTTCTTCTGCTCCTATTTTACGTTGTCACCCCCGAGTCGCCAAGGTACCTTTGCATGAAAGGACAAATCTGCGACGCTATGCAGGTTTTGGAACAGATGGCCAGAGCGAACAGCAAGGGAATGCCTTTGGGCATGCTTATCTCCGATAACCAAGAAATGGAATTAGAGGAAATAACTGATCATTCTGAAGCCACACATCTAGTTGAAATTGAAAATGGGACTAATGGCAGCTCCGATAAGGATACTGATACAAAAAATGAAGGTATCAGTGCTCTAAGGAGACTTCTATCGCAAAAATTAATCAGAACAACTCTTCTTCTATGGATGGTTTTCTTTGGAAATGCATTCTCCTATTACGGTATTGTACTGCTGACATCCGAGTTAAGTAATGGAAATAGGATCTGTGCAGCGAAAGTCACCGAGTCAAACCAAACAACTAACGATAACCTCTACAAAGACGTGCTTATCACTAGCTTTGCTGGTATCATTTAAAACTTCTACCATCATCTAAAAGTTAAAGGTCGATGCACTTTTTGCCTGTTCATCACATGGTCTAGACCTGGATGTCTTTTTCTTTTTTTTTTCCAGAGATTCCTGGGCTCATATTATCTGCTGCGATTGTGGATCGGATTGGCCGCAAGCTCTCCATGTCATCTATGCTTTTTGTAAGCTGTGTGGTCTTAATTCCACTGCTTTTTGCTCAGACAGAAGAATTGACGACCGCGCTTCTATTTTGTGCAAGGATTAGCATCTCAGCGAGTTTCACCATCGTCTACATCTATGCTCCTGAGGTTAGTGTGAGCAAATCAGTTCTTTGATAGGTTAATATCGCTTCAACTCCTGTCTTTCTATTTAACAGTGCCATACCTCTCGGTTGCTCTTTAAACGAAAAAGGGTCCAGCAATAGGGTCTCCAATAAGTCTGTTTAACTTTTGGTTGAAATTTTACCGGACACAGGGCCGACCAAGGTGATTTGACCCAATTGACCAATGTTGAAGTTTTATTCTATGATTTGAACCTTTCTCATGTATTGGGAGATCACCTGGAGTAAATGAATTCATTCAGGGCACATATTTTTCTGAGTTTACCTATCCTTCGACTCTTTAGTTCAAATTGAGCTTCATCAACATCTGAGGGTAAAATTGATTCTTAAATCAATTGTACTGCCAACTATCGACTCTCTTATATCGAGTAGTTTTGGTAGACATGACGATTTTACATCAATGAGTTACCTCATAACATAATGTTCAATATTTCAAAGTTGCTGTGCTGCATCAAAGCACTGCTTGATTCGGGATCGACAATTCTGTATTCTTCTAACAAGCAAAATGTTACTCTTCTGTCATCAGATATATCCAACCTCTGTGAGAACTTCCGGCATCGGCATCGCAAGTTCGGTAGGAAGGATCGGCGGCATAACGTGCCCTCTCGTGGCCGTCGGCCTGGTCCATGGCTGCCACCAATCTGCAGCAGTTCTTCTGTTTGAGCTTGTGATCTTCCTCTCGGGAATTGCCGTGTGTTTGTTTCCTTTCGAAACCAGCGGCCGCAACCTCAGCGATTCGACACCCAGTTAGGAAGAAGAAACCTACAACAGCCTTTGTTTGATTTTTACTGGAACACATTGTAGGAACATCAGAGCTGATAGATTTTGGTTTGTATACTAAGATGTTGCTGATGAGTTATGCTTATATTCGATTGGATTGGAACGATAGAGCGATAAGATTCATGTAGTTCACTAGTTAGTAAAACGTTGTAAAAACATTTCTCATGTTTTAAAATGTTGAAAATTTAAATTTGTGTTTTGATTTCTTGTGTTTTTTAATTAAATGGGGGGAAAGAATTTAGAAATACAGAGCTTGTTCCGAAGTAGAATTTTGTGTTAAGCATTCGCTTTTCTATCTAATTAATATCTGTAGAACACGAATAAGAAGAGAAAGGAGGAGAAAGCGACTGATCTCTTGCGCTTCCACGCCTCCTGATTCGCCACCACAACTCCACGTTTGCCTCGTTATCCACTCTCTCCCTCCAACTCGGTCTTCGATCGATTCTCCATAATCCATCCTCGATCCTTCTAGTTTGGTGGATTCTTCGTTCACTCTGGTGTTCGCTCCGCCAAATCGTGGTTGAGAGTGAAAAATGTGGCGCCTTTTCCATGTCCTCGACGAGCACTTCGATGACTGCGTCCCTCGGCAACCTCATCTTCCTCGGAGGCTCGCGGAGTACCGCCGCCGGTAGTGCTCCACGCTACTTGTTCGCGCTATTTCCCCAGTACTGGAGCCGGCGGAGGCAGCGGGGTGCGTCTCGGTTGGTTAGCTATTGCAGCAGGAAAGGGCGCCGCAAGAAGAGATCTTGGTGGCAAAAATTCTTCTCGGACGTCGACGAGGAGAGCTGGTTCAGCTGGAGCGCGGAGGATGTGCTGGGTGTTGATGAGTTAGGCGAGGAGGAGCGCGAGGAGGATGTGACGGAGGCCGAAAAGTTTGAGGCTTGGAAGAGCCGCGCCGAGGCGATTGTGGAGCTCCTTGAAGCCCAGGAGGATGTGAGAAATGCCGAGAACCGCGCGTGGGAGGATTGGCTCAGAGGAGATGAGTCGATGAACTCGCATTCTTCGTCCTGGTATCAGGATTGGGGCGGCGGTGAGGCGGAATCGCCAAGAGAGGTGAATGATGACCCGAAGGTGGTAATGCGGGAGAAGGGTCTTGTTGAAGCCTTTAAAGAGTCAATTGGAGAGAATGACGATGAGTTGCTTTTTGAAGATAGAGTTTTCCGTTATGCTTCGAGCAGTTCGGTATGTAAAGAAATCATTCTCCGTAGATTGTTTCATAGGTTCAGTTTGCGTGCAATATCAGTGAGCTTTGTCGTTTGGGGAATTCATGCTCTCTTTCTTGGAAAATACAGGATCGTTGTGCATTAGGAACAAATTATAAAACACCTATGCTTACAAACTTGTGTACCTTTCTGCACTATTATTTTGATCAAATTTTGTCTCTGAGATACATTCAACTTGGGCTCAGCAACTGCATGCTGTTTCAATCATTTTTCTGTTGGTTTTGTAGCATGAACGTGAGTAGAATCATACAATCAATGGGTTCTTTAAAGTTAGTATTTTACAAATTCATGTCTATCTCAAACTTTTGTGTTCAATACTTCAGTTCATAGTTTCTATTTATATACAAAGCAACAAGGTTGAAGCAGTGATATTTGTTAGCAATTGAACCTTTATACTTTTGAATATCTTGGAAAAAGACAGGTATATAAATACTCATATTAGTATTTTTATTAATAAGGATTGTTGCATAGGTTGTTATGTATTTCTGGTTAGCTAATGATATTTTAGCACCCTATCTTGTGGTTGGTAGCGTATTGTTTGTAATCCTCTTTGCATGTAAATTTGGTTTATGTTGGATTTGACATTTTATGATCATTGATAACCACAGCTATTCACTGATTCAAAAGGATTTTCTTACAGGCTAAATTTCTAGCTGTGTTGATTCTTGTTCCATGGGCATTAGACTTTGTAGTTCATGACTATATCATGATGCCATTTTTAGACAGGTAATTCTCTTATCCAAACCTAATATTGTTTTGACTACAATTTTATTTTATTTTAAATTTTCTTGATCTTTTTTAGCACAGGGTTTTTCTCACTTAAATGGCTAGGTTCTAAGCTAGTAACCCATGCTTTGCATTCTGATTCATGTTCAAAAATTTATAAATCTCCAATGAAAACTATGGTGTAGGTCACAAGTTTGCATTAGCTGCCTTGTCTGGACAAGGGATCATAGTTGGTTGATTTTGATGGTTCCATTCATCATCATATTAAGTGTTAACATTTTAATATATCTACTGATACCATGAAAACTATGGTGTAGACTGCAAATTTGCATTAGCTGCCTAGGGTAGACAAGGGATCATAGTTGGTTGTGCTGACAGTTACATGCATCGTCATATCAAGTGTTAACACTGTAACGTATATACTGATATCATTCATAATCCAATGTCTACATCTATACTAGAGTCTAAAAAGATAAGGGTGCGTTTGGTTTGCCCCATTTTCATTTTCATTTTCTGAAAAACGCGCGTTTTTCGTTTTTTAGAAAATGACTTTTCCGCATTTTTCGTTTTCTTAGAAAACGCTCTCTCGTTTTCTTAAAAATGAACGTGGAAAACGCAAACCAAACGCGTTTTTCATTTTCTCAGAAAATGAAAACAGAAAACAACGTGGAAAATGTAAACCAAACGCCCCCTAATATTGTAATACAGAGGATTTAGAGTAGCACAACTCTAGGCAACATGAATGGCTCTATATATAGCTTATAATATGCTTATCAAGATTGCAATCCAACGTTAGGATGTCACAACGTTATAATCCAAATTGGCCTAAACGAACCAAAATCCATAGTATAAACTATTCAAAACCTAAGCAGGATATGACTTACTGGAATCTTATTAATCCTTAATCTGATACTATATCCACTTGCCATTTTTAGGAAAGATCATGTCGACCTTGAGTAAAGAAAATATACTCACATTGACAGATATTTTAAAACTTAACAACCATTAAAAATATACATCTTTCATACCATTCATTCAAGAAAGTTTCCCTTACATGAGAATCCTTTTTAACTTTTGTCCTTGTGATCCATCTTATAAAAGTTAGTATTTGTTACACTTATATAACAATGCAACACCTTCACAGTTATATTGTAAATCATATATGACTATATGAATTATGATATATGATATTAAAATAATGCAAGGTTTGAAATGTTTGAATTAATGTAATTATTAGATTGTAGGATCCTGTGATTTATACTTCAATTGTTATGAACCAATCCTATGAATCTTCCACTGTTTGTAGAGAGGATCTCAAGCCTAACAAACTTAGCTCAGATTCTAGGGTCTGTTGGTGGATATTTGCTATATCTTTATAGTGGCTTTCTTCCTTCAACTTCTGGTATTGCCCATCAGTGATTCTATTATCTTTGTGATGGCTGTTTAATAAGTTTTATTTAATTACTTTTATTTTTAAGTATGTTAGAAATGGACTGGTTTGGAGTGGTGTCTAAGGAAAATATTCGAAACCATTAGGTGTTGATGGTGCATAAAATTCTTTCTATTATAGACATGCTTTAAACATCACTGTATTGTCTGTAAAGGGGCCTACACCAAAGCTCAAATTTTGGTGCCTTGTCATAATCAATGCTTGTATTCTATAGCCAATTTGTCACATGAACTATAACAATTAGTTCATTTATGGATTTTATACTTATAGTGGCAAGCTAAATCTCCTTATATTGTTTCTTATAACTTCCCCCAATTTTTTGAACTTAGTGAGCTTTAGATGGTGCTCATTAGTTGGTAAAAAATATTTATTTTTTCTGATTAATAGGTATGTAAAGACTGTGCCACTTGCTGCCAAGATGCTTGATGTTAGGAGACAACAAAAGCTTGAGATGATAGATACATTAAAACTCGAGAAAGCAAGATTGCGCTTGGAAGTCGAGATTGGCAAAGCTCCCTCTATTTCAGATGATGAGGTCTGGTTGGAGTTGCAGCATAAAGCGTAAGATAGTCTAATTGGTCTTTTATATAACTATTTTTTAACAAATTTCTATGCAGCATGTTGTAAAACTCTAAGAGGAAGTTGCATGTTCCTTTATTATGCCCATAAGTGTTCATGTCATGTTTGCAAGTATTTTTTCCATATGCTTTTGAAGTTCCTATATTCGTCTGCATTTGGTGTCATTACTTCACATTTTGATTGTGCTCTTCTTTGTTTTATTCTCTAAGTTGGCGCATACCTCTCCTTGTTCACAGTGTTCCTCTTTCCCAGGTTAGTAGATTTTCTTGGTTGTAATTCCATGTTTCCAATAGTCCTGCCAAATAGAAGCGAACTTTTTTTTTTCTTTTCTCGCTTCATTTAGACTACATGTGTGGTCCCATATAGCTTAGCTAGTCAATTCTTTGAAATTTCTTGGACTTTCTCTGTGGTCTGTATATCTCCTTTATAGACATTTTTGTTGATTTTCCACAATATATAAAACAATATTCTAGAGTATTACCAACTGGAAGATACTGCTTCTATCATAGACTGTCTGCAATTTAACATTGTTATTAGGTCCTTGAATATCTTATGAAATTGGTGCTTTGTTTGCTGTTTTCTCAGGATAGAATTAAGAGATGAAAAGAGATTAGAAAATCGAAGAGCATTCGCAAATATCTGGTCAGATTTGGTCTACAGCTTAGCATTGTTCCTTCTTATCTACTTCAATAGGAGCAAAGTGAGTATTCTACATAGGATCTAACAAATTTAGGGTTGCTTGCTCTAGAGTTTTCACATCAATCTTCTCAATGGGTTATGAGTTTGGTCTTGTGTAAATTTATGGCACTGATATTGTTACGATCTTAGCCGACCCCACCTAGTGGGAAAAGGCTTGGTTGTTGTTGTATATTGTTATGATCTTCAACTGATTTGCATAGTATATTATGTGATTGGAGTAGCTCTAGCAACCACAAAGAAGAGACAAGGAATAGGGGCTAGGAATTTAATTGAATTCCTTGATTGGATTTAGTTGAGGATATATTTGATGCTGCTTAATGAATAAGCAATAATAAACTGTTGGATATTAATCTACATTTCTCCACAAGTTCTTGTGTTTAAGTAATAAAATAGTTGCAGCATCAATTGGTTGGTTTAAGGAAGAACTAAGGGGAGATGATGATGGCACTGGTATCTGTCCTGCTAATAGGCAACAAAGGTGGAAGACAAAATAAAATATAATAATCACATCAGGAATAGATGACAGAAAAAGATATTGTTAGGCCAACTCAAAAGAGAAGGGAGAAAGGCCTATGATAAGTATGAATCGTCAAAATTATCATTAGTTTTTTTACCTAGTATGCCATTTTGATTTCCCCTGCATCTTTTATCAAATCTCCTCATGAAAATTTCATGCAACTTTATTTGTCTGGTTGCTGGCAATCTTGCTATAAAGAAAACATTATGAAAAATGGACTAATTGAAATCTATTCTACAAACCTGTAAGTTGAAGAATTAAATCCCTATCTGAAAATTTCTGAACATAGAAACAACCACTTCATATTTCTTCTGACTTGCGCCCTAGAGAAGGCCATATATCAAGAGATTCGTAGACCATAATATGCTTATTGTGTTAAGATAATTGTCTGGTACTCCAAACAAACATCTTCTTCGAGTGTGTTTATTTCCTTGCCTATATCTTTTCTGACTAAATGTCATGACTTTTTGCATTGTTTTTCTCACTTGAGTTTTCACACTGTTTAACTTGACTTTCAAGTGCTTAGATTTAGTCTTTATTAAACTTCTCATGTGATTCACTACCATTTTCTGTTACTTTTCATTTTGTTGCTTGGCTATGGCAATATTATATTAATCCTTGTGCCACTTGTGTTGCAACTCTATAGTAGGTTGTGCTTTATTTCATTTGCGTTCCACTGTGATTGCATTCTTTTACTTATATTGGTCAGCTTTCCATATTCAGGTTTCTCTGCTGAAGTTTACAGGATATAAGCTTCTAAATAACGTTACAGATGCTGGGAAGGCATTTCTTATCATTCTAATCGCTGACACCTTCTTAGGGTGAGATTTTCATTCTCAGCTCCATTTGCTTAATAGTGGAATCACATGGAGTTTACTTGGAAATTTCATAGCAAACACAAGCAATCTGACAGAATGCTAATTGTTGGACTTTGATTGTTAATACGCTATTGTATTATCATTATGTTTATTTTGATACTTATTTGTTATGGAACACGATAGTGTTACTCATCACTCGACCATGTTGCTATGTTTTGTGTTTGATTCACTGTAGTTCATACGTAAATTTGCAAGGTTCTCTAAGAAAGCGAATAAGCAAGGATCAAGCATGATCTGTTTTCCATCTAGCATCACACAAAACTTTTGGTAGCCTCTCGGATTTCGTCTTTGTTACTTGCTAGATTGTTGTTTTTCTGTTACTATTATGGTTACTAGTATATCGCACAAGTTTGTTCTTGCGGGCACAAACAACAATTTAAATTACAAATTGAGTTATCGCACAAGATTATGATACTTTATGTGTATCTAATCTTCCTCTTCTATGGTGTCTATGCCCAACAGATCTACCATCATTAATACGACGAATAACCAAATTTTATCTAAGATTCCACCACGGAAATCATGTTGGTCAAAGTAGCGCTGAATGTTCTTTAACGACAACTAAAAACTGTTGATACTCTAATGCAGGTATCATTCTGAATTGGGTTGGCAGGTTTTGATAGAAGTTATTCTCGAGCACTATGGACTTGAAGTGGATGAAGCTGCAATAACCATCTTTATATGCTCAGTTCCAGTCATCCTTGATGCTTGTGTCAAGCTCTGGGTAAGTTTTTATAACTAGCCTCTGCTTTCATCCTCGCACAACGCAATACTGATTTAACTTTTAAATTTATCTTGGTCTAACTTTCAAGATCTGGGTTGCAAATCTAAATGCTGATCTAACCCACTTCTCGTGCGTATTGTGCAGTTGTTTAAGTTCCTTCCAAGATGGTCTCCGAACGTTTCAAATATCTTCCGTAGGATGCAACGGCATTAGGCACATGCAAGGTAAAGATATAGTAAAGATACTGAACCTACATTCTGTATCGAAAATCTTGTTGTCTCTCTTAATATCCAACGTCACATTGCTACAAGTGCAGGCCAACTCTGGATTTTTCCACCTTCAAGACAGTCTACATGGTGCAGATCAAACCTGAATCTGGATATTCATACAAATTTTTACCACATTATTTCCAATCAATTTTTTTTAGTCCACATGAAATAAGATGTGAATGATTCTCCTCAATTTTGTTTCTTAGAAAAGTCTCCTTGCCATTCAATGTATGTGCTGCATAATGAAACATTTACAGCAGCATTCTATCAGGTAGAAATTATGAAGATGCAGCATTTAGCAGTATAGACAGGATTTGTTTCACAATTTAATGGTACGAGTTTGGGTGATAGGAATGATTATCCTAATCTTATGCATTTTTATTTGGAAGGTAGTTTTTATGGTTGTTATTGTAAAAAAAATTTAAGATATTATTTTTTGAAGATGTTTTTTCTTTATTCTTTACTTGATTTTACAAAGAATGCCATATATAGGAAATCTATCATGAACACCCACAGTGCATACCTACCATGAGCTATCCTCACAACCTCTTTCGTGTTGACCTTGATACGGGTTGGTGGGAATGTCAGGGACGAACGTATTCGCTTTTTGCTACCATGAACTATCCTCACAAGACAAATGATCTATATATATATATATATATAGGAAAATAATAACTTGCACACTCGTTCGGTGCGCACTCCTGGAACCTTTTTATATTAACTATAAGTCCAATGAGCTAGTTGAGTTAGACCAGTTAATTATGCTTTGTTGGGTTTTAGGTGGGTCGATGGAGTTCAATTTCATATTTGCCTTGGTTGAGACAATCAATTCAGTCGAATTGGATGAGCTAGTTAAATTTAGCATATTGTACAATTTAAAAAAAAAAATTTGTATAATAATTTTGTAAATTAACATATTCAGTCTATCTCGCATACCAACAAATAGTTTTTATTTGAAAGTATAAAGGATGGAAATAACTAACGAGTTAAATTATATTATTTCAAGTAAGATAATTTCTCAAATAAATTTTTTATTCTTAATTTAAAATATCACTCTCAATGTATTAGAATTTTGAAATAATTTTTTTAAAAAAATCTTAATTTAATGTATTAGAATTTCTTACATTAAATCTTCTAAATTGTGTATTAGAATTGAAATAAATAATTAAAAGTTGATGCTTTCATCAAATTTAAAAATACTTGTTATGTTTTGCATTATGAAGTTTAGTTGCGCATAATGTTAGGCACTATGTTGTCGGAGATAAAGGGAAAATTTAGTTGAATTGAAATTATGAGATTAATTCTAATCTATCTATTGAGATGACTGAATAAATAATCTCGTGTTGTCGATCCTAAAAGTCAGGTCAATTTACTAGGTTATCTAGAAGATGGTTGCCTATTGCCTAATCTGAGTGTAGACTCCTAAGTGAACGTGCCTTGGGAGATGCCAGCGGAGTCGAGAAGCTGAGTCACCGAGTGGGGAGATGCTGAGACCTGCTTTCAAGCAGTTTTCTCCAAACAGATTCGTCTCACCTCCAGCTGTGTTTCAAGATTTTCTCAGATCATCTGCAAAATCATGCACACAACTAAACACTGATTGTTTATGGCTAACTGAGAATGCATCCAAGTGTTATCACGAGCAGTTCAACTAAGCGAATGCACGATTGAAATGGAAGAATCGGGAAACAAAGGTGGAGGAATTCTTTTACTATTGCTTTCGCTTTTTCCTTTGCTCAAAATTTAGCCTCCTTGTATAAGAGGATTCACCCCTGCTACAATGAATGACCGAATTATGGTCATTTAATGTTGAATTTTAATGTCAGCCATTATTATTGAGACGTTACGGGATCGCCGTTAATGGATTTAATATTAACCATTATTGTCGATTCATTACAGAATTGTCATTAATAGATTTATTATCAGTCATTATTGCTGAGACGTTATAGAATCCTGATTAACGAATCTAATATCAATCATTATTATCAACACATTACACAATCGTCATTAATAGATTTAATATTTTCGTTGCACTATTGAGCAGATAGTAAAAAGAGATTTTAAGTGGCAAAACATTGATTCATTCACTGGACAAATTTGTCTCAGCCGATCCAACATTTGATGCATAAGTCATACTTACACACGAGTCAACTTAATTCAATGTAAATCTAGACCCTGAATTTGCACTCCTACATACCCATGCGTGAGAAAGAACCTTCTCATGCATATGCTCACAACATTAATACATATGTCATAATTTACACCAATAATAAAATCAAGAAACTCTTTATGTAAAACTAAAAACTCATACACAATTAAATTTCTTTTTCTCCACCTCTTTATTTCATTCACATTTCCAACAAACAATTCTTCAAACACACGAGTTTCTCCGTAATTTCCTTTCCTTTTCACAATTATACACCTTCTTGTTGAGTAAATTTGGAGTTTAATCATCCCCTTGAAACTGCAATTTTTTTCGAGATTGATCGCCAAGGGTGGCTTGTAGTATGTAGTTCCATTTCTTTGTTCAATTTTAAATGAAAATTTTTAATGTTTCTGGATTTCGTTTCGTAATTAGTAGCATTGGTATGCAATTTACATATACACAGTGAGTAGATGTCGCAGTCTTAATACGCAAACATGGCATCCACCAAAGCAAATAATAATATTATTTACACAATATTTATCTGGATTCTACTGACATGTCCTCTAGTCTTGTGACGTCGCTACGTATCGCCTCACTGCAGTCTCGTTCACCTCGAACATGAGTGGCATAGACATAACCTACAAACACATCGATCTGCATCATCCATCAGTGATCAACTGTATGAATTACTGATATTGAATTGGGCTGATTCTACTCCATTCCAAAATGAACAGACTACTGCATTTGTCTATGTAAGACCAGTGTCACGAGGACTAGTGTTTGTAAAATCAGACTGGGCAGCCAGTTCAACCGGTTAAACCAGGAATTGCAACTCTAGTGTGGTTGGAATGTTTACAAAGTTGACTATCCGCGTACCTCAACCAAGGATTCAGATTTTAGGTGTATCCAACTTTTGGTTGCCACTTCCTTGCCATTGACGAATATCGAATGCTTACCAAAGTTCTTGAGAACAAATGATCCATCTTTACGCATCTTAATTGTTGCCTGTAAGAAAAAGGTTCATCCTCCTAAAAATTCAAGAATAAAAAGATAGAGATAGATATTCGTCTGGTGGGTCAAGTGATTATCCCCAATGGCCATGTGTAAATTGTGTTTCTCAAGAGAATAATGATTTTCTGCCGAACAATCTTATGCCTTGTTCTAATCATCTGAAATCCATTTTAAGCATAAGCTTTAGACATTCCATCAGGGATTTCAGTAGTTTTCAGGTTTGAAACGAAAGTGTATCTTTGCTTGCAATCAAATAATGCTCTATACCTGGAATCGAGATATTTTATTGGCACGTCCTTCTCGTCCCAAGTCAATGTCAACTTTTGCCTCTTGAGTTGCTCTTCCCATTGAAACCTACGTTGAAAACATTCAAAAGAGAAAGAGGATGTGAAGCCAAGTATAACAAATTGGTTACTTCACTAAGTTTGAAGACTTTTTTGCAAGCTTATCATTACTTCACTGGGTTTTAAGACTTCTAGTACAGGAATGCGAGAGAAATTATATCGCAAGAGTAAGGAAGTAAATAAGGAGATAGTGATAGAAAAATGCAGCAGTTATATGATCCTTACTAATATATAATACAAACCTGAAGAAGTTGCTTAGAAATACTTACTAGAATTCTTAAATCTTTTAATTCAATCCCAATCTTCTGCCTAAACTGAGAAGAATCTTGCTAGTAGTAACAATATAGGTAATTACTGCTAATTGTCTATAAATCAACTATATGAAAGTCCATGAAGAATAAAATTAAAACTGTAGAATTGGAATCCTGAACAAATGGGTAAAGCAACTCAGGAACAGACTGGATAACTTATAAAACAGATTCTAATCTCAAATTAAGTTCAGAACGTTAGGCATAAAATGGCCAATAATGGGAAAGACTACCTTTGTCTTTCTCATGAAATATTTCAAATGACGACCGTAGAGAACTGCTAAAGCGCCACAAGAAGAAATTGCTCTATTTATGAATGATCTAGCACCCAGTTCGAGCCTTATGATTGCCTTCTTACCCACGTCTGATTGGTATCTTGCAGCTGAGAAAGAAAGCAAGTGCTATAAAATTCTGTGGCTGTAAAAAAATTAAGTTAAATACAGAAGATAATGGACTTGTAAATTGAGAGCCCATGCCAAAAAAACCAATATCATGTTCATTTCCACTTCAGCAGGAGGAGTTCCACTATGTCATGCAGCAGATAAAACCATTTTGAGAGGGCCAAGGAAATTGCCAGATATTTACTCTAAATGTTCAGACAAATAAGCAAATATTACCTTCCTTAGTAAAGGAACAAGATCCCTGATCGTATAAATCCAAGTCCATATCAAGAATCTAGAAAGAAAAGCTCACAGATAAGTTATACAACTTGTGGAACCCAAGCATGGATTTATTGCAAATTTCAAAGCTACAGTACAGCAAATTCAAAGAAGTTGAAGTCACATTTTACCATAGCTTCGATCTCAGCAGATCTAGGTATGTCAAATCCACTGTCTAGAAAACTCTCCTCTTTATCGTCTGTTGGGGATTTTTTTAATGGAACAGGCAGTAACAATTGCTGGGAAAATTTCTCTGCATGTGATGGAAGCACACCTTGTGGCACATTATAAGAAGTTGAATCTGCACGAAAAGAAAGCTTATAGTTTTCATGCTTGCTTAAATATGAACTTATGGATGGGATGAACAAGTAGAACTACTTTTATGCTAGCGCCAGAGGAGTGATCACCTCGAAGTGACCAACGATCCATCTTGTCGTGATTACATGTTTGAAATAAATGCTTAACCTGTTCTTGCTTTCTGGAAGTCATCAATCCTACAGATCTGTCTCTGCCCAGTGGAAAACCCTTTGCAGAAGAAAAGTCATCCTTTCCTTCATGTTTTGAGGAACAAAACAATGGAAGAAAAACGTGATCATTGCACGGAATTTCCTGATCTTCTGTGTTTAAAAAACAGGTCGTAGAACTTGACTCTGGAAAATTTGATGGAAAAAGGACTTCTGAAGGAGAGGAACTGACATTAGTTACATTACAAGCATTGCCAGTTGCAATATCAGTAAGTAATGTTTTTGAAACCTCTGTTGCAGTATGCTGATCAGAATTGGGCATAACAGCTTCATTTGCACCACAATAAGTACTAGAGAAAATTGAGTCTATGTTTACAAAAGAAGGCTTCACTTCATTGTACATATCCATGCCAATTAGAAGGTTATCATCTTCATGACAGTGTGTGTGGTGATTCAGGAATTCCATGCCTTCTTCTGAGATATGGGGATTATCTAAAATAGTTTCTGATGCTCCAGCATCTAGTTCTGGCTCTAATTCCACACCAGGACAACTTGAATCGATCCTCTTGTCCTCATTTCTGCTCTCATAAGGTAACTTAAGAGACGGAGATAAATAGCATAAGCTATCACATGTATTACCAAGTTCTCCAATCTCTGAGCTTAAATTATCCTCAGACAAGGGCTCTAAGAAATCTATGTCGATTTTCTCATGTGAAGTTTCCTCTTCAACAAAGTCAACATGGTCATTAGCATGACTCAGAATTTTATCATCACCAACAACTGCATCTGACCTACAATGTTCATAGATCTCAGCATCATAATAAAAGTTAGTTGATCCAGGAAGATCATTGACTTGATAATTGTCATGAGTTAATTGATCTTCATGGCTACTAGCATATGGTTTAATGATATGTGGACCAGCTTGTGTAACGAAATCAAGAGAAGCTGAAGCACATGGATCATTGCAAACTCTCTTTTGCATTGCATAATAATAGCTCTGAACACTCTGGCCTTTCCTTTTTCCAAATGAAGTTTGCATGCTTTTAGAATCATATATTCTGCTTCCTTTAGAATGTCCGGGTAAAGAAAGTTGAAACTCAATCTCGATAAAACGAGTAGATGCATCTTCTGATGCATCGAGGTCATAAAGAAGTGAATACCAACGGCTTTGTAATTCTTGTATGGTAAATCGTCGGGAAAATTGTACTGCACCTTTAGCCAATGACTCCAGAGAAGCACCAGCCTGTCAAATGAAAGGGCCTGTAGCATTTGTCTTCATATTCAATTCTAACAATGATATGAATAACAAATGGGGAAGTCTGTCAGCAATTTAAAGTGTGAATGAAAGTGAGTAGTCTACCCATTCTCACTTATACTATCACTCATATAAGTAGGGATTATGAAGAAATCAACATTGGTCCATTTCTTACTATAGAATTGAATGAAGTCAGCCACGTGAAGAAATAAACAAAGGAGATAAGAGAACAACAAAGACAGATAAAAAAAATCCACAAGAACAACATCAATCAGGCAACCATATAACCCAAGGAAAAGGGAAAGAGGGAATTAATACCTCAACAGCATTCTTCAACAAAAGATCATCCTGAGGAATCCACTTTGCCATAGGAGCAAACATGCCCATCTCTGACCAAGCAAACTGCTTCAACAGCTTTATTTTGTATTTTATGGATGAACACAGAGGCTAAGAATCAATTGTGTTCCTGATTTAAGTTTGTGGAAAAACAAGCTTGGGCAATTCTCTGGACAAAAAGAAACATGGAATTACTCCACAATACATGTTGAAGCAAACATGTTCTCAAATTGGCTAATAGATCCATAACCAACGTATGATTTAGCCACATGGGCAAAACAAACAATTACAACAGTAGTTCAGTTGATTTTGCAATAGGTATGTATTCACATATAACAGACTAATCTAAGGCGGAAACTTAGAACCTATAGTCATCACTAAGTTCGAGTCTTACACCTTCTGAAAACATTGAAAACTGTAAAGCTTTATACGTGCTCTGAAACTGAACTAGACTCTTGCTGATGTGGTGGAATTTGAGGATGGTTAATTGCCACATAAACCTATGTTAGAGAATATGTCCATGTGAAGCTCATCGATGTTACTCATTGAGCTCTCATGTCATAAGGACACTCACAAGCTAAGAAAAGGTATTTCAAAGTTCATAAGCAAACATGACAATGATAAATAAGCAAATAAAGTAGTTAATATGGTCGAGATTAAAGGTTTATCCACCCAGTTGCTCGCAAAGCTGTGGTTAAACACTCTTCCCTTTTAAAGTTGCCTCTAATAGAATTAATCTAGCTAATATCCTTAAATGTAAGTATACGAATGAAAGAAACTAACCAAATCCCTAAACAAAAAATAATAATAATAATAACAACAAGTAGAATAGTCCGTCGGCGAAGATATAAATGGAACACATAGCGAGGAGATTGCCTAAAGGCCATGAAGACAGTATCTCTCCTTCCCTATTTGTCTAGGAAAGAGTAGTACTAATCCAAGCAATAATTTTTTCTGGCTATACGGAACATGAAAAAGAAAATCTTCACATGAAATCAACCTAATAACAGCACATAGAATCCCGATCCACCAATTTTGTTTTCAGGAACGATAAAATATAAACCAGATTTGAACTTTTTCTAAAGGGAGAAATATACTCTTCAGATCGATCGAATAACTTCGAGAAGCGTACGGTGGACGAGGGAGGCGGTGGCAGTGGCGAGGGCTAATCAAAGGGGCGGCGAGCAGGGGAGGGAGGTCGCCGGCGACAGCTATGGCAGTGACCGGGAGACTTGGGGAAAACTCAGTGGGTATCGGACTAGATAATCGGGGGCCAATAATTCGGGCCGGATTTGGATTCGGATCACAAAATCAGGATCCATTAATACGTTCTTCTTTCGGTGTGTGTTTTTTTTCTGTTTCTTTTTTTACATAAATGCCATTCCACTTGCATTCTAGAAAGAAAAAACTTTCATTTTTAAATAAAAAATTTATCGAAAAATCATTTTACCATTTTTTGCATCATAAAAGGATTCCGTTGCCGGGACTCGAACCCGGGTCTTTCGGGTGAGAGCCGAATATCCTAACCAGCTAGACTACAACGGATCGTTTTACATTCATAAAATAATAATATTTAATTCTGTTCCATAATATTAATCAATCAGTTATATTTGTCGCTAGTCAAGCAATTATTGGTACAATGAAAAGGGCTAATTTAGATATTTTGAAATATAAGGACCTCACTCACAAATACCTTTTCAGTACCAGGGGCTATCTGGGTAATTGCTCAAGAATATCTTGATTCTTGCACTCCTAGCGGTTTTTTGTGAAAAAAAAGCAGTAAAGTTTCAGAAATTGAATAAATGCAAGCTCGAGAAAAACTGGGGGAACTTGCCCTCTTTAACTTTTACAACAAAACTGTTTCATTTTCTTTACAACAATATCATTCTTCCAGTGCCTCTTACATTTCTCAAAAAATCTGGAAATAAAATAATGCTCGTCTACATCGAGTACTCAAAATCATATTTATATGCACAAGAATTATATGGGTGTGATGGTGTAAAGTTTCCACACAACAAAATTCCTAGAGTAAGATGTAAGAAACTAAACAGGGGGCATAGCATTTGTATCCTCCAAATCGACACTTCAGTTGGAGTCGTCTTTCATCGATTTGTCACTCAGATGATGCCTCAGCTGCATGGCATTGGCATGTTCAGAAACAAAACAATATAAAAGTACTAAGTTTCAATACAAGTAAACAAACAATCTATTTCAATTCAACTGAACACACTAAGAGGGGCAAGTCTTCTGGCCGAATGTCCGTCGCCTTGAGGAACACCTTATGGACCGAGCATCGCCGAGGAGGTGATGTATCACCATCAGATGGAAGCTCGGCATGGCCTAGCCATATCAACCATGAGCCATTGACTCAGAGGACACTGACATTTACTAATCCAAGTGTGTAAAGCTAGCTAATACGCTTGCCAAAAAATTGAGTTTTAGAGATAGAACTTTACTTTCCTTGCACCATCCAATCAAGCACTTCTTATTCGCACTCAAAACTAACTTGAATGTCGAAGGATCCATGCTAAGAATCCTTAAGTGAAGAGCCATTTTGGCTCGCCTAATTAAATTAATTTCTCATCTAGATACCCAAGGCTCGCCGATATACCAGTTGTGGTTAAATAACGAACAAAAGTTATACAATGGATGGAATCTAGATGTTTGATATGTATAGAAACAAGAATGAGTAAAATTATAAAAGGTTGGGGAGTTTCAGTTTGATTTGATTCTAATCCAAGGTTGCATTTGAACTTTGATTTGGCTGATCGAACCAACTAATCAACACACCTCTATCTAACTATTCCATGCATCACAAATATATTTCTGATATGTAAGAAGATACAAGAACTACATTGGAATCCATGATATTAGTGGATAGGTAGGCGACTTCTAGATAAACATTCAATTCTAACCCCAAGTATCATGAATTCTATACATGTGGCAAAGACAGTATATTTCTAAGATGGTGTACCAAATATGCAGGCAACAAAATTTACGGAAAACATTGGATTAAATAACAGATATAGTTGTTGACGTGTACCCATTTTACAAGTTTCAGATCGTTGAGAACCTCTTCAGTTTTGAGCTCCTACAAGTATACAAGAGCAGGACAAAATTAGTGAAATACATACAATAAACCATCAAAGATGATCAATTCAAATAAAATTCCTGACACATTATGACTTGTAAAACTGATAAATCACATTTATATACTATTAGCCGTATTAAGAAACCATCAAGCTAAAACAAACAAAAAGGTTTCAATTTTGAACTCAGGTAAGCAGAAAGAGGTAGAATGAATTATAACAGAAAACAAGATATTTCACTGATCAATAATATCACATTATCGCATAGGTTACTTGGAATACAATAAGGAGCGGACAATTGGAAATAAGCAGACAAGCATCGCCTAAAAGGCTAGTTGATTTACTATAGATTACTCACCTGAGGCACTGCACAATCTGCATGAATTGGATCCCACTGAACAGCACATGAGCAATCCCAATCTTCACTCTGAACAATGAAAAGAGGAGCCCTGCAATGTACATTGAGTTAACCACATCTTCAAACTCTTCTAGAGTACATACAAGAAACATCTTGAAGAAGCATTTAAAGGATGAGGATCAAACTCAATTTTTAATCTTACAGAATTATCTTTAACTATCTAGACTGTCTGATGCTCACTTCCACTTCAAATATACCTTTCTCCATGAATCTACCATTCATGACGAAAGTTAAATCCAAATATCTTAGCTTGATCATGTCATTGTTTCTTGTTTTATCATTGCCATGTTATATCCAATTTTAGTCATGCTGAAAACACTTAGGGTGTGTTTGGTACACGCGTTTTCCATTTTTATTTTCTAGAAAATGCGCGTTTTCTGAAAAATGATGTTTGGTTTGCATTTTTCATGCTTGTTTTCTAAAAAAATAGCTTGCATTTTCTAGAAAAACAAAAAATGACAAAAAGTCGTTTTCTGTTTTCTAGAAAACGCGCGTTTTCCAGAAAATGAAAATGAAAATGAAAAACGCGCGTACCAAACGCACCCTTAGTTTCTAGAACTCAACAAAATAAAATTGTATGATTAGCAAATTTGGTAACCTACTACAAGAACAAATTGTGTTTCAACAAGGAGCATTACATAGATCTTAGTTCTCTATAAGATTATCTCCTAGTAGTACACAGATCTCTTAAATCACTTTTGATTATGTTTAGTAGATTTTTCTTGGATCACCTTTGACATCTTCAATTTTAATCAATTCTACTTGTTTAACTATACATTTTTTCTGAGTGTTCTTTGAATGTGTAGAGTATGATAGCCTCATAACTCATTTAGAGTTCTCATTTCTATTAAACAGACTTAATTATATGTTTTCTAACTACATAAAAATTAAAATCCCAGCCATGAAGTATGATTGGTCATACCAATTTTATAAAATTTTCCCGTAGGGACAAAGAATTATCTAATAAAACTCAAGAAGTTCTTTTTCATTTTAACCACTTAATCATTTTCATATTAACAATGTCTTCATCAATATCTCCAACAGATCCATGATATCTTAAACTCATAGCTGCAAAGATTCTTTTTACTCCATCCAAAGTAACTACACCTCACTTCTTTCTTATATTGAAATTGTATTTCACATATTAAATTTAGTTTTGCTTAGCCTAAAATCTGTAATTTCTAAATTTTTACAGCATACTTAAGCTTTGAGTTCAACTCATGGTGCACACCTTGTGAGCAAGTGTATTTTTTTAAGAGCTTAGGGCTTAGGTTATAGTATTTATGCTAAAGAAATTTTTAAAAAAATTACAACTCACAAGGTGTGCACCATGAGGTGGCAAACCTCTCTCTCTCTCTCTCTCTATATATATATATATATATATACATATATATATATATATATATACATATATATATATATATGAGAATTCAGCTAGTAAATCTAACCATAATCAATTAAAAAGATATTTGGGTATGTTTTTTTCAGTTGTTGGTATAGAAATAGATATTAAATCTTCCAAAAGAAAATAAGAAAAAGAAATTCACCTGCGCCACTTTCCACAAATAATCCCCTCTTTAGGTCCATCTGAAGACAAGAACTCCCGGCATTGGACCCAATTACCAATACTGCTAGGACATTGTGTCTTTCTTCCTCTCCATACCTAGTATAATCTATAACATTTAGCATCCAAAACAATGTGAAATAAGATTACTTAGATAAAAGCTTTACAACTTACATTCAAATCTACGGATTCATCAATATCCATTTCAGAAGGTTCATCAAAATAATCATCTTCACTGCATAATTAATGAGAATACATCAGGAACAATATGGATCGTGGCTTGGATAACCAATTGAAGCTTAAGGGACCAATTTGAAGCCACTCTACAGGAACTGCATGCACAAAGGAATGGAATATCTTCGATGGCAAATTGGAACCAAATAAACAATGGAAATGAACATAGGATTGACAAATAAAAGCTAGTGTGTATTGTTATTATCATAAAAACTAGTAACATTCTCTATGGGATAAAGTAAACATTTATAGATAGCCAGTCATCTTGAACAAGACAGTTTCTTCTTAGCTTATTTTTAATTCATCATGGGGTCAAGTATTATCTAACTTGTGGATTCCATTTACTATCAATTTTCAGTAGCATCATTCAAGGTAAATAAAATGTTTGACATGTGAATTATGTCCCATATTGCGTTTTTTGGAAAACACAAAAATAACTTACATGAAAGCTCATACAACTTTTCTTTGATGGCCATAAAAGTGATTTTTGTAGATGAATTCAAATGCAACAATATGTAGGTTAATAATGTGATTGCAAGAAAATTTTGTGTACCACTTGCAATATATGACATTTAATTTTGTAGGCTTGGATTACAATAAAACAGATTCTATCTTTAAGTGAATACAAGAGAATGTTTCAACAATAGGAACCAATATCTACTCTAGGTCAGATTTCATCCACAAAACAGAAATATGAATTAACATATCTCATATCATCTCAACAAACTAGGAAATTCAATGAGAGGTGAAAAGCTGGCGTACTTGGTAACTGGTTCAGACCAGTCCATAATTTCAGCTTGAAAATCTTTACCAATTCGAACCCCAGTGGTATATGGTTTACTGTCCTTCAACATGAATGATATGGAATACTTTCTGGAGGATATATTATATGTGTGACCAGAGATTTCACCTATGGTATCAGGTGACTTGCTGATAAGAAGTTTTGGCCTTTTCTTGAAGCAAAGTTGGCAATACCATTCATTCCCTGGAATCTTTGTCACACGAGGAACACAACAAGACTGATGATATGTTTCATCACACTGGTCACAAATAAGCATCTGCAGTGGGTCATCAAATAGCCCACATTTTTTGCATATCTGAGAAAGCTTGCTATTATCATCAAACGGAATTTGTAAATCAGAATGACTGCTGCTAGCACAACAATTTCCAATCAGCCCATGTTTCTTGAGTACATAGATACAAAGATCCTTTGCTGAATTAAATTCTCCTAGTTCCAGAACATCAGAAGAGGGGTCATCTGTATGTATCTTGATAAAAGTCGAAGTAAGTTCAAAATTAGATTTTGATGATGAAGATCTATCATTTAAATTATGGTAACTCTCCTGTGTAGATTTCGAAAATTTTACAATATTTGTTTTATCTAGCACTCTAAATTCTCCAATAGAACACATATCATGCAAGCCAGAGTCTTGAAATGAGTCAATGTTTATGGTAGGAACAGCAACAGGAGTTGTCTCAGGATCAGCTTTATGAACTTCCAACAAGCAGTCCTTGGAATCAATGCACAATTCAGCACCAAAATTTTGTGTTCCATCTGTTATATTATTATCTTCTGGAAGAAGAGCAAGTGAATTTCTTTGTAACTTCCTTCTCTTGTAGACATATGAATATCCGTCACTCTTATGTCCTGAACTTGTGCACAATTCATTTGGATTTGACACAGATGTCCAGCTTCCAGATGAAACTACTGGCTCCCTAGGAGGAAGTTCAAATTGTTCCTTATCGGTATCGGTTATATTATTGTCTTCTGGGAGAAGAGCAAGTGAATTTCCTTGTAGTTTCCTCCTCTTGTAGACATACTTATTAGCCATATGTCCTGAACTCATGAACACATCACTTGGCATAGATACATCAGTCCAGCTTCCAGATGAAGTTATTGTCCCACTAGGAGACAGTTCAAATTTTTTCTTGTCACTATAAATAGGATTTCTGGAGGTATCGCAATGGCATTCTTCATGGCTTGGAGACATTTGACAATTTTAACAACTCTGTAATCAACCACAGATTAAATAGTCACCTGATGAGACTGACAAGATGCAACTTATCGGTGACAAAACTAATAAGAAGAGAATACATGCACATGCAATCATGCATGTCAAGGCATTGAATGCCAATGCCTCCGCATGCGTTAACATTACCGAGGCATGCCACTCAACCTTGAACTTTTATCATATCAACACCATATGTGTTGGTCCAAGTTAAATTAATGTGGTAAGCATTTGTTAAAACTAAGTTAAATTGATGTGGCAATATCTCACCTATTAGGTTAAATGGCCCATTAGCCCCAATAAATGTTAGTCACATAAGAAAATCCTACAAACTTAAATGTTATTCCCACTCAACATTCAACTTGCACAAGCTTCTTTTAATCATTTATGTGAGTAGGCACTTTTATAACCTTGCATAAAGCTCGATAAAAGGATAAGTTTCATGAAGCTCACCACAAATGGTTGAGAAATACACATGATGATGATGTGACTAGTCACTTTATTATCTAACACAATATATAGAATAACATGTGTGAATGCCACCTTATCAATTTATTCTGAATATAAAAAATACCAAATAATAAGATGAGATTGTTATATACATCTAAGTTAAATAAAATTGTTCTTGCTACTCGTTGAGGATAGATTGTACTAAACCTACTTAATTATCCCTTTAAATCATGGTCCAATCTATTCTACATCGCCCAAACCCTAGCCATGATTTTAAACTGCCCTTGCATGGGCCACATATTCTGCTGACCACATGTCGAACAAAAAAAAAATCTAATATAATTCATTTGAACCAATTTATATTAAACCAAAATAACATAAAATTTGTAGATGCTCTATTTATAATTTACAAGTATTAACTTAAATACATACTTTGCAAATGATAAACATAGTAAATGTTAGTTACATGATTTGGAATTTTATGTCTTATCAAGCGACATAACTGAATTTTACTGTACTAGTAAATTACCAAAATCAATCCTAGTTGACGTAGATATTCTCTCTTGTACTGAACGTGTTGCCTGTGCCAAGAAGGATTCTACTGTGTCAACATTTAGTACATTTTGGTATGTACCAAAGCATATTGAGATGAATCCAACTAATGATATCTCAACTAGTTATATTTTATAACTTGTTTCTATAGTCTGATTATTATAGTCTAATTTTTATAGGGTAGTAAACGAGCCAAGCCGAGCTGAGCTTAGCTGTGTTCAAGCTTGTTATTTACTTATCGAGCTTGTTCAAGCTTGTTTATTAGAAATTTTATTAAGCTCGAGCCAAGCTTGAGCCTTTTATTGAGCTCAACTAAGAGCGTTATTGTCCTTACAAATAGGATTAAACGTTTATCTATAACACTTGATGGATTGTAGATATCCTTTTTTCTATTTTTTACTTTATCACTCTTTTCTATCTTCTTTTATATTCTTTTGACTTTAACCTCTATTGTACCAATTCGTTCACAACCAATAATTTTTTTTTTCTTAATCAAATCGAATCATGTTGTAGATTATTCCTCTAATTTCAATTGTTTAAAATAAAAGAAATCCCACATTCCAAAAAAAGAACCCTAGAAATATCCGAAATGGTGTCGAAACACCCTGAACCGTGTAGAAATCATTAGTGTGTAATAGCAACCCATCAAATATTGGCATCCACCATCTTTGACCTAAATACAACAAAACAACTTCACATTTCTAACATCATTTCACAGATTCCTCTGTACACTAACCAAACATTCCTCATCATGAACTTCCAAAAAAAAATCTAGTATAGTCAACTGGACCACACTGCATACCCTCGAATCTAGCAATATCCCACATATCAAATCCACCAATCAAGCTATATGACCAGCAAATTTGAAAATAATCACCGAGACGATAGTGCGATATTCACTAACCAGGTAACATCCGATAAAAGAGGGAAATTTCGCACCTCAAGGCAGCATATTCATGACAATAATGCATCAAGTAGCGAATCGAAGGAACAAATGGGTGTAAAAATTGGTCTTACCAAAGCTACATGGAGGCCCCCGTCTCAGAGAAACCCTAATCCCTCTCTCTCCCCCTGTCAGGAACCGACGCAAGCGTCTCCACAGATTCTTCTCTCACCCTTTAAATAGTTCAAGTATCAAAACAGATATCTTTTTGATACTACGTACTCTTCCCATGCTCTCCACCGTTAGATTCGGGTCTTCTCAAAATCCTTAAAAAAAATTTAGGGAGGGAAAATTTTAAGCTAACATGTTCCCACCACTTCTCCGAATCCCGATCGTTCGATCCAATCAAACTATCGAAAATAGACGGTCACGAAGGCCTTGTGTACCCGAACTCATATCCAGTAAATAATTTTACTCGAAATAAAAAATGAGATACAATTAAATTCCAAACAAGTAGTTTGTAGTCTGATGTGTTTTTTCTTATATATGGAAATACTATTCACGTCTAATATAGTAAAAAGATAGAATCGGTTATCCAACTGTCTTATACGATCGGTTTCACAGTCATATGTGAAAAGATAAATCAAGAAATTAATATTGGACACTGCAGGAAGGTGATTTTTATCTTAATGGATTTATTATTTGGTGACAAACTGAAATATTCAGACAATTAATAATTGTTGGAGCTGAAAATTGCACATTGAAATAAGAAGCCTGAAGAAAAGGGGAATGGAGATTCAACCCAAATATTAACCTCAAAATATGGAAAAAAAAATATGTGTTTTTCAATTTCTTTTGGGCTTCAGAAAAGAAATTAGGGGGTGTTTGGTTTAGGAGAATAGGAGTGGGGAATGGGAATAAGAATCATTGATTGTTGATCCTATTCGAAAGCTGAATCAACGGACGCTGGGCACGTGGCGCTCTTCCAGCGGCTGACGTAGATCTCCTGACTATCCGCACGGACTTCCGGCGAACCTGCACAGAAGTCGAGCCGGGAAAGGGTTCCCGGCGACGACCATCCGACGCTCAAGTCAGGCAAAGCTCGACAACAAAGAAGGGGCTCCAAAAATCGTAGAACGCGTACCTCCGCCGAAGGGTGAGGACCCTTTATATAAAGTTGTGAAGAGGCTCGGGCACATATACCGAGGTGCATACGTGTCCTCTGTCCATACCTCGGTATGGGCTTGTCATAAGAGTTTACCTGACACCATACTGCTACAGCCGAGCACATCTATGATGGACAGCGGGATCCTCTATTGTAAGATCTTGCGTATGGCCTGATCGTTGAACATACCCGCTGTCAGGAGATGTTCCCCCGATATTTCCTTTGTCCTTTTGTTTCTTCTGTTCCCGCGCCGAGCGGCCAGCCGCTCGGCAAGCATAGGTTCGACCGGGCGTAGGTATCGGTCCGACCGGGTGCTCGGCTGAGAGTGTTCCACAACAACGATGCTTTATGCTTCGGCCGAGCGAGCTATCCGCTCGGCCAGGTGACCCTTTTCACTATGAGCGTCGGAACCCGCCCATGGTCGGGTTGTCTTCTGTCCGGCCCGGGAAGCTCCTGGCCGAATGTCAGGTCGGCTCGGCATCCTTCCGTTCGGCCCGGCATCCTTCCGTTCGGCAGGACAGCCTTCCATTCGGCCCGGCATCCTTCCGTTCGGCAGGGCATCCTTCCGTTCGGGCCGGCATGCTTCCGCTCGGCTCGACATCCTTCGTTCGGCTCGAACTTGGGGTTGACCTCCACGTGTTTTTGACCCTCCGCCCATGAGGGTCCCCCGTCCTTACCACCGGATCAATTGTCATTGTTAATGTTTGGATTATAGGAATAGGAATACAAATAAGGGAATGAATCCTTGAAATTGGGTAATAACTCATTCTCATGTACCTCCCCTTCAATGAGTCATTACCCTATTTTCATCAATCAAAATATTCCCTTATTCCAAAAATACCCTTGACCTAAAACTAAAATTTTCTCCCTTAATATCAAATATCAAAATATATATATATATTTTTTCTTTCATATCACTTCTCTTTCCTTGTTCTCTCTCATCATATTTTCTCTCTCATTATTTTATCACACACTTTCTCTCCCCCTTAATCTCTTCTATCACACTCGCTTTTCTCTTTTTTCTCATTACACTTTCTCTCTCATCATACTTTCTCTCTCCTCAATCTCTTCCATCGCACTCTTTTCCTCTTTTTTTTTCTCATCATACTTTCTCTCTAATCATACTTT
The DNA here is from genome assembly GCF_018446385.1 of Zingiber officinale. Taxonomy (NCBI): domain Eukaryota; kingdom Viridiplantae; phylum Streptophyta; class Magnoliopsida; order Zingiberales; family Zingiberaceae; genus Zingiber; species Zingiber officinale. The sequence continues at coordinate 29,514,756 of NC_055990.1, forward strand.
CTCTCTCTTCAATCTCTCCCATCATATTCTCTTTTTTCTTTTTTTTCTCATCACATTTTCGCTCTCATCACACTTTCTCTCTCCTCAATCTCTATTGTCACATTTCCTCTTTTTTTTTCCTCAACACACTTACTCTCTCATCATACTTTCTCTCTCTTCAATCTCTCCCATCACACTCACTGTTCTTTTTTTTTTCTCATCACACGTTATCTCTCATCATACTTTCTCTCTCCTCAATCTCTTTCATCACACTCTCTCTCCTCATTTTTTTCTCATTATATTTTCTCTCTCTTCATTCTCTTCCATCATACTTTCTCTCACATCATATTTTCTCTCTCATCATGCTCTCTCCTATTACACTCTCATTTTCTCTCATCACACTTTTTCTCTCTTCATTCTTTCTCATCACACTTTATCTCTCATCATATTTTCTCTCTCATCATATTTTCTCTCTCATCATTCTCTTTCATCATATTTTTCTCTCACATCTAATTTTTTCTCTTATTTTCCTTTAAGGGTAAAAAAAGAAATTTTGATTTATTCTGATAGAAAATATGCAACTAACCAAACATTACTTTTAAGAGTGATATCCATGCTCATACTCATTCCCATTGCATAATATAATGATTCTCATTTTGATTCCTATTTCTAGAAAAGAATCAAAAACCTCCTTAGTCTTGTATCAGTTAATGACTACAATCAAGTTGATCAATTCTTAGTGTGTTATGAAATTTGAGACGTGATGTTCATTTGAGACAGCTACGACTAGTTAAGTATATATATATATATATACATTAGCCTATATAATTTGTTTATCTTTTATTTTACCCTACCCTATATAATTTAGAATATTATATTTTTGAATCCTGTATTTTATAAACTAGGAAAAAAATATATCAAATTCACCTCACTATCATCATATGCAAACATGTGATTTCCCATTATAATAAATTAAGAGTATTTTCAACAAATTAAATTAAATTAGTTGGATTGATTAAAATCTTATCTATTTTTAATATTGTTACGTGCCAACAAAAAGATATTCACAATTGAATATGTAATAAAAAAAATATTACAAGACTAAATCCTATAGAAATAGAAAATAAACCTACACGAGAGGTATATACTATATAAAAACAATATTTTTTTTAGACTAGGAAAAAAATCATAATGAACCTAAAATAATTTAAAATTTAAAAGAATTTTTTTAATAATAAATTTATTTATTTGTCAAACTTTTACCATAATTGTAGTTAAATTGATAATATCTTTAGATTTTTTGTTTCTTTGAAAAGGAAAGTCTTTTTAAAAAGGAAAATCTTATAAGCGCCTGTCAGCCTTTTTCCCGTTCTACGGCTCTAGGGTTTCCACGTCCACAGATTTCATCCATTGATATTGCCTGTGATTCGTGAAGGCGGTGGTGATTTGTGCTCCGATTTCCTTCGTCCCTGGAGCAATCACAAGCGTTGGAAAATAATTGTACTTGTGATTCTTTTCAGATCCTTCTGTCGAGTGGTTCCTGTTAATCCTTGGTTTTGGTTTTGGTTCCTGGTTTTTCTGATTGATTTACAAAATTGTCAGAATTCGAGCGCGCGATCGGGATTTTGGCTTCCAACGATGAGCGGAGACAGAAACCCGCTGGCTGGCGGGAACCCGGCTAGTGTCGATACGTTGCCGGGACACCATGTCCACCACATGTCGGCCGATCATCATGCGCTGCCTGTCGTGGCCCTTCCGCCCAACGTAGGCGATGCCCACGCAATTGGCGGCGGCGGCAACGGAGAGTTGATTGCCGCCGCCGATGCGCAGGCCTGGCAGCAGTACAAGGAAGCGAACTGCAGCAGCAGCAATAACGGGATGGAAGAGGACGGCGTAGGAGTCTTGGAGAGCGACTATATGGAGGCAGAAGAACCTCTTGCTGCGGTACCAGCACAGGTAGGCTGGAATCGGCTTACGCTCTCGTTTGAGGACGCTGTCTACGTCTTTGATTCTGTTTCTGCCGACCAGGTTTTTTTTTCCCTATCTTTTTGTTTCGCTTGCTGTAGTTCAAAAGGCCGTTTTTGAAGTTAAAAAATTCCTTCTTTTACACCTGCTGCTTCAAATTGTAGGTTCAATCCATACTTTTGTTACTGGGAGGCCGTGAGACACAATCTGGATCAAGTCCTTTTCCGTCATCTTCTACTCAAATTCAAGTACTGTCAAGCATTGCTCGATGTAGAATTGTATTAAGTGCGTTTGTTAATTTATCTGTTTTTGGTATATGGCAGCAGCCTGGAGATATTCCTCATAGAATTGCATCCTTGATGAGGTTTAGAGAAAAGCGGAAAGATAGGAATTTTGATAAGAAAATACGATATGCTGTTCGCAAGGAAGTTGCATCAAGGTAGGACCATTTAATTTTATTGCTATTTTATAAGGTTCGGCCTACAGAAGTTAGATGAATTGTGGTTTCTCAAACTCTGTAGGACCATTTAATGTTTGTTAATTTCTAACTATTGAATTTTATCTGGTGATGTGTCCTTATAATTTCTTGTACATATCCTTGTTCTCTTATTCTTTTAATATCCAACATTAGGCTCTTGCTATACTTAAGGCTCATTTGGTAGTATCATGGGAGTGATGACAATTGTTAATAATGTAGAGGATTAATGTTATGGACCATTTCACTTTTTTATGCTAATCAATCTTTTAGAACACATAACCATCATTGTTTCTAACCAATCAATGAATAGTGCAAAAATAACTGTTATTGTTAGAGAGCTAGACCGTGTGGGTTAGCAATGTAAAGATCATTATTTATTTTCAATGTTTTCTTTAGTTACAACTCAGATCATCCTCCTGCTTCTAGGCACAACTTGTATCCTTGCAAGTCAATTTTGCATTTCTGCCCTTAAGGTTGCCTGCACGGCCATCAGTAAAAGTCATTGCATCCTAAAAATAGAGGGCAAACTATCGATCTTAGTGTTTGATGACTATACATGTGATTGTCTCACTATGGACACAGCTTGTCTTCTCTAATACCTTATCAGATTTACTTATGTGCACTGGCATATGTAGCATTGGGATATATAGGATGTAGCAATAGATTACTGACCTATGTATATGGACAACACACTCCCATGCTACAAAAATGAAACACCACTAGCAAGAATTTCTTTTTGTATCATAAGAAAGAACATCTTTATCTTTCCAAATTTCTTAGTATATCTTTTTCCATTTTGGAATTTAGCTTCTGGTTGGACATGTTACAGGATGCAACGGAACAAGGGTCAATTTGCATCATCAAAATCAAAGACTACTGGATCCACGAGTGATAGTACTGCTGCCGACCAAGATTCTGGTTCACCGGAGAATAAGATTGTAGGGGCATCTGCGTAAGTTTTCAAAATAATATGTGCCTTTTGCTGTAGTTTTTGATTTTTGTAGAAGCAAAATTACTCAATAATGATGAAGATTTAGTTGTCTGGAGACTGCAGTAGTAGTAAAATGGAAAGATTTTTGGGTTTGCTAAGCAATCAAAGGAATGGGATTGGATAATCTTTGTTGGAAAAGGAGTTCCTAGTGTGCATATGTTCTTTGTTTACCACGAAAGTTAAAAATAGAAAATATAAATACCTAAATTAAAATCTTTGGAATGATGAACATAGGAATAAAATTTCTTATACTCATCAAGTGGTTCCTTGTTCCTATAAGTATCTACCTTTTGTTTGGTTTAGGTGGTAGGCTATCTTATTCTATATTTCAAATGTCAATTTCTCACTTGATTGATTCAATAGTTGAAGGGGAGCCTTGGTGCAACGGAGAGGTCACAAGTTCGAGTCACGAAAATAGCCTCTTCAATGCAGGATAAGGCTACGTACGATCCTTCCTCAAGACCCCGCATTAGCAGGAGTCTTGTGCACCGAACTGTCCTTTTATGGATTCAATAGTTAACAAGTTGAATCAGTGAATGCATAGAGGCTGATGGAAATTAAGAAAAATTAATTAATGTAAAGTAAGTGGTTTAAGATATTTGAATATTAGAAGTCACAGCTTTGCATAGGGTTCAAGGATAAAATCCATGTACCAACCCTAAATAGTTGAGACAAACATAACTTGACGATAATGATTGTATCTCATATTGAAATTATTCTAGATACCATCAATGCTGACTATTATTGCTTGGTGATCTCATATGTATACTATATTGATCAATAATTTTGAATTTGAAAATCTAATATACAGTTATGGATTTGCACAGATGTTATAACTGCGGCGCTAGCGCACAGTCTACACCGATGATGCGCCGTGGGCCTGATGGACAAAGGACCTTGTGCAATCCATGCGGAATTGTGTGGGCAAAGACGGTAGAGACTGGAATTGTTGTTTCTCCTAAACTCGAGCCATATTTCCTTCTGCTAGATGAATCACCTTTAACATTTACAGCTTCTGTGATTTTTTTTATTGTTAGATGATTGCTTTTGAATGTTGATGAATAATCTCTATCTGATTTTGATGAAATCAAACATTTCCCTGCATCCTTAACTAGCTGCCTATACAGATTCAACTACTTGATCTGTTTTATGTTTTTGGTTAATGAGGAAAGATTGTAAGAGTTTCCAATATTTTCTTTCTTCTTATTCTACTGCCAGTTAAAGCATTGACAAACTTGAGAAAAAAAAAAGATATTGAGAAATTAGGAAAACTGTCACTCATACTCAATTAAATGTACCTTGAATATCAGTTAGTTTTTGTTTCTGTTTATTAGTTTGTTTATTGAAACTTAAGGTCTCAACATTCGCTGCATAAGATGGGTGTTCTCAGTAATATGTGATACTTATACAGAAGAATCTATTGAGAGATTTCACTTCCACTAAATAAAACAATAAACTATATTTATCCATGAAACAAACATGGTTTACAGTTTGATTAATGCTAAATCATGTTTCTGTGTGTCTTCAGGGCAAAATGAGGGATCTCTCAAAAATCAGGGCTAAATCAACAATGTAAGCTTTGCCAGAACCAAAAGAAGGGACAATAACTTACAATATCACTGGCTGAATTGCGACCATTGACTTCGGCATCCCTTTTTGACATTGCAGTCAATCAGCAGAATCACACTGTTACCTGAATCAGCTCATTTCCATTTTTTCCCTTTGTCTCTGGAACTGTATTCTGCAGTCATATTCACTGATCAAGAACTTGTGATACATCGAGCAGATGAGATATTTCGCGCAAAAAGGGGCAATGTTATTCAAACATGTATCTTCTACTTTTAGTCAAATGTGATTAGTTTTCTATCTTCCTGTTTTGATTAGCTGCAACCTCATTTTGTGTAAATATTTCTTCCCAAGGATCTTCGCCTAAATTCAATTTCTGTTCATGTAATATTTCGGTTCTGAGATTTTGGTTAAGTATGACTTAAAAGGTTAGATGATATTATTCATATCATCAAGGTGCATCTTTTTTTCGGAAGTCCAAACTTTAAAATTTCAAAGCATGTTTGACTTGGAGAAATCTAAGGATGGATGACCTCTTGGAAAGTTTTTCAGGGTGCATCCGAGTGAGGACAAAACACGTTGAAAGGACCTCCGGTGGTCTGTGGAGTTAGTTGTCAACTTGATGGATAATTCTGGTGGCGTTTCCGATTCGGTCTGGGTGAGGTCCGTCTGGATCGGGGCGTTACAGTTCATCAGCACATACTGATCATGGTATCAGACACTATGACTTTCTTTCATGATTGTAATTATGGTATCAGTTCCTTTTTTTTTTGGTTTGATCAAATTGGCATTTGAGTCAATTAAGGTGTATGTCTTGTCCTGTAACTGCTAATGCTAAAAAGGTGAAAAAACAGGGAGTTAGAGGAAGAAGTGAAAGAAAATATGATCAGGAGCCTCCATCTAAACCATAGTCTCCATCAGATTATATTGAGATGCCTACATTGATTTATTGTTTTGATTTATTATTTTATTTGTACTCTTCTCATATGATCAACAATTCAGCATTCATTTTGTTACAACAGATATTAGGTCAATTTTTAACATGTACACAAAATACAGTTGGATATCTAATATTTCTCATATAAAGGATTATTGTGTTAGAGTAAAACATTTCTCATAATTTATCACTTTCTAAAATACGAGAGACATTTCACTTTTTGTTATAACAATTCAGCATTTATCCTTGGTGGTAGGTAAAAATTATGACGGTATAAATCATTTATAGAATTAATAAAATCACGTCAAATAAAAGAAGCTTTTGTTTTGTTACAGGAGAGAAAGACAAGACGAGTTGATGGTTCTAGGATCACTCAAAAATTTCATGCACCCTCAAGCAACATGTTTTTAATTAAAAAGTCAACGATGATGATTATAAAGAAAAGATGAAGGATTGAAGAACAAGTTGTCTTGAGTTCAAATAAATTTAAAATTCAATATATTTATGAAGCAAAATTACTTTACTTTTATCAAATTATTATTATAAAATATTATTATATAAACATATGCCTTTTCAAGTTGATTAAAATTACTCAAACCTTATCATGCATCCACTTATAAAATCATCTCTCTCATTTTATTTAACCATCCTTAGTTTGCACCTTCCTTCGAATCTCGTCCTCTTTCTACGATCATCACCACCACTACCTTCTCCTCGTTCTACAAAGTTCACTCTATGCCATGGGGTTGAAGTTCGCCGCCGGGGAACAATTGCCGCTGCTCCCGTTGACGGAGGCTACCGAGGAAGCAGTGGAGGACTGCCCTGCCACGCCCAAGCCAGCGCAAAGCTCGCCGGAATTGTTGACGTGCCCCCCGCCACCGAGGAAACCGCGTCCTGCGAAGAGGAAGGCCTACGGCGACGGAGTTTCCCGGTGTTTCTTCGCCGTACCCAGTGACCTCTCCGCCGTCTTCCTCCCAGCGGTGTCGCCGTCCCCTGCTTCAGCCGCCAAGAAAATTAAAACAGAGTAGGAATGTAATTTATTTCCTCACTTATTCCCAAAGTTTCTTCTTTTTTTCCTTTAAAGTAATAATAATAATTTCTTTTCTCATTTTTTTTTTGGATGGTTGATTGTGGTGCGATTTTGTGGTTGATATGGCAGATTAATGCAATTATTAAAAAAAAACTCACAATCCAAAATTTTGCTTCATTCATGATTTTTTCCTCAACTTTTTTATTTAAAATCAAAAACAAAAATTGAATAGAATAGAATGTATTTATTTATTATAATTCTTTAACTCACTGACAAATATTTATCATATATTTTTTTTACCTTAATAAATTAATCATGGAAATACAAACTTATAAAATAAAGTTCGATGACGTTATAATTTGAGCATTATGAAAAATAAAAATATATGAGATTCAATTAAAATAGTATTTTTTTTTCCTTTACTCTACTTGAATCTAACAGAGGAGTTCACTCATTAATTTTATTTAAAATAATTATTTAAGTGAGTTTTTTTAATCCAGATCCTTTCCTCTGACTAATCCTAATTATGACTCATCCGACTATAAAATTTTTTTTATTAATCATCAAGATAAATTTAGAAGCATAAAACATAGTCAAAACAATGACCTAACTATCCCAATTGTTCAAATGCGGAAGGTAAATTTCTTACCTTTCTTGAGTTTATAACCCTAAGTGTATTAGGAGTGTCAATTCAAGTAGATCGGATGAATTCAACTGTTCAAGTTAAGTTGTCACATAGATATAATAAAAAATAATTTAAATCTAAACTTGATCTAAATTTGAATCAATCTAAAAATTATAAACATGAACCTTAATAACTCGATCAACTCGAATAACTAGACAAATCTAATCTAATTTTTTTTATTAAGAGATATTATTCTTTAACAAAATAATTGAATAAAAATTCAAGACACATAATAATAACAATATTTTAATTTACACACACATAGATTGAATTTCTACCGTAGAAATCCGATCTTACTTATAGATGATAAAAAAAATTATGAGAATTTACCAAAGAGCATAGTAATTTGAGTAGCATCCTCATTCTACCCCTCCCACTAACATTAACTTTCTACACATTGATTTCCGATACATCCGAGCCACATTTGAAACGTTTAAATTTTAAAATAATTGCAATGGTTTATATGCATGTGACCTCAACATCTTTCTGTAACTACCCCAGATTGGTATTAATATGGTCAACCAAGTCAAGTTAGGTCATGTTTGTATTTGATGTCTTGTGTCTAAGTGTGATGAGCTTAGAAACACAAAAAGTCGAGCGGAAAACTCAATGGATAAGAAGGGTGGCACGAGAAGGGAGTCGATCGATTCAGTACATCCAAGGGATGAGAAGCAACAGAAGAGTACACCGATGGATGAGAAGAACATGCGCAACGTATATGAGGAATAAGAAATTGAGAAGGAAGTCTGCTCGAGGTAAATGTCAGAATTGAATTTGGGTGAGCTCAATTTTTGACAACTGAAGCATCACCCATGTGAAGAGCAAAGGAGAGGGCTGAAAGGATCTTTTGTAGGTGCCTCCATAAGGGTTGGAGGCTCCTTGACGGCTCCCTTGGAGGTGCCTCAAAGAGCCTTTGAGATGCCTCGAGCATGCTAGAGGCGCCCTTGCGCCTCCATATTCAACAAACGACCGTTGTACTGTTGAGACCTTTGACACCGACTAGCGGATTGTACTATTGAGACCTTTGACACCGGCTAGAGGGGGTGAATAGATGGCCACCCACTTCATTCGCTTCCTATACTTATTAGCGCAATGAAAATACAAAACAACAAGTAAAATTAAAGCTTAACCCTAAAGACTATAACGACAAGAAGAACAAACCACAATATATGTTGTGTTTAATGTGGTTCGGAGATGATGTTTCTACTCCATGGCGTGTTCGTAAGGTGGACGATCCTTCAATCCATAGGTGCATTAATCCCTGGCAAACTCTGACTAGTAAATGACTCATTCTCGGTGGAGAAACTTCATCACAAACTTGATCACGTGCACTTGGATAATGAGAGCTTGGAAACTCTAATTAAGGGTTAACCATCTCTAATTTTGTCACCTAAGCTAGTCATCCCAAGATCCATTTTATAGAGCTTGAGGGAAAATATCCAAACTATTTTTCCGCTACCAGTCAACTGGTAAAGTCACTAGTCGACTGACCTCTGTGGAAAATCGACCATTATACTCCAACAGCTTGATACCAGTCAACTAATCTACTTTGATTGAGAGAATAGAAACATTCTGTTCTCTCCTAGTTGACTGATCAGTCGACTGATAAAGACATTAGTCGACTGATCACCTTGGCTGAGCAAACATAAGTTGTTTCTCAGCCACCAATTAACTGGTAAACCCTAAACCTAGGATTTTTTACCCCGATTCTAGACACTCAGCACTCATCCTCGACCTCACAACTTGGCCTTGCCTTTTAGCCTCCTCTGTCAGCCTTGCGTCCCTTAGATGCTTCCCCATCCTTCACGCTTTGCCTTCAAGAGCTTCCTTCGGTCTTGTCCTTGTTGTTAGATCTTTTATTTCCAAAAGGTTTCTCACCTCCACGACTTTAACCTTGCTAAGAGGTCCTTGCGCCGGGACTTCATCCTTGCCAAGCGCTCCTCGCTCTGTGACTTTACTTTCGGCAAGTCACACTTAGACTTACGTTACCAAGATCACACTTGAACTTACACTGTCAAAACTCCACACTTGGACTTTCACCTTTGCCAAGATCACATTTAGATTTTTCTTTACCAATATCACACTTGGACTTTTCTTACACCTATCACTTGCACACTCAACAACGCATATCAAATATAACAATGACCTAACTAAAACCTTTGTCCAAAAATTAAAACTTAGAGTCACACTAATTGCTCCAACATGTACGACCGTTGGAGTTTGGATAAAATTTTATCCTCATTAGAGGCACCCTGGACCCTCTTGGAGGCACCTTCAACTAATAGTAACATTTTACAGGGACTATAAAAAAATCCTTGGAGCTAGGAAATAATCAGTAACTTTTATATTCATTTCCTAGTATTTTTTTGAGCTATCAAAGAGTGTAAGAAGCTTCTCCACCTTAAAATTAGGAGATTTTTTTAATGCTTTTATCTGACTTGGATTAACAATCACATAGGTTGTAACTAAGTAATTTTTGGTGTCTCTTACCTATTTCTTTAAAGTTGTTATTTCTTTTAATGCTAATTGTTTATGCTTAACTAACTTGTATCCATGCTAAGTTCGAGCAGGAGAAAATTCTAACTTTAGTTTTAGGGATATTTACCCCCCCCCCCCCTCTAGCCAACCTAACAAGGACCAACAATTGATATCAGAGCGAGGATGCTTCAGAACGACTAACGAACATCTAAATCATAAGAAATGGTTAGAGCTAGCATTAATCCACCGAAATTTGAGGGAGATTTCGTGATATGGAAGAAAAAGGTGGAGATATTTTTTTAAATAGATTTTGAAATATTATTAACTATTAAATATGATTTTGTAGAACCTAGAGATCAACATGGAGAGGTGAAGGAAGAATAACTCTGGAACAAGAAAGAACAGAGCGACTTCGTGGCAAATGGAAATGCAGAATTCTATCTGTTTAGTGTTCTGCCATCTCAAGAGGTCAACCGCAGTAGAAGCTACACCTCAGCCAAAGAACTCTGGGATAAATTCCTAGAACTCCATGAAGGTAACTTGGAAGCAAAGCTAGCGAGAAGGGGCATCCTTAGAAATCAATTAACAAACCTTCGAATGAACAAGGGAGAGGAGGTGGCCCAACTCCATGCGAACATCAAGGAACTAATCACCCAACTCAACAACCTTGGAGAAGCGGTAATGAATCAGGATGCAATTTGGTATGCGCTCAATACCTTCCTAAGAATAATAGAGTGGTCAACTTTAGTAGATGCAGACTACATCTCTAAGGACTTAGAGGTAAGTATCATAAAAGAACTTTTCTCAACTTTCGAATTACATGAATCTAGATGTGCAGGAGTGATAAAAAAATAGAGATAAACCATAACTTGTCATAGAGAGCCAACAAGAAGAACGAACCCGAGTCAGACTCATCCATTGACGAAGATCAAGAAGCATATATGGTAAGAAAGTTTAAAAAGTTTTTTAAATATAACAAGTTTCAGGAGATATAGGCCAAGAAGAATTTAAGGAGCAAACGAAAGGTTCGATGTTACAATTGCCAAAAAGAATGACACATCAAGGATGACTGGCCAAAGCTCAAGAAGGAGAAAGATAAAGGGCTAAGGCAATCTACGCACTAGAAAATCAAAGCTACTTGGGATGAAAGCTTCTCATCAGAATCCGGGATAGAAGCTTACACTGGACTGACACTTATGGCGAGTCACGAAGAATTAAGTAACTCAGAAGCAAGCATCGATTAAGGGGGAGCAACATTAGAAGATACCAGTGAGGAAGGGGGAGAATCGAGCTTCAATCTGATATCGTAAGTAAGGTATGTCTTCTATATCCTGATCAATTGTATTTAGATATAAAATCTATGTCTAAGTCTCTATGTAAGTTTAAAACAAAAAATGAATAATTGAAAAAAGAAAATCTAGAATTAAGAGTAATTTTAGCTAAAGCATGTCTACTATAAGAATTCGATAAATTGAAAATTTAAAATACTAAGTTAAAATAAAAATTAGAACAATTGCAAAAGGGTGATGTATATTCACAAATTCAAAATTTTAGAAATTTTTAAGGACTAAATTGGTATTTTAGATATCACAAGGGTCTAATTAGAAACAAGACTCAAAAAATTATTCCAAAAATTTATCTTGTTAATCAAGTAGGTAGAAACTTATATTGGGTGCCCAAATCATGTTTAGTTTGATTTAATTAAGTTTTATGTATGCTAAATTAGTTTAATCTAGTACTATTTAAGAAAATTAATTATTTTCATGATTTCTATTCAAATATTTTTTCTTTTATAATAAAATTCATATTTGGTTAGATTAATTTTTTTCGAGATTATTTGGTAATTATCTAATTTTTTTTATAAATTATTAAACAAAAAATGCAATTTAAACTTTAAAATTCTTTCGAAGATTAATTTTGAAAATTTTGATTTTTCTAGAGATTACTATTATATTTTGAATGTTTAAAAAAATTAGTATTTTTTAAATTTAAAATATATTTTTAAAGCATTTAAATTCAAAAACTATTAGTTCTTGTTAATATTTTTCTAGTCAAAATAAAAATATATTTTTGTAGAATTTTTTTCTTTGATCTAGTTTTTTCTTTTCGACCAAAAGAAACATTTTTATAGTATTTTTGAAATTGAAAATTAATTTTTAAATTATTTTTAACCAAACTGGTATTTTAATCCCCAAAATTCAAATATTTAAAAAATAAATCTTTGAGAAATTTTCTAACCTGTTTATTGATTCATTCAACATTAGAATATTTTTTCAAATTTTTTCACTAATTACCCTTGATTTTTTTTATGTGATCAAAGTGGGAGAGAAAATAAGTTAAGGGGGTGGTAATTGCATAATTTTTGTAAAATTATGATTGCACTTATTTCAAATTTGTTACTTGTAATAAATTACAAATTTTAAATGTTTTTTATTTTATTTGTTTACCTAACTTAATTTGGGTTGATACACATAAAAAATGAGAGATTGTAAGTACTCCGAGTTGGTCTTGTTGTGGTCAACCAAATCAAGTTAGGTCTTGTTTGTATTTGATGTCTTGTGTCTAAGTGTGCAGAAGCTTAGGAACACAAGAAGTCGAATGGAAGATTTAGCGGACTAGAAAGATGGCACGGGAAGGGAGTCGATGGACTCGGTGCATCCAAGGGACGAGAAGTTATGAAAAAATACACAAGTGGACGAGGAGGACCCGCAAGGTGTATCCGAGGATAAAAAGCCGAGAAGGAAGTCAGCTTGAGGAGAATGCTAGAATTAGGTTTGAGTGAACTCAATTTCAGACAGCTGGAGCATTACCCATGTGGAGAGCAAAAAAGAGGGCTGAAAGATCCTCTTGGAGGCGCCTCCATAAGTGTTGGAGGCACCCTAGCGCCTCCATTAGGAGGCGCCTCAAGTATGCTGGAGGTGCCCTCTAGCCTCAAGCATGATGGAGGCGCCTTCGCGCCTCCAAATTTGACAAATGACTATTGTACGACCGTTGGAGCTTGGATAAAGTTCTATCCTCATTGGAGTACTCACTAGACCCTCTTGGAGGCGCCTCCAACTAATGGTAGCATTTTACTATAGGCTATAAAAAGTCCACTAGAGATAGAAAATAATCAACAACTTCTGTATTCATTTCCTAGTATCTTTCTGAGCTATCAAAGAGTATAAGAGGCTTCTTCGCCTTCAACAAAGGAGATTTTTTTAGTACTTTTATCTGCCTTGAATTAACAACTACTTAGATTGTAGCCAAGTAATTTCTGGTGTCTCTTATCTATTTCTTTAAAGTTGTTATTTCTCTTAATGCTAATTATTTATGCTTAACTAACTTGTATCCTTACTAAGTTCAACCAAGAGAAAATTTTAACTTTGATTTCGGGGTTATTGAACTTCTCTAGCCTGCCTAACGCGAACCAACCTTGTCTCCCTCCCCCCTTTTTCTCCACTAGTGGAAAGTAAATCTCTCTCTCCCTTCCTCCTATCTATCGATTTATACAACTCAAAATTATTATTTATAATTTAACTACTAAAATCAAAACCAATATTTTGTTGGGACCGAAATGTAGCTAGAGGACGGGGGTGAATAGCTCGTCGCGATCTCATGCTTGTCGTTGCTTGCTTCTTGTGATGATGTGCAGCGGAAAATACAAGAAACAACACACTACAATGCTAACACGTAAATTTACTTGGTATCCACCTCAAGAAGAGGTGATTAGTCCAAGGATCCACACACTCACACACCCTCCACTATGAAAACCCTCCTTTACAGTAACTACCAATGGCGGAGAAGCCTTACAAGCTCACAATACAACAATAAGCAAGAAGGAAGCCAAATACAAATAACTCTTACAAGATTTTATACAATGAAACCCTAGCTTCTTCTTCTTCTTGTCGTAACTCGCCTCTTGATTTGAACATGCCTCCAAGAATCTTCAAGATTGGCGGGGAGAGCTGTGGAGAAGCTATGGAAATCGCCCTTGCAAGCTCGTGTAGAAAGAAATCAAGTTCTACCGAAGAAATCGCATGCCAATGCCTTTATCTGCGTCAACGGTCGAATCCCAATCGATTGGATTGCTCCCAATTGATTGGGGAGGCTTTGGATCAATCGACCGATCGATCCAGAGCGCCTCTGTGCTCTCTAGAAATCCCCTGAATCGATTGCCCAATCGATTCATTGTGTTTCGTGTGATTTCCAGAGATATCGCATGAAAATCCACCCTCCCAATCGATCAGTCGATCGATTGGAGGCTCCCAATCGATCGGCCGATCGATTGAGAGGCTTTCTGTGTGATCGGCAAAGGCTCCCAATCGATCCATGGATTGATTGGGAGAACCCTTTGTCGCGGGTGCTCTCCCAATCGATCAACCGATCAATTGGGAATGAACCAATCGATCGGTTGATCGATCCAGCTCATGTGGACTTGCCTAATCAAGTCCAATTCCCCCTAAAACCAACATCCGGTCAATCCATGACCTATTGGTATATCATGCCTAGCATCTGACCATACCCTACCAACCTCGAACTAGCCTTCTAGTCTCCTCCATCAGCCTTGCGTCCCTCAGATATCTCCAATCTTTCACGCCTTGCCTTCAGGAGCTTCCTTCAGCCTCATCCTAGTTGTCGGATTATACCACCACACTCGACCAACATCGAACTAGCCTTCTAACCTCCTCCATCAACCTTGTGTCCTTCGGATATCTCCCCATCCTTCACGTCTTACCTTCAAGAGCTTCTTTTGGCCTCATCCTAGTTATCGAGTTCTCCTTGCCAAGTCACACTAGGACTTACCTTGCCAAGACCACATGATTGGACTTATAACCTTTGCCAAGATCACACTTGGACTTCTCGTTGCCTGGCTCCTCACCAGAACTTCCCAATTGCCTGGCTCCTCACCAGGACTTCCCAATTGCCTGGCTCCTCACCAGGACTTTCCACTTGCCTGGTTCCTCACCAGGACTTTCTCCTGCCTAGCTCCTCACTAGGACTTCCCGTTGCCTGGCTCCTCACCAGGACTTTCTCCTGCCTAGCTCCTCACTAGGACTTTCCTAATGCCTAACATTCAGTTAGGACTTTCTCAGTCAAGTCTTCTGTCAACCTTGACCTACTTGACTTGTACTCTCATCAACTTGGTCAACCCTTTGAATATCTCTATAACCGGACGATTGCTCCAACAATCTCCTTATATTGTCAAACATCAAAACTCAAATCCTGACTCAAACTTGACTCAACTCAAGTTTAGTCAAATTGGTCAAACTTGACCTAGGGAAATTGCCCCAACATATTTGACATTAAATCTGCCTTCTCCAGGCTCTACTCATTCATATGGTTGCAAATTCACAGAAATCCAAATAGTGTAGGTCCATCACTGGATTTCGATCAAACTCACTAATCGATCTAGAGAACTTTGATTGCACATATTCCAAGTTCTATGAGTTTCTAAAGTGCTAAGGAGTCTAAATGTGTCCTCCTTTACTATTTCCTTATTTCTCTGATAGTGCCAAAGAGAAAAAAGTCTTCAAATAAAATGATTGAACTTGATCTCATGGATACCAAGACTATGTTGGACTTGAACTGAGAACAAACCAACACCAAGTTGAGCCTACACTACAACAAAAATGTTAAACGACAACACCACAAAGACAACGGTTTTAGATGAAATTGTTGTAAATTTGGTAAAAGACAACGGTTTTTTCTAAAACCGTTGTCTTTGAGCTCCCATAAAATACAAAAGACAATAGTTTTGTGAAAACCATTGTCGTTGAGTAATTTTTTTTTAATCAACAACACATTTTACAACAGTTATCTAAAATCGTTGTTTTTAAGCACTTTTTTTGGGGCTACGACAACAGTTTTGATAAAACCGTTATCTTTGGCTTTATTTGTTCTGTCATTTTCCCTCTCACAATTTTACTTTCCCTCTCTCTGCAAATTTTTTCGGTGCCTTATTTTCCCCTTCGCATTCTCGATCTCTTCACGCCATCCACTACTATGTGCTCTCCTCTCTCCCTAGTGAGCTGGTTTCTGAGCTCGACGGGCCCTTTGACCTTCCATTGTCGCTTCTTCGCCAAAGGTGGCACTCCTCCGTCGATTCATAACCTGTTCGTTTTGTTGAACGAAGAAGACAGCTGCTCATGGAGGACAATGATTTATTCCTCCAACAGTTCGATCCAAAAGACTTGGAGATCGCAGCCGAGTTCCTCACCAATTGGCTTCCCTTCCTCACCCCGATCCCTCTGTGACGGCTGCTCCGCCACTGTCTGAAGCCGCATCAACTCCCTTAGCCCAAGTATCGCCTTTCCTTTCTCGATTCTTGATTTGTTGATCCCTTTCCCTTTAGAAGAATGCTAGATTACTTAGTTCACTGGGGTGGTGCTCTTCTTTAGGGTTTGCTGCCGAAGCCGACACGGATGCCTCCGGGTCCACTTCCACGGAGGATCAAGCGTCTTATGCCTTTGCTAGCTTTGCTGCCCCCTTTCCCAATGGCCAACCAACTGGGTAGGACTCGGATCTGACGTCTTCGCCGGAGTCCCCTAAAATCCAGATGTCTTAGGACGACATGGCTCAAGAAGACAAGCTCAAGGAGGCTGCGGCGCAGGAGGAAAAGACGGAGGAGTCAGGGAGAACTTCGATTGAGGGAGCAGCAAGAGTTAAAAGGGAGATTGCGAAGAAGGAGACGGGATTGTCAAGGGAGCAGAGGGAAGAAATACACTTTAGGAATGTTGTCAGGAAGAAGGATTTCATATGCCTGGAGAGGGTCAATACAAGATCGTTAATATCCTCAATGTCCTCGAGCTGCATACTGGAGTATTCAGCACTGCCGAGCAAAAAAGAATTGTGGATCTGGTCTATGAGCTGCAAGAGAAAGGGAAGAATCATGATTTGGGAGGTGAGTACAGCATAAAAAGATTAGCTTTAAGCAGTGTTTATTTATTTATTGTCAATCCTAAGCTAATGATTCAAGAACCCTAATGGAAATTGGGCATCTTTTTAGAAATAATGTAAAAAAGATCAATAGATAAGAGAACTGAGAAGCAATCATCATCATCAAATCATAATGTTCTTTTGTTAGTTTTTGTCCAAATACCTACCGAACACAAATATTGTGCTGACTTAACAAATATATGGTTGATATATGGTTTGTAGTTTCACTTCATAAATGTTGAAGACTCTCTTGGATGACTAACAGCTTCTCTGTGCTCAAGTATATCCATCTGTGCTTTCTGTTTGTTCGCTTGAACTAATAGTATGAACACTGATCCAGAAAAAATTATAATCATGTTTGTCTTTCCATTTATTAGGAGGCCTTGACTGGCAGCATATATCCTGAGCAGAAATTGAGCTAGCACCTACCTACCGTCTAGCAGCTAAGTTGTCTTTGTATGCATTGCTTGTTCCTTTTAAGTTCTGGATCAGAAGGTGCATCAAAGATTGTCTTCCATCTTGCATTTGATTAATGATGCCTTTAATTTTGTTTTCTTCTTTTTACTAGTTTAACATTGAAAGATTATATTGGATATGCTGTTTTTTGCAGGATGAATACTTTCAAGTAAACAAAATGTCAACAAAACATAATGGATATTTTGTAAACAATGAAAAATTAGAGCAAATGTAAGCTTCTGCCACATAATTCGTTTTCCTTGGTATTCGTTTGCTTTATTTGCCATATTTGAAACAACTGTTTTGTTTTATGTTCTCTAAATATATCTTTTATTTAAAGTCATCTCAGGTGACTGCTGTTGTCTAAAATTTCAATCAAGTATTATAGTTTTTGGCCATTGTGTTATCTGCAACAATGAAATCCGAAATTACAACTTTAAGCAACATTCTTTTGTGGTTATATATATAAACTTATTTATTCTTAACTGATGCAATAACAAAACAAACCCTCAAATTACATTGAAAATTGAGACAAAATTGATGAAGCACTGGAAAGTATCTCACACTGAGTACAAAAAATGTCACAATAATCCTAAACTGAAATATTAACATGGATATGCATAGAATGTTGGATACAATCCTAAACTGAAATATCAATGCAGGACTGAACTTGTTACACCATAATTCTATTAATACTAATACTTCTTAATAGTTATACTTAAGCATTTGAATATAATTTAGAATCTACAACTAGTTAGCTTTTCATGAATTTCCTCGGTATGGTTGACTGCATAATATTGGCAACTGCTTTGAACTATTCTAGTATGTCTTTAAAATGGAAATGTTTTCAAATCTGTGAACGTTGTTGCTGCAAACTCTTTTCTAATTTGTAATCCTCTTGTCATTTTTTTTATGCTTGTCTTGAGACAATTTTTAATATTATTGCATTATCTTTTTTAAGGGAGGTTGCTAATAGTGACGTTAATCCAACATGTGGTGGTTTTTTTAGCTAAGATATTATGGTCTTTTTGATTTATCTGCTCTTTCCTTAGGTGTTACCTGTGTAAGCCATTTATCCCAAGAAACACAGAAAATGGTAGAATATATTCCTAAAATGGTCTCTTCTATCTAGAATTTTCTTGAAACTTGATTTATGAAGTGACAATATTATTCATTGGCTTTGTTGTCTATAGTGAAATTCAATGAATGTTAAGTTGTGCTCAATTTATCTCAATGAATGTCTTGGCAAATAAGCTGAGTTAAGCATCAAGAAATCAACTAGTTTTGGTGTCACATAATGTTGGGTAAGTAAGACTTATAATATCAGTTTTAATTTATTGTTTCGAGAAATATGCATGCAATAATTATGTGATTTGTGTATAGTTATCATTGGATTCTCACAGTCATTAATCCATATAAGGAGACCGTTTATTTGTTGGATTGACTTAGTCATCGCATTCGTGACAAGGACTGGAAATACGTAGTGGAAATGTGAGTACATATTTTAATTTTATTAAGTATTTTTTTAATCAATAAAACTCTTATATGTCCATTCTTACTGATGTATAAAGGAGCATAAGATTGTTTAATTCAAGCAAGGAAAAAAAGGGAAAAAACATGTTACATGGGAAGTAATAAAGGTATGCATGCCTACTTATGATTAAATTATAAACAATTAAACATGTATATAAGACATTTACAATTTGTTTTTAACATAGAATCCTCGCCAACCAGATTCGAAACAGTGTGGTTTTTATGTGATGAGATATATGAGAGATATTATTGAAGAAGTGGAAACTATCGAGAGAGATTCACTTCGATCAATAGTAAGGTTTGACATTCAATTCTCAATCTTCTCAAATATTTGTGTTTATCATTTTGCACTTATCATCTTTTAATTGTTTTTTACTAATCTAATCTATGTCTTTGATCACAGTTCATCAAAATGTAGTACTCTAAAGAAGAAATTGATGAAGTGTTCCGAGTGGGCAGAATGCATACAAGACTATATTTATGACTAGGTATGTAAAGTTATAACAGAATTCTGATTTTTTTTTATATCTTATTATTTTTTTTTAATGAACATGTTAAATATCATTTCTCTTGGATTTATTTAAAGTCAGAATAACTTGCGATTGGATAATCAGACCTTAAGTAGAGGAGAAACAAAATTAGCTAAATATAATAAAACAATATATTTTTAACCATTATATTTTAAATTTTCTGATATTTTACTGCTTTGCACGCCTATTATAAAAAAAATTGATATGTTTTTTTTGGTATGTGTGACTGCCTAGCACATGGAACCGCCTTTGAATACCTTAAACAAAATTTGTCTTATGGTTGATATATTGGGAGAGTAGTTCTTCACCTTTTCTCTATAGCAGCTATATTCCAAGTAATTGACACCAAATAGTTAAAACATATGGTTTTTTTTTTTTGTTGTTGTAGTTATTCATCTTTTGCTTCATGATTTCTTAATTACTAAGTTGATTTGTGTCATTTTACTAGTAAATCAGTTGGGTCACTTGCTGCTGATTTGGTCTATTCTAGCATTAAAGCAAATTAAAACATTAAGCTAGTGTCTGACTATCTACAAGTAAAGATAATTTAGAGCCTCTTAGGTATATCTTTAAATTGATCTATGAACATGTACGCTGAAAGAATACCTGTAATCTACAAATTTTTACATTATCTTAGCATATAATCTTTATGCCTAACAGTTTGTTCAATTTATGTCCAGCTTCTGTTCTCTGAATAGTGTGTCTAAGCTTAGCTTGATCCAACCCGAACTGTTTGATTCTCCTTATTGGTGTTCATTGTTAATATTATCAAAGATATAGATTTGCATCGAGTTTGATGGAGGAATAAGATACATTCTGTCTGGAATGAACATGATGATGAGATCTAACTCAAGATATGGCACTTATTGCATTGGTGAAGCTATGTACCATTACCAATCTTCAAATCTGATTTCATCTCTTCCCTTCTCCAACTGCAGATATAGTCAAGTTGATTTCTTAAGGATGAAATTCTACTTGTATAATTGCACCCTTATTTCAAGTCTTGTCTCAGTGAAGAGTTTCAGTTTAGGTGGTAGTGATTATCAGTTTAGAAAATCATATTCTGGATTGCATAAAGTGATTAACAGTTTAGATGGTTTAATGGATTAGTTTGTTCTAGCTTTTTTATAGAAATAATATTGAAAGTAGTTTCGTATACTGCTTTGAGATTTTTTGTGGTTTTTATGCAAACTGCACATCCTCAAGCTTTGAGATCTTACTAGAGTGTTGCTGCTGTAATGTTGAGACATAAGGTACATGACTTTGATCCTCTATGATTCCATCTTTCTGTTGCTGCTGTTAGCTATTCTAGCTACTTTCACATAATACATGGTTCAAGATATAATGTCAAGTTTATATAATATTCATCAACTTTTTTCATGCTCACTTGCTTGATTACTCATGAAAATGTGAAGCAACAATGTTTCTCGTGCTTATTTGACCATTCTTTTACTTCAACATTTCAGAAGGTCCAGATTTATGTACTTCACAATTTGGTTTATACTGTGCAAAAGATGCAAAACTGCAAGTTTATAATTGTTTATACATGTTGATAAGTTTTCTACTTTTGGGGCTTGTTTGTTTCAATTATCACTTTAATTTGTAGTGGTTTATTAGATTATCTGTTTCACTTATCAGTTTGCAATGTTTATCATTTTATACATGCATGTTTCTACTTTTTCCTATGGCTTGAACTATATTTTATTTACAGAAAAGGGATAAAGCTGGGTTTGCAAGCTAAGTCTATGAAATTCTGTATGCAGAAAAAGGACCAGTACGTGAAGATTGTTGCACATCCTAATCACTTGATCTATTCAGAAAAGGACAAGTTAATTTGCATGGTTGTGGTCTGATAAACTTAATTTTGTGGTCTCATCTTTTATGGTGGTCATGAACTTGTGGTCATGTTTGGATAGCTTGTAGTAATTGTAGAAGTTTATAAACTTAAGTGAATGTACATATATGTTGTACCAGTTTTTGGTTGAGACAAGATGTATAAAAGACAACTTAATGTATATATGTTGACAACGATTTTTGCTAATGTATATATATATGTTGTACAGGAATTTGTGTGTAAAAAAATTATGTTGACAACGATTTTTGTGAATGTATATATAGTTTTGTGAATGTATATAGACAACAATTTTTTAACCGTTGTGAAAAGTATGCAAAGGATCAATGGTTTTTAAACTAATTAAATTTGGAAGAAAGACAACAGTACTGTATTTGTTGTCAAAAGCATATCTGCATGCGATCCAAATTATTGCAAAACTGGCAATTACAACGGTTTTATATGTTGCAGAACTGTTGTCTTTGGTATTAAAAGACAACGCTTTAAATCCGTTGCATAACTGTTGTCTAATGTGATCAAAGACAACGGTTTTAAACCGTTGTCTTTTACTGCACATTTAACAACACTGCCAATTACAACGGTTTAAAAAACCTACGATAACGGTTTTTACCCGTTGTCTTTTAATATATTTGTTGTAGTGCTAGTGTTGAGAGACTAGTCCAAACTTGGTCTTAGTCTCCAGGAGACCAAGCTCAAGTGTTCTAACTGAAAGTTAGCATAATACTAAAGTACATTTGGGGACCACAAAATAAGTAATGGAGGGAACATTTAGATTTCTTGCAAGCTCAGGGTCAACGTGGTCCTGGTCTCTAGGAGCAGACCAAGACCAAGTTGGGTTTGGCCTCTCCACACTTTCCTTGATCAGAACTAAAGTTTGATATCATATCTACCATCCTCTCACTCAACCTTACCAGATGTGTACAAGTTTGCAGAAATCTAAATAGCTTTGGTCCATTAGTGGATTTCAATCAAAATTCACTAATCGACCTAGAGAGTTTAAATTACACTCATTTAAGATCCTGTGAGTTTCTAAAGTTGTAAAATAGTCCAAAAAGTGTCCTTCATTACTTATTTTGAGTTCCTCAAAAGTGTTCCAATATTGTGTTAACTTTTAGTCAGAACACTTGGATCTAGTCTCCTGGAGATCAAGATCACGTTGGGCATGATCTGAGAGCAAACCAAGACAAAGTTAGACCTAGTCTCCCCAAACCATGCCCAACATAGTTTTGGTTTACTCTCAGATTATGCCCAATTATGTGGTCTTGGTCTCTAAGAGACCAGACCCAAACATTCAAGCTGAAGATTTTTTTTGTTGGCACTTAGGGAAGTCCCAAAATAGTAACGAAGTACATATTTGGACTCATTGGCACTTCACAAATTCACAGTACTTGAATAAGTTCAATCGAAAGTCTCTAGGTCGATTAGTTAATTTTAATCGAAATTCATTGATGAACTAGACTATTTGGATTTCTATGAATTTGCAATCACACGAAAGAGAAGAATTTAGAGAAGCTAGAGAAAATTCTTAAACTGCATGCACCCTTGGGTAAATACTCAAAATAATTATATTTCATCCTAAATTTAGATCAATCCAAGTCAACTCAAATCAACCCAAATCAAACCCAAAAAAATTTGGGGTCAAATTTCGAGTCTAACCTGATTTGATAATCCTAACTATATATTTTTCATATTGACTCGGATCGGATTCATTTTTGGCTCCATAAGGTATATGGAGAATCCCAAAGTATTCGTACCACTAATCATAGTCGAGAGGCGGAGTATATTTAATTTTGTGAGTTTTTTTAATAAATTATTAGATAAATTATTATCCAATCATTTAAGTATATTTAAGTGAGTTTTTTTAAAAAATAAATTGATGGACAAATTATTATCTAATCATTTATTGATTTGAAACTGTAGAACCATGGATACCTACTGAGTTGGTCATTTGCATCAAAATGTATGTGATAATGAGCAATAATCAGGATTACATCACATCAGCTGGCGTCTATAGTTATGCAGGGTAATATGTGTTGGATCGTGACGCACGTGAGAAGGGGGGAAGGTGAATCACGTGATTTTCAAAAATACTTCTTTTTCGGTTTTTAAAACTCGAGTATGCAGCAGAAAGTAAGAAAGTACTAGAAAAATACGAGCGGTTTTTACTTGATTCGGAGCCTTCGGCGACTTCTACTCTAAGTCCTAGGTCATGCGGACCTATTGATGGGCAATCCACTAAAAACCTCTTCTGATACCCTCAGAAGAGATAATCGAGTACAAAAGATTAGGTCAAGTGCAACACACTGCACTTGCCCTTTTATAATAATTAAGTACAAAGAGTTACCAACACTCTTATAGATCGAAATGAGAGCTCTTCTTGTGTTGATGTCTATCTTTCGGGCACGACCGAGATTCCTCGGATTAGTTGTCAGGCTCAGTAGCTTTGTAGTAGAGTCATAGCAGCAATTGGGAGCAGTTGGAAACTTGAATGGACGCGCAGTAGCTCGTATCTAGTTGTTGTAGTAAAGTCTCCTCGAAATTGCCTTATAAAGGGCTTGGAGGGCGCTTTCCAAAGGCTTTAAAGGCGCCTCCAATGGGATAAAATCTATCTTGACTTTACTGTGCCTTATCTGTGAACCGCTCAAATTTTATCCATGGAAGGCTCCTTCTATGAACAGTACTGAGGCGCCTTCCATAGCCATGGAAGGCGCCTTCGGATACTATTCACCCGAAGGCAGATTTGATTTCTTGCTTGCTTTCTTGCCCTGCAAATATGTGTTAGTCCAAATACCCTGCAAGACAAATGTTAGCACAAATATAGACAAATGATAAAAAGAGTAATTAGTTCATGTCCTCCCAGAACTAGAAACTAATCAAAGTATCAGCTTAGGGATCTAAAATTGACCTAAATTGGACCGACACCTATTGTCCCTCAACTAGGATGCACCCTCACAGTCACCCTCCTCTAGTAACTTATCTTTACTTATCTTTTGCCAGACATTTGGTCAGCCCATCGACCAGTCTGGACTTCGTGTCAGCTATCCGATCGGCCCGTTGATCTAGCTGAACTTCCCTGCAACACTAAGTTAGCACAATAAATAAAATGGTAAGGTAAAGCAATGTTTAACAGAATTCAAGATTCACTGGTCCTGTCGACCACACGTGGTCGACCAGAAACCAGTCGGTCACATATAACCTAGGGTTATCTCCCCCTAAGGTTGCCTAGGTTCACTCAATAGGACTTTCATTGCCTGGCTTCACTCACTAAGACTTCCTCCACCTAACTTCACTCACTAGGGCCCAACTTCACTCACCAGGACTTCCACCACCTAACTTCACTCACTAGGACCCGGCTTCACTCACTAGAATTTTTACCACCTAGTTTCACTCACTAGGGTTTAACTTCACTCACCAGGACTTCCACTACCTACCTTCACTCACTAGGGTCTGACTTCACTCACCAGGACTTCCACTACCTAGCTTCACTTACTAGGGTCTGACTTCACTCACCAGGACTTCTATCCACTACCTAGCTTCACTCACTAGGGTCTGGCTTCACTCACCAGGACTTCTACTTTGCCTAACCTCCAGTTAGGTTCTCTTTGCTAGTCATCTAGTCCTGACTAGACTACTCTCTTCCAAACATCAAGTCCTATTTAGTTTAACCCTTGGTCAAACCGACCAGACTTGGGTGCATTGTCAAACATCAAAACCCTAGAGGTCAATTGCACCAACAAAATGTATAAGTTTTTATGCTTCTTAGAAGTTAAGTTATAAGTTATAAATAGCAACAACACATAGTAGCTATAAAGTAGAATAGTAAATAGTAATATTAAATAATACCAGTAGTAGCAGTAGAACAAAGTAGCAATAGCAGTAAATAGTAGTAGTAGAACAAAGTAGGTAATAATAGAGGTAATAATGCAATAACTTTTATACTCTTTTTTTTTATGAGTGAGAGAAAAATTTGGTCCGGGTAACAGAATATTCTGTCTTATCTTTTTCTTTTCTTATTTATTTTTCAGGGAGCCTCACCTGTTCAGGATCTCACCTTTTAACCGTTGCCCCGACTTATGAGTAAAACTGTGGGTAAGATACCCTTCTTACTTAGCCCATGCAAGTCTTATAATTTTTTTTTCTGGTTATTCTTGATATAGTTATTATTCACCTATCTATTACTAAGATAAGAACTAAGAAAAAGAACTAAGAAAAGATAGATGGAATAGAGTATAGTCTTCCTAACTATGTCAGAGAGTGTTCAGTTCATCATAAAAATAAGCATGAATATTACTTAATGGAGAATTTTTATAGGGAAATATAGACAGAAACTTGGAAGTTTTCATATTTGTACATGTAGTAGATAACTCACAAAAAACACTTGAGCATTACATGTAGTACATAAAGATAACTCACAAATAAAATTTACAAAAACACTTAAGCACACTAAAGAACACACTGGAGAATTTGGACAGTTGTGTTAGCAGCAAGAGAAGTTGATGCCTGAAGAGGAGGGGTTTGAGGGCTTTTTATAGGCAAAGGTGGAGAGTGTTTGCTTGGAGAAGAAGGAAAGCAACGAGAGAAGAGAAAAGAGGGGCTTGGAAAGAGGAGACTTAGTGAGGGACCTGTGGAAAGTAGCAAGAGAAGATAAAAGAGGGGCTTGGAAAGAGGAGACTTAGTAAGGGACAAGCGGCTATCCTTTTATCTGAGTGAAAATACATTTGTGTAAGTGGAGAAAGACGTCATGGATGACGTTTAGGTAAAGTTACTATGGGAGAGGTTGCTTTCATTAGGGAGATGTTTCCATTAAGTCTCCATTAGGTTATCTAAGTTATTGTCACTTGTGAGGTCTAGAGAGAGAGTTTGTGAATTTCCTGCTAGGTTTGGATGCATGCTTCGGTGGAGTGCTGTCCTACGTGCTCTAGCAGAGAGAACAAAATTGGCTAGTCACTTTTAACAGAATCGTTCAACTTTTCTTTGATAATATTGGAGTAAAGTTGTGTGTTGTGTTTTTGAAGGAGAATGGAAAAAAATCTGGTGCCCATATCCTTTAGCTAATAGATTTTTTTAGTATATATAGGTTTCTCCTACAATGAGATAATTGTCTGGGGTTGTCAAATGTCCCAAGTCCAATTAGTTCCTTGTACTGATGCTCTCCAATATTTTAGTTGATCCCCAAAAGTAAGAGGAGCTTCCCAATCAAGATTTGGGTCAGAAGGATAGTTTTCAAGTTTTGTTTGAATACCTCTGACTTTATTGATGTCTAGTTTAACCAGATGTTTGGCTGGTTCAATATTAAGGTCAATCCATTCATGAGGAGAGCTGTTAAAAGTACATACTACAAAAGTTTCTTCTAAGGCCAGAGAAATAATAGTGCAAAGCTTTTTAGAAAAACCTTTGATAGAGTTTAGATCATGTATCCCGATTTTATAAACTAGTCCATAGTCCATCAGAATGAAAGAAGCAATGAGTCTTCTTTTTAAGAGGTTGTTATATACTTTTCATAGTCCAAGTTGACTTTCCAGAAGGAATATAAAAGTTAGCATGGACACCCATATTTAGCAGAGTCTTCACAAGTTGGACCAATCTTCTGACATTTGAGTTTTGGGCCAAATTTTACTTCATAGACAATAATTATCCCAGGAGAGGGATGTTTATAGAAGGCTTTTAAGGCTTCACATAATCCAATAAAAGCTTGTAATGAAGACTGTTTTGCTAGATTTTGAACATAAGAGTTTATGTTCTCAGGTATAGTATTAGGTAGGCTCAATAAATGGGTTGCTGAAGTTCTTTAGGCAGAGGTTATAATAGCTTGTTCCTTTAATTGAGCAAGTGTTAAATACTTAGACTGGTGAGTCTTTTTGTTTGTTAAAACTGTAGGAGAGGAAGGAGGCCCATGAGCCCCTTCAATAATTTGTGCATATATAGGAATCTCATGAGTTTGTGGACTAGCTGAATTTGTTACCAGAGTTGTTGTTTTAATAAAATGCTAATAAAAAAATTAGTACCAAGTTGGGCTCTGGTAGCATTGAAAGTCTATTCAAGTGAATAGTATCCCTTAAAGAAAGAATGTTCTAAACCTTGTATGACCAAATTTGATTCTTCCCAAGTAGCGTATACCCCAGCTTGTGTACCATAGAAAACGACATAACAAGAGAATTTCTTGCCTGCTAGTTTTTGTATGATTGTTAGAAAATAGTTTGTGAAAGCATTAATAACTGCTATCTTATGTCCAGAACTACCAAGAATGACTGGAATGTGCCAAATGTTATCAATAAGCTAAGACAGTGTTGTATGCGATTTAACTTGTCTCTAAATATAGAGTGGAACTGATTTTCATGTTGTGTGAACTGTTGTAATTCTTGATTTCTAAACCTTAATGTTTTAGAAGCAAATGGCGTTCGTACCTTCCTTAGTCTATCCATTGTCAGAAAGAAAAGAGGATTAGTGTAATAGGCGAGATAAAGTATCTGCTAAAGAATTGTTAATTCCTTTTATATGTTCCCGGTGAATGTGTAAACTGTTGGTGCAGTTAGCACTAACGGTCTAACTCAAGTTTTGATGAATGACAAAGTAGGTTAAGTTAGGTTCATTGTGATCTAACACTTTGACCAAGTGTGAAGGAGAAGCCTAGCTAGATCGACGGGCAGACCGGATATCTGGCACGAATTCCAGCTAGGTCGACGGACAGATCGAATAGTTGGCACGAAGTCCAGACGGGTCGAAGGGCTGACCGGACATCTGACACGAAGTCCAGATGGGTCGAAGGGCTGATCGGACGTCTGACATGAAGTCTAGACGGGTCGACGGGTCGACGGGTTGACCGAACGTCTGGCAGATAAGTGAAAGTAAGTTACTGGAGGGGAGTGACTGTGAGGACGCGTTCCCGGGAAGGGAACATTAGGCGTCAATCCAACTTTGATCCATTTCGGAAATCTAAGTTGAGATCGTGATTAGATTTCGGTCTCGAGGAGATGGAATCTAATTAATAGTCTGTTTGTTTATTACAACTGTGCTAATACTTCGTTTTGCAGGGTAATATAATTTGTACTTCGCCTCAGATTAACTCTTTCTTGCAGGAGAAGGACTTTTTGGAGAAAAAGTGGTCCGGACGCCCGAAAGGGATCCGGGCGCCCGGAGTTCAAAAAATTATCCCCAAGCGACGTCGCAATGTGGAGCGCTCTGGTTGGACGGGCTACATCACACTCCAGGTGCCCGGAAGGGATCCGGGTGCCCGGAACCTCCTATATAAGGAGGATGCACCCTGGAGCAAAGATAAATTCACAACAAAGCCTTCTAAAGCTTGATCTACCGTGTTGTGCTCCTGCGACGTAGAAGACTCTCTCACACCGTGCTATTTTCTTTCGTTCTTAATTATTGTCGGTATTTAATCTTCTTAAGCATTCCTGTACTTTCAATTTGTAAAACATTATTCAAATTGCTAATGGATTGCCCAACGAAAGCACCGACGAGTGCGAGTCTTGGAGTAGGAGTCGACCAAGGTTCCGAACCAAGTAAAAAATTACTTGTGTTAGCGTTGATCTTATTTTTTCCGTTGCGTACTCGAGTTTTTACGATGTTTTTTAAATTGATATTCACCCCCCTCCCCCTCCCCCCCCCCCTCCCTCTATCGACTTTCACGATCCAACATAAACCCTTATTAATAATGATATCTGTAAATTTTAACCATCGCTTAGTACTTAATCCTTTTTGTAATTCTTTCGTCTGTTGGCTATATTTGACTATAGCTTCATAATTTGTTCTAATAGTAATTTCTTGTTTATTGTAAATGAATAATCGGAATGCATCTAGATAATAAATAACAGCTAGTATTTCAAAATCATTGAAGTTAAATGCCCTTTTTCTTGAAATTTCCCAAAGGCATATCTGTATTAGGTTTTAGTAGTTTAGGGTCATATTTGGAAGTTTTTATAAATAAAATGTCTCCCCATCTTGTTTCACATCTATCGGTTTTAATGATTAAGTAGCCAAAATCAAGTGGAAGTGTTAATATGAGAATTATTTTTACTAACTGTTTAATTTGTTGTACAAGTGTTATGTCTTGTTGATTAAAATACTTTTGTCCTGTTAAGGAGGTCTTATTATATAAGGGGCCGCTAATTTTATCGATATATTTTAGATAAGGTCTTGCATAATTAAGGAATCCTAAGAAAGCTTTTAGAGTTTTAGTATCTTTCATTTTATCGAGAAAAGTAAGGATTTTAGCAGAGATATGAGTTTGAAGGGCTATTTGTCCCTAGCCTATCTCAGTTCCTAGGAAGAAATCAATATAAGTAGTTGCTATTGTCATTTGCTTTCAAGAAATGATAAGACCATATTTTTCGAATAGGTTAAAAATAATATGAAGATAAGTATAACATTCTTGTTTAGTTTTAGAGGAGTGTGAGTCCGAAAGTTCGGAGGCTTGTCTGGACGCCTCGATCGGTAAAAGTGAATCGGGGCGCGCGCGCGCACACACACATACACACACACACACACACACACACACACACACACACACACACATATATATATATATACACACACCACATGACTGTGTACGACAAAGTGATCCAAGCACCTGGATTGAATCTAAGCACCTGAAGTTATTTTTTTTAAAAAAAAAATCATTTTCTTAAAGATATCTCTTGAGCATCTAATTTTTTTTTATCTTAAGACTATAACCCAAGAGGAAAAATCTTATTGGTTCAAATACATTATAACCCAACTCCTGAATCTTAAAATCTTGAACCCTAAATACATATAATATACCCAAAAATAAGACAAAAAAATTTTAAAAAAATACTTATTGTAATGAATCCAAGCATCTGGATTCATTCCAGGTGCTTGGATTACTGTCTGCACGGGTGCATAGATCAATTCCAGGAGCCCCAACTTAAGTATGGATGAATCCTCTGCATAATATAGCATTTCAGTATGTATATATATAAATGTTATGTTGCACACATGCTGATGCATGCTCCGTTAACATCTAATATAATTTTTTTTAGCTTAACTTCTAAACCTTAAATTCTAAACATTAAGCTCTATTTTTAAAAAAAAATAAAAATTACACTACTGGGCGGTCACAGGTGCATAGGGTGTGTATTATAAGATGTGTAGCACCCACATTACACAGCCCCATGTACGATTCTCACGGGGTAAATGATCCGGGTGTTCAATAATGATAAGGATCGCCCCCGGTGAATGTGGAACATGGAATGTGGGTGTACAGGTATACAATTCTCGTAAATATATAATAATAAGGGCACCCATAATGGGATGTTAAACGGGCATTATACCCACTCACGAGATAGAGGAGGACGTTGAGAGGGATGAATGTTGTTCATCCCTCTCCCATCTTTTTTTTTTAAATTTTTTCTTTTGTTTAGAAGATAATAATATTATTTTAAAATTATTTTTAAAAAGTAAGATTATTATTTAAAATAATAATAATAATAATTTATATATTTTAAAATATATTTATTTAATATGTTATAATTTTAGGATGATTGATTGGACTGTGAGACTCATAAATAATGAGAGCTAATGTTAAAAAGAATGTGAATGAAAGCAGGGACGAAGCTAGTAAAATTTTACGAGGGGGCGAAATTTTTTTAGATAATCAATTATAAAAAAAATATACTCATTGATATGAATATACAAAATAATAACAATTTCTATTTTGATTTTAGACACATATATTCAAATTTTTTTTAAAAAAATAATGATAATTTAACTTACTATAATGAAAAATATTAAAATAAAATAATAATGTAAAACAACTTACACAAAATAGAGCAACACATACTATTTCAAAATAAAATTGTAATTTAAAATAACTTACACAAAAGAGGAGCAACATGTGCAATTTCAAAATTTTCAATTTTTCATCCATAGCACCTTCAATAGCAATAAAACCTACAAAAATGACAAAAAAAACTACTTTAATCATTAAAATATAATTAGCAAGATAAAAAATAGATATAAAAATAATTATTTACCAATAATTTATTATGTTGATCCAGTTTAAGTCACACTCTACGTTTTTTCATTATCTCAAATTCATCAATAATTGATTCAATACTAAAAGTCTGAGCAATCTCTTTTTCAATGTAAATCAGCAATGAAATAGCTAAAAAATCATCTTTCATTTTATTTCGTAATCGTGTCTTAACAATCTTCATAGATGAAAATGCACATTCCGTAGTTGCAGTAGAAGTTGGAAGAGTCAAAATAAGTCTATCAATCGGTACACAATATAGTAATTCTCTTTCTTTTCTATCTTTCACAATAATTCACACAATTCTGAAAGTGTTGACGCATTTTAAAGACACTGATTACGCTGAATGTCGATCTCAAAAGGCTCCAATTGGTACTTTATATGTAACTTTTCTTGACTTGTAAAATCATCCGGATAAAATTTTTCAACAAGTTTGCAAATGTAATTGATATTGAATGATTTGCATCCATCTCTTGGATCCAAACCTGAGCTGAACCGGAGCAATTTTATTGTATTTTAATCAAATCGATAATTCATCTCTTGTAATATTGAATCTATGGTGTTAGTGAATATATCACTTCAATAATGATGCTCTAAGGTAACATTTCCTTACTCAGTCGCCCTCTACTTGATCGACGAGGAGCTTGCATGTCGATACATCTATCTTATATTTATCACAGAAACTCTTCATCTTATCAAATAATTGATCCCTTCCATTCTCTCTAAATTTTTGAATAAGTTCTTTTGTATTACCAACTGCATCCATAGCATTTATAATATCTTAAGATTTATATTGTAGAATTTGACAAAGATCGTCGGTCATTTCTAACTGTTGGGGTTGCAAGGTTGCAAACATAGTCCCATATTGAAAAACACATGGAAAAGATCATGCGTTTATAAGAGAAAGATATCTCCATTGGCATGAGGCCTTTTGGGGAGAGCCCAAGAGCAAAGCCATGAGGGTCTAGGCCCAAAGTGGACAATATCATGCTATTGTGGAGATATCTAAATTCTTTTCGATCCTACAATTGGTATCAGAGCCCGGACTGCCAGAAGGTTTAACCGCCGACTGTGCACAAGAGATATGGTCTGATTGAACCATGTGAGTACAATATTGACCTCGAACAAAGAAAATGGGGGCTCCTATGTTCGGATCAAGAGGACCAGACACCAGGCAGGAAGTCCTAGTTGCGGCTAGGCAAGGAAGTCCTAGTAGGTCGGGTGGACCGAGGGGCAGGAAGTCCTAGTTGCGGCTAGGCAAGGAAGTCCTAGTAGGTCGGGTAGACCGAACGGCAGGAAGACCTGGTGGGTCAAGGATCGGACGTGGGAAGCTCATGGTCCTTTGTTTGAGGGGGGGATTGTTGGGGTTGCAAGGTTGCAAACATAGTCCCATATTGAAAAACACATGGAAAAGATCATGGGTTTATAAGAGAAAGATATCTCCATTGGCATGAGGCCTTTTGGGGAGAGCCCAAGAGCAAAGCCATGAGGGTCTAGGCCCAAAGTGGACAATATCATGCTATTGTGGAGATATCTAAATTCTTTTCGATCCTACACTAACAACTCACGAACACAATGTAATATAAACACAAATTTAAATAATAGCATTATATCATAAGCTCCATCAGCTATTGCCCTACCAGATAAACTATTTTTGTCATTGATGATATCACTTAAAACAAGTAGAACGAGATAAAACAAAACCAGCAAACTATTAATTGCCCTTAAGTGAGAACCGCATCGTGTATCTCCTGAACATTGTAATGCCCCAATTTGATTTTTTTTTTTTCCTCTTCCAGATTCAAGCTCAATAGTAGATATCAATTCTACAATTTGAGTAACATGAGCAATTCTCAATTGATCACAGTGTTTGGAAGAAGAATCCACTAAATTCACTATAATCGTTGATCCTGTCTGGAATCTGAGTCAGGCAGACCGCCAGGCGAGGTGGGCGGAATGTTGACCGAGTTGTGACTTCCAGGAGGGGGGTGTGCTGAGATGGCTTCCGTGTTGACCAAGTCTTCAAAAGTCCCCTGGTCAACGCTACCTGCAGCCAGTGACCGGATCCCTCCGGTCCCTGGTACCTCGAGGCTCGAGGCGGATCCAACAAATATATAAGTAACCGACTAATAATAAAATAATGAAACGAATATGGGATAATGAATACGAGCACATACCCTGGTCCAGGGGGCGCCCTCGGATGAGACACGGTGCGAGTTGTCCGGACTCGGAAGAGTAGACGACGTCCGATCAGGATGGAGAGATGGATCTGACGACGAGAAGTTGAACGAGGTACAGACCCGGAAGACGAGCTGCAGGTCGGGATATAATATCGGCACACAGATCGAGATAAGGCACCGGCACGTAGACCGGGATACGACATCGGCATGCAGGCCGGGAGGTACTAACGGCACGCAGGCCAAGATACGAAATCGGCATGCGGGTCAGGACACGAGATAGGC
Organism: Zingiber officinale; assembly: GCF_018446385.1. Taxonomy (NCBI): domain Eukaryota; kingdom Viridiplantae; phylum Streptophyta; class Magnoliopsida; order Zingiberales; family Zingiberaceae; genus Zingiber; species Zingiber officinale. The sequence continues at coordinate 29,548,616 of NC_055990.1, forward strand.
GCGCATGCCGGGATAACAACAAAAGCAGAATATGATCAAATCAGCGACGCCGAACAATAACAACGGCACGAAGGTCGGGAATGCCATAGTGGCCCACAGGTCGACAGCATACGACGACGAGAAATCCAATCCTGAACAACGTCGGACTCTCAAAGATGGCAACAACTAGCCATCATGTGGAGGGGGGCAGCGGCTACGGCACGAAGGCGTCGACAGTGTCGGCGCGACGAAGGACATCTGTTCGAGTGTGCCTAGCGCCAGTAGCGGCACGAATCCAGCGGCGTTGGCCGGGGAGAGGAGAGAAGGTTGCTGGTGCGCCGAGAGGGAGGAAGGGGGACTGGTCGGGGGCGGCTCCGGCGAGAGGAGAGGAGAGAGAGAGAGGGGATAATGGCGCTGAGCAACTCTGGCGAAAGGAGAAGAGAGAGAGAGGGTGGTGTTGAGGTGGCTCCGGCGAGGGGCGCTTGTAGGCGGCGAGGTCGGTACAGTGGTGGCGGCGTGTTACCGCGAATGATGGTGGCGTGGAGAGGAGAAGGGGAGGAGCGGTGTCGGCGTGTTGGCTCGGTGGCGGCGTCGCGAGGAGGACATATGACCGGCGGCAGTGTTAGTCGCGGGAGAGAGGAGGAGGAGGAGGAGAGGAGGCATCGAGGCCGGTGGCTGGTGGCTATGGTGAGAGGAGAAGAGTGGAAAAGAGGCAAAGGGCGACCTCCGCTCCGACGAGCAGGAGAGGGAGGAAGAAGATACTGTGGCAGTGGCGAGAAAAACCCCCTACGCACGAACCCAACCTCCCATTGCATGCTACGGTGCTCCTTTTTCTCCTCAATGCCCTAAACCGTCATTTGACCAAATTGCCCTCTCCTTTTCCTCTAATTCCTCCTATGCCCTCAACGTATATCCACATCAATCGTCAAGTGTGAAAAGAAATGTTTAATAGGAATAACACTTTGGGATATGGCTTCTAATCTCAATTGTAGACGATGTGCAAAGCAATGAACATAATATGTATATGGGCATTCATTCAAAAAGAGAGCATGCAAACCATTCCATTCTTCTAGCATAGTACTAGCACCACCGTAACCTTGTCATCAAATATTTTTTACGAGAAGATTATTGCGAGATAGAATACCATAATTTTCTCTTTTCAAAGTAGATGATTTTGTATCTTCCACATGGACAATGTTAAAGAATCTTTTTCTAATAAAACCCTCTTTATCAACAAATCTTAAAACAATAGTCATTTACTCTCTTTTTAACTTATCTCGAGATTCATCAACAATAAGACAATACTTGGCATTATTAATTTCTTCTGTGATGAACCTTTGAATTCTACGTGCATAGAGTGATAAAATCTCTTTCTAAATTTGTGGAGAAGTATAAGAAGCATTTTGAGATGCACTTTCAAGAACAACAGATCTCACATCATCATTATAAGAAGCTGTGTATTTTATGATTTCTATAAAATTGCCACGATTATGTGAGTCTCGGGATTCATCACGAGCTCTAAAAGCTAATCCTTGAAATGCACATAATTTTGCAGCATCAATTGAAACTTTAAGTCATAAACGATTTTTTACGACTAACTCCAAAGATTGTTTGTCCATAATTGTATTAATATGTTGCAATGAGTTCATCAAATCATAAGAACTTTTCACAACCTTTTTGTGTGAAGAATTAGGATCAATCCCTTCATGAGTCAAAAATGAACAATCTTCATCATTCACTTTTTTTCTAAGATTAAAATCCATCAATAATAAGTGCATTTGAACCAAAATGTGTGTTTGGCTTAACAAAAAGAAAGCATGGAAGACATTAAGCTACATTTTTTTGCCGGAAAGTATTTCAACCAATCAGGAAATAACTTATACCAAGTAGGTAAAAAATTTCTTTGATTTTTATCGATAGGAGACTTGGATTACTTGATAAGGACCGACAATCAAATAAACACACCTAATCTCATCTCTTTTCTTAGACAATTTATGTATATCAGGATCTCGTCAATAGCAATATCATCATCTTTATCAATCTTTCGAAACTTAGTTGGAGAAAATTCTATAGTTGGAGCTTTATCTTCGATAAGATTGAGAACCTCGGACTGAATATTGTCACAAACAATATTAGAAGAACTATCTTCTTAACACCTTTTTTTGAAATAGAAATCAATTTTTTTCTTACTCATAATGATACTATGTGGAAAATATTGATAAGGGACCAATTGATATAGAAAATATCACACATATAATAAACAATTATATCGATAAAACATAAATCTTACTGTCGAGCTTATGAAGAATCCAAGATGAAGATGATATTGAATTGCAATACCAAGTATTTGATAAATAGAGACGAAAACTTTGATTTAAGGCTTCTAGCGTCCTTGTCTCCGTGTTTTCCTCAATCTCCGCTACTATCCATCGAACTTTGAAATTGTAACTATAGGAATTTAAGAAATAGAGATGAAATTTGAGAGGAGAAATTTGATCTAAGGTTTCCTTTTTTTTTTCCTTCTCATTGTTTTGGACGAAGCTTCAATCGTGACTTGGGGCTTCAGCTGTGCCACTGGCCACTGTCATTTCAGACGAAGCTTCAATCGTCGATTGGGGGTTTGACGTTTCGGACGAAGCTTTAATTATCGCTGGTGCTTGGGGCTTCGATGTTTCGGAAGAAGTTTCAATCGCGTTGACACTCAGGGCTTTGACGTTTCCAACTTTAAAATTCAGCCTCATCCTTTTTATTATTTTTAAAAAATTTAATTGGTAAGAAAAAATTATTACATTAAAAATTTGAGGGGAGTAAATAAAAAAATATTACATTTATCCTTTTATTATCACTCCAAGGGGGCGATGGCCCCCATCGTCATCACCTCCCCCATCTCTTGGTGAAAGATATATATTATTATAATAAATATGTGGTAGTGACTATATTTTTTGATGAGGTGATGGATATTATAATAAAAGTCGGACTAAATGCTCTAATAATAAAAAAACACCTCCCTTCCCATCTATGTTTGTTATCTTAGAGTACCCAAATCACACTCTCCTAGGAAAACTATCGGGTGGCTTGCAACTCTCCACGATGGGATGAGCGAATGTTCATTAACGGAAGGGGAAGGAAGGGGAAGGGAAAGTAAAATGTTTATATTCTCCTTATTTAGGAGGGAGAAAATGTTCATTAACGTAACATGTGTTATCGTATTTGAGAGGAAAGTGAGGGTAATAAAAGTTAAATATATAAAGTTACAAAATTACCCACACTTTTGTTAAAAACTTACGCGTTCAAGAATCTAGTGCATTTTGCATACATTTATTGGTTAAGACTTATGTATTCAAACATTTGTAGCTCATTTGTTAAAGTCGGTGTCGACGTCAGAGTCGGTGTTGGTGTCAAAGTCAACGTCGACGTCGACATCAACGTCGACATCGAAGTCGACGTCAAAGTTAGCATCAGTATCGACAGAGTGCGAGCATCAGGCGATACGAGTCGAGCGGTGTGAATAATTTTAATCGCGATACAAAGAATATCTAAAATAATAATATTTGAAGTTAATATAATAAAATAGGAATAAAATTTGAACAAAAGCTCACTTCCTCTCAAATTGATTTCAAATTTTACTTCCCTTTCTTTACCCTTCGCTCCCCTTCTCTGCTTCCCTCAAACAGGGTAATACTCACGGGCCAAAAGTAGGGTCGGTACGCAAAGAGATTAATGAGAGTAGAAGAGAAAAGGCGACGACTGCGCCTCACTTGCCGCCGAGATGACCTCCTCCTCCCACCCTGCTGGCGGGCGACGCACCATCTTCCTCGGCGTCGACGTCGGAACCGGCGGCGCCCGCGCCGGTAGTATAATTTAATTGCTTCTCTTTCATTTTTTACAATTTTTTTCTTGGATCGATTGAGCGTTTGTGGTCGATTTGATCTTTAGTTTGGCTTATGTGCTTTCATTGCGCTGTTTATCAATCTTTTTAGATGGATTTTACCATTTTGAGACTTGATCTGCATTCCGTTCAGTTAACGATGGCTCATTTCATCTCGATGTCAGGCCATTTTTAGGAGAAAGGCAGACTGATTGGTTCGGCCAGTAGCCCCATACAGATACGGAAGCAAAAAGATTGCATTGAGGTTTTGAAGTAACGACGGATTGCACTTTCACTTCTCCTTTGGTAATTCTTTTCTTTGGATAACATTATCTGCTACTAAAGTCTAAAACTTGTAGATGCGAACTTAAATAAGATAACAGCAGTAGAGAAAGGAAGGAACGTATGTTTGTTTGTGTGGCTTCCTTCATTGTGGCAATGAGGTATTTAGAAATACTCATTGATACTATAAGATTTTATCATCTTTTGTTGGTAAGACTGTCATCTTTTGTTGGGAAGTCTGGTTAGCTGTAGATGCGGGTTCGATTTTCACTTCCTACTAATGGTTACATTTGATTTAGTCTTGTAGCTTCTAAGTTCTAGCTTGGTTAATCTTAACCTAATTGAAAGAGGGATTTAGGTTCTTTTTTCTGGCTTGATGACCAAAAATTGGTCAGTTGAAAAACTGTTACTGATGAGATCAGATTCATAGATAGGATCATATTCAGCAAAAAGGGAAAAATATAACAATAGGCTTTTACCTCTTCCTAATGTAATTATTGTATCAAATCGTAGAGTGAGTTTACAAATGCTATTGAAAAAACTGGAGGTAGTATTATATATAGTGAGTTCAATCTTGAAATATTCCATATGCTATTGAATTTTCAAGTTCAGCTTCTTGTTCTCGCAATTTTGGAAATTAACTTTTCAGCATAAAAAATAGTGCCCAATCCCTGAAATCATTGTGATTGAAATCAAACTAAAGGATGCATGACATGATCTAATTATCAATCATCTATGAAGCAAAATGAAACTGAATTGAGACAATGGCAAATCGAAATGACTGACCTGAATCGAGAGCCAATGTCATTGTATCTCTTACTAATCGCCGGAGAGAATTCTTGCAAGCTTAGCGGAATCTTCTGCAAGAGTGCGCGGCAATCGGAACTTGGTCTCAATGGGGAAGAATCCAAGTAAGAAGAAGAGTCAACAAATCATAGCAAGATGAAACCCAATGATTTAATCCCACTGATTTTGACTTTCACCCTTTTACACCCAACCCATCATGCGGCTGTTGGAGTGTATACTGAAAGCCTAAGCTTTTGTAAACATTTATTTTGAATAAAGAATCACATTTGGTCAAATTATCTACATTTGTTTGTAATGTTCAATTAATTTATATTGTAGATAACATAGTATGTGGTGTCACATGCAGAAGATGATGTTATCAGTACCTTATAAATTACAAACAATAGCTCACGACCAAAATGAAAAGGAACAAACTATTGGAAGGTCGTAGTGTAATTAGAAATTAGTTTATCTTGACTATATATAATTATACTAGTACACTTAGAGTGTATTGAGTAGAACCATTAGAGGTCGTTTCTTTTATACTGACTTTATAAAGAAACAAAGACCTCAGTTATTATGGAAGTGTGTGCTCTTAATCCTAATATAATAACAAGCACATATATTTGATATTTATTTCTTTAATTTATCAATGGGTGAGATTTAGTTCGATGAATCAATAAGCCCGATAAGTTAGGAAATGATATCACTTATAGTGTGTGTTGTTGATTATAGAAGGAAACTGTGTCCTAGTAATCTAGGTTGATAATGTCCCCAAGATGAGCTCATAAATATTGTCATGTTAAACCCTGCAGGTGGACTTAGTCCGACATGACGATAAGGTTGAGTGGTACTATTCTTGGATGAAGATATTAATTAAATGAGTTGTCTGTAACTCACTTAATTAGTGGACACTTGACATCTTAAACACAGGGAGACTAACACACTCATAATAAGAAGGAGCCCAAAAATATAATTTGGGATTGGTGTGGTAATTCAATAATAGTTCTCTAGTGGAATGAATTATTATTGATAAATTAAGTTGTGTGTTCGGGGCGAACACGGGATGCTTAATTTTATCGGGAGACCAAAATCAATTCCTCCTCTCTGTCCCTATTGTAGCCTCTTATTTATAGAGTACTATACCCACCTTCATACCCATGATAAGGGGGCCGGCCAAGCTAGCTTGTGGTTCAAGCTAGGGCCGGCCAAGCCTTGATTCATGGCAAGCTTAGGTGGTCGGCCCCCATTAAATTTAAAAGAATTTTAATTTAAAATTTTTCTTATGTGTAAAATATAATTTATTAAAGAGAACTAAAATTAAAATATCTCTTCTACAAAAGATTAAGAAAAGAGATTAGATCTCTTTCCTTATTTGTATATTGGAAAGATATTTTATTTTTCTCTTTGAAAATTATTCACATGTTGAAAAATTAAAATTATAGAAATTTTTTTTTATCAAACATGAAGGGATTTTAAAGGGAAATTTTATTTTTTTTAAATTTCCAAAGACAAATAAGGAAGTTTTAATTGTTAATTAAAAATTATCTTATTTGTTCTACATGAGGTGGCCAGCCACATACAATTAATTAGGAAATTTTATTTAATTTTTCTTAATTAATTGTTGTTAAGGAAAGTTAAGGAAATTTTATTGTAATTAAATTTCCTTATTTGCCAAAGCCAAGGAATATAAAAGAAGGGGTTGAGGTGCCTTCATGGGTGACAACTTCTATTATTTTCTCCCTCTTTTCCTTGGTGTTGTGGCCGGCCATCCTCTCTCCCTCTCTTCCTCTTTGTGGGGGCCGAAACCTCTCTCTTGCTTGGAGCTCTTGTGGCGGCCAGATACTACTTGGAGAAGAAGAAGAAGAAGGAGAGAAAACTTGCATCCCTTGGAGCTTGGTTGGTGTTTTTTCTTCTTCCTTGGTGAAGCTTTTGTTTTGGCCGAACCTAGCAAGGAGGAGAAGAAGGTGCATTGGTGGTTTCTCATCTCGGAAGATCGTTGCCCACACAACGTCCAAGGTTAGAAGAGGAATACGGTAGAAGATCAAGAGGTATTTCTAAAAAGTATAACTAGTATTTTTTCTTTTCGCATCATACAAGTTATTTTTGGAAATAATACCAAATACGAGAGGCTTATGATTCTAGTATTTCGAATTTATTTTCGATGTAGTGTTCTTATGTTTTCTTCTTTTCCTTGTGATTTGATTGTTCCGTTTGGTTAACCTAAAGTTATTTTAGGAAATTAAATATTAGCTTTCCTTAAAAGGTTTTGTCTAGTCGGTGGTGGTTGTTCCCATATCCAAGAAGGTCATGTGCCTCGCCACGTCAGTACTGGGAACCAATTATGGAAATTAATATTTAATGGAATTAATAACTTAGGTGATTTGGATCAAACGTGTTAAGTTCCGCGGGAGATCCAAGTCTAAACCTAAAAGAACAAATAAATTAAATTTTGGATCAAACGTGTTAAGTTCCGCAGGCGATCCAAAATTTAATTTAAAAGAACACATGGTAGCTAGGAAAAGGTTCAGACCTTTGTACAAAATTTTTGTACAGTGGAACCTCTAGGTTTTCCGAGTAGCAACCAATAATTGGTATCAGAGCTAGGGTTTTGCCTCTGTGTATTTGGTATTAGTTTAATTATGCACATGTCATACATAATTTAGGCAGGTTAATAGTAAGATGTGCTAACTTTGTAGATGCAGGATCCAACTATTATGGCTTATAGTTTTATGTATGTGATTGGACCCTTGGACATGTCAAGGGCATTTATATGTGTGTGCATGATTGTATTATATATAAAAATACAGCAGGAGCTGTATTTAGTTTTATTATGAGTTTATTTTTGATCTAGATACATGTACATTCCTTTTATGGAATATAGGATAAAAAATGTAAAATTCTATTTATGTCGCGAATCGAATCTTGCAAAGCGTGGAACCTTCTAAGGACCAGAGGCGCAGCGGAACTAGGAGCAAGATGGATGCGACAGCTAGACCCGGTGGCGGTGGCCAAATATGGCAGCAGCTTGGGATGACAACGCACGGGGGACAACTATAGATAAAAGCCATAATAGTTGAAAATTAAAATTTCTATTTATTGCTTTTATATTGTGCTGTGTGTGCATGTTAGAATACATGTTTAGTAGGCTAGCATAGTTAAAATTCCTCATTTATAAATAACTAAGTGGGAGAGGAATTTTTAAGTAAATCCCATGGTCTCCATTACTGGTTTGTAAGTGATGCAAACAAGCTTGCGCGTTGGCTCTGAGTGCCTTCCTCCATATCGGATGAACTTATTTGTGGATCACTAGAACAAACTTCCATTTTGGATGACTATAGGAAGTTAATTAAGAGCGTGTGATCTTCCCCATCGGAAGGGGCACAATCTTATTAATGGACTTAGTGTCAAGTAATGGTATACACTTAGACACATCTAATAGTATCCTTCCTATCGGAGTCACTGCTATTATTTGTGTGACCAAAAGATACCAACTATTAATTTTATTTGTCAAAAAGTTAGGTTGACAAGATAATAAAATTAATGGGATAAAACCCTCTTTTTACAAATGATGAATTTGTATACGTCCGCACTATCGTGGCATACAAAATTCACGATGTTTTGAGGTGTTGGTTAATTTAAAATAGTATTGTTTGAGGAATCAATATTATTCTAAATTTAGAGTTCTGACCAAAAGTTATTTGTGATTCTTAGGATGACTTTCAACCCACTGTCCATCATACTTCAACAAAATAGACTTACTGGTCCTAATTACATAGATTGGAAAAGGAACCTGGACATTGTTCTTACTGCTGAAAGCTATAAGTTTATACTGACTAAGCCTTGTCCTGATGCACCCACTAGTGAATCTACCCAAGAGGAGATTGAATATCATAGGAAATGGGTATAAGAAGATGAGATGACGCGTTGTTACATTTTGGCTTCAATGTCAAATGTATTGCAACATCAGCATCAAGATTTACCAACAGCTTATGATATTATGAACAATCTCAAGGAACTCTTTGGTCATCAGGATCGGGCTTCTAGACAAGAAGTCATGAGAAAGATAATGACAGCCACCATGCAAGAGGGTACTCCTGTGAGGGATCATATCCTAAAGATGATGACTTATCTGAACGAAATACAGATCCTTGGAGGAGAAATTGATGGGGAAACCCAGATCGATATGATCCTCCAAACACTACCTAGAAGTTTTGAGAAATTTCGCCTGAATTACAATATGAACAAAAGGGTATATTCATTGGCGGAACTACTGACAAAACTTCAGGCAGCAGAAGGATTGTTTCGTCACAATTCTCATATTCACTATGCTGAAAATGGTTCTACTTCTAAACCGAAAGGAAAGAAGAAGAAGAAACAAGTTGGTTCAGTAAAGAAAGTTGATCCTGTCCGAACGCTGAATCAACGGACGCTGGGCACGTGGCGCTCTCCGGGTCGCCGATGTAGATCTCCGGCTAGTCTCACGAAGCTCCGGCGAACCTGCACAGAAGTCGGGCCGGGAAGGGGTTCCCGGCGGCGACCCTCTGACGCTCAAGTCAGGTAAGCAAGTGGTGGAAAAAGTAGCTCCAAAGCTTGTAGAACGCGTACCTCCGGCGAAGTCTGCGGCTCTTTATATAGAGCGGTGAAAGAGCCTCTACACGCCCACCGAGGCGCGTACGTGTCCGCAGCCCATACCTCGGTATGTGTTTGTCAGAAAGCTTACCTGACGCCATACTGCAACAGTCCCATCGCGCCTTCGATGGGACAACAGGACACCCCGTTGTCAGACTAGGAGTATGGCTTAGCCATATGACTTGACGGCTGTCAGCAGATGTTCCTGTCCCTATTTACCCACCGCCGGCCAGGACGTCTATCCGGCTGGCTAGACGAAGAGCGCCGTCCAGACGGCCCTAATTCCCTGTGCCGGCCGGGCGGCGCGCCCATTACATCCTGCCTTCTCTTAGGCCTTCCGCTCGGTCATTATTTACTGTTTTATTGAGCGTCGGAACCCCGATCCCTGTCAGGGCGCCTTTTACTATCAGATGTTTACTGGCAGACCGATCGGCTTGCCCTTTTCTCATGAGTCCGGTCGGCTCACCCTTCTTCGACGGACCACCTGGCCTTTTGACCTCCACGTGGCGTTGACCCCTCGTTAGGGGGTCCCGGGCTCTTACCACCGGATCACTTACCTTCCCCTCGAGTCTAGTCGAAGGAGGCGAAGTCCGACTGACTGGACTGCCGATCTGACTGAGCAGCCGCTCGGCATGAGAACGCCCTTTGTTGGTATGGTAATTATCTTTAGTTCTCATTGACCAATTTTTGCTTTGTGCCTTACCCCCAAAGGGGGTTTCGCTAGATTTTCGCAATGCGAGCCGCTCGGACGTTTATAGACGCCGGCTCGTCTCTCGATGTTTAACGTCGGAACTCTCCGGTCTTCCGCTCGAACGTTTATAGACGCCGGCTCGTCTCTCGATGTTTAACGTCGGAGTTCGACGGTCTTCCGCTCGGATGCTTATAGACGCCGGCTCGTCTCTCGATATTTAACGTCGGAGCTCGACGGTCTTCCGCTCGGACGTTTATAGACGCCGTCTCGTCTCTCGATATTTAACGTCGGAGCTCGACGGTCTTCCGCTCGGACGTTTATAGACGCCGGCTCGTCTCTCGATATTTAACGTCGGAGCTCGACGGTCTTCCGCTCGGACGTTTATAGACGCCGGCTCGTCTCTCGATATTTAACGTCGGAGCTCGACGGTCTTCCGCTCGGACGTTTATAGACGCCGGCTCGTCTCTCGATATTTAACGTCGGAGCTCGACGGTCTTCCGCTCGGACGTTTATAGACGTCGGCTCGTCTCTCGATATTTAACGTCGGAGCTCGACGGTCTTCCGCCGGGCGTTTATAGCGCCGCTCGTCTCGATATTTAAGCATCGAAGCACGGCGGTCTTCCGCCGGGCGTTTATAGGCGTCGGCTCGTCTCGATATTTAACGCCGGAGCTCGGCGGTCTTCCGCTCGGGCGTTTATAGACGTCTCTCGATATTTAACGCCGGAGCTCGGCGGTCTTCCGCTTCGGATGTTTATAGACGTCGGCTCGTATCTCGATATTTAACGCCGGAGCTCGGCGGTCTTCCTCGGACGTTTATAGACGCGGCTCGTCTCGATATTTAACGTCGGGCTCGGCGGTCTTCCGCTCGGACGTTTATAGACGCGGCTCGCCTCTCGATATTTAACGTCGGAGCTCGACGGTCTTCCGCTTGGACGTTTATAGACGCCGGCTCGTCTCTCGATATTTAACGTCGGAGCTCGACGGTCTTCCGCTCGGACGTTTATAGACGCCGGCTCGTCTCTCGATATTTAACGTCGGAGCTCGACGGTCTTCCGCTCGGACGTTTATAGACGTCGGCTCGTCTCTCGATATTTAACGTCGGAGCTCGACGGTCTTCCGCTCGGACGTTTATAGACGCCGGCTCATCTCTCGATATTTAACGTCGGAGCTCGACGGTCTTCCGCTCGGACGTTTATAGACGCCGGCTCGTCTCTCGATATTTAACGTCGGAGCTCGACGGTCTTCCGCTCGGACGTTTATAGACGCCGGCTCGTCTCTCGATATTTAACGTCGGAGCTCGACGGCCTTTACGGCTAACTTCGACACTGCCGATCGGCGGAACCCTTGGCCATCCTTTGAATTAATTTCGCTTCCTGCATTACAAGGACACGGGCGACTAGCATATACACAAAAATGAGTTACATTCGTGCACCTTTCATCCAGCTCGATAAGGCTGGAGATGATTTGCACTCCACGGTCGATCCAGCTGCCGCCCGTCTTCATCCTCCAAGTAGTAAGCGCCCGAGCGGAGCTTTTCAATAACCTTGAAGGGACTCGCCCAAGGAGCTTCCAGCTTGGGCTTGACTTTCTTCCAGACGAGATCGCCGACCTGGAATGGTCTGGGGATTACGCGGCGGTTGTAGTTTTGTTTCATCCGCTGCCGGTACGCCATCAGCCGAACGGACGCCTTGGCTCGCTCCTCGTCGACCAAATCCAGCTCCATGTTCCTCCGTTCGGCGTTGCCATCATCATAGCTCTGGATCCGGACGGACTCAACGCCGACTTCGACCGGAATGACCGCCTCGCCGCCATACACCAAATGGAACGGCGTGACGCCCGTCCCTTCCTTCGGCGTCATTCGGATGGCCCATAAGACGCTCGGCACTTCATCCGGCCAACTTCCTCCCAAATGGTCGAGCCGAGCGCGCAGAATACGAAGAATTTCCTGATTGGCTACTTTGGCTTGACCGTTGCTCTGGGGATAAGCCACGGACGTGAAGTGTTGCTCGATGCCGTAGCTTTTGCACCACTCCTCTAGCATCTTCCCTGTGAATTGCCGCCCATTGTCGGAAACCAATCGGCGGGGGATGCCGAACCGACAGATGATGTGTTGCCAGATAAATTTTTTGACCATCTGTTCGGTGATCTTGGCTAGCGGATCGGCCTCCACCCACTTGGAAAAATAATCAACCGCCACTAGCAAAAATTTTCGCTGCCCGGTCGCCATCGGAAATGGACCGACAATATCCATTCCCCATTGATCGAACAGACATGAAACTGTTGATGCCTTCATTTCTTCTGCCGGTCGGTGGTTGAAGTTATGGTACTTCTGGCATGAGAGGCACGTCGACACGGTCCGAGCGGCGTCTGCTTATAAAGTCGGCCAAAAGTATCCAGCTAGCAGGATCTTCTTAGCTAGTGCTCGTCCGCCCGGATGTCCTCCGCACGATCCTTGATGTACTTCTTGGAGGATGTAAGCCGAGTCCTCCGAGCTCACGCATTTCAACAACGGACGTGAGAAAGCCTTTTTGTAAAGCTGATCGCCGATGAGTGTGAACCTACCGGCTCTCCTCCTTAGCAGCTGGGCTTCATACTCATTGGATGGTGTGGCGCCCGAGCGGAGGAACTCCATGATGGGTGTCCGCCAGTCGCTTGGAAATGTGAGGCCTTCCATCCAGTCGACGTGCGCCACCAACAATACTTTTTCAATTGGCTGCTGAATGGCGACCGGCGTTACTGAGCTCGCGAGTTTGACTAACTCATCAGCTGCTTGATTTTCTGCTCTGGGTATCTTCTGGACAATAACTTCTCTAAAATCGACTTTGAGTTTCTCAAAGGCTTCAGCGTAGAGCTTGAGTCGAGCACTATTGATTTCGAAGGTACCAGAAAGCTGCTGAGCGGCCAACTGCGAGCTCCCACATGCCGAGCTGCCTGCAAGCCGGCTATGAGGGTCTCATACTCTGCTTCATTGTTGGTAGCTTTATAATCCAGCCGGACGGATAACTGCATCTTCTCTTCTTAAGGGGAGAGTAACAATATTCCAATCCCGCTTCCAAGCCGAGTGGACGACCCATCCACATATACTCTCCACATAGCTTCCGGCTCCGGCCTTTGCACCTCAGTCACAAAATCGGCCAAGGATTGTGCTTTGACCGCCGAGCGGGGCTGGTATTGGATATCAAATTCACTTAACTCTGTCGTCCATTTGATGAGCCGTCCGGATGCCTCTGGATTTAGTAGAACACGTCCGAGCGGGCTATTGGTTTTGACAATGATCGTATGCGCCAGGAAGTATGGGCCTTGATGCCGAGCGAGACCAGCAGCCGCTTCTCGAGCCCAGTAGCGAGATTCAAGATCTTTAAAATGTGACTAAGGAAATACACAGGCTCTTCTCCGCTCGCCCTCACTAAAGCCGAGCCGATTGCATGCTCGGTTGAAGACAAGTAGATATAAAGTGGCTCACCCGCAGTCGGCTTGGCCAATACCGGGAGAGAATTCAGATATGCCTTCAAGTCTTCGAACGCCCGATCGCATTCTTCATCCCAAACTTTAATGAGATTGAAGAAAAGGAGGCTCGGTGGGGGATTGAAGATGAAGGGAAGACATCAAACTCTCAAGAAGCTGCCACTACTTCCTCTTGCGAGCTTTCACCTTCTGGGACCTTCGCCGGTCACTATGTTATTAAGAATGCTCGATGAGGAACACCACTTCCTTTCCTTTGCTTGACTCCGTATTTGCGTAGCGTTCGGAAGGTTTCTTCCATGTCCTTGAAGAGATCGGCCGCTCGGACGGACTTAATGAGAATGTCGTCACATAAACTTCTAGATTCCATCCGTCTGCTCTCTGAATACTTTATTCATCAATCGATATGTGGCCCGCATTCTTCAATCCGAACGGCATCATATTATAGCAATAAGTGTCAGTAGTCACGGTGACTTTTCTTGATCTTCAGGCGAGGCACTTGGTGATAGCCCAGTAGGCGTCGAGCATCTGATTAATTGGTAGAGTCCACCGGTGATCTATGGGCGGAGGATAAAAATCTTTCGGGCAAGCTTTGTTGAGATCCCGAAAATCTATGCACACTCTCCACTTGTTGCCTGGCTTGGAGACTAATACTACGTTAGCCAACTAGCTCGGGAACTGCACCTCGCGTATATGGCCGGCCTCCAGAAGTTTTTCCACCTATGCTCGGATGATGAAATTTTGCTCGGCGCTGAAGTCCCTTTTTCTTTGCTTTACCGGCCGAGCGTCCGATCGGACATGCAACTCGTGCTGCGCTATGCTCGGCGAAATTCCGGGCAGCTCATGTGTCGACTAGACGAAGACATCATGATTTCTTCGGAGGCATTGGATCAGCTCCTCTTTCTGCTTCTCCTCCAGATCGGACGCAATAAAAGTCGTGGCCTTCGATCGGGTTGGGTGAATCTGCACTTCCTCTTTTTCTTCATAAATTAAAGAGGGTGGCTTTTCGGTGATGGCGTTTACCTCGATCCGGGGTGCCTTCCGAGCCGAATTGGCTTCTGCTCGGACCATCTCGATGTAGCATCGCCGAGCTGCTAACTGATCTCCCCGTACTTCTCCCACTTTGTCCTCCACGAGGAACTTGATCTTCTGATGGAAGGTTGAGACGACCGCTCGGAATTCGCTGAGCGCCGGTCATCCCAAAATGACGTTGTAGGACGAGGGAGAGTCGACCACCATGAAGTTTGTTGTCCTTGTCCTCCTGAGCGGCTCTTCTCCAGTGAGGTAGCCAGGATCTGTCCGACCGTGAACTTCGTTGCAAGTAAACCCGTAGGCGGAGTTGTCATGGGCAATCGGCTCGATCAATTTTGATTGACGCCTTCTTGAATATGATGTTGGTGAGCTCCTTAACTCCTTCCAGTCCCGGGCCCAAACTAATTTGGTCCTTTCGCTCGCATGAATCTGGCCGGACGCTCGCCTTTCTAGCTCGGTTGGAGTCTCCTCCGGTCGCCCGCAATAACGTTGATCTCGCCTCGGGAAGTATTGCTTCTATTTTCCTTCCCGAGCGGACGGTCGAGACCGTTCTCTGCTTCGGCGATTCTCAGCCTTGGAGAGCGATGCCGATCGGGAGTCTGTTGTCTATCAGCTCGTCCGATCGGCTTCATGAGTTCTCTGTTGCCTGTCGAGGAGGGAGACCGTCGTCCGGCATTCCGGAGCCAAGGGAAGACTTCGACAATCCCTTGTGTTGTGCGTATCCGTCCGGTGGAAGGAGCGGAACATCGGGGTTCATCTCTTCTTTGGCTTGGGCCGAGCTGCAGCCACCTGGCGTGGGGGGATCGGATTGCTTCTGCCCTTGGTCCTCTAGGCGGTTGATGGGCCGGAGGAGCCCACTCGGCTGGAGTTTCCTTTTTCCTGGCCGCTTGTGCTTCTTCCACGTTGATGTATTCGTTAGCCCGGTGTAGCATGTGATCGTAATCTCGGGGCGACTTTCAGATGAGTGATCGGAAAAAATCCCCATCCACTAGGCCTTGTGTGAAGGCATTCATCATGGTTTCCGAAGTGGCCGTTGGAATGCCCATCGCCATTTTGTTGAACCGCTGGATGTAAGCTCGGAGCGATTCACGGGCTTCTTGCTTGATGGCGAACAAGCTCACGCTCGTTTTCTAGTAGCGCCGACTGCTCGCAAAATGGTGGAGGAAGGCCGTTCGGAAGTCCTTGAAGCTTGTGATGGATCCGTCCGGCAGCCTCCGAAACCACCGCTGAGCCGATCCCGAGAGAGTAGTAAGAAAAACTCGGCACTTTACTCCATCTGTGTATTGATGGAGAGTAGCTGTGTTATCGAACTTACCCAGATGATCATCTGGGTCAGTTGTCCCATTATACTCGCCGATCATCGGAGGCACATAGTGCTTCGGCAGAGGATCTCTCAGGATAGCCTCTGAAAATTGGCGATTAATCCTCTCGGGTGATGCGTCCGCTCGGGGGGTTTTCCCCTTTCTGTCATCTCGTCTAGGCATCTCATCCGAAGAAGATCCCCTATCTCTATGAGCTGGTACGACTTTAGGGGTGCAGAATAGGACTCGATGAAATGCAACGGTGGCCGGTGGTGCTTCCGCTCGACCACCAGACGCTGATGTTGCTCTTTGCTCGGTACCGTGGCTTCTGTTTTGCTCCTGACTTGGCGGCCCGTATCTCGATCAGAGCGTCGAGTTCCTCGTTCGAAAGCGTCACCATGTGTTGTCGTCCAGCCTCGTCCATTGCTTCCGATCGGATGCAGGAGCGTTCCCACAAACGGCGCCAAATTGATCCTGTCCGAATGCTGAATCAATGGACGTTGGGCACGTGGCGCTCTCCGGGTCGCCGATGTAGATCTCCGGCTAGTCTCACGAAGCTCCGTGAACTGCGAAGTCGGGCGGGAAGGGTTCCGGCGGCGACCCTCGGCGCTTCAAGTCAAGTAAGCAAGTGGTGGAAAAAGTAGCTCCAAAGCTTGTAGAACGCGTGCGAAGTCTGCGGCTCTTTATATAGGCGGTGAAAGAGCCTCTACATGCCCACCGAGGCGACGTGTCGCAACCCATACCTCGGTATGTGTTTGTCGAAAGCTTACGGCGCCATGATCCCATCGCGCCTTGATGGGACAACAGGACACCCGTTATCGGACTAGGAGTATGGCAGCTATATGACTTGGTCGCCAGAATGTTCTGCCTATTTACCCACCGGGGCGTCCATCCGTGGCTAGACGAAGAGCGCCGTCCGGACGGCCCTAATTCCCTGCGCCGGCCGGGCGGCGCGCCCATTACGTCCTGCCTTCTCTTAGGCCTTCCGCTCGGTCATTATTTACTGTTTCATTGAGCGTCGGAACCCCGATCCCTGTCAGGGCGCCTTTTACTATCAGATGTTTACTAGCAGACCGATCGGCTTGCCCTTTTCTCATGAGTCCGGTCGGCTCACCCTTCTTCGACGGACCACCTGGCCTTTTGACCTCCACGTGGCGTTGACCCCTCGTTAGGGGGTCCCGGGCTCTTACCACCGGATCAAAAGTGAATAAATCTCAGAGTACAGGACCTAAAGCTGGAATGATGAAGCCGAAGGGCAAGTGCTTCATCTGCAAGCAGTTAGGGCATTGGAAGGCGGACTGTCCTCGTAGGAATCAGAACAACAAAGGTATATCTCATGCTCTAGTTGTTGAAACATGTTTAGCGGTGTTATCTACCAGCACCTGGTGTGTAGATACAGGAGCCACTGATCATGTCTGCAATTCCTTGCAAGGGTTCCAGGAAATCCGACGACTAACTGAAGGAGAGATTACCGTCTACATGGGCAATGCTACTAAGGTGGCGGCTGTTGCAGTGGGAGATGTCTACTTATCTTTTAATAGAAATAGAAATTTGGTTTTAAGAAATTGTCTTTATGTACCCAGTTTTAGAAAGAATTTAATTTCAGTTTCTAAACTGTTTTTGGATGGATATTCAGTTTCTTTTAGTAATGATGTAATTATTAAGAGAAATAAAGTGATTATCTGTTCTGGTGCATTAGTAGGCAATTTGTATACTTTAAATCCAATTTCTCCCACAAAGCAAAACATAGAAATTTATAACTCATCTTCTAACTCTAATAAAAGAAAAGAACCTTCGGAAATGAACCAAGCATATCTTTGGCATCTAAGGTTTGGTCATATTAACTTAAATAAGATTCAGAGGCTTATAGCCGATGGACTTTTGGGTTCATTAGAGTTGGAAAATTTTCCAACTTATGAATCTTGCTTGGAAGGTAAAATTACCAAGAGGCCTTTCAAGGCCAAGGGGTATAGAGCCAAAGAAGTGTTAGAATTAGTTCATTCTGATTTGTGTGGTCCTATGTCTGTCCAGGCAAGAGGAGGTTTTGAATATTTTGTCTCTTTTATAGATGATTATTCAAGATACGGATACATTTACCTAATGCGCCACAAGTCCGAGTGCTTTGATAAGTTCAAAGAATACAAGGCTGATGTGGAGAAACGACTAGGTAAAAGTATCAAGACACTACGATCTGATCGTGGTGGCGAATACCTCTTAGGAGAGTTTAGGAATTACTTATCAGAGGTCGGGATTCAATCTCAATTGTCTGCACCTGGTACACTATGTTCCAATTACAAGAACTACTTTTTTATTAGGTACACTTTCTATTTGTGGTATTCCACCTCTTGCTTGTTTTTGGTCCAAAGATGAAATTCTTAATGAGAGTTGGTTGTATTCACCAATTTTTGCAATAATAGCTTGTTTCACAGCAGGATTAACTGCATTTTATATGTTTCGCGTGTATTTACTTACTTTTGATGGGCATTTGCGTATAAATTGTAAAAATTACACCAACAAAATGGTGTAGCAGAACGAAGGAATAGGAATATTATGGAGATGGTTAGATCGATGATGAGTTATTCAGAATTACCAAATTGGTTTTGGGGATATGCTCTGGAAATAGCAGTATACGTTCTGAACTTAATACCTTCTAAATCAGTTTCTTCTACTCCTACAGAATTGTGGAATGAGCGAAAACTCAGTCTAAGACATATTCGGATTTGGGGTAGTCCAGCACATGTGCTGAAACCAGCTGCTGATAAGTTAGAATCTCGTACAGAAGTTCGCGTGTTTGTGGGATATCCCAGAGGAACGAAAGGTGGTTTATTTTATAGTCCTAAAGACCAGAAGGTCATTGTTAGCACCAATGCCCAGTTTTTAGAAGAAGACTATATAATGGATCACAAGCCCAGTAGCAAAGTTATTTTAGAAGAACTTAGAGAGGACACGTCTACCTTAGTACCAACAGTACAAGATGAAGTACCACAAGAGACTGCAACACGTGTCACACATGATATACAACCATAGACAGTGCCTCGTCGTAGTGGGAGGGTTGTAAGGCAGCCTGATAGGTTCATGTTTTTGGGAGAGTCTTCCGACTTGGTCCCTGGTAAACATGAACCTGATCCCCGAACATATGACGAAGCACTCCAAGATATAGATGCAGCATCTTGGCAAAAGGCGATGAATTCTAAAATAGAGTCTATGTACTCTAATAAGGTCTGGGAGCTTGTAGAACCACCTGATGGTGTAAAAGTCGTTGGATGCAAGTGGATCTACAAAAGGAAAAGAGGGACAGACGGGAAGGTAGAAACCTTCAAAGCTAGGCTTGTTGCAAAAGGGTATACTCAGAAAGAGAGAATCGATTATGAGGAAACCTTTTCACAAGTAGTCATGCTTAAGTCTATCCGGATACTCTTATCCATTGCTGCTCATATGGATTATGAGATTTGGCAAATGGATGTCAAGACAGCTTTCCTAAATGGAAGTCTTGAAGAGAACATCCATATGAAGCAACTAAAAGGGTTCATTGAAAAAGGCAAAGAGCATCTAGTGTGCAAGCTCAACCGGTCCATTTATGGACTGAAGCAAGCTTCTAGGTCTTGGAACATCCGGTTTAATGAAGTAATCCAGTCATATGGATTTATTCAGTGTCCGGATGAGTCTTGTGTATACAAGAAGTGTAACAGAAACGTGGTGGTATTTCTTGTACTATATGTAGATGATATTTTGTTAATTGGCAACAATGTCAAGATATTATCAGACGTAAGGGTATGGTTGTCCAAACAATTTGATATGAAGGACTTAGGAGATTGTGCACACATTCTTGGGATCAAAGTTATAAGGGATCGCAAGAAAAGAATGTTGTGTCTGTCCCAAGCTTCATATATAGATACAGTCCTTGCTCGTTTTAGCATGCAGGATTCCAAGAAAGGATTCTTACCTTTTAGGCATGGAATAGATCTATCTAAAGAGATGTCTCCAAAGACATCAAAGGAGATAGAAGACATGAAAGCAGTTCCTTATGCTTCGGCTGTAGGAAGCCTTATGTATGCAATGCTATGTACGAGACATGATATCTGCTTTGTCGTGGGCATGGTCAGTAGATATCAAAGTAACCCTGGACAAGGACATTGGACTGCGGTAAAGCATATATTAAAGTACTTGAGAAGGACTAGAGATTATATGCTAGTTTACCAAGCAGACAATTTGCTCCCTGTGGGTTACACGGATTCAGATTTCCAATCAGATAGGGACAACAGTAAATCTACATCAGGCTATGTGTTTACTTTAGGAGGTGGAGCCATTTCATGGAGGTGTGTTAAGCAGAAATGTGTTTCGGACTCAACCATGGAAGCTGAGTATGTAGCAGCCTCTGAGGCAGCTAAAGAAGCAGTATGGCTCAGGAACTTTCTAATGGACTTAGATGTGATTCCTGGTTTGCCCAAAATCATCACAATTTATTGTGATAATAGCGGTGCAGTTGCAAACTCGAAGGAACCACGAGCTCACAAGGCAAGTAAACATATAGAGCGCAAGTACCACCTGATACGAGATATCGTGAAGCGAGAAGAAGTTGTCATCGCCAAGATTGCATCAGCGGATAACCTGGCAGATCCTTTCACTAAGGCCCTTCCGGCGAAAGCTTTCGATCGGCATGTGGAGGGAATGGAAATCAAATGTATGGTAGAAGATATGCAGCTTAGTCATTAGTATAAGTGGGAGATTGTTGGAGTGTATACTGAAAGCCTAAGCTTTTGTAAACATTTATTTTGAATAAAGAATCACATTTGGTCAAATTATCTATATTTGTTTGTAGTTGTTCAATTAATTTATATTGTAGATAACATAGTATGTGGTGTCACATGCAGAAGATGATGTTATCAGTACCTTATAAATTATAAACAGTAGCTCACGACCAAAATGGAAAGGAAAAAATCATTGGAAGGTCGTAGTGTAATTAGGAATTAGTTTATCTTGACTATATATAATTACACTAGTACACTTAGAGTGTATTGAGTAGAATCATTAGAAGTCATTTCTTTTATACTGACGTTATAAAGAAACAAAGACCTCAATTATTATGGAAGTGTGTGCTCTTAATCCTAATATAATAACAAGCACATATATTTGATATTTATTTCTTTAATTTATCAATGGGTGAGATTTAGTTCGATGAATCAATAAGCCCGATAAGTTGGGAAATGATATCACTTATAGTGTGTGTTGTTGATTATAGAAGGAAACTGTGTCCTAGTAATCTAGGTTGATAATGTCCCCAAGATGAGCTCATAAAGATTGTCAAATTAAACCCTGCAGATGGACTTAGTCCGACATGACGATAAGGTTGAGTGATACTATTCTTGGATGAAGATATTAATTAAATGAGTTGTCAGTAACTCACTTAATTAGTGGACATTTGACATCTTAAACACAGGGAGACTAACACATTCATAATAAGGAGTCCAAAAATATAATTTGGGATTGATGCGGTAGTTCAATAATAGTTCTCTAGTGGAATGAATTATTATTGATAAAATTAAGTTGTGTGTTCGGGGCGAACACGGGATGCTTAATTTTATCGGGAGACCAAAACCAATTCCTCCTCTCGGTCCCTATCGTAGCATCTTATTTATAGAGTACTATACCCACCTTCATACCCATGATAAAGGGGTCGGCCAAGCTAGCTTGTGGTTCAAGCTAGCTTGTGGTTCAAGCTAGGGTCGGCCAAGCCTTAATTCATGGGTGGCCGGCCCTAGCTTGAACCCAAGCTTAGGTGGCCGGCCCCCATTAAATTTAAAAGAATTTTAATTTTAAATTTTTCTTATGTGTAAGATATAATTTATTAAAGAGAATTAAAATTAAAATATCTCTTCTACAAAAGATTAAGAAAAGATATTAGATCTCTTTCCTTTTTTGTAGATTGGAAAGATATTTTATTTTTCTCTTTGAAAATTATTCACATGTTGAAAAATTAAAATTATAGAAATTTCTTTTTATCAAACATGAAAGGATTTTAAAGAGAAATTTTATTTTTTAAAATCTCCAAAAACAAATAAGGAAGTTTTAATTGTTAATTAAAAATTATCTTATTTGTTCTACATGAGGTTGTCGGCCACATACAATTAATTAGGAAATTTTATTTATTTTTTCTTAATTAATTGTTGTCAAGGAAAGTTAAGGAAATTTTATTGTAATTAAATTTCCTTATTTGCCAAAGCCAAGGAATATAAAAGAAGGGGTTGGGGTGCCTTCATGGGTGACAACTTCTATTATTTTCTCCTCTTTTCCTTGGTGTTGTGGCCGGCCATCCTCTCTCCCTCTCTTCCTCTTTGTGGGGGCCGAAACCTCTCTCTTGCTTGGAGCTCTTGTGGCGGCCGGATACTACTTGGAGAAGAAGAAGAAGAAGGAGAGAAAACTTGCATCCCTTGGAGCTTGGTTGGTGTTTTTTCTTCTTCCTTGGTGAAGCTTTTGTTTTGGCCGAACCTAGCAAGGAGGAGAAGAAGGTGCATTGGTGGTTTCTCATCTCGGAAGATCGTTGCCCACACAACGCCCAAGGTTAGAAGAGGAATACGGTAGAAGATCAAGAGGTCTTTCTAAAAAGTATAACTAGTATTTTTTCTTTCCGCATCATACAAGTTATTTTTGGAAATAATACCAAATACGAGAGGCTTACGATTCTAGTATTTCGAATTTATTTTCGATGTAGTGTTCTTATGTTTTCTTCTTTTCCTTGTGATTTGATTGTTCCGTTTGGTTAACCTAAAGTTATTTTAGGAAATTAAATATTAGCTTTCCTTAAAAGGTTTTGTCTAGTCGGTGGTGGTTGTTCCCATATCCAAGAAGGTCATGTGCCTCGCCACGTCAGTACTGGGAACCAATTATGGAAAATAATATTTAATGGAATTAATAACTTAGGTGATTTAGATCAAACGTGTTAAGTTCCGCGGGAGATCCAAGTCTAAACCTAAAAGAACAAATAAATTAAATTTTGGATCAAACGTGTTAAGTTCCGCAGGCGATCCAAAATTTAATTTAAAAGAACACATGGTAGCTAGGAAAAGGTTCAGACCTTTGTACAAAATTTTTGTACAGTGGAACCTCTAGGTTTTTCGAGTAGCAATCAACAGCGGCGACCATCTACACAAAGCTCATACCCCGTTAACAGTCCATTGATGTTAACGGACTGGGTTATTGGATCTACACATATCATCCACATCCAATATATAGTTTAAATTCCTTTCATGTGGCAAAAAGGCGATTCGCTCGCCGCCAGCGCCTCCGCCAACCCGTCCCTAGGTCAACACGGAGGAGGTAAATCACGGGTGGCTACTAGTCATTAGTGCAAATGGCCAAGATATGGGGGAGGTCATGCTCGGTCACGCCGAGTTTCGACCCCAAGACCTCATATGGCAACACCCCATGTCTTAATCATCGCACTGCCCCGAGGGGACGCTTAAATCCCTTTCATGCATCCTGCATCACTTAATTGGGATTTAATTTATTAATGACAATTATTGTGTGTGTTAATTCATGTATTAGCCCACCCTACCCAGACTTATATCCCTTCCTGACTGAGATGCTCAGGATTGTTAGTACTGCCCACCTGAGCTCTTGTAAAGAATGTGCATGTTTTCATGTATAGGCATTGCAGGTAGGTTTCTCATTTCTGTATCCTTTCATGTTTTCATGTTTCTTCAGTACGGAGGAGTTGGAGGAGAGGTTAGCTAAGACACAAGCATTTTCTTCGAGAGTTGTGGATCCTCTTATATGTCCGGGAATAGTGCCTGTCAATCAAAAGCATTCATTCATCTGACAGTGATTAGTATTCATGCACATCACAGTTTTTGAACTATTTGTGCTCTAATTTTTATTGATATTGGTTCATAATTGTAGAAGCCATCTCATTGGTCAAAAGTACATGTGGTTTATGATGTTCTCAAAATGCACTAATTATTGCCTCAGACGCAAAAGTCACACTCTGCCAGCAGCACTGTACGATAATTTTACTGCGCTTTATTTATCTAAAAAGCTTAGCTTGGAATAACCTTGCTGAGCTTTCTGTGATCCCTCGGGGCCAAATAACTTCACACTTTCTCATGCAAGTATCTGAAGGCTTCTTTTACAGGAGTCCAGCAAAGTCCTGGAAGAATGATCAAATCATGAACCACGCTTTCAGGTAAAGCTTTCACCTGCGAACCATATCAAATTCAGATCATTTCTCACTTCAGAAAGTTCCTATTTGCAGCCGACTAGCTACAACTTTCTCATCTTGACATATCAGATCCGGAGAAGAGTAATGACAACAAGTCTCTCTCCTGCAGGGCATTAATATCACTCATTGATGAGGATGGCAAACAAGTGTATCTTTGGCAGCCCTTTCGCCCATGATGAGGTACACACCCATCCATCATTTTCCTTTTGCTTCATGTCTCTTTGTTCTCATGCAGTCGTCACCTCTGCAACCGTGGTCCACTGGTTCACATGGAGTACTGCCTTAGCCTTAACGCGAATCTCTTGCTCCATATATTTACGTTACGTTTCACAACTGCATCCCGGATCCGACGGTTAGTTGTTACATACTTAGCTTTATGAAAGCAGATTAGGAGACAATTAGGTAAGGCAAAAAGGCAATGAATGGAAGCACAAGCCTCCCCCATAGTCCTTATTCAAAGTTGCATCTTTCTGCGTAGCGTGAATGACTTGTATTGCTCCAAAAAGGTTGCACCCTTTCTACACTTGTTGGTGGTATTAATGAGTGGAAGAGTCGCGAGGGAATTGTCCTCCTTCACCGGTCCATTTTCTCCATGCACATACCGGCCACAATTAAAAGTCCCTATTTTAGTCTCTTGTGATTGTTTTTTCGTGTAGCAATTAAGTCATGTGGGATCGAACAAAGGGGCCCTCTCCTTCTATGCATTTAAGACGAGCTAATTAGAGACACATGTTGGTCTCCTTGATGGCAGATATTTTGGCCTACCGTTTCCCTTGTTATTTTGTGTCGGGAGCGTATTTATGTTCTTTTATCTTATATTTAATATTAGGCAGAGTCTTCCGTATTATTAAGGGAGTGATTAATAAGAATTTTTACTCATTTCTATTTTAAGCAAATTTTCTTTATTTAACCGAGTCAAAGCGGATCAAAAATAGAAAGTATTAGGTATGCATATTGTCGACAATAACACAGTGATGGTAAATAAAAGTTTATTTTCTGCTCCCTCTTAAATATGATAACGAGGTTTAAAAGAATATTTCTTTTTAAAAAATTGTTAAAATATTATTTTATTATAATTTTTTTAAAAAAACATTATTTTAATAGTAATATAGGTTGTAATGAGTGAATCTGGGAGATGATGTGGCAGTTAAAATCAGAATGACGGGATGGTTAAAGTCAAGATGATGTGGCAGTCCCAATCGAGAAAGAATAATATCCTCTCATGTAGCTTTAATTAGTTGTCCATTAATAGGGTTCTTAGAATCAATCTGATCGAGTTATAAGTTGACCGGCTAGATAAGGGTTGTCAGTCCTTAAGCCGATCAGACCTGAGGAGGTTAGTGTTTTAAGGATGGCCAGATTTTAAGGCGACCAAAATTAAGGACGGTTGACCTTATGATTGGCCAGAGTGGTCGACTCACTTCCTAATAGACCAACCATAGGTATGGTCAAGAGGAAAGTTAAACTCCTTACTTCATATGAGTCTCTCTGTATATGCCCGGGCGACCCTGATGGTCGGCCGCCCCTAATGGGTTTCCATGTGGTAGCATGTATGTGTGTTCAACGAGTTATGAAGTCGAACAAGTTCGCATGCCCTGCCTGTACAAATATTTAGCCGAACCAAACACATCCCAGCTTAACATATAGACTAAACCTCTCAGAACGTAGCAGTGTTTCCCTGGGTAGCTCACTGTATGCCCGGTCAGGTAGAAGGATGACTGAGCCTATAAAATTCATCCTCATATTACTACTCGGACGGAATTTCAACAAAGCATAAATTATCAGAGGAATTTCCAGGAAGGACTGTATTATTACTCGAATGGATTTCCAACATGGCCAAGACACTATATCATTTTCCGAACGAAGGTTTCAAAGTTATGTCAGATATAACCAAGTGGTTTAATGCCGAGACAGATATAAAGGCGGGTGACCTCACTAGACGACCATAATACATGCAATATGATACATTATAGAGTAGGATATACCGAGTGCAACCTAACGACCCAATAGAAGCGGTTGGTTTAATGATCGATCGATATATATTTATTAGATAACATCCTAACAAGGCGGTGCGCCTTAATGATCGGTTGAGATATATTTAACTGATAACATCCTAAGGGCGACAGGCTTAACGACCAATTGAGATATGTTTGTCGGACAATATCCTAATAATCTGTTAGAATAACAAACTGTGTCAGAGAATATTTTTCTAGGACCTTCTTTAGGGGCCATCTTATCCCCCGTCCGTCGACCATATATAACAACATATTCCTTCATTAGCCTCAACAAACAACAAAGAGGTATATATATGGGTAGAAGAAAAATTTCTCAGATAATTATTATACCTTACCTAACAAACTCTAACACACTTTACCACCTCATAATTACAAAGGTTATGAGAGTAGATATATAAAGGGGAGTCTTCTACATGGTGAAAGTACATATCTACTATTGTTCTTCATCCACCCGCTCAATCTTGTACTAATTTGAACGTCGAAAGACCTTCGTTAGGAATTCCCACTATTTCTAAGCACTAACACTTTATTGGATCATTTTCTACTTTTTAGGAATAAAAATCTACTACTAATTAATTATTGATCCATTGTATTTAACACATCATCTCTATAATTTTCAGACAGAATCAATATGGGAACATCTTTGGTGATTTTATTCATTAGCAATCATGCCCTTTCTTGATATATTTTACTAAAAACAAACCATATAACATAAATTAAATTGAATTTGTATAGTTTATATATGTTATTATCGCCGAATTAACGAAATGAAAAAGAAAATTACTATAATGTTTACGTGTACAAATCCACCCTCAAATATTCCATAATTTTAAACTCTACGCCCCTTCGACCGCAACCCTCACCGCCGGCGTCCAATCCCGTTCGCTGCGGCTACTGCTCGCCTTCGCCGCCTCGCTGCCTTCCATTACCGATAGGCGGACGCCCACCGCTCCCTCAGCCGTCTTCAATCTGCCCTTTAATTCCTTAAAGCGAGGAGTTAGTACTCTCTCAGACCATTCGTCGAGCTTCTCGCCGGCGATCCACGCACAGCCCACGACCCGGTCGGTGGCCTCCTCGTCGACCCTTATTGACCACTTATCCCCCATTACGGCCGCATAGATGCTCGATATCGCCTCCGCCGCTCGACGCCGCATCGGCGAGAAGTCCACCGGCTCGAACACCACCGCGCCATCCGCCAGCTCGGCCATCTCTGCAGCCACGGACGAGGTCGATTGCTTGACGTCGAGCCGCTCCTTGCTGACATCACGCTCCACAGTCACGTCGCTCGACCCCTCACCGGGATCGGCCTCCTCCGCCATCCCCATGGCCAGATTGAGGTCCAGCGAAAGCGGCCGTCGTAGCTTCGTCGGCGGAGCACCGTGCCGGAGCCAATCGACGCATCGTTTCGAAGTGGTTTTCTCCGCCGAGAGCTCGAGCCACCGCCCCCGCGCTGCCGCTCGGAGGATCTTCTCCTCGCATTCGATCAAAGACTTGTGAGATTTCTTGAACTCTTCCGGAAGCCAACTCGACGTCACGATGAATATCGCACTTCCCAAGCTGATCTCTCGTCCATGCGAATCCACCATCCTCCCCTGTTCCATCGCCCTCTTTATGCTTCCCCTTACCAGCACATCATTTGTTCGGTCAAATTCCTCAACGAGCACCACCGCGAACGGGTTCTTCCGGATCGCCTCCACTACTCGATCCATCAACGTCCGCCCACGGGAGGAGCTCACGGTGCACTCTCCTTCCTCCTCAGCATCGCCGCCGAGCTTGACGACGACTGGAGGAGTGCCGAATACCAGCTCCGATAACGCAGTGGCCATCTTCCGCTTGCCAATCTTGTCAGGCCCCAGATAGAGAAGCCAGGAATGGCCTCTCCTCCTGCTTTCGGACTTGAGTCTTAGCACGGTAGCGGCCATGGCGGAGGCCACTTCCGGCTGCCAGCTGACCTTGTCCAGGAGCCCCTTGTACAACCTCTTGAAGGCGTCGATATCAGAAACGCCGGCGAAATTAGTCTTCTTCTGGTTCAAGAACTCTACTTTCTTGGGCTCGTTCGGATTGCAGGTTGCAGAATTGCCAAGTACAAGATCAGTCTTCACTGATATCTCAACAAGTGGTATAGCCGGTGAGTTTCCTGAACAGAGAAGCAACGGAGAAGGAGGAGAGGCTTTGGAGTGAAGCCGAGAGCAAATGTGTTGCCATTTCTTCAGCAGCGTTTCCTTGTGCTGAACATGATCGGTTGTGCCGGATTCATTGCAGCGCTTGGCCAGCTGCAGCCATGGCGGCAATGCTCTGTTCTCGTCTACCTTTGGAGCAGGTTGGTGGCTTCCCTTGGTAATGTCGTGCCTGTAGCCCTCGGTGCAAAGTGCGCACATCCCTGTGTTTGTTGCAGAGTTTATAGTCACTGGAATTTGCTTACAAGTCCTGCAGATTTTGAATCGGGGAGAAGAAAACAATTGGTTTTTGTTATGATGATTCTTGGATGGGATCGAAGAGGAAAAGCTTATAGATCTAATAAAAATCTCACCTTGGAAAATTTTGGAAGCTTGGAGCCATTTGCACCGCCTGCAGATCCCAGTCGTCCTCCATCGTCGGGTGGTAGACTTGGCACCGGAGGTACGTCGTCCACGTCGCCGTGCCGAGTAGCCAAATCTGCCGGCCGCGGTCGCGGAACGATTGGAGAAGTGTCGCCATCTCCGCCACTGCGGTGTGGGCAGTTTCGGAGACGGTCTGCTGTGCGTTGATCTTCGATAAAGTCATCGTCGGGGGCCGAACGGAGCTGTCCACCAGCCACTTGAGGTCTCCGATATCGACCACCACGCCGTGGTCTCCACCGATGAGTTGAGACTCGAGGATGCTGCCTAACTCTCGTATCTTTGCGGCGATCCAGGATTTGACGCCGGAGGCCATGGCAGCGGAGAAATCTTTGCCAAAAGAGACAACTTTGGCGGTGTGGAGCGGCGGCGGGGCGGCGCCGGACTCGATTTTTTGGATCACGTCCTGGATAACGGCCTCCGGATCGATATCGCTGACGAGAACTGGATTTCGTTTCTTGGATCGTGATAGTGTGCTCATGACCCTTTTGACCTCCTCCGTTCGCGGTTGCTCGATGCTGGCTGTGGCAGCTGCGCCGCTTCCATTGAAGAGGCGGGGGTTCACATAGAGGTGGGCAGGGGAAGGCGGAACAGGAGAAACAGGGGAAGTGGTGGTGGAAAGCACTGCGGCGGTGATAGTAGATGAGGTGGAGGAGGAGTTGGAGGAAGACGAGGATAGTGATTGCTCGACGACGGCCTTGACGACGGTTGAGGAGAAGCCGGCCTCCCGCATGACGCGGCTGACCTGAGGGTCATCGAGGATGGAGACGACGAGCTGGTCGAGCTCGACCTTGACAGCCAGCAGCGGCGCGGCCGGTTGTTGCGGCTGCTCGGGGCACCCGCGACGCTGGTTGGCCTGCGCGCGCTTGAGCGCCGCCTTCAGCGCGTTCGACATCGGCGGCTGGGCGGCGTCCCGGCCGCCGTCAGAGGGCAGGCGATCGAGCGCCACGGAGAAGCAGAGCTCGAGAGCGCGGCAACGAAGCGGGTGGGAGGCGGAGTCGGGGTGAGAGCTCAAGCAGGACCGCCTGAGGATGCCGGAGGGCGCGGCCAGAAGAACGGCAGCTACGTGGAGGGGCGTGATCCGCCCGTGCTTCCTCTGCACCGCCTCCACGATGGAGCGAGCAAGCACGCTCGCCGCCTCCGGCGTTAGCATCTGCTGGATTGTGCTCAGCTCCGCCCTCATCCTCTCTTCACACTGGTAAAAATCTCACCTTTAACTGCAAATTCCTCCGGCGGTCTCCTCAAATCGAGTAAAAATCTCTCCTTTACTAAATTAGCGAAACCAAAACCGAGATAATCGATCAAATTCCCGCAACAAAAACAGGAAGATCGTGAAGAAGAAGAAGAAGGGGAAGAAAAGGATGGCAACTTTTTTTGTTCCCTGTTTCTTTCTTTCTTTCTGAAGCAGGCAGTACGGAGGCAGAAAGAATTCAAGTAGAGAGAAAGCTTAGGCCAAATGAACAGAAACTTCTTCTCTAATAAAACTCACTGTTTTCTTTTTTCTTTTAATATATCTCATCAAAAATAACGACAAAAAAAGATTTTTCAAAACTATTATATTTGGATTTTATTTTATTTTTTGTTTGAGAAGAAGCGAGTTTTTTTTTATCAATCTATCATCATCACGCATCACAACTTTTTGGACTTTGATTATTGTAAACATTTAATTTGTCTTCTTGTGGCGGGTATCACAGCAATCGGGGTCTCCGAATCCATAAAATCTTTTAATCATTATAAATTTTATTATTTTTTTATTTGTTTGTTTTTATGTTGCCCCTTTCATTTAAAAAAAATAAAATAACATTGTAAATTATGTAAATTATTAAAAGAACATTGTTTTTAAATATTGTTAAAAAGAATACTACATTATTTATTTCAAAAATATTATTATAATCATTACAACTAGTTATTATAATATATAACAATTATAGAATAATTAGTATAACGCTATAATAGTTGATGCAATACTATTATAGTATTGTAACACTTTGTAGGTATGTAAATGGATACTACAAGTACATAACATTTATTTAAGCAAGCAGCTATTGAAAAATTATTTAAATAATTATTATAATTATTTAAAAATAATTTTAATGAAGTTTAAATAATTTTAGTAGTTGATTTAATATTATAGTAGTTACTTATAACAAGTAGGGTTATAAATAAACTAAGGTAGGGTTATAAATAAACTAAGTATTCATGAACAACTTTTGTATTCAGTTAAGTAAGAGTTTGTTTATGTTAGTTCAATATACATGAAATTAATTAAACAAACAAGAAGCTAAACAACCAATCTTAAATATATATGTGTTCAGTGTTAGGACCAAAAGTAGCTAGAGGAGGGGGGGGGGGTGAATAGCTCGTCGCGCTTCGCTCGTTGCTCGGCGTTGCTTGTTCCTTCAAAGATGTGCAGCGGAAAATACAGAAACAAACACACAACGCTAACACGGTTGGTTTTACTTGGTATCTACCTCACAAGAGGTGACTAATCCAAGGATCCACACCAACACACACACCCTCCACTAAATAAAACTCTCCTTTATGGTAACTACCAAGGGCGGAGAAGCCCTACAAGACTCAATACAAGAAGAGAGGGAAAGGATACGAGAAATACAAGCTTACAAGCTTACAATGAGTACAAAACCCTAACCCTAGCTTCTCTTCTTGGCTTTGATCCGCCTCTTGACTTGGAGAGCTTCCAAGATCCTTCAAGAACTGATGAGCTTTGTGGAGGAGTTGGCGAGAGCTCAGGGTGAATCGGTACCGAAGCCATCGAACGCCTGCGGCTATAAGCGATGTCAGCGGTCGGATCCCGATCGATTCGAATATTCCAATCGATCGGGAGGCTTTGGATCGATCCACGGATCGATCCGGCGCTTATCGAAAGCGCTGGATCGATCCACGGATCGATCCAGCGCTTATCGCTCGAAGCAGCGTCCCAATCGATCCAGCGATCGATTGGGACCTCGATCGATCCACGGATCGATCCGAGGCTCGATTGGGGCAGTGCGGATCGATCCATCGATCGATCCGACTGATTTTGTCCAAAACCAAGTCCCAAATCTCCCAAACCAACATCCGGTCAACCTTGACTGTTGGTATGTCATGCCTAGCATCTAGTCACTCCCTTGACTGCTAGGACTCCCTTACCAAGTGTCCGGTCAATCCTTTGACCCACTTGGACTTTTCTCTGTGCCAAGTATCCGGCCAATCCTTTCGACCTACTTGGACTTTTCTTTCATGCCAAGTATCCAGTCAATCACCTACTTGGACTTCCCAACACCGGATGTCCGATCATCCTTGATCCATCTGGATTTTCCTGCCCGGCTTCACTCACCGGGACTTTCACCTAGCTTCACTCACTAGGGTTTTCCATCCGCCAGCTTCACTCACTAGGACTTTCACCGGCTCTCACCAGGATTTCCATCCGCCTAGCTTCACTCACTAGGACTTTCACCGGCTTCACTCACCAGATTTTCCATCCGCCTAGCTTCACTCACTAGGACTTCCATCCGCCTAGCTTCACTCACCGGACTTACTTGGCTTCACTCACCAGACTTAGCTTCACTCACGGGACCTTTTCTTCCTGGCTTCACTCACCGGACTTTTCTTACGCCTAACATCCCAGTTAGGACTTCCATCAAGTATCCAATCAACCTTGACCTACTTGACTCTTCTTCAATCAATATCTTATTGTCGAACATCTAAACCCAAACCAAGACTCAGCTTGGTTGCAGGTCAACCTTGACCTGAGGGATGCACCAACAATCTCCCCCTTTTGATGTTTGACAATACCACAATAACACTTACAATCCCATATGTAAGTTAGGCTAATCCCATAGCCTCCTTCTTCATGCCACTAGGTAATGAAAGCATAAATTAAGCTCTTCATTCTCCCCCTAAGAGGGCAAACTCCCTCTAGGTAATGAAAGCCTAACTTACTCCCTTTCATGAGTCCTTTCATTCTCCCCCTATGACCTTCCCATAGGTAATGAAAGCCTAAACTTAACCATACATTCTCCCCCTATTGGCACACATCAACCCATCGTCGGACACACATCAACCTATGCTCCAATTCTGGGCACACTTCAACAAATCCATTTGTTGAAGACTCTCCCCCTGAAGAGTTGCTCATCGTTGTTCACAACCTCACTCGTTGTGATCAACACGATAATGAAGGTCCCATACCCTTCATTTATCCTTAACTTCTCCCTCAATGTAGACAACTACCCAACCTTGAGCATTATCTACTACTTGAGTGTCCACTTGAAATAATGAGGATATCCACTCCCCATTTCTCCCCATTTCAAGTTTAAATGCTCAACCTTGAGCAAGTTCACAACAGAAGGTTAACCACCTTCCAAGGTTTATGAAAAATAATTTTCATGTCTTTAAAGAGTCCCTCCCCCTAAAGACATGGTGGTAACTTCTGTCATTGCACCAACAATAACTTGGAATCCCTAAAACATTAGGAAACCCAAATTTAGACGTTTTGAGGTTCAAATATTCAAAATTTGAAACAACCTCAACCTAAACTTCTACTTAGTCTTCGTTAACCAATCCATCCTTGTTTTCAACATGAAAACACCCTTTCTATGTATACAAATGTATTTAAGGGGTTTGGAATGGTTACCTAGACTCAAAGGGGTTCAAAGATGCTGAAATCAAGCCTTCCCAGCCAAAATCAGCAACTTGGATCGATTGGAGTTGGGTTCCAATCGATTGAACCTTTCTGAATCGATCCATCGATCGATTCAGACTCGGATCGATCGGCTGATCGATCCAGCGAGCTCCTACAGTTGCCGTTGAATCGATCCATGGATCGATTCAGAACTCAATCGATCCATGGATCGATCGAGACTCGATAGTTGCTGAAATTCCATTTCAGTCAACTTCAGAAACCCCTAGAAAATTCTACAAAAATCCAAAAATTATGAAATTTCGTGTAGACATTATTTAGGGCATACTTAATCATGGAAAAATAGATTTCTATGAAAATACATCATATTTTCAAAGATTGACACAAACTTGAAAACTTGCAAAAACTTTAGTATTTTTCTTCAAGTTTGTGTCTAACTATTCAATGGTGATTACTATCAAAAGATAGCCTTCACCAAGGTTTTCCAAAAACATTTTTAAAACATTTTCAAAACCAATATCCCATCATGTTCCTTGGGCATAATGCACATGACTTGTACATTAGCTTTCCCAATGATGGGAAAACACATAACTATGTGTTTTGATGAACCTAAAACTCAAAAGAATGCACTAAATCAACATCTTGAGTTTTGTTCATCATCCTAACATCTCACTTGTATATAATATGGACAACACACATACAAGTCACCTTATAGTCTTTGTGAGATGTAGATTTTGGTTTTTGCCCTAATCTAGGGATCATGCATATTTATCTAGGCATTTTAGAAATGTTAGACATCCACCTAGGATGTCACTTGTCAATAAGTGTCGTTAGATGCCATTTGTCCTTAATTACAAGGAATTAAACTTAATGCATGATTATGTTATGGCATACATCAAAAGAAAATAATTTTCAAAAGAAAATATCCTATTACTATATGATGTATGAATGTCATGACATGGTATTTTTGGATTTTTCATAATAAAACATGAATGCAAAAACTAGACATGATGTCATGGCATATGATGGGCAAACAATCATGGCAAGATTTAGCATAAATAAAATATACCTAGATTAGCTATCTAAGTATCCTTAAAATCTTAGCTAAACTTACAACTTAAACCTAGATTGCCCTAAAGTCCTTCAAGAGAATGCCAAAACCTAAATTGGCATTTCTAATTTCCTTGATTTAATGTATGCCAATTGAAAATAAACATGTCCTCAAATGTTGGCATATTCCATTTTTCCTCAAGAGTAGCACTTTTAAATTTTAAGGCCCGGATTGCCTTAA
The DNA here is from genome assembly GCF_018446385.1 of Zingiber officinale. Classification (NCBI taxonomy): domain Eukaryota; kingdom Viridiplantae; phylum Streptophyta; class Magnoliopsida; order Zingiberales; family Zingiberaceae; genus Zingiber; species Zingiber officinale. Next base: position 29,583,406 of record NC_055990.1, read on the forward strand.
ATTGCCTAAGAACATACCAAAATCCCAACTTGATAGTTCTTATGAATTTCCCAATTTGTGTCATTTTAAGATAAAAACAATTTTTCACTATTTGGCACATTTTACTCTTTCAAGGAGTAATCAATAATTCCATTTCATTTTCAAAGGTTAACTAAAACCTTGAAAATGCTCCTTGAGTGTCAATTTCCTCAAAGTTGGGTTAACTACCCTTCTAATTGGAGTTGACACTCTCTAACCCATCTATGGGGTAGAGAAGATGCTCCTAGGAACCCAACACCTATTGGTGCTCCTTGGATGCTCTAGGTACTCACTAGGTATAACTTCCCTAGATACCTTCCTAGTGACCTTGTTGGGCTTCTTAGAAGCCTTGGTCACATTTTCTAGGTCAACTCTAGGGATAACCTCTCTTGGGACCTTGTTTGTGACTTTCTTAGACTTCTTAGAAGTCTTAGTCACATTTATTGCAAAAATACTCTTAGGGATGACTTCCCTAGTATTTTTGGCTTGACCACTAGACCTAGGGTTTGTTCCATAACTATATGGAACTCTATGGTAAGAGGGCACATCCTTCTTAGCCTTTGGTTTGTATCCCAAACCTCTATGGCCATTGGATGACTTTTGTACCCCTAAACCTAGGTTATGCTCATTTTGCCCTAATAGGATATTTTCCATCCTTTTTAGGGTCTTTTCCATTTTATCAAGTCTTGACCTCAAGACTTGATTTTCTATCACTAAGTCCTTAGTTTTAGATTTTTCATTTGATTCATGAGCATATTTGTTTTTGGGCTTGTATCTAAAATCTTTAGAGTTATTGCCCAAGTGTCTATCTACCTTCCTAACATTAGGTGTAGTGGTTTTAGCATGAAAAGCTCTATGTTTTTCTTTAACGCTATCATGCTTTCTATTTTCATGGTAAATAGCATTAAAATGATATAAGTTAGAGCTATCATGCTTTTTACCATAATGTAAAGGGGTAGGCTCAATAAATGTTACCTTCTTCTTTACCTTGGAGGCTCCCCCTTGACTAGTGCCTCCTTGAGCCTTGACCACCTTCTTCCCCTTGGGGCATTGACTTCGGTAATGCCCCTTTTGATTGCAAGAGAAGCATATAATATGCTCCTTGCTCTTCTTTGTCTCAGGGGTGGTCTCCTTGGGCTTCTCCTTGCCCTTTTGTGTCACTTGACCCTTTTTCTTGGCCAAGTTGGGACACTTGCTCTTGTAATACCCATTTTCCCTACACTCAACACATATTATATGATTTTTATTTTTAATTGAAACATTTATACCTTCTTGTGTAGGGGTGGTGCTTTCTCCTCCATGTGATGTGGATGTAGGGGCTTCCTCTTGATCCGATAGTGATGCTCCTCCATTTGATTTTTCTTGACTTGTGGAGGTGGAAGCTTCTTCATCCTCTTCATCTCTTGACCCGGATGTAGAAGCTTCTCCTTCTTCTTGATCCGGTGTCACCAAGGATTGCTCCCCCTCAATCCTAGAGGTGGAGGCTTCATCATCTTGAATATGAAACAAGGAGTATGCTCCCTCCTTGTTCCCTTCGTTGCATTCCCTTGAGGATGAAGCTTCTTGGATTTCCTCTTCTTCGGAGGTTGAGCATCTCTCAACCTCGGAGTCCTCCTCTTGGTCTTGCTCCAAAGAGTCACCCTCTCTGGATTCTTCATGATCTTGTACAGTGGAGGGGATCTCTTCATGAAGCTTGGCCAATTTGCTCCAAAGCTCCTTGGCATCTTCGAATTCTCCAACTCGAGCCAAGATGTGGCTAGGCAATAAGTTGACCAGAAGCTTGGTCACTTTGTCATTTGCCTCGCCCCTTTGAATTTGCTCTGAGCTCCATCTGCTTTTCTTTAGAAGCTTGCCCTTGGAGTTCGTTGGAGCTTTGAAGCCTTCCATTAGAGCAAACCATTGCTCTATCTCCATCATAAGAAAGTTTTCGATTCTTGATCTCCAAGAATCGAAGCTTGCCGATGTGTATGGTGGAGCTACCCTTGTGTCAAATCCAAGTCCATCTTAGAATTGCATCTTGAAGTTGAGCTTGATAAAATCTTGAATTTGAAGAATTTGCTCCAACTTCTTCACCCTCTAGGTTTTCTTGTTATGCTTGACCCTTCCGGCGATGATTCCGGTGAAGAGCGGCCTTGCTCTGATACCACTTGTTAGGACCAAAAGTAGCTAGAGGGGGGGTGAATAGCTCGTCGCGCTTCGCTCGTTGCTCGGCGTTGCTTGTTCCTTCAAAGATGTGCAGCGGAAAATACAGAAACAAACACACAACGCTAACACGGTTGATTTTACTTGGTATCCACCTCACAAGAGGTGACTAATCCAAGGATCCACACCAACACACACACCCTCCACTAAATAAAACTCTCCTTTATGGTAACTACCAAGGGCGGAGAAGCCCTACAAGACTCAATACAAGAAGAGAGGGAAAGGATACAAGAAATACAAGCTTACAAGCTTACAATGAGTACAAAACCCTAACCCTAACTTCTCTTCTTGGCTTTGATCCGCCTCTTGACTTGGAGAGCTTCCAAGATCCTTCAAGAACTGGCGATCTGAGCTTTGTGAGCGCTGTGGAGGAGTTGGCGAGAGCTCTGGGGTGAATCAGTGAACAATGCCGCAGCCATCGAACGCCTGCAGCTATAAACGATGTCAACGGTCGGATCCCGATCGATTCGAATATTCCCAATCGATCGGGGAGGCTTTGGATCGATCCACGGATCGATCCAGAGTGCCTCTGTGTTCTGGAAACGCGCCTGGATCGATCCACGGATCGATCCAGCGCTTATCGCGCGAAGCAGCCGCGTCCCAATCGATCCACTGATCGATTGGGACCTCTAGATCGATCCACGGATCGATCCAGAGGCTCTCTGTTCGCTGGGACAGGTCTGGATCGATCCATTGATCGATCCAGAGCCTGGATCGATCCACTGATCGATCCAGCACTTGATTTTTGTCCAAAACCAAGTCCCAAACCTCCCAAACCAACATCCGGTCAACCTTGACCTGTTGGTATGTCATGCCTAGCATCTAGTCACTCCCTTGACCTGCTAGGACTCCCTAACCAAGTGTCCGGTCAATCCCTTTGACCCACTTGGACTTTTCTCTGTGCCAAGTATCCGGTCAATCCCTTTGACCTACTTGGACTTTGTTGGTGCGGTTAGCACTAACGGTCTAACTCAGGTTTTGATGAATGACAAATCAGGTTAAGTTAGGTTTGTTGTTGTCTGAGACTTTTATCAAGTGTGCAGGAAAAGTCCAGCTAGGTCGACGGGCTGACCGGATAGCTGGCGAGAAGTCCAAGCGGGTCGACGGGCTGACCGGACGCTTGGCGAGAAGTCCAGCTTGGTCGACGGGCTGACCGGATAGCTGGCGAGAAGTCCAAGCGGGTCGACGGGCTGACCGGACGCTTGGCGAGAAGTCCAAGCAGGTCGACGGGCTGACCGGACGCTTGGCGAGAAGTCCAGACGGGTCGACGGGCTGACCGGACGTCTGGCAGGTAAGTGAGGTAAGTCACTGGAGGGGAGTGACTGTGAGGACGCGTTCCCGGGAAGGGGACATTAGGCGTCGATCCAGCTTAGATCCATTTCGGATATCTAAGTCGAGATCGTGACTAGATTCCGGTCTCGGAAAGACGGAATCTAAATCATACTTTTTCTCATCTATAAAACTGTGCTAACATTCTTTTGCTGCAGGGTACATTTGCCTCGGACTAACCTTTTCTTGCAGGAGAAGGACTTTCCGGAGAAGAGGGGTCCGGGCGCCCGGAAGGCAAATTTCATCCAGCCGAGTCGTCGCCACGTGGAGCATCATGGTTTGTGCAGCTACGTCACATTCCAGGCGCCCGGAAGGGATCCAGGCGCCCGGGACAGCATATAAAAGAAGCCTCAGGCAGAAGCTTCAGAATCAATCATCGACTGAGAACTTTCGACTGCTGGTCCCGCTGCTCTACGTTCCTGCGACGCTAACAAAGCTCCGACAAAGTGCTTCTTCGTTTTTGGTTAATTTTCTTGTCGGTATTACTTTGTTTCATTAAGCATTTCCTGTATTCATTTTGCAATTATTATCGAATTGCTAGTGATTGCCCAACGAAAGTGGTCAAGGACCACGGGCCTTCGAGTAGGAGTCGTCACAGGCTCCGAACGAAGTAAAAAACAACTGTGTCTACTTTACTTTTCCGCTGCGCTAATACTCTATATTTTCGAATCGATATTCACCCCCCCCTCTATCGAACCTATCGGTCTTACAAGTGGTATCAGAGCAGGTACCGCTCTGATTTGGTGCAACCACCAATCAGACAGGGGGTGAAATATTTTCTAACTCCAAACTGATATTATTATCGTTTTGGAAGATTTTTTTCGTTACACTTAGAGTTTCTATTTTTTCCCGCACTACTAATCCAAGACGAAGTCTTGGAATTTTTTCTAGTTAATTTAGTGTGTGCAGGATAAGATGTCTCAACAAGAAGGCTTCAGCACAGTTCGTCCTCCCCTATTCAACGGGGATGATTTTTCGTACTGGAAGAGAAGAATGGAGGTCTACATGAAGACAGACTACGACCAATGGATGAGCGTCACAAAGGCTTATAAAATTCCAGTAGACAACTCCGGGAAAATAATAGACCCTGAAGAATGGACAAATGATTTAAAGAAAAAGGCATCAATTGAAAACAAAGCCATCAACACTCTACACTGCGGACTAACACGAGAAGAACTGAACCGGGTCGGACCGCATGAAAACGCTAAGGAGCTCTGGGATAAACTGATCGAGCTGAACGAAGGAACAAGCGACGCGAAGGTAACAAAAAGAGATTTGCTGTTAAATAAAATTTTTAATATAAAAATGCAGGAAGGAGAAACGGCAAGTCAGCTCCACGCGAGGATCAAAGATATCCTCAACGGTCTCCACGCGATAGGACACCAAATGGAGAACCGAGACTTAATAAGGTACGCGTTAAATGCTTTTCCACGAAATAATTTGTGGGCATCAATTGTAGATGCCTACAAAATTTCAAAAAATTTATCTAAATTAAAATTGGATGAACTCTTTTGTGAATTAGAACTTCATGAGCAAACTAACGCCGGGGTCGAGAAAGGTGTAGCTTTAATTGCAGGTTCCTCTAAAGAAAAGAAAAACAAACCCGAATCTGAAGAAGACTCCGATCAAGACTCTGAAGACGAAGAACACCTGGTGAACCTGGTAAGGAAAATGTTCACCAGGAAAAAGAGAAACTTCAGCAAACAGGATCTTCAGAAGATCAGTTCTCCATCCGACTCAAGAAATGTCACATGTTTTGGATGTAACAAAAAGGGGCACTACAAGAACGAATGCCCAAGATTGAAACTTGACAAAACAAAGTCAACAAAGAAGAAAGCCCTCAAAGCAACATGGGACGATTCCTCCTCAGACGAATCGGAGGGAGAAAGGCAAAAGCACCAAAGTCACCTCGCGCTGATGGCTCGCGAAGCTGAAACGGAAGACGAATCAGAGGAATCGGAAGACGGGTCCGAACCCGAATCGAGCCACGAGTCCGCACTCGTTTCCGAAGGTTCCGAAGAGGTATACCGAAACTTAAATCATAAATTCTTTAGAATTATCTCGTGTTTAAATAAAAAATTAGTTAAATTGGAAAATGAAAATAAATTGCTTCTTGAGGAAAATCAAAACCTCGAGGAACAATTAAAAAATTCGAATTCAACTCAAGACCGAACACTTGAGGAGGAGAATTTATCATTAAAAAGTGAAATTAATAAGTTAAAAGAATTGTTGGAAAAATTCACAACAAGATCTAAAAATTTAGATTTAATTCTAAATAACCAAAAGGCATGCTATAATAAAACCGGGTTTGGATATAAGTCAAAATCAAACAAAACCTTTAAATCATTATTAACCCAACACAAAGCAACTAAACAAGCTTGGGTCCCGAAAGCGTGCTTAACCACGCAAGTAGGACTTAATCAATTCTATATACCTAAAGATAAAATACATTATATAAACTTGAATAAATCAGATCAAAAACTAAAAAATAAATTTAATTTAAAATCAAAATTCAAAACTCAACAAAATTTAGACTATCACCAAGTTGATTATAACTATAAAAAGAATCGACACAAACCCAAAATCTAAATTAATGGCCAATAATTCAGGGGAGGCTCATAGCTGGCACCTCCAAAACTAACATACCGAGGTAACCCAAAACAAACTAACCCGGTAAGGATTAGTTAAAAAGAGACCGAGGTTAACTTGACTCATGGTCTGGTGAAGTTTTTGGATGATAGTACGTTAGGAAGCTTGGCATCGCATGTCTAGAAAGATATGGCTTCGATCCGTGCATTTGGCCAAGTGGAACCGATCGAAGCTACCTTTAAGGATCTAACCAGTTAGACCAAGATTTAGTACTAAGTTCCGTGGATAGGACTATTCGGAAAACTTCGAAAGGTTGGTTACTTCTAATGATGTCCCTGTGACTCACCAAGCTTAGAAGTTTATCCGAAGAATGCCTATTTGTGGAAACCAAAACTAAATCTGAATCTAACACAAGTTAAACCAAAAGTCTGTAATCAAACCAATTTCATCTCACAAAATCATAAGATTCCCTGATTGATAATATAGATCGGGTGAGATGAATTAGGCTAATTTTAAGTTTAAAACTTAAAAATTAATTTCAAAATTCTTAAACTTAAAAGTTATTTTCAAAATTCTTAAACTTAAAAATTAATTTCAAAAATTTTAATTTTAAAACTTAAAAATTATTTTCAAAATTCTTAAAAGTTATTTTCAAAATTCTTAAACTTAAAAATTATTTTCAAAAATTTTAAAACTTAAAAGTTATTTTCAAAATTCTTAAACTTAAAAATTAATTTCAAAAATTTTAATTTTAAAACTTAAAAATTATTTTCAAAATTCTTAAACTTAAAAATTAATTTCAAAAAATTTAATTTTAAACTTAAAAATTAATTTCAAAAATTTTAATTTTAAAACTTAAAAGTTATTTTCAAAATTCTTAAACTTAAAAATTAATTTCAAAAATTTTAATTTTAAAACTTAAAAATTATTTTCAAAAATTCTTAAACTTAAAAATTAATTTCAAAAATTTTAATTTTAAACTTAAAAATTAATTTCAAAAATTTTAATTTTAAAACTTAAAAATTATTTTCAAAATTCTTAAACTTAAAAATTAATTTCAAAAATTTTAATTTTAAACTTAAAAATTAATTTCAAAAATTTTAATTTTAAAACTTAAAAATTATTTTCAAAATTCTTAAACTTAAAAATTAATTTCAAAAATTTTAATTTTAAAACTTAAAAATTATTTTCAAAAATTTTAAAACTTAAAAGGTATTTTCAAAATTCTTAAACTTAAAAATTAATTTCAAAAATTTTAATTTTAAAACTTAAAAATTATTTTCAAAATTCTTAAACTTAAAAAATTAATTTCAAAAATTTTAATTTTAAAACTTAAAAATTATTTTCAAAAATTTTAAAACTTAAAAGTTATTTTCAAAATTCTTAAACTTAAAAATTAATTTCAAAAATTTTAATTTTAAAACTTAAAAATTATTTTCAAAATTCTTAAACTTAAAAATTAATTTCAAAAATTTTAATTTTAATCTTAAAAATTAATTTAAAAAATTTTAATTTTAAAACTTAAAAATTATTTTCAAAATTCTTAAACTTAAAAATTAATTTCAAAAATTTTAATTTTAAAACTTAAAAATTATTTTCAAAAATTTTAAAACTTAAAAATTATTTTCAAAATTCTTAAACTTAAAAATTAATTTCAAAAATTTTAATTTTAAACTTAATTTCAAAAATTGTAATTTTTAAACTTAAAAATTAATTTCAAAATTTTAATTTTAAACTTAAAAATTATTTTCAAAATTTTAAACTTAAAAATTAATTTCAAACTTAATTAATTTTAAAGAAACTTAAATTAATCCAAAAAAAAAAAAAAAAGTCAAAAACCAGTGGTGGGCGCCCCTGGTATTCTCGTCGGGGGCGCCCGGAAGGGGTCCCGGGCGCCCCGCCCCAGCAACCCCGGGCGCCCGGAAGCCCCACTCATTCTCACTTTTGCCAAGGTTCACTTTGAACCTCAGTGCGAAAGTACTCTAAATTTAAATTTTCGTGCGGTGAAGACGCTGTTGCGATTCAACCGAGGTCGTCAAATCTATATTTTTCTCGATGGCTCCTCGGTAAAATATTCTTCCCCTCTCTAAAATATTTTTTTTGTTTTGTTGTTGTCTTCTAAATTTTTTAATATATATTCTTTATATACAGTAAGAAACGAACAAATACTGGTGCTGGACCCTCCAATGCTAGTGCAGACCCTAGGTTTCCCACAGACGAACTTAGGATTAAATTTGAGTCCACCATCTATAAGGCCATTAGGACTACCTGCATAGATAGAGCGTTCTTCCTAAGGTCATGTCCCTCTGCCTTAGAGGTTATAGGCCACTACAATTTAAGGAACCTTGTAGAGTGTACCAGTCCAATAAACATAAGTCTATGTGCCGAATTTTGCAATAACTTAGTAAAAGTAGATGACTTCACCTATACCACTAGGGCAGCAGGCACTGATATAGTATTTTCCCCTACGACTATCAGAGAGTTTTTAGAATTGCGTCCTTCTACTTGCCCCTTTTTGTGCTATCCTCCGAAGGACCTACCGTTCGACGATCCCTACTCACATATTACTCTCGATACGATGTATTCGTATTTTTTTGGGGGAGAGAGAGATCCCACTGTGACACAGTTTAGGTCAGTAGAACTTAGAGTCCAGGACTACGCTCTTTATAGGGTTGTAGTTCTTTGCATTTTACCACTGACCACTCGGGACATCGCTGTGATGCGCCCATTCCACTCATTCCTACTTTATGCCCTGATTCATAGATTGGAGATTGACATTAGCCTACATATCTTCTCCACCATCATTTACGCAGCCGGATACGTGACTGACAGTCGAGTCCATATGCCATTTGGTCACATTCTGACAGCCTATATGTCCTCACTGCACATTGATGTCACTAGAGGAGACGTGGCCCATATGACCGAGTTCGATGTTATATCCTCTCGGAACTTTTCCCTAGCCGGCATCCAGGTAGATAGAGATGACGGGACTATGACTTGGCGGAGGGGGGCACAGCACCAGCCCGATCCAGACGCACAGATGGACGAGTTCATGCTCGCACTATTTCCGGAGGAAGCCGCACCGGCTCCACCACCACCCCCACCACGACGCGCTCCCCGCACACTAGCCGACCGTATGACCGGACTAGAGAGAGCCATGGCGAGTCTCCAGCAGGAGAACTCCGATTTTCATCGGGACATACGGCGAGAGGTTGCCGAGTTGCGAGCTGCCGGGGACACCCGCCACACTGAGCTGATGACACTTCTTCGATCCTTGGGATCTGGACCACCCCCTTCATCATCTCAGTAGCTTTAGTGATGACCTACTTCTGTAGCTACGCTATTTGTAAAATATTTTGGATTTATCTAGTGACATTTCAAACTTACATTGAATATGTTCTTGCTCAATAGACTAGGAAATTTCAAAAATCCTTTCAAAAAATAATTTTATCAACTTATAGGCTAAACTTGTGTGCTTTCAAAATTTCCATTTTTAGACTTTCAAAAACAGTTTTTGGCCTTAGACTAGGTTTACATCCTTAGAAAGCATGTACCCATAGGTTGAGTTCTTGAGCATCTCACCAACACCCTAGGATTACCTTGCTTGTGTTTGACAAACATAGAAAGGGGTGAGATGCATAGGCCATCTGTCTGGACTTAAGATGCTTATTTCAGTGCATCAGTATAAGTCTGGACGTTAAATATAAATCAAATATTAATCAGATTAAAAGTTCATCAGTCAAGTCAAACACTGACTGATTACAATTAACTTAATCTGACTAACCTAGTGAAAACTACTGTCTTATGATAGTTAGTTAGTACCTAATTGGTTAGACAGCTGGTTGAAGATAGGTATCAAATTCAGGGGGAGAAATATAACTATTTAGTTTCACAAATTAAGTTTTAAACTTAATTTTGAAAATCAAAGTTTAATAATCTGTTTAAAATTGTGAAAATTTTAAACTCACAAAATTTGTTTAACCTTTCAAGTATTTTAAACCATGATTTTTAATCTAATATTTTTTAAACTTTGAAAAATTTGATTTTGAAAAACATATTTTAATACACCCTTGAAAACTAAAAGTAAAGATTTAAACTTAATCTTACTTAATTTGAAAGATAAATTGAGCTTTCTCAATATTAGTTTCCTTGATTTTGAAAATTGAATCTTAAACACCTAGTGTTGAAAAATAAATTAGTTTTGAAAAATAGACCTTTCAAACTTAGTTTTGGAATTTCGGTTTTGAAAACTTATGTTTAAGTAGCATTTCAAAGTTAATCTGATCTTTTCTTGGATTTAAAAACTCAGTTATTTTTCAAAGTCTTATTGTTTTCAGTAATTCTCACTATGTGTGTTTACCCTCGATTTTTGATGTATGCCAAAGGGGGAGGGTTAGGTTGGTTAAGTTAGAGCAACTTAATCAAACTAAAAAAAAAAAAACTAACTTAAACCTTAAAAATCATGCTTGATTCTTGCATATTTTTTTCACTAACTTAACCAGGTTGTCATTCCATCAAAAAGGGGGAGATTGTTGGTGCGGTTAGCACTAACGGTCTAACTCAGGTTTTGATGAATGACAAATCAGGTTAAGTTAGGTTTGTTGTTGTCTGAGACTTTTATCAAGTGTGCAGGAAAAGTCCAGCTAGGTCGACGGACCGACCGGTGGCGAGAAGTCCAAGCGGTCGACGGGCTGAGGCGAGAAGTCCAGCTTGGTCGACGGATCGACCGGATAGCTGGCGAGAAGTCCAGACGACGTGACCGGATAGTTGGCGAGAAGTCCAAGCGGTCGACGGCCGACCGGACGCTTGGCGAGAAGTCCAGACGGGTCGACGGGCTGACCGGACGTCTGGCAGGTAAGTGAGGTAAGTCACTGGAGGGGAGTGACTGCGAGGACGCGTTCCCGGGAAGGGGACATTAGGCGTCGATCCGGCTTAGATCCATTTCGGATATCTAAGTCGAGATCGTGACTAGATTCCGGTCTCGGAAAGACGGAATCTAAGTCATACTTTTTCTCATCTATAAAACTGTGCTAACATTCTTTTGCTGCAGGGTACATTTGCCTCGGACTAACCTTTTCTTGCAGGAGAAGGACTTTCCGGAGAAGAGGGGTCCGGGCGCCCGGAGGGGATCCGGGCGCCCGGAGGTCCGGGCGCCCGGAAGGGATCCGGGCGCCCGGAAGGCAAATTTCATCCAGCCGAGTCGTCGCCACGTGGAGCATCATGGTTTGTGCAGCTACGTCACATTCCAGGCGCCCGGAAGGGATCCAGGCGCCCGGGACAGCATATAAAAGAAGCCTCAGGCAGAAGCTTCAGAATCAATCATCGACTGAGAACTTTCGACTGCTGGTCCCGCTGCTCTACGTTCCTGCGACGCTAACAAAGCTCCGACAAAGTGCTTCTTCGTTTTTGGTTAATTTTCTTGTCGGTATTACTTTGTTTCATTAAGCATTTCCTGTATTCATTTTGTAATTATTATCGAATTGCTAGTGATTGCCCAACGAAAGTGGTCAAGGACCACGGGCCTTCGAGTAGGAGTCGTCACAGGCTCCGAACGAAGTAAAAAACAACTGTGTCTACTTTACTTTTCCGCTGCGCTAATACTCTATATTTTCGAATCGATATTCACCCCCCCCTCTATCGAACCTATCGGTCTTACAGACTTTTCTTTCATGCCAAGTATCCAGTCAATCCTTTGACCTACTTGGACTTCCCAGCACCAGATGTCCGATCATCCTTGATCCATCTGGATTTTCCCTTGCCTGGCTTCACTCACCAGGACTTTCACCTAGCTTCACTCACTAGGGTTTTCCATCTACCTAGCTTCACTCACTAGGACTTTCACCTGGCTTCACTCACCAGGATTTCCATCTGCCTAGCTTCACTCACTAGGACTTTCACCTGGCTTCACTCACCAGGATTTTTCATCTGCCTAGCTTCACTCACTAGGACTTCCTTCTGCCTGGCTTCACTCACCAGGACTTCCTTCTGCCTGGCTTCACTCACCAGGACTTTTCTTCTGCCTGGCTTCACTCACCAGGACTTTTCTTCTGCCTGGCTTCACTCACCAGGACTTTCATTTTGTCTAACATCCCAGTTAGGACTTCCCAGTCAAGTATCCAGTCAACCTTGACCTACTTGACTCTTCTTCAATCAATATCTTATTGTCAAACATCTAAACCCAAACCAAGACTCAGCTTGGTTACCCAGGTCAACCTTGACCTGAGGGATATTGCACCAACATTCAGCTCGTTAACGTTCGTGAATGTTCACGGACCATATTTATTAATAAAACTCTTTTCAGCATACTAAATAAACTACAAAATAAAATATATAAATAAATTTAAATTATCAAGCTCAATAACCAATCAAATAACTAAAAATTTCAAATAATCAAATAAGCTTGAATTGAGAACTCGATAACATCTAAATGAATCAAGCTCGGACCAAACTCAAGTCAAGCTTGAATTGAGAGTTCGATGGTATCTAAACGAACCAAGTTCAAACCAAACTTTAAATAAGCTCATAAAGCCCTCAGGGTGTAGCACAAACGGTGGACACATGACATCTTTAGCATAAAGACCAAGGATCGATTTTCAAGAACTGACGACCTGAGGTTTACCCCACCATGTGTTTGACGCCTGCATGTACCTCCCTCCATATCCGTGAGGTTGGCACTAGGGGAGCCGTTAATGTAACGGATCTATATTTTTTAAATAAGCTCATAAAAAAAAATAAACCAAGCCAAGTTTGAACAATCATTTCAAAAGTTTGGTTCTTTTTAAGCTTGACTTGGTTCAGTTCGATTATCTTATCAAACAATTTTGACACCCCAAATCTTAGCTTGACTCAACTTGTTTATAGCCCTACTAATGGTTAGGACTAGGGGTATAAATGAATTGAGTCGGCTCGCGAGCTTTTCGAATCCGCTTGAAAAATCTTCGATTCATATTCGAATTTATCGAATTCAAGCCAAACTCGAACATGTTCGAATTTTTTTTCGAACCGAACTCGAACCCAAATTATATTGTTCGATAGTTTGCGAGCCGCTTACGAACCTTAATATTTTATTAATATAAGTTAAATATATATTAAATAAATAATTTTTGAGCCTTTTGAGTATCTATTTTGAGCAATAATCTGAATAGTCTGCGAACATGTTTTAATTTTTCAACCTGAACTCGAACATGAGTCATAATTCAAACGAACAAAAAATTTTAAAATTTTCGAGCTTCGAATCGAGTTTGAACTCAAATATACCTATTTCGAGCCGAATTCGAGCCTTAGATTTTTCTACATATTCGATTCGATTTGATTCGTTTACACCCCTAATTAGGACGGTCTAATAATTATATAAATAACTATTTAAAGTCATTTTAACTCATTTAAAATAATTTTAATGAAGTTTATTTATTTTCACTAAATTGATAAATAGTATGTTGATATAATAATATTTAATTTTATTAAAATAAACAAATATTTTTTATCATTAAAATAAGGGATATTTTTGATACAAACATATATAGTGGAGCGTATTTTATGTGTGTTTTTAAACCCTTTTAATTTTGCCTATCTTATGTTAATGTTGAGATTGAAAAGTTTTTTTTGAAAGTAGGTTCTGTCTCTTTGTTGCTTCCAAACACCAACTTTCCGTGCCATTTTTTAAAAAAAATGTTTGATGAATTTCGATCTGCCAATTAAACAAAGGAAAGAAAACAAACAAGGTAAACATTCACAAACTCGGAGAGGTAAAGTGCAAAGTTTGAAAATTCTAAGAGGCAAATTAAAATGTTTCCAATGATATTACAAATATATATTATTATTACTACATTTAAATAGAGCCTAGACAAATAAAATAGAAAAAAACAATAAATTAATAAATTTCGATCAAATAAAGTAGGAGATTTTTGTTCTCCAGTCCCTTTTATTTCCTACCATTTCTTTTGCCTAATCAAATGTGCAGTTCAGGCAGATTTTTTAAAGAGTTTATGAACAAAAATTAAAGAAAAAAGCTCTAACTATTATATAGGTAAGTTTGAGTTTTATAGTTTAAAAACGATAGTAAAATCTTAAATTTATTTTTTCTCTCTCAAAATTAATAACATGGCCGGAGCAAAAGTTATAGAGATCTTTTAATTATTAAAAGAATAATAAATTTTTAAGATGATATTGAGGTGATATATATATATATATATATATTAAATATTCTAAATTCTACTATTAAATATATTTTTGCTTTTTTTTAATAAAATAAAGAGAGAGAAATTATCAGATAAATCTCCTTACAGTATCCTCTTTCAACGAAGGATAATTAAGATTGTAGATATTTAGAGAAATCGTGTAGATGAAATTGTTATGGTCAACAATAATTTAAAGATAAAAAAGAGGAACATTGCCATTTGTTTTCTACTCTATCTGATTTATTGCGTGGTCAGCAAATTAAATGTTCTCACAATTATTTATTGTACATGTTCCATTTGGGACCGAGTTTTGAGTAGTTGGATCGGACCTTGTCCATCAGATTTTGTATTTATAATGTTTAATAATAACTATATATTTATATATAATCTTGAATTTTCGTTTTTTTTAAAATGTGCTATATTAATGTAAAGTCTTGATCAAAGCCAAGGTTTCTATTTTCTCTCTAAAATTATACATCGGCTATACATTTACAATGTTAATTATTATCGATGAATTAAAATTTAAATGCGAGTTGTATTCTCAGGCGTTGCTTCATTTCTTAGGCGTTGCCTTAAACCTTCATTGTGGACAAATTTGACTTTTAAGACATGATAAAATTAAGAAAACGCGTATGCATACGTACTTTATTTTGGTCAACGTGCATGAAAAATATAGATATTTCTATTCTCAACTATTAGCCACCAATGTCATACTCCCCAGCGGTCGGCAAAAGGAGACTACGCCTAATCTCATTATCATCACTTTGTCATCTACTCTTACTTAGTCACTCTTGTAAACATAAAAAAAAAAGAATTATAGTCAAATGTTTTTAGTTGACACTATGGTACAGTTTAGCCTCCTCTAATTTTAGGAGTAATCAATTTGGTCTCCTACAAAAGATTTCTACCGATTATTAAGAATAAATTAGGAAATAGCGTTCATCAAACTTGTTATTGAATTTAATTTATTTTTGATTCCTATTTTTAGATTTAGCGAATTCAATTCATAGTTATCAAACGCATCCTTAAATTATATAACCTCTAATTCGATAAATTTGGTCAAATTTGTAATAATTATTGATGCAAGGGGGGAGATTAAAAAAGCGACCTATTCGACTCGTCTATAACCGATTCGGACGAGTCGAGTCCGACTCACTTCTCCCCATCCGAGTCGCCGTCTTTTTCCTCCCCCTTCTGCCGGGTTCCATCTCCCCGGATCGCATCCCGCCTTCCTCTTCCTCATACTCTTTCTCTCCTTCACCCCATTTCGACGTAGGCGGATCTCGAGGTTGAGGACGACTCTCCGGCGAAGTCGTTCCGCACTGAGTTCCGAGGACAATCCTGGTTCTTTCGTCCTACTGGCACTCTTTTCTCGCAGTTTCCGATCTCGTCGTGCTTGAACCTGCACGGGAGGCCGTCGTTTGCGTTCCATGGTCGATCTAGCTTCCGTCTCCAGGTTAGAGTCATTACTTTTAGGGATTACAACTGGTTGAACATTCTAGTCCCGTGCTATTTCTATGAGACAATTTTGATCTTGTGATAATCAACTACGAACATTTACTAGTTTAGTTTGAGCCATTACTTTTACTGAATCAAACATGATCGAGCTGTTCATTCGCTCATTCTCGATCCAAAAAGGGGGCTATTCTCATGGCGCATCTGATTTTCAAGTTTAGTGCTCGAATTAGTTGTTTACAACTACTTTTCCATCCAACGTGATCTTTTTAACTTCATTGAGCTGTTCATCCACTCATTCTTGATTCAATGAGGGATCTTGTTGTGGCACATCTTATTTTGAATAGTGTTCATTCAAACATTTTAACTTATTGAGCTGATCATTCACTTCATTTTGAAATCTAGCTATCAAATTATATTACTATTGCTGTTATACTACATCGAATGCACAGCTTCTACTGCTCCTAGCTTTGTTGTTCTTACTATTCTCATAACCATCTAAGAAACTTTTCTGAAAGTAATGCATTGATGGCTGAACTAGTTTCATATTAGCTATTGAATGTTAATGGAGTGCACATAATCTACATTTGTACCTTTCTTCTTTCACACCTTTTGACATTGTTGCATTTCATCTTCAACTCAGTGTCCAGACTCTTCATTTCAGAATTACTTGTGTTTTGACTTATCTATTCCTCCCACTATGAACACTCATGATTTTCCATAAATAAAGGATATTACAGTACAAAAAACATTTTGTTACATTTTCAATACCTATACACACATGTTACAATGGAAGGATCCCTCTTGTTTAAGGGTTAGTGAGAAGATAAACATCTACAATGCACTCTTCCATCTCCCTGTAACTCTCGTTCCTTTCACTCTTCTTGCATTCGTAGTATAGCGCTGTTGTTGTAGCCAAGATGAGGAAGTTTAACACCACATCCATGCCAATACGAACTACTTCAATCCACAATTGGTTTTCCTCAGAATCTGAGGATGAAGAGAAGAAAACCATGAATACTAAAGTGGCAACACTGCTAAGAACCACCACAAGAACATTGATTGCGATTCCCTGCTTCCTTCTCCTGCTGATGAGCTCCAGTGCCCTGCCAAATGCTTCAATGCCATAACACTCTTCCTCTACTGCAGATACCACTAAACACAACAGAGAAACTATCGCTACGTAAAAGTAATACAGCGCCGACAGAACAGCTACAAGGACGAGCATCACAACTAAAATCTTTGAGTCGTGCGACATTACTGTGAGTCCAAGAAGAATTGGATCCATTGAGAGGACAAAGCAGGAATGGAGGATTGTGACACAACTTTGGCTCACAAAGGAGGATTTCCACGCCTGTTTTGTCTTCATGAAGATGTTGGTATAAGGGCTCTTAGGAGCGTATGCCATGGAGAAAGCATGGATAGTTGCAGGTGTTAGGAAAGAGGCAATGACAAAGGAAGTTAGCAGCAGGACTAAGTCTTTGATGTTGGTCTTTTCGATAGAGGCAGAGAGGGTCGTGATGTCGGTTACTCTGCTGCAGATTGGTCTTGCGAGAGATGAGTAGATGGAGTCGTGGTTACTTGAGAAGAAGAGGGAGGAAGCAGAGACCAGGGAGAGGAGGAGAATGAACACAAAATGATACGAGGATCCCAAGATGAGTTTGAAGGATTCAGATAGGATTGTGCGGGTGGAGAGGAGCTTGTCTGGGATGGCCATGGCCATGGCCATGGAGAATCTTGTGAGATGTTGAAGACGGAGAGGATTTCAATGGAAGCAGGTATTTAATTGAAGGCGTTTGTGGTTTGGTTAGGATTTGGTCAGAAATTTAAGGGTGTTTGTTGTGTGACTTGTTCAACAGCTTCCCTAGTTGATTTTATTATTATTATTATTATTATTATTATTATTTTTGCTCTGTGGCTGCTTGAAGAAGTTTGGAATTGGTCTTAATTGGCACCCCTTAAATTGTGATATGGACAATTCAACCATCGACTGATCTCCGATTTAAGAACCCATCTAAACTAGTCAAGCTCAAATTTTATCCGAAACAATGAACTATCTCTAGGCTCCATGTTCTGTTCGGTTCAGCTCAGCGTGAGAGAGAGATCTCATTTACTAAAACTTCACTAGGTAGACGAAATGGAGAACAGTTCTGTAAATGCTAATGACCTTATCAATGCTGTCTATGAGGACTACAATTACGGAATTGCCATCGGAGAGAGGGATTAATTAGTTTTCGGGTCAGGGTTCAACTTAGCCGGCCAGTTCCGCAAATTAAAAATAAAAATATGTGGTTATGAAACTGAACATGTGGTGTTTGGTTAAATGATGGGAATGACTATGGGTATAGGTTTGATAGTAAGGTGGAATGTGAATGAGAATGGAAATGAAACCTACCTAATTATATGGGTTTTGTTGATTTCCAAAAATCTAGAAATCATTCTCAAATTGTTATTTCTAAACTCACAAATCAAACACCATCTTTTACTATCATTCCATTTCCTCATTTCCAAACCCATCAACCAAACACCTCCTGAGTTCGGGCCGTTCACGTGTAAAGATGTCTCGAATTCAACACGTGGCGCCAAAGCAACCATCAAAGTCGAGGAGAAGATCCCCTTCCTCAAATCTGACGTGCCGAGTTGTTTAAATTTATTTATTTTATATATATAAGGAGAAATTAGGCGAACAAGGAAGGCTGGCGAATCCCATATATCTGGATTACTTAAAAAAAACGGAAAAATAAGGAGAAATTAATTTTCATATAGTTTTACATAATTTCAGGCTATTATCCATTTAATTAATGAATCATTTGAAGATTGATAAATTAATTTAATTTTATCTATTTCATTCGCAAGTGATTTGATGGAATAATATCATGTTTTAAGATAATTCAGTAAATAAAAAATAAAAAGCGAAATTGTCCTTTTTTTACTGACTTTTTTTTCATTCTTTCTAAGATAAAATTTTAATTTTAACGTAAATTATTTCATTAAACCACAAATTCAAATAAAAATAAAGTTATAATTAAATTATAGATAGATAAATTAATAAATAATTAAATTTATCTATAAATTATTTAGGAGCATTGATGAATCAGAGACAATCATTTATCTTATCTAATTTTTAAGTATATTTATTGAAAAACTAATTGAGCTCCACTTTTTTTATCGAGCTCAACAAGTGAAATGATATGATGATGCAATTAAATTAAATCATTGATTTAATAAAAAAAACTTATATGATCCCACATTTTTAACTTATTATAAATAATTTAAACAAATATAATATTTATATATATATATTTAAATAAAAAATTAAATTAACAAATAATAATTATGTTACATGTTTAAAAAAAAGGGGCAAGTTGTCTTTAAATCCCTAATGACAAATTCAACTTTCTTCTCCGTCTCTAGGTTCAGATAAAATACGTTCCCACTCCTTGACCAAACAGATTTATTTGTTTTAACTCCCTAGATGATAAGAATTTATTTCATTGGCCTCTCTAATATCTTTTTCCTCCCGATTTTCGATATCTGCTTCTATCCTAAACCATCGACAACCATGGCCATCGAATAGAGCCGACAGCCAAAATCAGAGAGGTGACCGGTCCTTTGAAGTGAAGCAGCACCTTACTTTATTCAAACCAAGAGAAAAACCAATGAACAAGAGAAAAAGGTAAGATTTTTTTTGCTAGACTTTATAATTTTTTTTTATTTAAATTGTAGCTTTACGAGTGGATTTGTGTTTGATCATTTTCAATTGAATAATTCTATAAGATTTGGGGTTAGTTTTCTGATTGAGTTTGTGTAATTTACTATCAATTAAAGTGAATCAGCGCCTTAGTTTTTGGCTACCGATTTTATGCACAACATTAGGATTTTTCTAATTGTATTTGTATTTTATCTATATCCATTATGGAGTGGTTATCTGAAAATTTTTTAGTGTAGTCGATTTCATGTCTAATTTTTATTGTTTAGGTCTTGAATTGAAATGTTGTTCAAGTTTTTAAGAATTCTCTAGAAATTTTGTTTTTTTGTCTTGAATTTTATATGAATGAAGTTTTGATATGTAGTTTTTATATTATGAATTGAATGTTATGTTTTTGTGGATCAGGTCGAAAATGGATTTTAGAAGTGGGCCTTGTAACCTTACATTTTTTAGTAGTTGTAAGTGCAAGAAGTAGTTGTTTGTGATTTTCAGTTGTTGTAGTTTGATGGATATATTTGTAAGTCTTAGCAAAAAAATATGTGGAGATTACTGTCGAATCTATAATTCTACAATACGTAGCTCCGCAGCATAAGATGTATGTGACTTTAAACGATGATGATAATGTTTTTAATATGATATATCTTCATATGTGTATGAAACTTAGCGTGATTAATTTGAAGGTAGAGAGTAGAAACGAACATATCGACAACCTAAATTTTGGGAAGTAAATTATTATATCCCTTTTCATATTGTGGTTTAAATAATATTTTGTATTACATTTGGAATAAGTGCATATGATGTCGTTTGTTTGACACTACTAATCGTATTATCCAGTTAGGACATTCAATTTGTCTGGCTTCACTCACCAGTACTTTCACTTACCTGGCTTCACTCACCAGGACTTTCACCTGGCTTCACTCACCAGGACTTTCACCTGGCTTCACTCACCAGGACTTTCACGTAGCTTCACTCACTAAGATTTCTCAGTCAAGTATCCGGTCAGTCTTGACCTACTTGACTCTTCTTCACACCAATCTGGTCAAACCCTGACCAAAGGGGAATTACACCAGCAATCTCCACGTATTATCAAACATTGAAACCCAAACACTAAGACTCAGACTTGAGCCAACTCAAGCCTAGACAACTTGGTCTACCTTGGCCCAGGAGATATTGCACCAACAACACGTTGAGTTGTTGCACCATGCGTTTGACAAAGAAGATGACTGTGTTGTGTTTAGGTTTAGGTTTGACGAAGAAGATGCACCGTCACTGGCCATCAGTGTTGGTTCGAACACACTTCGGGAACACAAATAGCATGGTTCGAATGCACGCGATGGCCAGGGTGGAAAAGGCGGACAACCATAAGGGCAAAATCGGTATCCCAAACGTGATTTGTGTAAGTACCCCATGGTAGTTTTGATGTGATCAACCAAGTCAAGTTCGGTCCTGTTATATTTTTGATGCCCTGTGTCTAAGGGTGCAGGAACTTAGGAGCACGGGAGATCGGGCAAAAGACGCAGCTAGCGAGAAGGACGACACATGAGAGAGTCGACGGGCTCGATGCGTCCGAGGGACGAGGTGCTACGGAAGAGTACGCTGGTGGATGAGGAGGCACGCGACGTTTCCGAGGGATGAGAAGTCATAGCGGAAGGTTGCTCGAAAAGGTTGGAATATGAGTTCAGATGAGCCCTATTCCGGATGGCCGGAATCACCCAAGTAAGCTGAGCCATAGCGGAAGACTCGGACCCAAGCGAGCGGAACCGGAGCAAGAGCCCGAACCGAAAAGTCAACAAGCAGGTTAACTTGGTTCAGGCGCCTGGACCAAGTCTAGGCGCTCGAACCAGAAACTTTATCAAAACACGACATGGCTCAATCTATTGCGACGAAGATAAAATTCTATCCACGTCCAGACGCTTGGAACTCTTCCATGCGTCACGATCAAGGCTATAAATACAACTCTAAGCTAAAATCAATACTAGTAATCAATTCCATTTGAGTTTAGCTTTGTAATTGTGAGCTTTGACTACTGTAAAAGACTTCTCCGCCCGAAGAAGACTTTAGTGAGTTTTAATTTTCTTGGATTAGCAATCTACTTATTGTAAACCAATTAACTCTTTTTGTGCTACTTTCTTTTAATTAGCTTCTTAATTCTTTTATGCAAGCGTTGATTTTAATCAAGCTGTAAATATCAAGAAAGGTGTTTTGTTTGCTTTTATTATGAAGGTTATTTACCCTCCTCTAGTCTAGACCTGACCACGGTTCGGAACCGCCGGTTCGACGGTTCCAGGCAGGTCGACCCTTAACCTTAACCGTCCAAGACGGCTACGGTTCACGGTTTAGAACCGCCGGTTCACGGTTCGTCACGGTTCGCCACGGTTCAAGATTAATATGTTAAAAAAAATTAAAAATTAAAAATTAAACATTAAAAATTAGAAATTAAAATTTATTGAAAAAAGGGCTTGCACTTATTTAAGTTGCCTACGTATCCCTTTAGGGGAATCAAAGCCCACGTAGTTCTTTTACATTTTTATCCTTTTACATTTTAATTCACTTCCATTTCCTATTCCTGTCGTATTTGTTCCTTCAGTATCAAAATCTTCAACTTCGTCATCTGAAAGTTACATTCTTTGGATTCTTTTCTCCGCTCTGGTCCAATCGTCCAGTAATGCTTGGGCTTCCAATGAGTCGGGAGACAAAGTTGATCGTTGTTCATCTAATATGTTGCCGCCGGCACTGAACGTCTGCTCCACAGCAACAGTTGACACTGTACAAGCTAAAATTTCTTTTGCGATCACGGAGAGAACGGGAAAGCTTTGAGCCTTCTGTGACCACCACTTTAAGATATCGAAGTTTTCGCTATCTGCTTCATTAAAATTAAAAAAAGTCGTAAAATAATTCTCAAGTTCCTGTGTGGAACTTGAGGATCCTCGTAGACGTTTTGTCCATTCTTTTAATAAGAGTTGTGCTTTTGTAAGTTTTAAATTACTACTAGTAGTTTTTGTATTTCAGAAATATTAATTTGTGTTCCCTATTTTGCATAATATTGATTATAAATATTATATAAATAAATTCTAACATTATATATAATATTAACTGGATCAGGGGAAGAAGAATCTTTAATTGAAATTAAAACGTCATAATATAAAGTTAACATTTCTTGTAAAACTTCTAATTTAAATTTAGGATCTAAAGCAAATGCAATTAAATAAATTTCAGGAATTAAATAAAAATATTTTTCCCATTTAGTTTTCATAGCTAAGATGCAAGGAGATAAAGATTCATTATTAATATGTTCATTTAAAACTAATACTATATTAGAAAAAATTTCTAAAACTAATTGAGCAGTGGGATAATAAATATCGGAAAGTTGCTCGGTTGCATCATTAAATACTTTTAAAATTTCACAAATACTACTACAAATATTCCATTGTTGTGAAAATAAATATATATTAGTATTAGTGTTTTGTGCAAAAAAAATGAACATAATAATTCTTTATATTGAAATGAATATTGTAATAATTGGTATGTTGAATTTCAACGTGTTGGTACATCACGTGGGAATTTTTTAGGTCTCATGCCATTAATTTTACAAAACCTACCCCATTGTTTCATTATAGATAGATGAGACCATAAATAAGAAATTACAATTCTAATTGGTTTAATATACTTTTCTAAAATTTTTAAACCATCTTGAACACATAAATTTAAAACATGACATACACAATGAATATGAAAAAAAAAAAACCTCTAATAATAGATTGACAAACAAATTTTAGATCATCTATACAAGCGGTATTGGAACTAGCATTATCTAATGGTATTGAAAATATTTTATGAGTTAAACCATATTCTTCTAAAATTAAACATAATAATTGTGCGATATTATGAGCATTATATGATTCATCAAAAACTCTATAAGCTAATAATCTTTTTTTGGAGGTTCCAAAAGTTATCGATCCAATGGCAAGTCACACCCATATACGAATGTGTTTGCCAATGATCACTCCAAATATCGGAACATAAAGAAACTTTATTATCTAATTTACTAAATTCATCAATTAAATTCTTTTTTCCTTGTTTTACTTATTTTTTAATTGTACGAGTAAATGTAGTCCTAGGAACACGTTTAGCACATGAATTAAAAGATTCTTTACAAAAATCTTTAAATGTGCATTTAGATCCAAAACTAAAAGAAAGATGTTCTACGGAAACAAATTTAGCTAATGATTCTCTTAATTTAATATCCGAATATAAAAATAAACCGGAATCGGTACTATCGCTAGTTGAAGAAAATCTTGATAATTGTGTTTGAGAACGGTCGAATCCATATTCCGTCGGGTGCTTCGTTTCTACATGTCGTTTCAACGACCCATAGCCGCCACCGGCTTGGAATTTGTAGGAAGCATTGCAATGCTTACATTTTGCACGCATTTCTCCCGATGGAAGAGTGATCTTCTCAAAATGTTTAGTGAAAATAAAAGACTTTAGAGGAGGAAATTCCCGAACCTTAGAAGTAATTGTATCGGTACTTCCTTGTGTTTTGGGTGTCGGATTCGGAAGATGCTCATCTCATCATCGGTGGATTGAATGTTGGGGTCCTCCTCCCGCGGATTCATTATTTGCTTTCCCTTCCGAGCTCGAGATGATGCACCTCCGCGGCCTCCTTCCATTGTAATTGAAAATTGGAAACGAAAGCGTGTAGAGATTAGAGAATACGAAAATGAGATTAAGAGTAGAGAAGATGTGTGTGAAAAATGATGAAATGAGTTCTCTATTTATAGAGTTTTGATAGTAACTGACACTAAATCATAGCCATTGATAAAAAAACGGTCAAATGATCCTAAGCGTTGAAAAAAAATATCCAAAAATCCCTCCCAACAACTACGAACCGCCGGTTAACCGGCGGTTCCAACGGCTATGAACCGTCGGTTAACCTGCGGTTCAAGCCGTTTAAAGAAAAAAAAATTGCGGCTGAACCGCCGGTTCAACCCGCCGGTTAACCGGCGGTTCACCCGTTTTACAGCCAATGAACCGGAACCGGTCCGGCAACTTGTCGGGCCGGTTCCGGTTCGACCCGGCGAACCGGGTCAACGGGCAACCGACCCGTTGACCCGATTACGGGTCGGGTCCAGGTCAGACCCAGCCCGGGGTCGGGTCTACTCTAGTTAGCCCATAAGGGACCTATAATTTGATCATTTTAAAAGTTATGTACGTGAAATGAGTATTTTGTAAACTTATGAACATGATTCAATAAAAAGCAGAAAAAAAAATATCAAAAGGTGTCAGATTTTACAAATTATTTAAAAGACGTCATTTAAAAAAAATTAAAAATTGAATGAATATAATGAAATTATACCTTATTTAATATTGTTATGGAAACTACTAGTAGGTGAATTTAAGATTTAAGATTATACCGGATAGAAACTATCAATAATTATTTTAATGTATAAAAGTTTTACTAAATGTTACAACCTATAAAAGATACCTAATAGTTATTATAATGTGTGTAATATATATTTATTTTGATATAATAATATTCAGATATCTTAAATCATTATAGTAATTATTGGATAATTTCTATATAGTAGAATAACTACCAAATAACTTTTACATGGTATAGTAACAACTGAGTAGCTTTTACAAGATATAAATTTTAAATTTTAAACTCATCATAAATATACTATAATAACTACTTGATAATATCCAATTATTGTTACAACTACCAAATAGATTTTATTCATTATAATAATTAATGTGTAACTTCTGTATAGTATAAAGCATAAAGTCTAAATTCACCCATTATACATTAAAAAACTATCTAGTATATATATATATATATATATATATATATATATATATATACACGATTTTGATATACTGTGCGACATGCATAGTGTGTGACTATGCACGTCGCACAGTATATCATGATTTTTTTATTTTTTTTTAATTTTGATTAAAAAAATAATCAAAATATATTAATTTTGATTAAAATATAAATAAAATATATTTTTTAAGATTTTATTAGTAGGGTTCAGTCATCCTAATTGAGATATAATTTTTCAGTTATTTTTTTTTTAAGATTTTATCTCTAGGGTTTAGATTTTCCAATTGAATTATAATATTTAGTTAAAAAAATTAAAAATAAAATAAATTTAAATATTTATGGAGTATTGTAATATGTTAAGGGGATATCTTAACGTAGCTAATTATATAAAGAAATATTGTTTTTTTAATTCAAAATGTCTGTGTTTTGTTATTTTTTTTATTATTAATTTTTGAATTAAAAAAAATAATTAAAATATTTTTTTTAAAATTTTATTTCTAGGTTCAGGTTTTGGGTTATAGTATCAAAACTTTTTTTTTTTAAGATTTTACCTCTAGAGTTCAGACTTTGGGTTATAGTATCAAAGTTATTTTGGGTTCAAGTTTTGGATTATAGTATCAAAGCTATTTTTTTTTAGATTTTACCTCTAGGGTTCAAGCTTTGGGTTATAGTATTAAAGCTATTTTTTTTAGATTTTTACCTCTAGGGTTCAGACTTTGGGTTATAGTATCAAAGTTATTTTTTTTAGATTTTACCTCAGGGGTTTAGGTTTCCCAATTAGATTATAGTGTTTAGTTTAAAAAAGAAATTAAAATAAAATAAATTTAAGTATTTATTGAGTATTATAATATGTTGAGGGGATATATTAATGTATTAGAGATTTATATAAGAAAATGTTTATTTTTTAATTAATTTTTTTAATTTAAAATATTAAAAAAGTCAAAAATAAAAAAAAATGCGATTGATATTGTGCGCGCGCGCACAGTCACGCACTGTGCGGGCGTGCACGATATCAATCCTCTATATATATATATATATATCGAGAGAATGAATTGTTATGCTACGGACTCTATTCTACGGATTATTACGGACCAATTGCCACATCATATTTTTTTTATTTTTTAATACAACATTTCCTCTTTCTTATTTTTTTTATTCTGCTTTTTCGTTCTCATCGCACCTCGCCACCCTCTGCATCACGATCGCGCGGTACTTCTCCAACCACTTGTCGGCGCCCCTTAGTGGCTCTGCCTCGAACTGCTCGATGCCTTCACCGGCGATTCGAGTTGCCACCACCACTCCATCTTCTCACACAAGGTCGCCGACCTTTGCCTCGCAGAAAATGGTGACGATGCAGTTGTCGAAGTACTCCGCTGGAAGTGTCGGCTGTAGCCGTCATGTGCAGTTTTCAGCGAACACTAAGTGCACGGTGCTCTCGGCGCTCGGCGCTCGACGCTCATGCCTTGACGTAGGAAACCCACACGTAAGCATACGTCGCCACGATGTCGGAGTAGCGGAAAGAAGCGTTCTTCACTTTGGAGGAGATCATCACCTTCAGCTTCCTGAGGTCATCGGCAGTGAGGGTCATCGTGTCGATGACCGCGTCTGGATGAGCGAATTGGACCATGATTCGTCGTTTCGTGCGTCGGCCGCAAGGCCGAATAGCTTGGAGTAGGCATCATTCGGATCTGGAATTGAAAAGGAGGGCGGGGTCGGCGATGCCTTTTCGAGTCTGGAAGCTCTGCGAGCCCACGCCGAGGTGCGGCGAAGCACGGTGACAAGGCGCGGCGAGGTGCGGTGAGAACGAAGAAGCAGAATAAAAAAATAAGAAAGAGAAAATGTTGTATTAAAAAAATAAAATAATATGACATGATAGTTGATCCGTAATAATCCGTAGGATAGAGTAAGTAGCATAACAATTCTCTCTATATATATATATATTCAACCAATTGCCTACGGAGTGTTTTTCACGTGACTATTTCATGTGTAAAGAAATAGACCGGTTGAAGAAATTTAACAATCAAAGTCAAAATGAAGGATTGGTTACTGGTTAGTAATTGGTTCAAAATTGAATCAATTAAATCTGAATAATTTAAATAAATTAAATTGTTTTTTTTTTCAAGTAATAATCGATTAAACTTTTTAATAAAAAATAGAACTGATAAAACTCAAAATAATTAAATTTTTATCATTAATTGACTGATATTTTACAATAATCCATTGATAGTTTAATGATCAATTATGAAATATTCAGTTCGATGTTTAAGTTTAACAGTCGAAGTTAGCAATCGACTGTTTTAAAAAAGATTGCTAATAAAATTGACACTGATTCATTTAAGTTAAATTGATTTAATCAAATTAAAATTTTTAAAATGACATCGAAACTGATTTAACTTATATTTTTTAAATAAAATTTTCAATTTTTAAATTAATCCAACGTAACTTATAAATTCCATCAGTTCATTAAATTGATTTCATCGACACCCTGATTGGATTCCAATTTTGAATTTCTTCTTAGTTTCTTTTACAATCTTATTAAAAAATAATTCAAAAAATATAGATTCGCTATATTAAGAATCTTTTAATCTCGACTCCACGAATATAAAAGAAGATATAAGTAGATATACAAACACTAAACACATAATAAGATAAATCTCATATTATTAGTTTCTAAAAATTGACTTTTGATCATTACCACACCGTCTATGCTATGCCTAGGCACACTAAAAATCAAATAGATCCCTGCCTATCTGCATTGCCGCCATCGCGGCAGGACTACTAATGACTGGACCCGCCTCATCTGTAGGTCACGATGGGCTGACCTAGTGATTCGACGAGTTCATCGAGAAAAACCACTAGTAGAACAACACGGGCGGGTGGTGTTTTCTTGCACAGATATGGTGGAGGTGATGAAGAAGGCGGTGAAGTTCGATGTCGAGCTCACCGTGGAGGAGCAGAACCTGCTGTCGATGGGATACAAGAACCTGATTGGGGCGTGTCGAGCCGCGTGGAAGGTGTTCAACTTGATGGCGCAGAAGGAGAAAGCTAAGGGGAACGAGCAGCACGCGAAGATGATAAAGGAGTACAGGCTGAAGGTGGAGTCGGAGCTCTCTGACATCTGCAGCGACGTCATGACTGTGATTGACGCGCATCTCATTCCGTCTTCGACGACCGCAGAATCGTTGGTCTTCTACAACAACAAGATGTGAGCTAGACTTGAAAGTTTGGATCAACCGAAAGAGACTCTGTGGATTAACTTTGGCATCTGATTTTAAATATAGGAAGGGAGATTATTACCGCTATCTGGCAGAATTTAAGACGGGAAGCAAGAACAAGAATGCTGCAGATCCGTCCTGAAAGCGTATGAGATACCCTTTTTATCCTGAATGGTCTCAAATTTTGCTACTATTTTCGATCCTAGATCTGTTTTGCCTCTAAGATTATCAGCACGTCAATGTACAGTAATTAAGATGAACCCCTTGTTTGTGATCACCCACTAGTAGGGATAGAGATACCGTCCCTTGTTCACGATCGTCATTCTATGCTTGAATTTCTAGATCCGCTAGTGGCTCACACTAGCCGACGCCAGTAGTTGAAATTTTGAAGATGAGTGACGATCTTCTCTACTCAGCAATCATCTAAGAATTTATTAATTAATCATCGTAGCAAAAGCTTTCTACTGAAAGGAAGTTGTTTTGCTGCTAAAAATAAAGGAATTACTCATGTGATTCATTTTTCAAATATAATTTATTTAAATCTACCTTATTAGCAAGTTCAAAATTTTACTCTTCATGATACATAGATTCTATTCTTCTTGGAGACCTGTTTGCTAGAATCTGAAATAAACACAATATGACTTGCTTTCGCTTCACTGGCAAACAACCGCCACATCCAGATTTAAAGTTCAAATACAATAAATTATGTAATAAATAATAATAATAATTAAAAATTATGAAGTCACTACAACTCTTTCTCCTGGTTTTATTGGAACTTAAACAGGATTAAAGTTGTTGCCCTCCTTATCCGAGAACTAGTTGAAGTGGCACCGTAATCCTTAGCTCTGATGTGAACTAGAGGAATTGATGCTCTTGGTCCATGACTCGTTTAGGACTTGAAGTGACCTTGGAACAGGAGGAATGCTTACATCTAAATTGCCCTCTAGAGCTTGAACAATTTGACTCATCGTTGGCCTTGAGTTCTCGTCATCTTGAATGCACCAGCAAGCAATTTTACAAGCTTTTTCATACTCTTCCGAGTTGGCTTTACCCTCTAGCCTTTGGTCTAGCAAGCTTTTGATATCTCCAATTATGAGTTTGTTTGTTGCGACTAAGGGGAAGAACTCGAAACTACTTTCTCCTGTATGCATTAGGTTTCTTTTTCCTGATATGATCTCGAATAACATCATTCCGTAGCTGTAAACATCTACTTTTGTAGTGATGGACATACCTAAAATCCATTCGGGGGCAATGTACCCTCTACTTCCTCGAATGGTTGTGAGAACTCTGCTAAAGTTCCTACTGACGAGCTTTGCTAAACCAAAATCAGCTACTTTTGGAACAAGTGCATCGTCCAACAGTATGTTCTCTGGCTTTATGTCACAATGTATGATGTTGTCCCTACATTGCTCGTGGAGATAGGCTAATCCTCTAGCAGTTCCGATGGCAATTTGATATCTTGTTTTCCAGTCCAAGACATTCGAGTTGCTACGAAAAAGCTGATCAGCTAACGAACCGCTTGGCATGAACTCATAGACCAACAACTTCTTGGTCCCTTGAGAGCAAAAGCCGATTAGCCTAATGAGGTTTACATGTTGAATGGCTCCTAGTGTGCTCACCTCCGCTCGGAACTGCTTCTCGCCTTGGTAAAGGCCCTCAAGCTTCTTCACAGCAATATCAATTGAGCCAGGCAACGATCCTTTAAACACTGATCCAAAGCCCCCTCCCCCGAGCTTCTTTGAGAACTTTCGTGTGGCTTGCTGCAGCTCACTGTATGAGAACGAGACGAGGCCACTCTGCATAGCCTTTGCTTTCTCAATCATCCGCCTACTTTCTCGCTTCTTAACCACAATCAAAGTGGCAGGAACGATAGAAACTAAGATGGCCAGAACAATGGCACCGATGATAGCCCAACCTGCCACTTTCTTCTTGTTTCTTTCAGAAGTTTGCAACTCCGAGGCAGACAAGCGTAGGTAAAGACTACCTGCATCAGCTTCATTATATTGTTCTTGCAGATTCAGCAACCCTCCATGCCAAACAAAGCAGCCACTACCATTGTAAGAATAAGCACTGCAAGTGCAATTACTCAAGCAAGCCAACTCGCAGCCTTCCCTACTTGCAGCTGTGGCCAAAGTGTTGGGGCTATCAGGTAGCCTAACGTTTGTTATCTCAAAGAAGCCATCTTTCTCTGAACTGGCAGAGTTGTTGTTTAGACCACCGCATTGTAAAGCAGTCATCCTCTCACAACCCTGACTTCTATCACCCAAATCCCAATCTGTCTGAGACTTGATCCTGAAACCCTTAACACAGTTACAGAAGGGTGAAGTGAAGTCATTGCAGCTCCCAAAAGATCCACATACCCCATAAACTGAGCACTTGGTTTTTGGTTCAGACCAGAAGGGCATCCATGACTTCGAATTCTCCATCCAAGCCGATCGCTGCATCTGGCCAGATTCAGAATCAAGCACAAAGACATACTCTACTTTGATATTTATCAAAGAACGCACATTTTTAAAAGTATTTTTTATTTTACCCTCCTGACAATTTGACTTTTTTATCTTTTTCTTTTCTCCACTATTTTTCTCTCTCTTCTCTCTCATCTCTTTTTTTTGTAGAACATATGAATAATATTAGTTAATCTTTTAATAACATTTTAATACATTTGAAAAAAGTTGAAATATAATGAACATCATATTTGAACTCCTTGCAACATCAGAAATCCATAGGAACTGAAATGGGTGCAATCGGAGCTCTCTAGGTCTATTAGTGGTCAATCGGAGCCCACTGATGGACCTAGAGAGCTCCGATTGCACTCATTTCAGTTCCTATGGATTTCTGATATTGCAAGGAGTTCAAATATGATGTTCATTATTTATTTCAACTTTTTATAGATGTTTATACATAAAACCAAAGAATCGTCAAAAACAACCCATGTTGGGCCTGATATGGAGTCATATCAGGCCCAACGTGGGCTCAACGTGGGCTTTTTTGCCGATTCTTTGATTTTGCATGTTAACGTCTATGAACAGCCAAAATAAATAATGGACACCATATTTGAACTCCTTGTAATTTCAGAAATTCATAGAAACTGAAATGGATGTAATTGGAATTCTCTAAGTCCATCAGTGGGTTTTGACCGAAACTCATAGATCGACCTAGAGAGCTCCGATTACACTCATTTTAGACCTAGAGAGCTCCGATTGCACCCATTTCAGTTCCTATGGATTTTTGATGTTGCAAGGAGTTCAAATATGGTGTTCATTATTTATTTCATCTTTTTATAGATGTTAATACATAAATTAAAGAATTTGTAAAAAAAACTCATGTTGGGCCTGATATGATTCCATATCAGGCCCAACGTGGGCCTGATATAGAAGCATATCAGGCCCAACTTGGACCTGATATGAAAGCATATCAGGTCCAACAGGGCTCTCAGTGATTCTCCAATACATTCTTTGCCTGAATCGATGCCTAGATCAAGAAATTATTCCTCTCTATTTCGGTTGCACAATTCCATTTCTCGTGTGTTTCCTTGCAAAAAGTATTAATTCGGAATGCTGAGTTGCAACAAATGGATCAGTAGGTGATGAATGGGAATGCTCCTCCGTAGTGAAAATTGCATGATGAATGGAATTTTGCATGACTAAATCAAGCTCGGTTGGACTCTGAGGTTGTGAATAACTTGTTCAATTGGTCAGGGTTGGAGCTGTGTCCCTATCCCAATTGATCTCCCTTCAGTCCAGTACAACATTCATTATAACTATCTCAAATGGAGTTACTATAAGTTTACGTATTCAGTATTATGCACGTAACTATTACTGATTCAAGGATACATACAAATCAAAGAAATGCAACATATGTATTAAAATAATTCCATATCCGGTTCAACATGGGTTTTTTTGACGATTCTTTGATTTTATGTATAACATCTATAAAAAGTCAAAATAAATAATGAACACCATATTTGAACTCCTTGCAACATCAGAAATCCATAGGAACTGAAATGGGTGTAATCGGAGCTCTCTAGATCCATAAGTGAGTTTCGGTCAAAATCCACTTATGGACCTAGAGAGCTCCGATTGTACCCATTTCAGTTCCTATGGATTTCTGATGCTGCAAGGAGTTCAAATATGGTGTTTATTATTTATTTTGGCTTTTTATAAATGTTTATACGTAAAATCAAAGAATCAGGCCCATGTTGGGTCTGATATGATTCTATATTAGGCCCAACGTGGGCTTTTTTGACGATTTTTTGATTTTGCATGTTAATGTCTATGAAAAGCCAAAATAAATAATGGACACCATATTTAAACTTCTTGCAATTTCAGAAATCCATAGAAACTGAAATGGATGTAATCGGAGCTCTCTAGGTCCATCAGTGGATTTTGACCGAAACCCACTTAACGATCTAGAGAGCTCCGATTACACTCATTTTAGTTCCAGTGGATTTCTGAAATTGCAAGGAGTTCAAATATGCTATTCATTGTTTATTTTTGTTTCTTCGAATGTATTAAAATGTTATTAAAAGATTAACTAATATTATTCATATGTTCTGCAAAAAAGAGATGAAAGAGAAGAGAGAGAAAAATAGTGGAGAAAAGAAAAATATAAAAAAGTCAAATTATCAGGAGGGTAAAATAGGAAATACTTTTAAAAAGATGCATTTTTTTGATAAATATCAAAGTAGAGTGCGCCGAAACTTAAAAGGGCCTCATGTGTTTTATTATTTTTGTTTTTATGAAAAAGTCGCTTCTCATTGTTCAATCAATTAAATAAGGATCGAATCACAAAGATTAAAAATTATCCTTTCATATCTATATGATGGTTAATTTTAATTTCTTAATTTATTCTTTCTTAATAATATGAGATAGTCGTCGAGGTTTTTTTTTTTTATCGAATTTGTAGAATCATGTGCTTTAACCCTCTTATATTTCGGTATTATTTTTATTATTATTTTTTACTTAAATTTTCTATCTAAATTCTAAATAGATAAGATCAGGGCCGTCTCAAGATTCCTTGAGGCCCTAGGCAAAAAATATATTTTTTTAATTTTCTTTAACATTTTTCATTTAGATTTGGGACCGAAAATAATAATTTAAAAAAAAAATTTAAAATTAGTTATTAAAAATAATTAAATATTATTTTTTAAAAAAACTAATTTTTGATATAAAATTTAGTTTTCTCACGGGTATTTTGATAATAATTTTAGTTTTTATTAATAAAAATATTAAATTATTTAATTTTTTTTAGTTAGAATGTCAAATACACTTTATTAATTTTAATTTTAAAGAATTTATTTTTGTTAATGCATTTTACTTTGTATTTTATGATTAAAAAATCTCTAATTCATATTATTATCGAGAAATAAAAAGAAAGAGCGAGGAAAGAATATTATTAGCAAAGGAAGAGAAGGACGTTCTCTGCGAGTATCATCGGTGAGGAAGGAGAAATATACAAAATCGTTGATGAAAAAAAAAGGGCACAATGCATTGATGAGAGAATTATTAGGATTTTTAAGAAATATTGAGGATAAAAGAATTCATTAGGTTTTATAAGAATAGTATTACTAATTGCAAAATAAAATGAGAATTGGAGTAATAATAAAAAAGAAAGAAATATGTCAATTTAAAAATGAATTATATTTAAGGCAAAATAAAATCTCATATAAAATTATGGTACAATTAATGAGGATAAAATTATGGTAGACAATTAATGAGGAAATAAAGATAAGTACAGATATAAATAGGAAGTGGAATGAATTAATTGACAATGTGTCATTAATGAATTAGCAAGACATTTATAATTAATTAATATTAATGATGCTAATTTAATTTTTTCAATATCTTTAATTAATTAATCAATGGACCCCAATCAAATTGGGGCCCTAGGCATAGGCCTTAATGGCCTATGCCTTGAGCCGGGCCTGGATAAGATGTCTTATAGTATTATGAAATTATAATGGTTATAATTGGATTGAATATATAATTATAGTAGTTACGGAATATTAATTGTTACAGTTGGATCTGTAGATATAGTAGTTATAATTTTACAGGATCGGCTCAAGCCTATTTGAGATCCTAGGAGGAAATTTTTTTTTAGATCTTTGATATTGTTTTAAAAAAAAAAATCCTCATCTTTTTTCATTCAGATTTGAAATTAGACTTGAATATAGTGGTTTAAATTTTTTTTAACAAATTAAATATGAATTTTAAAAAATAATTTTTATACAATTTAATTTTTTCACTTTGTAGATATAAAATTATTAATTAAAATTTCATATTCAAATTTTGATAACCTAATTCAAAAAAATATAAGCTTTATAGTATTAAACAAAATATTATTAATAGAAATAATAATACACCTTAAGTAGATAATAAATTTATAATTCATTTAGTTTAAAATAAGTGTATTTAAAATTATTTAAAAATAAAGAAAGATAGAAGTATGTCTAATTATTTAAATGAAAGATGGTGAGAAACCCTTATAAAAAGGGACAAAATTGAGGAAATAAGAACAATGAAATAACAATAGAAAAAAATCATACTCTTATCCTCAACTCATCATCATTGGCGAAACACAAGAAACAAATAAATAAAAACTAATATATAAATGACAAAACTAAATACGATCTTTAGAAAATAAAGATTATAATATGAGACTAAACAAGTCATTATCATTTATCAAGAAATAAATAGAAGCCTTTTTAAGCACAGAGCAAAAGAAAAAATAAACCATATTTTTCATTACTTAAACCAGAATAATTGTAAATGATAGAATGGATACAAAGGGAAAATTGAATAATTTATGATTGTAAATATATCTAATTAAAAGTTAAACTTAATGTCTAAGCGAAATGGTAGAAGTATTTAACTCGTTATTGCTAAAAAATAATAAAATCTTTCATTTTTATCATACACAATATGGATGAATGCATGAACATTTAAATTTAATCAATAAGGAGTATCGTAGCACCGACTTAATTAGCGTATTAGTGTTAGGTGTGGTTTCTCTTCTCTAATCCTAATGAGCAAGAGAAGCACAGAGAGGGGGAGTTAGAAAAGGGGAAGAGGGGGAACTTAAAAAAAACTTATATTTTTATTTTGCATTGTATGGAAACCATCACAATGAATGAGAAATGTAGTAGGTTATGAATTGAGAGATATTGAAGAGGAATATATTAGATTTTATCAAATAACATCCATAATTAAAAATAAATTTAATTTGTTAAAAAAATATCTTTTTATGACTCTATTCATTGTAACTCTAATGAGATCTTTATGAAATCCGAAACTTTGATAGATCATGTAAATATTTACTCACATACGTCCTATTCTTTTCCATTCTCTTACAAAATATATATAAAAATATATTTAATATATTAAAAATAATAACCTTATTTTTAGAGAATGAGATTATACAATCTTTTTTATATGGACCCTATTTTTTCCATTTTTTTTAAAAAATATATATAAAAATATATTTAATATATTAAAAATTAGGGACCCTAATAAAAATTAGGGCTCTAGTTATAGATTTTAATGACCTATGCCTAAAGCCGGCCATGTAATTTTATAACTACTATGAATACGTTTTAATATTTAAGTATATTATGTAGCAGTATAAAATTATAACGGTTATAAGATAATATAAGTAGCCGCTATCAAACTGTCACGGTTATAACGTGTTGAGTGATTCAAAATTTAAATTAAAATTTAGATGGAAATAATAATTAAATAATATTAAATAGCAGAGGATAAATAGTAGAAGAGATAAAAGTGGGCGCCTTTATAATTTGGAAAAAATGAAGCGCCTTTTGACGTTTGCCTGTTATTTTCAAATCTAAATTATAAAATTTTAAATATTTGTCATATATCTTCTTCTGAGTCTCTTTTACATTCATATTAAAAAATAACTAAAAATCAAATGAAATAAATATCTAGTCAATATGTATATTTTTTATAAAATAATATAATCTTTTGTTTTTAATAAAATTATGATAATTCTTAAGTCTTATATTAAACGCAAAGGTGCATAAAAAATATTGATTTCAACCAAATATTAAATAGTGTATATGTTGATTAGGTGTGAATGAAGAAGAGGAGGAAGAGAAGAAGTTTCATTGTGAATGGGGACTTTAGTCTCATATTGAAAGTTTCAAGGTAAGTTTGTTGGTTTATATTGATTCACATGCATTGAGATGTGAATAAATGCATGGGGAGAGGCTCTCTCTCACGCGTGGGTGTGCAGGGGGGTGCAAATCCAGGGTCCGGATTGCATTGAACCAAGTTGACTCGTGCGCGAGCGCGATCTGCGCACACGAATGCTGGACCGGTCGAGGCAAAAATTTCACTGTTCGGCTAATAATGACCAGGTCATCTCTACTATAAGTTGAATTTACTATTTGAATTCAGCTAATACCCCTAAAATCTCCGGATTGTTTGTGTCCAACAGGTGTCTAATGTAATTAGAATAAAAATTAATTTATAGTGTAAAAATAGATTATAGAAATAAAAATTAAAATAGATTATAGAAATAAAAATTTTAAAAGGATAATTAAGAACTAATAATTGAGGATAAAAACTAACTTATCTATATATTTAACATTCATTAAATATTCTATATTTAACTTATCTATAAAAACTTAAGATTTCAATAACGGGAAAGATTTTAACAACTATACATTATTGATTTTCATATTAATGCAATATGAGAAACAGATAAATGCTCTTGACTGAACACAACTTTGAAAAAACATTCAAAATCCATGATGTTTTTTAGTACAAATAAATTAATTTAAATCCATAAATCTATATATTTAACATTCATTAATCAGTATTTAACATTTTCTCCTTGTGAGAAAAGTAGTTGAGACGTAAATTTTTCATTATCATGATTTTAATTAAATTTTATATTCTAATCTCAACAGGGATGATAATACATTGGATTCAGATCGAATTTTATATCCTCTATTTTCATATCCATCATATTCATCTTTATACGTATATCTATTATAGTTTTTGTCATCGTGTCAGTTGTCGCAGAAGAGAAGAGGAGGAGGAGAGCCAGGCAGATGGAGAAGATGAAGCATAAATTATGTGTAATGCCTTGTAAACCTCCGCTGCGCAACTGAGAACACGGGGCGCCTAACACTAACAGCATCGAGCCGCAGCATATCATCTCTAATCTAATCAATATGTTTTTTAATGAAATAATATAATTTTTGTTTTTAATTAAATTATGATAATTCTTATGTTTTATATTAAAGGGAAAGGGGATGCATAAACAATATTGATTTCAACCCAATATTAAATAGTGGATATGTGTGCAATGTATTACAATCAACCGGAACAGTGTCATAATTGAATTTGCAGATAAGCATAATTAAATGCAAACACTGAACGAAGCAGTTGAGTGGCGGAGTCATGACCGGTGGACGCATTCATTCATGAGAAAAAAAAAATCATTGAAAAAAAAGGAAATGAGAAAAATCCTCTCTCCCACAACTCTTTTTCCTTGAGTTTAGGCATCTCCAAAAAAAAAATTAATAAAACAAAAATGTTTGAACTATAGACGTCATATTTGAGATTTTTATTTTAAGGGCATACATCTCCAATGCAAAAATCTCAAAAATGAGTTATATATATATATATATATTTTTTGTGTCATTGTCACATATCCTATCCGAAAGTTGATGGGATGGATGTTGAGAACGCGACACTTTTGTTTATCTCTTGTGGATTTTGCTTCCACCTGTAACACAAGCAGCGTCAGTGTCGAGCCAGGGAAAGGGTTACGACAATGACCCTTCGACGCTTAACTCAGCCTCCGACGAAGCAAGAAATAAGAAGAGAGAACTGTAGCGCAACAATAAAAATCACGTGTGAAACATACCTCCATCGATGCTTAGAATCCCTGTTGGTCCCCGTGGGTGTTTTGATGTGATCAACCAAGTTGGTTAGGTCCTGCTTTGTGTTTGATCCCTGTGTCTGAGTGTGCAGGAGCTTAGGAGCGTGGGAAGTCGAGCGGAAGACGCAGCTAGCGAAAAGGACGACACAGGAAGGGAGCTGACGGACTCGGTGCGTCCGAAGAACGAGACAGCTACGGAAGAGTACTCCGGTGGACGAGAAGAACGTGCGCGGCGTTCGAGGGACGAGAAGCCGGACGGAAGCCTGCTCGAGGAGAAGGCCGAAAATTGGGTTCGGGTGAGCCCTATTTCAGTTAGCCGGAATCATCCAAAAGAACGAGACTTCGGAAGACGAAGCAAAGAAGCAACCAAGCTGGAAAAGCTGTCAGCCAGCTTGGAGGTGCCTCCATCAGGCTTGGAGGCGTCTCCAGCTTGAGGGCGCCTTCAACCCCTGTTGAAGGTGCCTCGGACCCGGCAGAATTGAACGTTGAGCTTTTGGATAAAATTTTATCCACCCACTCGATGGAGGCGCCTTGGACCCTCGAGATCAAATTTCCAGAGACTATTTAATGGCCCCTGGAGCTAGGAATTCAATATCGATTATTCATTCAACTCTGTAACAACTTCCTAGCAATAGTTCTGAGCCGTTAGTGTGTAAAAGGCTTCTCCACTTTCAGCAAAGGAGATTTTTCTACTGCGCTCTTCTTACTGCCCTGGATTAACAACCCTCTTAGTTGTAACCAGGTTAAATTCCTGTCTTCTTATTTCTTAATTGTTTTATCATTTTATTTACTATTGCACTAGTTGAGTTGAAAGCACGAGGAAGGTATAATTTTTATTTGCAGGCAATTCACCCCCCTCTTGTCGGCATCCGCTGCACCTACAGTTGGTATCAGAGCCAGACCGCCTCAGAAGGACTAACCGCCGACTGAAGCACAACGATCAAGATAATGGCCGGAGCAAATATTCATCCTCCAAAGTTCGACGGAGATTTCGCTACATGGAAGCGAAAAATGGAGGTATTTTTTAAAACTAAATTTGATATACTCTTAATAATGAAATATGGATATGCAGCACCGAAAGACAAAGAAGAGCACACTTGGACGAAAAAGGAGCAAGCAGATTTCGTCGCCAATGGAAAGGCTGAGTTCCACCTGCTCAGCGTTTTGCCGCCTCAGGAGGTAAATCAGATCGGAAACTACGACTCCGCGAAAGATCTCTGGGAGAAATTCCTGAAACTTCACGAAGGTACCTCCGAAGCGAAGCTAGCAAGGCGCGACATCCTCTGGACCCAATTGACGAACCTCCGGATGAACCAAGGTGAGAAGGTAGTGCAACTCCAAGCGATGATTAAAGAGCTGATCACGCAATTAAGCAACCTTGGAGAAGAAGTAAAGAACCGGGACTCGATCCGGTACGCGCTCAACGCCTTCCCCAGAACTCCAGAGTGGGCCTCCTTAGTAGATGTGTACTACATCTCTAAGGACTTCGAAGTAAGTACTCTAGAACAACTGTTTTCTACTTTTGAACTTCACGAATCTCGAGTTGCAGAGCCCAATGGAGTAGAAAAGACTAGTCAGAACATTACCTTAAAGGCAAGAATAAACGGTTCTGACTTTGAAGCCTCGGTCGGCGAATCCGAAGCGGCACTACTGGTAAGACGCTTCAATAAATTTTTTAAATCTAATAAGTTTAGATTGCAGACAAAGAGGCATCAACAAAGAAAAAGGACGGTCCGTTGCTACAACTGCAACGAAGAAGGGCACATCAAAGATGACTGCCCGGACTTGAAGAAAAAGGGGAAAGAGAAGGAAAAGTCAAAGTACAAGAAACCAGAATCCTCTAAGCACAAGAATCTAAATGCCACCTGGTCAGATTCGTCTTCTTCCAAATCAAACATCGAAGTCTTCTCCGGATTATCGCTGTCAGCCAACCATCTTCCTGAAGATGACTCAAGTTCAGAGATGAGCATAGATGAAGGGGTAAGATCATCAGAAGAAGAAAGCGACGATGAAGGGGGAGAATCACCGAGTCAGGTAAGTCAGGTACGTAACCTAACCCCGACTCAGTCCTTTCAATTTATTAAATGTTTTTCTAGAGATTTATTCAAATTAGAAAAATAAAATGCTAAATTGAAATTAAACTTAGCAAAAGCATGCCTACTAGAAATGTATGATAATATAAAATTAGAAAATGAAAAATTAAAAGTTGAAATCAAGAAATTAAAAGATAATGATGCATGCCTAAATAGATTTTCAAAATCAAAAGTTAGAATTTATGGAAAATTGAATTGGTACATTAAAAAACATCAGGGCCAACTTAGAAGAGTGCTCAAGAACTATGTACCCCCTAAATTTTTGAATAACCCTGTAGGAAGGAACCTCTATTGGATTTTGAAATCTGTGCTAAATTAATTTATTTAATTAAAAGCTTACAGTGAGAAAATTAAACTTTGAGTTTCTTTATGGAAGCTTTGTCTAAGGAAGTGGTTGTTGCTCCAATAACCAAGAAGGCCTAGTGCCTCGCCACGACCTGGAAGCCGAAATATCGAAATAAAAATGTTTAATTAACTTCCTGATAAAAGCATTCAAATTAGAATTAAAAAATTCTTTGAAAAGTTTTTAAACATTTCCTTGAAAGTTTTACTTAGGATTTAAAAAAAAAATTAATTTTTTGACTTAGAAATTATTTTAAAAAATTCAAACAAATCATTTTAGTTAGAATTCTTTTGTCACTTAGAAATTTTACTTAGATTTTTTTTCAAAAATTTCATTTTAAATTAGAAACTTAGACATTTTTTTTCATCTTAAATTAGAAACTTATCTAACTTAAAAATTTTTGCTAAAAATTTGTCTCTGTTATCCCGTTTTTGCTGTGATCAAAGGGGGAGAGAGAAGTACAAGTTTAGGGGGAGAGAATTTTTTTATTAAAAAAATTTTTTAAAAAAATTCTGGTTAACTCTTAATTTAGTAGTTGTAATTTTATTTATTACAAACTGATGCTTAACATGTTAGTTTAGTGATTTTCTTTTAAAATTACTTTTCTGTCTATTTTTACCCTAACTTGAATTTTGGTTGATGCACATCAAAAAGGGAGAGATTGTTGGTCCCCGTGGGTGTTTTGATGTGATCAACTAAGTTGGTTAGGTCCTACTTTGTGTTTGATCCCTGTGTCCGAGTGTGCAGGAGCTTAGGAGCGCAGGAAGTCGAGCGGAAGACGCAGCTAGCGAGAAGGATGACACGGGAAGGGAGCCGACGGGCTTGGTGCGTCCGAAGGACGAGACAGCTACGGAAGAGTACTTCGGTGGACGAGAAGAACGTACGCGGCATTCGAGGGACGAGAAGCCGGACGGAAGCCTGCTCGAGGAGAAGGCTGGAAATTGGGTTCGGGTGAGCCCTATTTCGGTTGGCCGGAATCACCCAAAAGAACGAGACTTCGAAAGACGAAGCAAAGAAGCAACCAAGCTGGAAAAGCTGCCAGCCAGCTTGGAGGCGCCTCCAACTTGAGGGTGCCTTCAACCCCTGTTGAAGGCGCCTCGGACCCGGCAGAATTGAACGTTGAGTTTTTGGATAAAGTTTTATCCACCCACTCGATGGAGGCGCCTTGGACCCCTGTTGGAGGCGCCCTGAACCCTTGAGATCAGATTTCTA
Source organism: Zingiber officinale (assembly GCF_018446385.1). Lineage (NCBI taxonomy): Eukaryota > Viridiplantae > Streptophyta > Magnoliopsida > Zingiberales > Zingiberaceae > Zingiber > Zingiber officinale. Next base: position 29,625,478 of record NC_055990.1, read on the forward strand.
GAGGCTATTTAAAGGCCCCTAGAGCTAGGAATTCAATATCAATTATTCATTCAACTCTGTAACAACTTCCTAGCAATAGTTCTGAGCCGTTAGTGTGTAAAAGGCTTCTCCGCCTTCAGCAAAGGAGATTTTTCTACTGCGCTCTTCTTACTGCCCTGGATTAACAACCCTCTTGGTTGTAATCAAGTTAAATTCCTATCTTCTTATTTCTTAATTGTTTTATCATTTTTTTTACTATTGCACTAGTTGAGTTGAAAGCACGAGGAAGGTATAATTTTTATTTGCAGGCAATTCACCCCCCTCTTGCCGGCCTCCGCTTCACCTACACTACCTTTATATAGGGTTCAGGAAGCATGCGTGTACGCTTCTCAAGGCAAGCACGTATCTCAAATCTTTTCTTGAAAAAACGTGTTAGTAAAGTGTCCCTGACACAGTACCTTAACGGGTCGAGCATATCTCTGAAGTGACAGTGGAAGCTTCTGCCGTACGATCTTCTGTCTGACCATGCCATCTGTCAGTGGCACTAACTCCTAAAAGGATCTCCAAAGATATCGTGTTGTGTCTGTTGCTTGGCCGAGCGGAATGGTCGTCCGACCAAAATTCTGCTATCCCCGTGCTTCTGCTATCACACCGAGCGGGATAGCCACTCGGCTAAAAGTACCCTATCCAAGTGTCATGCGTTGCTAGGCCGAGCGGGATGGTCGCTAGGCCAGAAGTGTTGGTTGCTATGCAGAAGATCGTACCGGTTCTCCTGTACAAAAATTTTGTACAAGTCCTAAACCTTTACTAACAACCTATTGTGTTCTTTAGAAATTAAATTAGGAATCGCAAACGGAACTTAATATTATTGATTCCAAATTTAACTTATCTGTTCTTAGTGGTTTAGACTTGGATTGCAAACGATACTTAACATTATTGATCCCGATGAAATTAAGCTTCCCGTGTTCGCCCCGAACACCCAACTTAATTTCATCAATAATAATTCATACCACTAAAGAATTATTATTAAACTATCGCACCAATCCCAAATTATATTTTGGGCTCCTTCTTATTATGAGTGTATTAGTGTCCCTGTGTTTAAGATATAAAATGCCCACTGTCCACATGCTCCATTGCTTTGTCGAGCGGGATAGCCACTCGGTGGCCAGTTCTTTGTCTGCGTGCTCGGCTGATGTCGAGTCTGCTGCTTGGCCAAGCGGAGGAGTTGCTCAGCTCAGCTTCTACGCGTCCCTTGAGCGTCGGTTTGATTACTCCGTGTCGGAGACGGTGGGTCGGTGCTTAACCCGTGGTCGGAATATGCCTCACCCGACTTACCAAGACCGTCCATCCGTTGATCGTCTTAACTTTGACCTCCTTTGACCTCCACTGTGGCAGCAGGGTGGGGCCCCTCATCATCACCGCATCACAAGCCTCCCCTTCAAGTCTAGTAGAAGGAGGTTGTAGTCCGACTGACTGGACCATTGTGTGAGCAAATTCCCTCCCGATCGGCCTTCGTCACTATATGGGCTCTGATCATGATTGGTCCGATTCTCGCCAATCAGCCTTTTGAAGCTTGTTGCTCGGTCATAAGCACGCTCCCTCGATCCGATCGGACGGACAAAGGTTTGCACTTGTAGAACTTTTCCTCGGGTTGTCTCGGGCGAGCGCAGGCTAGGCTAACGTCACCCAGATTTCTTGGGAATAGTGCAAATCCCCGCTCATTAAGGCTGAACTTGTTCCTGTTAGTGCGGTCAGCACTAACGGTCTAACTCAGGTTTTGATAAATGACAAATTAGGTTAAGTTAGGTTTGTTGTTGTCTAACACTCAGATCGAGTGTGCAGGCGAAGTCCAGATAGGTCTGTTGGTGCAATTTCCAGTAGGTCAAGGTTGACCTAGTTGACCAAGCGTAAACCTTGGTCATGGTTTCGATGTTTGACAATACAGAAAGACATGTATACATGGACAATGCAGGTGCAGTTGTCCATGCGGAGAGATACTGATCAGGGTCTGATCAGGTTGGATGAAGAAGAGTCAAGTAGGTCAAGGTTGACTGGATACTTGACTGGGATGCTAGACAGTTCGGAAAGTCCTGGTGAGTGAAGCCAGGCAGTTCGGAAAGTCCTGGTGAGTGAAGCCAGGTAGTTTGGAAGTCCTGGTGAGTGAAGCCAGGCAGTTCAGAAAGTCCTGGTGAGTGAAGCCAGGCAGTCGGGAAATCCTGTGAGTGAAGCCAGGTGAAAATCCTAGTGAGTGAAGCTAGGTGAAAGTGAAAGTCCTGGTGAGTGAAGCCAGGCAGTTGGAGAAAGTCCTGGTGAGTGAAGCTAGGCAGTTGGGAAGACCTGGTGAGTGAAGCCAGGCAAGGGAAAGTCCTGGTGAGTGAAGCCAGGTAGTTTGGAAGTTCTGGTGAGTGAAGCCAGGCAAGGGAAATCCAGATGGGTCAAGGTTGACCAGACATCTGGTGAAAAGTCCAAGCAGGGAGCTTGGCACGGGAAAAGTCCAAGTATGGAGACTTGGCACGGAGAAGACCAAGTTGGAGACTTGGCACGGAAAGTCGGAGAGGGCTCGGTAGCTCGTTCTCCGGACTAGGTCAAGAGAGGGCTCGGTAGCTCGTTCTCAGGACCATTTAGGGTTTAGGGCTGGAGCTCTAAACCTGGATCGGTCTGGTGACCGATCCAATGACACGCTGAGTATCGATCGGGTCGATGACCGATCGATAACAAAAAGGGTTCTAAGTCATCTAATCACCGAGACCGATCGCCAGGAGTCGATCGGTCTCCACGATCGATCAGACGCAGCCACCTCTCTTACAGAGGTGGGATCGGTCCGGGACCGATCAGATCTGATCGGTCCCCGTGACCATCGAGGACCGATCAGTCAAGCTCGATCGGTCCAGAACTAGCCGTTGGCTCACAACGGCTAGTCTTCTGTCTTCTGTTCTTCACAGGTGCAGTGCAGGTGGAGTGCAGGTTATAAAAGGTGTTCAAGGGCTTCTACAGGGCTGCTCTTCTTCTTCCTACTCCTGACTGTGATCGAGCTTTGCTGAGCTCTTAGCTTACTGAGCTTCGTGTGAGCTCCTTCTTGAAGCTTCGGGTGAGCTTTCCTCGATTGATCAGCTGCTGCTATGAGTTTCCTGAAGTTGCTGCTTCGGGTTCCAGTCGACAAGAACAGTAGGCAAGCTTTGTTTTGTACATTCATATTGTCTTCTGTTTTGTGCTGTATTTTTGTACACCTTTCTTGCTGTTGCAAGAAGTTTCTATGGCGAGGTTTCTCAACCCAGAAGGAGTGTTCTTATTAGCCGGTTTTCCGGGGACTCATCCACCGACGGATTGATAGGCTTCGTCCACCTTACGGACACGCCGAGGAGTAGGAGTTTCATCTCCGAACCTCGTTACATCGACGAGTTTGAGGTTTGCTATTCTCCGTTGTCATTTCTATTGTTTATTTCCGCTGCGCTAACCTTGATTTGTAGAAAGAAACGAACGATTTGGGGCGGCTATTCACACCCCCCCTCTCTAGCCGAGTACGACGATCCTAACAAGGTCGACGGGCTGATCGAATGTCTGACACGAAGCCCAGCTAGGTCAACGGGCCGACCGGATAGCTGGCACGAAGTTCAAACGGATCGACGGGCTGACCGGGTGTTTGGCACGAAGTCCAGCTAGGTCGACGGGCTGACCGGATAGCTGGCACGAAGTCCAGATGGGTCAAAGGGCTGACCGGACGTCTGGCAAGTAAGTAAAGGTAAGTCACTGGAGGGGAATGACTGTGAGGACGCGTTCCTGGGAAGGAAACTTAGGCGTCGATCCGACTTAGAACCATTTCGGGACTCTAAGTCTAGATCTTGACTAGATTCTGGTCTCGGAGAGATGAAATCTAATTAATACTCTTTTTGTCAAATTATAAGTTGTGCTAACAATTTGTTTTGTAGGATATACATTGCCTCGGACTAACCTTGTCTTGCAGGAAAGGCGGTCCGGGCGCCCGGAGGCAAGTTTTATCCCCAACGCGTCGTGACACGTGGAGCTCACTGGTTGGACCTGCTATGTCACACCAGGGTGCCCGGAAGGGATCCGGGCGCCCCGAGCATCCTATAAAAGAAGGGTCAAGGGTGGAGCTTCAAGAAACAACTCAGAACTCTCAGACTGCTCTCTTGTGCTCTTACGACACTGCGAAGCTACTCTGACTACGCACTGTTTTCTTTTCCTTTTGTCGGTATTATTATTTTTATTAGCATTCGTGTACTCAATTTGTATTCAATATTCAAATTGCTAGTGAATTTCCCAACGAAAGTACTCAACGAGTACGGGCCTTGGAGTAGGAGTCGACACAAGCTCCGAACCAAGTAAAAATGAATCTGTGTTAGCCTTGTCTCTTTTCGCTTATATTTTCTGCCGCGCTTAACTCTTTTCGACATTTTTTAAATCGATATTCACCCCCTCTATCGAACGATCATGATCCAATAGTTCCCACATCTTCCTTAATTGTCGACCTGTGATGGTACGCCACATGTCACGCCCACAGCCACGCCTGATGTGACAGGCGTGATGTGACACTTGGCGATTTGAATTCAACGGTGAGATCTTGGCCTGGGTTTCTGCGACCTAGATCGAACGGCTCCGGTCGACCAAGCCTGGGCCTTATAAGTCCACTATGTCGCTTCCTTCGCACACTTCGCGTGCGAGTTCTCCGGCGACCGTCTATCTGTGCTCCTGTGCGATCCTGTCTCCGACGATCCTCTGCGCCTCTCCTTTGGCAATCTTTGGTGCTTCTTCTCCGGCGATCCCGGTTTCCCCGGTGTACCTTCTCCCATAAGCTTTTCTCCCCGTCGCATCTGTCTCTGATTCTTTTTCAGCTTTTCTCCTCATTCCGATGACATTCCAGCGACCTTTTTCTATCTTTTCGATCGCATCTCTTCCTTTCCGCATCTATTTTTGTGATGGTCAACTCCTCTCAGTCGCTTGCTCTTGTCCCTGGACTCTGGTATTCATCCATGGAGTCTAGGTTTGATGGGAACAACGCTGAGAGCCTGCGCGAGGCTTTTGAAATTCCTCCCGATCATCAGACCATTCTACCTTCTTCGTCCGATCGGCCCAACTCTGCGTCAACCGACTGCATTTGTTTCTTCCAAGACCAATTTATCACCGGTCTATGGTTTCCCCTTCATCCCTTCATTCCCGCAGTGTGTAAATATTTTCACATTTCTCTTAACCAACTTATGTCGAACTCCTTCCGACTGTTGTGCGGCGTCGTTGTCTTGTTTCGGCTGCATGACATTCCTCTTATCCCTAGGGCCTTTCATTACTTTTACTATCCTAAACTGTCCGATCCGAGGACCTACCTCTTCCAGTCGCGAGTCGGTTTGGTATTCTTCGACAAGATGTCGACCTCCAACAAGCATTGGAAAGAGTATTTTTTTTCTTTATGCACCTTCCCGAAAGGCTAGACTTCCCGACCAGCTGGCAGCTCGAAGTGGCACCTCAACCCCCTCTCAAAAGTTACAAGAGTCGATCGGACTACTTGAACGCAGCCTCCATGTTAGCCGATCAGAAGTATGATATTCATAAGTTGTTGCTGGTGTTGGTTGCTACTCGGAAAATCTAATGGTTCCTCTGTACAAAAATTTTGTACAAGATCTGAACCTTTCCTAGCTACCATGTGTTCTTTTAAATTAAACTTGGACCGCCTGCGGAACTTAACACGTTTGATCCCAAGTTTAACTTATATGTTCTTTTAGGTTTAGATTTGGATCTCCTGCGGAACTTAACACGTTCGATCCAAATCACCTAGGTCACAAAGTTGATTAAATATTAATTTCCAAATTCGGCTTCCAGGACTGCATGGCGAGGCACATGGCCTTCTTGGATATGAGAGCAACCACCACCGCCTAGACAAAGCCTTTTAAGGAAAGTTAATATTTAATTTCCTTAAATAACTCTAGGTTAACCAAAAAGAACAACCGAAGCACAACTTCGAAAAGAAGACAAAAGAACACAACATCGAAAACTAATTCGAAACCTAAAATCACATGCCTCTTGTATTTGGTATTTTTACAAATAAATAAAACTAGTATGATGCCGAAAACAATTACTAGTTATACCTTTCCTTGTGAACTTTTAATGATCTCTTGATCTTCTACCGTATTCCTCTTCTAACCTCGGACATTGTGTGGGTAATGATCTTCTGAGATGAGAACCACCAAGGCACCTTCTTCTTCCTTCCTTCAAGTTTCGGCCAAGCAAAAACTTCCAAAGGATGAAGAACTTTTTCCACCAACCAAGCTCCAAGGGATGCAAGAAACAAGCTTCCTTTCTCTCCTTTTCTCCAAGCTAGATCCGGCCACTTCTATGTCTCCAAGAGGTGATGAAGTCTCGGCCACAAGAAGGAGAAGAGAGAAGGGGAAGGGGAACCTCTAGGGGTTGGCCACACCCAGGAAGAAAAGAGAGGAAGAAAAAGAATAGAGTTGTTCGCCATGAATGCACCTCTACCTCCTCTTTTATAATCCTTGATCTTGGCAGATAAGGAAAATTTAATAAAAACTTCCTTAATTCTTTTGCCATGAAAAGGAAAATTTAATTAATTAAAAATCAATTTTCTTTTCTCAATTCATATGGCCGACCACTTTCTCCCCAAAACAAGGAAAGTTTAATTAAAACAAAAATTAAAACTTCCTAATTTGTTTCCGAAAATTTATAAAAATATCTCCAATAATTTTTATCCCTTCATGATTGGTTAATAAAAAAGAAATTTTATAAATTAAAATCTTTTTTTTAAACATGTGGATAATTTCCAAAAAGAAAAGTTATCTCTAAAAATTAAAATCTCCTTTCAATCTACGAATAAGGAAAGATATTAAATCTTTTCTTAATTTTTTGTAGAAACTAATAAAAAAGAATTTTTAATTTTTAAACTTTATTTTAAATCATGAACATGATTAAAAGGAAAGTTTTTACTAAAATTAAAATCAACATTTTAATCTACAAATAAGAAAAGAGATTTAGCTCTTCTCTTAATCTTTTGTAGAATCTTATAAAAGGAAAGATTTAAATTTTTAAACTCTCTTTTAAATTATATTATCCACATAAGAAAAATTTTTAAAATTAAAATTCCTTTTTATTTTAATAGGGTCGGCCACTTAAGCTTGAGTTCAAGCTAGGGCCGGCCACATGAATTCACCCATGAACCAAGCCATGGCCGACCCTAGCTTGGTCTCCAAGCTAGCTTGGTCGACCCCTATAGGATGGGTAAGAAGGTGGGTATAGGTGGGTATAGTACTCTATAATTAAGAGATTACGATAGGGACCGAGAGGAGGAATTGGCTTTGGTCTCCCGATAAAATTAAGCATCCCGTGTTCGCCCCGAACACACAACTTAATTTTATCAATAATAATTCATTCCACTAGAGAACTATTATTGAACTACTGCACCAATCCCAAATTACATTTTAGGCTCCTTCTTATTATGAGTGTGTTAGTCTCCCTGTGTTTAAGATGTCGAATGTCCACTAATTAAATGAATTACTGGTAACTTATTTAATTGATATCTTAGTCCAAGAGTATTATCACTCAACCTTATCGTCATGTCGGACTAAGTCCACCTGCAGGGTTTAACATGACAATCCTTATGAGCTCCTCTTGGAGACATTCTCAACCTAGATTACTAGGACACAGTTTCCTTCTATAATCAACAACACACACTATAAGTGATATCATTTCCCAACTTATCGGGCTTATTGATTTATCGAACTAAATCTCACTCATTGATAAATTAAAGAAATAAATATCAAATATATATGCTTGTTATTATATTAGGATTAAGAGCACACACTTCCATAATAACTGAGGTCTTTATTCCTTTATAAAGTCAGTATAAAAGAAACGACCTCTAATGGTCCTACTCAATACACTCTAAGTGTACTAGTGTAATTATATAGTTAAGATAAACTAATACCTAATTATACTACGACCTTCCAATGGTTTGTTCTTTTCCATCTTGGTCGTGAGCTACTGTTTATAATTTATAAGGTACTGATAACATAATCCTCTGTGTGTGACACCACACACCATGTTATCTACAATATAAATTAATTGAACAACTACACTTATCATAAATGTAGACATTTGACCAATGTGATTCTTATTTCTAGATAAATGTTTATACCAAAAGCTAGACTTTTAGTATACATCCTAACAGCTGGAGGGCGTCTTGTACATCTTCGGCCTGAGTCCGATCCGCACCCGACTACCGACCAGCCTAGGTATGAAGCCTCTTTACCTCTTCCTTTGATGCTAACTGATTTTTCTTTTTCTCTTGCAGCCGAAGTCATAATGCGAGAACGTATAGCCGGCAAGGCGAAGCTCCAGGACGCCACAATCGATACAGTGGCCAGTGAAGAATTTGGCGAGCCGAGGCCTGCAATCGATCGGCTCACATGACAATCCACTCAGCGTGAGCGAGGAGACGCCCGTTGGTGTGGGCAAGGGTGAGGCCAGCCATGCGCCAAGCGGAGGAGCTGCCCCGGGCTCACAGCCTTCAGCCGAGCAATGCCCCGTCATTCCTGTCGAGGAGCCATCGGGCTCGGCCTCCTCCGATGTGCCATTGAACAGGCGCAAGAGGCACCGAGCTGAACCTTCATCGCGTTCTGCTACTTCGGCAGCGCAATCGGCCGAGCGAGTCGAGACTTCGACGCCTGCTCCAGTTCAACAAACGGTGGCCTCCGTGTCGTCTGATCGGACGTCATCCCTTGCCGATCTACCCCAAAGGACTCTCGCCACGCCGCTGGTGGCCTTCCTGCCGCTGACTTCGAAGCCCTCCAGGGTTGAGAAGTCCCGCATCCGCCCGACGATGATGTCCCACCCCTCAGGTCAGGCAACTTCTGCGCAGTCGGCCCCGAGTGGCCAGCTCCATATCACTGCCATCCTCCACTTGCCCACCGAGGAATACAGCGAGCCCAGTGCCAGGTATCAATGCCCCGAGCATCAGATCATCATCCAGGGACCACTCGTCAAGATCTGGGAGGACGCACAAGCCCACGCGGTGATGATGCCTCTGGGCGCCCTAGCGAACAACCACACCCAAATGTCCATTGGAGTGAGCCTTTTAATGTGAATTCTTAATGTACCTCCGATCGGCACTCACAAGCTCCCTTTTTTTTGCTTGTCCGCAGTACTGGGTGGAGAGTCTGGCCATGTGTCACAGGCTCACGTGTTTGGAGGAGGAAATAAAACAATTGAAGGTGTCGAGCAGCTAATCCTCCGTCACTCAGGAAAAGATAGACACCAAGGTGGCCCGACTCCAAGCCGCTCTGGAGAAGAGTGCAAAGCTACTCGAGGTTGAACGGGCAAAGAGCGCTGGGCAGGCCACCATGCTTGAGCGGTTGAATAAGCAGGTCGCCACCTTTGATAACAAGATCGAATCGGCGAACGCGAGGAAGAACCAGGCCATTGCCGACCTAGACGATAAGAATAAGGAGGCCCGGGCCCTCGGCCAGAAGCTAAAGGAAGCTGAAGACTTCCTAGTCGCCGAGTGGCACAGCCGCTCGGCCAAAGAGACGGCCCTTCGCGGCCAAATTGCCACCGCCAAGAATGAGCTAGAGGGCTCTCGGGCGACATTGAGGATTTATCAGGATGTCGAAGGGAGTAGGTTTGAGGCCATGAAGCAAGCCTACATCCGTTTGGACGCATTCTACGATAAAGTCATCAACCGGGCCCTTCGACTATACGACTTGACGATCGAGGGAACGATCGATCAGCTTTGCGAGGGAGGCCACTTGTCGACCGCTCTGACCAGCAAGGTCATAAGTCGGGACAAGCTTATAGCCGTTCTACCTGATGACACACTAGATCATCTCGAGTGAGGCAGAGCCCTATAATGTGTAGTCCTCAAGTTTTGTAAAATTTCTAAAGTTGAAATGCATGCTCGTCCGCTCGGACGAGCTTTACCTCCTTGTATATTTTTTCACATCCTACTTATTTGCCAAAGCTCATAGCTTCATTCATCATTTTTCTATTTTCCGATCGGCTCGAAGAGTATTTTTTAAAAAATAAAGCCGAACGATCGCCGTGTTCCGAAGACTTCAGATTTTTGGTTGACTATTCCCCGATGCATGTCCGCTCTGTTGGTTGGTCCTAGGAATATCGTACTGGTTCCCCTATACAAAAATTTTGTACAAGTCCTGAACCTTTCATAAAACCTATTGTGTTCTTTAGAAATTAAATTCGGAATCGCAAACGGAACTTAACATTATTGATTCCAAATTTAACTTATCTGTTCTTAGAGGTTTAGACTTGGATCGCAAACGATACTTAACATTATAGACCACCTATGTTACAAATTCAATTAAATATTTATTTCGAAAATCAGCTCCCAAGTCAAACATGGTGAGGCACTTGGCCTTCTTGGGTATAGGAACGTCCCCCACTGCCTCGACAAAGCCTCTTAATGAAATTTAATATTTAATTTCCTTATATAACTCTAGGTTTAACCAAAAAGAACAATCGAATCACAAGATCAAAAAAAATAAAAGAAACATAAATTCGAAACAAATTCGAACATCTAGAATCTCTAGCCTCTTGTGTTTGGAATTCATACAAAGAAAACTAGTATGATGCGGAAAACAATTAATAGTTATACCTTTCTTCGTAAGCAATAACCTCTTGATCTTCTACCATATTCCTCTTCTTATCTCGGACGTTGTGTGGGCAACGATCGACCGAGATGAGAACCACCCAAGCCCTTCTTCTTCCTTCTTCCAAGTTTCAGCCAAGCAACTTTCTCCAAGAAAAACAAGTCTCGACCACCAACCAAGCTCTAAGGAAAACTAAGAAACAAAATCCTCCTTTCTCTTCTTCTTCTCCAAGCTAGATCCGGCCACCAAAACAAGCTCCTTGAGATTGATGAGGTTCAGCCACAAAGGAGGAAGAAAAGTAGAAGAAGATGCTAGGGCCAGCCACCACCAAGGAGGAAAAGAGAGAGAAAAAATAGAAGAGAGTTGTCTTTTTTTCATGAAGGCACCCCTTCTCTCTCTTTTATAATCCTTGGTCTTAGAAAATAAGGAAAGTTTAAATAAAAACATCCTTATTTTCTTTGCCATAGAAAGGAAAATTTAATTGATTAAAAATAATTTTCTTTTGTTAAACTAAAGTGGTCGGTCACTCATAGCTCAAAGCAAGAAAAGTTTTTGATCCTGTCCGAACGCTGACTCAACGGACGCTGGGCACGTGGCGCTCTCCTAATCGATGACGTGGGCCTCCGGCTAGTCGTACGAAGCTCCGGCGGACCTGCACAGAAGTCGGGCCGGGAAGGGGTTCCCGGCGGCGACCCTCTGACGCTCAAGTCAGGCAAGCAGATGGTGGAAAAAGTAGCTCCAAAGCTTATAGAACGCGTACCTCCAGCGAAGTCTGCTACTCCTTATATAGAGCGGTGAAAGAGCCTCTACACGCCCACCGAGGCGCGTACGTGTCCGCAACCCATACCTCGGTATGTGTTTGTCAGAAAGCTTACCTGACGCCATACTGCAACAGTCCCGTCGTGCCTTCGATGGGACAACAGGACACCCCGTTGTCAGACTAGGAGTATGGCCTAGCCATACGACTTGACGGCTGTCAGCAGATGTTCCTGTCCCTATTTACCCACCGCCGGCCAGGACGTCCGCCCGGATGGCTAGACGGAGGGCGCCGTCCGGACGGCCCTAATTCCCTGCGCCGGCCTGGCCGGGCGACGCGCCCATTACGTCCTGCCTTCTTTTAGGCCTTCCGCTAGGTCATTATTTACTGTTTCATTGAGCGTCGGAACCCCGATCCCTGTCAGGGCGCCTTTTACCGGCCAGGAGGTCGACCCATCCTTCTCTAATCGGCCGCTCGGTCCGTCCTTCTCCGGTCGACCACCTGGCCCTTTGACCTCCACGTGGCGTTGACCCCTCATTAGGGGTTTCCGGTTCTATCCGCCAGATTCACTTCCATTCTAGTTCAATGAACATTATTCAATCACAACGATGTAATCATTAGTAGGTAACTGTTATTGTGAGTTTTTACAATAGTATTCATATCTTATGTTGCTTTTGATTATTGACGAATGATAACTTGATTAAAAGATATTTTAATGCGTAAAACAACCTACACGGATTTCGTGCGTATGGCGGTGGCGTCACTTCCGATGGGACAGCCGCCGTTTGAAATGAATGGTCGGATGATGACCTCGTTATCGACGACCTGGATCGGACGGTGGAGGTTGCTCCCGGCGGCGATATAAAGCCCGCGACTCCGTTTCTGCCGCCTTTGCCCGCTTTTTTCTCCGGCGACCTCGCCCCTCAACTCTTCGGCAACCCCAGGCCCCCGTCGATCATCTTTCTTGCTCGTAAGACCCTCTTCTCGTTCCCAACGTTTTCTTCTGTTGATCATCCTTTTCGATCGGTTTTCCTCCATTCCTTGCTTGAACCTTCCCTTTTGGTCCCGTATTCTTGTCTTTCGACCATGACTAGCACCTCGCATGACCGCAGGGCTCGGTCTATGGTACACGACCATGGAGAGTTTTGACGAGGAGGACGCTATGCCTCGCCGACTTCACGACGTTCCTTCGACCACCAAATAGTATTAGCCACACCGCCGATCGACCTCATGAACCGCCGCCCGTTTTTTTTTCCGAGACCAATTTTTGGCTGGGCCCCATAAATTTTTCTTGCAAGTTTGCAACTACTTCGCATCCCGCCGGCCAACTAGTTCCAATTCGTAAGCTGAGCGGGGTGATAATTTTATTCAAACTGAACGGCATCCCCCTCGACCCTAAGATTTTCCACTACTTTTTTTATCCCAAGCAAGTCGAGTGGGGCACCTTTGTTTTCCAGTCTAGGATAGGTTTCGTCCTCTTCGATAATATGCCGAGCTCCAACAAACATTGGAAGGAGCATTTTTTTTATATACGTTTTCCCGAGCGACCAACTTTTCGCACCAAGTGACAGACGACGCCAAATTGATCCTGTCCGAACGCTGACTCAACGGACGCTGGGCACGTGGCGCTCTCCTAATCGATGACGTGGGCCTCCGGCTAGTCGTACGAAGCTCCGGCGAACCTGCACAGAAGTCGGGCCGGGAAGGGGTTCCCGGCGGCGACCCTCCGACGCTCAAGTCAGGCAAGCAGATGGTGGAAAAAGTAGCTCCAAAGCTTATAGAACGCGTACCTCCAGCGAAGTCTGCTACTCCTTATATAGAGCGGTGAAAGAGCCTCTACACGCCCACCGTGTTGGTTGCTACTCGGAAAATCTATAGGTTCCACTGTACAAAAATTTTGTACAAAGGTCTGAACCTTTTCCTAGCTACCATGTGTTCTTTTAAATTAAATTTTGGATCGCCTGCGGAACTTAACACGTTTGATCCAAAACTTAATCTATTTGTTCTTTTAGGTTTTGACTTGGATCTCCTGCGGAACTTAACACGTTCGACCCAAGTCTCCTTAAGTTATTAATTCCATTAAATATTAATTTCCATAAAAGGTTCCCAGTACTGACGTGGTGAGGCACATGGCCTTCTTGGATATGGGAGCAACCACCACCGACTAGACAAAACATTTAATAGAAGGCTAATATTTAATTTCCTAAAATAACTTTAGGTTAACCAAAGAGAACAATCAAATCACAAGGAAAAGAAAAAAACAAAAGAACACAACTTCGAAAAAACATATTCGAAATTCTAGAACGTAAGCCTCTTGTATTTGGTATTATTTCCATAAATAACTAGCATGATGCGGAAAGAAAAATTACTAGTTATACCTTGTAGAAAAACCTCTTGATCTTCTACCGTATTCCTCTTCTAACCTCGGACGTTGTGTGGGCAACGATCTACCGAGATGAGAAACCACCAACCACCTTCTTCTCCTCCAAGCAAGGTTCGGCCACAAAGGAAAACTTCACCAAGGAGAAAAACCAAAATACTAACCAAGCTCCAAGAGATGCTAGCTTTCTCTCCTTCTTCTTCTTCTTCTCCGAGTAGTATCCGGCCACCACAAGAGCTCCAATGGAAGAAGGAGATTCGGCCACCACAAGAGGAAGAGAAAGAGAGGATGGCCGGCCACACCAAGGAACAAAAGAGGGAGAGAAAACAATAGAGGTTGTGTCTTGTGAAGGCACCCTCACCCCTTCTTTTATATTCCTTGGCCTAGGTAAATTAGGAAATTTAATTACAATAAAATTTCCTTAATTCCCTTGACATGATTTAATTGAGAAAAATAAAATAATATTTCCCCAATTAATCTCTAATGGCCGGCCACATCAATGGGAAGCAAATTGGACAACTTTCAATCAACAATTAAAACTTTCCTTATTTGTTTCCGGAAATTTTAAAAATAAAATTTCTCTTCAAAAAATCTCTTCATGGTTAATAAAAGGAAATATCTATAATTTTAATTTTATTAACATGTGAATAATTTTAAAGAGAAAATAAAACATCTCCAATCTACAAATAAGGAAAGAGATCTAATTTTTTTAATCTTTTGTAAATCTTTTACAAAAGAGATATTTTAATTTTAATTCTCTTTTAAATTAAATCTTCCACATAATAATAAACATTAAAATTAAATTTTCTTTTTAATTAATTATGGCCGGCCCTACTAGCTTGGGTTCAAGCTAGGGCCGGCCACCTTAAACCCAAGCTTAGGCCGGCCCTAGCTTGGTTCCCAAGCTAGCTTGGCCGGCCCCCTTTAGGTGGGTATAGAAGGTGGGTATATGTGGGTATAGTACTCTATAAATAAGAGGCTACGATAGGGACCGAGAGGAGGAATTGGTTTTGGTCTCCCGATAAAATTAAGCATCCCATGTTCGCCCCGAACACACAACTTAATTTTATCAATGATAATTCATTCCACTAGAGAACTATCATTGAACTACCGCACCAATCCCAAATTACATTTTTGGGCTCCTTCTTATTATGAGTGTGTTAGTCTCCCTGTGTTTAAGATATCGAATGTCCACTAATTAAGTGAGTTACTGACAACTCATTTAATTAATTTCTTAGTCCAAGAGTAGTACCACTCAACCTTATTATCATGTCGGACTATGTCCACCTGCAGGGTTTAACATGACAATCCTTATGAGCTCCTCTTGAGAACATTATCAACCTAGTATCACTAGGACACAGTTTCCTTCTATAATCAACAACACACACTATAAGTGATATCATTTCCCAACTTATCGGGCTTATTGATTCATCGAACTAAATCTCACCCATTGATAAATTAAAGAAATAAATATCAAATATATGTGCTTGTTATTATATTAGGATTAAGAGCACACACTTCCATAATAACTGAGGTCTTTGTTCCTTTATAAAGTCAATATAAAAGAAACGACCTCAAATGGTCCTACTCAATACACTCTAAGTGTACTAGTGTAATTATATAGTTAAGATAAACTAACACCTAATTACACTACGACCTTCCAATGGTTTGTTCCTTTCCATCTTAGTCGTGAGCTACTGTTTATAATTTATAAGGAACCGATAACATGATCTTCCGTGTGTGACACCACACACCATGTTATCTACAATATAAATTAATTGAGCAACTACATTTATCATAAATGTAGACATTTGACCAATGTGATTCTTATTTCTAGATAAATGTTTATACAAAAGCTAGGCTTTTAGTATACACTCTAACAATCTCCCACTTATACTAAAAGACTAAGCTGCTATATACCCGCCATACATCTGATTCCTAACCCTTCAACATGTCCATCAAAAGCTCTTGCCTTAAGGACCTCGGTGGAAGGATCTATAGGTCATCACCTGATGCAATCTAGGTAGCAACAACTTCTCCTCGTTTATACGATTTCTCGTATTGGGTGGTACTTGCGCTCTATTGTGTTTACTTGCCTTTATAGACTTATGGTTTCTTATAGTTTGCTACTGCACCAATATTATTACAATAAATTGTAATAATCTTTGGACAAACTAGAAATCATATCTAAGTCTATCTTGAGGTTTTTGAGTCATTCGGCTTTTATGGCTACCTCATACTAAGCTTCTATGGTGGAATCCGAAAAACACCTATGCTTATCACTCTTCCATAGTTATGACTTTACCTCCTAAAGTAAACACAAAACCCCGAGGTCGACTTATTATTGTCCCTATCCGATTGGAAGTCAAAATCCATGCAACCCACAAGGACTAAATTAAGCGCCTTGTAAGCTAGCATATAATCTCTAGTGCCTCTAAGGTACTACAATATATGCTTTATCGCAGTCCACTGTCCTTGTCCAGGTTACTTGATATCTTCTAACTATGCCTTTGGCAAAACAGATTTCCTCGCGCATAGCATACATTAGGCTTTCAACAGCCGTAGAAGCGCCTATATTTCCTTTATCTCCTTTGATGTCTACAGAGACATATCTTTAGATAAAGTTACTCCATCCCTGAAAAGGTAAGAAACCTTTCTTGGAGTTTTGTATGCTTAAAACGAACAAGGATTTTCCGATGTATGAAGCTTGGGATAAGTAAAATATTCTTTTCTTGCGATCCTTATTACTTTGATCTCAAGAATATATATTCTCCCAAGTCCTTTATATCGAATTGTTTGGACAACCATACTTACTTCCGACAACATTTTGATATTGTTTCCAACTACCAAAATGTTATCTAAGTATAGTACAAAAATACCACCACGTTTCCATCACATCTTTGTATACACAAGACTTATCCGTTACTAAATCCATAGATCTGGATTACTTTGATAAACCGGATATTCCAAGACCTTGAAGCTTTGCCTCAGTCTAGAGCGATTGAGCTTACACACAAGATGCTCTTAGCCCTTTGCAATGAACCCTTCGTTGCTTTATATGGATGTTTTCTTCAAGACTTCCATTAAGGAATCTTGTCTTGACATCCACTTCCCAAATAGATAAAAGAATCCGGATAGACTTAAGCTTGACTGGAAAAGTTTCCTTTTCATCAAGCCTTGCTTTGAAAGTTACTACCTTCTCTATCCCTCTTTTCCTATTATAGACCTTTTACACCCACGGCTTTTACACCATTTGGTGATTCTACAAGCTTCCAGTTTTATTAGAATACATATATTCTAATTCTTTTATTCATTACTCTTTGCCAAGATCTGCATCTTTATCTTGGAGTGCTTCATCATATGATCGGAGATCCGGTTCATGTCCTCCAGGATCGAGTCCAAAACTCTCCCAAAACATGAACCTATTTAGGTCATAACAACCTCCCACTACAACAAGACACTTTCTCGTAATTGTGTATCAATTTGTGATACGTGTTACATTTCTTGTGGTATCTCATCTTGTCCAGTTGGTACTAGGTTAGACATGTCCTTTATTATTTCTTAAGAACAAATTTACTTATGAGCACGTGGTTCATTATATAGTCTTTTCTAAAAATCAGTCATTGATGCTAACAATGACCTTTTGATTTTTAAGACTATAAACCTACTTTTGTTTATCTAGGATAACTTACAAACAAGTGAACTCCTATCCAACTTATCATTGTCTCTCTTTAACATATGTGATGGATTACCCGAATCCGAAAATGCTTCAAAATAGGTTTTCACCTATTCAGCAATTCTATATGAGTAGAGAGTTCTAACTTGGAAGGTACTATGTTCACTTTCGTTATCAGAGTTTATCCTTAAAACAAATTTGGTAATTTTCTGAATAACTCATCATCTATCTAATTATTTCATAAGAGTCTTTTACCTTCTTTCTACTACACCATCCTTGTTGGGGTGTACCAGGTGCAGTTAGTTGGGGTTGAAATCCAACTACTGATAAGTGACTCCTAAAATCTCTCAAGAGGTACTTGCCACTATGATCTTACCATAGTGACATTTACTTTAACATTTCTCCGCATCAGCCTTGTACTCTTTGAACTAATCAAAGTATTTAGTCTTGCGGTACATTAAGTAAATTTATTTGTATCTTGAATAGTTGTCTATAAAATAGATGAAATATTCAATACTACCTCTTGTCTGGATAGTCATAGGATCACATAAATCAGAATGAACCGATTTCAACATATCTTTGACTCCATACCCCTTGGACTTAAAAGCTTCTTGGTTATTTTCCTTCCAAGTAAGGCTCGCAGGTTGGAAAGATTTCCACTACTAATGACCCAAAAGTTCATCAGCTACCAATGAATCCTACTTAAGTTAATATAACCTAGCCTTAGATGTCAAAGATATAATTGGTTCATGAAGGTTGCTTTCTCTTAAGTTAGAAGATGTGTTATTAATTTCCATTTGTTGCATCATGGGAGTTATTGGATTATAAATTGTCAACCAACATACCAGAATAGATAACTTGCCTATTTTTCTTGATAACAACTTTGTTATCAAAATAGACACAATATCTATTCTATAATGGTTTAGAAACTGAAATCAGGTTCTTTCTAAACTTAGTATGTAAAGACAATTCCTAATAATCCAAATTTTATTCCTATTAGAGAATAAACCTCTCCCACTGCAACAGCTGCTACTTTTGCAGTAGTGCCCATGTGGACAGTGTTTTTTATTTTCATTTAGTTGTCGGGTATCCTGGAACCCTGAATTGCAGACATGATCAATGGCTTCCATATCTACACACCAGGTACAGGTAGATAACTCCACTAAACATGTATCAACTAATGAATAAAATACACCTATATTGTTCTTAGTTCTAAGAGGACAGTCTACCTTAATGTCCAAATTCTATTTCCAATCAATTATAATTGGGACCACTAAGTCTATCCTAAAGTATATCAGCTAGGGATTGACCATCTTCCTAAGAATCACAAAAATATTTGGTTAAGACCAACTCCTTAAAAATCCCCATGAATTTTGTATGCCACGTTAGTGTGGACGTATACAAATTCAAAGAGGAAATTTTATCATTTAATTTTATTATCTCGTCAACCTTACTTTATGACGAATAAAATTAATAGTTGGTCTATCTTTAATCAAATATTTGGTCAAGACTCTAAATTTAAAATAATATTGATTCCTCTAACAATACTATTTAAATTTACCAACACCTCAAAACACCGTGAATTTTGCATGCCACGTTAGTGTGGACGTATACAAAATCAACATTTGTAAGAGAAGAGTTTTACCCATTAACTATCTTGTCAACGTAACTTTATGACAAATAAAATTATCTCAAACACCGTTAATTTTGTTTGCCACGTTAGTGTGGACGTATATAAAATCAATCATTTGTAAGAGGGGTTTTAACCCTTTAATTTTATTATCTTGTCAACCTAGTTTTATGACAAATTAATAGTTGGTTTCATTTGGTCACACAAATAATAGCAGTGACTCCGATGGGGAGGATACTATTAGATGTGTCTAAGTGTATACCATTACTTGACACTAAGTCCATTAATAAGATTATGCCCCTTCCGTTGGGGAAGATCACACGCTCTTAATTAACTTCCTATAGTCATCCAAAAATGGAAGTCTGTTCTAGTGATCCGCAAACAAGCTCATCCGTTATGGAGGAAGGCACTCAGAGCCAACGCGCAAGCTTGTTTTCATCACTTACAAACCAGTAATGGAGACCATGGGATTTACTTAAAAATCCCTCTCCCACTTAGTTATTTATTAATGAGGAATTTTAACTATGCTAGCCTACTAAACTTGTAAACTAACATGCACAGACAATATAAAAGCAATAAATAGAAAATCTAATTTTCAACTATTATGGCTTTTATCTCTAGTTATCCTCCGTGTTGTCATCCCAAGTGTTGCCATATTTGGCCACCGCCACCGGGTCTAGCATCCATCTTGCTCCTTGTTCCACTGCGCCTCTGGTCCTTAGAAGGTTCCACGCTTTGCAAGATTCGATCCATGACATAAATAGAATTTTACAATTTTGATCCTATATTCCATAAAAGGAATGTACATGTATCTAGATCAAAATAAAATCCTAATAAAACTAAATACAGCTCCTGTATTTTAATACAATCATGCACACACATATAAATTGCCCTTGACATGTCCAAGGGTCCAATCACACATAATTAACTAAAAGCCATAATAGTTGGATCCTGATCCACAAAGTTAGCACATCCTACTATTATCCGCCTAAATTATGTATGACATGTGCATAATTAAACTAAATACCAAATACACAGAGGCAAAACCCTAGCTCGATACCAATTGTTGGTTGCTACTCGGAAAATCTATAGGTTCCACTGTATAAAATTTTGTACAAAGGTCTGAACCTTTTCCTAGCTACCATGTTTTCTTTTAAATTAAATTTTGGATCGCCTGCGGAACTTAACACTTTTGATCCAAAACTTAATCTATTTGTTCTTTTAGGTTTTGACTTGGATCTCCTGCGGAACTTAACACGTTCGACCCAAGTCTCCTTAAGTTATTAATTCCATTAAATATTAATTTCCATAAAAGGTTCCCAGTACTGACGTGGCGAGACACATGGCCTTCTTGGATATGGGAGCAACCACCACCGACTAGACAAAACCTTTAATAGAAGGCTAATATTTAATTTCCTAAAATAACTTTAGGTTAACCAAAGAGAACAATCAAATCACAAGGAAAAGAAAGAAACAAAAGAACACGACTTCGAAAAAACATATTCGAAATACTAGAACGTAAGCCTCTTGTATTTGGTATTATTTCCATAAATAACTAGCATGATGCGGAAATAGAAATTACTAGTTATACCTTGTAGAAAAACCTCTTGATCTTCTACCGTATTCCTCTTCTAACCTCGGACGTTGTGGGCAACGATCTTCCAAGATGAGAAACCACCAACCACCTTCTTCTCCTCCAAGCAAGGTTCGGCCACAAAGAAAAGCTTTACCAAGGAGAAAACCAAAATACTAACCAAGCTCCAAGAGATGCTAGCTTTCTCTCCTTCTTCTTCTTCTTCTCCGAGTAGTATCCTGCCACCACAAGAACTCCAAGGGAGAGGGAGAGGTTCGGCCACCACAAGAGGAAGAGAAGGAGATGATGGCCGGCCACACCAAGGAACAAAAGAGGGAGAGGAATAATAGATGTTGTGTCTTGTGAAGGCACCCTCACCCCTTCTTTTATATTCCTTGGCCTAGGTAAATTAGGAAATTTAATTACAATAAATTTTCCTTAATTTCCTTGACATGATTTAATTGAGAAAAATAAAATAATATTTCCCAATTAAACAATGATGGCCGGCCAAATCAATAGGAAGCAAATTGGACAAGTTTCAATCAACAATTAAAACTTTCCTTATTTGTTTCCGGAAATTTTAAAAATAAAATTTCTCTTTAAAATCTCTTCATGGTTAATAAAAGGAAATATCTATAATTTTAATTTTATTAACATGTGAATAATTTTAAAGAGAAAATAAAACATCTCTCCAATCTACAAATAAGGAAAGAGATCTAATCTCTTTTTAATCTTTTGTAAATCTTTTACAAGAGAGATATTTTAATTTTAATTCTCTTGTAAATTAAATCTTCCACATAATAATAAACATTAAAATTAACTTTTCTTTGTAATTAATTATGGCCGGCCCTACTAGTTTGGGTTCAAGCTAGGGCCGGCCACCTAAACTTAGGCCGGCCCTAGCTTGGTTCCCAAGCTAGCTTGGCCGGCCCCTTTAGGTGGGTATAGAAGGTGGGTATATGTGGGTATAGTACTCTATAAATAAGAGGCTACGATAGGGACCGAGAGGAGGAATTGGTTTTGGTCTCCGATAAAATTAAGCATCCCATGTTCGCCCCACACAACTTAATTTTATCAATGATAATTCATTCCACTAGAGAACTATCATTGAACTACCGCACCAATCCCAAATTACATTTTGGGCTCCTTCTTATTATGAGTGTGTTAGTCTCCGTGTTTAAGATATCGAATGTCCACTAATTAAGTGAGTTACGACAACTCATTTAATTAATTTCTTAGTCCAAGAGTAGTACCACTCAACCTTATTATCATGTCGGACTATGTCCACCTGCAGGGTTTAACATGACAATCCTTATGAGCTCCTCTTGAGAACATTATCAACCTAGTATCACTAGGACACAGTTTCCTTCTATAATCAACAACACACACTATAAGTGATATCATTTCCCAACTTATCGGGCTTATTGATTCATCGAACTAAATCTCACCCATTGATAAATTAAAGAAATAAATATCAAATATATGTGCTTGTTATTATATTAGGATTAAGAGCACACACTTCCATAATAACTGAGGTCTTTGTTCCTTTATAAAGTCAATATAAAAAGAACGACCTCAAATGGTCCTACTCAATACACTCTAAGTGTACTAGTGTAATTATATAGTTAAGATAAACTAACACCTAATTACACTACGACCTTCCAATGGTTTGTTCCTTTCCATCTTAGTCGTGAGCTACTGTTTATAATTTATAAGGAACCAATAACATGATCTTCTGTGTGTGACACCACACACCATGTTATCTACAATATAAATTAATTGAGCAACTACATTTATCATAAATGTAGACATTTGACCAATGTGATTCTTATTTCTAGATAAATGTTTATACCAAAAGCTAGGCTTTTAGTATACACTCTAACACACCGAGGCACGTACGTGTCCGCAGCCCATACCTCGGTATGTGTTTGTCAGAAAGCTTACCTGACGCCATACTGCAACAGTCCCGTCGTGCCTTCGATGGGACAACAGGACACCCCGTTGTCAGACTAGGAGTATGGCCTAGCCATACGACTTGACGGCTGTCAGCAGATGTTCCTGTCCCTATTTACCTACCGCCGCCCAGGACGTCCGCCCGGACGGCTAGACGGAGGGCGCCGTCCAGACGACCCTAATTCCCTACGCCGGCCCGGCCGGGCGGCGCGCCCATTACGTCCTGCCTTCTTTTAGGCCTTCCGCTAGGTCATTATTTACTGTTTCATTGAGCGTCGAAACCCCGATCCCTGTCAGGGCGCCTTTTACCATCAAATGTTTACTGTCAGACCGATCGGCCTGCCCTTTTCTCATGAGTCCGGACTGCTCACCCTTCTTCGACGGACCACCTGGCCCTTTGACCTCCACGTGGCGTTGACCCCTCATTAGGGGGTCCCGGGCTTTTACCACCGGATCAGTTTTAATAACACAAGAATTAAAACTTCCTAATTTGCTTCCGGAAATTTTTAATAAAAATTTCTCTATTAAAATTTCCTTCATGGTTGGTTATAAAAGGAAACTTTTATAAATTAAAATCTCTCTATTAAAACATGTGGATGATTTTCAAAAAGGAAAGTTATCTTTAAAATTAAAATCTTCCTCTCAATCTACAAATAAGGAAAGATATCAAATCTTTTCTTAATCTTTTGTAGAAACTATAATAGGAAAATTTTAATTTTAAAACTCTCTTTTAAAATCATGAACATGGTTTCATAAAAAGAAAGTTTTATCAAAAATTAAAATCTTCCTTTCAATCTATAAATAAAGAAAGATATCAAATCTTTTCTTAATCTTTTGTAGAAACTATAAAAGGAAAGATTTAATTTTAAAACTCTCTTTTAAAATCATGAGGATGGTTTCATAAAAGGAAAGTTTTATCAAAAATTAAAATCTTCCTTTTAATTACAAATAAGGAAAGATATCAAATCTTTCACTTAATCTTTTATAGAAAGTTATAAAAGGAAAGATTTAAATTTTAAACTCTGTTTTAAAACCATGGTATCCACATAAGAAATATTTAAAAAATAAAATCCTTTTTAATTTTATATGGCCGGCCACACCAAACTTGGATTAAAGCTAGGGCCGACCACACAACTTGGCTCATCCTATTTGCTTGGTCGGCCCAAGCTTGCTTGGCCAGCCACCTTAGGATGGGTATAAAGGTGAGTATAATACTTTATAAACAAGAGGCTACGATAGGGACCGAGAGAAGGAATTGGTTTTGGTCCCCCGATGAAATTAAGCTTCCCGTGTTCACCCCGAACACCCAACTTAATTTCATCAATAATAATTCATTCCACTAAAGAATTATTATTGAACTACCACACCGATCCCAAATTACATTTTTGAACTCCTTATCATGAATGTGTTAGTCTCCCTGTGTTTAAGATGTCGAATGTCTACTAATTAAATGAATTACTAACAACTCTCTTTAATTAATATCTTAGTCCAAGAGTAGTACCACTCAACCTTATTGTCATGTCGGACTAAATCCACCTGCAGGGTTTAACATGACAATCCTTATGAGCTCCTCTTGGAGACATTATCAACCTAGATTACTAGGACATAGTTTCCTTCTATAATCAATAACGCACACTATAAGTAATATCATTTCCCAACTTATCGGGTCTATTGATTTATTGAGCTAAATCTCAACCTTTGATAAGTCAAAGAAATAAATACTAAATATATGTGATCGTTATTATATTAGGATTAAGAGCATACACTTCCATAATAACTAATGTCTTGTTCTTTTATTAAGTCAGTATAAAAAGAACTAACCTTAAATGGTCCTGCTCAATACACTCAGAGTGTACTAGTGTAATTTATCAGTCAAGATAAACTAATACCTAATTACACTACTACTATTCCAATGGTTTGTTCCTTTCCATATCATTCGTGAGCTACTATTAATAATTTATAAGGAATTGATAACATGATCCTTTGTTTGTGACACCACACATCATGTTATCTACAATATAAATTAATCGAACAACTACACTTAACTTATAAATGTAGATATTTGACCAATATGATTCTTATTTCTAAGTAAATGTTTATACAAAAAGCTAGGCTTTTAGTATGCATTCCAACAATCTCCCACTTATACTAAAAGGCTATGGTGTCATATATCCTGCCATACATCTGATTCTCATCCCTTCAACATGCCCATCAAAAGCTCTTGCCTTAAGGGCCTTAGTGAAAGGATCTCCTAGGTTATCACCTGATGCAATCTAGGTGGCAACAACTTCTCCTCGTTATATGATATCTCGTATTGGATGGTACTTGCGCTCTATTGTGTTTACTTGCCTTATGGACTTATGCTTTCTTCGAGTTTGCTACTGCACCACTATTATTACAATAAATTGTAATAATTTTTGGGCAAATCAGAAATCATGTCTAAGTCCATCATGAAGTTTCTGAGCCATTCAGCTTCTATAATGGAATCCGAAAAGCACCTATGCTTAACACTCTTCCATTGTTATGGCTTCACTTCCTAAAGTAAACACAAAATCCCGAGGTCAACTTACTATTGCCCCTATCTGATTGGAAGTCAAAATCTGTGTAACCTTCAGGGAGCAAATTATCTGCTTGATAAATCAACATATAATCTCTAGTCCTTCTCAGGTACTTTAATATATGCTTAACAACAATCCAATGTCCCTGTCCAGGGTTACTTTTGATATCTGCTAACCATGCCCACGGCAAAGCAGATATCCGGTCTCGTGCATAGCATACATTAGGCTTCCGATAGCCGAAGCATAAGAAACTGCCTTCATGTCCTCTATCTCCTTTGATGTCTTCGGAGACATCTCTTTAGATAAAGTTACTCCATGTCTAAAAGGTTGAAAGCCTTTTTTGGAGTCTTGCATGCTAAAACGAGCTAGGATCGTATCAATATATGAAGCTTGGGATAATCATAATATTCTTTTCTTGCGATCCTTTATTACTTTGATCCCAAGAATATGTGCATTCTTCCAAGTCTTTCATATCGAATTGTTTGGACAACCATACCCTTACTTTCGACAACACTTTGATATTGTTTCCAATCAACCAAATATATCATCTACGTATAGTACAAGAAATACCACCACGGTTTCATCACACTTCTTGTATACACAAGACTCATCCGGACACTGAATAAATCCATAGGTCTGGATTACTTCATTAAACCGGATGTTTCAAGACCTTGAAGCTTTGCTTCTGTCCATAAATAGACCAATTAAGCTTACATACTAGATGCTCTTTGCCCTTCGCAATGAACCCCTCTGGTTGCTTCATATGGATACTTTCTTCAAGACTTCCATTAAGGAAAGCCGTCTTGACATCCATTTGTTAAATCTCATAATTCATATGAGCAGAAATAGATAAAAGAATCTGGATAGACTTAAGCATGACTACCGGTGAACAAGCCTTGCTTTGAAAGTTTCCACCTTCCCGTCTATCCCTCTTTTCTTATTGTAGACCTATTTACACCCAATGACTTTTACACCATTTGGTGATTCTATAAGCTCCCAGAATTTATTAGAATACGTAGATTCTATTTCAGTATTCATTGCTCTTTGCCAAGATCCTGCATCTTTATCTTGGAGCGCTTCGTCATATGTCCGGGGATCAGGTTCCTGTTCACCAGGGATCAAGTCCAAAGACTCTCCCAAAACATGAATCTTACAGGTTACCTAACAACCCTCCCACTACGATGAGACACTGTCTGTAATTGTGCATTATTTGTGACACGTGTTGCAGTTTCTTGTGGTGTCTCATCTTATACTGTTGGTACTAGATTAGACGTGTCCTTTATTATTTCCTTAAGAAAAAATTTACTTATAGGCATATGGTTTATTATATAGTCCTCTTCTAAAAATCGAGTACTGGTGCTAACAATGACCTTCTGATTTTTAGGACTATAAACCTCCTTTCGTTTCTCTAGGATAACTCATAAACAAGTGAACTCTTGTTCTTAATTCTAACTTATCAGTGTCTCCCTTCAGCATATGTGCTAGACTACCCCAAATCCGAATATGCTTTAGACTAGGCTTACGCCCATTCTACAATTCTATGGGGAGGGAGGCACTCAGAGCCAACACACAAGTTTGTCGCATCACTTACAAACCAGTAATGGAGACCGTGGAATTTATCTACTAATCCCTCTCCCACTTAGTTATTTAAGGTGAGGAATTTTAACCTAGCAAGCACACATTACATACATCACAGTAAATAAAAGCAATAAATATGGAAATTAATTTTCCAACTATTATGACCTTTTCCATCATTGTCCTTCGCATGCTGCCAACCCTAGGGTTCATGCCGTCGGGTCCATCGAGTTTCCTTTTCCACTGCGCCTCTGGTCCTCTAATAGCACCACGCCTCGCAAGGATACGATCCACGACAAAAATAGAATTTTACATATATCGATCTTATATTCCACAAAGGAATGTACATGTAATTTAGATTGAAACCAAAATGTAAAATCCTAATAACTAATACAACTCCTGCTGTATTTAATATTACAATCATGCACACAATAAAATTCCCTTGACATGTCCAAGGGTCCAATCACACACAATATCTATAAGCCATAATAGTTGGAGCCTCCAACCACAAAGTTAACACATCCTACTATTATCCTACCTAAATTATGTATGGCATG
Organism: Zingiber officinale; assembly: GCF_018446385.1. NCBI lineage: Eukaryota > Viridiplantae > Streptophyta > Magnoliopsida > Zingiberales > Zingiberaceae > Zingiber > Zingiber officinale. The sequence continues at coordinate 29,652,738 of NC_055990.1, forward strand.
TGCATAATTAAACTGAAAACCAAACACACAGAGGCAAACCCTAGCTCTGATAGCAATTGTTGGTTAGTCCTAGGAATATCGTACCGGTTTCCCTGTACAAAAATTTTGAACAAGTTCTGAACCTTTCCTAACAACATATTGTGTTTTTTAGAATTTGGGCAGACCTCTAACTAAACAATTCTGACTCATTTTTGAAATGAGTTTAGTATGAGTGTGACCCAGTCTCCGGTGCCACAACTCAGTTTCCTCTTGTTATGTCAATAGACACTCTAGTGAGGAGGTAGGCAGGTCCATTGTATAAATTTTCTTTTTCCTAATTCCCTTAAGTATGATTTCAGGATTATTAATATTCTTAATTATGCATTTAGTTTTTGAAAATGTGACTAAATATCCTAAGTCACACAACTGGCTAATACTAAGTAAATTGAAACTAAATTATTCAACCAATAATACTTTTCGAATGTAAAAATCAGAATTTAATTGGATATTACTTATTTCGATTACCTTAAGGGTTTCATCGTTGTCGAATGCAACAGACCCTAGGTTCTTGAGTTTCAGCTTACTGAATTTCAATCTATCTCAAGTCATATGTCTGGAGCATCCACTATCTAGCATCGATTGATCCAAATCTTTATGTTCCTATATAAAGTATTTGATTTGGGTCAATTTAATGGATTTAGAAGATGGTTTGATTGAAATCAACTTAATATTCCATCTCATCCAATCTAAATGATCAAACATGGTATTCCTATGGGTGATTGTGAGATGGTTTATTAAATTAATTGTGTTAAGTTAATTTAGTTTATTAAGTTGATTAAGTTAAGTTAATTTAGTTTATTAAGTTGATTATTTAGTTAATTACTTAGATTAATTATTAAATTGATTAATTATTATTAATTAAATAGTTAAGTTGATTAAATTGAATTAGATTTAGTTAAATTGGACTAAGTTCAACCTAGATCCATCTCACCTGATTCTAAGTTATCAATCAGGGAACCTTAAGTAGTTTTGTGAGATGGTTATCTTTAATTTAGATTATTTCTAAGGATTAATTTACATTTGAGTTAAACTTAGGTTTTCCAATTGGTTAATTAAATATACATTTCGAAGATTAGCTCCCAGGCTGTGGCGAGGCACTAGGTCTTCTTGAGTATGAGATCATCCACCACTTCTAAACAGAGCCTTTCAAAGAAAATATATATTTAATTTCTCTTTTGAAATCCCTAGGTTTAACTAAACAAGTGTAAATTACGACTATGTCCTTAATCTAACCTAATCTAAACCTGCATATTACAAGGAAAAGAAAATAAACAAGCATCAAGCAATTTTATCTATTTATTAAGACAATTTTTCTATTGACTCCCCCTGGATCATAGCCTCGATATGATCTATCAAGATAATGGACTTGATCCTTGGGGACCCAATATTGACCAAGTCCAACTTGATTGACCAAGTTGGACTTAGGTACCCATGCTTGGACTATCTTTCTATTCGGTCTATTAACAAGCGATAGATGAGACCGGTGTTTTCTTTTAGCTTTAAACCCTAGTCCGGATCGATTGTATACAACTTTCTTTTTTCCAAGAATCAAGTCAAGATTCTTGGAACCCAGTGTAAATAGTTCCAATGCTAACTTCAAATCCTTGACTTGAGTTTTCAAACTGGAATTCTTTTCCTCAAGCTTTTGGACTTGAGTTGAAACTCTAGTCTAAATCGGGTCAGTCAGAGATTCGGAGTTAGACACTTCTTTAAGGGATGTTACCTCCTTTAGAAGTGATTTGATCTGAATGTTGGATTTTGCTAATTTATGTATTAAATAATTAATCAAGTTGTACAAACGAGACGTACTTGCAGAGGGGTTAGGCCCTTCAGAAATGGATACGGATCCGTGGCTTCTCTCGGACTCAGCTTCCGATTCGTCCTCGCTTCCGAATTCATTGATTCTGTCCTAGGCCGTCATTGCAAGGAAACTCGTCTGTTCGAGTTCTTCATCGTCGGACTCTTCTGAAGAGGACTCGTCCCAAGTCGCCTTCAGGGCCTTCTTCTTTTTTGATTTCTTCACGTCTTTCTGGTTCAAACAGTTCGCCTTGATGTTGCCCTTCTGGTTGCATCCGTAGCAAGTAACTTCGACTTTCATCCTTGAGTTTGGTTGGGCCTCCTTGTACTGGATTACCTTTTTGACATCCTTCTTGTTGAAACCCTTCTTCTTTCTGTAGAGTTTCCTCACCAAGTTAATGAGTTCGGTCGTGAGCTCGTCGTCATCGTCGTTTGAATCCAGATCTTCTTCTGTCTCCGGTTCGATTCTACATCTTGGTTTTGACTCGCACGCTCTGCCTGTACCTGCAACCAAAGCTATACCCTTCTCGGTCGAACGTGAGTTAATCTGTTCATGCAGTTCGAATTCTGAGAATAACTCATCTAATTTAATTGAAGATAGATCCTTGGATACCTTGTAGGCATCCACCATGGACGCCCACAAGGTATTTCTCGGAAAAGCATTTAGGGAATACCTGATGATGTCTCTATTTTCTACATTTTGCCCGATTTCGTGTAGTCCATTGAGCAGATCTTGAATGTGGGCGTGCAGTTAGCTCGCCGTTTCACCTTCCTACAATTTTATATTATATAATTTATTCAAAATAAGATCTCTCTTACTTATTGGTAGTTAGCCTTTTTCGCATGTCACTAGGCGCTCCAAATTAATAAAGATTGGGAATCAAAGTAATTCAAGAAAGAGATGTAGCAACGAGTCCCAAGTCGTATTTTTCTCCAAGGATAACTAGTGAGTGTGTGTGAGTTCTAGAATTGATTCAAATTGAATTCTCACATCTACATGATCAATTAGGCAATTCCATTTGATTCACATTACAAATTGAACTTATCTAATAAAATCAAGAATTGCATCAAAGAAAGGTCAATCTAATCTAAGCATGATTCTTTTCCATCTCATGGTTAAAAACAATTAAATCGAATTCTTATGTATCATTGAATCTAATGAATCAATTGATATATCTTCCATTACAATGACAATAGCCATTAAAATCTCAAGTTGAGCCTTCATCATACAAGCATGTTTACAGTCATAAAGATAAAAAATTAAGATCAAAGTGTTGGAGCAATCCCAATGGTCCGCGGGACCATGTGTTTTGGTGTTTGGGCAAAGGGTTTAAATTAGGTTTACCCTTGTTATTTGATATGTGTACTTGAGTTGTGCAGGACTGCAGGTGACACATATGACTCAGGTTGACGGCTTCGGGTCCGGTGAAGGATGGAGCATTCGAGGGACCGTGGACAAGGCAGCGAGGACAAGGGCCGAGGGAAGCGACTTCGAGGCATACGCGAAGGATGGCATTGGAGACGAGCCACGGGCTTGGATGCATCCGAGGGACGAGAGCCAAAGGAAGTAGGCTTGAAGGCAAGAGGTCAAGGCCGCAAAGAAGAGTCAAATGAGTCGTGAGGGTACGAGTGCATGAGAGATTGTACTCGGAGTAAAATCCTAGTTTTAGGGTTTTACTGTAGCGGCACTGTAGCAGTTACTGTAGCGCACTGCAGCAGTTACTGTAGCGCACTGTAGCAGTTACTGTAGCGTACTGTAGCAGTCGACTGGTGTATGGACCAGTCGACTGATGCACTGTAGCAGAGAGCCGTTGAGATAGTCGTTGGGCTGGCATCAGTCGACTGGTGCAAGGACCAGTCGACTGGTAACGGGCAAATCAGGTTCTGATTTGTTCCAAGCTCTATAAGAAGGAGCTTGGTATGGCCGGCCAAGGCGACGAAATTAGACTTGGTTAAAGCCTAATTAGTAGTCACCAAAGTGCTCAAGGTTCCCTTGTGTCCAAGTGTTGTTGGTGAGTGTTGTGGTGAGGTTTCTCCACCCACAAAGAGGTTGAGCTAGCCGGAGTTTGCCGGGGACTAATCCACCGACGGATTGAGGGATCGTCCACCTTACGGACACGCCGTGGAGTAGGAGCTTTATCTCTGAACCTCGTAAACGAACGTGTTAGCGGTTTGCTTTCTTGTTCTTGTATTTGCATTTAGCTTTCGTATTTGTGTTTGTATTATTTGTATTCCGCTACACAACTAACAAATACGTAGAAAGCGAGCGATTTGGGGGCGCCGTCTATCCAACCCCCCTTCAAGCCGACCGCAAGATCCTCCAACAAGTGGTATCAGAGCGAGGACGCTCTCCGTTGGACTAACCGCCAAGGAAGCACAAGATGGCCGGGTTTATTGTCCCTCCAAAATTTGAAGGAGGAAGCCTTGGGGGCATCACGTATTGGATGATGAGGATGGAGGTTTTCTTCAACACGGATTGGGACACCATGATGGTGGTCAAAGAATCGTTTGAAGTCCTGAAAGACAAGAAAGGAAAAAGACTCCAACCACGACGTTGGACGGAAGAGCAAACCACACGATCGGAGGCAAATTCAAAGGTAATATCTATATTGATTGATATTTTGCCTAATCATGTGATAAATGGTGTAGGTGAATATAAGAACGCCCATGAGTTGTGGAGCAAGGTGAAGATGGTTCTACAAGAAGAGCCTAAACCTACACAAGAGGAAGAAGAACCCATTGAGATGGGTCTAGTTGCTCAAGTTGAAGAGGAGCAAACGGAAGTTGAGCCATGCTCAACATCCGAGGAGGAGAAGGAAGATGAGACATCATCTACATCCACAAGGGTTGAAGAAAAGTCCAAGACAAGTGAAGCGGAGGAAGAAGAGATCTTGGAGGTCAACCTAGTGACCACCTCCACCGAAGCAAAGTCAAAGGACCACATCATTTGCTTCGGTTGCAATGAGAAGGGACACTACAAGAGTAGGTGTCCATTGGGTAAGAAGAAGGTAACTCCTAAACCCAATCAAGTTATTTTGAATACTAACATGGGTTGTAGGAATGAAGAAGCCCAAAGGAGGAGAATGTGCATTACATGCTTCACGTGTGGGGAGAAGGGACACTACTGTTGGAGCAATCCCAATGGTCCGTGCGACCATGTGTTTTGGTGTTTGGGCAAAGGGTTTAAGTTAGGTTCACCCTTGTATTTGATATGTGTATTTGAGTTGTGCAGGTTTGCAAGATACACATGTGACTCAGGTTGATGGCTTCGGGTCTGGTGAAGGATGGAGTATCTGAGGGACCATGGACAAGGCAGCGAGGACAAGGGCCGAGGGAAGCGACTTCGAGGCATACGCGAAGGATGGCATTGGGGACGAGCCGCGGGCTTGAATGCATCCGAGGGACGAGAGCCAAAGGAAATAGGCTTGAAGGTAAAAGGTCAAAGCTGCAAAGGAAGCATCAAGTGAGTCATAAGGGTGAGGGTACGAGTGCACGAGAGATTGTACTCGGAGTAAAATCCTAGTTTTTAGGGTTTTACTGTAGCAATACTGTAGCGCTACTGTAGCAGTATTGTAGCGCTACTGTAGCAGTCGACTGCATGTTTTAGCAGTCGACTGGTGCAGTCGACTGGGGCAGTCGACTGGCAGCGAACAGAATGTCTCTGTTAGTATGGAATCGAGCCGTTGGGATGTAACGGTCGAATTTCCACTGAGGGCAGTCGACTGCATGTTTTGGCAGTCGACTGGTAGGCGGGGTTTTCCAACCCGTGGCCTATAAAGCCAAAGCTTGGGAGCTTGGTTTGAGTTGACGAAATTAGTGGTGGGTAACCTCTAATTAGTAGTCAACTAGTGCCCTAGCAATCCAAGTGCTCTTGATCGAGTTGTGGCGAGTTTTCTCCACCGACAAGGAGCTACGTGAGCTAGCCGGAGTTTGCCGGGGAGTAATCCACCGAAGGATCGGGATCGATTCCCAACAAGTGGTATCAGAGCAAGGACGCTCTCCGTTGGACTAACCGCCAAGGAAGCACAAGATGACCGGCTTGATAGAACCACCAAAGCTTGAAGGTAGAGGCTTATGGGACATCACATATTGGATGATGAAGATGGAGATCTTCTTCAACACGGATTGGGACACCATGATGGTGGTCAAAGAGTCGTTCGAAGTCCCGAAGGACAAGAAAGGGAAGAAGCTCCGACCACGACATTGGACGGAGGAGCAAACCTCTCGGTCGGAGGCAAACTCAAAGGTAATATCAATCTTAATAGATATATTGCCGTCTAATGTGATAAATGGTGTAGGTGAGTATAAGAACGCTCACGAGTTGTGGAGCAAAATAAAGAAGGTTCAATGGGAAGAACTCATGCCTATACAAGAAGAAAAAGAAAAAGAAAAATCCGAAGAAATGGAAGTAGAAGCTCAAGTAGAAGAAGATCAACAAGAAGTTGAGAAATGTTCAACATCCGAGGAGGAGAAGATAGATGAAGTGGTCCAAGAGGAGAAGAATGACCATTTGGATGTGGAGACCAATTCAACATCAAAAGAGGAAGAGGAAGATGAGGCATCATCAACATCCTCAAGAAGTGAAGAAAAATCCAAGTGAAGAGGATGAAGAAGAGGTCTTGGAAGTGGCCAACAAAGCAAGCACCTCCACCGAAGTGAAGTCAAAGGACAACATAATTTGCTTCGGTTGCAATAAGAAGGGACACTACAAGAGTAGATGTCCATTGGGTAAGAAGAAGGTATCTCCTAAACTCAATTCAATCTCTTTAGAATCTAATTTGAGTTGTAGGAAGAAGAAGGAGAAGAAACACATTAGATGCTTCACGTGTGGAGAACTTGGACACTATCACACAAGATGCTCAAGGAAGGGAGAGTTAAAGAAGTTCGAGCATCTAAAGAAGTGGGAGAAGAAGAAGAGGAGCTCAAGTCAAGGGGGAGCTTCAAGGGTAAGGGAGGTATACCCTAATTTGAAGTGTAATTCAAATTCAAATTCTTATGTTCCCATGCATGTTAGGAAAAATAATGTTAATCATTATATGCCCATGCAAAATTGTGGTTTCAAATATCATGATAGGAATAGGGTAAATGTTGATCATAACCCTAGGAGACCTATGCATGATAGACCTAGGAAAGTTAAATTCTCATTACCTAAGGAGAAGAAGGTAATAGAGAACCAAGGCATTAATCCCAAGAAGGGGAGACACATGCCTAGGAAGGGTAGGTCTAGGAATGTCCAATTTGGACAAATTAACTCTAGGGTTAGAAACCTTGAGAAGGAGAATCAAGCTTTAAGGGGAAAGCTTGATAAGTTGGAACAATTCCTTAAGAGATTCAATGTTGGATCTAAGGAATTAAGGATGATGTTGGGTAGCCAAAGACCCAACAATGATAGATCGGGCTTGGGATACCAATCTAGTCCTCTAAGGCCAATGAGAGTTCATATGCTAGGGTGGCAAATGATCATGGCAAGGGAGAGGTCTCCAAGGCTAAGGGAAAGTCTTATGCTAGGGTTGCATATGACTATAGCAAGGAGAAGTCAATTAATGGCAAGGGAAAGTCATTTAATGGTAAGAAGAAATTAACCAAGGATAAGGTGTCCAAGGTTAAGAAAGTTACGTTTGTAGGCCAAGTGTCACCGGGGGTGGACCGATGTGGCCTAGCCATTGTGGATGAGTCACCTAGGGAGGTGGCTAAGGCTAAGAGCTCTAGGGGGAGCTCAAAGAGTCAATTTGGGACCCATGGCCAATGGATCTCAAGGGGGTTTTACTTGGGAGTCTAGACAAGCCATGGAATGTGCCAAGTGGTTTGGAAACGGACTTGAGTCTCAAACCTAGGGTTTTGGCACAATTAGTTTATGTTTCATGCAAGAAATATGACAATTGGGGTCATATAGCATGAAAATTGGTTTTGGATGTATAAATGCCATATAAACCAATGCTAGGGATGCATTGTGGGTTAATATGGGCAAATACATCAAGAGGAAGCCAAAACTAGGACTTTAGGTAAAGGTTCAATTGAACTTTTTAGCTAGTTTTGAGTTTTGTGTCAATCTTGGAATTGGTAATAGATACATTTTTGAATGTATTTTTCCCAAGTAGACATGGCTAAAACAGATCTCTCCACAAAATTTGGGGATTTTTGGATGTCTGTGGAATTATTGGTGCATTTCTGAAATTGGGTCAGAAATGTTGAAAAAGGCTGAAAAACTGTGCCAGTCGACTGCTAGTTTTAGCAGTCGACTGCACCAGTCGACTGCTAAAAGTTGCAGTCGACTGGCTGGAAACAGAAGCATTCTGTTCGCTCAACCAGTAGCGACCAGTCGACTGGCACTTCTTGCAGTCGACTGATACCAGCCTGAAATTATTTTCAGCACTGGATTTTGACCAAGTCAACTCATACAAGTGTATGAAATCCATAGGGGATAAACACACGAGTTTAGGGTCAATTGGAATGACAAGTTTTCAACAATTGGGATATTGTTGGAGGACCTTTTGGATGTTAGGCAAAGGGGGAGAAGTAAGGTTTAGTTGGGAAAACCTGAAAGTGCCTTTGCGTAGGGGGAGCCTTGGGATAGGTTATTAAAAAGCCCGTTGTAAAAATCCTAGCTCATGGGGAGCGTAGGGAGAGCCTTGGGATAGGTTCAAATGCATGATGCATTGTTACGGCGGTTGCCAAGTGTGTAACCTTGGCAACGTAAGTCCATTCGGCGTTGTAAGTCCAAGTGTGTAGCCTTGGCATCGTAAGACCATTCGGCGTTGTAAGTCCAAGTGTGTAGCCTTGGCATCGTAAGACCATTCGGCGTTGTAAGTCCAAGTGTGTAGCCTTGGCAACGTAAGTCCATTCGGCGTTGTAAGTCCAAGTGTGTAGCCTTGGCATCGTAAGACCATTCGGCGGAGTAAGTCCAAGTGTGTAGCCTTGGCATCGTAAGTCCATTGTATGTATTAGCATGTTTATTTGCTATTTGTTTTCCCTAACTTAAACGTATTGCCAAACACCAAAAAGGGGGAGATTGTTGGAGCAATCCCAATGGTCCGTGCGACCATGTGTTTTGGTGTTTGGGCAAAGGGTTTAAGTTAGGTTCACCCTTGTATTTGATATGTGTATTTGAGTTGTGCAGGTTTGCAGGATACACATGTGACTCAGGTTGATGGCTTCGGGTCTGGTGAAGGATGGAGCATCTGAGGGACCATGGACAAGGCAGCGAGGACAAGGGCCGAGGGAAGCGACTTCGAGGCATACGCGAAGGATGGCATTGGGGACGAGCCGCGGGCTTGAATGCATCCGAGGGACGAGAGCCAAAGGAAGTAGGCTTGAAGGTAAAAGGTCAAAGCATCAAGTGAGTCATAAGGGTGAGGGTACGAGTGCACGAGAGATTGTACTCGGAGTAAAATCCTAGTTTTAGGGTTTTACTGTAGCAGTCGACTGCATGTTTTAGCAGTCGACTGGGGCGGTCGACTGGCAGCGAACAGAATGTGTGGAATCGAGCCATTGGGATGTAACGGTCGAATTTTCACAGAGGCCATGTCGACTGGTAGGCGGGGTTTTCCAACCCGTGGCCTATAAAACCAAAGCTTGGGAGCTTGGTTTGAGTTGACGAAATTAGTGGTGGGTAACCTCTAATTAGTAGTCAACTAGTGCCCTAGCAATCCAAGTGCTCTTGATCGAGTTGTGGCGAGGTTTCTCCACCGACAAGGAGGATTGTGCTAGCCGGAGTTTCCGGGGATTAATCCACCGACGGATTGAGGGATCGTCCACCTTACGGACACGCCGTGGAGTAGGAGCAAGTTATCTCCGAACCACGTAAACGACCATGTCAATTGGTTTGCTTGTCTTTCTCATTCTTAGTCTTTAGCTTTCGTATTTGTATTTGTATTGTTTGTATTCCGCTGTGCTAACAAATACGTAGGAAGCGAGTATTTGGGGGCGCCGTCTATCCAACCCCCCTTCAAGCCGGTCGATCGATCCCCAACAACTACCACACCAAATGCCCCAAGAAGATAGAAATCAAGAAGCTTGCATATTTAAAGAAATGAGAGAAGAAGAAGAGGAGCTTGAGTCAAGGGGGAGCTTCAAGGGTAAGGGAGGTATACCCTAATTTGAAGTGTAATTCAAATTCAAATTCTTATGTTCCCATGCATGCTAGGAGAAATAATGATTATCATTATGTAGCAATGAAAAATTTTGGATTTAGATATAATGATAGGAGTAGGGTAAATGTGTTAGAGTGTATACTAAAAGCCTAGCTTTTGGTATAAACATTTATCTAGAAATAAGAATCACATTGGTCAAATGTCTACATTTATGATAAATGTAGTTGTTCAATTAATTTATATTGTAGATAACATGGTGTGTGGTGTCACACACAGAGGATCATGTTATCAGTATCTTATAAATTATAAACAGTAGCTCACGACCATAATGGAAAGGAACAAACCATTGGAAGGTCGTAGTGTAATTAGGTATCAGTTTATCTTGACTGTATAATTACACTAGTACACTCAGAGTGTATTGAGTAGGACCATTTGAGGTCGTTTCTTTTATACTGACTTTATAAAGAAACAAAGACCTCGGTTATTATGGAAGTGTGTGCTCTTAATCCTAATATAATAACAAGCACATATATTTGATATTTATTTCTTTAATTTATCAATGGGTGAGATTTAGTTCGATAAATCAATAAGCTCGCTTATTGGGAAATGGTATCACTTATAGTGTGTGTTGTTGATTATAGAAGGAAACTGTGTCCTAGAGATACTAGGTTGATAATGTCCTCAAGAGGAGCTCATAAGGATTGTCATGTTAAACCCTGCAGGTGGACTTAGTCCGACATGATAATAAGGTTGAGTGGTACTACTCTTGGACTAAGATATTAATTAAATGAGTTGTCAGTAACTCACTTAATTAGTGGACATTCGATATCTTAAACACAGGGAGACTAACATGCTCATAATAAGAAGGAGCCCAAAAATGTAATTTGGGATTGGTGCGGTAGTTCAATAATAGTTCTCTAGTGGAATGAATTATTATTGATAAAATTAAGTTGTGTGTTCGGGGCGAACACGGGATGCTTAATTTTATCGGGAGACCAAAACCAATTCCTCCTCTCGGTCCCTATCGTAGCCTCTTATTTATAGAGTTCTATACCCACCTATACCCACCTTCTATACCCACCTATAAGGGGCCGGCCAAGCTAGCTTGGGAACCAAGCTAGGGCCGGCCTAGGTATAAAATTGGGTGGTCGGCCCTAGCTTGAACCCAAGCTAGTGGGGGCCGGCCAAATTAAATTAAAAAGGGATTTTAATTTTAATTTTTATTATGTGGAAGAAATAATTTATTAAAGAGAATTAAAATAAAAATATCTCTCTTGTAAAAGATCTACAAAAGATTAAAGAAAGAGATTAAATCTCTTTCCTTATTTGTAGATTGGTGAGATATTTTATTTTCTCTTTAAAATTATCCACATGTTGATAAAATTAAAATTATAGAAATTTCCTTTTATCAACCATGAAGAGATTTTTAAAGAGAAATTTTATTTTTAAAATTTCCGGAAACAAATTAGGAAGTTTTAATTTGTTGATTAAAACTTGTCTAATTTATTTCCTCTTGATGTGGCCGGCCATTAGAGATTAATTGGGGAAATATTATTTTATTTTTCTCAATTAAATCATGTCAAGGGAATTAAGGAAATTTTATTGTAATTAAATTTCCTAATTTGCCTAGGCCAAGGAATATAAAAGAAGGGGTGAGGGTGCCTTCACAAGAGACAACCTCTATTATTCTCCCTCTCCTATTCTTTGGTGTGGCCGGCCAACATCTTCTCCCTTTCTTCCTCTTTGTGGTGGCCGAAATTCTCTATTGCTTGGAGCTCTTGTGGAGGCAGAATACTACTTGGAGAAGAAGAAGAAGAAGGAGAGAAAGCTTGCATCTCTTGGAGCTTGGTTGGTGTTTTTCTTCTTCCTTGGTGAAGCTTTATTTTTTTGTGGCCGAACCTAGCTAGGAGGAGTAGAAGGTGGTTGGTGGTTTCTCATCTCGGAAGATCGTTGCCCACACAACGTCCGAGGTTAGAAGAGGAATACGGTAGAAGATCAAGAGGTTTTTCTAAAAGGTATAACTAGTAATTTTTCTTTCCGCATCATACTAGTTATTTTTGGAAATAATACTAAATACAAGAGGCATACGATTCTAGAGTTTCGAATTTGTTTTCGATATAGTGTTCTTTTGTTTTTCTTTTCCTTGTGATTTGATTGTTCTTTTCGGTTAACCTAAAGTTATTTTAGGAAATTAAATATTAGCTTTCTATAAAAGGTTTTGTCTAGTCGGTGGTGGTTGCTCCCATATCCAAGAAGGTCATGTGCCTCGCCACGTCAGTACTGGGAACCGATTATGGAAATTAATATTTAATGGAATTAATAACTTAAGGTGACTTGGGTCGAACGTGTTAAGTTCCGCAGGAGATCCAAGTCAAAACCTAAAAGAACAACTAGATTAAGTTTTGGATCAAACGTGTTAAGTTCCGCAGGCGATCCAAAATTTAATTTAAAAGAACACATGGTAGCTAGGAAAATGTTCAGACCTTTGTACAAAATTTTTGTACAGTGGAACCTCTAGGCTTTCCGAGTAGCAACCAACAAAATGTGGATCATAGCCCTAGGAAATCTATGCATGATAAATTTAGAAATGGTAGACCTAAGGAGACCCAAGACATTAATCCCAAGAAGGGGAGACATATGCCTAGAAATGGTAGGTCTAGGAATGTCCATGGTGGACATGTTGACTCTAGGTTTAGGAACCTAGAAAGGGAGAATCAAGCTTTGAAGGCAAAGCTTGATGGTTTAGAGAAATTCCTTAAAAGATTCACTATTGGATCTAAGGGATTAAGTATGGTGTTGGGGAGTCAAAAATCCAACAATGATAGATCGGGTTTGGGATACCGATCTAGTGTCTCTAAGGTTAAAAGAAGAACATGTGCTAAGGTGGCACATGATAATGGCAAGGGAGAGTCCTCCAAAGCTAAGGGAAAGTCTTATGCTAGGGTTGCATATGACTATAGCAAGGAGAAGCCAATAAATGGTAAGGGAAAGTCATTTAATGGTAAGAAGAAATTAACCAAGGACAAGGTGTCCAAGGTTAAGAAAGTTACGTTTGTAGGCCAAGTGTCACCGGGGGTGGACCGATGTGGCCTAGCCATTGTGGATGAGTCACCTAGGGATGTGGCTAAGGCTAAGAGCTCTAGGGGGAGCTCTAAAAGTCAATTTGGGACCCATGGCCAATGGATCTCAGGTGGGTACTACTTGGGAGTCTAGAGGAGCTATGGAGTGTGCCAAAAGGTTTGGAGATGGATTTGAGTCTCAAACCTAGGGATTTGGCACACATGGTTTGTGTTTCATGCAAGAAATATGACATTTGGGGTCATATAGCATGATAATTGGTTTTAAATTTATAAATGCCATATAAATCAATGCTAGGGATGCATTGTGGGTTGGTATGGGCAAATACATCAAGAGGAAGCCAAAACTAGGACTTTAGGTCAAGGTTCAATTGAACCATTTAGCTAGTTTTGGATTTTGTGTCAATTTTGGGATTGATAATAGATACATTTTGTAATGTATTTTTCCCAAGTAGACAAGGGTATAATAGACCTCTCCACAAAATTTGGGTATTTTTGGAGGTCTAAGGAATTTCTGGTGCATTTCTGAAGTTGGCCTGAAAAGGTTGATTTTTTCAGAAATAGGGTACCAGTCGACTGGTACAGATACCAGTCGACTGGTAACAATATTTTTGAGCACAGAATGCCTCTGTAAGCTCATTTTTTCGATACCAGTCGACTGGTGATAATACCAGTCGACTGGTAACAGTAGATTTCAACCACAGAATGCTTCTGTAAGGTTGTGTCGAAGGGGGCAGTCGACTGGCACTTAGGGCAGTCGACTGATACCAGTCTGAAATTATTTTCAGCATTGGTTTGTGACCATGTCAACTCGCTTAGATGTATGGGATCCAAGGGGGATTAATACATGAGTTTAGGGTCAGTTTGGATGATAAGTTTTCAACAATTGGGATATTGTTGGAGAACTTTTTGGATGTTAGGCAAAGGGGGAGAAGTAAGGTTTAGTTGGGAAAACCTTTAGTGCCTTTGCGTAGGGGGAGCCTTGTGATAGGTTCTTAAAAAGCCTGGTGATAAAATCCTAGCTCAATAAGGAGCTTAGGTGTAGGGGGAGCCTTGGGATAGGTTCAAATGCATGATGCATTGTTTCGGCATTATAAGTCCAAGTGTGTAGCCTTGGCATCGTAAGTCCATTCGGCGGAGTAAGTCCAAGTGTGTAGCCTTGGCATCGTAAGTCCATTGTATTAGCATGTTTATTTGCTATATGTTTTCCCTAACTTAAACGTATTGCCAAACACCAAAAAAGGGGAGATTGTTGAAGCAATCCCAATGGTCCGCGGGACCATGTGTTTTGGTGTTTGGGCAAAGGGTTTAAGTTAGGTTTACCCTTGTTATTTGATATGTGTACTTGAGTTGTGCAGGACTGCAGGTGACACATATGACTCAGGTTGACGGCTTCGGGTCCGGTGAAGGATGGAGCATTCGAGGGACCGTGGACAAGGCAGCGAGGACAAGGGCCGAGGGAAGGGACTTCGAGGCATACGCGAAGGATGGCATTGGAGACGAGCCGCGGGCTTGGATGCATCCGAGGGACGAGAGCCAAAGGAAGTAGGCTTGAAGGCAAGAGGTCAAGGCCGCAAAGAAGAGTCAATTTTACTGTAGCGGCAATGCAGCAGTTACTGAAGCGTACTGTAGCAGTTACTGTAGCAGTCGACTGGTGTATGGACCAGTCGACTGATGCACTGTAGCAGAGCCGTTGAGATAGCCGTTGGGCTGGCATCAGTCGACTGGTGCAAGGACCAGTCGACTGGTAACGGGCAAATCAGGTTCTGATTTGTTCCAAGCTCTATAAGAAGGAGCTTGGTATGGCCGGCCAAGGCGACGAAATTAGACTTGGTTAAAGCCTAATTAGTAGTCACCAAAGTGCTCAAGGTTCCCTTGTGTCCAAGTGTTGTTGGTGAGTGTTGTGGTGAGGTTTCTCCACCCACAAGGAGGTTGAGCTAGCCGGAGTTTGCCAGGGACTAATCCACCAACGGATTGAGGGATCGTCCACCTTACGGACACGCCGTGGAGTAGGAGCTTTATCTCCGAACCACGTAAACGAACGTGTTAGCGGTTTGCTTTCTTGTTCTTGTATTTGCATTTAGCTTTCGTATTTGTGTTTGTATTATTTGTATTCCACTGCGCAACTAACAAATACGTAGAAAGCGAGCGATTTGGGGGCGCCGTCTATCCAACCCCCCTTCAAGCCGGCCGCAAGATCCTCCAACACAAAGGACTTTGATATAGGAATGGATTAAATGCAACTAAGAATGTAAATATGCATACCGAAAACAGATTGCAAGATTTGAGTTGTTGAATAGAAATTGGATTGCAGGAATTTAAAGAAATTTGATAGCAAATCTAAGAAATCAAGCGGAATTGCAAATGTTAGGAAATTAGATCATCAGATCTGAGCAAAGATGTGAACAATTAAAAAGAAAACTAAATCAAGTTGCATTCCACAACCAAACCCTAGCTCAAACTCCTTCCTCTCTGCCATGAAGCAGAGATTCTATTGCGAACGCCCGCAAGCAATCGGCGGTGAAGTTCTGCATTCTCAGCTCATCTGAACATTGATATCTTGTGGGGAACGCCCTCTTCAAGCTCACAATCTCCTGAATCCACCAGCATTTGAAGATCACCTCTTCAGAATGGAGAGCACCCTCAATCTGCTCGAGGATGAACTTCTCGGAATCAAGTTCGCTGAACAGAGAACACCCTCAAACCGCGCCTTGTTCCTTGATTGTTGGTCGCTGGTTTGTCCAAAGCTTGTTGTTGACGAAGGAGCTCAATCTTAGATCTGGAATGTGGAACGGGAGGCTTCGGCGTCAATGAAAAAGAAGGATGAACAGTGGTCGCGAAAACGCTCGAGCTCGAGGATGCACTGTAGCTTCTCCGGTTTTAAACCTCTCCCAATCTGATCCAACGGTCCAGATTAATTCAGGTCTTGATCAACGGCTAGAACGTCTTGGATCTGGATCAAAATCTCTGGATCTTCATCAATGGACGAGATCTGCTCCTCATTAGGTTGGATGGACCAGATTCTTGACGTATGGCTCAGATCTCTTTGATTTTCAATGGACAGTCCAAATCGTTCTAAGGCTTGATCGACTTGATTAGCCCTAGATTTGAGCCCAAATGTGGTCCGATCTGATCGGGTTCATGACTCTTTTGATGCCTATAAAGAATATGACAAATATTAGCATATAATACCATGATTATAAGCCAATTTGCAAAAAGTCCAAGATTAAATGCAATTATGAAATGTGATGTAGATATGAGTTCAATCTATGAGAAAATCATTAAAAACTTGCATTATGAATCAAGATAATATAGCCAAAATCATGGTTATCACTTACCTTGGTGTCGGACGTTCCTTCGTGTAATTCAATCAGCTTCTCCCACAGTTCTTTGGCGCTCGAGAACGGGCCGACGTGGTTCAACTCCTCCTTCGTCAATCCACATTAGAGGGTACAAGTCGCTTTGGTGTTGACTTCTACTTTCTTGATCAGGGTCGCGTCCCAATTCTCGTATGGAATTGGCTTGTCGATGCCGCCAGTTGGTAGTTCGAGCCCGATTTTGACAATCATCCAAACTTCAAAGTGAGTCTAAAGATATGCCTCCATCCGGCCCTTCCAATAACCGAAATCATCTCCAGTGAAGAGTGTGGGCAAGCAGTGCTATAGCTTTCTTGGAGAGCCATTGAAGATCTAGCACAAAAGAAGAACGAAAAAGACGTGTCCCAGGACTTGATCCTGGATTAGCAGTGTGGTTTAAAAGGAAAGATATTACGCGATCTCGAGTGGTGTTGCACCAACTTCGAGACAAATTCGATTACGAAAGAAAACTAGATCGAAAGACTACAAGAATACCAATTCCGATCGACTTCGAAAAATTAAAAAACACCACGAAAAAGTGCTTGACTGGTGGTTGCACCAAATCGAAGCGACCCCGCTCTGATATCTTGGATCGAGAAGCGCTAGGGGGGTGAATAGCGCTCGTGGCTTTTACTTAAGGTAATCGAAAAACGTTCGAGTAAATGCAGTAGAAATTAAAACAAATTCAACACACAAACGACACCAAGTGTTTACTTAGTTTGGAGCCTAGGGCAACTCCTACTCCAAGACTCATGCTCGTTAAGCGTTTACTTTGGGCAACAACTATATCACACAAAAGGTTACAAGAGTATTCAATTTAACAGTATTGAAATAGCTATACCGACAACAAGAATTGAAAATTCGTAGCTTCGGGTCATCGGGGACTTATTGTAGTTTAGCCGGATCGTCTCGTTAGCAGTGCACAGTTGAAGGATGGCTCGGAATGTGTTGATTTGAGTTGTTGGTCGAGACCTCCTTATATAGGTCATTGAGGGTGCCTTTAACCTTCTTGAAGGCGCCCTCATCAGTGCCGAGTTCGTCGCACGGAGGAGCGTTGAATCCTTTGCAGCCTATCCAGTTGAGAGCGCCTCCATACACCTTGAGGGCAGCTTTAAGCCTGTCTGAGGTGCCTCAAGCCTCCATAAGAGCACCTCCAGCTTCGCTGGCACAAAGTTTCTTTAGCCTTGCACCCAAGGCGCCTCAAGCTCCATAAGGGTGCCTCAGGTACTGTTCATCCGAGGCAAAACTTTGTCCTTTGTCCCTACAACATATGTTATGTTGATGCAATCGACCTAGGTTTGATCGGTATGATCATGGTTTTGATGTGTGTGTCAAAGAGTTTAAGTTAGGCTTTCATATGTGTTTGATATACGTGTTTGAGTCTTGCAGGACTTGGTGAAACACACGTAAGGAGCTTGGTGCAATTAAGCTTGGGAAGCTCATCCTAGGGCTCATATCCTTGAGTCGGTGAAGGATGGTGTGGAAGGCATCTGAGGGACCAACGGACGAGGAGCAACGGAGTGGAGCCGAGGGAAGTGGACTTCAAGGCAACGTGAAGGATGGCACGGAGAGGAGCAGCGGGCTCGGGTGCATCTGAGGGACGAAGGCCAAAGAAGAGGACTTCATGGGTGACTCCGGAGAGGATGAGTGTGAGTGTGTAACAAGGTGTAGTCCAGTCGGTTGCAACTTTTAGCAGTCGACTGCACCAGTCGACTGCATGTTTTAGCAGTCGACTACACCAATCGACTGCATGTTTTAGCAGTCGACTGGCAGTGAACAGAAGCATTCTGTTCGCTCAGAAAATAGCTACCAGTCGACTGATAGTTTTAGCAGTCGACTGGTAAATGACCATTGGTGCTAAAAAGTAGCTGTTGGCTACCTCTAACGGTAACACCAGTCGACTGATGGTTTTGTCAGTCGACTGGTGTCGGGGTTTGAGTTGATTGTTGATCAACTCTCTTCTCTTATTTAAGAGATGCTTTGGGGGCTTGAAAAAGGTCACTGTGATAATTGTAAACCTTCTTAGTCTTGCCTAAAGCTTCCAAGTTCAACTCTCTTCCTCCCAATCTAAACTCCATCTTGTAAAGAGGAAGAGATCATTTTGTAAGAGGTTTGCTCCATCGAGAAGGAGAAGCTTTAGTCGGAGATTGTCGGGGACTGATCCACCGAAGGATCAAGGGCTCATCCACCTCAAGGACACGTCGTGGAGTAGGAGCATCATCTCTGAACCACGTTACATCGAGCGTGTTAGCGTTTGTATTCTTATTTGTTTTTAATTGCATTAGTTTTTGTATTTCCACTGTGCACTAACCCTTTTGTAGAGAAAAAATCGATTTGGGGGTAACCTATCTATCCAACCCCCCTTAAAGCCGGCCACCGATCTCCCAACATGTTAGTCCACCAAACAACCACATATCTTGCAAAACAAAATTAATATATAATAAACATACTAATAAAATATTTTGACAGTCTCCGGACTGTCTGATTCTGACTTCTGATTTCCGACTGGAAACCCTAGGTCGAACCGACGCCTACTGTTCCCTCTTCCGGGGAGCGCGTCCTCACCTACTCCACTCAGGAGAGCATACCTGATGCCAGTCCGATCTTCGAGACTGACTGGACTTTTCGTTTAGGGTTACCACCCCCTAGAACCTAAGGTTACCACCCCCTAGGATTTTTCGCCACCTAGGATTACCTTCCCCTAGGACCTAAGGTTACCCTCCCCTTAGGATTTCCACCACCTAGGGTTACCACCCCCTAGGACCTAAGGTTACCACCCCCTGGGACCTAAGGTTACCACCCCCTAGGGTTTTCCACCTACCTAACCGCAGTTAGGACTTTCCTGCGACCTCATTCGCACATGTTAGATAACAAATAATCTTAACTTTGAATTTCTTTGTCATTATCAAAACTTAGGTTCGATCATCGGATGTTTCCTGCACCAACATAATTTTACAACAAGAATGAAAAAGCAGAGGCATGACACGCAGGCCATATTATGAATTACAACATACACACTGATGTGCGTAGATCTTATGATCCTTTATACATGTTTTGACGCACATTCACTTATTTTATTCACATATATTCTATGCATGTTCACCTCTCTTAGCATATATTCAGCATAAATACTCTTTTGTTCGGAGATCTACTCTTTGTTCTATTTTGTGTTGACAAGGACAACTTTCGGAGCAAAAATAGCAATTGTCGACGCACCGGAACGAGGCAGAGAACACGGTCGTGCAACCTCGCACGACCGTATGGCCAAACAGAAGAAGGAAAGTGCACGGTCGTGCAACTCTTGCATGGTCATGCGGCCAACCAGAGAAGGATCAGAGCATGGTCGTGCAATCCTGCACGATCATGCAATCCTGCATGATCGTTCCCACCATGACCGTGACCAAGCAATACACGGTCGTGCAATCCTGCACAGCCGTATCCCCAGAGCCGAGCCCCAGGTCCACACAGCCGTGCCAATTAGCACGGCCATGCAGCACGACCAGAGATAAATGAAGACACGGTCGTGCCATATTGGCACGACCGTGCAGTGCGCTGCCCATGCCCTAACCTATATAAGGGTCAAGAACCCTATTCTTGATGATCTTTGGTTCGGGACGTCGTCCCTCTTCTTGGGAAAGGGTTCTCCCCTTTGGGGAAACTCTAGAGCTTCATCCACCGCTGTCCCTTGACATTCCGTCCATCTCCAGAGCAAGGAGGCATCCCCGAGACATTGGAAACCTCGACAAGCATCTCTTCTTCCCCTTCTTCTCACATAGAGGGTTGTAAGTGTGCTTTACTTTATGTTTTGGGATTGTTCTTCCCTTGCAATGGAGTAGATATCCTCATCTAGGATTAGGGAGTATTTATAATGTGATGGAGATGTAAAATTATGTGGATTCGTCATATTTCTATTCAATGACTTGTTAATTCCTTGTTCATGATGAATTGTGTGTGTGACATATTTATATTCCTTTGCATGCTTTGTTGATCGATGTGGAGGATTGTTAATCACACAAAGGGGATGCCCTAGAACATATTGACCAAGGTGCCCTAGTAACAGGGGTAACCCTTTCCGGACGTCTAGGGCGTTCCCTTAAAAGGAGAAACAATCCCTTAGAAATTGCTGCTCTCGTAGAAAGAGTACTCTATATCATACATTGGAGGGACCCTAGTGACAAGGGTAACTCATTCACGGGCGTCTAGGACATTCTCTTGAAAGGAGAGGCAATTCCTCCATAAGGAAGTAGGAAACCGTACCAAATCTCTACCTTTATCCTTAATGTTATTCACTAGACATGTATTCCTGTGATCTACCGAGGTGCCCTTGTGACAGGATTTAACTGTTACAGGATTTCATAGGAATCGTCTCTATTCGATGATATTGACCAATTTAACTTCCTACAAGATCATGGACATAGAGGGTAGAAATTAGGCCATCTATGTAATATCTCCTAGTATTATAATGAAACTGAAATCCTAAAATCCATCTCCCAAAGCTCAATTCCATCCAAGATCGATTCTCTTCTCCTTCTCTTTCTCTTTTCAATCACTCTCGTTAGTTTGCAAGTGCCAAGCCAACTTTCGACCGTCTAAATAACTTACTTTACGACATCTCTAGTGCTTAATCAACAGTCCATGTACTTCGACAATCTTATATATTACTGATGACGAATTCGTGCACTTGCGAAATCATAACACATACACATTCAATCACATTGGGGTTAAAGGTCATAACCATGCACCATGTCATATAAGATTCACAATATTTTATGACATAAAATTTACTATGATTTTAACAATAAATTATGAGTCGTAATTGTTGGAGTGTATACTGAAAGCCTAAGCTTTTGTAAACATTTGTCTTGAATAAAGAATCACATTTGGTCAAATTATCTACATTTGTTTGTAGTTGTTCAATTAATTTATATTGTAGATAACATAGCATGTGGTGTCATATGCAGAAGATAATGTTATCAGTACCTTATAAATTATAAACAGTAGCTCACGACCAAAATGGAAAGGAACAAACCATTAGAAGGTCGTAATGTAATTAGGTATCAGTTTATCTTGACTGTATAATTACACTAGTACACTTAGAGTGTATTGAGTAGGACCATTTGAGGTCGTTTCTTTTATACTGATTTTATAAAGAAACAAAGACCTCGGTTATTATGGAAGTGTGTGCACTTAATCCTAATATAATAACAAGCACATATATTTGATATTTATTTCTTTAGTTTATCAATGGGTGAGATTTAGTTCGATGAATCAATAAGCCCGATAAGTTGGGAAATGGTATCACTTATAGTGTGTGTTGTTGATTATAGAAGGAAACTGTGTCCTAGAGATACTAGGTTGATAATGTCCCCAAGAGGAGCTCATAAGGATTGTCATGTTAAACCCTGTAGGTGGACTTAGTCCGACATGACAATAAGGTTGAGTGGTACTACTCTTGGACTAAGATATTAATTAAATGAGTTGTCAGTAACTCACTTAATTAGTGGACATTCGATATCTTAAACACAGGGAGACTAACACACTCATAATAAGAAGGAGCCCAAAAATGTAATTTGGGATTGGTGCAGTAGTTCAATAATAGTTCTCTAGTGGAATGAATTATTATTGATAAAATTAAGTTGTGTGTTCGGGGCGAACACGAGATGCTTAATTTTATCGGGAGACCAAAACCAATTCCTCCTCTCGGTCCCTATCGTAGCCTCTTATTTATAGAGGACTATACCCACATATACCCACCTTCTATACCCACCAATAAGGAGTCGTCCAAGCTAGCTTGGGAACCAAGCTAGGGTCGGCCTAGGTATAAGATTGGGTGGCCGGCCCTAGCTTGAACCCAAGCTAGTGGGGGACGGCCAAATTAAATTAAAAAATAAATTTAATTTTTATTTTTATTATGTGGAAGATATAATTTATTAAAGAGAATTAAAATTAAAATATCTCTCTTGTAAAAGATCTACAAAAGATTAAAGAAAGAGATTAGATCTCTTTCCTTATTTGTAGATTGGTGAGATATTTTATTTTCTCTTTAAAAATTATTCACATGTTGTAAAATTAAAATTATAGAAATTTCCTTTTTATCAACCATGAAGAGATTTGAAGAGAAATTTTATTTTTTAAAATTTCCGGAAACAAATTAGGAAGTTTTAATTGTTGATTGAAACTTGTCCAATTTTGTTTTCATTGATGTGGCCGGCCACTTGATTTTAATTGGGGAAATTTTATTTTATTTTTCTCAATTAAATCATGTCAAGGAAATTAAGGAAATTTTATTGTAATTAAATTTCTTAATTTGCCTAGGCTAAGGAATATAAAAGAAGGGGTGAGGGTGCCTTCAAGAGACACAACATCTATTATTTCTCTCCCTCTTTTGTGTTGATACAGTCTGACCTGGCTGTTGTTTTGATGTTGACACTGATTTAAGTTTGTATCAGATGTTATTTGAACTCGGATTGATTACTGATCAAGGTTGATCGTGTGGAAGGGAAAAGTCCAAGTTGGAAACTTGGCACGCGAAGTCGGAGAGGGCTTGGTAGCCTGCCTCCGGACTAGGTCGAGAGGGCTCTGGCTCGTTCTCGGACTAGATCGGAGAGGGCCGGTGGCTCGCTCGGACGAAGCCGGAGAGGGCTTGGTAGCTCGTTCTCGGGACTAGGCAGAGAGGGCCTCGGTGGCTCGTTCTTTGGACCCACGAAGTCGGGAGGGCTTGTAGCTCGTTCTCGGAATAGGTCGAGAGGGCTCGTGAGCTCGTTCTCCGGACCTGGGTCGGAGAGGGCTCGGAAGCTCGTTCTCCGGACTAGGTCGGAGAGGGCTCCGAGTTGGCTTGGACGCGAAGTCGAGAGGGCTCGGTAGCTCGTTCTCGGACTAGGTCGGAGAAGGCTCGGTCGTTCTCTGACCGACTGGAGCCCGGAGAGGGCTCGGTGGTTTGTTCTCGGATTATGTCGGAAAGGGACCAAGTGGATATTCCATGTGCATTGGATCGGTCGGCACCGATCCAAGGGTATGAGACGGTGGATCGGTCGGCGGACCGATCCAGGAAGTTTCTCGATCGGTCGGCGGACCGATCCAGTGAAACTAGTTCTGATCGGTCCGGTGACCGATCAGAAACCAAGAAGAACGAGTGTAATCTGATCGATCCGGTGACCGATCAGAGACAAACAGAAGCCCATCTCTGATCGGTCTGTAGACCGATCGGAAGATGCTATTGCGAAGAGAAGAGGGAAGGATCGGTCATGGAGACCGATCCAGCTGCGGCCTAATCGGTCTCCACGACCGATCAGGAAACGTCCTGATCGGTCCATGGATCGGTCTGGTGACCGATCCACACATAATTTGATTTGTTCAATGTTCTGCGATTCCTCCACTGCATCTGATTTGCCTGATTCATGTGATATAACCCTCTGTGCTGTTAGCTTTTGAGTTTGCAGGATTACGGGCACCATTCCAAGCATAATTTCAAATTAAGTCCATAAGAGGAATACGACAAATGAACTTTCTGCTGTGATTCGCGGCGCGTGGTGCATTTGAAGCATCAACGGATACTGGTGAGATCCGCTTGACTCCTGGTGATTGGTTCGAGCTCAGAAGACACCAGTGAAGACTGTGATTTCATTGGTGTGAGTTCAGAGGACCAGGTAAGGAGGAAGAGGGATTGCTGCAGCGATGATTTTGTGCAGATTTACCACTATCCGTGACAGCAGAGAATAGGGGCTTAAGAAGCAGAAAACAGCGAGAGTAAAGTAAGTAAGAAGCAAGCAAGAAAGTGAAAAAGTTCTGTTGATCGTTCTTGAGCTCTCGTGTGAAAAACTGCGATCTGTGAGTTCTTGTTTCCACTGATCCTCACGTGGTTGTAAGCATTAGTTCATTCTTCTTTGCCACCGAGCTCTGTAAGTCTTGTGCTTTAACATATATATTTCTTGAGACTTTGTGGAGAGGTTACTCCACCGAGAAGGAGGATCTTTAGCCGGAATTTATCCGGGGTGCGATCTACCGAAGATCAAGGAGTCGTCCACCTTACGGACACGCCGAGGAGTAGGGGCAAGTTATCCCCGAACCTCGTAAATCCGTGTGTTAGTGTGCTTGTTTCTTTTGTTTTAGTTTCCTAATTCCGCTGTGCTAACAAGTTTCTCTGTAGAAATCTTTGTTTAAGTTTTTAAGAGGCTATTCATCCCCCCCCCTCTAGCCATCTAAGATCCTAACAAGTGGTATCAGAGCCTGGTGCTCTTCATCTGGACTAACATCCAAAGGGGCAAGAAGATGGCCATGAAGGAAGGATTCAGCACAAACAGACCACCCTTCTTCGATGGAGCAGATTTCCAGTACTGGAAGAGTCGCATGGAGTATTACCTCAAGACTGATATCTCCATGTGGTTCTCGGTCAAGGAAGGATTCACACCACCGAAGGATGAAGAAGGTAAGAAACTCGATTCATCAAGGTGGTCTACTGAACAAACTCGTAAAGGGCAAGCCGATGCCAAGGCTGTAGTCACCTTACAATGTGGGATTGCCAAGGACCAACTCGTCAAGGTATGTCCATTCTCGAGTGCAAAAGATTTATGGAACAAGCTTATCGAGCTCCAAGAAGGAACTCGTGATTCTCGGATAGCCAAGAGGGACCTATTCTTGAATCAACTACAAAATCTCACCATGAAGGAAAACGAAACGGTAAGTGAACTACATGGGAGGTTCAAGGAAATCATCAATGGTCTACATTCCGTGGATGAACGCGTGGAGAATCGCGATCTAGTAAGGTACGCTCTTAAATCCTTTCCAAGGAATGCCCTGTGGTCATCTATGGTAGATGCCTACAAGGTTTCCAAGGATCTTTCCATTGTAAAGCTAGATGAATTCTTTTGTGAAATGGAACTTCATGAACTTGCTAACAAAGGTCAAAAGGAGAAAGGTATAGTTTTGGTTGCAGGAGAAAAGAGCAAGGATGGGAGAAGAAAGAAAGGAAAGAAGAAGGAGAAAGAGATTCTTTCATCTTCATCCTCCTCCGAGTCCGATGATGAAGGTGGATCATCATCAAGCGAGATGGCAAATTTTGTGAGGAGGATCATGAGAAGAAACAGGAGATACAAAGGTAAGACTGTAGATCAAAATATTGATAAGTCTAACGTTACTTGCTATGAGTGTAGCAAGAAAGGCCACTACCGGAGTGAGTGTCCAAAACTCAAGAAGGAGGAACGGGCCAAAAAGAAGGAGGAAAGAGCCAAGAAGAAGAAAGCTCTCAAGGCCACTTGGGATGAATCTTCCTCAAGCTCATCGGAGGAGGAAGAGAAGAAGGAGAAGAGTACTCGGCAATTGGCACTCATGGCAAGGGAGGAGTCCGAGTCCGAGAGTGATGACTCAAGCACTTCAGCCGCGGCTTCATCATCTTCGGATGATGAAGAGGTAACCTCTTCTCACTTAGAAAAATGTTATAAGACTATTACACATTTGTCTACCTTGCTTAAAAAATTAAAAACAGAAAATAAATCATTAAAAGAAGAAGTAGAGAACTTGAGAGCTCTTAGGGAAGATGAGGTTGATGACCTACATCTAGAGCTCCTTGAAGATGAGAACAAGGCCTTGAAGGGTGAGGTTGAGAAACTCAAGAAAATGCTTGAGAAATTCTCAACTAGCTCTAAGACCCTAGACATGATTCTAAATGCCCAAAGGGCGGTCTACAACAAGGCTGGATTAGGATACCAACCTAAGGAGTCTAGTTTTATTTCTTTAGTGTCAAGAACCCAATTTCATAGATCGCATGTTTCTAGGGTTCATGAGACTAGGAAGAAGGTAACAAAGGCATGGGTGCCTAAGTCCTTCATTGTAGATGCATTAGGTCCCAAGATTTGGGTACCTAAAACATCTATCTTTCGTGTCTTGTAGGCATTGGTAAAGGGGGAGCGTCTATCAACTTGGTTTGTTGATAGTGGATGCTCCAAGCACATGACCGGGGACAAATCACTATTTTCTACCATTCAAAACAAAAATAGTGGTAATGTGTCTTTTGGTAATAATGGTAGTCTTAAGGTTATAGGAGTTGGAGACATTCATATATCCGAATGCCTCCAAATCAAGAATGTCCTTCTAGTCAAGGGGATGACTTTTAATCTCCTAAGTGTCAGTCAATTGTGTGATACGGGTTACACAATTGAGTTTCATTCGAGTCAATGTCTAGTCAAAAACATTGACACACTTGACACGGTACTAGTAGGCACAAGAGTAGATAACATTTATCAAGTTTCTTTTAAAAGTGCTACTAATGCTCTTGCTAAGTGTTTCATGTCGAAAGAAGAAGAATCGTGGCTTTGGCATAGGAGGTTGGCTCATGTGAACATGAAAAATATCCGGAAGCTGATCAACAAAGGGTTAGTGCGAGGCTTACCAAGCATCAAGTACCAAAAGACCAAATTGTGTGATGCATGTCAGAAGGGTAAGCAAACTAAAGCGCCTCATAAAGGTAAAAGCGTTGTAAGTACAACTACTGCCTTAGACTTATTACATATGGATTTGTTTGATTGCAGTAGTGTTATTTCATTAAATGGAAGTAGATACTGTTTAGTGATTATTGATGACTTTACTAGGTATACATGGACCTTCTTTTTGAAAACTAAGGATCAAACCATAGATATTTTTATTTCCTTTTGTAGAAGAACTGAAAATGAAAAATCAACAACAATTAAAACCATTAGAAGTGATCATGGTGGGGAATTTCAAAATCATAGGTTTTTAGAATTCTGTCAAGAAAAGGGATATAGGCATGAGTTCTCTACTCCAAGGACCCCACAACAAAATGGGGTTGTGGAGAGAAAGAACCGAGTCTTACAAGAGGCTGCACGAAGTATGCTCAATGAGTACTCACTACCGAGTTACTTATGGGCTGAAGCTGTAAATACAACTTGCTATGTGTAAAACCGAATCCTGATATATAGGTTTTTAGGAAAGACTCCCCATGAACTTTGGTTTGGAAAACCCCTTACAATTAAACATCTTAGGGTGTTTGGTTGTAAGGTGTTTATTTTGAACACCAAGGACCATCTTGGAAAATTTTCGGCCAAAGCTGATGAAGGGATACTGGTCGGGTACTCGCTCACCAGTAAAGTCTATCGAGTCTACAACAATAGGACTAAATTGATTGAAGAGTCCTCGGATGTAGCTTTTGAAGAAATCCCTAACTTAAATGATCAATCAAGGGATGTAGGAGAAATTCAACTTGAACTTAGAAGGCTAAGTTTGAATGATCGAAACATAGAAAGAGTCAAAGTTGACTCTGATGATGATGAACGAAGGCAACAAAGAACTCAATCTGATCCTTTGCCTGATATTGAGTCCTTGCCTGTGCCTAGTGAGACCATTCATGAGGCACCACCAACACCAAGACAATCTAGGATAGCCACTAGTCATCCCCAAGACCAAATTGTGGGAGACATCCAACAAGGGGTTAGGACTAGGTCATTCTTTAGAAATGAGTCTAATGAAGTCGCATTGATTTCAGAGGTTGAACCAAAATTAGTTGATGAGGCATTGCGCGATCCTGATTGGATCATAGCTATGCAAGATGAGTTAGGTCAATTTGAAAGGAGCCAAGTGTGGGACTTAGTTCCTAGACCTAAGAAGACCACCATTATTGGAACTAAATGGGTCTTCAAAACTAAGTTAAATCAAAAGGGAGAAGTTGTAAGAAACAAGGCAAGACTTGTAGCCAAGGGCTATAGTCAAGTCGAAGGTCTCGATTATGATGAGACTTATGCTCCCGTGGCCCGATTAGAGTCCATTCGTTTGATGCTAGCTTTTGCTGCACATAGAGGTTTCAAGCTCTATCAAATGGATGTTAAATCTGCCTTCTTAAATGGCTTTATTAAAGAAGAAGTCTAGGTTGAACAACCACCGGGGTTTGTGAATACCGAAGCTCCAAACCACGTGTACAAACTCAAGAAAGCACTTTATGGGCTTAAACAAGCACCACGAGCTTGGTACGAAAGGTTGTCAACATATTTGCTAGAAAAGGGTTTTGTAAGAGGCCAAATAGACCCAACACTATTTCTGCGTAGAGATGGTGAAAACATTTTTGTAGCCCAAGTGTATGTCGATGACATAATTTGTGGCTCAAATAACAAGGGCTATTTGAATGAATTTATTTCTCACATGGAAAGTGAGTTTGAGATGAGTCTAGTAGGAGAATTGACATTCTTCCTTGGACTTGAAATCAAACAAACTCGAGATGGAATTTATGTCCATCAGACGAAATACACTCAAGAGATGCTCAAAAAATTCAAAATGAGTGACTCTAAGGAAGTATCCACTCCAATGGAGACAAACACTCGTCTTGACAATGATGAGAGTGGGAAACCAGTTGATCTAACGCAATATAGAAGCATGATCGGTAGTCTTCTATATCTCACAGCTAGTCGACCGGACATACTTTTTGCTGTGGGCATGTGCGCTAGATATCAAGTTTGTGCCAAGGAATCTCATTTAACTGCAGTTAAGAGAATTCTAAGATATCTCAAGGGCACAATTAGAGTAGGACTGTGGTACCCTCGTACGGAGTCTTTTGATTTGATAGGCTATACCGACTCCGATTATGCTGGATGCAAATTGGATCGGAAAAGCACTAGTGGGGGTTGCCAATTTTTAGGTTCATCGTTGATTAGTTGGTCAAACATTGTGTTGCTCTCTCCACGACCGAGGCTGAATACATTGCCATGGGAGAGAGTGTATCACAATTGTTGTGGATGATTCACACTCTAGAAGATTATGGACTTTCATACAAAGGAGTGCAAGTGTTGTGTGACAACATTAGCACAATAAACCTAACGAAAAATCCAGTCCATCATTCAAGGACCAAACACATTGAAGTGCGTCATCACTTCATTAGAGATCACGTAGCTAGGGGAGACATTGCACTCACATATGTTGAGTCAAAGTCAAACCTAGCCGATATTTTCACCAAACCCCTTCCGGAAAATGAATTTAGTCATTTACGGAGGGAATTGGGAATGTGTTTGGCTCAATAAGTCATTTTGACCACATCATGATCAATAAGGACCATTAAAATGACAAGAGAAATTGGAAAATTAATTTGGGCAACTTGGGGACATCTCACACAAACTATAAGGTTTAACAAAATATTTTTGTTTGCTAGAAATGGGGTGAGATGCTAGGATCAACCAAATTATTCAAAATATATCATGCATCCATTGAATAATTAGGTTGAAGAGACATAAATTGAGTATGGGGAAGGCCATTACATAATTCATGTGTATTTGGCTCCTAGATCTTACTCATATATTCCAACCAAGGAATCTTGGTTGGATCTGTGTCTAGAAATCATCTAATCTGGTTGATGTGTTGATTGATACCCTTGATTGATACCTTCCTGATTTTGATTGAAAATAGGACAAGTTGGTGAAGATATTTGACATATTTTGACAAACTTGTAACTACTCATAGGAAGGATATATCGTGAACCGATAGCCTGAGTCAGATTTATTACCTTGGTTCATTATAAATCATAGTTTCAGCAAACAAATAAAACAAACTTCTCTTTTGAAACTTTGAGATTCAACACATTTGTTATGAAGTGTCTGAAACTTTCGAGCCCTTGATAATTCAAAATCATTAGAGCTCATCATTAGGAAATATTCACTGGTATCACTGAATATAATCTGTGGGCTCTTCAGATCCTAGGTTCTGAACTTGAAAGTTGTTGAACCAAGTTTCAGAGCTGTCGATACGACTGAAGTCACTGATTATCAGACACTGATCGGTCCAGGGACCGATCAGGATGATATCTGATCGGTCTCTACGACCGATCAGGAGAGTTCTTCGATATCTGATCGGTCTGCAGACCGATCAGTGGTTCTGGCACGTATCAGCAGTTACTGATCGACTTCTGATCGGTCCGGGGACCGATCAGGAGCTTCCCTGATCGGTCTCCACGACCGATCAGGAGGCTTGGCACGCTGATCCACCTCTGATCGGTCTGGGGACCGATCAGGAGGCTCCCTGATCGGTCTCCACGACCGATCAGGAGGCTCTACCTCTGATCCACCTCTGATCGGTCCAGGGACCGATCAGGAAGCTCCCTGATCGATCTCCGCGACCGATCAGAACACTCCCTGATCGGTCAGGATTTCTCCTGATCGGACAGCCGCCCAATCTTTTGATCTGTTCACCCCTTTTTAACTACCCCAATCCTTCGTCCTCTCATTTCACGCCGAAAACCCTAGCCGAACCACTCCTCAGTCCCGACTTTTCTCTCCATCTTCTCCGAAAACCTCGAATGGCGCCCAGGTAACTTCCTTTCTCCCCGAAATCTGTTCATTTTTGACATTTTAGTTTCTTTTCACAGTGTTTTTCTGTGTGTTGTCTTGGTTCTCTACTTTGTGGCTCCCGTGGACTCCCATTTGCCTCGACCGTGTCCTATTTTTGACCTATTTAGGAAGAAATCTGCCGGTGAGGGTACTTCTAAGTCTTCTGCCGAGAAATCCAAATCCCAGGCACCCTCCCGACCTCAACCTTCCTCATCTTCAAGATTCCCTAACCGCCAGTTTGAACAGTCATTTCAACAGAGGACATTCAAGCTACTCCCATGTCGATCTGTGGATCGAAAATACATGGATGAATTTTGTCCCTCTGTATCCGAAACCTTAGCATATTACAAACTTGACTCGATAGTTTACCTAGAAAGGGACATCAACTATGACCTTGTATCTGAATTCTATAACAATCTTCATCAGAACAGTGATGGTGTTTATAAAACCAGAGTAGCTAGAAGAATTATCGATTTCTCCATCGTAGAATTCTTTGGATATCTAGGCTGCCGAATGTGTTCAGGAGATCTTTTTCCCATTTATCCTGATTTACCAGAATCATTACATCCTCCACTTGATGTCTCACCTGATTCCATCTATGAGTACTTCTTCGGTCATCCTAGACCAGATGGACTGGATGAGTTGGATGTTGATTTTCCCACCTTTGCTGCCCTACGACTATCTGCCCCTGACTATATTCTTTTTAAGATAGTCACAAACTGTATTCTTCCAATCACATCCAAACCTCTTGCAGAGATCCGACCCTATCATTGTTTGATGCTTTATGGGTTACGTCGGCGTCTCGACTTTGACATTATGTCCAGCATCTATTATTCGATCATCTCCTATTCTCAGCCTAGCAGCTCCACTATTTATATGCCTTATGGGCATATAATTACAGATTGGCTCGAGACCCTTCAGATAGATGTGTCTAAGGGTAGGATAGTGAAGATGGTCAGACAGGACTGCAGACTTGGGAAACGGGCATTTTCCAAGTCCGGTATCTTGGGACAGAATGGGACTGTTCGGTGGTAGGATGGGAGAGGTCTAGGAGAGTTACCACGGGCACTTCCTCGACAGGTTGCTGTTCCTCCTCTAGAGAGTCGCTTCGATCAGCACGATGAGCTGCTGGCTGCTGAGCTCCATGGACTGCGCGTTCGGATCGACCAGCGCTATGACGATCTACGCAGTCAGCAGCAGGTGACGCAGCAGCTACTCTTGGGCTGGATGGCCAACTACCCACCTCCACAGCATTTCTCGGGCCATCCACCTTCGAGCTCCAGCATGCCGCCTCAGGGTTACGAGCCTCCCGCGGATGATGATGATGTTCCTCATGTTGAGGAAATTGATTGATACATTCTATGTGTTATTTTGCCTGTCTGTGTGTTGGATGATATTTGTTGGATATCGGTGTCTGACCTGGATACTTATGCTACTCATATATATTTTTGCTATTCATTTGTCCATTTCTCGTTTTTCCTTATGCTGCAGTTCATATTAATATGTTGTTCCTATGTCATGACTTGATTGTATCTTATCTCTTTCTTACTGTAACATAGTACACTTTGAGAGAACTCTAGGTGCATTAAGAAAAGACAGTATGGGTTAAGGGGGAGTCTTTTGAGTCTTATCACCCCATTCGCACCTTTTCGGTGTTTGACAAAGGGGGAGAAATATCTAAGTTTAGAGATGTATGAAGGTTTGATTTTAGGGAAGAAGATAACGGGGAGGATCTTGATTCTCGTTATTGACTTCCTTACATCATGGTATATTCATCTTAGGGGGAGGATCTTGATTCCCCTAAAATTATGAAAATAAGAACATTTCTGATCTAAACTTAAATCGTGTTGTCAAACAACAAAAAGGGGGAGATTGTTGATACAGTCTGACCTGGCTGTTGTTTTGATGTTGACACTGATTTAAGTTTGTATCAAATGTTATTTGAACTCGGATTGATTACTGATCAAGGTTGATCGTGTGGAAGGGAAAAGTCCAAGTTGGAAACTTGGAACGCGAAGTCGGAGAGGGCTTGGTAGCTCGTTCTCCGGACTAGGTCAGAGAGGGCTCGGTAGCTCGTTCTCCGGACTAGGTCAGAGAGGGCTCGGTCTCTCCGGACCGAAGTCGGAGAGGGCTTGGTAGCTCTCTCGGACCAGGTCGAGAGGGTGAGCTCGTTCTGGACCGACAAGTCGGAGAGGGCTTGGTAGCTCGTTCTCCGGACCAGGTCGAGAGGGCCTGTGAGCTCGTTCTCTCGGACTGGGTCGAGAGGGCTCGCTCGTTCTCCGGACTAGGTCAGGAGAGGGCTCGGAGCTCGTTCTCGGACTCAGGAGTCGAGAGGGCTGAGCTCGTTCTCCTGACCGACCGAGCCAGGTCGGAGAGGGCTCGTAGTTTGTTCTCCTGATTAGGTCGGAAAGGGACCTAAGTGGATATTCCATGGTGCATTGGATCGGTGCACCGATCCAAAGGTACATGAGATGGATCGGTCGGCACCGATCCAGTTTCTGATCGGCGGTGACCGATCAGAAACACCGCAGACATCGAGTAATCGATCGTCCGTGACCGATCAGAAACACTCGAGCCCATCGAGTGTAATATGATCGGTCTGTAGACCGATCAGAAGATGCTATTGCGAAGAGAAGAGGGAAGGATCGGTCATGGAGACCGATCCAGCTGCGGCCTGATCGGTCTCCAAGACCGATCAGGTAAGCTGTGGACCGATCAGGAAACGTCCTGATCGGTCCATGGATCGGTCTGGTGACCGATCCACACATAATCTGATTTGTTCAATGTTCTGCGATTCCTCCACTGCATCTGATTTGCCTGATTCAAGTGATATAACCTTTTGTGTTGTTAGCTTTTGAGTTTGCAGGATTACAGACAC
This sequence comes from Zingiber officinale, assembly GCF_018446385.1. Classification (NCBI taxonomy): domain Eukaryota; kingdom Viridiplantae; phylum Streptophyta; class Magnoliopsida; order Zingiberales; family Zingiberaceae; genus Zingiber; species Zingiber officinale. The sequence goes on from NC_055990.1 coordinate 29,686,290, forward strand.
CATTCCAAGCATAATTTCAAATTAAGTCCATAAGAGGAATACGACAAATGAACTTTCTGCTGTGATTCGCGGCGTGTGGTGCATTTGAAGCATCAACGGATACTGGTGAGATCTGGCTGCGATCCGCTTGACTCCTGGTGATTGGTTCGAGCTCAGAAGACACCAGTGAAGACTGTAATTTCATTGGTGTGAGTTCAGAGGACCAGGTAAGGAGGAAGAGGGATTGCTGCAGCGATGATTTTGTGCAGATTTACCACTATCCGTGACAGCAGAGAATAGGGGCTTAAGAAGCAGAAAACAGTGAGAGTAAAGTAAGTAAGAAGCAAGCAAGAAAGTGAAAAAGTTCTGTTGATCGTTCTTGAGCTCTCGTGTGAAAAACTGCGATCTGTGAGTTCTTGTTTCCACTGATCCTCGCGTGGTTGTAAGCATTAGTTCATTCTTCTTTGCCACCGAGCTCTGTAAGTCTTGTGCTTTAACATATATATATTTCTTGAGACTTTGTGGAGAGGTTACTCCACCGAGAAGGAGGATCTTTAGCCGAAATTTATCCGGGGTGCGATCTACCGAAGATCAAGGAGTCGTCCACCTTACGGACACGCCGAGGAGTAGGGGCAAGTTATCCCCGAACCTCGTAAATCCGTGTGTTAGTGTGCTTGTTTCTTTTGTTTTAGTTTCCTAATTCCGCTGTGCTAACAAGTTTCTCTGTAGAAATCTTTGTTTAAGTTTTTAAGAGGCTATTCCCCCCCCCCCCCCCCCTCTAGCCATCTAAGATTCTAACATTTTGTTCCTTGGTGTGGCCGGCCATCCTCTCCCTCTCTTCCTCTTGTGGTGGCCGAACCTCTCTCTCTCCCTTGGAGCTCTTGTGGTGGCCGGATACTACTTGGAGAAGAAGAAGAAGAATGAGAGAAAGCTAGTATTGTTAGGGTGTATACTAAAAGCCTAGCTTTTGGTGTAAACATTTATCTAGTAATAAGAATCACATTGGTCAAATGACTACATTTATGATAAATGTAGTTGTTCAATTAATTTATATTGTAGATAACATGGTGTGTGGTGTCACACACAGAAGATCATGTTATCAGTACCTTATAAATTATAAACAGTAGCTCACGACCAAAATGGAAAAGAACAAACCATTTGAAGGTCGTAGTGTAATTAGGTATTAGTTTATCTTAACTATATAATTACACTAGTACACTTAGAGTGTATTGAGTAGGACCATTTGAGGTCGTTCCTTTTATACTGACTTTATGAAGGAACAAAGACCTCAGTTATTATGGAAGTGTGTGCTCTTAATCCTAATATAATAACAAGCACATATATTTGATATTTATTTCTTTAATTTATCAATGGGTGAGATTTAGTTCGATGAATCAATAAGCCCGATAAGTTGGGAAATGATATCACTTATAGTGTGTGTTGTTGATTATAGAAGGAAACTGTGTCCTAGTAATCTAGGTTGAGAATGTCCCCAAGAGGAGCTCATAAGGATTGTCATGTTAAACCCTGCAGGTGGACTTAGTCCGACATGATGATGAAGTTGAGTGGTACTACTCTTGGAGCTAGATATTAATTAAGCGAGTTGTCAGTAACTTACTTCATTAGTGGACATTTGTTATCTTAAACACAGAGAGACTAACACACTCATGATAAGAAGGAGCCCAAAAATGTAATTTGGCATTGGTGCGGTAGTTCAATGATAGTTCTCTAGTGGAATGAATTATCATTGATAAAATTAAGTTGTGTGTTCGGGGCGAACACGGGATGCTTAATTTTATCGGGAGACCAAAATCAATTCCTCCTCTCGGTCCCTATCGTAGCCTCTATATAAAATCTTGTATCCATCTAAGCCCATCTTCTAATTCATGTAGTTGATGTTGCTATCTAAGTAAGCTTCACATTGTTGAAATCAACGTGAACAAAACATCAACTTATGTTGGTGTTGCTTATCAACATGAGAAGCAATTCACGTTTTTATGCTTGGCAATTAAGTCAACATGAATTACTTAAAACGTGAGAAAGCTTTGTTCACGGTTTTGCTTGGCAATTAAGTCAAACGTGATAAGTTCTGTTCACGTTTGGTTTTGCTTGCAAATTTAAATCAACATGAGAAGTTTGATGATGTGTCAACATGGAATTAAGAGGAGAATAAGTTTTAATTAAAATCTTTCTTGTCATGGAGATTTATTTTTAAAGGAAAGATTTTAAGTTTTCCTTGTTTATAAATATCCATATGTTTAAAGAGAGATTTTAATGTATAAGTTTCCTTTTTTACAAATCACCATGAAGGGATAAATTGTTAGAGAAATTTTATTTTTAAAATTTCCGGAAACAAATTAGGAAGGTTTTAATTCTTGATTGAATTAAATTTCCTTTGCTTAGATTATTGTGGCCGGCCATGTTGATTAATAAAAGAGAAATTGATTTTATATCAATTAAATTTATTTTTCATGGCAAAGGAATTAAGGAAGTTTTTATTAAAATTTCCTTATTTGCCAAGACCAAGGATTATAAAAGAGGGGGTAGAGGTGCTTTCATGACTAGAACTCTATTATTTTTCCTCTCTCTTTTTCTTCCTTGGTATGGTCGGCCATCCTCTCCTCCTCTCTTCTCTTTGATGGCCGAACCTCATCCTCTTGTGGAGATTTATATGGTGGCCGGATCAAGTCTAGAGAAGAAGAAGAAGAAGGAGAGAAAGAAAGCTTTGTTTCTAGCATCCCTTGGAGCATGGTGGTGGTGGTCGAACCTCTTCATCCTAAGAGAAGTTTTGATGGCCGAAACTTGTAAGGAAGAAGAAGGTGGTTGGTGGTTCTCATCTCGGAAGATCGTTGACCACACAACGTCCGAGGTTAGAAGAGGAATACGGTAGAAGATCAAGAGGTCTTTCAAAAAGGTATAATTAGTATTTTTCCTTTCCGCATCATACTAGTTATTTTTGGAAATAATACCAAATACAAGAGGCATACGATTTTAGTGTTTCGAATTTGTTTTCGATATAGTGTTCTTTTGTTTTTCTTTTCCTTGTGATTTGATTGTTCCTTTCGGTTAACCTAAAGTTATTTTAGGAAATTAAATATTAGCTTTCTATAAAAGGTTTTGTCTAGTCGGTGGTGGTTGCTCCCATATCCAAGAAGGCCATGTGCCTCGCCACGTCAGTACTGGGAACCAATTATGGAAATTAATATTTAATGGAATTAATAACTTAGGTGATTTGGATCAAACGTGTAAAGTTCCGCAGGAGAACCAAGTCAAAACCTAAAAGAACAAATAGATTAAGTTTTGGATCAAACGTGTTAAGTTCCGCAGGCGATCCAAAATTTAATTTAAAAGAACACATGGTAGCTAGGAAAAGATTCAGATCTTTGTATAAAATTTTTGTACAGTGGAACCTCTAGGTTTTCCGAGTAGCAACCAACAAGTATCTCTTGGAGCTTGGTTAGTATTTTGGTTTTTCTCCTTGGTGAAGTTTTCCTTTGTGGTCGAACCTTGCTTGGAGGAGAAGAAGGTGGTTGGTGGTTTCTCATCTCGGTAGATCGTTGCCCACACAACGTCCGAGGTTAGAAGAGGAATACGGTAGAAGATCAAGAGGTTTTTCTACAAGGTATAACTAGTAATTTTTATTTCCGCATCATGCTAGTTATTTATGGAAATAATACCAAATACAAGAGGCTTACGTTCTAGTATTTCGAATATGTTTTTCGAAGTTGTGTTCTTTTATTTTTTTTCCCTTGTGATTTGATTGTTCTTTTCGGTTAACCTAAAGTTATTTTAGGAAATTAAATATTAGATTTCTATAAAAGGTTTTGTCTAGTCGGTGGTGGTTGCTCCCATATCCAAGAAGGCCATGTGCCTCGCCACGTCAGTACTGGGAACCAATTATGAAAATTAAAATTTAATGGAATTAATAACTTAAGGTGATTTGGGTCGAACGTGTTAAGTTCCGCAGGAGATCCAAGTCAAAACCTAAAAGAACATATAGATTAATTTTTGGATCAAACGTGTTAAGTTCCGCAGGCGATCCAAAATTTAATTTAAAAGAACACATGGTAGCTAGGAAAAGGTTCAGACCTTTGTACAAAATTTTTGTACAGTGGAACCTATAGGTTTTCCGAGTAGCAACCAACAATTGGTATCAGAGCTAGGGTTTTGCCTCTGTGTATTTGGTATTTAGTTTAATTATGCACATGTCATACATAATTTAGGCAGGTTAGTAGTAGGATGTGCTAACTTTGTGGATGCAGGATCCAACTATTATGACTTTTAGTTATTATGTGTGTGATTGGACCCTTGGACATGTCAAGGGCATTTATATGTGTGTGCATGATTGTATTCAAATACAGCAGGAGCTGTATTTAGTTTTATTAGGATTTTATTTTTGATCTAGTTACATGTACATTCCTTTTATGGAATATAGGATCAAAAATGTAAAATTCTATTTATGTCGCGGATCGAATCTTGCAAAGTGTGGAACCTTCTAAGGACCAGAGACGCAGCGGAACTAGGAGCAAAATGGATGCGACAGCTAGACCCGGTGGCGGTGGCCAAATATGGCAGCAGCTTGAGATGACAAAACACTGAGGACAACTAGAGATAAAAGCCATAATAGTTGAAAATTAATTTCTCTATTTATTGCTTTTATATTGTGCTGTGTGTGCATGTTAGTTTACAAGTAAAGTAGGCTAGCATAGTTAAAATTCCTCATTTATAAATAACTAAGTGGGAGAGGGATTTTTAAGTAAATCCCATGGTCTCCATTACTGGTTTGTAAGTAATGCAAACAAGCTTGCGCGTTGGCTCTGAGTGCCTTCCTCCATAACGGATGAGCTTGTTTGCGGATCACTAGAACAGACTTCCATTTTTGGATGACTATAGGAAGTTAATTAAGAACGTGTGATCTTCCCCAACGGAAGGGACATAATCTTATTAATGGACTTAGTGTCAAGTAATGGTATACACTTAGACACATCTAATAGTATCCTCCCCATCGGAGTCACTGCTATTATTTGTGTGACCAAAAGACACCAACTATTAATTTTATTTGTCAAAAAGTTAGGTTGACAAGATAATAAAATTAATGGGATAAAACCCTCCTTTTACAAATGTTGAATTTGTATACGTCCACACTAACGTGGCATACAAAATTCACGGTGTTTTGAGGTGTTGGTTAATTTAAAATAGTATTGTTTGAGGAATCAATATTATTCTAAATTTAGAGTTCTGACCAAAAGTTATTTGTGATTCTTAGGATGTCTTTCAACCCACTGTCCATCATACTTCAACAGAATAGACTTACTGGATCAAACTACATAGATTGGAAAAGAAACCTGGACATTGTTCTTACTGACTGAGCCTTGTCCTGATGCACCCATCGGTGAATCTACCCAAGAGGAGATTGAATATCATAGGAAATGGGTAAAAGCAGATGAGATGGCGCGGTGTTACATTTTGGCTTCAATGTCAAATGTATTGCAACATCAAGATCAAGATTTACCAACGACCTATGATATTATGAACAATCTCAAGGAACTCTTTGGTCATCGGGATAGGGCTTCTAGGCAAGAAGCCATGAGAAAGATAATGACACCACCATGCAAAAGGGTACTCTGTGAGGGATCATATCCTAAAGATGATGGCTTATCCGAACGAGATACGGATCCTTGAGGAGAAATTGATGGGAAACCCGGATCGATATGATCCTCCAAACGCTACCTAGAAGTTTTGAGCGTTTGAACTATAATATGAATAAGAGGGTTTATTCATTAGCGGAACTACTAACTGAAGCAGAAGGATTATTTCGTCACAATGCTCAAATTCACTATGTTTGAAAATGGTTCTACTTCTAAACCAAAGGAAAGAAGAAGAAGAAACAAGTGGTTCAAGAAAGAAAGTGAATAAATCTCAGTGTACGGGATTTAATGAAGAAGTTGAAGGGCAAGTGCTTCACATGCAAGCAGTGACATTGGAAGGCGGACTATCCTCGTAGGAACCAAAACAAAGGTATATCTCATACTCTAGTTGTTGAAACATGTTTAGCGGTATTATCTACCAAAGACCTGTGTAGATATGGGAGCCATCGATTATGTCTCCAATTCCTTGCGGGGTTCCAAGAAACCCGACGACTATCTGAAGGAGAAATTATCGTCTACATGGGCAATGCTACTAAGGTGGCAACTGTTGGGGAGACGTCTACTTATCTTTTAGTAGAAATAGAAATTTGATTTTAAGAAATTGTCTTTATGTACCCAGTTTTAGAAAGAATTTAATTTCAGTTTCTAAACTGTTTTTAGATGGATATTCAGTTTCTTTCAATAACGATGTAGTTATTAAAAGAAATAAAGTGATTATCTGTTCTGGTGCATTAGTTGGCAATTTGTATACTTTAAATCCAATTTCTTCCACAAAGCAAAACATGGAAATTTATAACTCATCTTCTAACTCTAATAAGAGAAAAGAACCTTCGGAGATGAACCAAGCATATCTTTGGCATCTAAGGCTTGGTCATATTAACTTAAGTAGGATTCAGAGGCTTATAGCCGATGGACTTTTGAGTTCATTTGAGTTGGAAAATTTTCCAACTTGTGAATCTTGCTTGGAAGGTAAAATGACCAAGAGGCCGTTCAAGGCCAAGGGGTATAGAGCCAAAGAAGTGTTAGAATTGGTTCACTCTGATTTGTGTGGTCCTATGTCTGTCCAAGCAAGAGGAGGTTTTGAATATTTTGTCTCTTTCATAGACGATTATTCAAGATATGGATACATTTACCTAATGCGCCGCAAGTCCGAGTGCTTTGATAAGTTCAAAGAATACAAGGCTGATGTGGAGAAACAACTAGGTAAAAGTATCAAGACACTACGGTCAGATCGTGGTGGCGAATACCTCTTAGGAGAGTTTAGGAATTACTTATCAGAGGCCGGGATTCAATCTCAATTGTCTGCACCTGGAACACCCCAACATAATGGTGTAGCAGAACGAAGGAATATGACTCTTATGGAGATGGTTAGATCAATGATGAGTTATTCAGAATTACCAAATTTTTTTGGTATGCTCGAAACAAAGAAGATATCGCTTGAACTTAGTACCTTCTAAATCGGTTTCTTCTACTCCCATAGAATTATGGAATGGGCGAAAGCCCAGCCTAAGACATATTCGGATTTGGGGTAGTCTAGCACATGTCTTGAAGGGAGATAATGTAGAATCCCGTACAGAAGTTCGCGTGTTTGTAGGATATCCCAAAGGAATGAAAGGTAGTTTATTTTATAGTCCTAAAGACCAGAAGGTCATTGTTAGCACCAATGCCCAGTTTTTAGAAGAAGACTATATAATGGATCATAAGCCCAGTAGCAAAGTTGTTTTAGAAGAACTTAGAGAGGACATGTCTACTTAGTAACAAGACAAGATGAAGTACCACAAGAGACCGCAACACGTGTCACACATGATACACAACCACAGACAGTGCCTCGTCGTAAGGCAGACTGAAAGATTCATGTTTTTGGGAGAGTCTTGGACTTGATCCGTAAACATGAACCTGATCCACGAACATATGACAAGCACTCCAAGATATAGATGCAACATCTTGGCAAAAGGCAATGAATTCTGAAATAGAGTCTATGTACTCTAATAAAGTCTGGAGCTTGTAGAACCACCGATGGTGTAAAAGCCGTTGGATGCAAGTGGATCTACAAAAGGAAAAGAGGGATGGAAGGTAGAGACCTTCAAAGCTAGGCTTGTTGCGAAAGGGTACACTCGAAAGAGGGAATCGATTATGAGGAGACCTTTTCACCGTATCCATGCTTAAGTCTATCCGGATACTCTTATCCATCACGCTCATATGGATTATGAGATTTGGCAAATGGATGTCAAGACAGCTTTCCTTAATGGAAGTCTTGAAGAGAACATTCATATGAAGCAACCAGAAGGGTTCATTGAAAAAGGCAAAGAGCATCTAGTGTGCAAGCTCAATCGGTCCATTTATGGACTGAAGCAAGCTTCAAGGTCTTGGAACATCCGGTTTAATGAAGTAATCCAGTCGTATGGATTTATTCAGTGTCCGGATGAGTCTTGTGTATATAAGAAGTGTAACGGAAATGTGGTGGTATTTCTTGTACTATACGTAGATGATATTTTGTTAATTGGCAACAATGTCAAGGTATTATCAGACGTAAGGGTATGGTTATCCAAACAATTTGATATGAAGGACTTAGGAGAGTGTGCACACATTCTTAGGATCAAAGTGATAAGGGATCGCAAGAAAAGAATGTTGTGTCTGTCCCAAGCTTCATATATAGATACAATCCTTGCTCGTTTTAGTATGCAGGATTCCAAGAAAGGTTTCTTACCTTTTAGGCATGGAATAGCTCTATCTAAAGAGATGTCTCCAAAGACATCAAAGGAGATAGAAGACATGAAAGCAGTTCCTTATGCTTCGGCTGTAGGAAGCCTTATGTATACAATGCTATGTACGAGACCTGATATTTGTTTTGTCGTGGGCATGGTCAGCAGATATCAGAGTAACCCTGGACAAGGACATTGGACTGCAGTAAAGCATATATTAAAGTACCTGAGAAGGACTAGAGATTATATGCTAATTTACCAAGCAGACGATTTGATCCCTGTGGGTTACACGGATTCAGATTTCCAATCAGATAGGGACAATAGTAAGTCTACATCAGGCTATGTGTTTACTTTAGGAGGTGGAGCCATTTCATGGAGGAGTGTTAAGCAGAAATGCGTATCGGACTCAACCATGGAAGCTGAGTATGTAGCAGCCTCTGAGGCAGCTAAAGAAGCAGTATGGCTCAGGAACTTTCTAATGGACTTAGATGTGATTCCTGGTTTGCCCAAAATTATCACAATTTATTGTGATAATAGCGGTGCAGTTGCAAACTCGAAGGAACCACGAGCTCATAAAGCAAGAAAACATATAGAGCGCAAGTACCACCTGATACGAGATATCGTGAAGCGAGGAGAAGTTGTCATCGCCAAGATTGCATCAGCAGATAACCTGGCAGATCCTTTCACTAAGGCCCTTCCGGCGAAAGCTTTCGATCGGCATGTGGAGGGAATGGGAATCAGATGTATGGTAGAAGATATGGCAGCTTAGTCATTAGTATAAGTGGGAGATTGTTGGAGTGTATACTGAAAGCCTAAGCTTTTGTAAACATTTGTCTTGAATAAAGAATCACATTTGGTCAAATTATCTACATTTGTTTGTAGTTGTTCAATTAATTTATATTGTAGATAACATAGCATGTGGTGTCACATGCAGAAGATAATGTTATCAGTACCTTATAAATTATAAACAGTAGCTCACGACCAAAATGGAAAGGAACAAACCATTAGAAGGTCGTAGTGTAATTAGGTATCAGTTTATCTTGACTGTATAATTACACTAGTACACTTAGAGTGTATTGAGTAGGACCATTTGAGGTCGTTTCTTTTATACTGATTTTATAAAGAAACAAAGACCTCGGTTATTATGGAAGTGTGTGCTCTTAATCCTAATATAATAACAAGCACATATATTTGATATTTATTTCTTTAGTTTATCAATGGGTGAGATTTAGTTCGATGAATCAATAAGCATGATAAGTTGGGAAATGGTATCACTTATAGTGTGTGTTGTTGATTATAGAAGGAAACTGTGTCCTAGAGATACTAGGTTGATAATGTCCCCAAGAGGAGCTCATAAGGATTGTCATGTTAAACCCTGCAGGTGGACTTAGTCCGACATGACAATAAGGTTGAGTGGTACTACTCTTGGACTAAGATATTAATTAAATGAGTTGTCAGTAACTCACTTAATTAGTGGACATTCGATATCTTAAACACAGGGAGACTAACACACTCATAATAAGAAGGAGCCCAAAAATGTAATTTGGGATTGGTGCGGTAGTTCAATAATAGTTCTCTAGTGGAATGAATTATTATTGATAAAATTAAGTTGTGTGTTCGGGGCGAACATGGGATGCTTAATTTTATCGGGAGACCAAAACCAATTCCTCCTCTCGGTCCCTATCGTAGCCTCTTATTTATAGAGTACTATACCCACCTTCTATACCCACCAATAAGGGGCCGGCCAAGCTAGCTTGGGAACCAAGCTAGGGTCGGCCTAGGTATAAGATTGGGTGGCCGGCCCTAGCTTGAACCCAAGCTAGTGGGGGCCGGCCAAATTGAATTAAAAAATAATTTTAATTTTAATTTTTATTATGTGGAAGATATAATTTATTAAAGAGAATTAAAATTAAAATATCTCTCTTGTAAAAGATCTACAAAAGATTAAAGAAAGAGATTAGATCTCTTTCCTTATTTGTAGATTGGTGAGATATTTTATTTTCTCTTTAAAAATTATTCACATGTTGTAAAATTAAAATTATAGAAATTTCCTTTTTATCAACCATGAAGAGATTTGAAGAGAAATTTTAATTTTTAAAATTTCCGGAAACAAATTAGGAAGTTTTAATTGTTGATTGAAACTTGTCCAATTTTGTTTTCATTGATGTGGCCGGCCACTTGATTTTAATTGGGAAAATTTTATTTTATTTTTCTCAATTAAATTATGTCAAGGAAATTAAGGAAATTTTATTGTAATTAAATTTCCTAATTTACCAAGGCTAAGGAATATAAAAGAAGGGGTGAGGGTGCCTTCAAGAGACACAACATCTATTATTTCTCTCCCTCTTTTGTTCCTTGGTGTGGCCGGCCATCCTCTCCCTCTCTTCCTCTTGTGGTGGCCGAACCTCTCTCTCTCCCTTGGAGCTCTTGTGATGGCCGGATACTACTTGGAGAAGAAGAAGAAGAATGAGAGAAAGCTAGCATCTCTTGGAGCTTGGTTAGTATTTTGGTTTTTCTCCTTGGTGAAGTTTTCCTTTGTGGCCGAACCTTGCTTGGAGGAGAAGAAGGTGGTTGGTGGTTTCTCATCTCGGTAGATCGTTGCCCACACAACGTCCGAGGTTAGAAGAGGAATACGGTAGAAGATCAAGAGGTTTTTCTACAAGGTATAACTAGTAATTTTTATTTCCGCATCATGCTAGTTATTTATGGAAATAATACCAAATACAAGAGGCTTACGTTCTAGTATTTCGAATATGTTTTTCGAAGTTGTGTTCTTTTGTTTTTTTTCCCTTGTGATTTGATTGTTCTTTTCGGTTAACCTAAAGTTATTTTAGGAAATTAAATATTAGATTTCTATAAAAGGTTTTGTCTAGTCAGTGGTGGTTGCTCCCATATCCAAGAAGGTCATGTGCCTCGCCACGTCAGTACTGGGAACCAATTATGGAAATTAATATTTAATGGAATTAATAACTTAAGGTGATTTGGGTCGAACGTGTTAAGTGCCGCAGGAGATCCAAGTCAAAACCTAAAAGAACATATAGATTAATTTTTGGATCAAACGTGTTAAGTTCCGCAGGCGATCCAAAATTTAATTTAAAAGAACACATGGTAGCTAGGAAAAGGTTCAGACCTTTGTACAAAATTTTTGTACAGTGGAACCTGTAGGTTTTCCGAGTAGCAACCAACAGTAATGTCATAGCGGTCCCGCTAGTCGGTTAGCGAGCGGGGGTCAAGGGGGCGGCGCCCCTTGCGGGGGGTTTCAGGGGCAGTGCCCCATATGCAAAAAAATATTTTGCATACTCATTTTATGAGTTGCTGCTATACCCGAGACTCTACTGCCCACAATACCAACTATGTTTTGTTCTAAACAAAACACCTCTGGCCAAGACCTTGTTGATCACACACCAACTATGTTTCGTTCTCAACAAAACACTTTTGGCCGAGACCTTGTTGGTCACATACCAACTATGTTTCGTTCTCAACAAAACACTCATTTCAGTCAAGGCTTAGGATTTGGTCGAGACACAAAATCTGGCCAAGACTCATAATCTGGCCGAGATTCACAATCTGGCCGAGACTCATAGTATGGCCGAGACTCATAATTTTGCAAATCACAGTAAACCTATCATGCAATTTCTATATCATATATAAAAATTCTAACAACTTAGCATAGCCCTTCACAAGTGGCTCTAATACCACTATAGGGATCTAGCGCGCTAAACACGCTTAAGCGCAGCGGAAAATTAACTAGATCCTCTCCAGAAGATCCATGTGAAGGAGAAAAACAATCATATACTAAGTTTACATGAGAGGTATACCTTTGTTGTGTGTCCTTCGCAATCCCGACGGTAACTTTTTCTTTGGATCTTGATCTCAGTGCGTTCAAGCGTCCGCACGTCTACAGTATCCACATGAACACATCCTTCGTTCGTCACACGAGCGAAGCCTTCGGAGAAGACCCATCTTCTTGTGCTAGCAAGAAAAATGGTTTAGCCAAAACATAAAGAATCGGCCAAGGAGGAATGAGGAGGAAGGAGAGGGAGATCAATAGACACTTTTCTCATCACCATCTCATCTAATTCTCATCTCTTTTCATCTAATGGAAAAATGAATCCAAAAACCTATTTATATTCATCTCATGAATACCAAGGGTTTTTGGCTCTTTGTATTTCTCTTAATGGGTTGGATTTATTATATTGGATTAACCATTAATCCAATAACCCAATAAGTCTAACCCATTGAATCTAACCCATTAATCAAATGTGTCTAATTCGGATTTGACTCAATCCAATGAGTGGTTCATTTGAGTTTAACTCAATGAGTAACCCAAAAGGCCTAATCATCTCATGATTGGCTCTTAGGGCTAATTACTAATACTTAATACCAACATCATTACGTGGATTGAGTAGAGATGTGTTTCTGTGTTGTATGACCGAGGGACGCTAGTGACAGACAGTCCCGTTAACGGACTTCATAGGGATCATATCTATTCGGTTGTGGTGTACATCAAGGTCCCTTGCCGGTTGTCTTCTACAGGAGAAAACCGACAACTTCCTACAAATGCATGTTAATTGAGGATATGAATTGGTGAACCATATTACATTGATAAATATCACAATGAAACCGAACTCCTAGAACACTCATAAAAATCAAGTTTCTTCATTACTTTTTTGTTTCTATTTCTAGTTGCTTTACTAGTACATTCACTATCTCTGTCAATTGTTTAGCTAATTTATCGTGAGACATCTCTATTGCTTATAATTAGTCCCTATGGGATCAATAATCTTTTATTACGGACGATGAAATCGTGCACTTGTGGTTACGTAACACTCTACCAGAATAACATGGCAAAAGTGCACTTATTTGGTGTTGCCCACAATGGAACGATGCAAACTTGCTTCCCAATCCAAGATTCGACTGAGCAACTCTCCCACATCTATACTTGTTACAGCCACATCTATCGCCCAATCTTCAAATTCTGCAGGCACATCTAACACCCAATCCAACTCCTCCAATTTCAAATAATCGTTATACGATAACACTCCTAGTTCAGGAATAACGATCATTGAATTGATAGCCCAAAGGCTATCACAAACCATGGCCAAGTGGTTTTGGATACACAGCAAGCGACCTTGTGCCATCATGGCAGGCGATGGTAGCACCTGCAGCAATAGATGCTTCAATTCCACGAGCACAAGAATAATTTCTTCAACCTCTTATTTATTTTGCTAGTGAATGAGTTGATGCAATGGTGGAGAGAGTTGTACTGAACCAAACTAGTTTTGATATGTACAAAACCAACATGAAGCAAACTTCCTTACCATCAGCATCTTTCATTTGCCATCGTCACAAGCAAAGTTGTTGAGTATTCTTTTACTCGTTTTACCCTACAAAACAAATATCCTTAGTCTACATCTCATGCAAGCTGTAATCCAAGCAAGCATCTTTCATTTGCCATTTGTCTTTTCTTTTTCTTTTACTTATACTTAAGTAAAGGGTTTTCTTTAGAATTGAAGGCTTGTAAATCCTTGTGACATCTTTAGTTTTTCCTCTCCTTTCTTTTTTTCTTTTTCTTTTTTTTAATGATATTTTACTAAAGTAAAAGTAATTGGTCGAAGCTCTTTCATTTATAAAGTGGGCTTTCACCAAAAGCATTTACATATCATACTTCCTCTCTAACAATGGTGTCCCAGCCATGGATATGAAAATATGTAGATAAAACGCTTAAGTGAATGACATCGTCATGAACTTTGGGACATTGTCAGGCATTCCCCTCCCTGCTGCCGCAAGCTTAGCATCCAGTTGATTGTGAGCGGCAGGTCCCATCATTTCCTTCACCCTTAGGAGGATTCACAAGAAACAAATCAGAGAAGGAATTTCGATATCAAAACACACAACAAGTCGAACAATGGAAGTCAGACAATTGGTGTTATTCATTTTTATTTTCAAGTTCAAGAAGCTACTGAAACTAGTGAACCTATGACTTTTGTTGCTACAACCATAATGGATATTTTTTTTAGTTTTGCAACCTAAGTCTCATGATAGTATAGTTGGATTCAATAGATTTTATCAGACTTAGTTTGTAAAATCTAGATGGTTATGGACTTGGTGTCGGTCGAGTTAAAAGTTATGATCGTGGAATCAATAGATGGTTATGATCGTCATGATAGAGTAAAATGTCTCATTTTGCTCTGACACTTAGTCGGATTAGGTGTAAGTAATTCGTGAAAATACTTAGTCACCCAATGGGCTACTATATTAGTGTCTAATTTATTTCTCTATATTTTACCATGAGATCAATAATAATGAACGGTTTAAGATGAACAATATCACTTTTTCTCCAATAAACATAAACCGAATATTAGCAAGATATCTGAATCCTTGATTTTTCAGCATTTATAGTGTTTTGCAAAATAAAATGCAAAGTGTAAAAACAAAGTGCAAATGCAAAGTATGAAACCAAAGAGACGTATAAAGAATTTATTAGAGAAAAACTAAGCACAAAGCATGACTCAAAATGCAAGAGAAGCAAAATTGGAACTAACTCCCCTTTCATTCCCGGTGGTTGAAGAAGGTTTAGAAGTAGTATCCACCCCGGAAGTAGAGTAATCATGGTTCCACACAAATTCTTCTTATTAATCATTTTTCCTTTCACCATTCTTTCTGGAGGTCTAAGTCGGTTCAGATTTAGTACTCATTTCAAGCATCTATTGTGTCCTGCAAAAGCAAAGATAAGCAACACATTCCGAACACTGTCATGAAAAGATAAATGGGTATCACATTCTACAAATTCAATTAATAGTACCTCTATGAAATTTTCAGATAATTCACAAGAAATTCTCACCTTGTCGTGTTGAAAGGTACCTAAAGGTTCTAGAATGGTGTTTATTACCTCCTCTTCATCAACTAATAGCTCAGACTCTAGTTCTGGTGAATGTACAACTTCATGTAGTGATTCTTGGGTGCTTGGCTCCATAGCACAAGTCCCTACACTTATATCTTCATCTTCATCATCAAAGTTAGGTGATCCTTGAGGTATTGCTTCCAGTAAGCAATCTCCTACACTTAAATCATCTTCTGCAACAATACCTGCATCATTCACATCATCTAAAGCAACAACATCAGTAGAATCAGAAATTTTAACAACTACATCATCATCACAAATAAAACTAGAAAATTGTTGTGAAGAAATAGAAGTAGTGTCAGGCCTGACAAGATCTCCACAATCCACCTCTTCACTGGCTCTTTGTTTTTGTAACTGATTAATAGATGATGCAATCTGATCTAACTGACTCTGAATATTATGTATCCTTGCAAATTGCTGCTCTTGATGCTCTAACATTTGTTGCATAACTTCATTAATTTCCACATTGATTCTTCAATTTGTTCTTGTGCTTCCTCATACCTATTCCGTTGCTCCATAGGTAGGTAGGACTGATATTCAAGCTGGTAAAACTGAGTCTGAGGCTGATAACTTTCCCTCCAATCTCCAAAATACTGATATGGATCCATGGTCACCTAAATTGATGTGAGCCAAGAAGAGGCATTGAAGGGAATTGGGGGACCCATGACAAGGTCCAAGACTAAGAGAATGAAGCAAGCTTTGGAAGGCTTAATAATGAGGCTTAAGGAAAAGGAGGATCAATGCACAATGGAGACAACAACTAAGTGGATCACATTCCTTCAATTTGAAAGTGAAATTGGACCAACATGAGGACCATTTTCGTGTGCATGCATGGGGGTTTCTAAAGTGACTTTTGATGTCCTTTGTGGGTTTTTAATGTATTTTTGAAAGTTCCTAAGCTAGTATAACAAATACCATGCATGGGCAAATCAAAAGGACTCAAATCAGCCACATTAAATGTTGCACTAACACCATACTCACCGGGCAAATCAATTTTGTAAGCATTGTCATTAATTCTTTCCAACACTTGGAATGGTCCATCTCCTCTTGGTTGAAGCTTTGATTTCCTTTGGGTAGGAAACCGTTCCTTCCTCATATGAACCCACACCCAATCACCGGGTTCAAGGACCACTCTTTTTCTCCCTTTATTGGCTCGATTTGCATATTGCTCCATTTTCTTCTCAATTTGAGCTTTAACTTGCTCATGAAGCTTCTTCACATATTCTGCCTTTGTTTTGCCATCCTTGTGAACTAAAGAAGAAGTGTTAGGTAAAGGAAGCAAATCAAGAGGTGTTAGTGGATTGAACCTATAAACAATCTCAAAAGAAGAAAATTGAGTAGTAGAATGTACCGCCCTATTATAAGCAAATTTACTTTCATACTTTGCATTTTATTAGTTCATAGCATTTCATTTAAATAAAAGGCACCATGGGAATTTTCTAAGTAATATTTGTAAGATGGTAAAAGTCTCTTAAATTTGATCATCAATTTTAGGTCATTGTGACATGATTGGATGCTTTTCTCACATGATATTGGTTAATTTGGTGGAGGATTCCAATTTGATTGATTGAGCTTGTTGCATTAAAATACCTAGTGAGGTCCACTTTAAGCCTATACACTATTATTTTTTCTTGTGTGGCATGCACTCATAGCAATTGAAACTCTAGAACTTGCTTAGTTTCTTTTCAAAGTCACAATAGCAAAAGGATGCATGGAAAGGAAGGATGATTTTTATTAAACTCTTTTCTTTTGTTCCTCACAAATTTCTTTAAGCAATTTCATTCAACATTTTAACCCTTGATCACTTTGTCTTGTCTTCATTCCATTATGAGTATTGGTTTAATTGCTTGATGAGTTGGATTGATAAGATGGACAAAGATTAAGTGTGAGGGAGGATTTTCTATTGATGAAATTATGGAGGTTTCTTAATACAAGTTGATAGGGCATTTCGGAATTGTGAAATCAGTTGTTATTTGATTTTCTGAAACTGCCCAGTTTCATGTAGTACAAGGATCAGTAAGATGAACAAAGGAGATATTAGCCCAATTTTGGATTGAATTCTGGAGTTTCTAATTTGAGTTGTCGATTGTTGTTTCTTTTCTTCGTGAGACTTACTTTTCCATTGCTTTAAGTGCTGATAATTTCAAAATTCTGCATTGCACAAATTTGGACAGTAATGAAATGGCACAGGGAATGAAACTAATCTTCTTAATTCAATCTGTTCAGTAAGTTTAAAATTCAGAGAAGTGTCAATGACTTAAGCATGGATTCCTTCAATGTGATTGCATTCCTTTTAATGCTTGTGAGTGTGCCAATATCAGTGAACATTCTTGAAATCTGATTTCTGAAATTTGGTGCCAGTCCACTAGGCAGAGCAAGGGAATATGAGATGTTTCCTATTGTCTGATACTTAAAACAGCTCATAGAAATATTGTAGTTGAATTTGCAATGTTAGAATTTTAAGAAATGAGCTAAATTTTGGATCTGAAGGAATGCAAGAAAAGAACCAGTAGGGTAGTCCCTGTATAAAGCTTACATGCTGAGCTTGTCAAGGGGAATTTTGTTAAAAGTTGTTCTACATTGCTTCCACAGAAATATTTAATATTCTTCCTCAGCAATATTTTGTGTCGGAATTAAGGAGTAGTTTTAAAGCCAATGGGAAACGCAAGTAGAGTTGATGTGTTATCAGTGAAAAGTATCTACCATTTACAATGAATTGGAAATCTTGAATGGGCTAATTTCTGAAAATTGAAGTTTAAACTTGGAAATGTAGAATTCTGTAGGACCTATTAAAGAAGGAAGCCAACAATGCAGAAACCCTTTTAGCTATAGAACCTTAAACTATAATTTGATGTCTGAAATGATTTCTGAAATTCTGAATTTAGAATTCAGAATTCAATTTCTAGATTTCTTCTTGGTTCTTGTATTTTTGCAACAGAATTCTAATCTCGGAAATGCAATTTGCTACTTCAACTGTCGAATTGCGTGGCAAGATTGTGTGGCAAGTTACTGATAAGAGGGAAGATTTTGTGAAGTTCTTGACTACTCAAAAATATGCTTCAAGCTGAATTTAACCTAAGTTTCAGCTGATATTCACAGTTGATTGTGCAGAAACAGAGAGGGATTCTGTTGCTGAAAATTTGATCAAGGAGTAAGATGTGAACTTCAGCTAGTGATTGCATTCAATTCAAGAAGCATTCAAGAGGGAGTCATAAGCATTTAGAAGGAAAAATTGAGGACTTTTCTGTGCTGATTTGCAAGTTTTAAGTTCTAAGAATACATTCCAGGGCTCCTCAAAGCTGAATTCTGAATTGCATTTGCTGCTGTGAAGAACATTGAACTATTGAAGTTGATTTCTGATATGCATTCTTCTTGCTATTGCTGTGACAAAATGTGTTGTTTTGCTTGGTATAAAATTCAGAATATCTAAAATTCATTTGAAACAAGTGATTTTGATTCAGATGTGCCAATTTGGAATTGTCTGGTCAGAGGATATGCAGGTATTGTGCAAATCTGTAAAAGCTGAGAGCTGGCTAGTATACTTCATATGTATTCCTTGTTACATAAAGATCAAGTGTTAAGGAATTGGAATGCTTAAGAGGATTACTAGAGTTTGTTAAGGAACATCACTGAAGTTGAGGTAGCAGGAAGCAGTTAGTTTTGATTTGTTTCTGTCGTGGATAAAAGATTTTTGGATGCATGCAAATATGGTAATTATAATCTGCAAAGGTCTAATGGCTGGAATTGTAATATGATATCTCAGCATTGAGATGATATACTTTTGAAAGTATAGTTCTTAGTTATTGAGCCAATCTTTTTGCTGAAAGATCCTGTTCTGAAATCTGATATTTCATTTCTTATTTTAACTAGTTGAAATGGCTGCAGCTTTGTGGAACATGCAAGTGTGATGTATCAGTTGTTATAGGTTGTGTGCCAAGATTCAGTTTTGGACTTGAAGTTAGCGAGAAAGTAGTGTTAAGCCCTTGTATTTACACACACAAATTGTATTCTTCTATCTCCATGACCTCTAGATGCTGTGTACTGAATTTTAGAGTTGTAAATGCAGTGTTGATTATGGGCAGTGCATGCTGGCCTTAGTTGATTAAGTCGGAAACATTGTTTAGTATTCAAAGAAGTTTAATGTACAGTGAGGAAAAGCAAGTGTCATGATTCAATCTACATAATGATAATGCAAGCTTCAAAAATCAAATTCGGCATTCCAACTCAATCACAGCAAGTTCATTTATGAAATTGTAGTATCAATGGAGTCTTGATTTGGTACAGCAATGTATGCTGAAATTGATCCATTGAAGCTGATCCTTTTGTCTGATTTCTGAATCTGACCAGCAAACTTCAGTGCAAGAATTCAGTAGGTTGGCTTGAGTTGGATTTGTCATAGTTCTGTTTCGGAATGGGCCTTTTTGATGGGTAGTCTGTAACTTAATTAAGTAAGTTCATGCTTACAAGTTTAATCCTTGTTGTAGAGTTTCAATAGAGAACAGAACTGCAGTTCAGTTTCAGCAGGATTATACTCCATTCCCTTAGCAAATTTCCTGTTTTCATAAGTTTTTAAGATATGAGCTGCTGTGAAAAATTCCAGCAGTATTTCTGATATCATTAGCACTCACAAAACAGAATTTTGGGCAGCTAAACTCCATTGAATCCTTGCTGAAATTGGATCAGACATGTAGAAATCTGTGGGTGCAGAAATTAAGAACTAGAGGTGGAATCTATAAACAGGAATTGATAAGTCCATGTTAATTGAATTAGTGCTATTCTTGTTAAAAGTTATTGATTATTAAGAATTTGAATGAGAAGATGCTTGCTGAATTACAGAATCCAAACTCGTTGAAACTGATGTTGGACACTTTAGGTCCATGTGCAACTATAAATTGGACTGGAACCTTATTGAATTAGGTATCTTAATTGTTGAATACTGAAATCAGAAGTTGTGTAATCTGGAAATTGCATTAACAGCATTAACAGAAAAGAACAAAACCATATTTTGAGCCAAAATTCCATTGCAAGTTTCTGATTGTTTCTGAGTTTTAGAGGTGCAGATTTGAAGATTTGCATAAATGGAACTCATGTATCAATAAGTACTTGTTTAGTGCCAGACATCTATGCTGTTTTTGATTAGTAACATCATGAATTCAAGATTGATACTTGAGATTTCTGAAATGCTGAAACTGAAAACTAGAATACCAAAATTCAGCATGCAAAATGGATTTCCAGGAAATATAAGTTTTGGTTTTGGGTTATGTGATTACATTGCAGAATTGTGAAGTTTTTAGATCTGTTTTTGACATTGGTTTCCCAGAATTTCTGAATCCTAATCATCATTACTGGAAATCTGATAGAAGCTGCAAGTTCTATAGAATTCACTGATTTATTGTTCAGTAACAAATGCAGTCGCTGGCTTTTACTCAGAATTTGAAAATTGCAGCAAGAGTTCAGTAACAAAACAGGAGATGTGTAAGTTTGTGCCAAGTTTCTTGCTGTGTAATTGCTGAAGAATAGTTCGAGTTTCTTTAAGTAAATGTGTCAATTCTTACTTAAGTTATTTTTTCAACAGCAACATCATTTGCTCAGCATTTAAAATCATTTTTGAGTCTGCTGGAACTGAGGTTTGGAATCAAATGGTTTGGTTATATGAGTTCCAAAAGAATAGAAACATTTAGAAAAGAAAAAAACCCTGCTACAGGAAGAAATACACAGAAACAGAGGAAGGAACTCTGAGAGTTTTTAACGAAGAAAATTAAGTTCTTTGCAACTTTCTGTTTCATGTGTGTCAGTTTTGTATCAATTTGCATTATTTCCACGATTATGTAGAGCCTGAAGCCAGTCTAAAACTAAGATGGCAGTGGTAAAAACCATGGACAGATTTGATTACTGGGAAGAAAATCTGCATATGCATAGTAGAACTGAATTGCTTGGGAAACTTTGTATTGTTGGTGGTTTCTTCCTAACAATCTGTGATCATCTACTAGAGTTTGCTTGACCCAATTAGTGGATGCAATTGCCATGAGATCATACTGTTGTGATGCTCTCATTTGGGTTGCTATAATCACTGGATTTCGAATTTGGTTAGCTCATTGTTTACCCTTCTAGTTCAGAAAATAAGCCGTTAATTTCTGAAATTACTGTTACTAGATACCAAGTTCTGGGAAATATAATTGATAGAAGTGTGCACGTGTTGTGAAGAATTGTAGGGTCCTGCTGAAATTGATGTTTTGAATCAAATTTCTTGATCACTTGTGTTCTAAATAGTATCAGTCCAGTAAAACCAGAAATGTAGATTTCAGTGCTAGTCCTGAAATTGATTTTTAGGTGCAAAGTGGAGTGCTTGCAACTGAACCTAATAGAATTGTCAAGGTGTATCAAGTATTTGTATAGCAAGAATTGTTTTATTGTCCGAGATGGACAATGTTTCAAGTGTGGGGGAGGGAAGTATTCTTCATGATTTGAGATTATATTTGAGTTTGCAAGTGATGAAATTGAAGAATTAAAGCAGAATTGAAGTGAGAAAAACAGAAAAAAATATAGCAAAACAAAGAGTATCAAGAGTGGAGATAGAGTATCAAGAATTTCGGTTTGCCATCAAATTGAAGAAGAGTTTGGCTTGGTCTTTTGTATTGATAAAAACAAATGGTATTCATTTCTTTTTACATCAAATGGGTCAAGTCATCAAGTAAATTCCTTCCATACTCTCATTCTCTTCATTGACGCCTTTTCTTTTGTCTATTTCATTCACTTCTATTGTTCTTTTTGCTTTCATTTCAATTCTTGTTGACAAATCCTTTTGATTCATGTATGCTATGTTCTATGGTGGTGGAGAAGTAGAAAATAAGTAAGCTTATGGTAGTGAAATGTTGTGAGTTGCATTGAGTGTTCTCCACTTATACACATGCTTGAGTGTGAGAGATAGATTAGGTAAATCCCTTGTGAGATTGCAACTTGCTAAATTTTTTCGATTAGATTGAAACTACCATACCTACTGATTATTGTTTGGATTGTATTCATGATTGTTTGTGATTTTTAGATGGTCTTAGTTAAATTCTTTTTACTATCTTTTAGATATTGCTAGGGAATTTTCTATGGAGATGATTTTTAGTTTTCTTTACTTGCACGGGACGTTCAAGACTAAGTGTGGGGGATTTGATAACCATGATTTTACTGCATTATTTTGATTCATATATGCATGGTTTGATGTTGATTTCATAGTTTAAATCATGGTTACATCACATTTTGTGCATAGTGTGTATTTTTGGACTTAATTGCAAATTATATTATTTTTGGTGTTATTTGATGCTAATATTTGATTCTTATTTTGTAGGCATCAAAGGATCTTGGATTTGGATCTATTTGGACCAAAATTTGGCTCAAATCGGAGTTCAAACGAGAAGATCTAGCCATTGAGTATTATGGGCCGTTCATCAAGAATAAGACAGATCTGGATCATCCGTTGAAGATCTGGCCGATCCAACTTAATGGGGAGCAGATCTGAGCCATTGATGAAGATCCAGAAGTTTTGATGCAGATCTGAGTTCATCTACCTATTCATCCAGCCCGACTTAATCTGGACCGTTTATTGGAGACTAGGCGGATCTGGGCCATCCAGTGATGATCTGATCGATCCGACCTACGGGAGAGTAGATCCAGACCCTAGATCAACATCAGTACCTTCAGATCAGATTTTGGATGACTTTTCACCGTTGTTTAGCCCGGAATCATCTCAACCATCTATTTCAGATCCAGATCTGATTTAAATGAGAAGCTACAGTACCCAGCTTCTTCGTCGACTCCTCCGCGCACAGCGCCGCGTCCCGTGAGATTTCCAGTGGATTCCGACCACCATTCCTTCTCCGATCATCCTCCCGAGCTTCTACCTTTGTGGAAGACTTCTTTGCAGCTCATCCCGATCATCTGGAGCACCGGCGAGTGTTCTCTCCGGCGAAAAATTTGCTCACGGCGACTTCTCTGTTTTCGCCAGATTTGGAGGTGGTCTTCCAAATCTGCGCTCCGATTCCCATCAGTGACGCTTGGAGGTTGTCCGCCGGCGTTATTGAGCTTCATCCGATGCCCATCTGCAATCCACGACTTCCATCCAGATTCAGAGAGCTCCGGTAGCAGATTTCCAGCATTTTCGGCATTTTCTTGGGTTCGGGTTGTTTCCAGCGTGTCGGGGGTGGTCCGTCGGCACTTGTGAGCATTTCTCGAACTGATTTGCAACTTAGAATCTCCACTGAGGTCCGAAATTGGGTGGTTTCGATTTTGGTACTCTTGTGTGACGGCAAGAGTATGAAGTTTGTGGGTTGATTGTGAGAGGATTGATTTTTATTTCATTTTATTTCTTTTTTCTACTGTTTTATAGCTTAGAACTTGTTTCTTTTAATGGTTGTTATGTTTTTATGCAAGTAATTTAGTATTTCATTACCTTGTTGTAGTTTAATTTGAGTTTAAGTTGTGCTTGATTAATTGTTTAGAGTTTAAGTTCTAAGTTAGGGTTTACATCTTGTTTTAGATCAGATTTACTTGAGTCTTCTTATTTCAATCTTCGTTTGATGTGTGTTGATGATTTAATTATAATGTAGGGTGACAATGCATTATGGTTTGATTGTTGGCACACAAGTAGATTTCATTTGTTTATGTTTCACTCTTGTTTTAGATTAATTTCTTATCCGTTGTGCTTTACTTTTGTAGATTTAGATTCAAAGCATTAAACCCCCATTTACATACTAAAACCCCAAAAATAGGAATAAAATACGATCCTAAGATTACATCCTATCGTTTGTTCCTCGAGAGATCGATCTTGGGCTCATTTCTACAATGTTATTGTTTAATTAAGGGGTTCAGTGGAATATACATTTGTACAATTTGATTAGCGGATGTGACAGATTCACTACATCAGTGCCCAAGCAAGAAGGGGCCGACCACAATATTCAAATTATAGGGGTGTAATCGAGCCGAGCCGAGCCGAGCCGAACTCTTGGATGTTTGAGTTTGACTCGTTTATAATCGAGCCGAGCTCGATTTTTATTTAACGAATATATTCATGGCTCACGAGCTTATTCGAGCTTTAATCGAGCCTAAATGAGCTTAATAAATATAAATTATAAATTTAAATATTCATTAAAAACTAAATTATATATTTTTAAAAAATTATAATATTCTTGTTAAAATTTATAATTTTATTCTAATAAATAAATTTAATATATTTGTCTATGTTTTTCATAAGTAGAGTGTGAAATCTATAAATTCAATATCAAAATTATTATCTTTTTTATTTAAAAGTTGATTCATGATCTTAACGAACATGTTCACGAGCTAACGAGTTGAATATTGTGAAGCTTGAGCTTGGTTTGTTTATCTTAACGAGCCTCATTAAACGAGCTCAAACGAGCTTTTATCGAATCGAACTTTGAATAGCTTACGAGCGGTTTGGCTCATTTACACCCCTATTTGTAGACATCTACAAGTTTTAAAAGAAGGATTTTAAATTTACAAAACTTTCCTTATTTGAATTAGGCCACATGGTTTAGAAGAAAGTTTTAAAAGTTTTAAAACTTTCCTTTTTTAACCATCCACATGGTTTTTAAAAAGAGAGTTTTAAATTTAAAACTTTCCTTTTTGTAACCATGTTAAAAAAGAGAATTTTAGAAGAGAAGTTTTAAATTTTAAAACTTGGTTTTAATTTTTAAAATTTTCCTTTTTTAACATCCATAATAGGAAATTAAAAGAGAGCTTGTAAAATTTTATAAGAGCTTTCCTTCTTTGCTTATAAAATTTTTTACAAAGTTTTTCTTTCTCCTTTTAAGGGCCAGCCACCCTTGCTTGGTGTCCAAGCAAGGGGCCGACCAATCAATTAAGAGGAGAGAAAAGGAAAAAATAAAAAGGAAAAAGAAAATCAAGAGGAAGATTTTAATTTTTTGTAAAAATCTTTCCTTATTTGCCTTGGGCAAGTATTATAAAAGAAGGGGAGGAGAGGTCTCATAGGATGCTATTCTTTTTCTCTCTTCTCTCTAGTCTTCTCCAAAGGGTCGGCCCTTGCTTCTCTTCATATTAGGGCCGACAACCTCTTGTGGTTGCTTGGTGTGGCTGGATACAAAGAGAAGGAGAAGAAGAGGAGAAGTAGGGATTGCATCAACTCTTATTCGCTTGCTTGTGCTCTCTTTTGTGGCCAGATCTCTTCCCTTTTCTTTCCCTTTACTCTCTTTGGTTCCTTGGTGGTGGTGGTGGCCGAATATTAGAGAAGGAGGAAGAAGCCTTTTTGGTGGTGTTCATCTTGGAGGATCGTCGCCCACACGACGTCCAAGACGAGGCGAGGAATACGACAGAAGATCTCGAGGTTATTAGCATACAAAGAAAATGTATAACTAGTAATTATTTTCCGCATCATGCTAGTTTTTTTTCTTTGTATGAATTCCAAATACAAAAGGCATATGATTCTAGAATTTCGGATTTGTTTCGAATTTGTGTTTTCTTTTGTTTGTTTTTCGAATTTGTGTTTCGATTGTTCTTTTTGGTTAAACCTAATGTTATTTTAGGAAATTAAATATTGAATTTCTATTAAAGGCTTTGCCGAGGCAGTGGTGAATGATCTCATACCCAAGAAGGCCAAGTGTCTCGCCATGTTTGACCTGGGAGCCGATTTTAGAAATAAATATTTAGTCAACTTTGTAACATGGGTCAGACTTGGATCAATAGTGTTAAGTTCCGCTTGCGATCCAAATCTAAACCATTAAGAACAGATAAGTTAAATTTGGAATCAATAATGTTAAGTTCTGTTTGCGATTCCTAATTTAATTTCTAAAGAACACAATAGGTTGTTTAGGAAAGGTTCGACACTTGTACAAAATTTTTGTACAGTGGAACCGGTACGATCTTCCTAGGTCCAACCAACATGGGATGCAGCCGAGAAAAGGCAAGTGGACCTGAGATCAGCTTCGGGCCCCAAGACCTCGAGGGAGTAGATGTCCCGCACGACGATGCCCTCATTATCCGAGCGGTAATTGCTAACTATACTATCCACCGAGTTTTTGTTGACATAGGGAGCTCGATAAATATAATCTTCAAGAAAGCTTTCGATCAGCTCCAGATTGACCATGACAAGCTGCTGCCAATGATGACCCCACTATATGAGTTCACAGGCAGCGAGGTATAGTCGATCGACAAAACCAAATTGGCTATATCGTTTGGAGAGGAGCCACTCAGGAGGACCAGAACCACAAACTTCATCGTAGTAGACGCCCCCTCGGCCTACAACATCATCCTAGGCCGACCGACCTTAAATGAGTTCCGGGCGGTAGTTTCAACCTACTGCCAGAAGATTAAGTTCCCAGTAGACGATCGGGTTGGAGAAGTCAGAGGCGACCAGCTGGCCGCTTGACGCTGTTATGTCAAGATAGTCAAAACTGAAGCCAAGTCCGCTCGGAAGACTCCCCGACTGGAGGTAAGTGCCATCATTGAAAAGCCTCCTACTCTAGTATATGAAGAAAAGGAAGAAATGCAAATCCACCCATGTCGAGCGGAAGTAACAACTTTCATCGTGTCCGACCTGGGAGTTGAACAGAAGACGGAGTTGATCGCCTATCTCCAACAAAACCATGATGTATTCGCGTGGTCGATGCACGAGCTCCCCGGGATCGCCCCGAGCATCGCACAACACGAGCTCCATGTCCGACCAGACGCTCGACCGATGAAGCAGAGAAAGAGGGACTTCAGCGCTGAACAAAATTTGATCATCCGAGCGGAAATAGAGAAGCTCTTGGAAGCCGACCACATATGTGAGGTTCAATTCCCTAGCTGGCTTGCAAATGTGGTGCTAGTCTCCAAGCCAGGTAACAAGTGGCGGGTCTGCATCGACTTCCGGGACCTCAACAAGGCATACCCGAAGGACTTTTACCCGCTACCTCGGATCGACCAGATGGTAGACTCCACTGCCGGATGCAAGCTGATATGTATGTTGGATGCATATCAAGGGTACCACCAAGTGCCACTCGCCCGAGAGGACCAAGAAAAGGTCAGTTTCATCACGACCGATGGAATCTACTGCTACAATGTCATGCCGTTCGGACTAAAGAACGCTGGCGCTACTTATCAGAGGTTGATGAATAAGGTGTTCCGATCGCAGATCAGCCGTAACATGGAGGTATATGTCGACGACATAATAATTAAATCCCTCCGAGCCGCTGACCTAGTTGCAGATATCAAAGAGACCTGCCAGACACTCAGGACGTACGGAATCGAGTTGAATCCAAGCAAATGTCTGTTCGGCGCAAAGAGCGGGCGATTCCTGGGTTACATCGTCATTGAGCGGGGCATCGAGGCGAATCCCAACAAAGTGAAAGCACTGAAAGATATGCCACCACCAAGAAATCTGAAGGAAGCCCAACGTCTCACCGATCGGATAATTGCACTGTCTGGTTCATCTCCAAGTCAGTCGACTGGAGCTTGCCGTTCTTCAAGATATTATGCTGAGCCACCAAATTTCAATGGGACGAAGAGTGCGACCGGGCATTTGAGGAATTGAAGGAGTACCTCAATTCATTGCCTATATTGGCTAAGCCAACTATCGACGAGCCACTCAGAATTTATTTATCCTCGATCGAGCATGCGGTCGGCTCGACACTAGTTAGGCCGAACGACGAGGAACTGTCGGTGTACTTCCTGAGTCATATATTGAAAAACGCTGAATCCCACTACACCTATCTTGAGAAGTTGGCTTACGCATTGGTACTCGCTGCTCAAAGGTTTCGTCCGTATTTCCTCAGCCACTCCATCATCGTAATGACCAACAATCCCTTGGGGAGGGTACTGTTGAATCCAGAAGCATCTGGATGATAATTAAATGGACGACAGAGCTCAGCGAGTTTGATATCCAATACCAGCTTCAAACGACCATCAAAGCGCAATCCTTGATGGATTTCGTCACTGAGGTACAGAATCCTGAACCAGAAGCCATTTGGAGAATATATGTAGATGGTTCAGCCACTCGGCAGGGGAGCGGGATCAGAATATTGCTCATCTCCCCCCAAGAGGAGCGGATGCAACTGTCCGTTCGGCTAGGCTACCGGGCAACCAACAATAAAGCCGAATATGAAACACTTATAACTGACCTACAAGCTGCCCGGCGCGTCGGAGCCGTCAAGGTCCTCATCCACTCGGACTCGTAGTTGATCGCTTAGCAGCTGGCTGGGACGTTCGAGATAAGCAACACGCGACTCAGGCTCTACACTGAGGCTTTCGAAAAGTTGAAGGTTAACTTTCGAGAGGTCGTAATACAGAAGATCCCCCGAGCAGAGAACCAAGCTGCAGACGAATTGGCCAAACTGGCTAGCTCGTTATCGCCGATCGTCATATCACAGCCGATCGAGCAGGTGTCTTTAGTAGCCCACATTGACCGGATGGAGGGACTTACCTTCCCAGACGACTGGAGGATGGCGCTGACGGAGTTTCTACGATCGGGAGCTACACTGCCCGATTGGGAGGAGGCCCGCTTATTAAGAAAGAGGGCTAGTCGGTTCACCCTGATCGAAGATCGGCTCTACAAGAAGGCTTTCTCTAAGCCCCTACTTAAATGCATTGGGTCGGAGGATGTCGACTACATACTGCAGGAGGTACACCAAGGGTCCTATGGGGGACACCCGGATGACCGCTCATTGACAAGGAAGATTTTACTTGCCGGTTACTTCTGGCCGACCCTCCAAGAGGACGCCACTCGGACGGTGACCACCTGCTTGTCTTGCCAAAAGTATTACAACCTCTTGCACCGACCGACCGAGGAGATGAAGGCGTCCACAGTGGCTTGTACATTCGACCAGTGAGGCATGGACATCGTGGGGCCCTTCCCCATGGCGACGGGTCAGAGGAAGTTCCTGCTCGTTGCTGTTGACTATTTCTTCAAATGGGTTGAAGCCAAACCACTGACGAGGATAACCGAGCAGATGGTCATAAAGTTTATTTGACAGCACATCATTTGTCGGTTCGGGATCCTGCGCCAGTTCGTCTCTGATAATGGGAGACAATTCACGGGTCAGAAGCTCAAGGAGTGGTGCAA
Source organism: Zingiber officinale (assembly GCF_018446385.1). Lineage (NCBI taxonomy): Eukaryota > Viridiplantae > Streptophyta > Magnoliopsida > Zingiberales > Zingiberaceae > Zingiber > Zingiber officinale. Next base: position 29,715,582 of record NC_055990.1, read on the forward strand.
AGGGTACGACATTCAGCAAGCCTTCACTTCGGTAGCCTACCCTAAGAGTAACGGGTAAGCAGAGGTCGCCAATCGCGAAATACTTCGGATCCTGCACATTCGGCTTGACCACGTCAGAGGGAGTTGGATAGAAGAACTCCCCAGCGTGCTATGGGCGATCCACATGAATCCTAAGGAAGAGACCGGAGCAACGCCCTTCCACCTGGTATATGGTGGCGAAGCATCGTCCTCGTTGAAGTCGGGCTTGAATCCGACTGGATACAGCACTACAACGAAGACAACGCTGAGCGGAGGTTTCTGGAGCTGGACTTGGTAGATGAAACGTGCGCTAAAGCGGTCGTCCGGCTGATGGCATACCGACAGAGGATGAAGTAGAGCTACAATTGGAGGGTGATTCCAAGAACGTTCCAAGTCGGTGATTTGGTTTGGAAAAAAGTGAAGCCGATCAGCGATGTTACTAAGCTGAAAGCTCCTTGGGCCGGACCCTTCAAGGTTGCGGAGAAGCCCCGTTCGGGCGCCTACTGTTGGTTAGCCCTAGGAAAACATACCAGTTCCACTGTACAAAATTTTTTGTACAAGTGTCGAACCTTTCCTTAAATAACCTATTGTGTTCTTTAGAAGTTAAATTAGGAATCACAGACGGAACTTAGCATTATTGATTCCAAATTTAACTTATCTGTTCTTAATGGTTTAGATTTGAATCGCAAGCGGAACTTAACACTATTGATTCAAATCCACCTATGTTATTAATTTCATTAAATATTAATTTCCAAAATTGGCTTCCAGGACTGCATGGTGAGGCACATGAACTTCTTGGATATGGGAGCAACCACCACCGCCTAGACAAAGCCTTTTAAGGAAAGCTAATATTTAATTTCCTTAAATAACTCTAGGTTAACCAAAAGGAACAATCGAATCACAAATTCGAAAAAGAAGAAAACACAAACTCGAAAAATAAATTCGATAAACTAGATCAATTGCCTCTTGTATTTAGAATTCTTACAAAGAAAATAACTAGTATGATGCAGAAGAAAACTACTAGTTATACCTTCTCTTTGTAAGCTAATGATCTCAAGATCTTCTGCCATATTCCTCGCCTCGCCTTGGACGTCGTGTGGGCGACGATCCTCCAAGATGAACACCACCCAAAAGCTTCTTCCTCTTCTTCTAAAATTCGGCCACCACCACCACCACCAAGGAGAAGAGAGCAAAAGGGAAAAGAGAAGGGAGAGGGAGAGGGTCGGCCACTTGAGGTTCTCCAAGCAAGAGAATAAGAATTGTATCTCATGAAGCCTCCTCACCCCTTCTTTTATATTAGTTGTCCAAGGCAAAAAAGGGAAGAATTTTTACAAAAATTAAAATCTTCCTCTAGCTTTTCCTTTTTCCCTTTTAAATTTTCTTTTCTTTCCTCTTGATTGAATCAATCACCAAAATTAATTGATGATGATTTTATTTTTTAAAACATGGCTGACCACCTTGCTTGGGCACCAAGCAAGGGTGGCCGACCCCCCATAAGAGGAAAAGGAAATAATTTTTTAATAAAATTTTACAAGAAAAATTCTTATAAAATTTTACAAGCTCTCTTTCCTAAAGTAGGAGTTAAAAAAGGAAAGTTCTAAAAATTAAAACCATGTTTTAAAATTTAAACTTCTCTTATAAAATTTTCTTTTTTAACATGATGATAGAAAATTTTAATTTTAAAACTTATCTTCCTTTCTTCTTAAACCATGAGGATGGTTAAAAAAGGAAATGTTTTAACCTTTTAAAACTCTCTATTAAAACATGCGGCCAAATTCAAATAAAGAAAGTTTTAAAAATTAAAATCTCTCTTTTAAAACTTATAGTTTCCTACAAAGAGAAGATTTTAAAAATTTAAAACAACCCTCCTATTTGAATTAATCTTGGCCGGCCCCTTCATGCTTGGTCACCAAGCAATAGGGCCGACCCCTATAAAGAGGATGTGGCCGACCCTTGCTTGGTCACCAAGCATTGGGTCGACCCTCTTCTTGGACACCAAGATGGGCCTTTCTTTGGATAGACTTGAGACTTTAATGAGGCTACGACAAGGACCTAGAAGAGAAATTGGTTTTGGCCTTCCGATGAGCTTGAGTATCCCGTGTTCGCCGCGAACACACAACTCAAGTTCATCGATAATAACTCATTCCACTAGAGAGTTATTACCGCACTACCACACCAATCCCAAATTACATTATGGGCTCCTTCTTATCATGAGTGTGTTAGTCTCTCTGTGTTTAAGATAACGAATGCCCACTAATTAAGTAAGTTACTGACAACTTACTTAATTAATATCTAGCTCCAAGAGTAGTACCACTCAACTTCATTGTCATGTCAGATTAAGTCCACCTGCAGGGTTTAACATGACAATCCTTATGAGCTCCTCTTGGGGGCATTCTCAACCTAGATAACTAGGATACAGATTCCTTCTATAATCAACAACACACTATAAGTAATATCATTTCTCAACTTATCGGGCATATTGATTTATCGAGCTAAACCTCACCCTTTGATAAGTCAAAGAAATAAATATTAAATATATGTGCTTGTTATTATATTAGGATTAAGAGCACACACTTCCATAATAACTAAGGTCTAGTTCTTTTATTAAGTCAGTACAAAAAGAACTTACCTAAATGGTCATACTCAATACACTTAGAGTGTATCAGTGTAATTTATTAATCAAGATAAACTAATACTTAATTACACTACGACTATTCCGATGGTTTGTTCCTTTCCATCTTAGTCGTGAGCAACTATTTATAATTTATAAAGAACTAACAACATGATCTTCTGAGTGTGACACCACACTCCATGTTATCTACTATATAAATTAATTGAACAATTACATTTAACAAATAAATACAGATATTGACCAATATGATTCTTTTATTTCAAAAATAAATGTTTACAAAAGCTAGGCTTTTAGTATACACTCCAACAATCTCCCACTTATACTAAAAGACTAAGCTGTCATATCTGTTGCTATACATCTGATTCCCATCCCCTCCACATGTCGATCAAAAGCTTTTGCCGGAAGGGCCTTAGTGAAAGGATCTGCCAGGTTATTTGCTGATGCAATCTTGGCGACGACAACTTCTCCTCGCTTGATGATGTCTCGTATCAGGTGGTACTTGCGCTCTATATGTTTACTTGCTTTATGGGCTCGTGGTTCCTTCGAGTTTGCAACTGCACCGCTATTATCACAATAAATTGTGATGATCTTGGGCAAACCAGGAATCACATCTAAGTCCATTAGAAAGTTCCTGAGCCATATAGCTTCTTTGGCTGTCTCAGAGGCTGCCACATACTCAGCTTCCATGGTTGAGTCCGAGACGCATTTCTGGTTAACACTCCTCCATGCAATGGCTCCACCTCCTAGAGTAAAACATAGCCTGACGTAGACTTACTATTGTCCCTATCTGATTAGAAGTCCGAATTCGTGTAACCCACAAGGAGCAAATCGTCTGCTTGGTAGACTAGCATATAATCTCTAGTCATTCTCAGGTACTTTAATATATGCTTCACAGCAGTCCAATGTCCTTGTCCAGGGTTACTTTAATATCTGCTAACCATGCCCACGACAAAATAAATATCAGGTATCGTACACAGCATTGCATACATAAGGCTTCCTATAGCCGAAGCATAAGGAACTGCCTTCATGTCCTCTGATCCTACCCTGAAGCTGAGTAGATGGCCACTGGGAAATAACGCTGATGTGGGTCTTCATCTGCGGTGAAGGTGCTCCGCTCCTGCAATCACAAGTCGTTAGTGCCAAGCCGGGAAGGGGTTCCCGGCGATGACCCTCCGACGGTCAAGTCACACAACAGTGGAAGGAGAGAATAGAGCAAGTAAAGAAGTGAATAGTGGTGCCAAAAGACGTCTATGCGCGTACCTCTGCGGATGGCCACCTCCCTCCTTATATAGAGCTTCGGCGGGCTGACTGCACAATTCCCGGACATACACGCATTCCCAAACTTTCCCCAAAAGCTAACATCGAGAAAGGGTCCCTGACGTCTTACTATAACGGGGCGAACACATCCCTGTCAAGGCGGTGGAATCTTCTCCCGTACGATTTTCTATCCATCAGCACCGTCAGCCGGTGGCATCGACTCCCAAAAGGATGTTGGCACGTATCCCCCTTCTAATTTGTCGGCTGTTAGTCTGGTTGAACTTCCCTTGATCGACCTGGCCAGCCAATTCCCTAACCTCCTTCGAGTATATCTGAGCCGAGCGGCGTGAGTGCCTTTGGTCACAGTGCGTTGTAGGCTCAACCAACCCTTCTTGAGTTCTATAGGCCGATCGGGTTGTAGGCTTGGCCCACCTTCAACGAACTCTTCCGGTCGATCGTCGAACTCTTCCGGCCGACCGACTTGTAGGGACTTCGGCTCGGCTATTCCCTTAGCTGACCACCTCTTGACTTTAGCGACCACCTAAGCGTTGAACTTCCTTGGAGATGGGCCCTCCAGAATTATCACCGGATCACATGCCTCCCCTTTAAGTCTAGTCGAAGGAGGCTGTAAGTTAGATTGACTGGATAAAATGTTGCGAAGATGTGATTTCCTGCGGGTGTGTCAGTCAACTATGCCGGTCGACCCACCATCACCGAACTCTTTCCCCACCTTTTTTTTCGAAGGGGTGCTTCTGGCGAGCCGGTCGGCATGCAGGATTATCTATCCACAAGATTTCTGTCCTTGCTCGATTGGCTCCTGGAGCCGTTGCCAGGCGCTCTTCGCAAAAATTTCTTGGAACCCGCACCAACCCAAGGCATTGATGTGAAGCACGCTTCCTTAATTACTCTGACAACCGCCTTATCGATGCACGCCATGCGTCGCCACCTGCCGACGCACGTTTGAAGTGACAGGCTGGGATGTGACCTTTGGGTTATTTGAATTTTAACGGCCATATCTGCCTCTAGGTGTTCGCGCTGTCGATCGGACGGCTAGGAGAGGTCTCTTGATGTTTATAAGCTCGTTGCTGCCGCCTTCCTTCTTCCGTGCTTTCGTTTCCAGCTACTTCATCCGTGTTCTTTAGCGATTTCCCCCGTGTTCTCCGGCGAATCCTTCATGCTCTCCGATAAATCCCTTTGCTTCCCTTGCTGTTCCCATCTCGGGTGAGTCTATTGCCTTCTTCTGTAACTTCTTACTACTCTATCTTCTTCGATTTTCCGGCGAGCCCCTTCTCTTGCCCCTGCCCCCCTTTTCTTTTTGCACCTTTTCCCGACTCCTATTGTTTCCTTCCTTCTGCCATGGCCGGTGCATCGCAGCCTTCGTCTTCTACCTCGGGCCCTTGGTACGATACTATGGAGTCCAGGTTCGACGAGGATGATGCTAGAACCCTAGCCAATACCTTTGAACTCCCTCCCGGCTATGAGATCCATGTCCCGCTAGCCACCGATCGGCCTTCCACTCCGCCGACCGGCTGTGTCTGCTTCTTCCGCGACCAATTTACTGCTGGTTTGCGGCTTCCTCTTCATCCCTTCATCCTTGATGTTTGTAAATACTTCGGTCTATCCCTTTCTCAACTAGTCCCGAATTCCTTTCGCCTTTTGTGCGGGGTAATTGTCTTATTCCGCTTACATCGCATCCCCTTGACCCCTTCGATTTTCCACTTTTTTATTACCCCAAGCTGTCCGATCAGCCGGGCACCTTCCTCTTGCAAGCTCAACCGAGCTTGGTCTTTTTTGACAGAATGCCTTCCTCCAATAAGCATTAGAGAGAATACTTTTTTGTCCACTTCCTCGACCGGCCCTCCTTCCAAATCACTTGGCAATTTTCGCTGGGGCCTCAACCTTCGCTGCCTCGCTACAAGAACACTCCTGCCTACTTACTTGCTGCCTCCATGCTAGCTGGCCAGAAGTTCAACATTCACAAGCTGTTGGAGGAAGGAGTCTTGGCGCTTTTTGGCCTTAGTCCGATCAGCCCAGACGAGCCAATCAACCTAGGTACACCATTAATTTACCTCTTTTCTCTTTATCTAACTGATTTCTTTCTTTATTTTGCAGCCGACATCATGATGCGAGCGTGCTTGGTCGGGCAATCGAAGCTTACCACTACCGATGTTGACAAGGTAGTGGTTGAAGTCTTGGTCGAACGGGGGTTTCAGCCGGAAGATCTCCCCGAACTGATACTGCTCGAACAAGGGCCTACTCAGGAGGTCGGTGGGGAGTCGAACCTAATGCCGGTTGGAGCAGCAGCGGCGGGTGCGGCGATCGCAGAGCTTCCGGCGGATCAGCTGGGCTCGCAATCGGAAGTGCCACTTGAGAATACGCGTAAGAGGCGTCGAGCAGAGAAAGCTGCTCGCTCCGCGTCTTCAGTAGCGAGGGTCGCCGATCAGACTGGCGCTTCCAGCCAGATATTGTCGGAGGCCGCCAATATCTCTTCTGACCGGACACCTTCCGACCCTCTCGTTGCCTCTCCCGCCGCTAGTCTGCTGCCACTATCGGCTCAGGGTCGTATCCTAAGGTCAAGCATCAACCCCGTACCCTCTTCTTCCCGCGTGGGCCTATGAGCCTCTTCCCATTTGGTCACGACCCGTCGGAGACACGTTACAGCCACCCTCCACCTTCCTACCGAAGATCTCTCAGCGCCGGGAGGCTCGGCCGATCAGACTAAACACCGGATCATCATTCGAGGTCATTTGGCCGAGATATGGGAAGATGCACGCGCCCGGGCGACGACCGCGCCTCCGGGTGTATTAGTGAACAGCTACACTAGACAGATCACCGGCGTGAGTTTTTCTTTTAGCTTCCGTACCGATTAATTTGGCCTTGTTTTTGATCCCCTTCCGATTATGACTTTCGCAGTTTTGGGTGGACGACCTGGCTATGAGCCAGAGGCTCGCTTTTATGGAGGATGAGCTGAAACGGCTGAAGGAAACCCCCGGCTAGTCGGGTACCACTCATGGTCTAAACGACACTCAGGTGGCTCAGCTGCAGGCTGACTTGCCCAAGAGTGAAGAGCTGCTGACCGCCGAACGGGGTAAGAGCGCCGAGCAGGTCGGGTATATTGACCGACTCAAGAAAGAGATCTCCACCTTCGAGGGCAAAATTACTCTAGCCACCAACCGCAAGCAAAGGGCTGTTGAGGATCTGGAGAAGAAAAATGTGGAAGCCCGGGCTCTCGAGTAGAAGTTAAAGCAGACAGAAGACAAGTTGAAAAATGTCGAAGGTCTGTTGGTGTCCGAGCGGCAAGCCCACGAGTCCGAAGAAGCCACACTAAGAAGTCAGCTGTCCGACAAGGACGCCGATCTTGCTGTGGTTAAGGCAGATCTGGAAAGCGCCCGGTCGACCTTGGAGGCCTATAAAGAAAGCGAGCCTAGCCGATTCGAAGAGATGAAGGTGGCTTACATCCGGTCCGATACCTTCGTGGATAAGTTTGTTGCCCGAGTTCTTCGACTCTTTGGCTACGCCATGGACAACATTTTTGATCAGCTCAAGAAAAAGGGGCACCTGGCTGCCGATCTGCCCGGCTCTACGATTGATTGTGACCAGCTCAATGACTCTATCCCCAACGATGCCCTGGCTTATTTGGATTGAACCCTTGAAAGTGTTTCTTTTTGCTTGGTTCGCTAAGTGATCTTTTAAGCTGTACTTGTCTGCCATTGTGTGTACTCGGTTGACATAAACTTTTAAGGCGTAATTTGATCTTGTCTTATCTTTAACGATTTTCTTCGATATTTCGATGGTCTTTGAATATGATTGGGCGATCGTCTTGTCCTTACTTGTCGATCGATCATATGAGGGCATGCTTTACGCAGCTCGACCGTTGATGGCGCGAGGGTTTAAGGTCGTCGCTCAACCGTCGATGACGTGAGGGTTTAAGGTCGCTGTTCGACCGTCGATGACACGCTCGATAAGAAATGCACTGGGGGAATCAAATTATCTTGTTTTCTTCCTGTGTTCCACAAGAATACATGCATGCCCGGGTACATGAATTCATTTGCGCACCTCTCATCCAGCTCTGTAAGGTTGGAGGTGGTTGGCGCTCCATGGTCAATCTAGCCTTCTTCCTTTCGCATCTTCTAAATAGTAGGCGCTTGATTGTAGCCTCTCCACGACTTTGTATGGGCCTGCCCATGGGGCCTCCAACTTTTTGACGTCACCGACCGGTTTAACCTTTTTCCAAACTAGATCGCCCACCTGAAAAGATCTGGGGATTACTCGCCGATTATATTTTTGCCGCATTCTCTGTCGGTATGCTGCAAGCCGAGCAGCCGCCTTGTTGCGAGTTTCATCGATCATATCGAGTTCTATCCGTCTCCTCTCGTCATTTCCCTCGCCATAATGCACCACCTGATCGGACTCGACGCCAATTTCTACGGGGACAATAGCTTCCCCCCACACACCAGATGGAAAGGAGTAAAGCCGATTCCTTCTTTGGGGGTCGTTCGGATCGCTCATAATACGCTAGGCAGCTTGTCCACCCAACTACCTCCCAGATGATCGAGCCGCACACGTAGTATTCGGAGGACTTCCCTGTTGGTGACCTCAGCCTGTCCATTACTCTGGGGGTAGGCCACGGAGATAAAAGCTTGCTGTATGCCGTAACCATCACACCATTCCTTTAACTCGTGTCCTGCGAACTGTCTTCCGTTGTCCGAGACGAGTCGGCGAGGAATGTTGAATCGACATATGATATTCTGCCATATGAACTTCTTGACCATACTTTCCGTTATCCTTGCTAGCGGCTTGACTTCCACCCACTTTGAGAAATAATCCACCGCTACGAGCAGGAATTTTCTTTGGTCGGTTACCATAGGGAAAGGGTCGACTATGTCCATCCCCCATTGGTCAAACGGGCATGCAACTGTGGACGTTTTTATTTCGGTGGTCGATCTGTGTGTCAAATTGTAATACTTTTGACAGGACAAACAGGTGGCCACCATGCGGCTTGCATCCTCTTAGAGAGTCGACCAGAAATATCCTGCCAGAATGATCTTGCTCGCCAGTGATCGTCCACCCGGATGTCCCCTGCAAGAACCTTGATGCACTTCTCGAAGGATGTATTCAGCATCTTCAGCATCCACGCACTTGAGCAGGGGACGCAAGAACACCTTTTTATATAACTGCTCACCCACTAATGTGAACTGAGCAGCTCACCTCCAAAGAATTCGATCGGCCTCTCGGCTCCCCGGCTGACTACTCGACTGGAGGAATTCAATGATGGGCGTCCACCAATCTTCCGGAAGTAGTATCCCTCCTGTTCGATCAACATGAGCCACCAGGGAGATCTGTTCGATTGGGCCATTGGCGACGACCGGAATCACTGCGCTGGCGAGCTTGGCCAGCTCGTCTGCTACTTGGTTCTCTGACCGGGGAATCTTTTGTATAACAACCTCCTGGAAACTCCCCTTGAGCCTTTCGAAGGCCTCCGCGTATAGCCTGAGCCGCGCGCTATTGATCTTGAACATTCCGTTCAGCTGCTAGGCCGCTAACTGTGAGTCTGAGTGTAGGAGTACCTTAGTGGCGCCGACATGTCAAGCAGCTTGCAGACCAGCTATGAGCGCTTCATACTCAGCTTCGTTGTTGGTGGCTCGGTAGTCCAGCCGAATGGATAACTGCATCCGATCTTCTCTTGGAGATATGAGTAATATGCCAATTCCGCTCCCCTGACGAGCTGACGATCCATCCACGTATATTCTCCATGCGATTTCTGGCTCAGGACTTTGCACTTCCATGACAAAGTCCGCTAGCGCTTGTGCTTTTATGGCCGACCGGGGTTGACACTGGATATCAAACTCACTGAGATCAGTAGTCCACTTATTAGCCGATCCGATGCCTCGAGATTGAGCAGTACTCGGCCCAAGGCGCTGTTGGTCATTACAATTATGGAGTGGGCCAAGAAATAAGGCCGGAGCCTTCGGACAGCCAAAACTAATGCATAAGCGAGCTTTTCGAGACCAGTGTAACGCAACTCGACATCATTTAATATGTGGCTCAAAAGGTACACTGGTTGCTATATTCCTTCCTCTTGCCTGACTAATGCCGATCCAATCGCGTACTTAGTGGATGATAAATAAATCCAGAGAGGCTCTCCTACGATCGGCTTGGCTAAAATGGGCAAGGAGCTGAGATATTGCTTGAGTTCTTCAAAAGCCCGGTCACAGCCTTCGTCCCATTGGAACTTGGTTGCTCGCCGCAGAATTTTGAAGAACGGCAAACTACGGTCGGATGGTTTGGAGATAAATCTTGACAAAGCTATGATCCTTTCGATTAGCCTCTGCACTTCTTTTAAATTGCGAGGCGGGGGCATGTCTTGGAGTTCTTTTACTTTGCCGGGGTTCGCTTCGATCCCTCGCTCGGTGACGATGTAGCCCAAGAAACGCCCGCCTTTAGCGCCGAATAGACATTTGGCCGGGTTGAGTTTGATCCCGTAGTGCCTCAGAATCTGGCAAGTTTCTTCTACATCTGCACATAGGTCGACAGATTGGAGGGACTTAATGAGGATGTCGTCGACGTATACCTCAAGATTTCGCTCGATCTGCTTCCTGAACACTTTATTCATCATCCTCTGGTAAGTGGCGCTGGCGTTCTTTAACCCGAATGGCATGCCCCTATAGTAGAACGTCCCATCGACCGTAACGAAGCTGACTTTTTCTTGGTCCTTGTGCGCGAGAGGTACCTGATGATAGCCCTGATAGGCATCGAGCATGCAGATCAGCTCGTACCCGGCTGTCGAGTCCACCATCTGATCGATCCGCGGTAAGGGGTAGGAATCCTTGGGACATGCCCTGTTTAAATCTTTGAAGTCAATACACACTCACCATTTATTACCTGGCTTGGAGAACAGCACAATGTTGGCTAGCCACGCGAGAAACTGGATGTTCCTGATGTGTCCGGCTTCTAGCAGCTTGTCAACTTCAGCCCGGATGATCAGATCTTGCTCGACGCTGAAGTCGCGCTTCCTTTGTTTGACGGGTCGAGCGTCTGGCTGGACATGCAGTTCATGCTGTGCCACGCTTGGGTCGACTCCGGGCAGCTCGTGGGTTAACCAGGCGAATACGTTATGGTTCCTTCGAGGCAGGCGACCAGCTCCTCCTTCTGCTGGTCCGGCAGGTCGGATGCTATGAAAGTAGTGGCCTCCGACCGGCTTGGGTGTATCTGCACTTCCTCCTTGTTGTCGTATGTCAGTGAGGGAGGCTTCTCTCGGATGGTATTTACCTCCAACCGGGGGTATTTCCTGGCTACTTTAGCTTCCGCCTTGACCATTTCAACGTAATAATGCCGGGCCGCCCCTTGGTCTCCTCTGACCTCGCTCGCCAGGTTCCCCACAGGGAATTTGATCTTTTGGTGATAGGTGGATACTACCGTCTGGAATTCGTTGAGGGCAGGTCGGCCCAGTATTACGTTGTATGCCGAGGACGCATCAACCACGATGAAATTCGTGGTGCGCGTCCTAACCAAAGGCTCTTCTCCAAGTGAGATGGCTAGCCTCGCCTGCCCGATCAAAAAGACTTCATTGCCCATGAAGCCATATAGCGGAGTTGCCATGGGTCGGAGTTCGGCCAGATCAATTTGTAATAAATCAAATGCTTATTTAAAAATGATATTTACCGAGCTTCCCGTGTCGACAAAAGTCCGGCGAACGGTGTAGTTGGCGATCACCGCCTTGATGATTAGCGCGTCATCATGAGGAACCTCCATTCCCTCCAAGTCTTTTGGGCTGAAAATGATCTCTGGCCTTTCTGCCTTCTCCTTGCTGCATCCCACTGCGTGAATGGATAACTGCCGAGCATGGCTCTTTCTGGCTCGGTTGGAGTCCCCTCCAGTTGGGCCGCCTAAGATCATTCCAATCTCTCCGCGGGAAGCGTTTCTTCTGTTTTCTTCTTCTCGTGTAGGATGTCTGTCCCGCTCGACAGAAACTAGAGTGGGGCTTCGGTCTCGCGAATGATGCTCCTACCGTTCGCGCGTCCTCTGACCACTGGCTCTCTGATCGGTCTTGCACTCGGGATGACGATTCGGAGTAGGGGACCGATGTCGATATTCCTTGGTCTTGGGCTGGTGAACCATGGGGTCACCACGACATTCCCAGGTGTTGTGTGTTCCCGACTGGTGGAATTTACAGAACATTGGTGTCCATTTTTTGCCCTTCTTCTGTCGATTATGTTGGTTAGTCCTAAGAAAATCCTACCATTCCACTGTACAAAATTTTTTTGTACAAGTGTCGAACCTTTCCTTAAATAACCTATTGTGTTCTTTAAAAATTAAATTAGGAATCGCAGACGGAACTTAACATCATTGATTCCAAATTTAACTTATCTGTTCTTAATGGTTTTGATTTGAATCGCAAGCGGAACTTAACACTATTGATTCAATTCTACCTAAATTATTAATTCTATAAATATTAATTTTTAAAATTGGCTTCCAGGACTGCATGGCGAGGCACATGACCTTCTTGGATATGGGAGCAACCACCACCGCCTAGGCAAAGCTTTTTAAGGAAAGCTAATATTTATTTCCTTAAATAACGCTAGGTTAATCAAAAAGAACAATCGAATCACAAATTCGAAAAAAAAGAAAACACAAACTCAAAAAACTATTTCGAAAACTCTAGAATCATATGCCTCTTGTGTTTGGTATTTCCAAAAATAACAATACAAAGAAAAACTAGTATGATGCGAAAAATAATTACTAGTTATACCTTTCTTTGTAAGCAAAAATAACCTCTTGATCTTCTACCGTATTCCTCTTCTAACCTCGGACGTTGTGTGGGCAACAATCTTCCGAGACGAGAACCACCAAGTACCTTCTTCTTCCTTCTAGGTTTCAGCCACCACAATTCTCCAAGAGAAGTAGAGGTCCGACCACCACCACCAAGCTCCAAGGGATGCAAGAGACAAAACCTCCTTTCTCTCCTTCTTCTCCTACACTACAAGAAAAACCCTCATAGACATCGGTGGAACAACAACAGTTTTAAGCAAAAACCGATGTCTTTGAATATTTTACACCGGTTTTTCCAAAAACCGGTGTCTATGAGCGCAGATTTTCACTCATAGACATCGGTTTTTTAGCCGATGTCTATGAGCGCCTTTTTTTTGTTAATAGACACCGGTTTTAACAGCGGTTTTTAAAATCCGGTGTTAATGAACCAAAAAAATAATTTAATTTTTCTACCAGCCAAAATTTACAACACTTCACAAAGTTCCCTCCAAACCTAAACTAATATCGCGCCACTTCTCTCAGTCTAAACCTAAACCTAAACCTAAACCTCCTGACCATCTCTCTCAGCCTCATCTCCCTCTTCCCTCTTCCCCTTACTGGATCTCTTCCCCTTCTTGGATCTTGGATCGATGAGGAAGATCAAAACCACCTGCTTCTTCTACACGCTCGCCGGCACGATTTGGCCGGGCCAGTCCGGCGGCTCCGGCCTCATCGGCACCCACGGGGGCTCCGTTGAAGGCTCTTGCTTGCTCAACGACGACGGCGAGCTCGTGTTGAGGCAAAAGGAAGCAGAGAACAGGGATGCGTCTCCTCCATTTCCTTGTTGCTGCTGAAGCTCGAGAATCGATTCCTCCAACCTCTGAGCAAACTCCTCCACATTATCCTCCTCCGCCCGACCATCATCGACGCCGCCAGAAGGGAAGCACTCGGTCCTGGCGCCGAAGGCGCGGCGACGTAAAAAGCCATGTCCAAGCGGCTGCCTTCCTCTGCCTCCCCCAACCTCCATCGACCGAGTCCGCAGTAGCCTGGCCGATTCGCCAGCCCCAAGGAACGTGCAACCCACGATGCCCTTCCGCTTGCCGAACCCAACGGTGGAGACAACGGCAGCGAAGACGGCGGCCTGCGACGGCGTCGTGGAGGCGGACCACGTCCCAGCGACCTGAACACCCATCTCCTCTCGACGTCTCCTCCTCCTCTGTGCTTTCAATGAAGTCAAACCTTACCTTTTCGTGACTGAAAATGTAGGCCTCCTCTCACCCTACCCGCCCATGGAAAGTGTTCATCAAGAACAATACTAAAACTGGACACTATCGCACGGTCTGGCACCAAGGAGATCTGGTGAACAATTTGGGCACTATCGCACGGTCTAGCACCAAGGAAAAATCTGTAGCGAGGCAAGAGCAGCAGCCCCATGCGCTTCCTTCACCGAAAGGAGTGAGCTTTGGTCGTGGATGCCTTCCTATCTCTGTCCTCAACCCTACTTGTGAAAAAGATCATCTTTGGCTGATCTCACGCCTAGTGAGTTGTATTGGTAGTTCCTGGATAATTAATGGGTAACTGCTGGGTCAGAGGGAAGACATTCGTCTACGGAGTGTCATCCAGTTCGAAGTCAGGTGGGTCTCCTCTTTTTTAACTCCAGTGATTTGGTTGTCTCTGAGAGTTGATTTTTTGTTTCTTATACTTATTTTTTAGTAGCTAAAGCTGTGATATTTTGCTAAAGAGCAAAGTAGATACGTGCTAAGTTTGATAAAGAAACTTCCTATTTGTTCTTGGGGTTTTGCAAGTAAGGAATAGACACATGGTTTTCCTTGTATTCTTTAAAGTTGCTTGTGAATTTTTGACCTGAAACCATTATAGACTTTGTATCTTTTGGGGGAAACAGATTTAACAATGTTTTCTTTTGATAATCGTGTTTATGCCTTAGTACAAATAGTCAGGTTTTAGCTTGTGCTGTACTGATGCATGTTAGATACACCAAAGGAAGCATGAGTTGTAAAAGCTTGTTTTGTCCATCAACAGAATGCCCAAGACTCCAGACACATGTTGTGAGACAAGAGGAGAAGGAAGGTAGCAAACTGCCTTCAAACCCTGAAGAAGTTGAGGATTTGCGATGGGATACAATAGTAAATCCCCTCATAGCCTTCACTTTCAGTGAGCTGAAGCTAATCACAGGGAATTTTAGGCAGGATCATGTTTTGGGTGTTGGAGGATTTGTTAGAGTTTACAAAGGTTTGATCAGCGAAGATCTCAGGGATGGGCTGCAACCCCTTCAAGTAGCAGTGAAAGTCCATGATGGTGATAACAGTCATCGAGGTCATAGGGAATGGCTGGTATCCATCTCCAATAACTCAATTGTTGGTTCTGTCTCACTACTGTATTTTTGCTATAACAATATGGTGTTTACAGGCTGAAGTTATATTCCTCGGGCAAATTTTCTAGCTAGGTTTTTTTTTCCTTATGTGGACTTTCTGCATGTGGCCTTTTTTTTCCCTTCTATTTTAGATGATGAGTATTAGAATGATAAATTCATCTAGAAATGGGACATGCTTCAAGCATAATTAATCTATTCTAGGAAACACTGCTAAATTAGTCAATACCATGCCACATTTGTGTACATGATCATATGGCCGTGTTTGCAAAATTTGTCCAGATTGTCAGGTTCAACCGGTAAAAATTGAAACCCAAAGCCATACTGGTCCAAAGATTATTGATTAAATTACATTATTGATTAAATTATTGATTAAACTGGGTAAGAGAATTACATTATTGATTAAATTTGAAATATCTTTTATGGTAACTTCTCGCCAAATATCTTTTATAGTATAGCCTTGGGAGTGTTTGGCGAGCTAACTTACAGTCACTGCATGAAGGAGTGCTGCAACGATGAGAGATGATGATCCAAAGAAAAGCAAGGTTTTTTTTGCAAGATGAAAAAATAATATATTTCTCTTCTTTAGTTCTGTTTTCTTCATCTCTAAGATGGTTGATTTGGGCATGCTTTGTTCCCTCAGTTTCTTGGGAGCAGCTTCTTGGTCCAAGGCCTTTGTTAAAAAATGGTTCAACATCAAGAGCAAAGGTCAGGATAACCATGTCGATGAGATTGCTAGCAAAGGTGTGCCTGATCTCTTCTTCTTATTCAATTCCAATTTATTTTAATTTTAATACAGTTAGAATATTTTTTCTAGATTGATTGTTTTTGTTGGTCGTCGTATTCTATTATTGTTATGTGTTTGGTGCTTTATGATTTGTTTGTTTATGACTGTGAACTTGTTTTAATTGATTAAGGGTACAATTGTTATATATACGTATTGAGAAAATTAGATATTCATTAAACTATTCCATCCTATAAATACTCCCTCGGAGCCTCGTCCTCTACCGCATCCGTGTCTGAAGATCGCGACGATCTCTCTCTTTCCGATCCCGATCACTACGCCCTCATCGCTTCCGATTCCTTCGTCAAGGTAAAAGCATCGCACTCTCGGTTCCGGTTCCTGCTTTAATCTCTTTTAGTCTTGATTTTGATCATTTACTTGCATTGAAATCATTAAACTATTCGTGAATTATCGATCTGCTGTAGTAATGCTGGTGAACTTGATGAAGGACTTGTTTTTATGAGGTCTTGTTAAGTGATGAAACCTTCTACATTGCTTTAAATGCAAGCAGTTGGTTGATTATCCAATTAGTGCCCTGTAATTTGTATACGGTTCATTAGTACCACAATGATTATGCGAGCATAAAAGTGAAACAATAACATATTTTCCAACTTGTCCAGTAATTTTTCATTCTTTAATGTGTTGGATACAAGTTCAATTGTTAATTAACTTCCATAATAGGGGAACAAATGGCCATCTTTTGGATTTGCAACTCTGTTTGACGTCAGCTATCATATTACTAAACTTTCATTCTGATAATGCCAAGGCGCAAAACTTCCAGATTGCTAGTTTTTTGTTTTCTCTCTATATATTTTTTTCATGGATCATGAGTTACCTTGGACTTTTGTTATCAATAAACTCTTGCAATCTCCTCAAATACTCCTTATTATGTTGTTATGTATGTAGAAATATGAGCGGACAACAGGAGAACGTTGCAGCTCTAAAGTTGAATGAAAGGATATTGTCATCATTGTCCAAGAGATCAGTGGCTGCCCATCCTTGGCATGATCTTGAAACAGGTAACCGAAAACGAAAGAAACAGTTCCACTAATATTTACACATCTATTAATTTGATTTGTCTCAGTATCTGTTTCTGAACATGAATTTGTCTCCAGGTAAAGAGGCCCCTTTGTGTTCAATGTGGTAAGTGTACTTTTTTCCTTTTAACTGATAAAATGTACAAAATAAAGTATCAGAAGTGATATTTTTTTTTTACAAATGCAAACTAATTTTGAGTAAATCATCTTTTTGCTCGTTTATCAAATTAGATTGCCTCCCAAAAGGATGCAAGGGTTAGATTTGAACCTGTTATTCATAGATCTATCACTATATGATGTGGTTGAGATAATCGATGAATGTTTATCTTTTTAAGCATTCCAATTAGTCATCTTGTTACCTGGTGCTCTTATTGCATTTTCAACTATGATCTTTGGTCTTGGTTTACTAATATATTATTTATGTGTTTTTACAGTTTACAAATCTCAAGTACTCCAGAGTTGAAATTGATGAAGTGCGGTTCGAGTGGGCTGAATGCATGCTAGATTACATTTGAAGTGCGGCTCTACCTTGATGTGTTAAAAGAATGTTCTACCTTGATTTTGATATCTATTAGCTAGCTTTTGATGTAAAAAGAATGTTTGGGTAGTTTATGGATACTGTTGTAAGAAGATTATTTATATAATTTGTGAATATTTGTGTATTTTATGGATATTGTTGAATGAAGAATATTTGTATAATTTGTGAATATTTGTGTATTTTTTTTTTATTATTGTCGGTTTTTCATTGTTTCGGAAATCAAATTTGTGCTGTTAAAAAATATACATATTACATCGGTTTTCCACCGCTGCAAAACCGGTGTTATTAACTAATATTACATCGGTCATTTACCGCTGCCAAAACTGGTGTTATTAACATACAATATTACATCGGTTTTACACCGTTGATGAAACGGTGTCGTTAAGTGATACTACACCGGTTAATAACCGATTCAAAGACCGATGTCGTTAAGTGATACTACACCGGTTTTAACCCGATGTCTAAAATGACAGATTTTTAACATCGGCTTCATAGACATCGGTCGAAAATGAAATAGACACCGGTGGAAAACCGATGTCTATGAGGATTTTTGTTGTAGTGCTAGCTAGAACCAGCCACCATCAAGAGCTCCAAGAGGGGTTGCCGCCGGCCACAAGAAGAAGAGAAGAGGGAGAAGCTAAGGGCCGACCACCAAGGAGGAAAAGAGAGGAGAAGAATAATAGAGTCATTCACCCATGAAGGCACCTCTACCCCCTCTTTTATAATCATTGGTCTTGGCAAATAAGGAAATTTTAATAAAAACTTCCTTAATTCTTTTGCCATGAAAAAGAAAAATTATTTTAATTAAAAATAATTTTCTTCTTTTAATAATAATGGTCGGCCACCACAAGCTATAAACAAGGAGAGTTTTAATTAATTAATACTTCCTAATTTGTCTCCAGAAATTTATAAAAATTTCTCCAATAATTTTAATCCCTTCTTGATTGGTTAGTAAAAAGGAAATTTTATAAATTAAAATCTTTCTTTTAAACATGTGGATAAAAAGAAAGTTATCTCTAAAAATTAAAATATCTTTTAATCTACAAATAAGGAAAGATATCAAATCTTTTCTTAATCTTTTGTAGAAACTTATAAAAGAGAATATTTAATTTTTAAACTCTCTTTTAAATCATGAATATGGTTAAAAAAGGAAAGTTTTCTCAAAATTAAAATCTACCTTTCAATCTATAAATAAGGAAAGATTTCAAATCTTTTCTTAATCTTTTGTAGAAAGCTATAAAAGGAAAGATTTAAATTTTAAACTCTCTTTTAAAACCATGATATCCACATAAGAAATAATTTTAACAAAAATCCCTTTTTAATATGATCTGGCCGGCCACCTAAGCTTGGGCTCCAAGCTATTGGCCGGCCACCTTAAGGCTCAACCTTTAGGCTTGGCTGGCCCCTATTGGTTGGGTAAGAAGGTGGGTATGTGGTGGGTATAAATCTCTATATATAAGAGGCTACGATAGGGACCGAGAGGAGGAATTGGTTTTGGTCTCCCAATGAAATTAAGCATCCCGTGTTCGCCTCGAACACATAACTTAATTTCATCAATAATAATTCATTCCACTAAAGAACTATTATTGAACTACCGCACCAATCCCAAATTACATTTTGGGCTCCTTCTTATTATGAGTGTGTTAGTCTCCCTGTGTTTAAGATATCGAATGTCCACTAATTAAATGAGTTACTGACAACTCACTTAATTAATATCTTAGTCCAAGAGTAGTACCACTCAACCTTATCGTCATGTCGGACTAAGTCCACCTGCAGGGTTTAACATGACAATCCTTATGAGCTCCTCTTGGGGACATTATCAACCTAGATCACTAGGACACAGTTTCCTTCTATAATCAACAACACACACTATAAGTGATATCATTTCCCAACTTATCGGGCTTATTGATTTATCGAACTAAATCTCACCCATTGATAAATTAAAGAAATAAATATTAAATATATGTGCTTGTTATTATATTAGGATTAAGAGCCACACACTTCCATAATAACTGAGGTCTATGTTCTTTTATAAAGTCAGTATAAAAAGAAACGACCTCTAATGGTCCTACTCAATACACTCTAAGTGTACTAGTGTAATTATATAGTTAAGATAAACTAATACCTAATTACACTACGACCTTCCAATGGTTTGTTCCTTTCCATCTTGGTCGTGATCAACTTGTTTATAATTTATAAAGAACTGATAACATGATCTTCTGTGTGTGACACCACACACCATGTTATCTACAATATAAATTAATTGAACAACTACATTTATCATAAATGTAGATATTTGACCAATGTGATTCTTATTTCTAGATAAATGTTTATACCAAAAGCTAGGCTTTTAGTATACACTCTAATAATCTCTCACTTATACTAAAAGACTAAGCTGCCATATCTGCTACCATACATCTGATTCCTAATCCTTCAACATGCCCATCAAAAGCTCTTGCCTTAAGAGCCTTAGTGAAAAGATCTATAGGTCCTCATCTGATGCGATCTAGGCAGCAACAACTTCTCATCGTTTATATGATTTCTCGTATTCGGTGGTACTTGCGCTCTATTGTGTTTACTTGCCTTATGGACTTATGGTTTCTTCGAGTTTGCTACTGCACCAAATTATTATGGGCAAACCAGAAATCATATCTAAGTCTATCTTGAAGTATCTGAGCCATACAGCTTCTATGGCTACCTCAGAGGCTGCCATATACTCAGCTTCTATGGTGGAGTCCGAAAAAGCACCTATGCTTATCACTCTTCCATAGTTATGACTTTACCTTCTAAAGTAAACACAAAACCCCGAGGTTGACTTACTATTGTCCCTTTCCGATTGGATGTTAAAATCCATGTAACCCACAGGGACCAAATTATCTGCCTTGTAAGCTAACATATAATCTTTAGTGCCTCTAAGGTACTTTAATATATGCTTTACCGCAGACAAATGTCCTTGTCCAGAGTTACTTTGATATCTGCTAACCATGCCCACGGTAAAACAGATATCCAGTCTCGTACACAGCATTGCATACATTAGACTTCCTACAGCCAAAGTATAAGAAACTGCCTTCATGTCTTTTATTTCCTTTGATGTCTCCTAAGACATCTCTTTAGATAAAGCTACTCCATGCCTAAAAGGTAAGAAACCTTTCTTGGAGTTCTGCATGCTAAAACGAGCTAAGATTGTTTCGATATATGAAGCTTGGGATAAGTAAAATATATTCTTTTCTTGCGATCCCTTTGATCCCAAGAATATATGCATTCTCCCAAGTCCTTCATATCAAATTGTTTGGACAAACATACCCTTACTTCTGACAACACTTTGATATTGTTTCCAACTACCAAAAATGTTATCTACGTATAGTATAAGAAATACCACCACGTTTCCATCACACTCTTTGTATACACAAGACTCATTCGGTTATTAAATAAATCTATAGGTCTGGATTACTTTATTAAACCGAATGTACCAAGACCTTGAAGCTTTACTTCAGTCCATAGACTGTTTGAGCTTACACACAAGATGCTCTTTGCTCTTTGCAATGAACCCTTCTGGTTGCTTTATATGGATATTTTCTTCAAGACTTCCATTAAGGAAAGCTGTCTTGACATCCACTTGCTAAATCTCATAGATAAAAGATCCGGGTAGACTTAAGCATGGCTACCGGTAAAAAAGTTTCCTTTTTCAACAAGCCTTGCTTTAAAAGTTTCTACCTTCTTGTCTATCCCTCTTTTCTATTGTAGACTTATTTTTACCCAATGACTTTTACACCATTTGGTGATTTTATAAGTTTTCAGAATACATATATTCTAATTCAGTATTCTTTGCAAAGATGATGCATCTTTATCTTGGAATGCTTCGTCATATGTCTGGAGATCAGGTTCATGCCCTCCAGGGATCGAGTCAAAGACTCTCCCAAAACATGAATCTTTTTAGGTTGCCTAACAACCCTCCCACTACGACGAGGTACTTTCTGCAATTGTGTATCATTTGTGATACGTGTTGCAGTTTCTTGTGATATTTCATCTTGTACAGTTGGTACTAGGTTAGATGTGTCCTTTAATTTCCTTAAGAACAATTTTTACTCATGGGGCTTGTGGTTTATAGTATAGTCCTTTTCTAAAATCGATCATTGGTGCCAACAATGACCTTCCGATTTTAAGGACTACAAACCTTTTTTTCATTTTTCTAAGATAACTCACAAACAAGTGAACTCATGTCTAATTTTTTAGTGTCTCTCACGTGCTAGACCACCCAAATCTGAATATGCTTCAGACTAGGCTTACGCCCATTCTGCAATTCTGTAGGAGTAGAGAGTTCTGACTTAGAAGGTACTATATTCACTTCCGTTTTCAGTGTATATCCTTAAAACGAATTTGGTAATTTTTTAAATAACTCATCATCGATCTAATTATTCCATAAGAGCCTTATACCTTCTTTCTACTACACCATTCTGTTGGGATGTACCAAGTGCAGTTAGTTGGGATTGAATCCCTACTTCTGATAAGTGACTCCTGAATTCTCCCAAGAGGTATTTGCTACTACGATCTCACCGTAGTGTCTCGATATTTTTACTTTGACATTTCTCCGCATCAACCTCGTACTCTTTGAACTAATAAAAGCACTTAGATTTGCGGTGTATCAAGTAAATCTATCTGTGTCTCGAATAGTTGTCTATAAAATAGACGAAATATTCGAAACTACCTCTTGTCTAGATAGTCATAGGACCAAACAAATCAGAATGAACCAATTCCATTATATCTTTGGCTCCATACCCCTTAGACTTAAAAGCTTCTCGGTTATTTTTCCTTCCAAGTAAGACTCTTAGGTTGGAAAGATTTCCACTACCAATGAACCCAAAAGTTCATCAGCTACCAATGAATCCTACTTAAGTTAAAATAACCTAGCCTTTGATGCCAAAGATATAATTGGTTCATTTCTGAAGGTTGCTTTCTCTTAATAGTTAGAAAATATGTTATTAATTTCCATTTATTGCATCTTGGGAGTTATTAGATTTATAAATTGTCAACCAATGTACCAGAACAGATAATTTTCCTATTTTTCTTGATAACAAGTTTGTTATCAAAATAGATAGAATATCTATTCTTTGATAGTTTAGAAACCGGAATCGAATTCTTTATAAACTTGGTATATATAGACAATTTCTCAAAAATCATTTTTATTCCTATCATAGGATAAACATCTCCCACTGCAATAACTGCTACTTTTGCAGTAGTGCCCACGTAGTCGGTGATTTCTCCTTCAAATAGTTATCGGGTTTCCTGGAACCTCTGCAATGAATTGCAGACATGATCAGTGGCTCCCGTATCTACACACCAGGTATTGGTAGATAACACCACTAATCATGTATTAACTAATAAATGAAATACACCTATTTTGTTCTTAGTTTTAAGAGGACAATCTACCTAAATGTCCAAGTCCTATTTCCAATCATTACAATTGGGACTACTAAGTCTATTCTATAGTATAACAACTAGGGGATTGACAAACATTTTAAATCCTAAGAATCACAAAAATATTTGGTCAAGACCAACACCTTAAAATCCCCATGAATTTTGTATGCCACGATAATGTGGACGTATACAAAATCAAAAAAGAGATTTTATCCATTAATTTTATTATCTCGTCAACTTTAATTTATAACGAATAAAATTAATAGTTGATCTATCTTTGATCAAATATTTGGTCAAAACTTTTGAATTTAAAATAATATTGATTCCTCAAACAATATTATTTAAATTCACCAACACTTCAAACACCGTGAATTTTGCATGCCACGATAATGTGGACGTATACAAAATTGAACATTTGTAAGAGGAGGGTTTTACCCATTAATTATCTTGTCAATAAGTCTTTATGACAAATAAAATTACCTCAAACACCGTGAATTTTGTATGTCACGATAGTGTGGACGTCTACAAAACCAAACATTTGTAAGAGGAGTTTTTCCCATTAATTTTATTTTCTTGTCATCCTGACAAATAAAATTACCTCATACACCGTGAATTTTGTATGTCACGATAGTGTGGACGTATACAAAATCTCAACATTTGTAAGAGGGGGTTTTAATTTTATTATCTTGTCAACCTATCTTTATGACAAATTAAAAGTTGATTTTCTTCGGTCACACAAATAATAGCAGTGACTCCGATGGGGAGGATACTATTAGACGTGCCTAAGTGTATACCATTACTTGACACTAAGTCCATTAATAAGATTATGTCCCTTCCGATGGGGAAGATCACACACTCTTAATTAATTTCCTATAGTCATCCTAAATAGAAGTTTGATCTAGTGATCCGCAAACAAACTCATCCGATATGGAGGAAGGCACTCAGAGCCAACGCGCAAGTTTGTTTGCATCACTTACAAACCAGTAATGGAGATCGTGGAATTTATTAAAATAAATCCCTCTCCCACTTAGTTATTTAAAGTGAGGAATTTTAAGTTATCCTAGCATACATCACATGCATATACACACATCACATGCATACACACACATCACAGTAAATAAAGCAATAAATATGGAAATTATTTTCCAACTATTATGACCTTTTCCTGTTACTGTCCTCCATGTGCTCCAACCCTAGCTGCTACCATCTTTAGCCACCGCCATCGGGTCGAGTTGTCGCATTCATCTTGCTTCTTATTCCGCTGCGCCTCTGGTGCTCCAAAAGTACCACGCCTCACAAAAATCCGATCCGCGACAAAAATAGAATTTTACATATATCGATCCTATATTCCACGAGGGAATGTACATGTAATCTAGATCGAAACAAAAAATGTAAAATCCTAATAACTAATACAGCTCCTGCTGTATTTAATTTTACAATCATGCACACATAATTAAATGCCCTTGACATGCCCAAAGGTCCAATCACACATAATAAAAATATGCCATAATAGTTGGAGCCTGCAACCACAAAGTTAGCACATCCTACTATTATCCTGCCTAAATTATATATGACATGTGCATAACCTAATTTGAAAACCAAACACACAGAGGCAAACCCTAGCTCTGATACCAATTGTTGGTTAGTCCTAAGAAAATCGTACCGATTCCACTGTACAAAATTTTTTTGTACAAGTGTCGAACCTTTCCTTAAATAACCTATTGTGTTCTTTAAAAATTAAATTAGGAATCGCAAATGGAACTTAACATCATTGATTCCAAATTTAACTTATCTGTTCTTAATGGTTTTGATTAGAATCGCAAGCGGAACTTAACACTATTGATTCAATTCTACCTAAGTTATTAATTCCATAAATATTAATTTCCAAAATTGGCTTTCAGGACTGCATGGCGAGGCACATAACCTTCTTGTATATGGGAGCAACCACCACCGCCTAGGCAAAGCCTTTTAAGGAAAGCTAATATTTATTTCCTTAAATAACTCTAGGTTAACCAAAAAGAACAATCGAATCACAAATTCGAAAAAAAAAAAAACACAAACTCAAAAAACTATTTCGAAAACTCTAGAATCATATGCCTCTTGTGTTTGGTATTTCCAAAAATAACAATACAAAGAAAAACTAGTATGATGCGAAAAATAATTACTAGTTATACCTTTCTTTGTAAGCAAAAATAACCTCTTGATCTTCTACCGTATTCCTCTTCTAACCTCGGACGTTGTGTGGGCAATGATCTTCTGAGACGAGAACCACCAAGCACCTTCTTCTTCCTTCTAGGTTTCGACCACCACAATTCTCCAAGAGAAGTAGAGGTCCGGCCACCACCACCAAGCTCCAAGGGATGCAAGAGCCAAAACCTCCTTTCTCTCCTTCTTCTCCTAGCTAGAACCAGCCACCATCAAGAGCTCCAAGAGGGGTTGCCGCCGGCCACAAGAAGAAGAGAAGAGGGAGAAGCTAGGGCCGGCCACCAAGGAGGAAAAGAGAGGAGAAGAATAATAGAGTCATTCACCCATGAAGGCACCTCTACCCCCTCTTTTATAATCCTTGGTCTTGGCAAATAAGGAAATTTTAATAAAAACTTCCTTAATTCTTTTGCCATGAAAAAGAAAAATTATTTTAATTAAAAATAATTTTCTTCTTTTAATAATAATGGCCGGCCATCACAAGCTATAAACAAGGAGAGTTTTAATTAATTAAAACTTCCTAATTTGTCTCCAAAAATTTATAAAAATTTCTCCAATAATTTTAATCCCTTCATGATTGGTTAATAAAAAAGAAATTTTATAAATTAAAATCTTTCTTTTAAACATGTGGATAAAAAGAAAGTTATCTCTAAAAATTAAAATATCTTTTAATCTACAAATAAGGAAAGATATCAAATCTTTTCTTAATCTTTTGTAGAAACTTATAAAAGAGAATATTTAATTTTTAAACTCTCTTTTAAATCATGAACATGGTTAAAAAGGAAAGTTTTCTCAAAATTAAAATCTACCTTTCAATCTACAAATAAGGAAAGATTTCAAATCTTTTCTTAATCTTTTTGTAGAAAGCTATAAAAGGAAAGATTTAAATTTTAAACTCTCTTTTAAAACCATGATATCCACATAAGAAATATTTTTAACAAAAATCTCTTTTTAATATGATCTGGCCGGCCACCTAAGCTTAGGCTCCAAGCTATTGGCCGGCCACCTTAAGGCTCAACCTTTAGGCTTGGCCGACCCTAAGCTTGAGCTTGAGCTTCAAGCTTGGCTTGGCCGACCCCTATTGGTTGGGTAAGAAGGTGGGTATGTGGTGGGTATAAATCTCTATATATAAGAGGCTACGATAGGGACCGAGAGGAGGAATTGGTTTTGGTCTCCCAATGAAATTAAGCATCATGTGTTCGCCCCGAACACATAACTTAATTTCATTAATAATAATTCATTCCACAAAAGAACTATTATTGAACTACCGCACCAATCCCAAATTACATTTTGGGCTCCTTCTTATTATGAGTGTGTTAGTCTCCCTGTATTTAAGATATCGAATGTCCACTAATTAAATGAGTTACTGACAACTCACTTAATTAATATCTTAGTCCAAGAGTAGTACCACTCAACCTTATCGTCATGTCGGACTAAGTCCACCTGCAGGGTTTAACATGACAATCCTTATGAGCTCCTCTTAGGGACATTATCAACCTAGATCACTAGGACACAGTTTCCTTCTATAATCAACAACACACACTATAAGTGATATCATTTCCCAACTTATCGGGCTTATTGATTTATCGAACTAAATCTCACCCATTGATAAATTAAAGAAATAAATATCA
This sequence comes from Zingiber officinale, assembly GCF_018446385.1. Classification (NCBI taxonomy): domain Eukaryota; kingdom Viridiplantae; phylum Streptophyta; class Magnoliopsida; order Zingiberales; family Zingiberaceae; genus Zingiber; species Zingiber officinale. Next base: position 29,742,233 of record NC_055990.1, read on the forward strand.
AATATATGTGCTTGTTATTATATTAGGATTAAGAGTACACACTTCCATAATAACTGAGGTCTATGTTCTTTTATAAAGTCAGTATAAAAAGAAACGACTTCTAATGGTCCTACTCAATACACCCTAAGTGTACTAGTGTAATTATATAGTTAAGATAAACTAATACCTAATTACACTACGACCTTCCAATGGTTTGTTCCTTTCCATCTTGGTCATGAGCAACTTGTTTATAATTTATAAAGAACTGATAACATGATCTTCTATGTGTGACACCACACACCATGTTATCTACAATATAAATTAATTGAACAACTACATTTATCATAAATGTAGATATTTGATCAATGTGATTCTTATTTCTAGATAAATATTTATACCAATAGCTAGGCTTTTAGTATACACTCTAACAGATTAATCTCTGAGTGCACCACATTCGTCCCTTGCTCGGGGTACTATGGCGGCCCTGCGGCTCGGGGCCCTCTTGGGGGCTGATGGCAACTCGGTACTCTCCGTTCGGTCGGCGCGTGGGGCTCGGTGGGTGCTTCTTTTCTGCGGGCCGCCTGTGCTTCCTCCACATTGATATACTCCGCGGCCTTTTTTTTGTAGATGAGCGAAATTCCGTGGTGGTCTACAGACGAGTGACCTAAAAAACTAACCTTCCACCAGTTCCTGGGTGAGAGCATTCACCAGTACGTCTGAGGAGACTGCGGGTATATCCATCGCAACTTGGTTAAAGCGCTGGATGTAGGCCCTGAGCGTTTCTCGCTGGCCTTGCTTCAGGGAGAACAAGTTGACACTTATCTTCTGGTGTCAGCGGCTGCTCGCAAAATTATGCAGGAAAGCCGTTCAGAAATCTTTGAAGCTACGGATGGACCCGCTCGGTAGCCGGGTGAACCATCGCTGTGCCGGTCCTGATAAGGTTGTCAAGAAGACCCTGCACTTAACCCCATCGGTGTATTGGTGCAGTGTAGCCGCATTTTCAAACTTGGCCAAGTGGTCATCTGGATCGGTGCTCCCATTGTATTCTCCGATTGCCAACGGAGTGTAGTGTCGGGGTAGGGGATCCTCCATGATTCCTCTTGAGAATTGATCGTTGATCCTCTCAGGCGAATCCTCCTCCCGCGGCGCTTTTCCCTTCCTAGCATCCCTTTCGGGCGCCTCATCTGACGAGGAGCCCCTATCTTGGCGGGCTCGGCCTCCTTCCTCCGAGGGTGTCCGGAACAGGGCTCGGTGAAAGGGGATCGACCCGTTGGGCGCTGGTCCGAACGTGTATGACTTTTTACGAATTTCCTGGTCAGCCACAAGCTCCGCTTCACGGCCCGGATCTCCGGGCTGGCCAAATCCTGAGATGGCTGGCTCTTGCGCTGGGCATTTGGCCAAGACTCGTTGTTGTTGCTCCATCACCCTTGCCACTCCGGCTTGAATCAGCTTTTCCAATTCTTTTGTCGTCAGCGTTACGAGCGTAGGTCGTTTGGCTTCTTCCATCTTCTTCTTCTGGGTTCAGGTTGCAGTTCCCATAGACGGCGCCAATTTGATCCTGCCCTGAAGCTGAGTAGATGGCCACCGGGAACTAACGCTGATGTGGGTCTTTGTCTGCGGTGAAGGTGCTCCGCTCTTGTAATCACAAGTCATTAGTGCCGAACCGGGAAGGGGTTCCCGACGACGGCCCTCCGACGGTCAAGTCACACAACAGCGGAAGGAGAGAATAGAGCAAGTAAAGAAGTGAATAGTGGTGTCAAAAGACGTCTGTGCGCGTACCTCCGCGGATGGCCACCTCCCTCCTTATATAGAGCTTTGGCGGGCTGACTGCACACTTCCCGTGTAGACGCGCATTCCCAAACTTTCCCCAAAAGCTAACATCGAGAAAGGGTCCCTGACGTCTTACTATAACGGGGTGAACGCATCCCTGTCAAGGCGGCGGAATCTTCTCCCATACGATTTTCTGTCCATCAGCGCCGTCAGCCGGCAGCATTGACTCCCAAAAGGATGTTGGCACGTATCCCCCGTCTGATTTTTCGGCCATTAGTCTGGTTGAACTTCCCTTGATCGGCCTGGCCATCTAATTCCCTAATCTCCTTCGAGTATATCTGAGCCGAGCGGCGTAAGTGCCTTTGGTCATAGTGCGTTGTAGGCTCAACCAACCCTTCTTGAGTTCTATAGGCCGATTGGGTTGTAGGCTTGGCCCTCCTTCAGTGAACTCTTCCGGTCGATCACCAAACTCTTCCGGCCGATCGGCTTGTAGGGACTTCGGCTCGGCTAGTCCCTTAGCTGACCACCTCTTGACTTTGACGACCACCTAAGCGTTGAACTTCCTTGGAGATGAGCCCTCTAGAATTATCACCGGATCATCCTCTATCTCCTTTGATGTCTTCGGAGACATCTCCTTAGATAAGGCTACTCCATGTCTAAAAGGTAAGATACCTTTCTTGGAGTTTTGCATTCTAAAACGAGCAAGGATTATATTTATATATAAAGTTTGGGATAGGTACAACATTCTTTTCTTACGATCCCTTATAACTTTGATCCCAAGAATGTGTGCACATTCTCCTAAGTCCTTCTTATCAAATTATTTGGACAACCATATTCTTACGTCCGATAATACCTTGACATTGTTGCCAATTAACAAAATATCATCTACGTATAGTACAAGAAATACCACCACATTTTCGTTACACTTCTTGTATACACAAGACTCATCCGAACACTGAATAAATCCATTGGATTACTTCATTAAACCGGATGTTCCAAGATCTTGAAGCTTGATTCAGTCCATAAATGGACCGATTGAGCTTGCACACTAGATGCTCTTTGCCTTTTTCAATAAATCCCTCTGGTTGCTTCATATGGATGTTTTCTTCAAGACTTCCGTTAAGGAAAGCTGTCTTGACATCCATTTGCCAACTCTCATAATCCATATGAGCGGCAATGGACAAGAGTATCCGGATAGACTTAAGCATGACTACCGGCGAAAAAGTCTCCTCATAGTCGATTCCCTCTTTCTGAGTATACCCTTTCGCAACAAGCCTTGCTTTGAAGGTTTCTACCTTCCCATCTACCCCTCTTTTCCTTTTGTAGATCCACTTGCATCCAATGACTTTTACACCATCAGGTGGTTCTACAAGCTCCCAGACCTTATTAGAATACATAGATTCTATTTCAGAATTTATTGCCTTTTGCCAAGATACTGCATCTATATCTTGGAGTGCTTCGTCATATATTCGGGGATCAGGTTCATGTTTACCTGGGATCAAGTCCGAAGATTCTTCCAAAAACATGAATCTCTCAAGTTGTCTTACAACCCTCCCACTACGACGAGGCACTGTCTCTGGTTGTGTATCATGTGTGTCACGTGTTGCAGTTTCTTGTGATACTTCATCTTGTACTGTTGGTATTAAAGTAGACGTGTCCTCTCTAATTTCTTCTAGAACTATTTCACTCATGGGCTTATGGTTCATTACATAATCTTCTTCTAAAAATCGAGCATTGGTGCTAACAATGATCTTCTGATTTTTAGGATTAAAAAATAAACCACCTTTCGTTCCCTTAGGATATCCCACAAACAAACAAATTTCTGTACGTGATTCCAACTTGTCATTATCTCCCTTCAGCACATGTGCTGGATTACCCCATATTCGGATATGATTCAGACTAGGCTTACGCCCATTCCATAATTTCATGGGAGTATAAGGAACTGTTTTAGAAGGTACCATATTCAGAATGTACACTGCTGTTTCTAAAGCATATCTCCAAAATGAATTTGGTAATTCTGAATAACTCATCATCGATCTAACCATTTCCATAAGAGTCCTATTCCTTCGTTCTGCCACACTATTCTGCTGGGGTGTACTAGGTGCAGACAATTGGGATTGAATCCCGACTTCTGGTAAGTAATTCCTAAACTCTCCAAAGATGTATTCGCCATCACGGTCAGACCGTAGTATCTTGATACTTTTACCAAGACGTTTCTCCACATCAACCCTATATTCTTTGAACTTGTCAAAGCATTCAGACTTGCGGCGCATCAGGTAAATGTATCCGTATTTTGAATAATCGTCTATAAAGGAGACGAAGTATTCATAACCACCTCTTGCCTGGATAGATATAGGACCACACAAATCAGAATGAACCAGTTCTAACGCATCTTTGGCTCTATACCCCTTGGCCTTAAAAGGTCTCTTGGTCATTTTACCTTCCAAGCAGGATTCACTTGTTGGAAAGTTTTCCAACTCTAATGAACCCAAGAGTCCATTGGCTACAAGCCTTTGAATCCTACTTAAGTTAATATGACCAAGCCTTAGATGCCAAAGATACGTTTAGTTCATTTCCGAAGGTTCTTTTCTCTTATTAGAGTTAGAAGATGTGTTATTAATTTCCATATTTTGCTTTGTGGGAGAAATTGGATTTAAAGTGTATAAATTGCCTACCAATGCACCAGAACAGATAATCACCTTATTTCTCTTTATAACCATATTATTACTAAAGGAAACTGAATATCCATCCAAATACAGTTTAGAAACTGAAATTAAATTTTCTAAAACTGGGTACATAAAGATAATTCCTTAAAATCAAATTTCTATTCCTATCAAAAGATAAATGGACGTCTCCCACTGCAACAGCCGCCACCTTAGTAGCATTGCCCATGTAGACGGTTATCTCTCCTTCAAATAGTCGTCGGGTTTCCTGGAACTCCTGCAAAGAATTGCAGACATGATCAGTGGCTCCCGTATCTACACACCAGGTGCTGGTAGATAACACCACTAAATATGTTTCAACTATTAAAGCATGAGATATACCTTTATTGTTCTGATTCCTATGAGGACAGTCCGCATTCCAATGTCCTGACTGCTTGCAGGTGAAGCACTTGCCCTTCGGCTTCTTCATTCTAGCTTTTTGTCCAGTGCCCTGAGGTTTATTCACCTTCTTTGCTGAAAAGACCTGTTTCTTCTTCTTCTTTCCTTTCGACTTAGAAGTAGAACCATTTTCAGCATAGTGAATATGAGAACTGTGACGAAATATTCCTTCTGATGCATGTAGTTCTGTCAGAAGTTCCGCCAACGTATACTCTTTTTTTTTCATGTTATAGTTCAGGCGGAACTGCTCAAAACTTCTAGGTAGCGTTTGGAGAATTATATCGACCTAGGTTTCCCCATTGATTTCTCCTCCAAGGACTTGTATTTCATTTAGATAAGCCATCATTTTGAGGATATGATCCCTTACGGGTGTCCCCTCAGACATGGTGGCTATCATTAGCTTTCTCATTGCCTCTTGCCTAGCAGTCCGACTCTGATGCCCAAAGAGTTCTTTGAGATTGTTCATTATATCATAAGCTGTTGGCAAATCTTAATGCTGATGTTGCAATACATTTGACATTGAAGCCAAAATGTAACATCGTACCATCTCATCAGCTTTTACCCATTTCTTACGATATTCAATCTCCTCTGGGGTAGAGTCACCGTCAGGTGCATCAGGGCAAGCCTCAGTCAGTACAAACTTATAGCTTTCAGCAGTAAGAACAATGTCCAGGTTTCTTTTCCAATCAATATAGTTGAGACCAGTAAGTTTGTTCTCTTTTAGTATAATGGCCAGTGGGTTGAAAGTCATCTTAAGAATCACAAAAATAAACTTTGGTCAAGACTCTAAATTTAGAATAATATTGATTCCTCAAACAATATTATTTTAAATTAACCAACACCTCAAATCACCGTGAATATTACATGCCATGTTAGTGTGGACGTATACAAATTCAACATTTGTAAGAGGAGGGTGTGACCCATTAATTTTATTATCTTATCATCCTAACTTTATGACAAATAAAATTAATAGTTGGTTTCACTTTGGTCACACAATACAATAGCAGTGACTCAATTGGGAAGGATTGTAAAATACCAAAAAATAGAGAATAATAATAAGGGAATTTTTCAGAATTTTTGGAGATTTTTCGGAAATTTTTCGGAGCTCGTACGAATAAGTTAACGGGGATAAAAATGGGGCCCGGAAAAGCCTGTTTAGGCTACCTCATTTAAATGAGGAAAAGTTGAATTTCTTAATTTCCTTTTTCCTTTATTTATAATGTGTCGCCGTTCATTTCTCCTCACCCGACGCCGAGTCATCTTCCTCCCCAGCGCGAGCCTTTGTGCCTTAACCTCCTTCCCTGATCCCGAGCGGTTTTTCTTTCCTCCTCTCCTCTGCCGACGCCGGCGACCCAACCTCTGCCCCTTTCCAGCGCCGCCAACCCGAGTAGCACCGCCGCAAACCGTGCCCTAGCCGCCGGTGACGTACGGAGCAGCGCCGATAGCCGGTGCCCTAGCCTCAGCCCGCGACACCCGACTCCAGCGACGCCACTTCCTTGCCTCTGCCGCCGTCGAACGGAGAGTGCCAGTCACCCTTTCCTCTACCCTCGAGCCCGAGCACAGCCGATCACCGGCCACAACTCACAGAGCCGACCTTTTCTTCTGTGCTCAGCCGCGACACTCATCTCACGGGGCCACCTCTTCTCTACCTTAGCCTTGTGCCCTAGCCCTTCGACATCTCCTGGTATAGCCGAGTCTTCACCGGATCTGTCCTAAATCTGCCAAAGACTTCCCAGGTTGTGCCTAGCTCTACCCATTGTAGCCACCATCAACCACTTCATCTTTGGGTAAGATTTGATTTGAGTTATTGTTTGGAGGTCTCGGCTGAAGAATTTGGAACTTGTTGAAGTGAGTTGGGGTTGTGTGATATGTGATCTTCATTGCTTGAGCTTCTGTTTGATCAGTTTTGATTCCAGCAGTGATTCCGGCCGGGAGGAGAAGACAGACTTGCAGTGGGCTTGTTTTAGTTCTAGCAGCGAGACCGCCCTTCTTCGGTAGTAACAGCGGCGGTGAATTGAGGTATGGTTTAGGGTTTTGAATTTTGTTGTAGGTTGATTAGGATTTTATCCTATTGGTCGTTGAGATTTTATTTAGCTATTCGTTGAGTTCTAGCTAAATAAATGTATGTATATCGTTTGACACAGGACTTTGACGCGAGACGAGTATCTCGGAGTCAGAATTGGACCTTTCTTTATCGGAGGCGGGTACTTTGACTTATGTCTTTTGATATGCATGATAATATGTTTAACATATAACAATAATTGTGTTATCTGTTTGTTTGTTTATTTATGCTGCACTGCATGATATTTACCTGATCACATATCTACCTGATCACATATGCTTTAGGTAGTGAACCAACCACATGCTATGATATGTTCTGGATCTAGGGTTTATTTGATACCCTATTTGATTGGTGTACCTTCTATTTGATACTTCTTCCAGTGGTACACACTTGTATCTAGTTATATGGACTATGCCATGTTTTTAGCGTCATGCATCATGATTGCATGCTGTGCGATTGTCGGCTCCACTATGGTTGAGCCCATCGTCAGTTACATGTACTGCACACACCACCACCACCCATGGATTAGTGGTATATCGGGCAAGTGTGTGGCGGTTCTGCTGTTTGGCTCCGTTGGTCCGAGGACTCAGCGTGGTAGCCGGCTCGGTTCCGTTCTGTTTGGCTCCGTTGGCATTTAGTGTAGCACGTGGTAGCCGGCAGATGGTGGACTCTGTTTGGCTCCGTTGGTCGGAGACTCAGCGTAGCCGGCAGAGATATCCTCCCGTCATTGTGTCCGGGAGATGAGAGCATTGAGCTCCCCATTTATGATTTGGGGCGGAGGGGGAGTACTCCAATGACATTCGTCCACTCAATCACTATCGGGAGCGGTGATGTCAGAGTGCACGGTCACCATATGCATTTATTTCATTTTATTGTTGTGATTGCTGCACTTATATGCTGCATTTGTATGGATGCATTTGATTGACATGCATACAGAATTATGATTTTTTTGGTCTGACGACCTGTTACCTTTGTACCTTGATCCCGGTTAGTACAGTTATCTCCTGATTTTGTTTCAGTTGCATTTATTTCTTCTCGTATTCAGGAGACTGTACGCATGATTAGTGTTGTCTGTTATTTGTTTTATTATGCATATCAGTTGTACCTGCTGAGTGTTGGACTCACCCCGCCTCCATTGTTGATATTTTCAGGTTGAGGCTGTCCGGAGCAGTTCCAGTCGCTGACCCCCCATCTGCACGTAGAGCTAGTTCTCTATTAGTTCGTTATTTGTTTTACTTTGGCCTTTTTCTATATCAGACTTTGTTTTAGTATTGTCTTTGGATTTTTTCCTAGGGATATTGTATGGAGTGATACCTTTTGATGGATTTTTGATATGATATTGGATTCCATTCTACTACGTGCCTGCCTGGATGGCAGAAGAGGTGAGTTCGTTGGATTTGAGCTTTACGAGTGTAGTGGAGTAGGGTGGATTTCGAGTCAGAGTCCTATTGTTATTGATTACTATTATTAACTGCGTGGTTGTGACAGCCAGAGGCTGAATATCTTTATAAACTGCGTGGTGTTTGTTTTTATTTTTGTTATCATTCCAGCCGCCTGTGGCTGATGTATATGTGATATGTAGAAAGTTTCATATTGTCCGCCGCACAGGGGAGATGCTGCCGAAATTTCTTCGGACAGAGACTCCTCTGGGGCGTGACAATTTAGTGGTATCAGAGCACAGTTTTACAATCTTTTGTTTCGTATTTTGGATTTTCGAGATTTATCTGATACCAATTTATTTGGTATCAGAGCGGGTTATGATACCTGCTTTTGGTTTTATGGAGATTTATTGGATACCTGTTGTTGGTATTCTGGATATTTGGGTTAGCCAGGTTTGCGAGTCAAACTGGGCATTATCAGATTTTCGATATGGTTATGTTTCGGATTTCCATTTCGGATTTATTTGGATTCCGTGATATACGTTGAATTTTGAGTCAGTGGGGCAGGACGGTGTGGAACATCTCGAACGACAAATAGGTATGTTGTTATTTGATGTTTGTTATATTGGTATTGATATCGTAATTTAATTTAACAGATATGAGGCGATCTACTCGTATTCTTGCGAGGCGTGGTCTTGGGCGACCACGTGCGAGACCCAGGATCTCGGATATGCGAGATGCCGCTGATAGTGAACTGTCGATCGGGGCGGACTCGGAGATGCGGCGGAGGCGTCGGGCTCTCAATCCGATAGCTCTGTGAGATACCTACTATGGCCACAAGCGGTATCCACACCTACATTGTTTACGGTACCATCGAGGGTACCATTGGCGTGCAGACATACCTTGGTGACCTCGGCGTATTGATTACCACCGCCACTTGGGTCTCTGATGTACCCTACACGGTGCTTTGTACCCCAGTGCCTCTGATGGCAGTACTCGTGTCCGTACCTTTTCCTACCATACCTCCATTTGCCACCACTTTTGTTCCCCAGGCAGTACCACCGACGGCTTATGCTCCAGATATACAGCAGACCAGGAGTTCCTCCTCCGGTTTATTCAGCAGTACCACATAGTATCGGCTCAGTGTTTCCATAGCTCCTGCGACCGTCAAACCTGACTCAACGATATTGTCATTTGCACGAGCTAGGATTCCGGCACTTGGTGAGTCGATGAAGACTCGTTTCACTCTTTTCAGCGGAGATCTCGATCCAGTATGGCTCTGTCATGGATAGAGACTATGGAGCAGACTTTCTATATGGCTTGCTCCGAGTGGGAAAGCTGGCTGCTTACCATTTACGGGATGAAGCTAATGCAGTGGGTTACTCGGCGTCTATTATTGGTGGCGCAACGTCACATGGACCGAGTTACGAGAGGCTTTTGAGGCCGTTTCTTTCCTTGTCTATCGGATGGCTCGTAACGAGATTTTATGAGTCGTGAATAATCGCTCGGTGACCGAGTATATCTTGAATTCCTCGGTTGGCTCGGTTTTGTCGAGTTAGTTGCGGAGGCGAACTTCGTAATCTGATTTATCTGAGTTGGATGGTTATCGCATATACGACTTGCGGATTAGGGATTACATCTTACTCGATGCATTGAATCGAGCTTTGATGATAGAGTTAGCTCGGCGAGCGGCATATCCGGACGGAAAAGAAAGCATCTGGTCGACATCGAGGCGGTCCGGCGACCTGACGGCAGCGGCATCGAGTAATCGCGACGATCAGTCGAGTTCTTCAGGGTTTCTCGTAGGCCTCGAAGTCGGGCGATCTTCCTCGGGGCGTTTCGGTCTCCTCGGCGGGATCGAAGCGATCCACCGGCGATATCTGATGTTTCGATGTGGTTCCGAGACCACATCACTTGACTACACTCTGGAGCAGTCGGTTTGCTTTTATTGCAAGCGCACAGGCCTGAGCCGGTGTCGGTGAAGGCTCGGCCTGCAACCGGAGGTCGGGCGAGGGGCAGTCTAGTCGATCGGTGTCTCGGCGAGGCGGAGATTCACACCCTCACAGCGTCAGCAGGGCTCCCTCAGCGGCGGCATTTGGCATGCTTGGGCAGGAGTACTCCGGTGCTTAGCAGCAGTTTTTGTTCCAGCCTCAGCCTATAGGTCAGTACCAGACTCAGTCCCAGCCAGCTGCACAGTATCAGTCCCCATCCTCTCAGTCTTATCTGGCACATAGTCCAGCAGCGCCTCAGTGGCAGGCTTCTGCCCAGTCGCAGCAGCCGCTGGCAGCGTTACCTCCTCCTCCTCCGCCAGAGACTGGACGAGTTCATGCGATTACCAGGGAGGATGCGCAGCGAGCCGACGGATCCGTTTTCCGCGGTATGATTTCCATTTATGCATTTACCGCTGATATATTGATTGATACTGGTAGCTCGCACTCTTTTATATCTCGTACATTTATGCGAGAGATTGGTAGATTACCCACTTGCAGACCCCAGCGATTGACTGTCTCGCTACCGTCCGGTGATACTTTAGAAGTCACCCAGGAGATCAGAGGTTGCCCGTTAGACTTTGGCAACATGATACTTACGGTAGATCTTCTAGTATTGGAGATGGTCGAGTTTGATGTCATACTTGGCATGGATTGGCTGTCAGTTTATCATGCTACCGTTGATTGCCAGACGAGGGTGGTTACCTTCCAGCCTCCGAACCAACCCTCGTGGAGTTTCACTGGCATTAGAGACGACGGTATCTCGATTATTTGATTCGGTATGGCGCATCTCACGGTGTCATGGTTTCTGTTGTCGTTGATCGATCGGGGCGGTAGTAGTTCGCGACTCTCCAGCGTTCTGTTGTCAGGAATACCGGAGGAGCTGCCAGGTTTGCCTCCCGAAGGCCATGGAGTTCGCTATTGAGTGATTCCGGGAACCGCACCGACATCGAAAGCTCCGTATCGTATGGCACCAAAAGAGTTGAGCGAGCTGAAGGTTCAACTCCAGGAGCTTTTAGATAGAGGATTTATTCGCCCTAGTGTTTCACCATGGGGTTCTCCAGATTGTTTGTCAAGAAAAGGATGGTACCATGAGGTTATGTATTGACTACGGACAGGTGAATGGTGACCGTCGAAATAAATATCCATTACCACGGATTGAGGATTTGTTTGATCAGCTCGGTACATCGGTGTATTCTAAGATTGATCTGCGATCCGGATATCATCGATTGAGTCGAGATTACGATGTCGAGACTTTCCGTACCAATCGGTCATTATGAGTTTTGGTAATGCCATTTGGGCTTACCAATGCTCCGATGTTTATGGATTTGATGAACCACATCTTTACGGAGTATCCGGATCAGTTTGTTATCGTTTTCATTGATGACATATTGGTCTACTCTCGTTCAGGAGGAGCATGCACATCTTCGCCGATCTTGAAATTCTTGACGACATCGTTTGTATCGAAGTTGACAAGTGTGCGTTCGGCTATCCTCGGTTGGGTTTACGGGACACGTGGTTTCTAGCAGGTATTTGATTGATCCTCGAAGATCGAGGTCACCGGTTGGGAGCGGTGAAGTCGATTCGAGATTCGCGATTTTACGGGATTGGCGGATATTACCGACGTTTTGTCGAGAGCTTCTCGCGTATTGCTATGCCACCGACACGTCTTACCCGGAAAGGCGTGAAGTTCATATGGCCTCAGAGGAAAGCTAGCTCCGCGATACATTGACCCTTTCCGGATCTCGGAGAGGATTGGAGCAGTAGCTTATCGGTTGGACACCGTCTCTAGTAGGTATTCACGATGTATTCTACGTATCTATGTCGAGGAGATACGTACCCGACCCGACACATGTGCTGACAGATGTCTCAGTTCCTATTCAGCCTGACGTCACTTATGAGGAGATTCCGGTACGGATTCTTGACCGGAAAGAGCGTCAGTTGTGGAACAAGACTATCCGGCTGGTTAACGTCGGATGATAGCGTCATTCGGACGAGGAGGTTACTTTGGAGCTCGAGGAAACGATCCGAGCTCGATATCCCCATCTTTTCACTTGAGGTATGTGATTCAGTTTTTCGTTCAGCATTTATACTCTTTACCTGTTGATAGTATTTGCTGATGGTAGATAACGAAATTTGGGGACTAAATTTTTATTAGTGGGGGAGAATGTAAAATACCGAAAAATAGAGAATAATAATAAGGGAATTTTTCAGAATTTTTGGAGATTTTTCGGGAATTTTTCGGAGCTCGTACGAACAAGTTAACGGGGATAAAAATGGGGCCCGGAAAAGCCTGTTTAGGCTACCTCATTTAAATGAGGAAAAGTTGAATTTCTTAATTTCCTTTTTCCTTTATTTATAATGTGTCGCCGTTCATTTCTCCTCACCCGACGCCGAGTCATCTTCCTCCCCCGCGCGAGCCTTTGTGCCTTAACCTCCTTCCCCGATCCCGAGCGGTTTCTCCTTTCGACGGCGGCAGAGGCAAGGAAGTGCCGTCGCTGGAGTCGGGTGTCGCGGGCTGAGGCTAGGGCACCGGCTATCGGCGCTGCTCCGCGACACCCGACTCCAGCGACGCCACTTCCTTGCCTCTGCCGCCGTCGAACGGAGAGTGCCAGTCACCCTTTCCTCTGCCCTCGAGCCCGAGCACAGCCGATCACCGGCCACAACTCACAGAGCCGACCTTTTCTTCTGTGCTCAGCCGCGACACTCATCTCACGGGGCCACCTCTTCTCTACCTTAGCCTTGTGCCCTAGCCCTTCGACATCTCCTGGTATAGCCGAGTCTTCACCGGATCTGTCCTAAATCTGCCGAAGACTTCCCGGGTTGTGCCTAGCTCTACCCATTGTAGCCACCATCAACCACTTCATCTTTGGGTAAGATTTGATTTGAGTTATTGTTTGGAGGTCTCGGCTGAAGAATTTGGAACTTGTTGAAGTGAGTTGGGGTTGTGTGATATGTGATCTTCATTGCTTGAGCTTCTGTTTGATTAGTTTTGATTCCAGCAGTGATTCTGGGCGGGAGGAGAAGACAGACTTGCAGTGGGCTTGTTTTAGTTCTAGCAGCGAGACCGCCCTTCTTCGGTAGTAACAGCGGCGGTGAATTGAGATATGGTTTAGGGTTTTGAATTTTGTTGTAGGTTGATTAGGATTTTATCCTATTGGTCGTTGAGATTTTATTTAGCTATTCGTTGAGTTCTAGCTAAATAAATGTGTGTATATCGTTTGACACAGGACTTTGACGCGAGACGAGTATCTCGGAGTCAAAATTGGACCTTTCTTTGTCGGAGGCGGGTACTTTGACTTATGTCTTTTGATATGCATGATAATATGTTTAACATATAACAATAATTTTGTTATCTGTTTGTTTCAGTTGGTCGCTACATGATTAGTTACATGTTTGTTTGTTTATTTATGTTGCACTGCATGATATCTACCTGATCACATATGCTTTAGGTAGTGAACCAACCACATGCTATGATATGTTCTGGATCTAGGGTTTATTTGATACCCTATTTGATTGGTGTACCTTCTATTTGATACTTCTTCCAGTGGTACACACTTGTATCTAGTTATATGGACTATGCCATGTTTTTAGCGTCATGCATCATGATTGCATGCTGTGCGATTGTCGGCTCCACTATGGTTGAGCCCATCGTCAGTTACATGTACTGCACACACCACCACCACCCATGGATTAGTGGTATATCAGGCAGGTGTGTGGCGGTTCTGCTGTTTGGCTCCGTTGGTCTGAGGACTCAGCGTGGTAGCCGGCAGTCAGTTCCGCTCTGTTTGGCTCCGTTGGCATTTAGTGTAGCAGCGTGGTAGCCGGCAGATGGTGGACTCTATTTGGCTCCGTTGGTCAAGAGACTCAGCGTGGTAGCCGGCAGAGATATCCTCCCCGTCATTGTGTACCGGGAGATGAGAGCATTGAGCTCCCCCATTTATGATTTGGGGCCAGAGGACAGGAGTACTCCGACAGCATTCCGTCCACTCAGTCACTGTCAGGAGCAGTGATGTCCGAGTGCACGGTCACCATATGCATTTATTGCATTTTATTGTTGTGATTGCTGCACTTATATGCTGCATTTGTATGGATGCATTTGATTGACATGCATACAGAATTATGATTTTTTCGGTCTGACGACCTGTTACCTTTGTACCTTGATCCCGGTTAGTACAGTTATCTCCTGATTTTGTTTCAGTTGCATTTATTTCTTCTCGTATTCAGGAGACTGTACGCATGATTAGTGTTGTCTGTTATTTGTTTTATTATGCATATCAGTTGTACCTGCTGAGTGTTGGACTCACCCCGCCTCCATTGTTGATATTTTCAGGTTGAGGCTGTCCGGAGCAGTTCCAGTCGCTGACCCCCCATCTGCACGTAGAGCTAGTTCTCTATTAGTTCGTTATTTGTTTTACTTTGGCCTTTTTCTATATCAGACTTTGTTTTAGTATTGTCTTTGGATTTTTTCCTCGGGATATTGTATGGAGTGATACCTTTTGATGGATTTTTGATATGATATTGGATTCCATTCTACTACGTGCCTGCCTGGACAGCAGAAGAGGTGAGTTCGTTGGATTTGAGCTTTACGAGTGTAGTGGAGTAGGGTGGATTTCGAGTCAGAGTCCTATTGTTATTGATTACTATTATTAACTGCTTGGTTGTGACAGCCAGAGGCTGAATATCTTTATAAACTGCGTGGTGTTTGTTTTATGTTTTGTTATCATTCCAGCCGCATGTGGCTGAGGTGTATAGTGATATGTAGAAAGTTTCATATTGTCCGGACAGAGACTCCTCTGGGGCGTGACAATTTAGTGGTATCAGAGCACAGTTTTACGATCTTTTGTTTCGTATTTTGGATTTTCGGAATTTATCTGATACCAATTTATTTGGTATCAGAGCGGGTTATGATACCTGCTTTTGGTTTTATGGAGATTTATCGGATACCTGTTGTTGGTATTCTGGATATTTGGGTTAGCCAGGTTTGCGAGTCAAACTGGGCATTATCGGATTTTCGATATGGTTATGTTTGGATTTCGTTTGGATTTATTCGCGATTTTCTCATTCGGAATTTTGAGGTCAAATTGGGGACTGGACAGTGACGGAACATCTCCAGACAGCAAATAGGTATGTTGTTATTTGATGTTTGTTATATTGGTATTGATATCTGTAATTTAATTTAACAGATATGAGACGATCTACTCGTATTGCTGCGAGACGTGGTGCTGGACGACCACGTGCGAGGACCACGGGATCTCTGGATATGCCAGAGATGCCCACTGTTAGTGAGCCTGTCAGTCAGGGACAGACTCTGGATATGCGGGCGCGTCGGGCTCTCAAATCCCGATAGCTCCTGTAGAGATACCTACTATGGCCACACCGACGGTATCCACACCTACACTGTTTACAGTACCATCAGGGGTACCATTGGCGTACCCGACATCTGCTTCAGCGCAGCCTACGGCGTATTCAGTACCACCGCCACTTGGGTCTACAGTGTACCCTACACCAGTGGCACCTGTACCCCCAGTGCCTACAGTAGCAGCAGCTGCTCCGTATCCGGTACCTTTTCCTACCATACCTCCAGCTGCCACCACTTTTGTTCCCCAGGCAGTACCACCGACGGCTTATATATCTGGCGACCGGAGTTCCTCCTCGGTTTATTCAGCGGTACCACGTAGTATCAGCTCAGTGTCTTGTAGCCGTCCCGACACAGCTCACTGATATTGTCGCTGCACGAGCTAGGATTCCAGCACTGGCTGAGTCGATGAAGACTCGTTTCACTCTTTTCCGCGGAGATCTCGATCCGAGTATGGCTCTGTCATGGATAGAGACTATGGAGCAGACTTTCTTCTATATGGCTTGCTCCGAGTGGGAGAAAGCAGAGTGGCTGCTACCATTTACGGATGAAGCTAATGCACGGTGGGTTACTCAGCGTTCTATTATTGGTGAGCGCAACGTCACATGGACCAGTTCCGAGAGGCTTTTGAGAGCCGTTTCTTTCCACTGTCCTATCGGATGGCTCGCCGATATGAGTCTGGCAGAATAATCGCTCAATGACCGAGTATAATACCGAATTCCTCCGGTTGGCTCAGTTTTGTCCAGAGTTAGTACAGAACTCGCATGATGCAGTTTATACAGGGATTGAATGGTTATCTGCATGTACAGCTTGCCGGATTAGGGATTACATCTTACTCGATGCATTGAATCGAGCTTTGATGATAGAGTTAGCTCGGCGACATATCCGGACGGAAAAAGCATCGGTCGAGACATCGAGGCGGTCCATACAAAGCAGGCAGCCAGAGTATCATGACGATCGGTCGAAGTTCTTCCGGGTTTCGTAGGCCTCGAAGTCGGGGCGATCTTCCTCGGGCGTTTCGGTCTCCTCGGCGGATCGAGCAGTCCACCAGGATATCTGATGTTTCCGATGTGGTTCGAGACCACATCACTTGACTTACACAGGCGGTCGGTTGCTTTTTTGCAAAGCGCACAGGTCGAGATTGTCGGTGAAGGCTCGGCAGCTTCGGAGGTCGAGCAGAGGGGCAGTCTAGTCGATCGTGTCTCGGCGAGGCGATTCACACCCTCACGGCGCGGCGAGGCACCCTCGGGCCAGCATTTGGCATGCGGGCAGAGTACTCGGTGCTTCCAGCACCCCAGTTTTGTTCCGGACCTTATTATCCGACTCGAAGCGTGCAGACTCGTCGGCCGGTACCGACGAGTCCCATCCTCTCTTATCGCACATAGTCGGCGGATGGCGAGCTTACGCCGATCGCGGCCGGCCGGCGATCTCCTCCTCCTCCGCCTGCGGGCGAGTTCATCGATTACGGGGAGGATGCGCAGCCGGATCCGTTTTCCCGGTATGATTTCCATTTATGCATTCTCCGATATTGATATTGGTAGCTCGCACTCTTTTATATCTCGTACATTTATCGAGAGATTGGTAGATTACCTACTTGCAGACCCCAGCGATTTACCGTTCGGTGATACTTTAGAAGTCACCGGAGATCAGAGGTTGCCGTTAGACTTTGGCAACATGATACTACGGTAGATCTTCTAGTATTGGAGATGGTCGAGTTTGATGTCATACTTGGCATGGATTGGTTGTCGGTTTATCATGCTACCGTTGATTTTACCTTCGACCTCCGAACCAACCCTCGTGGAGTTTCACCGGCATTAGAGACGACGGTATCTCGATTATTTCGGCGATTCGGGCTGTCTCACTGCTGTCATGGTTTTCTGTTGTCGTTGATCGATGCGGGGCGATAGTAGTTCGCGACTCTCAAGCGTTCTGTTGTCAGAATACCGGATGTATTTCCGAGGCGCTGGTTTGCCTCCCGGTGGAGTTCGCTATTGGTGATTCGGGAACCGCGCCGACATCAGCTCCGTGTCGTATGGCACAAAGAGTTGAACGAGTGAAGGTTCAACTCCGGAGCTTTTAGACGGAGGATTTATTCGCCTAGTGTTTCACCATGGGTTCTCCGATTACTGTTTGTCAAGAAAAAGGATGGTACCATGAGGTTATGTATTGACTACAGGCAGCTGAATTCAGTGACCGTCAGAAATAAATATCCATTACCACGGATTGAGGATTTGTTTGATCAGCTCAGAGGTACATCAGTGTATTCTAAGATTGATCTGCGATCCGGATATCATCAGCTGAGAGTCAGAGACTCAGATATTCAGAAGACAGCTTTCCGTACCAAATACGGTCATTATGAGTTTTTGGTAATGCCATTTGGGCTTACCAATGCTCCAGCGGTGTTTATGGATTTGATGAACCACATCTTTCTGGAGTATCTGGATCAGTTTGTTATCGTTTTCATTGATGACATATTGGTCTACTCTCGTTCCGAGGAGGAGCATGCACAACATCTTCGCACAGTCTTGGAAATTCTTCGACGACATCAGCTGTACACACGTGGTTTCTAGCAGAGGTATTTCAGTTGATCCTCAGAAGATCGAGGCTGTCACCGGTTGGGAGCAGCCGAAGTCAGTTCAGGAGATTCGCAGTTTTCTGGGATTGGCCGGATATTACCGACGTTTTGTCGAGAGCTTCTCGCGTATTGCTATGCCACTGACACGTCTTACCCGGAAAGGCGTGAAGTTCATATGGCCTCAGAGGAAAGCTAGCTCCGCGATACATTGACCCTTTCCAGATCCTGGAGAGGATTGGAGCAGTAGCTTATCGGTTGGACACCGTCTCTAGTAGGTGTTCACGATGTATTCTACGTATCTATGTCGAGGAGATACGTACCCGACCCGACACATGTGCTGACAGATGTCTCAGTTCCTATTCAGCCTGACGTCACTTATGAGGAGATTCCGGTACGGATTCTTGACCGGAAAGAGCGTCAGTTGTGGAACAAGACTATCCGGCTGGTTAACGTCGGATGATAGCGTCATTCGGACGAGGAGGTTACTTTGGAGCTCGAGGAAACGATCCGAGCTCGATATCCCCATCTTTTCACTTGAGGTATGTGATTCAGTTTTTCGTTCAGCATTTATACTCTTTACCTGTTGATAGTATTTGCTGATGGTAGATAACGAAATTTGGGGACTAAATTTTTATTAGTGGGGGAGAATGTAAAATACCGAAAAATAGAGAATAATAATAAGGGAATTTTTCAGAATTTTTGGAGATTTTTCGGGAATTTTTCGGAGCTCGTACGAACAAGTTAACGGGGATAAAAATGGGGCCCGGAAAAGCCTGTTTAGGCTACCTCATTTAAATGAGGAAAAGTTGAATTTCTTAATTTCCTTTTTCCTTTATTTATAATGTGTCGCCGTTCATTTCTCCTCACCCGACGCCGAGTCATCTTCCTCCCCCGCGCGAGCCTTTGTGCCTTAACCTCCTTCCCTGATCCCGAGCGATTTTTCTTTCCTCCTCTCCTCTGCCGACGCCGGCGACCCAACCTCTGCCCCTTTCCAGCGCCGCCGACCCGAGTAGCACCGCCGCAAACCGTGCCCTAGCCGCCGGTGACGTACGGAGCAGCGCCGATAGCCGGTGCCCTAGCCTCAGCCCGCGACACCCGACTCCAGCGACGCCACTTCCTTGCCTCTGCCGCCGTCGAACGGAGAGTGCCAGTCACCCTTTCCTCTGCCCTCGAGCCCGAGCATAGCCGATCACCGGCCACAACTCACAGAGCCGACCTTTTCTTCTGTGCTCAGCCGCGACACTCATCTCACGGGGCCACCTCTTCTCTACCTTAGCCTTGTGCCCTAGCCCTTCGACATCTCCTGGTATAGCCGAGTCTTCACCGGATCTGTCCTAAATCTGCCGAAGACTTCCCGGGTTGTGCCTAGCTCTACCCATTGTAGCCACCATCAACCACTTCATCTTTGGGTAAGATTTGATTTGAGTTATTGTTTGGAGGTCTCGGCTGAAGAATTTGGAACTTGTTGAAGTGAGTTGGGGTTGTGTGATATGTGATCTTCATTGCTTGAGCTTCTGTTTGATTAGTTTTGATTCCAGCAGTGATTCTGGGCGGGAGGAGAAGACAGACTTGCAGTGGGCTTGTTTTAGTTCTAGCAGTGAGACCGCCCTTCTTCGGTAGTAACAGCGGCGGTGAATTGAGGTATGGTTTAGGGTTTTGAATTTTGTTGTAGGTTGATTAGGATTTTATCCTATTGGTCGTTGAGATTTTATTTAGCTATTCGTTGAGTTCTAGCTAAATAAATGTGTGTATATCGTTTGACACAGGACTTTGACGCGAGACGAGTATCTCGGAGTCAAAATTGGACCTTTCTTTGTCGGAGGCGGGTACTTTGACTTATGTCTTTTGATATACATGATAATATGTTTAACATATAACAATAATTTTGTTATCTGTTTGTTTCGGTTGGTCGCTACATGATTAGTTACATGTTTGTTTGTTTATTTATGTTGCACTGCATGATATCTACCTGATCACATATGCTTTAGGTAGTGAACCAACCACATGCTATGATATGTTCTGGATCTAGGGTTTATTTGATACCCTATTTGATTGGTGTACCTTCTATTTGATACTTCTTCCAGTGGTACACACTTGTATCTAGTTATATGGACTATGCCATGTTTTTAGCGTCATGCATCATGATTGCATGCTGTGCGATTGTCGGCTCCACTATGGTTGAGCCCATCGTCAGTTACATGTACTGCACACACCACCACCACCCATGGATTAGTGGTATATCAGGCAGGTGTGTGGCGGTTCTGCTGTTTGGCTCCGTTGGTCTGAGGACTCAGCGTGGTAGCCGGCAGTCAGTTCCGCTCTGTTTGGCTCCGTTGGCATTTAGTGTAGCAGCGTGGTAGCCGGCAGATGGTGGACTCTGTTTGGCTCCGTTGGTCAGGAGACTCAGCGTGGTAGCCGGCAGAGATATCCTCCCCGTCATTGTGTACCGGGAGATGAGAGCATTGAGCTCCCCCATTTATGATTTGGGGCCAGAGGACAGGAGTACTCCGACAGCATTCCGTCCACTCAATCACTATCAGGAGCAGTGATGTCAGAGTGCACGGTCACCATATGCATTTATTTCATTTTATTGTTGTGATTGCTGCACTTATATGCTGCATTTGTATGGATGCATTTGATTGACATGCATACAGAATTATGATTTTTTTGGTCTGACGACCTGTTACCTTTGTACCTTGATCCCGGTTAGTACAGTTATCTCCTGATTTCGTTTCAGTTGCATTTATTTCTTCTCGTATTCAGGAGACTGTACGCATGATTAGTGTTGTCTGTTATTTGTTTTATTATGCATATTAGTTATACCTGCTGAGTGTTGGACTCACCCCACCTCCATTGTTGATATTTTCAGGTTGAGGCTGTCCGAAGCAGTTCCAGTCGCTGACCCCCCATCTGCACGTAGAGCTAGTTCTCTATTAGTTCGTTATTTGTTTTACTTTGGCCTTTTTCTATATCAGACTTTGTTTTAGTATTGTCTTTGGATTTTTTCCTCGGGATATTGTATGGAGTGATACCTTTTGATGGATTTTTGATATGATATTGGATTCCATTCTACTACGTGCCTGCCTGGACAGCAGAAGAGGTGAGTTCGTTGGATTTGAGCTTTACGAGTGTAGTGGAGTAGGGTGGATTTCGAGTCAGAGTCCTATTGTTATTGATTACTATTATTAACTGCTTGGTTGTGACAGCCAGAGGCTGAATATCTTTATAAACTGCGTGGTGTTTGTTTTTATTTTTGTTATCATTCCAGCCGCCTGTGGCTGATGTATATGTGATATGTAGAAAGTTTCATATTGTCCGCCGTACAGGGGAGATGCTGCCGAAATTTCTTCGGACAGAGACTCCTCTGGGGCGTGACAATTTAGTGGTATCAGAGCACAGTTTTACGATCTTTTGTTTCGTATTTTGGATTTTCGAGTTTTATCTGATACCAATTTATTTGGTATCAGAGCGGGTTATGATACCTGCTTTTGGTTTTATGGAGATTTATCGGATACATGTTGTTGGTATTCTGGATATTTGGGTTAGCCAGGTTTGCGAGTCAAACTGGGCATTATCGGATTTTCGATATGGTTATGTTTCGGATTTCCGTTTCGGATTTATTTGGATTTCCGGCGATATGTACGTTCGGAATTTTGAGGTCAAATTGGGGACTGGACAGCGACGGAACATCTCCAGACAGCAAATAGGTATGTTGTTATTTGATGTTTGTTATATTGGTATTGATATCTGTAATTTAATTTAACAGATATGAGACGATCTACTCGTATTGCTGCGAGACGTGGTGCTGGACGACCACGTGCGAGGACCACGGGATCTCTGGATATGCCAGAGATGCCCACTGTTAGTGAGCCTGTCAGTCAGGGACAGACTCAGGATGCGGCGGGAGCGTCGGGCTCTCAAATCCCGATAGCTCCTGTAGAGATACCTACTATGGCCACACCGACGGTATCCACACCTACACTGTTTACAGTACCATCAGGGGTACCATTGGCGTACCCGACATCTGCTTCAGCGCAGCCTACGGCGTATTCAGTACCACCGCCACTTGGGTCTACAGTGTACCCTACACCAGTGGCACCTGTACCCCCAGCAGCTGCTCCGGATCCGTACCTTTTCCTACCATACCTTCAACTGCCACCACTTTTGTTCCCCAGGCAGTACCACCGACGGCTTATGCTCCGATATATACAGCAGACCGGAGTTCCTCCTCCGGTTTATTCCGCGGTACCACTAGTATCGCTCCAAGAGTTTCCAAGCTCCTAGTCCCGACACACCATCGATATTGCCGACGAGCTAGGATTCCGACCGGCCGAGTCGATGAAGACTCGTTTCACTCTTTTCCGCGGAGATCTCGATCCGAGTATGGCTCGTCATGGATAGAGACTATGGAGCGACTTTCTTCTATATGGCTTGCTCGAGTGGGAGAAAGCGAGTCGGCCGCTTACCATTTACGGATGAAGCTAATGCCCGTGGGTTACTCGTTTCTATTATGGTGAGCGCACGTCACATGGACCGAGTTCCGAGAGGCTTTTGAGAGCCGCTTTTCCACCGCCCTATCGATGGCTCACGATGATTTTATGAGTCTCGAGGCGTAATAATCGCCGGACCGAGTATAATATCAATTCCTCCTGGCTCAGCTTTTGTCAGAGTTAGTCATGGAGGACGAACTCGCATGATGCGGTTTATGGATTGGATGGTTATCGCATGCTACACTTGCCGGATTAGGGATTACATCTTACTCGATGCATTGAATCGAGCTTTGATGATAGAGTTAGCTCGGCATATCCGGACAGAAAAGAAAGCATACGGGTCGACATCGAGGCAGTCCAGCAGACAAGCGATGTGACAAAGATCGAGTAGTCGCAGACGATCGGTCGAGTTCTTCCGGGTTTCTCGTAGGCCTCGAAGTCGATGCCTTCCT
Source organism: Zingiber officinale (assembly GCF_018446385.1). Classification (NCBI taxonomy): domain Eukaryota; kingdom Viridiplantae; phylum Streptophyta; class Magnoliopsida; order Zingiberales; family Zingiberaceae; genus Zingiber; species Zingiber officinale. The sequence goes on from NC_055990.1 coordinate 29,765,388, forward strand.
CGGACGCTTCCGGCCTCCTCAGCAGATCGAAACACCCACCACGATATATGTTTCGATGTGGTTCCGAGACCACATCACTTCAAACAAGATTCGGTTGCTTTTATTGCAACCGCTCGGGCACCAGAGCCGAGATTGTCACCAAGGCTCAGCACACGGTCGGGTCAGAGGGGACAGTCTAGTCAGTCATGTCTCGACGAGGAGGGCGGAGATTCACACCCTCACAACGTCAGCAGGGAGCAGCTCCCTCAGCAGCAGCAGTAGCATTTGGCATGCTTGGACAGAGTACTCGGTGCTTCAGAGCACCCCAGTTTTGTTCCGAGACCTTATTATCCGACCTGTGCAGACTCCCCACCACCGCACAAGACGCTCCCCATCCTCTCGCCTTATCCGCACATAGTCCGCCAAGCGTGCTTCGCCCAGCCGGCAACATATTTCCTCCTCCTCCGCCGTAGATCGGACGAGTTCATGCGATTACAGGGGAGGATGCGCAATGAGCCGACGGATCCGTTTTTCGCGGTATGATTTCTATTTATGCATTTACTGCTGATATATTGATTGGTAGCTCGCACTCTTTTATATCTCGTACATTTATGCAGAGATTGGTAGATTACCCACTTGCAGACCCCAGTGATTGACCGTCTCGCTATCGTCCGGTGATACTTTAGAAGTCACCCAGAGATCGAGGTTGCCCGTTAGACTTTGGCAACATGATACTTACGTAGATCTTCTAGTATTGGAGATGGTCGAGTTTGATGTCATACTTGGCATGGATTGACTGTCAGTTTATCATGCTACCGTTGATTGCCACGAGGGTGGTTACCTTCCACCTCCAAACCAACCCTCGTGGAGTTTCACCGCATCGAGACGACGGTATCTCGATTATTTCGGCGATTCAGCAGGTCACCGCCTCACTACCGCCATGGTTTTCTCTGTCGCTGATCAAGACGAGATGAGTAGTTCGCAGCCTCCGACGCTCGTTCTGTCCGGAATACCCGATGTATTTCCGAGGAGTCGCCAGTTTGCCTCCCAAGGCCTGGAGTTCGCTATTGAGTGATTCCGGAACCGCGCCGACATCGAAAGCTCCGATCGTATGGCACCAAAAGAGTTGAACGAGTGAAGGTTCAACTCCGGAGCTTTTAGACAGAGGATTTATTCGCCTAGTGTTTCACCATGGGGTTCTCCAGTTCTGTCAAGAAAAGGATGGTACCATGAGGTTATGTATTGACTACGGGCAACTGAATCAGTGACCGTCAGAAATAAATATCCATTACCACGGATGAGGATTTGTTTGATCAGCCCAGAGGTACATTGTATTCTAAGATTGATCTGCGATCCGGATATCATCGCTGAGAGTCGAGATTCGATGTCCGAAGATGCCTTTCCGTACTCAAATACGGTCATTATGAGTTTTGTAATGCCATTTGGCTTACCAATGCTCCGGTGTTTATGGATTTGATGAACCACATCTTTCTGGAGTATCTGGATCGGTTTGTTATCGCTTTCATTGATGACATATTGGTCTACTCTCTGAGGAGGAGCATGCACGACATCTCACAGTCTTGGAAATTCTTCGACGACATCAGCTGTATGCGAAGTTCAGCAAGTGTTCGCTATCTTGGTTTTCGGGACACGTGGTTTCTAGCAGAGGTATTTCAGTTGATCCTCGAAGATCGAGGTGTCACCGGTTGGGAGATCAATTCAGGAGATTCGCAGTTTTCTGGGATTGGCCGGATATTACCGACGTTTTGTCGAGAGCTTCTCGCGTATTGCTATGCCACTGACACGTCTTACCCGGAAAGGCGTGAAGTTCATATGGCCTCAGAGGAAAGCTAGCTCCGCGATACATTGACCCTTTCCAGATCCTGGAGAGGATTGGAGCAGTAGCTTATCGGTTGGACACCGTCTCTAGTAGGTGTTCACGATGTATTCTACGTATCTATGTCGAGGAGATACGTACCCGACCCGACACATGTGCTGACAGATGTCTCAGTTCCTATTCAGCCTGACGTCACTTATGAGGAGATTCCGGTACGGATTCTTGACCGGAAAGAGCGTCAGTTGTGGAACAAGACTATCCGGCTGGTTAACATCGGATGATAAAGTCATTCGGACGAGGAGGTTACTTTGGAGCTCGAGGAAACGATCCGAGCTCGATATCCCCATCTTTTCACTTGAGGTATGTGATTCAGTTTTTCGTTCAACATTTATACTCTTTACCTGTTGATAGTATTTGCTGATGGTAGATAACGAAATTTGGGGACCAAATTTTTATTAGTGGGGGAGAATGTAAAATACCGAAAAATAGAGAATAATAATAAGGGAATTTTTTAGAATTTTTGGAGATTTTTCGGGAATTTTTCGGAGCTCGTACGAACAAGTTAACGGGGATAAAAATGGGGCCCGGAAAAGCCTGTTTAGGCTACCTCATTTAAATGAGGAAAAGTTGAATTTCTTAATTTCCTTTTTCCTTTATTTATAATGTGTCGCCGTTCATTTCTCCTCACCCGACGCCGAGTCATCTTCCTCCCCCGCGCGAGCCTTGTGCCTTAACCTCCTTCCCTGATCCCGAGCGGTTTTTCTTTCCTCCTCTCCTCTGCCGACGCCGGCGACCCAACCTCTGCCCCTTTCCAGCGCCGCCGACCCGAGTAGCACCGCCGCAAACCGTGCCCTAGCCGCCGGCGACACCCAACTCCAGCGACGCCACTTCCTTGCCTCTGCCGCCGTTGAACGGAGAGTGCCAGTCACCCTTTCCTCTGCCCTCGAGCCCGAGCACAGCCGATCACCGGCCACAACTCACAGAGCCGACCTTTTCTTCTGTGCTCAGCCGCGACACTCATCTCACGGGGCCACCTCTTCTCTACCTTAGCCTTGTGCCCTAGCCCTTCGACATCCCCTGGTATAGCCGAGTCTTCACCGGATCTGTCCTAAATCTGCCGAAGACTTCCCGGGTTGTGCCTAGCTCTACCCATTGTAGCCACCATCAACGACTTCATCTTTGGGTAAGATTTGATTTGAGTTATTGTTTGGAGGTCTCGGCTGAAGAATTTGGAACTTGTTGAAGTGAGTTGGGGTTGTGTGATATGTGATCTTCATTGCTTGAGCTTCTGTTTGATCAGTTTTGATTCCAGCAGTGATTCCGGTCGGGAGGAGAAGACAGACTTGCAGTGGGCTTGTTTTAGTTCTAGCAGCGAGACCGCCCTTCTTCGGTAGTAACAACGGCGGTGAATTGAGGTATGGTTTAGGGTTTTGAATTTTGTTGTAGGTTGATTAGGATTTTATCCTATTGGTCGTTGAGATTTTATTTAGCTATTCGTTGAGTTCTAGCTAAATAAATGTATGTATATCGTTTGACACAGGACTTTGACGCGAGACGAGTATCTCGGAGTCAGAATTGGACCTTTCTTTGTCGGAGGCGGGTACTTTGACTTATGTCTTTTGATATGCATGATAATATGTTTAACATATAACAATAATTGTGTTATCTGTTTGTTTCGGTTGGTCGCTACATGATTAGTTACATGTTTGTTTGTTTATTTATGCTGCACTGCATGATATCTACCTGATCACATATGCTTTAGGTAGTGAACCAACCACATGCTATGATATGTTCTGGATCTAGGGTTTATTTGATACCCTATTTGATTGGTGTACCTTCTATTTGATACTTCTTCCAGTGATACACACTTGTATCTAGTTATATGGACTATGCCATGTTTTTAGCGTCATGCATCATGATTGCATGCTGTGCGATTGTCGGCTCCACTATGGTTGAGCCCATCGTCAGTTACATGTACTGCACACACCACCACCACCCATGGATTAGTGGTATATCAGGCAGGTGTGTGGCGGTTCTGCTGTTTGGCTCCGTTGGTCTGAGGACTCAGCGTGGTAGCCGGCAGTCAGTTCCGCTCTGTTTGGCTCCGTTGGCATTTAGTGTAGCAGCGTGGTAGCCGGCAGATGGTGGACTCTGTTTGGCTCCGTTGGTCAGGAGACTCAGCGTGGTAGCCGGCAGAGATATCCTCCCCGTCATTGTGTACCGGGAGATGAGAGCATTGAGCTCCCCCATTTATGATTTGGGGCCAGAGGACAGGAGTACTCCGACAGCATTCCGTCCACTCAATCACTATCAGGAGCAGTGATGTCAGAGTGCACGGTCACCATATGCATTTATTTCATTTTATTGTTGTGATTGCTGCACTTATATGCTGCATTTGTATGGATGCATTTGTTGACATGCATACAGGATTATGATTTCTTCGGTCTGACGACCTGTTAACTTTGTACCTTGATCCCGGTTAGTACAGTTATCTCCTGATTTCGTTTCAGTTGCATTTATTTCTTCTCGTATTCAGGAGACTGTACGCATGATTAGTGTTGTCTGTTATTTGTTTTATTATGCATATCAGTTGTACCTGCTGAGTGTTGGACTCACCCCGCCTCCCTTGTTGATATTTTCAGGTTGAGGCTGTCCGGAGCAGTTCCAGTCGCTGACCCCCCATCTGCACGTAGAGCTAGTTCTCTATTAGTTCGTTATTTGTTTTACTTTGGCCTTTTTCTATATCAGACTTTGTTTTAGTATTGTCTTTGGATTTTTTCCTAGGGATATTGTATGGAGTGATACCTTTTGATGGATTTTTGATATGATATTGGATTCCATTCTACTACGTGCCTGCCTGGACGGCAGAAGAGGTGAGTTCGTTGGATTTGAGCTTTACGAGTGTAGTGGAGTAGGGTGGATTTCGAGTCAGAGTCCTATTGTTATTGATTACTATTATTAACTGCGTGGTTGTGACAGCCAGAGGCTGAATATCTTTATAAACTGCGTGGTGTTTGTTTTTATTTTTGTTATCATTCCAGCCGCCTGTGGCTGATGTATATGTGATATGTAGAAAGTTTCATATTGTCCGCCGTACAGGGGAGATGCTGCCGAAATTTCTTCGGACAGAGACTCCTCTGGGGCGTGACAAGGATACTATTGAATGTGTCTAAGTGTATACTATTACTTGATACTAAGTCCATTAAATAGGATTGTGCCCCTTCAGTTGGAGAAGATCACACACTCCTAAATAATTTCCTATAACCATCCATTAAGGAAATTTGTTCTAGTGATCCGCAACAAACCCATTCGTTGTGGAGGGAGGCACTTAGAGCCAACACGCAAGTTTTTTGCATCACTTACAAACCAGTAATGGAGACCATGAGATTTATTAAAATTCCTCTCCCACTTAATTATTTAAAAATGAGGATTTTAACCTATGCTAGCATACATCACATGCACATAAACATCACAGTAAATAAAAGCAATAAATTTGGAAATTAATTTTCCAACTATTATGGCCTTTTGCTTCACTGTCTTCAGTATGCTCCAACTATAGCTGCTGCCATCTTTAGCCACCGCCATCGGGTCGAGTTGTCGCATCTATCTTGCTTCTTATTCCGCTGCGCCTCTGGTCCTCCAATAGCACCACACCTCGCAAAGATACGATTCGCGACAAATATAGAATTTTACATATATTGATCCTATATTCCATAAAAGGAATGTACATGTATTCTAGATCGAACAAAAATAAAATTCTAAAACTAATACAGCTCCTGCTGTATTAGATACATACAATCATGCACACACAAAATATTGCCCTTGACATGTCCAAGGGTCCAATCACACACAATATCTAAAAGTCATAATAGTTGGAGCCTGCAACCAAAGAATTAACACATCCTACTATTATCCTGCCTAAATTATGTATGACATGTGTGTTGGTTAGTCCTAAGAAAATCGTACTGGTTCCACTGTACAAAAAATTTTGTACAAGTGTCGAACCTTTCCTTAAATAACCTATTGTGTTCTTTAGAAGTTAAATTAGGAATCGCAGACGGAACTTAACATCATTGATTCCAAATTTAACTTATCTGTTCTTAATGGTTTAGATTTGAATCGCAAGCGGAACTTAACACTATTGATTCAAATCCACCTATGTTATTAATTCCATTAAATATTAATTTCCAAAATTGGCTTCCAGGACTGCATGACGAGGCACATGGCCTTCTTGCATATGGGAGCAACCACCACCGCCTAGACAAAGCCTTTTAAGGAAAACTAATATTTAATTTCCTTAAATAACTCTAGGTTAATCAAAAGGAACAATCGAATCAAAAATTCGAAAAAGAAGAAAACACAAACTCGAAAAATAAATTCGATAAACTAGATCTAATTGCTTCTTGTATTTAGAATTCTTACAAAGAAAATAACTAGTATGATGCGGAAGAAAACTACTAGTTATACCTTCTCTTTGTAAGCTAATGACTTCAAGATCTTCTGCCGTATTCCTCGCCTCGCCTTGGACGTCGTGTGGGCGACGATCCTCCAAGATGAACACCACCCAAAAGCTTCTTCCTCTTCTTCTAAAATCCGGCCACCACCACCACCAAGGAGAAGAGAGCAAAAGGGAAAAGAGAAGGGAGAGGGAGAGGGCCGACCACTTGAGGTTCTCCAAGCAAGAGAATAAGAATTGTATCTCATGAAGCCTCCTCACCCCTTCTTTTATATTAGTTACCCAAGGCAAATAAGGGAAGAATTTTTACAAAAATTAAAATCTTCCTCTAGCTTTTCCTTTTTCCCTTTTAATTTTCCTTTTCTTTCCTCTTGATTGAATCAATAACCAAAATTAATTGATGATGATTTTATTTTTTTAAACATGGTCGGCCACCTTGCTTGGGCACCAAGCAAGGGTGGCCGACCCCCCATAAGAGGAAAAGGAAATAATTTTTTAATAAAATTTTACAAGAAAAATTCTTATAAAATTTTACAAGCTCTCTTTCCTAAAGTAGGAGTTAAAAAAGGAAAGTTCTAAAAATTAAAACCATATTTTAAAATTTAAAACTTCTTTTATAAAATTTCCTTTTTTAATATGATGATAGAAAATTTTAATATTAAAACTTATCTTCCTTTTTTTCTTAAACCATGAGGATGGTTAAAAAAGGAAAGTTTTAAAATTTTTAAAACTCTCTATTAAAACATGTGGCCAAATTCAAATAAGGAAAGTTTTAAAAATTAAAATCTCTCTTTTAAAACTTATAATTTTCTACAAAGAGAAGGTTTTAAAAATTCAAAACAACCCTCCTATTTGAATTAATCTTGGTCGACCTCTACATGCTTGGTCACCAAGTAATAGGGCCGACCCCTATAAATAGGATGTGGCCGACCCTTGCTTGGTCACCAAGCATTGGGCCGACCCCCTTCTTGGACACCAAGATGGGTCTTTTTTTGGATGGACTTGAGGCTTTAATGAGGCTACGACAGGAACCTAGAGGAGAAATTGGTTTTGGCCTTCCGATGAGCTTGAGTATCCCGTGTTCGCCCTGAACACACAACTCAAGTTCATCGATAATAACTCATTCCACTAGAGAGTTATTACCGCACCAATCCCAAATTACATTATGGGCTCCTTCTTATCATGAGTGTGTTAGTCTCCCTGTGTTTAAGATAATGAATGCCCACTAATTAAGTAAGTTACTGACAACTTAATTAATATCTAGCTCCAAGAGTAGTACAACTCAACTTCATTGTCATGTCGGAATAAGTCCACCTGCAGGGTTTAACATGACAATCCTTATGAGCTCCTCTTGGGGACATTCTCAACCTAGATAACTAGGACACAGATTCCTTCTATAATCAACAACACACAATAAGGAATATCATTTCCCAACTTATCGGGCATATTGATTTATCGAGCTAAACCTCACCCTTTGATAAGTCAAAGAAATAAATATTAAATATATGTGCTTGTTATTATATTAGGATTAAGAGCACACACTTCCATAATAACTAAGGTCTAGTTCTTTTATTAAGTCAGTACAAAAAGAACTTACCTAAATGGTCCTACTCAATACACTTAGAGTGTATCAGTGTAATTTATTAATCAAGATAAACTAATACTTAATTACACTACGACTATTCCGATGGTTTGTTCCTTTCCATCTTAGTCGTGAGCAACTATTTATAATTTATAAAGAACTTACAACATGATCTTCTAAGTGTGACACTACACTCCATGTTATCTACTATATAAATTAATTGAACAATTATATTTAACAAATAAATACAGATATTGACCAATGTGATTCTTTTATTTCAAAAATAAATGTTTACAAAAGCTAGGCTTTTAGTATACACTCCAACACCTACTACTTGGAAGATGATGATGGGCAACGACTAGAACATTCGTGGAGCGCGCACCATCTCCAGCCTTATCGAGCCGGATGAGAGGTGTGTTGGATCGTGATCGTTTGATATAGGGGGGGGGTGAATATCGATTTAAAAAAAAACGTCGAAGAGAGTTAAGCGCAGTGGAAAATATAAACGAAAAGAGACAAGGCTAACACAGATTCGTTTTTACTTGGTTCGAAACCTATGTCGACTCCTACTCTAAGGCCCGTACTCGTTGAGTACTTTCGTTGGGCAATTCACTAGCAATTCGAATATTAAATACAAATTGAGTACACGAATTCTAATAAAAATAATAATACTGACAAAAAGAAAAGAAAGCAGTGCGTAATCGGAGTAGCTTCGCAGCGTCGCAAGAGCACAAGAGAGCAGTCTGAGAGTTCTGAGTTGTTTTTTTGAGCTCCGCCTTTGACCCTCCTTATATAGAAGGCTCGGGGCACCTGTAACCTTCAGGGCGCCTCGACCATGACGTAGCTGACCCAACCAGGAGGCTCCATGTGCCGATGACACGAGGAGGATAAACTTTGCCTCCGGGCGCTCAGGTACCTTTCGGGCGCTCGGACCCAAGTTTCCAGTAGAGTCCTTCTTGCAAGAAAAACTTTAGTCCGAGACAATTATACCCTGCAACACAGATTGTTAGCACAGTTTTATAGATAAGGAAAACAGTAATTAGATTCCGCCTCTCCGAGACCGAAATCTAGTCAAGATCTCAACTTAGAGTTCCAAGATGGTTCTAAGTTGGATCGGCGCCTAAGTTCCCTTCCCGGGAACGCATCCTCACAATCACTCCCCTCCAGTGACTTACCTCCACTTACCTTCTAGACGTTCGCTCAGGCCTTCGACCCGTCTGGACTTCGTGCCAGCTATCTGGTCAGCCCGTCGACCTAGCTGGACTTTGTGCCAAACGTCCGGTCAACCCGTCGACCCGTTTGAACTTCGTGCCAGCTATCCGGTCGGCCCGTCGACCTAGCTAGGCTTCGTACCAAACATCCGGTCAGCCCGTTGGCCTATCTGGACTTCTCCTGCACACTCGGTCAGAGTGTTAGATCAACATCAAAACTAACTTAACATATTTTGTCATTCATCAAAACTTGAGTTCGACCGTTACTGCTAACCGCACCAACAAGGTGCACCGTTGTAATCAATGTATTTTTATTCCTGTGCCCTTTGAACGCAGGATTGAAGTAAAAAGCAAGGATTCCAAAAATTTGTGCCGAATGACAAATCAAATCGTCGAGTGGCGACGTTAAACCCCTGACTTTACTAAATCGTCGAGCGACGATATTAAACCCTGGTCTCCATCGACGGTCAAGCGACGACCTTAAACCCACGACTTCACCAAATCGTCGAGCGGCAACGTTAAACCCCTGACTTCACCAAATCGTCGAGTGACAACGTTAAACCCTGGCCTCCATCAACAGTCCAACAACGACCTTAAACCCATGACTTCACCAAACCGTTGAGCGGTGACGTTAAACCCCTGTCTTCACCAAATCGTTGAACGGTGACGTTAAACCCTGGTCTCCATCGACGGTTGAGCGACGACCTTAAACCTACGACTTCACCAAATCGTCGAGCGACGATGTTAAACCCCGGTCTCCACCAACGGTCGAGCGGCGACCTTAAACCCCTGTCTTCACCAAATCATCGAGAGGCAACGTTAAACGCGAGATCATCATCAAATCGTCGAGCGACGACGTTAAACCCTAGTCTCCACCAACGATCGAGTGACGACCTTAAACCTAGGACAATGTATGAACCTTATTAAATTCGTCAATGTCTGATCGACGACCCGCAAATTCGTCGAGGTAGACCAAAGATAGGCCATGATTATAGCCGAGCGGAGAAACTGGTGTCGAGCATGGAAACAAACAAATCATAAAGAAAAGCCCCGCTGAGCGGGCAAACCATTCATTTCACAAAAGGATGTTGCCGAGCGGCAGGAATACATTTAGACTTTTCAACTTTTACAGGACTACCTCACTCAAGATAATCGAAAACGTCGTCAGGCATCGAATCGTTCAGCTGGCTTTGGTTGATGACGTCGTTCGTCAAGGCTTCGAGGAGGTGGCCACTCGCCTTCAGCTGAATAAGTGTCTCGTTGATCGCTAGTTCGAACACTCTGGCAATCCGCCGGACAACTTTGTCAATGAACTGGTCTGAGCGAAGGTACTCCTGTTTCATCACTGCAAATCGGCTCGGCTCATCCTGTTGATAGACCGTCAGGGCATAACGGGAGGCCTCTAGGGCAACTTCGACATCCTTGAGCTTCTTATTCAAAGACTCCTCTCCAGCCATTCGGCAGACCCACTTGGCGATCAGATAGTCCTTGACTTCTTAAAGCTTTTGGGTGAGTTGCCGAGCCTCCTGGTTCTTTAGCTCCAGGTCGACGATGGCTCACTGTTTTCTTGTGGTGGCCAGCTCGAGCTTTTTATTGTAGGTCTTCAACTGTGTCTCGATTTGGCCCAGCCTGATAGCCTGATCAATAGACTTCTACTGCTCGGCCATAAGGAGTTGTTGGGCCTTCTCCAGATCAGCCTGTAGCTGTGCAACCAATGGCCCCTGGGAGGAAGAGGCGCCACCAGAAATCTTGAGCTTCTTCAGCTCTTCCTCCACAAAGGCGAGTCATTGGCACATGACCACGCTCTCCACCTAGTACTACAAGGGAACAGAAAAATATTAATGCCGATCGGAGGAAAATTATGAAGTGATGAAATACGTATCTGAGTGGACATCTGCAGATGACTGTTCCCGAGCGCTCCTGGCAACATCGTCGCCGCTCGGGCCCACGCTTCCTCCCAAATACCGACAAGTGACCCGCGGATCAGGATTGTATGCTCAGGGATAGTCAGACGGGTGCACTGCTCCAGGTAGTCTTTTGACGGGAAGTTGAGGGTCGCAGTCACCAATCGCTGACCGCTCGGGTCCGATGAGGAGGAAATCGTCATGCCGGAAGGAGCAGCAGTCGACGCTGGGTCGATCCTGGACCGCAGTGGCCTTCGTTGGGTTCGGGACGGAGGTAGAGATGCGATAGGTCGCGCGACAATAGGCTTCGGAGGCAAATCAGCCAAGGAGGGTGTCCGATCGGAGGAAGTGGCCTGCACTATTTCAGGGATGGCCACGGGAGATGATGTACCGCCCCGCTCGGAGGGTCTCACGGCCGAGATGGCGGATCAGGAAGGAGTGGTCGTGCGACGTCTCTTGCACTTGATGAGCGGCTCGCCGTCTCCTAAAGATCCCGAACCGCCGGTCTGGGCGGCGGGTTGCGCTCCAGAAGGGAGTGGATCATCCGCCACCTCTATGTTGGCCATCCGGCCGGTGTCACCTTCGCCCACAATTGGCGTCCCCTTGCTCTCCGCCAACGTGCCTTCATGGGAGCAGATCGGCGTTATGCCGAGGCTCGCCATTTCCTTTGCTGCAGCTACCTCGATCTCTGCATCCTTGAGCTTGGTCAGATTGGCCGCACGTGCTCACATCATGATCTTAGCTGCAAAAGAAAAGAAGAAATCAATTATATTCTAGGGAGAAGGGTAAGAAATCTCATACCTAAGCTGCTCGGTAGTCTCGCGCGGATCGAACTCAACCCGAAGATATACATAACACCCTCCAGCAGTAGCTTATGGATGTCGTATTTCTGATCAGCTAGCATTTGGCTGCATAAAGGTAATCCGGTCGGTTCTTATACTTCTTCAGATCCAGCTGAGGGGGTAGTCCGACCTGCCAGTGCATCCGAAAGCTCGGTCATTCGGGAAGTCACAGAAAGAAAAAAAAATACTCTTTCTAATGCTTATTGGAAGAGGGCATCTTATCAAAAAATACTAGCCCGACCCGGGACTGAAAGAGATAAGTCCCCAGCTCGGACTGCTTGGTGTAGTAGAAATAATGAAAGACTTGAGGGGTCAAAGGGATGCTGTGCAGCCGGAATAGGACAACAACGCCACACAGCAGACGAAAAGAATTTGGTACTAGTCGGGGGAGAGGAACACGGAAGTAATTACAAACTTCAAGGATGAAAGGGTGGATTGGGAAGCGGAGACCGACCACAAATTGATCTCTGAACAGACATATTGTGTCGATCGGCAAATCATTGGGTCGATCAGACGAAGAGGCTAAAATGATTTTATGGTCAGGGGGATTTCAAAAGCGTTTTGGAGGCTCTCGGCGTTGCCCTCGTCAAACCTGGTCTCCATGGTGGTATACCATAGACCAGGAGCGGGGTCGGACGACCGAGAAGAGCTCGCCATCACCGGAAAACGAAAAACAGGAGGATCGACGGAAGGGATGGACAGAAAATGCAGAGGACACTGGAAGGACGCGAGAATCTGAAGGAACAGTAAAAAGTCGCAAAATGCTTACAGAAAGAGGAGAGGAGGTCGTCGCCGAGGAAGATAGAGGGTCGCCGGAGCACTGGTCGCACAAGGAACTGCCTGCAGCTATCGGAGAAGAAGACGTGAGGCGAGAAAATGGAGGCAACGCGATGACTTTATAAAGATTGGGTTCAGTCGATCTGAGCCATTCGATCTAGGGCACAGAAGCCGAAGCGCAGATCTAACCGTTGAATTCAAATCGCTAAACGTCACATCAACGTCTGTTGCTTCGGACGTGCGGTGATAGTGGCAGTGACACGTGGCACACGCCTACAGGACGACATTTAATGGGTGCGTGCTCAGCTTTAATGATCCTGATTTGCACGAATTCCGAAGGGATTCAGATGATGTCAGCATGGACCGCTCTCAGCCAAGGATAGAAACTACAAATTTTTCAAAGTGCGAATATGCGAAGTACCGATCGACATTAAGGAGCAATCTCAGGGATGTCCGACACCCTCGGGCGGACCGACTGGGGTCCAACCAGCATCATGGTCGATCGGCCAACCGATCTCCAGACTAGCTCATCCAGTCAGTCGGACTTGCAGCCTCCTTCGACTAGACTTGAGGGGGAGGCATGTGATCTGGTGATGAGGAGAGGTCCAGTCAGCAGGGTGGTCAATGACATGGTGGATGTAAAATACCGGAAAATAGAGAATAATAATAAGGAAATTTTCCGGAATTTTTGGGAATTTTTCGGAGCTCGTACGGACGAGTTAGTGGGGATAAAAACGGGGTCCGAGAAAGTCTGTTTAGGCTACCCCGTTTAAACGAGGAAATGTTTATTTTCTTTAATCATTTCCTTTTCTTTTTCTTTATTCCCTTTCTTTCCCGTTTCTTCCTTGATCTGCGCTGCGCGCCCTAGCCACACTCCGACCGTTTCTCCTTCTCTTCCCAAAACTGACGCGCCGCCGCCGCCCTTTCTCCATTGCCTCGGTCACCACAGCCGACATCAGAACCCTAACGCCGAGCCTTCTTCGCTGCCCTAGCACCGACGCCCTGCCAAACAGCCATTGTGCCCGAAGATCTGCAACACCGACTGTCGCCTTGTTCCTTGCTTGAGCAGCCAGTGATCGCTTGGATTCTCCTCACTGGTGTCATGCCGTAGAGCTGATGCCACCACCGTCGTCATCCCAGCAGCCACGAGTCCTTCTGCCGGCGTCGCATAGCCTTCTTCCCCTCCTCAGCCGCAGATTCGACCCGACTTTGACCTTGCCATTGAGTGTCCTATTCTTCTCCAACCACAGACCAGTGCCGAGCTATATGCTTGATTTATTGTGCCAAGCCGTGCCTAGCCGGACCTTGGAGGGAGTTTGGATTGAAAATTCATTGGCATGTGAAATGTGAAGGTTTTAGATTTGAATTGGAGATTTTTTATTCAAGGTAAGCTATGTATATTGTTTTGGTTGATCTCTTGTTAGTATTAGGTTGATATGGATTGGTAACATATTATATTTGAGATGTTAATATGTGATAACATGACTAATGAGTAATTAGTTGTCTTAGGTTGGAATTTCAGATGTGATTTGAGGTGCGGATCGTCGATGATTTACATTGAGGGCGGTAGCTTCGTGGTTGCTCCGACTAGGATTTTCTGACCACCATTTCTCTGACTGCAAGGTGATAAAAGGATACTCACTATTGGGTAAGTTTAGTTTGATTCATGATGGTTATTTGGTGGTTCGTTGGTTCAGATGGATGATGGTTGAATTGGGTTGATAAAATGAATTGTATTAGTTGAGATTGTTCTTGAGTTATAACAAATTGGGATCACTTGGGATTGATTCAAATTGGGTTTCCTTAATCGGAAAGGAAATAGGTTTATTTATTTGGTCCTGACCTTCAGTTAGCTAAATGATACTTGTTAGAGTAGCTAAATTGAATATTTGTATGCAGGACCCTGATTACGGGACGATTGTTCTGATGTGAGGATTGTTTATCACAGACTACAGTTAAAGGCGGGTTCCTCTTGACTTATCTTTTATGATATTGTCTTTGGATATGCATAGTATTTTATAACTACAAGCAATGAACATGTTTGTTTTTGGTATGTCACTGTTTGATATCCATAGCATGTTAGGTTTATCGCCTGTGACGTATCCGTGCTTATATCATGTGATTTATTGCCATGAGTACTGTATTACCATAAGTATCTTAGTTTCTAGAATAAGTGACATACCATGTTTTACTGAGGTTAGGACTAGGTTCTGGACTTTTGGTTTCAGTCATGTGTATCGAGATTATCTGATACTTAGGTTTTATGCTATGACTGGCTTGTGTACCTCTATTTGTATGTCATATATGATTCGTGTACCTAGACCTTGATTCTTGATATGTGCATATTGTTGGTACATATGTTATGGAAGGAGATATGTTTAGGATCTAGGTTGCTATACCATAGAGGGCCTGTATGCCCTAGATCCGTGGATTGACCTACTGATACTATGGTACCCATATTATGTATATATGGATTTTTCTATGCTGATCAGGATATTCCATACTTATTATGTTCAGGACCATAGGTTTTTTTTGATATTCTATCTGACCTGTGTATTCTAGATTTTGGTATGTGACCATCGCTTTTACAGTACCCATTTTGTATATATGGATATAGTTATGTTGATCAGTTTTTGTTATGTATAGTGACATGCATCATGATTGCATGCTGTGCGATTGTCGGCTCCACTATGGTTGAGCCCATCGCCATTATGTACTGCACACACCCCACTCATGGTTTAGTGGTATATCGTGCAAGTGTGTGGCGGTTCACTGCTTGGCTCCTTGGTCATATGACTCGTGGTAGCCGGCCTGCTTGGCTCACCGGCATTTAGTGTAGCAGTAGTAGCCAGACGGTGGACTCGCTTGGCTCCGTTGGTCGGTGACTCGTGGTAGTGGCAGAGATTTCCTCCCGTCATCGTGTACCGGAGATGAGAGCATTGAGCTCCCCATTTATGATTTGGGGTCACAGACATGAGTACTCCGACAGCATCCGCCCACTCGGTCACTCATCGGAGTAGTGACGATAGAGTGCACGGTTGTCACAGCCCTACCCACTCGGTCTCACCATTTGTGTGAGATGACTGACTGGGTGACCAGGACGCATCATATGCATTGATGCATTTATATTTTATGATTATGTTTGCTGCATTTGTTTGCTGCATTTGGTTGGATACATACTTTGACCTATACATGATTATTGACACTTTCGGTTTGACGACCTTTTGTCCGGATAGGAGTTCCTGTGAGCTTCCTCAGTTACCTTTCAGTTTTGCATATTCCTATATATGATTAGGAAGTTGTATTCCATGTTTGTTGTTGTTAGATATATCTTACTACTCATGTCCATTGGTATTCACTGAGTTGTTGAACTCACCCCCGTTGATACTATCTTTTCAGCCAGGTTGGTTTTGGTGTCGCTTGGAGTATCCTGCCTGCTGGTCCCCACGTCACATCAGAGGACTTATCGGTTTCACGTATGTTTTGTTTGTTTTATGTATCAGTTTGTTTAGCTCTGTACTCTGGTTTTATTTTTGGAGGGTTGATGTTGTTATGTGGTGTTTTGTATTTGTTATTGGTTGTGTAAGCCTAGCCGGCTAGCAGTTTTGTGTTTTGGTTTTGGTACAGCCGAGTAGGCTGAATTTGATATTAACTGCGTGGTGTTTGTTTTCTTTTATTGTTATTATTCCAGCCGCATGTGGCTGAGGTATATAGTGCTTGTAGAAAAGTTTCAGATTGTCCGCTGTACAGGGGAGATGCTGCCGAAATTTCTTCGGACAGAGACTCCTCTGGGGTGTGACAATTTAGTGGTATCAGAGCAGGTATACGATACTTGCTAGGTGTTCTGGATTTTCGAGATTTATCTGATATCAATTTATTTGGTATCAGAGATCGACTTACGTGTCTTATTTTTCCGGTGTTTCAGATTTCGTGTTTTGGTCTTCTCGATGTGACTTTTTGGGTTTTGGGACCTGGCAGCAGCAGGACAACTCCAAGCTTTAGGAGGTATGTTGGTATACTGTTATCCTATATATATTTTTGTTAGTATATGCACTGTTGACTATTACTGTTTATGACCTGTATTAGCACTCTTACTGGTACCTGTCTGGTAGATATAGCATATATTTTATGTATTAGGTAAAACCCTGATGATGATCGACCTTGATAGAGATTAAGGGTTACAGTTTCTGGTGATTTATCATATCATACACCAGTAGTTTGTAGCTTCTGTTATTTCTAGTTGGTTAGCAGATTGATGCACATACAAGCCTCTGTCATTATTAGCTAGGTAGTGAGTAGTATTTATATCTTTATGATGACCTAGCCAGTAGTATACCATGTTATTTTAGTAAATTTCATCAGTAAATATTGATTTACTCTTGTTAGATCTGTCAGTAGAAGATAGATTGACGTTTGTTTGATTTGGGTAGTTGTGATCGATTTACCTTAGATGCTTGTAGAGGCTTTATTTATTCTTGATTAGTTAGCAGATGATCGATTAGTTGTGTTGATCCGATCAGTAGCAGATTAACCTACTTTACTTTTAGATGTCTGAATCCTTGGGTTGTATGTGCTTAATTGATATCTAGAGCACATTTGAGTACAAGTTTTGTACTGACGTGGAAAAGACGGAGTTGATCGTATATCATTGTCGATTTTGGTCAGACTATAGAGGATCGATGTATCCTATTCTATGGGTACTTTAATTTTAGACGGTATGTATCTAGTTGGATAACTTAGAAGGTGACCCTGCCGTTTCGGAATGTCAGGTTGATTGGGTCAAATATGCTGATTCTGCATATCTATGATGGGTACATATGATTGTTATAAGTTGAAGGAGTTCTATGATGGATAGTTCAATTGTGGATAGTGTGGGTATTCCCATCTAGATATGGTTATTGTAGGTTCCTTGTGGATTACAGCTTCTTAGTTAGCTGTACGTGTCTGATTGACATATCTGGGGTATCTTGTTGATTTTTTGTGATTTGTGAATGCACCTGGGTTTTAGTATGCCTTATTGGAAGTATACGTTGATTATACTCTTGGCATGTGTGTATATATGTCAGGTGAGTGTTGTTTGAGGTGTATTGTCGATTATACCTATATTGATATGCGCACACGGGTTCGGTATGCATTGTTGGAGGTATCACGGTGATTTATACCTATGATGTGAGTATCTTTGGTGTGTACTAATCGGAGGATTATGTCGATCATACATATGTTGTGTGTGCACGTGTGTCAGATGTATGGTTGGTAGCATCATGATGATTCTACCTATGTTAAATGTAGAATATTAAATGTCTACATTATGATATTGGTCGTTTTACCCGGTCAACTAATTCTCCCATTAGTGGGTGACCGTCCCACTAGGAGGATGATAGAGTTGACTATGGATTTGATTTGCTTACTGGGTGGTTATACCCTAGGCTACCCACAGTGATCTGTGGTAGAGAGATCTTGTACAGTCTCTAGCTAGATAGTTCGGTGCTTTGGGTACTTTTGTATTGTTGTAGTAGAGCGTAGCTCCCACATGTTATGGATCGTTTGTGGTAGAGCGTAGCTTCCACATATTCTGGATTCCCACATATTTAGGGATTGTTTTGTAGTGGAGCGTTGCTCCTACATATTGCGGATTGTTTGTAGCGGAGCATTGCTTCCATATATATTGTGGATATATATATTCTGGATTATTTGTGGTGGAGCGTTGCTCCCACATATGGAGGATTTCTTGTGGTAGAGCGTTGCTCCCACATATGTGGTATTTCGTGTGATGGAGCGTTGCTCTCACACTGGAGGATCTATTCTTTGGTGATTTATATCGTTGGTGATCAGATCTGTTTATTGTTGAGGATCTTATGGTTAGGAATGTCTGTGATACGGACATTAGGTGTCTTGGTTTCACCATTAGGGCTTGTAGTGCCCTAAATGTTAGCATGAACTCGATGATTTGAGTATTACTAGAATGTTTGGATTAGTTTTCATTGTCTTTGTTGACGATGTGGTGATCTATTTCGGATCCGAGGTGAGTCACGTGCACCACCTTTGCTTAGATCTAGAGATGTTTCGACGAGAACATCTATATGTGATGATCAGTAGTGCTTATTTGGATTGTCTTATGTGATGATGATTAGGACACACGGTCACCAGTAGGAGTATATCGTGGTTCCACAGGAGATCGAGGTTGTTACCGTTGGGAGTAGACGGAGTTGATATAAGAGGCTCGCAACTTCCTTTGTTTGGCTCGATATTTCCGGAGATACGTTGAGGGTTTCTCGCGGATTGCTATGCTACTTACACGCCTGATCAGGAAAGGCGTGAAGTTCATTTGGACTGAGGTTTGCAAGACCAGCTTTTAGGAGCTGAAGCGGAGTTTAGTGTCGGCTCCGATTTTTTTGTTTTACTTTTGGAGAGGACGGATTCGTGCTTTATACCGACGCATCTCTACAGGATTTGGCGCTGTTCTGATGCAGCACGACACGATAGTCTTCTATGTTTCTCGGTGGTTGAAGGAGCATGAGAAGAACTACCCTGTACATGATCTGGAGCTAGTCGCCATTATTTTTGCCATGAAGATTTGGCGACATTATTTATATGGCGTTACATTTGAGATTCTCGCTGACCATAAGAGTCTCAAATATCTGTTTACTTAGAAGGAACTTAATCTCCGACAGAGGGGATGGATGGAGTTCCTGAAGGATTATGACTGTACCATTATCTATCACCCGGGGAGAGCTAATGTGGTTGCCGATGCACTTAGCAGGAAGTCCAAAGGGACTTTAGCTTACCATCGAGTTGTGGTCACAGACTTGATACAAGATTTCTCCGAGTTGGGTCTTGAGGGGTAAGGACAGACAGAGCAGGGTATTCTGGTTACCATGGTTGCTCAGTCGTTGATCAGGACGAGGATCCGAGAGCCCTAGGCTGTTGATCAGTATATGTAGTTTATTTGCAGTCAGATAGCTTCCGGGCAGTAGACCGAGTTCACACGAGACGAGGAGGGTATTGTATACTTCCGAGGTAGATTATGCGTACCCCAGTCTTATCTGGTCTTGCAGGAGCTACTTTATGAGACTCATCGCTCTCGATTTGCGATCCATTCAGGTGGAACCGCATGTACCGAGATTTGAGGCGTTCCTATTGGCGGAACAGTGTGAAGGAAGACATCGCGGATTTTGTAGCTAGATGTCTTGTCTGTCAACAAGTGAAGGCCGAGCATTAGAGATCTACCGGCTTACTTCAGCAGATTTCTATTCCTGAGTGGAAATGAGAACATATTACTATGGACTTTGTGGTGAGTTTGTTGAGGACATGACGAGACCATGACGCGATTTGGGTAATCATTGATCAATTAACCAAATCCGTGCACTTTTTAGCTATTCGGAGGACAGATTTTCTGGAATCGATTGGTAGATCTATTTTGCCGGGAGATCATCAGATCACGTGGTGTTCCGTTGACTATTATTTCGGATAGAGACCCCTGGTTCACGTCTCATTTTTGACAAAGTCTGCAGCAGGTCTTGGGCACGCAACTCTGTTTCAGTACAACTTTCCATTTGCAGACAGATGGACAGTAGAGTGGACCATTTAGACTCTAGAGGACTTGTTGAGGCTTGTGTATTGGATTTTGGAGGCAATTGGGCGGATCATTGGCCATTGGTAGAGTTCGCCTACAACAACGGGTTGCATTCGACTATCCTAATGCCACCATTGAAGTGTTGTATGGTAGGCCTTGTCGGACACCCACCCTCTGGATGAGGTTGGGGAGGTCCAGTTGTCGGGACCTCAGGCCCAGTTGTCGGGACCTCATAGAGCTCCGCATGAGGAAGAGATGATCCGTATTATCAGACGGAGGATATCAGAGGCGCAGGACCGCCAGAAGAGTTATACTGATCAGAGACGGAGACTTTTGGAGTTCTCTATTGGTGATCATGTATTTCTGCGGGTTTCACCCACGAAAGGGGTGAAGAGATTTGGCCTCAGAGGCAAGCTAGCTCCTCGATACTTTAGACCTTTCCAGATCTTGGAAAGGGTTGGAGCAATAGCCTATCGTTTAGCGCTACCACCAGCTTTGGCGGGTGTTCACGACGTGTTCCATGTGTCTATGCTGATGAGGTATATATCCGACTCGACACATGTACTGACAGATATCACAGCGTCGTTCAGCCTGACGTCACTTATGAGGATATTCCGGTACAGATTTTAGACCGGAAAGAGCATCAGTTGTGGAACAAGACTATCCGACTGGTTAAAGTCAAATGACAGTATCATTCGGATGAGGAGGCTAACTGGGAGCTCGAGGATACTATCCGAGCCTGATACCCCCATCTTTTCACTTGAGATATGTGATTTAATTTACCGGTCAGCATTTTGTACTCTTTACCAGTTGTTAGTATTTGCTGATGGTAAATAACGAAATTTGGGGACCAAATTTTTATTAGTGGGGGAGAATGTAAAATACCGGAAAATAGAGAATAATAATAAGGAAATTTTCCGGAATTTTTGGGAATTTTTCGGAGCTCGTACGGACGAGTTAGTGGGGATAAAAACGGGGTCCGAGAAAGCCTGTTTAGGCTACCCCGTTTAAACGAGGAAATGTTTATTTTCTTTAATCATTTCCTTTTCTTTTTCTTTATTCCCTTTCTTTCCCGTTTCTTCCTTGATCTGCGCTACGCGCCCTAGCCACACTCCGACCGTTTCTCCTTCTCTTCCCAAAACTGACGCGCCGCCGCCGCCCTTTCTCCATTGCCTCGGTCACCACAGCCGACATCAGAACCCTAACGCCGAGCCTTCTTCGCTGCCCTAGCACCGACGCCCTGCCAAACAGCCATTGTGCCCGAAGATCTGCAACACCGACTGTCGCCTTGTTCCTTGCTTGAGCAGCCAGTGATCGCCGGGATTCTCCTCACTGGTGTCATGCCGTAGAGCTGATGCCACCACCGTCGTCATCCCAGCAGCCGCGAGTCCTTCTGCCGGCGTTGCGTAGCCTTCTTCCCCTCCTCAGCCGCAAATTCGACCCGACTATGACCTTGCCATTGAGTGTCCTATTCTTCTCCAACCACAAACCAGTGCCGAGCTATATGCTTGATTTATTGTGCCAAGCCGTGCCTAGCCGGACCTTGGAGGGAGTTTGGATTGAAAATTCACTGGCATGTGAAATGTGAAGGTTTTAGATTTGAATTGGAGATTTTTTATTCAAGATAAGCTATGTATATTGTTTTGGTTGATCTCTTGTTAGTATTAGGTTGATATGGATTGGTAACATATTATATTTGAGATGTTAATATGTGATAACATGACTAATGAGTAATTAGTTGTCTTAGGTTGGAATTTCAGATGTGATTTGAGGTGCGGATCGTCGATGATTTACATTGAGGGCGGTAGCTTCGTGGTTGCTCCGACTAGGATTTTCTGACCACCATTTCTCTGACTGCGAGGTGATAAAAGGATACTCACTATTGGGTAAGTTTAGTTTGATTCATGATGGTTATTTGGTGGTTGGTTGGTTCAGATGGATGATGGTTGAATTGGGTTGATAAAATGAATTGTATTAGTTGAGATTGTTCTTGAGTTATAACAAATTGGGATCACTTGGGATTGATTCAAATTGGGTTTCCTTAATCGGAAAGGAAATAGGTTTATTTATTTGGTCCTGATCTTCAGTTAGCTAAATGATACTTGTTAGAGTAGCTAAATTGAATATTTGTATGCAGGACCCTGATTACGGGACGATTGTTCTGATGTGAGGATTGTTTATCACAGACTACAGTTAAAGGCGGGTACCTCTTGACTTATCTTTTATGATATTGTCTTTGGATATGCATAGTATTTTATAACTACAAGCAATGAACATGTTTGTCTTTGGTATGTCACTGTTTGATATCCATAGCATGTTAGGTTTATCGCCTGTGACGTATCCGTGCTTATATCATGTGATTTATTGCCATGAGTACTTTATTACCATAAGTATCTTAGTTTCTAGAATAAGTGACATACCATGTTTTACTGAGGTTAGGACTAGGTTCTGGACTTTTGGTTTCAGTCATGTGTATCGAGATTATCTGATACTTAGGTTTTATGCTATGACTGGCTTGTGTACCTCTATTTGTATGTCATATATGATTCGTGTACCTAGACCTTGATTCTTGATATGTGCATATTGTTGGTACATATGTTATGGAAGGAGATATGTTTAGGATCTAGGTTGCTATACCATAGAGGGCCTGTATGCCCTAGATCCGTGGATTGACCTACTGATACTATGGTACCCATATTATGTATATATGGATTTTTCTATGCTGATCAGGATATTCCATACTTATTATGTTCAGGACCATAGGTTTTTTTTGATATTCTATCTGACCTGTGTATTCTAGATTTTGGTATGTGACCATCGCTTTTACAGTACCCATTTTGTATATATGGATATAGTTATGTTGATCAGTTTTTGTTATGTATAGTGACATGCATCATGATTGCATGCTGTGCGATTGTCGGCTCCACTATGGTTGAGCCCATCGCCAGTTACATGTACTGCACACACCCCCACTCATGGTTTAGTGGTATATCAGGCAAGTGTGTGGCGGTTCTGCTGTTTGGCTCCGTTGGTCATATGTAGCAGTATCAGCACCTGTGTACTCTAGTGTAGCAGCAGTAGTAGCAGCCTACGTAGTTGCCTCGGGAGTAGTAGCAGCTCCGGCAGAGATTCCTCCCCCGTCATCGTGTACCGGGAGATGAGAGCATCGAGCCCCCATTTATGATTTGGGGTCACGGGACAGGAGTCGACAAGATCCCGTCCACTGGTCACTCATCGGGAGTAGTGACGACAGAGTGCACGGTTGTCACAACCCTACCCACCTCGGTCTCACCATTTGTGTGTGAGATGATCGACCGGGGTGACCAGACGCATCATTAGCATCATATGCATTGATGCATTTATATTTTATGATTGTGTTTGCTGCGGTTGTTGCATTTTGGTTGGATACATACTTTTGACCTGCATACTTATTGACACTTTCGGTTTGACGACCTTTTGTCTGGATAGGAGTTCCTGTTCCTCAGTTACCTTTCGGTTTTGCATATTCCTATATATGATTAGGAAGTCGTATTCCATGTTTGTTGTTGTTAGATATATCTTACTACTCATATCCATTGGTATTGAGTTGTTGAACTCACCCCGTTGATACTATCTTTTCAGTACCAGGTTGGTTTTGGTGTCGCTGTCTCCTGGTCCCCACGTCACATCAGAGGACTTATCGGTTTCACGTATGTTTTGTTTGTTTTATGTATCAGTTTGTTTAGCTCTGTACTCTGGTTTTATTTTTGGAGGGTTGATGTTGTTATGTGGTGTTTTGTATTTGTTATTGGTTGTGTAAGCCTAGCCGACTAGCAGTTTTGTGTTTTGGTTGTGGTACAGCCGAGTAGGCTGAATTTGATATTAACTGCGTGGTGTTTGTTTTCTTTTATTGTTATTATTCCAGCCGCATGTAGCTGAGGTATATAGTGCTTGTAGAAAAGTTTCAGATTGTCCGCCGTACAGGGGAGATGCTTCCGAAATTTCTTCGGACAGAGACTCCTCTGGGGCGTGACAGTGGAGGTCAAAGTCAAGTTGGTCAACGCCTTAGTATTATCGTCCGATCGGGCAACCCCCTTTCCTGATCGGGAGGAAGAATCGTCGAGCCTACATGAAGCAGATGTTAGCACAGCTCGGTCATGTACCGAGCTTCCAACGCTCAAACAGACAAGGTATGGGCCGAACGACCAGCCCGCTCAGACTCACATCGATAAAACAGTGACGACCAAGCAGACTACATTCAGACATAGTTCCTCCGTTCTGCATAACAGCGGAGCCCGGACCATGGGATGTTGGCCGAGCAGCCATTCCGCTTGGCCCGAGGACAAGATCGCCCGGACGGCCAATGGCTGGCCGAGCGACTCTTCCGCTCGGCCTGTAGCAGACAAAAGGAGGATAAGAGGATATCCCTCTGGGAACCCGTGTCGTCGACAGACGGCATGCTTGGCGGCATGGTCAGGCAGAAGATCGTACGACGGAAACTTTTGCTCTCTTGTCAGAGATATGCTCGGGTCGTGAAGGTATAGTATCAAGGACACTTTTCTGACACGTCTTTTCACAGTATGATTTGAGGAGCGCGCACACCTCGGGAAGCATGCACGCGCTCTCCGGGAGTCCTATATAAAGACCCTCAAGCTTCGACAGAGATATGCATAATCTCTATTGTAGCTACAGTTACCCTACCATTTCGCTTCCTCGTTTCTTCTATATCGCCGGTGGTTGACTTAAGAGTCGGAGGGTCATCGTCGGGAACCCCTCCCTGGCTCGGTACTATCGTTGTTGTGGTTACAGGTTTCACTGACAAGAAGTCTCCCAACGGTCAACGGGAGCGCCACGTCCCCAACATCCACCGTCTCAACTCTCGGACAGGATCAATAATCCTATCCTATTGTGCATACCAAACGGAGCCTTAATGTGTTTCCTAGCCTAGATTTTTATGTGTTTTCTTGTAGTATTTGAACTGCGATTGAAATCAAACAAATTAAATGGGTTAACTGTCAATATACAGACAACAATAACTCTGAAAACACTCACGAGTTATATATTAAATAAAATAGATCAACCATTCAGCAGTGTGCAAACTGTGAATGATCAATTCATCACTGTCTCAACATCTTAAAAATTAATGGAACTACATCGACGATCAATGGAGTTGCCATATGGCTTTTTGTTTTGCCATTTTCCCACCACTGATGCATTGATGTTGATATAGAGTCTTCAAGCTAAAGCAAGATTAAAAGATATTCCAACAGTTTTAATTAATATGATAGTTCCATCAAACTAGCAAGTGTTCTTTTTATGATCTTTTATTGTCATGTATCTATCTATCTGCGCTTCACAAAAATT
Organism: Zingiber officinale; assembly: GCF_018446385.1. Taxonomy (NCBI): domain Eukaryota; kingdom Viridiplantae; phylum Streptophyta; class Magnoliopsida; order Zingiberales; family Zingiberaceae; genus Zingiber; species Zingiber officinale. Next base: position 29,790,892 of record NC_055990.1, read on the forward strand.
AGAAGCTGAGAGACCAAATGTCATAAAGACTCATCTACATTGTTTTAATTTCATTGGAACCATTCCATAATTGCAATAGATCACTAAAAGCAACAGCTACACTCAAAGTGATATGATATTCAATATCAAAAAGGCAAACTAGTTACACATCATATAGAATATAGTCTATAATATTGTTGCCTGTCATTGTTTTTTTTATCAGTAATGAGAGCATTGATAATTGAATAGCAGCTTTGAAGTATCATTTACATAAATTGGATGTAATGGAAACAAGATGGTCAGGTAGCTGATGCATAGCCATAGCAGAGCTTGAAGTGTATGATCAAGAAAGGGTGCGTGGTTCGCCAAGCATGAATAGAATATTGACGAGAGAAGTTGGTGATAGCCTTGATGAACTCTTCAGACGAGTCTTGATCCATGATTCAAGATGAAGCAATTCTTACTCCCGGACAATGTTGCAACGGTTAGACCCTCCAAGCGGTTAACCAGGCATCTAAGGGTCCTTCAAGCTACAGCAAGATTAAAAGATGTTCCAACAGTTTTAATTAATATGATAGTTCCATCAAACTAGCATGTTTTCTTTTCATGATTTATTATTGTCATGTATCTATCTGTGCTTCACAAAAATTAGAAACTGAGAGACCATACATTGTACTAATTTCATTGGGCTCATTCAACAATTGCAATAGATCACTAAAAGCAACAGCTAAACTCAAAGTGATTTGATATTCAGTATCAAAAAGGCAAACTAGTTAAACATAACATCAAATATAGTCTATAATGTTCTGTCATTGTTTTTTTTATCAGTAATGAGACAGCATTGATAATTTAACAGCAGTTTTAAATTATCACTTACAGAAATTGGATGCAATGGAAACAAGATGGTTGGGTAGCTGATGCATAGCCATAGCAGAGCTAGCGGTATATGATCGAGAAAGGGTACATGGTTCACCAAGCATGAATAGAATATTGATGAGAGAAGTTGGTGATGGCCTTCTTGATGAACTCTTCAGACGAGTCTTGATCCATGATTCAAGCTGAAGCAATTCTTAGTGGTGATAGAATGAATAACACTAGGATCAGCCTGTAAAATGAAAGGATCTTAGATGATGATAAAAACTTGGCATATTTGGAGAAAGCAGTGGAAGAACAGAAGGGAGAAAATAAACGGAAATGTGTTCTTTTTGTCTACTTAAATATTTGAGCAGAAGGTGATCATTAATCTTCTTTTTGCCTGTTTCTTTAGGGAGGAAAAGCCAAGGGAAGGAATTTTATTTTTATTATTATTACAGATTTGCTGGTTCTTGGTCTGCCTTTGAGCTGATAAATTTTAGGAAAGAAGAAATCATACTTTCTCTACTCTTCTGTTCCTTACAAGTAAATAAGAGAAAGAACTCCTTTCAGTTTTCATCTTCTAATTCCATGGATGCAAAGGCAAAACAGATCATAGTGATTGCCTTGAATTCACCATGAATACCAGCTTATTCAAGAAAAGGAGGTCCGGCTTCCCCCAACTCAAATAACACAGTCCTGTCAGCCATAACAAATCTCACATAATGAAGGGACATAAGTGAATAAAAAAGGACTTGAAAATAGTGCATAATTTCACTAGTTTTTGATAATATTTGTTCTCAATTTCTCATAACTAAAGAATATTTCTATATAAGGAGATGAATCTGGAACCAAAGTGACTACAAGTTGATCAACATGAAATTTAAAAGATAAATGAAATCAACAGAGAACTTAGACAATCTCTGTTATACTAGTTGGCATAATCTTTCGCCCCAGTGATTATTTACTGAACATCTAAAATCATTGTCAGCATAATTCTTCATCTGTTTTGACATTCTTCATCTGTTTTGACAAGCCAAGCTGAAAAATCAGGAATGAGAGAACACCCAACTTTAGAATGCAATTACATCAGCAATACATATAATAAAAGTTCAAGAAATTTTCTTTCAGCCCACAAAAGGAAAATCTTGTAAACTAGAAACTCATCCGAAATTGATTCTTCAAAAAGTTAAAAATTACAAATTTTAGGAGTATGTCTTCACTTGTGAAGCTAAACATGGATGACTGAGGAGAAATAACATTTACATATAGATCAAAACTTTTTTTTAGCAGATTCATACAGACCAAGCATTACAATTACAATTCGACAGCACAAAAATCACACTGAAAGCACCCTAATTTTCACAAAATCTGAATGCCGAGCTAGTTAAATATACCGCTCTTAATTGAACATAGAATGAGGTAAAATGGCAACAAAACAACTGTTTTTTTTCGTCGATACAATACAGAAAAAGTAGTGGAAAGCGTATGGAAAATACCGATATAGATCAAAGGCGGAAACCCATAACAAAGTTAGTCCAATTGCATCAGCACGAAGTTGTTCCCTTTCCATTGATCTGCATAACCTTTTTGCATAAAAGCAAATGCTCAAGCATAGAAGGGAAGGTGGTACAGTTGCAGGAGACGGTAGAGCGAGAGGGCGGAAGAGACGGACCGCTTGGCGAGCTTGAATTCGGGAACGGAGAAGAAGGAGCGGAATGGGCTCGTTGGTCAATCCGGAATCGCACAACCCGTGCATCCAGAGGACGAAGCTACGCGTCGCCATTGGATCCGAGCGCGGAAGCACGAAAGACGTAAAAGGAGGGCTGCAACGCTGGAGAATGGCGCCGAAGGAGGAGACGGGGACGACAAGAACAATGGGCCGGAGTTGCATTGACTTGTATTAAGCCCAACGCAATTCGATCCAATTAATAAGAGGCCCAATTTTAAAATAAGGCCTAATTTAAAAAATAAAAACCATAATTTTACAATGTATATCATTTTTTTATTTTTTTTATTTTAACTTCAAGAAACATACTTTACACTTTGAATTATACACAATATTCTATTGAGTTCTATAGATGTTTTATACTTACACTTTAAAGTATCCATATAATATTATTACCTTTATTTATTTTTGATAATTTAGGACTAATTTTAAAGGTAAACAATCTTTTCTACCAATTTATCTGTGGGGATCCTCTGGTCCGTAAATTATGGATCAAGGGATGATCCATTATATGAGAACCATTGATTTGGATAGACTTCATCTTTAAATAGATATGGTCCATCTAAATTAAGAGTCTAAAAAAATAGAATATCTTCTGATCCGTAATTTACGGACTAGAGGATTCGTCCTCCCAATTTCTCTATCTGATAAATTTGAAATATTTAAAATATTTGTCTGATTTAAGATTTATTACCTTCATTTATTGAACCTTAGAAAAGGCCACCTCTGAATTAAATATAAAGCATGTGTGCATGGAGATCTACAAAACTTGCACACATAGAAACTCCATGGGAGATTGGAGGTGTCTTGTCTTTGTCTTCACAAGGAGACAAACTAAAGCAAGCAAAAATAATGAAGGAGACTAAGTTGACATGCATGATTGAAACATGGGATATCTCTTCACCTTTATATATATCCCTTCTCTCCTTTTCACTCCACCACCAACCTCAACATGACACAATCAAGAGACTCCAAGCAAAGCAAAGCAAAGCAAAGCAATATAATTAAAGAGAGCCCCCTTTTCCCTAACGCACTCATCCTCCCCACTATGCACAACAAGTTCATATAGACTACCTAAAAAGCCCCATTAATCTTTAAATATATAAGAATGTGTGAGTTTGTATATATGTTCTTTCACTGTGAATCTACAACTTAATCCTTCCATTTGGATCATCCTAATCCAACTGCTAAGTAGCAACAAGTGCATGCATGAGATGAGGAAATCCTGAAGAGATGTTTGGTGAGAGCAAAACATGGATGTTTCTTTGTCCACCACTATGGCATAGCAACTTATTATTATTTGATAAATATGACTTTGTTTTCTAGGTACACACATTCTGGATCATGCTCCCAAAGCCCTCTAAAGTCACGACATGAAGATTCTTTCTCTCTTTCTTTCTTCTACTTCTTCTCTTCCATTGGGAGATGTGTAAGTGCAAAAGTATTGGTTTGGTGTTATCTAAGTGGGGAATATTGCAGTGGCTATGCATGCATGCATGCGCAATTAAGTTTTGCATGAACCACTGTGCAGTAATTATTCATTCGAAATATATTTTGTGTAAAGAAATGGCAGATAGTTGGCTTAGTTCTGAACATGTAGGTTCGTACCTCAACTTGCATGATTATAATTATTAATATTGCCCCTCACATGAACTTCTCTGCTTCCCATTTGCATGCCTGCTGATTTTAAGCCTTATATAAAACCCTAGAAAGCAGCACTTCTCCAGTTCCAGTACATGCCATACTCTCTTTTTTTCTCTTCTTCTTTGTATATATATCACCATTCTCCTGTTTCTATCTTAATTTACAGCACAGACAGTTTGCTCCTTTCAGAGCTTTCAACTAGAAGAAACTCTTCATGAAATGAAGAAAGAGAGTTATCTATCTATCTATTTATCTATTTAGATATTGATTGAGTAAGCTGAAGATGTAAGCAGCGATATTGGTGAGGTTCAATCCGAAGATTGACTTACAAACAATGGTAAGCCCTTCTCAGATTGAGCCGCGCCAATATCACTATACTTGGACACGTCTTCTCTTCATTCATTTGTCTCTTTAAGATTCCATATTTACTTGATTACAGTACTTAGTTAAAGTTAGTGTTTATTGCTTCAGACATAATTAGATCATTAGCTTTGATCATGGTATTGGTTAATATGACAGAAGAAGAGGAAGGAATACTGCACTTTTGACCAGAAAAGGAAGGTATAGTTCATTTGAATTCCAGCAAATTAGGTATGGCTTAACTTTTCTGATTTTTATTATTTTTTTTTTCAATTATATAGGAAGCAATAGTTCATTTTCAGAATCGTGATTGTGCTAACTTACAGATAGACTAGAATCAACTCTGCCACAATCTCCATTCTTGTGCTTCTCAACTAAACATGTTCTTTTGAACCAGCTCGTGAACTTCAAGGGGAGGAAAAGATAAATTTTCAGGTCTGGAAAATAAAAAAGGAAGTGGAAAGCTTTGCAAATTCAATAGAAATGAAGAATACGCACAAACGATAATATAGTTTGTAGAACCTCAGATCCTGTGTTGGTTCGTTGCTGATCTCCTATTTCTCCTTTTTTTTTTTGTTGATTCTTGATTAGGAGAAACGTGCGTGATAAAATGGAGCTGCACAAGAAGAAGAAAGGGTAAAAGAAAAACAAGCACTGCTTATATAATAAACACCCATACGATGAACCGATTACAGAAGCAATCCAGTTAGTAATTACTGAATATTGAGACATAATAATAACTAATTAAGAGATGCGTCTTCTCAAAAGCAACCAAGAAGTAAGGAAGTCTTGCATAGTCAGTGAAACAACAACAGATCGACATGAAGGTCCTCACATGAAACAGCAACAGATGGTCAATGAAACAACTAAGAGATTGTATTACTAGTAATACGTATGTATTTTAAATTGACATGAAGGCCCTCACATGAAATAATGGTTTAGAATTTAACTGAGAACAATGGCAACATTTCATAGTGGAGAGGTTGAAAAATTATTCCATTAGGTAGATTAGAATGATGAGATATCTGAGTGAGCACTACAGATATAAGTAAATGACCTCAATCAAGCAATTATATAACACTACTCCTTCGAAATTTTCACATGGTTTGATGGAATTTAAGTATATGTTGGAGTTCAGTAAATCAAAATTGGCTTCTTCCTTATATAAGTAAACCCTAATACCTAGAAAACTTAACAGAACCCTACCATTTTCCCCTTCTTAAGATCGTATGTTGGTGCTAATCAAGAGTAATTGTAGCCTCCAACTAAAGTGGTGTACAAAAACTCAGTCTCAAGCCTAAGTCGCGGATTTTTTTTGACTAGTATAGATGACAATCACCCCACCAATTTTCAGCACTCTGTATTTAAATTTACTGAATGTTTCTAGCTCAGCGAGTATTTACGAAAATGGAGGTCTGCAGTAGTTAAATTGTTGTTTCAAATCCAGGGGAAAACACTGAAGTGATAATGTACTCAGTTGAGCTATGAATTGAACAAGTAGTGAAGCACTTGAATGAGGTTTACATCGATCCACAATGAGGCAAACGTTTATACGAACAAACTAATGGACAACCATGTTGCAGTGCAGACCTGATCTCCGTCATTGATCCCAAAAGTCCGTAGAAGAGCATTGACATCTGTAAACTTAGTGTTCATCCTAAGATAATTGAGGCCGGTCATAGCCAAAAGGAACACAAAAAGCCCTAAATTACGATACGGAAAACAAGGAGCCTAAAAGATCCATTTTCAATACAATAAAGGAACCCTAAGAGATGAGTCAGCCAATCGATCGAACATACCAGGGAATGGCGTCGCTTCCATCCTCGGAGAACTGGCCGAAGAGATCCTCGACAGCGTCCTTGATTTCCCTAACGGAGCCATCTTATCGACCTCCACATCCGCACAAACTCCAAACTTGATCGACCAAATTAGCCAAAAGAAAAAAAACAAATCAAGAAAATAGTTCGATCTGCTTCTCCGGAGGAATCGGACTTGCAATCCGGAAGACGGGGAGGCGGCGCCGCCGGCGGAGCATTGCGGAGGTATCCGCGGCATGACTCGGCTCTTACGGGAAGAAATAGTACGTTGACATTGTCGCGTCAAATAAATATTTTAAATTATTTTTTTTGCGTATTTAATGTTTAAAATTTCAAACTATTTATAAAATATTGACATTTATTTATTTATTTCTTATTGATGTAAGGGCAATTTAGACATTTTAAGGAGAAACATTCCCTCAATTTTATTTCTTATTTGTCTATTTAAATTTTGAACTCGCGAATGCGTCGAAAAACATAACAATCGCCTGCTCGCTCGCTCGCCAAAGAAGACGAGTCGCCGGCGAAGGAAAAGATCGGCGATTGCCGTGCGATGCCAAGAGACATCTCGGGTTACGTGAAGCTGCTGCGGTCCCTCTCGCAGCCCGTCTTTTCCAGTGGCCGTTCCCCCTCATCCGACGCCGGCGTCGGATCCCGTCGGAGAAGCAGTTCGTCCTATTTCCGCCTTCCCTCCGACGGAATCCTCCGCCTCTCCGTCCTCAAACTGGACGGATCATCCTTCGGTACTCCTCTTCCCTCCCGTTCTCTGCCCTTCTCCCCTTTTTCTTTCGGATTTGTCGACGATTTGTCTGTTTCCACATGCATTGTGGGCAGATGTGCGAGTCGCGAGGACGGCGTCGGTTAGGGATCTCAAGGATGCGGTGGAGGATCTCTTTAGTGAGTTGCGCGACCCCGAGGACGGGAAAGGCTCTATTTCTTGGTAAATGGAATCCGTTCATCTCCTTTTTCATAACTAGGGTTCTTTCATCAAATTCCAACCAAGATGGTTCTTTTATGCTCTGGTTTACTATTGCTTGCAAGTACTACGTTTTCAGAATTAGGGTTTATATTGTTTCTTTTAGGGTTCGCTTAATCCACTCCCAATGGCAGGTCTCATGTTTGGGGTCATTTTTGCTTATGCTACAAAGAACATAAGCTAACAGATGACAAGGCGTGTTTGAAGACCTTCCGAATCAACGATGGAGATCAGGTCATCACTGAAACCTGTTCTCGCTTTCCTTCATCTGTAAATTCAGTTTTTCTGGTCGTTAGAAACAAGTATTACGAATGCTTGTTTATTGTTACTGCAAGTCTCATGCTCTTCAGCAAATCATCATTTTCATGGAGAAGCACTTCAACTTCATCCAGTATTTCTTCACTATTGGATTTGTACCCTGTGGATACAGAGCATTAATTTCTCATTGCTCCTCTAAAGATTGATGCGGACTGTCTTGGTATCATTAAATGCAAGCTCTAAATTCTTGGCTGAAATAGAAATATTTCTGAGTGATCTTCTCGACTTTCATAATTCATTTTGCTTTTAAAAGACCTGAAACAATATTTGTGTGAGAAGACTACCATTTCATATGCAAGCTATTTAGTAATCACAACCATCAACTATGCAAAGACTACCCCATAAATAGGCCATCTTAGGCTTGGTTTTATCTAGGAGAAAGTTAGGAGGGGGGAGGTAGCACAGGGAAAGAATCACAAAATACATATTGATCATATATCATTGATATACTTTTTGTGTTACTTTCTCTTCCCTTCCCTTCCTCTTGTGCTTCCTACCTGCCAATGGTAGATGTAGAGATTGTATCGGAATGATATCATGTTTTGTGAAGATGCATCCCTTAGTAATCAGTCCTTGCTCAATATCAACTCATTCCTCTTATGAGTCTAGATCTCGTGTATGGTATTCTTGCCCCTTTTCTGCCTATGGAACCTTAAAAGTTCATTCTTATGTAAACTTTGTTGGTTTTGGCTTTCCTTTTGATGCAGCTGCATTTTATGAGACATCTTTCTCTCAATCAAGTATCTAACAAGAGGAAATCAAGTAATGCTAGAGCTGAACTGGACCAACAGCGAATGTGAGGCTCTAGATGTCATTCTTTTTCATGGTTATTGATTTAGGGAGCAAGGAAACTACTAGCATTGTCCTTTGTTAACCCTGATTATTGTTTATCTTCTCTGGCTGAAGTTCACCAACAGGTTCAAAAGTTCAGGGTGAAGTTTGCGAGGGAGTTGATTCTAGTCCATCTGTAGACAAGAGCAATCAGAGTTTTGGTCGGATTGGATCCGTAGAACTGAAGTTGCATCGTCTATGCCTACTTCGTGGACGGTTTCGCTACTCAAGGCTGAGGACAACTCAGGTAACGGATATTTAGAGAGAAATCACTCTGATAGCCCAGAAATGGACCAAGGGTGCATAAAATTGAACCAAAGCATTTCCTCGATGGAAATAATTTTGTTTTTTCGTAGCACTTTGGCAGTGCAAACAAGGATGTCAATATTAGTGGTAGAAGGTTTCTTTTGTTTCTTGCAATTCCTTAGAAGATTTGAATTTTTCTTGATGATGTTTTGGTCAATCTCTTTAATCATTTCATCTTTTAATAACTTTATGATCCCGATAACACCTCTAAAACAATTTCATTAAAAGATCACATTAATACTCTCAACCTTAATTCTTTCTCATTAACTCTATGCCATAAGGCTGTAAATTGTAAAGGCATTGAAATAGTCACATTGTAAAGGTCTTTTGTTTATTATATGACTTGTAAAGGGCAGAAAGAAGTATGAGAATAAAACTTGATGAAATTGCATTTTAAGGTGTAATCGTAAGAAAAAGATGTGAGATATCTGAGTGCATTGATGTTGTCATGAGAATATCCGATGGAGTATCTTGCACAAACAAAATACAAAGCGTCTCCAACCAACGATCAGTCAAGGTAATTCATGATGCGATCTTAATAAAGACAATGATTTGAAGGGCCAATATGTACAGAATAAACGCAGATCTTAGAATCATGAGTTTTTGTTGGCTTTCGGTTCTGCCACCGGTATGATGTGGTCTTCTATGAGACTCAAATGGATAGTCCATTGTAGGTTCAGAACCTAACATGTTCTTTCCGAAGTGGTTCCTTGCGGTGTCTATCTTCCTCTTCAGCGAATTCAATCTCTCCAGCTCTTTCTCTTTAGTTTGTATCTCAGTTAATAATCCTTCTGCTTGAACCTACAACAGAGGGGATGAGAAAAAGGTTATGGTACAGTGATCAAACAAGGTCTTTAGGAAGCTTTTTAGAAGCTAGGACGAACCTGCTTTGAAGTCAATTGTTCAATTATGCTGTGGAGTTGCTTCTCCAGTACCTTCTCTCTTTGAGCTGCAGTCAAAAGAATCATCTTTAGATATATATTTGATTACTCTGAACCCAAAAAAAGATCAAGAATCAAGAGAAAAGCCAATAACACGTCGCATTTCAAGTGTGTCATTGTTGTACCTTTATTCCTATACAAACCCAAAACAATTATCATGCAGTTGCCAGCTGAAATCCTGAATATTCCTTTTGCACCACAGTTAAGACATTTTACAATATACAGTTTCTTCATGGACTGTAATACGAGGCAAAAAGGCATGCAACGGAAATTAAGTCGGAGGATATGAATCTTTCCTCACTTGAACATAGATTTTAGCTATAGACAGTAAATCTAATACAAGAAAGCTTAGTTTGGCTCATATATCATATCAAGAATGTCTAATGTGAGCATTGGCAAACTCAGAATTCATATTTTGGTTAAAATAAATTTTCAATTTTGTATTTAGGAGGATCATCTTGCTTTGTCGAATGGAGTCTGCAAAAAGCATTTACAAACTTTAGATATTTGCATTATCAAACTTAAAAATCATAAAAGACACGATACTGTTTTTGTTACTTTCGTTATATTTCAAAGTTAACCTTACTCTTCATTGCAGTTCAAAAGAAATCACATCCTTCAAGGCTGATTTCAACACAAATGTTCATGATACCCGAAAATCTAGTCATGAACATACCAGAACAATGTTTCCTAATAATAATTAGCTTAAAGCTGTAGAATTAGAAACATTCAAAAAGACAAACATCTCAGAACATTCTTTAGGATCCTTATGACTGAAAGTACCTGAAGTAGGCTTCTTTGAAGATTCTTGCTGAACCAATGCCCATTCACTCTCCAATCTCTGGACTATCACTTCCATGGAAGACTTCCAGAAAAAGTAAATAGTATAAAATGATCTGTAATTATGTCATTTCGGATCTATCAAAAGACAACTGAAACTTACCAACTCCCTTTTCTTCTCCTCTAGGTCATTCAGCTTAAAGCTTTCTGATGATTCTCTTTCAAGCTGAAACTTTTCTTGGCTAATGGAATCAGCTGACAAGGTATCATGTTGGTTCTTATCCTTGGAAACTAATGCTTTTTCCATCTCAGCTTTCAGATCCTGCTCTACTAACTCCATTTCCTGTTAAAGTATGATGAGTTAACACCGTTGCTTCATAGGCTCTACAACATAACCACATAATCACATGGATGTCTGAATGTTTCGGGAAGGATCATGTTATCAGGTCGAGTCTAATATAGTCAGCTCTAATATAGATTGTGTAAACAAATCTTCCACATTCCTACAAGTCTACAATCTTTGACATGGATATTTCAGACATGAATCCATTTAATAAACAACAAACAAGACGAAGTAAAACAAAGAATAAACTAATTGAAATGTACTACAAATGTGCTAGTTCAAAAGCAATAACACATGCTATAGCTTCCAACTAGTTCGATAGCTAAACATTACAGAATCAGAGAAGTTCCTAGTAAATCTTTAAAGACACATTTAATATTGTCTATCAATAGAGATTCGAACTGTTTTTGTTCACTGAATGTGATTTTGAAGTGCATACACATCCCAAATAATTTGGCTAAGATTGAGACCTATGCAAAAGGATGAAGGAAAAGAAACAGTATAACCAAGAATTGTGTATACGCTAGCTACTTCACAGAAATGAGAACTGTTTTACAGAAAAGTAGGGAAGAACACTGCATGAAGAATAAAGAAAATAAAGGTTACAATCCCCAACCTTCAGTTTAGTTTGTAGACGGCTAGTCTCCTGCAATTTATCCTGGATCTTCTTTTGGCAATTAGATATTGCCTTTTCATATGCATCATTTTCTTCTTGAAGGGTCATCTCCCGAAGTTGTGCCTATAGATTGTGCAAAAGAATGATTTGAAGAGGGAAACAACAATCAGAAGACTGAGCATCTCAAAACGATAAGAACAGCTATAACAACAAGTATAAATGTGCAGGATCTGTCTCCACATCTTCCTAGAGATTTAGAAAAATATACTATTTCAAACCAAGAATTCAATAGGAAAGAAAAATGGGGGAAATTGGTAACTATTGCATCGGGATTCTATGGTAAGATCACAGAGATTGGTGTACGCAAACAGGTGGATCAAAATGTGTCTATGCAACGGAGGATGAAGAAGAAGAGGAGACCTGTTCTCGGGTGGTGGAGTGGGCGTTCAATTGGAGGGTGAGGGCGGCGTTGGAGGCGAGGGAGTGGGCATGGAGATCCGGGAGGCGCTGGGAGATGTGTGCGGGAGGGATCCTGAGCCGCAGGTCCTGGATCGACCGCCTCAGCGCCGCCGCCTTGGCGTCAAGCTCCGCCGCATACCCCTGCTGCTCCGCGGTGAGTACCACAGGGATCCCCGCCTCCACTCCGCCGTCTCCCTGCCCGCTCCCTCCCACCACGTCCGCTGCCCACGCCAACAGCCCCGCCATCGCGTCCCCTTCTCGATCCTCGAACTCAAACCACAATCATAACTGGAAATCAATAATTTCTAGTCGACTCCACCTAACCAAGCTCTTCAATCTGGCCGATTCACATATATGATAACTCCTACGTGGTTCAACCTAACCAACGTTGAATTGGGTCGTAATTGCATCACACGCATCAATCTCAAGATCAAAATTCTCTGAATCTTCAAAAGACTAATTTCTTCCCTAACATCATCTCTCAATCTTCACTCAGCAAACACAATTAGATCGCAACTATACTATGCAGCTCATCCAGAAAAAACTTTATTAAGTGGAGCTGGCGATGTTCATGCCAGGATGTGGCAAATGGACAATGTCAGCATCTTGCGTGATTTATGTGCTAAAGATGTTGACATACAGCCCAAGCTGAATTGACTTTGCTTCTTGACGAACAGTTGGCACACTATGAATCTGTGAAAGCTGCAATGATGATGGCTTTGCTCAATCTCTGGCCTCTGCTTTGGTGCGATGACTGATTGTCGAGCACCAATCAAACCTTCCATTGGAAATCCAAGGCAGCAGAATGCAGAAACTGGATCGTCGATTACCTGATTGCACGCTTTCAATCCCTGAGAATATGCTGAGGATATAACTCAGTAATCAAGTGCTTCACGTTGTAATATGATTACGCTAACATAGTAATCTATAATGGTACCAATAAATGACAAGCATGCAATAAAAGGTAATAACAGTAAGGTTAAGAATTTGTGTATCTCCGGTTGAAGCGTCGGGGGCTTGTCGACTGTCTTTAGAGAATTTATTATCACCCACGGTGCAGAGGCTCTCCGGCAAAATCCTCCCAAGATCCGACAATCGCTCGCGCCGTTCATAAGTGCACTCCAAGACGAACGACGCACTCAGACTCAACCTCAGATCGCAGAACCAAACCTCAGAATTTGGAAAGAAGAAGAAGAAGGAGGAGGAGAAAGCAGAGAGCAGAGGAATGCTTTGCTTTTTTTTTGGAGTGAGGAATGCTTTGCTTTTTTTTGGAGTGAGTTGAGAAAGAGCAGAGGAAGTGTATTTATACACTTGAAGCAGTGCAGAGGAAGCGACGCACGCTTTGCTTCTGCTTCCTCATCTCACGCGCGGGTGCGCTGCTTCGCATCCTCACGCGACGCGGACAGAACCGAACAGATGTCGTCGCGCTGCTTCGCTTCACCAGGTGCGAGGGGCAGAACCAAACCGGACCAACAAAAATAAACCAGGTCACCAAACTGGCAAAAACAGACCAGGCCGCCCGCAAGCGCGAGGCCCACGAGCTGGGGATTTGCACCCCCCCTTGCGCGCGATGATCGCGTGCGTCGCGCCCGATTTATGGATTTCCGGCTTGAATCCCCCGAAACCACCTGATTTGGGCTCAGCCCGCACATGCGTGTAAGTCCCCTTAACATTGCTAAGCATGGATGGAAGGACTCCATATATAAGGCCTTCCAACCTTCTTGGCTTAGCAATGTGGGACTAAAAGAATAAGGAATAATGTGAATTAAAACTCAACAATCCCCCACTAATTCAAATTATTTTAGTCGAAAACAAAGATAAGTTCTGAGGCTTGGTTGCAATAAGTTTTTAGTGAAAATACCTTCCGGTTTGAATTTTCACCTAAGTACACCAATCTTATTCACATAGGTTTGAAGAGAACTGAGTCTTGATCTTAAACCTTTTATATGTGAAGATCAATTGGCAACAACTAATCACTGGCGACGGTTGAATCCTTCTAGATTGGTGCATTACGGCCATGCCACCGAATCTTGTTTCATAAGTGCTAAGGAGAGTTGCCTAGACCCCCTCCCCCCACACTGCGGCTCCACAGTTACACTTACATAGGTGAGTTCTCCAAGGATGTACTGCAAGCATCTTGCCATTAAGACCTTGAACTCATTAAGAGCTCCTAAGCTCATCCTTACTAGTAGTCAAGCATCTATCCAGGAAAGAGACTATGAGATTACATCTCAATCAATTTGATGCTTACGATTCATCCTTATAGCTTGTTTATACCACATTGAACCTACTTCTTGGGATCTCCAATCAGATAGGTTGGGTTGCTGCTATAGATGAATCCAGGACAGGCCTCAGTCCCATTCCCTTACTGGATCTCTTGATTTTCTCAAAATCAAGCCCTTTAGTGAGTGGATCAGCAATATTGTCCTTTGAACTTACAAAGTCCAATGACACCACTCCAAGAGACACTAACTCACGAATAGACTTTAATCGTATTCGTACATGTCTCTTCTGTTTCTGGTTATACTTGGAGTTTCTAATCTGAGCTATTGTTGTTTGATTATCTCAGTGTACTGAAATAGAAGGTATTGGCTTCATCATCAAGGGAATTTCAGAAAGAAGACCCTTCAGCCAATCAACTTCAGTTACTGTGGTATCCAAAGCACACAATTCTGCCTCAGATGTAGAACGGGTTATAATCGTCTGTTTAACAAACCTCCAAGCAACTGCACCGCCTCCAAGTGTAAAGATATAACCAGTAACGCCTTTACACTCAACAGTGCCCGCTATCCAACTAGCATCACTATATCCCTCCAGGACTGCAGGGAATCTCCCATACCACAAGCCCAAGGATATAGTGTCTTTTAGGTATCTGAGTACTCTGTCTAATGCATCCCAATGCATTCTGTTCGGACAGTTGGTAAACCTGCTCAATTTCGATATAGCAAAAGAAATATCAGGTCTAGAACAATTTGCTAAATACATTAGACTACCTATTATTTGTGAGTATCTTAATTGAGACACTACCACACCACTCTTATTCTTGTGGAGAGTTTTTGAAGGATCATATGGTGTGACTACAGATTTAACTTGGCTATAGCCACATTTCACTAATACTCTCTCAATATAGAGTGACTGAGAAATTGCTATTCTATCAGTTGATCGAGTCAACTTCAGCCCTAAAATCATGTCAGCACAACCCATATCCTTCATATCAAACTTACCACTTAAGAGGGTCTTAGTCTCATTAATAATAGAAAGGTTAGAACCAAAAAGTAGAATATCATCTACATATAAACATAAGATAATACAACTATCACCTTTCTTTTTAGCATGCACACATTTATCAGAGTTATTCATTTCAAAGTCAAACGATAGCATAGCACTATCAAATTTTTCGTGCCACTGCTTTGGGGCTTGCTTCAAACCATAAAGAGATTTAACTAACCTACAGACTTTATCCTCATTTCCAGAAACTACATGTCCCTCAGGCTGCTCCATATATATCTCTTCTTCAAGATCTCCATTAAGGAATGTCGTTTTGACATCCATTTGATGAACCTCAAGATGATATATGGATGTCAATGCTATCAACACTCGAATTGTAGTAATTCTAGTAACATGAGAATAAGTGTCAAAATAGTCAATCCCTTCTTTCTGTTTAAATCCCTTAGCAACTAGGCGGACTTTGAATTTATCTACTGACCCATCAGGTTTTAGTTTTCTTTTAAACACCCATTTACATCCTATAGTGTTACACCCAGGAGGTAAATCTACCAACTCCCAAGTGGCATTAGAGATAATAGAGTCCATTTCATTTTTAATGGCCTCTTTCCAGTGCTTAGCTTCAGGAGAAGCCATAGCATCTCTATATGTCATAGGGTCACCTTCTATATTATAGGTGATAAAGTCCTGGCCTAAATCCATAGACACACGTTGCCTCTTTCTTCTTCTCAGTTCTGTACACTCACTAGATTCATCTAGTCTAGAGTGACTTGAGGAAGGTATTGTTAGTTAGAGCCCTAGAGTCAATCATTTGATGATTGTATGGACTCATTGTATCATATTCTTGTATATTAATAAAAGCATTTATTTGGTTATTATACTTACTTGTATTGGTGCCAAATAAACTAAGTATAATAATGCCCTTGAGTATATGGTTCTCACCTATATCAATTGGTTAGTTGAACCGATAGTGAGATGATATAAGGAATACTACTCTAAATCATTCCTAGTCGAGTATTAACATTCAGGGACAATGTTAATGCAATAAGACTAGCATGTAGGTCAACTCGATGACTTGATCTCACAAGTCATGGATATAGAGATATCAAGTTGACACATGGGTATACATTAGAGAATGTATACTGAATGACCCGCCATGAGAAAGTATCATGGATCGTTATATGAGTGTCATATACTTTCTCATGTGGCTATTAGTATGACTATTAGTCCTTAGACCTGAAGTCACCATGGATCCCTACATAAGGAGTTATGTACTTTGGTTTCGTCAAACGTCACCCGTAACTGGGTGGACTATAAAGGCGATTACTGGGTATGTAACGAATTATGCAGAGGGATGTGAGTGATGTAGATGGGATCTATCCCTCCTATATGACGGGAGTGACATCGATATTCTTGATAGAGTAAGACCACGAAGTGTATGACCATACCCAAATGAGTCAATATGAGATATTGAGCTCATTTGATTGAGTGAGTCTACTTGGAGTTCAAGATTTAGATTGGTCAGAGGATGACACCGTCTATGCCTCACATTGATCAATCTAGATGTCTAGGATAGAAGGACACTTGTCATATATTGTGAGGAGTCACAATTAATAGTCACAAGGTGATGTTGGATCTCAACATTTCTTGTAACTTGGGTAGCAATGATGTATTGCTAGATGCAGCTCATTGCTTATGTTTCTAAAGGAGTTTAGAAACATTACCAACGTTACAAGAACCTATTGGGTCACACACAAAGAACAAGTGGATGGATATTATGTTCATAGGATGAACCAATTGGATTAGGTTCATATGATGAACCAATTGGATTCGGATTGATTTAAATTAGACTTATTGAGTTAGACTCAATTAGATTCAATTGTTGAATGAGTCTAATTTAAATTTGATTCATTGAGTCAATTTATATTAATGAATTGAGATTCATTAAATTGAAATTGACTTGAATCAAAGGTTGGATTTAACTCAACAAGGAAGAAATTGGTCAATTTTGACTTGACCAAATGGAAGTTGAAACATCAAGTTTGACTTGATGCATTGCCACATCATGTAGGTTGACGCATCCTACATGGCATGACACATCCTTGCCACATCATCACCACCTCATAATGGTGTGCCACCTCATGGAGGTTACACACCCATACCACTTAATGTGACCGGCCACATTAAATGAGGGGGTTACATTGTGTGGCCGGCCACACAAATGTGAGGAGGGGTTTTGATTTTGTGGTAATAATGTGTGCATTCATTCCATCTTCTTCCTTGGTCTTTTCCTCTTTGTTTTGCTGCTGTTGCCGTGAGCTTCCAACAAAGGAGAAGGTGGTTGAGTGAATTCCAAGAGCAAAGGAAGAGTGAAGGTCACAAAGGAGGGATACTACATCTTGAGTGTATGACATTCCTTTTGCATCCTCTTTTTCTTCCTTTCCAATCCCATTCGAGAGCTCTAGAAAGTGCTAGCACACTTAGGGCTCTTTTCTCCATCCTTTGAGTGTGAGAGACACTCCTTGTTCGTGTGGATATCATTAGAGGAGTGTCTACGTTGACACTCTCGAGATCCGGTGTACCGTTGGACGAGCGGGATTTGCGAGGGCACGCTTCAAAGGTAAAAGCTCTCAACACATAGATCTAGGAGTAGATCTAAAGTTTTGAAACTCGTACTTGTATTTCATTCGGTTTTTCCTTGCACGGATCAACGGCTTTGGGTGATTCGGGGTTTCTACGACGCGAAAAACGGTTTTCGCGGCCCGAAGAACCCAACAGGTATACCTTCTATGGATAATTGGGCCTCTTCGGAAGCAGGCTTATCTCTAGTAGGAATACTAGGTATAGACTGAGGTGTTCTTGTCTTCATAGGAAATATATCCTTAAAAAATGTAACATCGCGAAGTTCGACAATAGTATTTGCATCTATTCCAGAAATTTCTGATTTAATAATCAAAAATCTATATAAAATACTATTTTGAGCATAACCCAAGAAGATACCATCTACGGTTTTTGGACTAAGTTTTTTCCTTCTGTGTTCAGGTACTAGTACCTTTGCAAGGCACCCCCACACTTTAAGGTATTTCAAACTTGTCCTCCGGCCTTTCCAAAGCTCATATAGGCTTTTATCCCTAGACCTCATGGGGATTCTATTTAACACATGGCATGCAGTGTATAGAGCTTTCCCCCACATGAAGTTGGGTAACCCAGAACTGCCTAACATGGAATTAATCATATCTTCAAGGGTTCGATTTTTTCGTTCTGCTATACCGTTGGATTGAGGACTATATGGAGCAGTTACCTCATGAATTATACCTGTATCTTGACAAAATTTTTTAAACAGGTTTGAGGTAAACTCTTCACCCCTATCGGATCTTAACCTCTTAACAGATTTATTTGTTTGATTCTCAGCTTCAGATTTAAAAATTATAAATTTATCTAAAGCTTCATCCTTAGTTTTCAGCAAATAAACATAACAATAACGAGAGTGATCATCAATGAAGGTGATGAAATACCTTTTATGATCTCTCGTTATTACACCGTTAAACTCACAACAGTCAGTATTGATCAATTCTAAAATATCAGAATTTCTCTCAACTGATTTGAAGGGTTTTCGGGTTTGTTTATATTGCACACAAACTTTACATTTTTTCTTATCATTTATAGCATGCTTAGGAATCATGTCTAGGCTCATCATCCTTTTCACGGTATTAAAATTGACACGTCCTAATCTGTCATGCCATATATCATAAGACTCAATGTTATATGAACAACCAATATCAGTAGATTTATTTAAGGTAGCATTTTCTACATTGAGTTTAAATAAACATTCATTAAGGTAACCTTTTCCAATAAAGGTTCCTAAATGTAATATTACAACTTTATTACATTTAAAGTTCAACTCATAACCAGCACAGACTAACTTTGACCCGCTAATCAAATTCTGACGGACCGCTGGAACATGATGCACCTCATGCAGTGACGGGAGTTTTCCAAAGGTGAACCTCAGGTCAACTTGTCATATCCCAAACACCCTGGCCGCAGAATGGTTCCCCATGGTCACGGAAGTGCCTTCAATTACCTGATAAGTAAGGAAGGCAGAGCGATCAACACAACAGTGCACATTTGCACCTGTATCAACTAACCATTCATTAGGTTGATAGATCAAGTTTAGTTCAGGTTTGAAGGTAACAAACCTATTACTGGTGTCGTCACTAGCAGTCACGACATTTGCTTGTGCTTTGATGTTGGACGTATTGCTTTGGTTTTTCTCCTTGTCTTTTCTCTTAGGGCAGAATTTGGCATAATGTCCAATTTGTCCACATGCCCAGCACGGCTTGGTTACATTTTTCTTTTGAACCTTTGGTTTGGGTTTCATCTTGTTCTTCATTTTCTGATTTTTGAATTTCTTCTTGTCAGATGAGACTACTACATTTGCATTTAGAATAAAATCCATAGGCATTCTTGTATCATCATTTTTATGTTGCTTCCGATGTTCTTCTTCGATATTTAAGGCAATCATCAAATCTTCTAGAGAGATTTTATCTCTCCGATGTTTAAGAGTCATGCCAAAATCTTCCCAACTCAGAGGCAATTTTTCGATGATTGATAAGACCTGAAATTTTTCGGGTAATGACATATCTCCTTCGGCAAGACCATGAATTTGAACTTGGAATTCATGTATCTGCTCAATTACAGATTTGCCTTCAACCATTTTGAAGTTTAGGAATTTTGCCACAGTGTACATTTCTAAACCAGAATCTTCGGAGTTGTATTTTTTATCCAAAGATTTCCACAGCTCTTTAGCTGAAGAGGTTGAACAGTACACATCAAATAGTGCGTCTGAGAGGGCAGACAAGATCCTCCCATGACAGAGATAATCCCTTTGCTTAAACCTCTGTAAGGCAGCACTATAGGCAGGTTCCTCTTCATCAGGTGAAGGAGGATCTGTTTCTATAATGGAGAATAGCCCTAGCGTAGTAAGCCAAAATTTCATCCGTTGCTGCCAACGTCTGAAGTTTTGCCCGAAAAATCTTTCGGGTCGGGCGCTAGCCTCATCAGACCCCGTTACCCTATCATTCATCATGTCTATTGATGCTACAATAAATTCTCTAAAAATTGTTGTAATATGATTACGCTAACACAGTAATCTATAATGACACCAATAAATGACAAGCATGCAATAAATGGTAATAAGAGTAAGGTTAAGAATTTGTGTATCTCCGGTTGAAGCGTCGGGCTTGTCGACTGTCTTTAGAGAATTTATTGTCGCCCACGGTGCAGAGGCTCTCCGACAAAATCCTCCCAAGATCCGACAACCGCTCGCGCCATTCGTAGGTGCACTCCAAGACGAACGCCGCACTCGGACTCAACCTCAGATCGCAGAACCAAGCCTCGGAACTTGGAAAGAAGAAGAAGAAGAAGAAGAAGAAGAAGGAGAAAGCAGAGAGCAGAGGAATGCTTTGCTTTTTTTTCGAAGTGAGTTGAGAAGGAGCAGAGGAAGTGTATTTATACACTTGAAGCAGTGCAGAGGAAGCGACTCACGCTTTGCTTCTGCTTTCTCATCTCACGCGCGGGTGTGCTGCTTCGCATCCTCACGCGACGCGGACAGAACCGAACAGATGCCGTCGCGCTGCTTCGCTTCCTCGCGTGGACAGAACCAAACCACCAGATGCGAGGGACAGAACCAAACCGGACCAATAAAAATAAACCAGGTCACCAAATTGGCAAAAACAGACCAGGCCGCCCGCAAGCGCGAGGCCCACGAGCTGGGGATTTGCACCCCCCCTGGGCGCGATGATCGCGTGCGTCGCGCTCGATTTATGGATTTTCGGCTCGAACCCCTCGAAACCACTTGATTGGGCTCTACCCACGCATGTGTGTAAGTCCCCTTAACATTGCTAAGCATGGATGGAAGGACTTCATATATAAGGCCTTCCAACTTTCTTGGCTTAGCAATGTGGGACTAAAAGCATAAGGAATAATGTGAATTAAAACTCAACACTTCCACCATCTTCTCCACTCGCTTTCCTTCTCTGTGAATAGAGCTCCCTCGGCGAAACCAAAAGCTTAAGCAAGAAGAACAAGAAGAGGAGATGAGCTCTGATAGCAAGTTGCCCTCCGCTGTCGGCGAGAGGCCGTCGGAGATCGCCAACTAACCGTGGCAGTGCAGACTTTGGAGCCAAGGATCATGGTCGTGGTGATGGCTGGAGATATCATTCCTTCTTTTGTAGCAACCCCTTGTAATCAGTGATCTGCTTCTGAAAATGTTCAAGAAAATCTTTACGGTGAATCTTTATAATATGCAGGGAATTCTGCCCTCAACAACCACGGGAAGGACGACAAGATCAGGCAACCGTCTTCATCTTCCTCATCGTGGTCCACGGTGGGGACGGAGAACAAGAGCACCTGGTCACCGACACCCACCGACGCCGCCGCAGGTGAGCTATAATTATGCATACCAATTGGGCAAATTGGCAATTTTTCTCGTCCATCGTCCTGTTAGCCCGCTCAAGACCATAGGGAGATAAATTATGATGACTAAAAGGTTAATGGATATGAGGATGAATTGTATCGGCGTGTTGGTGTAATTTTTCTAAGTCAAGGTTGACTAGATTAATTAAATTTGAATTGACTCAAGCTTGAGTCGTAATGTGCGAGTTTCGATATTTGACAATATATGAAGATTGTTTTGATCAGGTTTCGATTGGAGCTTAGTTTCTCGTAGTGACGCTAGGAAAAGTCAGAATCGATTGGTCAATCGATTCTGGGGCTTTCTGCGAAAGCACAGAAAGTTTCTGGATCGATCAGTTGATCGATCCAGCTACACCTAATCAATTGGTCGATCGATTGAGATATGATCGTTGCGTAGAATGTAGGTTTTGGATAGCTAGGATCACTGGGATCTGATGTGGTAATCAATTGGGAGGAGGCTCAATTGATTGGGAGTCCTAGATCGCGCAGATATAAAGGTGACAGTGAGGTTTAAACAAGATATCTCTTGACTCCATCTTCTCCGCTATTGTTTGTCGGACCTAGAGCCTTGGAAGACAAGTGTTGCTGTACTTTTCAACTGATCCAGAGGCATCTACAAGCTACAAGAGATCAAGCAAGAAGATTTTCATTTATTTTATCATTCATTTACTTCTTGTTTTGAGTTGTATGCTTGTGAGAGTCTTGTACAATGTTTCTCCACCTTTGGTTGTTCCGAGAAGGAGTTGTGTTCATAGTGGAGAGTGCGCACCATGTGGATCCTTGGATTAATCACCTCTTTTTGAGGTGGATACCAAGTAAATTCTTGTGTTAGCATTGAGATCTTGCTTCGAGTCCATTCTGCTGAAAATCATTATCATTGAAGCACGAGAAGTTATTCACCCCTTCCTCTAGCTCCGAATTATTCCAACAAGTGGTATCAGAGCGAGGCCGCTCTTAATCTGACTCATCGCCAGAAGAACAACAAGCTAGAGGAAGAAGAAGTTGAAGCCCAAATTTCACTAAGTCAAAGACTTCATCAAAGGCTCAACTTCAAGATGGAATTCCAAGATGGACTCGGATTCAACACAAGGGTGCCTCCACCATTCACAATGACAAGTTTCGATTATTGGAAATTAAGAATTGAAAACTTCTTCATGATAGAGATAGAGCAATGATTTGCTCTAATGGAAGGTTCCGAAGCTCCAAAGGATAACAAAGGCAAAATCATCAAGAAGAACAAATGGAGCAAGGAGCAAGTTCAAAGATGTGAGGCCAATGACAAAGTGACCAAGCTATTAGTCAATTTATTGCCTAGCGACATCTTGAGCAAGATAGGGGAATACAAAGACGCCGAGGAGCTTTGGAACAAGTTGGTGAAGATCCATGAAGAACCCTCCACTACACCAAGTCAAGAAAAATCCAAAGAGGACAACTCATTGGATCAATAAGAAGAGGACTCCGAGATTGAGAGGTGCTAACATCGGAAGAAGAAGAAGTCCAAGAAGTTTCATCCTTAAAGGAGTGGAACGAAAAAGGCAAAGAGAGAGCATACTCTTTGTTTCATGTACAGGAGGATAAAGATGGAGAAGCCTCCACCTCAAGGATTGAGGGGGAGTATAGAACATCAATGCCGGATCAAGAAGAAGTCTCTTCATCTGGATCAAATGGAGGAAGTGTTACCCCTATAAGTAAAGGTATAGAAATTTCAATTGTAAATAATAAAGATTATATTATTTGTTTCGAGTGTAGGGAAAAAGGGCATTACAAGAGTAAGTGTTTTAAATTGACCAAGAAGAAGGGTCAAGTGACATCAAAGGCAAGGAGAAACCCAAGGAGGTCGGCCCCATGCTACATAAGAGCAAGGAGCACATTATGTGCTTCTTGTGTAAATAAAATGAACATTACCGGAGCCAATGCCCAAAGGGGAAGAATCTGGCCAAAGTCAAAGGAGGAAACATAAGTCAAGGGAGAGTTCTTAAGAGAAAACCCAATGTATCGTTTATTGAACCAACTCCTTTAAGTGATAATGAAAAGTATGCTAGAAATAATTTATATTATTTCAATACTATTTATCAAGAAAATAGAAGGTGTGATAGGATTAAAGAAAAATATGTAGCTTTTCATACCGGGACCACCTCACCAAAGGTTAGGAAAGTAAATACCAATCTAGGAAAAAGTTCCATGGATTTTAGATATAAGCTTAGAAATAGAAATGCTCAAAGACCAAATAAAAAAAAAAAATCAAAATATAAGGATTTAAGGATGGAAAATCAAGTCTTGAGGCCAAGCCTTGATAAATTAGAAAAGACCCTAAAAAGAATGGAAAATATCTTTAAGAGGCAAAATGAGCACAATCTAGGTTTAGGAATGCAAGAGTCATCCTGTGGCTATAGAGTTTTGGGATATAAACCTAAAACCAAGAAGGATGTGTCTTCTTATCACAGAGTTCCATATAGTTATGGAATCAACCCTAGGTCTAGGAGTCAAGCCAAGGTTACAAGGGAGGTCATCCTAGAACTAACCTTGAGAAGACCAACGTGACTAAGGCTTCTAAGAAGACTAAGAAAGTCATTAAGAAGGTCATAAGGGAAGCTATCCCTAGAGTTGACCTAGAGGAGAAGAGCATGACCAAGGCTTCTAAGAAGCCTAGAAAGGCCATTAGGAAGGTAATTAGGGAAGTTATCCCTAGTGAATACCTAGAACACTCAAGGAGCACCAATAGATTTTAGATTCCTAGGAGTAGATTCTTTACACTCTAGATGAGTTTAGAGAGTGTCAACTTTAATTGGAAGGGTAGTTAACCTAACCTTGAAAAAGTTGATACTTGGAAGTCATTTTCAAAATATTGTTACACCTTGAAAATGAAAAGGATTAAATGATTACTCTTTGAACGAGTAAAATGTGTCAAACTTTAAGGAATTAGACTTAATTTAAATTGACACAAATAGGAAAGAGTCAAGAAATGTCAAGTTGAGATTTTAACATTTTCTTAGGAAGATAAGGACAATCTAGGATTAATTTTAAGTTAGCAAAGACCTAGAGATACTTAAATAGATAATCTAGGTATATTTATTTATGCTAAATTACCATGATTGTTTATCCATCATATGTCATGACTGTTAGAGTGTATACTGAAAGCCTAAGCTTTGTAAACATTCATTATGAATAAAGAATCACATTTGGTCAAATTATCTACATTTGTTTGTAGTTGTTCAATTAATTTATATTGTAGATAACATAGTATGTGGTGTCACATGCAGAAGATGATGTTATCAGTACCTTATAAATTATAAACAGTTGCTCACGACCAAAATGGAAAGGAACAAACCATTAGTAGGTCATAGTGTAATTAGGTATTAGTTTATCTTAATTATATAATTACACTAGTACACTTAGAGTGTAATGAGTAGGACCATTTGAGGTCGTTTCTTTTATACTGACTTTATAAAGAAACAAAGACCTCAGTTATTATGGAAGTGTGTCCTCTTAATCCTAATATAATAACAAGCACATATATTTGATATTTATTTCTTTAATTTATCTATGGGTGAGATTTAGTTCGATGAATCAATAAACCCGATAAGTTGGGAAATGATATTACTTATAGTGTGTGTTGTTGATTATAGAAGGAAACTGTGTCCTAGAGATACTAGGTTGATAATGTCCCCAAGAGGAGCTCATAAGGATTGTCATGTTAAACCCTGCAGGTGGACTTAGTCCGACATGACAATAAGGTTGAGTGGTACTACTCTTCGACTTAGATATTAATTAAATGAGTTGTCAGTAACTCACTTAATTAGTGGACATTCGATATCTTAAACACAGGGAGACTAACACATTCATAATAAGAAGGAGCCCAAAAATGTAATTTGGGATTGGTGCGGTAGTTTAATAATAGTTCTCTAGTGGAATGAATTATTATTGATAAAATTAAGTTGTGTGTTAGGGCGAACACATGCTTAATTTTATCGGGACAAAACCAATTCCTCCTTTCGGTCCCTATCGTAGCCTCTTATTTATAAGTACTATACCCACCTATACTCACCTTCTATACCCACCTAAAGGGGCCAAGCTAGCTTGGGAACCAAGCTAAGGCCAGCCTAGGAGGTGGCCGGCCCTAGCTTGAACCCAAGCTAGAGGGGTCGGCCATATTAAATTAAAAAGAATTTTAATTTTAATTTTTATTATGTGGAAGATATAATTTATTAAAGAGAATTAAAATTAAAATCTCTCTCTTAAAAAAGATTTACAAAACATTAAAGAAAGAGATTAGATCTCTTTCCTTATTTGTAGATTGGTGAGATATTTTATTTTTTCTTTAAAAATTATTCACATGTAAAATTAAAATTATGGAAATTTCTTTTTATCAACCATGAAAATATTTTTGAAAAGAAATTTTAATTTTAAAATTTCCGGAAACAAATTAGGAAGTTTTAATTTGTTGATTAAAACTTGTCTAATTTACTTCCTTTTGATATGGCCGGCCAATATAGTTTAATTGGGGAAATTTTATTTTATTTTTCTCAATTAAATCATGTTAAGGAAATTTTATTGTAATTAAATTTCCTAATTTGCCTAGACCAAGGAATATAAAAGAATGGGTGAGGGTGCCTTCATGTAACAACCTCTATTATTTCTCTCCCTCTTTTGTTCTTTGGTGTGGCCGGCCATCATCCTCTCCCTCTCTTCCTCTTGTGGTGGCCGAACCTCTCTCTCCCCTTGGAGCTCTTGTGGTGGCCGGATACTACTTGGAGAAGAAGAAGAAGAAGGAGAGAAAGCTAGCATCTCTTGGAGCTTGGTTGGTGTTTTGATCTTCTTCCTTGGTGAAGCTTCCTTATTGTTGGCCGAACCTAGCTAGGAGGAGAAGAAGGTGGTTGGTGGTTTCTCATCTCGGAAGATCGTTGCCCACACAACGTCCGAGGTTAGAAGAAGAATACGGTAGAAGATCAAGAGGTCTTTCTAGAAGGTATAACTAGTAATTTTTCCTTTCCGTATCATGCTAGTTATTTATGGAAATAATACCAAATACAAGAGGCTTACGTTCTAGTATTTCGAATATGTTTTTCGAAGTTGTGTTTTTTTGTTTTTGTTTTCCTTGTGATTTGATTGTTCTTTTCGGTTAACCTAAAGCTATTTTAGGAAATTAAATATTAGATTTCTATAAAAGGTTTTGTCTAGTCGGTGGTGGTTGCTCCCATATCCAAGAAGGCCATGTGCCTCGCCACGTCAGTACTGGGAACCAATTATGGAAATTAATATTTAATGGAATTAATAACTTAAGGTGATTTGGGTCGAACGTGTTAAGTTCCGCAGGAGATCTAAGTCAAAACCTAAAAGAACATATAGATTAAGTTTTGGATCAAACGTGTTAAGTTCCGCAGGCGATCCAAAATTTAATTTAAAAGAACACATGGTAACTAGGAAAAGGTTCAGACCTTTGTACAAAATTTTTGTACAGTGGAACCTCTAGGTTTTCCGAGTAGCAACCAACAATTGGTATCAGAGCTAGGGTTTTGCCTCTGTGTATTTGGTATTAGTTTAATTATGCACATGTCATACATAATTTAGGCAGGTTAATAGTAGGATGTGCTAACTTTGTGGATGCAGGATCCAACTATTATGGCTTTTAGTTATTATGTGTGATTGGACCCTTGGACATGTCAAGGGCATTTATATGTGTGTGCATGATTGTATTAAAAATACAGCAAGAGCTGTATTTAGTTTTAATTAGGATTTTATTTTTGATCTAGATACATGTACATTCCTTTTATGGAATATAGAATCAAAAATGTAAAATTCTATTTATGTCGCGGATCAAATCTTGCAAAGCGTGGAACCTTCTAAGGACCAGAGGCGCAGCGGAACTAGGAGCAAGATGGATGCGACAGCTAGACCCGGTGGCGGTGGCCAAATATGGCAGCAGCTTAGGATGACAACACACGGAGGACAACTATAGAAAAAAGTCATAATAGTTGAAAATTAGATTTTCTATTTATTGCTTTTATATTGTGCTGTGTGTGCATGTTAGTATACACGACTAGTAGGCTAGCATAGTTAAAATTCCTCATTTATAAATAACTAAGTGGGAGAGTGATTTTTAAATAAATCCCATGGTCTCCATTACTGGTTTGTAAGTAATGCCAACAAGCTTGCACGTTGGCTCTGAGTGCCTTCCTCCATAACGGATGAGCTTGTTTGTGGATTGCTAGAACAGACTTCCATTTTTGGATGACTATAGGAAGTTAATTAAGAGCGTGTGATCTTCTCCAACGGAAGGGGCATAATCTTATTAATGGACTTAGTGTCAAGTAATGGTATACACTTAGACACATCTAATAGTATCCTCCCCATCGGAGTCACTGTTTGTGTGACCAAAAGACACCAACTATTAATTTTATTTGTCAAAAAGTTAGGTTGACAAGATAATAAAATTAATGGGTTAAAACCCTCCTTTTACAAATGATGAATTTGTATACGTCCACACTAACGTGGCATACAAAATTCACGGTGTTTTGAGGTGTTGGTTAATTTAACATAGTATTGTTTGAGGAATCAATATTATTCTAAATTTAGAGTTCTGACCAAAAGTTATTTGTGATTCTTAGGATGACTTTCAACCCACTGTCCATCATACTTCAACAGAATAGACTTACTGGACCTAATTACATAGATTGGAAAAGGAACCTGGACATTGTTCTTACTGCTGAAAGCTATAAATTTGTACTGACTGAGCCTTGTCCTGAAGCACCTATTGGTGAATCTACCCAAGATGAGATTGAATATCATAGGAAATGGGTAAAAGCAGATGAGATGGCGCGGTGTTACATTTTGGCTTCAATGTCAAATGTATTGCAACATCAGCATCAAGATTTACCAACAGCCTATGATATTATGAACAATCTCAAGGAACTCTTTGGTCATCAGGATAGGGCTTCTAGACAAAAAGCCATGAGAAAGATAATGACAGCCACCATGCAAGAGGGTACTCCTGTAAGGGATCATATCCTAAAGATGATGGCTTATCTGAATGAGATACAGATCCTTGGAGGAGAAATTGATCGGGAAACCCAGATCGATATAATCCTCCAAACACTACCTAGAATTTTTGAGCAATTCCGCCTGAATTACAATATGAATAAAAGGGTATATTCATTGGCGGAATTACTGACAGAACTCCAAGCAGCAGAAGGATTGTTTCGTCACAACTCTCATATTCACTATGTTGAAAATGGTTCTACTTCTAAGCCGAAAGGAAAGAAGAAGAAGAAACAAGTTGGTTCAGCAAAGAAAGTGAATAAAACTCAAAGTACAGGATTTAAAGCTAGAGTGAAGAAGCCGAAGGGCAAGTGCTTCATCTGCAAGCAGTCAGGACATTGGAAGGTGGACTGTCCTCGTAGGAATTAGAACAACAAAGGTATATCTCATGCTCTAGTTGTTGAAACATGTTTAGCGGTGTTATCTACCAGCACCTGGTGTGTAGATACGGGAGCCACTGATCATGTCTGCAATTCCTTGCAGGGGTTCCAGGAAACCCGACGACTATCTGAAGGAGAAATTACCGTCTACATGGGCAATGCTACTAAGGTGGCAGCTGTTGTAGTGGGAGACGTCTACTTATCTTTTAGTAGAAATAGGAATTTGGTTTTAAGAAATTTTCTTTATGTACCCAATTTTAGAAAGAATTTAATTTCAGTTTCTAAACTATTTTAGATGGATATTCAGTTTCTTTCAGTAACGATGTAGTTATTAAGAGAAATAAAGTGATTATCTGTTCTGGTACATTAGTTGGCAATTTGTATATTTTAAATCCAATTTCTTCCACAAAGCAAAACATGGAAATTTATAACTCATCTTCTAACTCAAATAAAAGAAAAGAACCTTCGGAAATGAACCAAGCATATCTTTGACATCTAAGGCTTGGTCATATTAACTTAAGTAGGGTTCAGAGGCTAATAGCCGATGGACTTTTGGGTTCATTAGAGTTGGAAAATTTTCCAACTTGTGAATCTTGCTTAGAAGGTAAAATGACTAAGAGGCCATTCAAGGTCAAGGGGTATAGAGCCAAAGAAGTGTTGGAATTGGTTCATTCTGATTTGTGTGGTCCTATGTCTGTCCAGGCAAGAGGTGGTTTTAAATATTTTGTCTCTTTTATAGATGATTATTCAAGATACGTATATATTTACCTAATGCGCCGCAAGTCTGAGTGCTCTGATAAGTTCAAATAATACAAGGCTGATGTGGAGAAACGATTAGGTAAAAATATCAAGACACTACGATCTGATCGTGGTGGCGAATACCTCTTAGGAGAGTTTAGGAATTACTTATCAGAGGCCGGGATTCAATCCCAATTGTCTGCACCTGGAACACCCCAACAGAATGGTGTAGCAGAACGAAGGAATAGGACTCTTATGGAGATGGTTAGATCGATGATGAGTTATTTAGAATTACCAAATTCGTTCTGGGGATATGCTCTGGAAATAGCAGTGTATGTTCTGAACTTAGTACCTTCTAAATCTGTTTCTTCTACTCCCATAGAATTGTAGAATGGGCGAAAAATCAGTCTAAGATATATTCGAATTTGGGGTAGTCCAGCACATGTGCTGAAACCAGATGCTGATAAGTTAGAATCCCGTACAGAAGTTCGTGTGTTTGTAGGATATCCCAAAGGAACGAAAGGTGGTTTATTTTATAGTCCTAAAGACCAGAAGGTCATTGTTAGCACCGATGCCCAGTTTTTAGAAGAAGACTATATAATGGATCACAAGCCCAGTAGTAAAGTTGTTTTAGAAGAACTAAGAGAGGACACGTCTACTTTAGTACCAACAGTACAAGATGAAGTACCACAAGAAACTGCAACACGTGTCACACATGATACACAACCACAGACAGTGCCTCGTCGTAGTGGGAGGGTTGTAAGGCAGCCTGAGAGATTCATGTTTTTGGGAGAGTCTTCGGACTTGATTCCGGGTAAACATGAACCTAATCCCCGGACATATGATAAAGCATTCCAAGATATAGATGCAGCATCTTGGCAAAAGGCGATGAATTCTGAAATAGAGTCTATGTACTCTAATAAGGTCTGGGAGCTTGTAGAACAACCTGATGGTGTAAAAGCCGTTGGATGCAAGTGGATCTACAAAAGGAAAAGAGGGGCAGATGGGAAGGTAGAAACCTTCAAAGCTAGGCTTGTTGCGAAAGGGTACACTCAGAAAGAGGGAATCGATTATGAGGAAACCTTTTCACCGGTAGCCATGCTTAAATCTATCCGGATACTCTTATCTATTGCTGCTCATATGGATTATGAGATTTGGCAAATGGATGTCAAGATAGCTTTCCTTAATGGAAGTCTTGAAGAGAACATCCATATGAAGCAACCAGAAGGGTTCATTGAAAAAGGCAGAGAGCATCTAGTGTGCAAGCTCAATCGGTCCATTTATGGACTAAAGCAAGCTTCAAGATCTTGGAACATCCGGTTTAATGAAGTAATCCAGTCATATGGATTTATTCAAAGTCCGGATGAGTCTTGTGTATATAAGAAGTGTAACGGAAACGTGGTGGTATTTCTTGTACTATACGTAGATGATATTTTGTTAATTGACAACAATGTCAAGGTATTATCAGACGTAAGGGTATGGTTGTCCAAACAATTTGATATGAAGGACTTAGGAGAGTGTGCACACATTCTTGGGATCAAAGTAATAAGGAATCGCAAGAAAAGAATGTTGTGTCTGTCCCAAGCTTCATATATAGATACAATCCTTGCTCGTTTTAGCATGCAGGATTCCAAGAAAGGTTTCTTACCTGTTAGGCATGGAATAGCTCTATCTAAAGAGATGCCTCCTAAGACATCAAAGGAGATAGAAGACATGAAAGCAGTTCCTTATGCCTCGGTTGTAGGAAGCCTTATGTATGCAATGCTATGTACGAGACCTGATATTTGTTTTGCCGTGGGCATGGTCAGCAGATATCAGAGTAACCCTGGATAAGGGCATTGAACATGATAAAGCATATATTAAAGTACCTGAGAAGGACTAGAGATTATATGCTAGTTTACCAAGTAGACGATCTGCTCCCTGTGGGTTACACGGATTCAGATTTCCAATCAGATAGGGATAACAGTAAGTCTACATCAGGCTATGTGTTTACTTTAGGAGGTGGAGCCATTTCATGGAGGAGTGTTAAGCAGAAATGCGTTTCGGACTCAACCATGGAAGCTGAGTATGTAGCAGCCTCTGAGGCAGCTAAAGAAGCAGTATGGCTCAGGAACTTTCTAATGGACTTAGATGTGATTCCTGGTTTGCCCAAAATCATCACAATTTATTGTGATAATAGCGGTGCAGTTGCAAACTCGAAGGAACCACGAGCTCATAAGGCAAGTAAACATATAGAGCGCAAGTACCACCTGATACGAGATATCGTGAAGCGAGGAGAAGTTTACATCGCCAAGATTGCATCAGCAGATAACCTGGCAGATCCTTTCACTAAGGCCCTTCCGGCAAAAGCTTTCGATCGGCATGTGGAGGGAATGAGAATCAGATGTATGGTAGAAGATATGACAGCTTAGTCATTAGTATAAGTGGGAGATTGTTGGAGTGTATACTGAAAGCCTAAGCTTTGTAAACATTCATTATGAATAAAGAATCACATTTGGTCAAATTATCTACATTTGTTTGTAGTTGTTCAATTAATTTATATTGTAGATAACATAGTATGTGGTGTCACATGCATAAGATGATGTTAACAGTACCTTATAAATTATAAACAGTTGCTCACGACCAAAATGGAAAGGAACAAACCATTAGTAGGTCATAGTGTAATTAGGTATTAGTTTATCTTAACTATATAATTACACTAGTACACTTAGAGTGTAATGAGTAGGGCCATTTGAGGTCGTTTCTTTTATACTGACTTTATAAAGAAACAAAGACCTCAGTTATTATGGAAGTGTGTGCTCTTAATCCTAATATAATAACAAGCACATATATTTGATATTTATTTCTTTAATTTATCTATGGGTGAGATTTAGTTCGATGAATCAATAAACCCGATAAGTTGGGAAATGATATTACTTATAGTGTGTGTTGTTGATTATAGAAGGAAACTGTGTCCTAGAGATACTAGGTTGATAATGTCCCCAAGAGGAGCTCATAAGGATTGTCATGTTAAACCCTGTAGGTGGACTTAGTCCGACATGACAATAAGGTTGAGTGGTACTACTCTTCGACTTAGATATTAATTAAATGAGTTGTCAGTAACTCACTTAATTAGTGGACATTCGATATCTTAAACACAGGGAGACTAACACACTCATAATAAGAAGGAGCCCAAAAATGTAATTTGAGATTGGTGCGGTAGTTTAATAATAGTTCTCTAGTGGAATGAATTATTATTGATAAAATTAAGTTGTGTGTTCGGGGCGAACACGGGATGCTTAATTTTATCAGGGGACCAAAACCAATTCCTCCTTTCGGTCCCTATCGTAGCCTCTTATTTATAGAGTACTATACCCACCTATACTCACCTTCTATACCCACCTAAAGGGGCCGGCCAAGCTAGCTTGGGAACCAAGCTAGGGCCGGCTTAAGCATGGGTTTAGGGTGGCCGGCCCTAGCTTGAACCCAAGCTAGAGGGGTCGGCCATATTAAATTAAAAAAAAATTTAATTTTAATTTTTATTATGTGGAAGATATAATTTATTAAAGAGAATTAAAATTAAAATATCTCTCTTGAAAAAGATTTACAAAAGATTAAAGAAAGAGATTAGATCTCTTTCCTTATTTGTAGATTGGTGAGATATTTTATTTTCTCTTTAAAAATTATTCACATGTTGTAAAATTAAAATTATGAAAATTTCTTTTTATCAACCATGAAAAGATTTTTGAAGAGAAATTTTAATTTTAAAATTTCCGGAAACAAATTAGGAAGTTTTAATTTGTTGATTAAAACTTGTCTAATTTACTTCCTTTTGATGTGGCCGGCCAATATAGTTTAATTGGGGAAATTTTATTTTATTTTTCTCAATTAAATCATGTCAAGGAAATTAAAGAAATTTTATTGTAATTAAATTTCCTAATTTGCCTAGACCAAGGAATATAAAAGAATGGGTGAGGGTGCCTTCATGTAACAACCTCTATTATTTCTCTCCCTCTTTTGTTCTTTGGTGTGGCCGGCCATCATCCTCTCCCTCTCTTCCTCTTGTGGTGGCCGAACCTCTCTCTCCCCTTGGAGCTCTTGTGGTGGCCGGATACTACTTGGAGAAGAAGAAGAAGAAGGAGAGAAAGCTAGCATCTCTTGGAGCATGGTTGGTGTTTTCTTCCTTGATGAAGCTTCCTTATTGTTGGCCGAACCTAGCTAGGAGGAGAAGAAGGTGGTTGGTGGTTTATCATCTTGGAAGATCGTTGCCCACACAACGTCCGAGGTTAGAAGAGAAATACGGTAGAAGATCAAGAGGTCTTTCTAGAAGGTATAACTAGTAATTTTTCCTTTCCGCATCATGCTAGTTATTTATGGAAATAATACCAAATACAAGAGGCTTACGTTCTAGTATTTCGAATATGTTTTTCGAAGTTGTGTTTTTTTATTTTTTTTTCCATTTGATTTGATTGTTCTTTTCGGTTAACCTAAAGTTATTTTAGGAAATTAAATATTAGATTTCTATAAAAGGTTTTGTCTAGTCGGTGGTGGTTGCTCCCATATCCAAGAAGGCCATGTGCCTCGCCACGTCAGTACTGGGAACCAATTATGGAAATTAATATTTAATGGAATTAATAACTTAAGGTGATTTGGGTCGAACGTGTTAAGTTCCGCAGGAGATCCAAGTCAAAACCTAAAAGAACATATAGATTAAGTTTTGGATCAAACGTGTTAAGTTCCGCAGGCGATCCAAAATTTAATTTAAAAGAACACATGGTAACTAGGAAAAGGTTCAGACCTTTGTACAAAATTTTTGTACAGTAGAACCTCTAGGTTTTCCGAGTAGCAACCAACAATGACATCATATTTCACATTCATTTTATTATGAAAAACATAACAAAAATACTATGTCATGTTATACATGTTGGTTGCTACTCGGAATATCATACCGGTTCCCCTGTACAAAAATTTTGTACAAGTCCCGAACCTTTCCTAACAACCTATTGTGTTCTTTAGAAATTAAATTTGGAATTGCATACAGAACTTAACATTATTGATTCCAAATTCAACTTATCTGTTCTTAGAGGTTTAGACTTGGATCGCAAACGATGCTTAACATTATTAATCCAAATTCACCCATGTTACATATTTGATTAAATATTTATTTCAGATATCGACTTCCAGATTAAATATGGCGAGGCACTAGGCCTTTTTGGGTATGAGATCATCCACCACTTCCTAGACAAAACCTTTCAACGAAATTCAATATTTAATCTCCTTACAGTAACCCTAGGTTTAACCATTAAGAACAATCGAATCACAAGATTGAAAAACAAAAGAAACATAAAATCGAATCATAAATCCGAAACCTAGAATTGTTAGCCTCTTGTGTTTGGTATTTCAAAATCCATACAAAAGATGAACTAGTTATGATGCGGAAACAAAACTAGTTATACCTTTTGTAACTTATAGACCTCACGATCTTCTGTCGTATTCCTCTTCTTATCTCAGACGTCGTGTGGGCGATGATCTACTAAGATGAGAATCCACCCAAGCCTTCTTCTTCCTTACAAGTTTCGGCCACCACCACCAAGCTCCAAGGGATGCTAGGAAACAAAGCCTCCTTTCTCTCCTTCTTCCTCAAGCAAGATCCAGCCACCAAAAGCTCCAAGAGATGTGATGTCGCCGGCCTCCAAGGAAGAAGAGAAGAGGATGAGCAAGAGAAGAGGGCCGGCCACCACCAAAGAAAAGAGAGGAGAGGAATAATAGATGTCTTGTCTCATGGGGCAACCTCTCTTTCTCTTTTATAATCCTTGGTCATAGCAAATAAGGAAAGTTATAATTAAAACTTCCTTATTTTCCTTGCTAATAAAAGGAAAATTTAATTAAAAATTTCCTTTTATTCTTTCTATGGCCAGCCACCTCATTGAGCTCCAAACAAGGAAAGTTTTAAACACAAAATTAAAACCTTCTTATTTGTTTCCGGAAATTTTTAAAATAAAAATTTCTCTTTTAAAATTCTCTTCATGGTTGGTTATAAAAGGAATCTTTTATAAATTAAAATGTCTTTTAAAACATAGGGACGGTTACAAAAAAGGAAAGTTTTCTCCAAAATTAAAATCTTCCTTTTCAACTATAAATAAGGAAAGATATCAAATCTTTCTCTTAATCTTTTGTAGAAAGTTATAAAAGGAAAGATTTAAATTTTAAACTTTCTTTTAAAACCATGGCTTCCACATAAGGAAAGATTTTAAAAAATAAAACTCCTTTTAATCTAATGTGACCGGCCACCCTACTTGGGCTCCAAGCTAGGGTCGGCCACAACTTGAACCCATCTAGCCTTGGTTTGGCTGGCCCTAGCTTGGGCTCTAAGCTTGGCTTGGCCGACCACCTTAAGGTGGGTAAAAAGTTGGGTTTGGGTGGATATAAGACTTTATAAATAAGAGGCTACGATAGGGACCGAGAGGAGGAATTGGTTTTGGTCTCTCGATAAATTTGAGCTTCCCGTGTTCGCCCTGAACACCCAACTCCAGTTCATCAATAATAACTCATACCACTAAAGAGTTATTATTGAACTACCGCACCAATCCCATATTACTATATGGGCTCTTTCTTATCATGAGTGTGTTAATCTCCCTATGTTTAAGATATCAAATGTCCACTAATTAAATAGTTACTGACAACTCACTCAATTAATATCTAACTCCAAGAGTTATACCACTCAACCTTATTATCATGTCGGACTAAATCCACCTACAGGGTTTACATGACAATCCTTATGAACTCCTCTTGGGGACATCATCAACCTAGATTGCTAGGACACAGTTTCCTTCTATAATCAACAACACACACTATAAATAATATTATTTCCCAATTTATCTGACTTCTTGATTTATCGAACTAAATCTCACCCATTGATAAATTAAAAAAATAAATACTAAATATATGCGCTTGTTATTATATCAGGATTAAGAGCACACACTTCCATAATAATAAAGGTCTTGCTTTTATACAGTCAGTATAAAAAGAAACTACCTTAAATGGTCCTGCTCAATACACTCAGAGTGTACTAGTGTAATTTTATAGTCAAGATAAACTAATACCAAATTACACTACGACTTGTTCCAATGGTTTGTTCCTATCCATCTTAGCCGTGAGGTACTATTTATAATTTATAAGGAACTGATAACATGATCTTCTTTGTGTGACACCACACACCATGTTATCTACAATATAAATTAATTGAACAACTACACTTAGCATATAAATATAGACATTTGACCAATGTGATTCTTTATTTCAAAATAAATATTTACAAAAAGTTAGGCTTTTAGTATACACTCTAACAATACATACATCATGTATCTATAGTATATTTTTCTTTCGAAAATTACTCATTTTGATATATGTCATAAGTCACCATGCATTATTTTAAAATTCCATGTAATTAATGACAATGACATTTACCAACAAGTGTGATAAGGGAACTTATCAACAAGTGACATCTTAGGTGAATGATCAAAATTACAATGCCTAAATAGATATGCATGATCCCTTAGTTTAGGGAAAAATCAAAGTCTACATCTCACAAAGACTATAAGTTGACTTGTATGTGTTTTAGTACATATTAGATACAAGTGAGATGTTAGGATAATGAACTAGACTCAAGATGTTGATTTAGTGCACCCATTTGGATTTTAGCTTTATCAAAACACATAGTTATGTGTTATCCAATCATTGGGAAAGATAATATACAAGTCATATGCATTTAGCCCAAAGAACTTGGTTTTGAAAATCATTTCAAAATATTTTAAAAAAACTTTGGTGTAGACTATCTTTTGATAGTAATCATCATTGAAAGTTTGACACAAACTAGAGAAAATCATTGAAGTTCTCAAGAGTTTCCAATTTTGTGGCAATCTTTGAAAATAAAAATTATTTTCTTATAAAACTATTTTTTCTTGATAATATATGTCTCAAATAATGTCTATAAGAATTTTCATAATTTTTAGAATTTTTAAGAATTATTGAGGTATTTCTGAATTTCGGATAAAATTTAATTTCAGGAAATCATAAACCCAATCGATCAGCCGATTGATTGGGAGAGTTCAATCTGTTAGCCCAGGTAGGCTGGAGGGAGGGGAGGTGAACTAACTGTTTAATAAAAACTTTCCTCAACTTTTAACTTAGATTAGTAGTGCAAAAAAAAAAAGAATAAATGAATAACAAAAAAAATGAGGCCAAAAGAGTTACTTGGTTACAACCGGGAAGGTTGTTAATCCAAGACAAGTAAACACACTAAAGATCTCTTTTTTTGAAGGCGGAGAAGCCTCTTACACTCGTTGGAAGCTCAAAAAGTAGCTAGGAAATCAATACAGAAGTTGTTACCTATTTTCTAGGTCCAGAGGTCTTTTTATAGCCCCTGTAGAATCTTATATGTGGCTTGAAGGCACCTTCAATAGATGTTCAAGGCGCCTTCAAGGGATAGAACTTTATCTGTCGAGGATAAAATATTATCCTCGGCAACGTTCAAATCTGCCAGATTGAAGGCGCCTTCAATCAAGGTTGAAGGCGCCTTCTATGTGGGTTGAAGGCGCCTTCAACGCTTCCCACTGAAAGCGCGGAGGCACCTTTAACTCCAATGAAGGCGCCTCCAGCAGCTCCGCAACTCCTTTTTGGCTCTTCTTCTACTCCGTTTGCCAGGGTGATTTCAACCAACTGGAATAAGGCTCACCCGAACTTATTTTCCAGACTTCCTCCCCAACTTCTCGTCCCTCGGACCGCCGCATACGTCCTTCTAGTCCACCGGTGTATTCTTCCATAGCACCTCGTCCCTCGGATGCACCGAACCCGTCGGCTCTCTCCCGTGTCGTCCTTCTTGCTAGCTACGTCTTCCGCTCGACTTCCTATATTCTTAAGCTCCTGTACACTTAGACACAAGGGTTAAACACTAACAAGACCTAACCTGAGTTGGTCGATCACATCAAAACTACCACGGGGTACCAACAATCTCCCCCTTTTTAATGTGGTCAAACCGAAGCTAAGTTAGGGTAAACCAGAAATAAAAAACAGTTATAAAAATATTTTGCAAGTAAAAAAATTTTACAAGTACAAAAATTAAAATTTGTTGTACTACTCTCCCCCTAGACTTAATCTCTTACTACTCCCTCTTTAGATCACATTAAAAATAGGGTACTTTTAAAAGTCTAAGAGTAAAAATAAAAAAAAAATCTAACTATTTTAAAAAGATAAGAATTAATAAAAAAAAACATATTTAATTAATTTTTAATAGAAAATTAAGGTATTTTCATAATTTCTAAATGTTTAACAATGAGTCAATTAAATACTTATTTCAATAATTGGCTTCCAGGCTATGGCGAGGTACTAGGCCTTCTTGAATATTGGAATAACAATCACTTTTTAGACAAAGTCTCTTAAAGAAAGTTAATATTTAATTTCCTCTAAAAGCCATTATTAAAAACATTCAATCCAAATATGATTTTGGAACCCAATATAGGTTCCTTCGTATTGAATTAATTAAAAGTTTCTTAGGTATGTATTTCTGTGAAATTTTCCTAATCGGACCCTTATGGTATTTAAGGTACCAATTCAATCCATTATATTTTCTAATATATTGAATATTTGAGCATGCATGATTTTTTAAATTTTCTATTTCATTTTTTAAGTTTTAATTTTAATTTTTTATTTTATCAAAATCTTCTAATCGACAAGATTTAGCTAGAATTGATTTCAATTCTTTAATTTCTTTTTCAATTTACAATAATTTTTTGTTAATAGTTTTATAAACTGAAATAACTTGTCAGAAGGAAGAGACCGTACCTGACTTACCTAGTCGATCCCATGATCCGAAGCTCCCCCTGAAGTACTACTTTCTTCCGATGTCGCTCCCCCTTCATTGATGCTTTCGATGCTCATTTCGGACAAGTTTGCTTCGTCTCCTTCTTCTTGGTGGCTTGCCACTAGCGCAAGTTCGGCGATAGCTTCAATTTTCGATTCGGATGACATTTCATCCCACGTCGCCTTCATATTCTTGTACTTATTAGCTTGGGTCGGCTTCTTATTCTTGCTCTTATCCTTATCTTTTAATTTAGGGCAGTTATCTTTCACATGCCCTTCTTCATTGCAGTGGTAGCATCTTATCCTTCTTTTTCTACCCTGCACTTGGTTAAATCTTTTGGTCTTAAATAACTTTTTAAATTTACGTACCATCAGTGTCGTTTCATTATCATCAAGAGAAGATTCTGAATCTTGTTTGTCCACCTTTGCCTTTAAGGTAATGTTATGCTCCTTCTTCGGAGCTGCACACCTCGTTTCATGGACTTCAAAAGTTGAAAATAATTCTTCTAAAGTAGTTGAATCTAGATCCTTAGATATATAATAAGCATCTACTAATGATAATCATTCAGTATTTCTAGGGAATGTGTTAAGAGTGTACCTTAGCGAATCTCGGTTACTTACCTTTTCTTCCAGATTCGTGAGTCTAGTGATGAGCTCCTTGATCTTTGAGTGAAGGTGTGCAATGGTTTCACCTTCTTCCAGTTTAATGTTGGTGATCTAGTTTTTGAGCACATCCCATCTCGCGAGTTTCGCCTCCGAGGTTCCTTCGTGTAGTTACAGGAATTTCTCCCAGAGCTCTTTTGCAGACTCGTAGACTCTGATCTGGTTGACTTCTTGTGGTGGTAAGACGCTTAGCAAATAGAACTCTGCTTTGCCATTTTCCACGAAATCAGTCTGCTCCTTTTTGGTCAAGTGGTATTTTTCTTTACCTTTGGGTGTTACAAAATCAAATTCCATTATTAAAATAAAATCAAAATCAGTTTTGAAAAATACCTCCATCTTCTTCTTCTAGTTGGTGAAATTCCTCTCGAACTACGGTGGGTAGATGCTTAATCCGACCATCTCATGTGCTTCATTCGGTGGTTAGTTCTCCTGAAACGAACCTCAGTCTGATACCAATTGTTGGCTCAGGTAGGCCGGAGGGAGGGGAGGTGAATTGGTTGTTTAAGAAAAACCTTCCTCAACTTTTAACTTAGATTAGTAGTGCAAAAAAAAAAACAAAATAAATGAACAACAACAAAAAATGAGGCCAAAAGAATTACTTGGTTACAACCGGGGAGGTTATTAATCCAAGGCAAGTAAAGGCATTAAAGATCTCCTTCTTTGAAGGCGGAGAAGACTCTTACACTCATTGGAAGCATAGAAAGTAGCTAGGAAATCAATACAGAAGTTGTTACCTATTTCCTAGGTCCAGGGGTCTTTTGATACCCCCTGTAAAATCTTATCCATAGCTTGAAGGCACCTTCAAGAGATAGAACTTTATCTGCCGAGGATAAAACATTATCCTCGACAACGCTCAAATCTGTCAGATTGAAGGCAGCTTCAATCAAGGTTGAAGGCACCTTCCATGTAGGTTGAAGGCGCCTTCAACGCTTCCCACTAAAAGGCACGGAGGCACCTTTAACTCTAATAAAGGCACCTCCAGCAGCTCCGCAACTCCTTTTTAGCTCTTCTGCTGCTCAGATTGCTAGGGTGGTTTCGGCCAATCGGAATAGGGCTCACCCGAACCCATTTTCTGACCTTCTCCTCGAGCAGACTTCCTCCCCGGCTTCTCGTCCCTTGTACCACCGCATGTGTCATTCTCGTCCGTTGGTGTACTCTTCCGTAACACCTCGTCCCTCGGATGCATCGAGTCTGGCGGCTCTCTCCCGTGCCATCCTTCTCGCTAGTCACGTCTTCCGCTCGACTTCTTGTATTTCTAAGCTCTTGTACACTTAGACACAAGGGTTAAACACTAACAAGACCTAACTTGATTTGGTCGATCACATCAAAACTACCACGGGGTACCAACACAATTGATCAGCCAATCGATTGAATTAGATTTTCTTGTGAGTAAAAGCTCACGAAATCGATCAGTCTATCGATTGACCCTGCTTGGATCGATCGGGTGATTGGTTCAAGGGCATTTTCCGTGAATAGAACCTCGTGGAAACAATCAGTGGATCGATTGAAAGGCTCCAATCGATTGAAAGGCTGATTTTAGTTGAAAGGGTCTGATTTTATCTCACTGAGTCATTTTTAGTCATATTAACCATCCTAAACCCTATGAAATTCTTTTTTGAACATTTAAGAGTAGTGTTCTTGATGAAAATAAAATTTGATTGGTTAAAAAAGACTAAGTTGAAGTTTGGGATGAGATTTAGTTTCATTATTGGATTTTAGACCTCAAAGCTTTAAATTTTGGACTTTCTAAAGTTTTAGAAATTCCAAGTCATTATTAGTACAATGATAGAAATTTAGAGCATGTTTTAAAGGAGAGATACTCCTTAAAGGCATGAAAACAATCTTTAAAACCATGGAAGGTTGTAAAACTTTCATTATGATGAATGCTCAAGGTTGAGCATTAGAAAACAATGGAAGATTAGATCACTTTATTATTTGAGTGTAAATACTCTAGGATAAGCATTGTGAAGTGGGTTAATACTCAAGGGTGAGCATTGGAGACAATGAAGGGTATGAGACCTTCATTGTGATGTTGTGAACAACGTATGGATAACTCTTCAGGAAGAGAGTTTTTTATGTGTGTCAAAGGGGGAGAATGTAGGGTTTTAGTTAGGCTTTTATTACCTAAAGGGGGAGTTTGCCCTCTAGGAAAGGGAGAGAATGAAGAAAAAACCCTCATTTATACTTTGGCATGAAAAAGAGATTGAGGCTATGAATTAGCCTAACTTAAACGTATTGTCAAACATCAAAAAGGAGGAGATTGTTGGTGTAATTTTTCTAGGTCAGGGCTGACTAGGTTGACTAAGCATGAATTGGTTCAAGCTTGAGTTGTAATGTGCGAGTTTCGATATTTGACAATATATAAAGATTGTTTTGACAATGCTTGGAGATTGCAGAAGAAATTATCCATTTGGGGAGATTGGTCAATGTTGACCAGTCTAATGTGAAGAAGAGTTAAGTAGGTCCAGGTTGACCGAATACTTGACTGGGAAGTCCTAATTGGAGGTTGGGTAAGGGAAGTCCAACGGGAATGTTGACAGAAGATGAAAATCTAAGTGGGTCAGTATTTGACTGAACACTTGATGAGAAAGTCCTAGTAAGTGAAGTCAAGCAGAAGGAAATGTTGGTGTAATATTCCCTAGGTCAAAGTTGACCTGGTTGACTGAGCTTGAATTGGGTCAAGCTCGAGTCTTGATGTTTGGGTTTCGATGTTTGACAATACATGCAGATAACACATGGAGATTGCAGGTGCGATTGGTCATGTGGGGAGATTGTGAAGGAGAGTCAAGTAGGTCAAGGTTGACTGGATACTTGACTGGAAAATCCTGGTGAGTGAAGTCAGGTGAAAGTCCTAACTGGGAGGTTAGGCAGACTGGAAATCCTGGTGAGTGAAGCCAGGTGAAAGTCCTAACTGGGAGGTTAGGCAGACTGGAAATCCTGGTGAGTGAAGCCAGGTGAAAGACCTAGTGAGTGAAGCTAGGCAGTTGGGAAATCCTGGTGAGTGAAGCCAGGTGAAAGACCTAGTAAGTGAAGCTAGGCAGTAAGGAAAGACCTGGTGAGTGAAGACAGGCAGTTGGGAAGTCCAAGTAGGTCAAAGAGATTGACCGGATACTTGGCATAGGAAATCCAGATGGGTCAAGGTTGACCAGACATCTGGTGGAAGTCCAAGTGGGTCATGGAGGACCGGACACTTGGCACGAGGAGAAAAGTCCAAGTGGGTCAAAGGGATTGACTAGACACTTGGTGAGGGAGTCCTGGCAGGTCAAGGGTGACCGGATGCTAGGCATGATGTACCAACAGGTCATGGTTGACCGGATGTTGGTTTAGGGGACTTTGGATTTGGTTTTGGGCAAAAACCTTGAGCTGGATCGATCAGCTGATCGATTGGGTGAGTTCCCGCAACAAGCCTCCTCCCAATCGATCAGTGGATCGATTGGGAGAAGATCGCAATCGCATAGTGATCCGGAGGTAAGAACGGGGGACCCCCTTTCGGGGAAGTCAACGCCACGTGGAGGTCAAAATACCAGACGTCCGACCGGAGATTGGTAGCCCGGTCGGCTAAACGGGGTCCCAGCTGAACCATAGACGACCCGATGGTACTAGGGATTCCGACGCTCGGGTTGAACAGAGGCATATGGCCGAGCGGATAGCCCGTTCGGCTGAAGGCATAAAGTAGCATACTGCAAAGTCTCCACAGAGCACATTGGAATTTCCCAAGTGGACCAGTACATATGACCAGCCGAACGTGAGGTGAGTGCCGGCCGGCCGGACGACCGGCATGGAGTAAGGAGAGAAAAGGACAAGGAACATCTTCTGACAGCGGGCATGCTCTATGGCCAGGCCATACTCCGAACCTTACGACAGAAGGTTCTGATGTCCCATCAAAGACGTGCTTGGACTGTAGCAGTATGGTGTCAGGTAAGCTTTCTGACAATCCCTTACTGAGGTATGGGCTGGGGACATGTATTCGCCTCGGCATGTGTGCAGGAGCTCATTCCCAGCTCTATATAAGGAGTCTCGCACTTCACCGGAGGTACGCGTTTTCGGAGATTGTGAGCCATTTCTTGGTTGTCTGCTTACCTAACTTGAGCGTCGGAGGGTCGTCGCCGGGAACCCCTTCCCAGCCCGACTTCCTTGTAGGTTCGTCGGAGGTTCGTACGACCGGTCGGAGATCTACGTCAGCAACTCGGAGAGCGCCACGTGCCCAGCGTCCGTTGATTCAGCTTTCAGACAGGATCAATTTGGCGCCGTCTGTGGGAACGCTCCTGCATCCGATCGGAAGAAATGGACGAAGCTGGACGACCGCATACAGTGACTCTCTCCACGGAGGAACTCGACGCTCTGATCGAGTCAAGGGCAGCTAAGCTTGTGGAACAAAAACAGAAGGCACAAGCCGAGCGGATTGAGCAGCAAGCGACATCAATATCAGGAGGCCGAGCGGAAGCACCTCAGGCCACGGTTCCGTTTCACCGGGCCCCTTTAGAGTCATCGAAAAGCTCCACTCGGGTGCTTATTATCTGGAGGATGAAGATGGGTGGCGGCTAGATCGACCAAGGAGCGCGAATCATCTCCAGCCGTACCGAGCTGGGTGAGAGGTGCGCTGATGTAATTTTATATATGTTTTGGTTGCCTATGTCCTTGTAATGCAGGAAGCAGAAATGATAAAAAGGATGGCAAATAGCTTAGCCGAACGG
This sequence comes from Zingiber officinale, assembly GCF_018446385.1. Lineage (NCBI taxonomy): Eukaryota > Viridiplantae > Streptophyta > Magnoliopsida > Zingiberales > Zingiberaceae > Zingiber > Zingiber officinale. The sequence goes on from NC_055990.1 coordinate 29,835,889, forward strand.
CAGTGTCAAAATTAGCCTTAATGGTCGTCGAGCTCCGATGTTAAAAATCGAGAGACGAGTCGGCATCTATAAACCCTCCGAGCGGAAGACCGTCGAGCTCCGACGTTAAAAATCAAGAGATGAGCCGACGTCTATAAACCCTCCGAGTGGAAGACCGTCGAGCACCGACGTTAAAAATCGAGAGACGAGCCGGCGTCTATAAACCCTCCGAGCGGAAGACCGTCGAGCTCTGACGTTAAAAATCGAGAGACAAGCCGGCGTCTATAAACCCTCCGAGCGGAAGACTGTCGAGCTCCGACGTTAAAAATCGAGAGACGAGCCGACGTCTATAAACCCTCCGAGCGGAAGACCATCGAGCTCCGACGTTAAAAATCGAGAGACGAGCCGGCGTCTATAAACCCTCCGAGCGGAAGACCGTCTAGCTCCGACGTTAAAAATCGAGAGACGAGCCGGCGTCTATAAACCCTCCGAGCGGAAGATCTTCGAGCTCCGACGTTAAAAATCGAGAGACGAGCCGGCGTCTATAAACCCTCCGAGCGGAAGACCATCGAGCTCCGACGTTAAAAATCGAGAGACGAGCCGGCGTCTATAAACCCTCCGAGCGGAAGACCGTCGAGCTCCAACGTTAAAAATCGAGAGACGAGCCAGCGTCTATAAACCCTCCGAGCGGAAGAAGGCGATCAAGAGAACTTGTACTAGCCGTCAATATCGTTTGACCACCTATGCGTTCCGCTCGGCCCAGTACCCAAAGGTACTTCATCAATATCTAGTGAATAACCTCTTCTGTCGAAGCAGAAAATATTCGTCCGAGCGGAAATATTACGCAAAATACTTCATAAAAATATCTTTCGAGCACGAGAGGTGTGATAAGAGGCGAGCGGACAACACACATATTAACTAGCAAAAGGACAAAACAAGCGAAAGGATAACATATTAAAAAGACTGGCCGAGTGGCCAAATTACAAAAAAGGAGTGTCTTTGGCCGAGCGGCCGAATTACATGTAAAACTTCTACTCTAGGTAATCATAGAGGTCCTTCGGGATATTGTCGAGGAGCGCCACCTGATCTGCGACCGGGATGACGGCGGACTCGGGAAGTTGCCCCTTGGACTTCAAGTATGTGGCGGTGGCGGCCATGGCAAGGTCAAACGCAGTATACATCCGCTCGCAAACTTTCTCCGAAAATTCGGACGAGCGGATATAATTCTGTCTCAGGGCAGCGACCCGGCTCGGCTCGGCCTCTTGGTATTCTTGGAAGGCCAATTGGGACGCGGCGAGGGACTCCTGCAAAGTTTTCAGCTCGTCTATATGCTTGAGCGCGTCAGCCGAGCGACCCGCTTTCTCGCCATCGAGCTGCTCCATCAGCTCCTTTACTTTCTGCTCTAGGCCCCGAGCCTCCACATTCTTTTTCTCCAGGTCAGAGGGGAATGTTATGGATTTTAAAGAGGACGACTACACCGCATAAGAGGCGGAAAGTATTGGGGACTAGGCTTCCGAGCGGAATGCCGAAAAAGTTGCAAACTTCTACAAAGAAGGGATGAATGGGGAGTCGCAGACCGGCCGTGAACTGGTCGCGGAAAACACAAAATGCTCCGCGCGGCGGTTTGTGTGGCCGAGCGAAATCTATGGGTAGGATGATTTCAAGGTTAGAGGGGATCTCAAAAGTATTAATCAGAAGGTCGGCGTCACGCCGATCGAAGCACGACTCCATGGTAGTGTACCATGGGCCGAGGGTTTGGTCTTGGGATTGAGAAGATTGGGCCATTGTCCGAGCGGACGAAACCAAAAAAGATGAAAGGCAGAGGATAAAAGCAGGATGGCAACAAAACAGTATCCCGAGGACGAAAACTTGGGAAAGAAGTGCAAAGAAAATGCTAGAACCAAAGGGAGAAAGAAGGAGAACCTTGCAACGAAGAGGAGGATCGAAGAAAGAGCACCGGAGATCGCCGAAACCAGAGGAGTGAGATCACCGGAAAGCTGGGACGCGAGGAGCTAGGGAGGCACACAGGTGCAAAAGTGCGGCGAAGGGAGAAAACGGAGCTTTTATAGGGCGGAGCCCGAGCGGCCTCCACCGTTGGATCCAGGTCGTGAGGATTTGAGCACGAATCGCGCCGTTCATTTCGAACCGCCTCGATCCCATCAGAGCACCACGCCGCCGCCGTACGATGACGGCAGCACCGCCACGTGGCAGCCAGCCACTGGAGCGCATTTAATGGGTGCGTGCTCGATCTTAATGATAGAGATTGGCGAAAACTTCAAAGAAATGCTGAGTAATGTGGTCGTTGACTGGCGTTTTGGCTACCCCCTTTATTCCGAGCGGATGGTAGTTGAAGGACGCCGATCGGCTAAACTGATGGTCCAGTCAGTCGGACTAATCGCCTCCTTCGACTAGACTTGAAGGGGAGGCAAGTGATCCGGAGGTAAGAACGGGGGACCCCCTTTCGGGGAAGTCAACGCCACGTGGAGGTCAAAATACCAGACGTCCGACCGGAGATTGGTAGCCCGGTCGGCTAAACGGGGTCCCAGCTGAACCATAGACGACCCGATGGGACTAGGGATTCCGACGCTCGGGTTGAACAGAGGCATATGGCCGAGCGGATAGCTCGTTCGGCGAAGGCATAAAGTAGCATACTGCAAAGTCTCCACAGAGCACATTGGAATTTCCCAAGTGGACCAGTACATATGACCGGCCGAACGTGAGGTGAGTGCCGGCCGGTCGGACGCCCAGCATGGAGTAAGGAGAGAAAAGGACAAGGAACATCTTCTGACAGCGGGCATGCTCTATGGCCAGGCCATACTCCGAACCTTACGACAGAAGGTTCTGATGTCCCATCAAAGACGTGCTTGGACTGTAGCAGTATGGTGTCAGGTAAGCTTTCTGACAAGCCCTTACTGAGGTATGGGTTGGGGACACGTATTCGCCTCGGCATGTGTCCAGGAGCTCCTTCCCAGCTCTATATAAGGAGCCTCGCACTTTACCGGAGGTACGCGTTTTCGGAGATTGTGAGCCATTTCTTGGTTGTCTGCTTACCTGACTTGAGCGTCGGAGGGGCGTCGCCGGGAACCCCTTCCCGGCCCGACTTCCTTGTAGGTTCGCCGGAGATTCGTACGACCGGTCGGAGATCTACGTCAGCAACTCGGAGAGCGCCACGTGCCCAGCGTCCGTTGATTCAGCTTTTGGACAGGATCACATAGAATGGCTCTGGATCAATCGACCGATCGATTCAGAGCCTCCAATCGATCGGTCGATCGATTGGGAGTCGCGATTCTGTGTGATAAGCCCTAAATCGATCAGTCGATCGATCCAGACAATTTCAGAGAGCACAGAGGCGCTCTGGATCGATCGACTGATCGATCCAAAGCCTCCCCAATCGATTGGGAGCAATCCAATCGATTGGGATTCGACCGTTGGCGTCGTATTTAGTTGTTGGCGAGTGTTTCTCTCGACAGATCTCTCGGCTTTCATCTCTGATCTTCACAATGATTTCACAGCTCCTCCACAGACTTCTCATCGCCAGATCTTGAAGGTTCTTGGAGGCATTTCCAAGTTAAGAGGCGGATCTACAACAAGAAGAAGAAGCTAGGGTTAGGGTTTCTTGTGTAAACCGTGTAAGCTTTCCCTTATATTTGTCTCTCTTTGTTTCTCATTGTATTGAGAGTATTATAGGGCTTCTCTGCCTTCAGTAGTTATCGTAAAGGAGAGTTTTCATAGTGGAGGGTGTGTGAGTATGTGGATCCTTGGATTAGTCACCTCTTCTTGAGGTGAATACCAAGTAAATCCCTAGTGTTAGCGTTGAGTGTTGTTTCTTTATATTTTTCGCTGCATATCATCTCAAGAAACAAGCAACGACGAGCACGAGATCACGCCAAGCTATTCCCCCCCCCCCCCCCCCCTCTAGCTACATTTTTTGTCCCAACAGGAAAGTCCTAGTGAGTGAAGCTAGGTAAATGAAAATTTTGGTGAGTGAAGCTAGATGAAAGACCTAGTGAGTGAAGCTAGGTAAATGGAAATCCTGGTGAGTGAAGCCAAGTGAAAGGCCTAGTGAGTGAAGCTAGACAGTGAGGAAGTCCTAGTGAGTGAAACTAAGCGCGTGGAAATCCAGGTGGGTCCAAGGTGACTGGGCACCTGGTGTTTGGAAGTCCAAGTGGATCATGGAGGATCGAACACTTGGCACGATACAATAAGTCTAAGTTGGTCAAAGGATTGATCGAACACTTGGCACGATACGATAAGTCTAAGTTGGTCAAAGGATTGATCGAATACTTGGCACAAGGAGAAAAGTCCAAGTGGGTCAAAGGATTGACCGAACACTTGGTGACGAAGTCCTGGCAGGTCAAGGTTGACCAAATACTAGGCACAGACGAGTCACAATAGGTCACGATTGACCAGATGTTGGGTATGAGAACCATAGACTTGAGTTAGTCAAGTTAGGGTTGGTCAATCGATCAGTTGATCGATTTAACTAGAGCTCAATCGATCAATCGATCGATTAGAGGTCATTCGCACAGGAGAGTAGTGTGCTCCCCAATCGATCAGTCGATCGATTGGGCCACTCCAATCGATCGGTCGATTAATTGGGGCTCGGTTTCTTGCAGTGACGCGAGGAAAAGTTGGAATCCATTGGTCAATTGATTCCAGTGATTTCTGCGAAAGAACAGAAAGCTTCTGGATCGATCAGCTGATCGATCTAGCTACACCCAATCGATTGGTCGATCAATTGGGATATAACCATTGCGCAGGATGCAGGTTTTGGATGGCTGGGATCGTTGGGATAAGATATGGCAATCTATTGGGAGCCCTAAATTGTGCAAATATAAAGGCGACAACGAGGTTTAAACTGTTGGATCGAAAGTGCTAGAGGGCGGGGGTGAATAGCTCGTGGCTTTCACTTTTTTTCAGAAGATTAAGAGTAAAACATAGCGGAAATGAAACAAACAAAGCAAACACCAAGTTTTTTACTTGGTTCGGAGCCCGGGGTGACTCCTACTCCAAGGCCCATGTTAGTTGAGCGTTTACTTTGGACAATCACTATAAGCTCAGAAATTTACAAGTTTGAAATATAAGTAAAGTAGTAATGAAATTATACCGACAACAAAAATAATAAGTTTGAAGCTCCTGGTCGTTGGGGTGTTGCTACAACTTTTCTGGATCGTCTTTTGAGCAGCATGGAGAAGTAAGATTGCAATTTCGTTGATCTACAAAGCTGCTACTCGAGACTGCCTTATAAGGCTCGTGGAGGGCACCTCCAACACCATGGAGGACACCCTCATCCACGTCGAATCCGCAACGTAGATGAGATCCGACCAAGTCGTGCCTATCCACCTGGGGGCGCCTCCAATCCCATGGAGGGTGACATCGCGCTAGGTCCAGGGCCCCCTCAAGCTCCATGAGGGTGCCCTCACGCCTTGCTACGAGGTTGTCTCTGCATACAACCAGAGACGCCTCCAAGCTCCAAGGAGGGCGCCTCAGATACTGTTCATCCGAGGCAAAGTTGTCCAATTCGCATCCTGCAAGATACGTTAGTTCACCAAACCAACCATACCCTGCAAAACAACGTTAGCATAATATGGACATGTAAAATAAAATATTTGACAATCATCGGACTGTCCGGTTCTGACTTCGGATTCCCGATCGGAAACCCTAGGTCGAACCGACGCCTACTGTTCCCTCACCGGGGAACACGTCCTCACCTACTCTACTCAGGAAAGTATACATGTTACCAGACCAGTCCTCCAGACCGATTGGTCTTTTGCTCAGCGCCTGAGGCTCCAGGACTTTCTGTTGGACGTCCACTCCACGACTCGCCCAGTCTTTCACCTGGTCCGCGACACCAGGACTTTCCACCTAGAGTTCCCGACTCTAGGATTTTTTTGGCCGAAGCCCTCGACTTGCCAAGACTTTCTGCCTAGGGTTACCACCCCTTAGGACCTAAGGTTACCGCTCCCTAGGGTTTTCCACCTGCCTAACTGTAGTTAAGGCTTTTGCCTAAGTACACTTAGGACTTTCCTGCAATCTCATTCAAACACATCAGATAACAAGATAACTTAACTTTGAACCCTCTGACATAATCAAAACACAGGTTCGATCGTTGATGCTTCCCGCACCAACAATCTCCCCCTTTTTGATTATGACAATATGGTTCAAAGTTAAGTAAAAATATAACAAACAATAAATAAAGAAATTTAAAAATGAGCATCAATGTAAAGAAACTTATGATATGCTCCCTCTTTTATTTTGTTTAAATTCTTAATTTGCTTAACTTTTGCCTTAACTTTGGCTTTTCTCTCCCCTTTGACATAAATAAAAAAGAATAAGTAGAGATAAGTTTTTATGTTAAAAATTTTTTAAAAAAAACATAGTTAAGTACTTAGCTTAAAAAAATAACATAGTTAAGTTTTTTACAAACTTAAAATGTTTTCAAAAGTATTTTAACTTGATTTTTCAAAGAAAACTTAGTCAAAATTTTTGTTTTTAAAAAAAAATTATTTTCAACATAGACTTAGCTAAATTTTAAAAATAAATGTGTTGTCATGTAAGTACTTAAAAATTTTCGTAGAGAGATTAGCTAAGTATTTAGTTTAAAAAAAAATTGATAAACACTAAGTAAAAATAGTTTCTGTTTAAACATAATATTTTGTTTATTTTATATATATATATATTTTTAAAAAAAAATAAATTAAGCTTCAATATAATCTTAATTCAACATTAAGCTTAAAAATAATTTTTTATGTAATATTAAGCTGAAAACTAATTTTTATTTCATCACTAAGTCAAAAATAATTTGTACTTTAACACTAAGTTAAAAAATAATTTTTAATAGCAAAAAAATAATTTTTAATTTAACACTAAGCTAAAAAAAATAATTAAGCAAAAGAATAATTTCAATTAAAAATTGAAGGTTTGAAAATTAAAAAAAAAATTAAAACTAACTTGGCTTAATTTACAAATCCTTCTTTCACTCCCACTTGATTAATGGCAAAAAAAATTTTAAGGTCCTAGAGTTCAAGCATGTAAATTAAAAAAAAAATAACTATTATTATATATTTTCTTAATTTTCCATCTCACTCATTCTAGGTTATCAAGTATGTTCAGCTTATGAGTGAGCGTGAGACAGACTTAACTTTATTTTAATTTTATCAATATTTAAAAATGTTGAAATTAAAATTTAAAATATAAGTTTGAATGCTCAATGAGTTTGATTTTTAAATTTTTTAAATATGAATAACATTTTTTTTAAAGACTTTGAAAATTAATTAAGTTTGAAAATGAAAATTTTACATATTATATATGATTTGAAAATTAATTATCATTTTAAAATAATTAAGATTTTAAAAACCATTAAAATTAATTATGATTAAGATTTTAAAAATTAAGTCACCTGAAGATAATTAACTTTTTGAAATTTATTATGATTTAAAAATAATTATAATTTAATTATGAGTAATTAACATTTTGAAATTGATTGTGATTTGAAATTATAATTTCGTAAATAATGATTTTAATTTAATTATGATAATTAACATTTCTAAATTAAGATTAAAGTTAATTAAGTTAACTTAATTAAATTAATTTGGTTATCTACTTTAAGCCTAAGTCCATCTCATCCTTTTCTAGGTTATCAATTAGGGAATCTTAATAGTTTTTGTGAGATGATTAATTTTATCTTTGATTTAGATTATCGTCTAAGGATTAATTTACATTTGAGTTAGACTCAAGTTTTACAATCAGTAATTAAATATACATTTCTAGAATTGACTTCCAGGTTGTGGCGAGGCACTAAGTCTTCTTGGGTATGAGATCATCCACCACTTCTAGACAAAGCCTTTCAAAGAAATTGGATATTTAATTTTCTTTTTGAAACTCCTAGGTCTAACTAATCAAGTGTAAATTACGCCTAGGTCCTTAATCTAGCCTAATATAAGTATGTATATTGTAAATAGTAAAACAAGCATCAAACAAATCTATCTATTGATAAAAATACTTTCTATTGACTCCCCCTGGAGCATAGCCTCGATATGGTCTATCATGATAGTGGATTTTATCCTTGAGGACCCAATATAGTTCAAGTCCGACTTGATTAACCAAGTTCAACTTGGGGACTCATGCTTGGACTATGTTTTTATTTGATCTATTTATAATTGACAAATACGATTTGAATTTATGTTTACGCTTAAATCCAAGTCCGGATCTATTGTAAATGAATCTTTATTTTCTAAGAATTAGATTAAGATTCTTGGAACCCAACGTGAACCGTTCCAACATGTCTGTAAGTTCTTTAACTTGAGTTTTCAAATTAGAATTTTCTTCCTTAAGTTGTTGGACTTGAGTTGAACTTCCAATTTGAACTGGCTCAGTTAAAGGACTCGAGTTAGTCGCTTCCTTAATGGTTGTTACCTCCTTTTGGAGTGACTTGACTCGGACGCTAGATTTAGCCAATTTCTTTAATAAATAAGAAATCAAATTTTGTAAATCATCTACTTGAGTATCGGCGAATAGAGAACTTATAGTGGGGTTAGGCCCTTCGGAAACGGATACGGATCCGTGGCTTCGTTCAGACTCGGTTTCTGATTCGCTCTCAATTTCTGGATTGGACTCAGTTTTGGCAACATGTGCTTGTACTGGTAGAGTGAGGAAACTTGCTTGTTCTTCTTCGTCAAATTTGGATTCGTCTAATAATGCCTTCAACACCTTCCTTCTTCGTTGCCTTTGGTTTGGACAATCCAGCTTATAGTGCCCCTTTCCCTTGCTTGTACCTGCAATCAATGCAATACCCTTCTCGGCTGGACGTGCATTAGTCTATTCATGCAATTCAAATTCCGGAAAAAAATCCATCTAAGTTAATTAATGAAAGATCATTGAACACTTTGTAAGCATCAACCATAGATGCCTACAAAGTGTTTCGCAGAAAAGCGTTTAGTGCGTACCTTATTATGTCTCGGTTTTCTATCTTCTGACTGATTGCGTGAAGATCGTTCAACAGGTCTTGAATCCGCGCATGAAGTTGGCTCGCCGTCTCACCTTCCTTCATTTTTATGTTATATAACTTGTTTAAAATTAGGTCGCGCTTGCTTACCTTAGTGTTGGAGGTACCCTCGTGCAGCTCGATCAGTTTTTCCCATAGCTCTTTTGCACTTGAAAAGGGACCGACTCGGTTCAGTTCTTCTTTTGTCTGCCCATTGCTAAGGTTGCTTTGGCGTCGACTTCAATTTCCTTCATTAAGCTAGTGTCCTAGTTGATGCATGAGACTAGTTTTCTAGCGCCGTCACGTGGAAGCTCGAGACCGGTTTGGATAATTATCCACATCTTGACTTGAGTCTTGATGTGGTATTCCATCTGGCTCTTCTAGTAGCCAAAGTCCTCGCCGGAGAAAAGAGGCAGGCGGGTTGTGCTGTAGCCTTCTTGGTGGGCCATTTAAAAAAAAACCTTGCACAAAAAAAATAAAAAGAAAGAAATGTCCTAAGACTTTGTCTTGGATTAGTAGTGCGGGAGAAAAATAAAAATAGCAATTTACTAATTTCAAAAAAAATATTAATAAAAAAATATTAATAAAATATTAAAAAAATTATTACAAATTTTTGAAAATGTTATATTTCGTTAATACCGATCAACGGTGAAAAGATGAAAATGAATTTTTTAAAAACAATTTTGGAGGAAAAACGATATCTAATTTTATTTTTCAAAAAGGAATCCCCTGCTCGATTGATAGTTTCACCAATTCAGAGCGGTCTTACTCTGATACCAATTGTTGGATCGAAAGAGCTAGAAGGGGGGGGGGGGTGAATAGCGCTCATGGCTTTCACTTTCGTTTCGGAAGATTAAGAGTAAAGAGCAGCGGAAATGAAACAAACAAAGCAAACACCAAGTTTTTTACTTGGTTCGGAGCCTGGGGTGACTCTTACTCTAAGGCCCACGCTTGTTGAGCGTTTATTTTGGGCAATCACTATAAGCTCGGAAATTTACAAGTTTGAAATACAAGTAGTAATGAAATTATACCTACAACAAAAATAATAAGTTTGAAGCTCCAGGTCGTCGGAGTGTTGCTACAGCTTTTCTGGATCGTCTTTTGAGCTGCACGGAGAAGTAAGATTGCAATTTCATTGATCTACAAAGCTGCTGCTCCAGACTGCCTTATAAGGTTTGTGGAGGGTGCCTCCAACACCATGGAGGGTGCCCTCATTCACGCCGAATCTGCAGCGTAGATGAGATCTGACCAAGTCGTGCCTATCCACCTGAGGGCGCCTCCAATCCCATGGAGGGCACCATTGCGCCAGGTCCAGGGCCCCCTCAAGCTCCATGAGGGCGCCCTCGCGCCTTGCTGCGAGGTTGTCTCTGCATACGATCCAAGACGCCTCCAAGTTCCAAGGAGGGTGCCTCGGGTACTGTTCATCCGAGGCAAAGTTTTCCAATTCACATCCTGCAAGATACGTTAGTCCACCAAACCAACCATACCCTGCAAAACAACGTTAGCATAATACGGACATGTAAAATAAAATATTTAACAGTTATCGGACTGTCTGGTTCTGACTTCGAATTCTTGACCGGAAACCCTAGGTCGAACCGACGCCTACTGTTCCCTCACCAGGGAACACATCCTCACCTACTCAACTCAGGAGAGTATACCTTTTGCCAGACCAGTCCTCCAAACCAACTGGTCTTTTGCTCAGCGCCCGAGGCTCCAGGACTTTTTTCTGGACGTTCGCTCCACGACTCGCCCAGTCTTTCACTTGGTCCACGACACCAGGACTTTCCACCTAGAGTCCCCAACTCTATGACTTTTTGCCAGAAGCCCTTGACCCGCCAAGACTATCCACGTAGGGTTACCACCCCTAGGACCTAGAGTTACCGCCCCTAGGGGTTTCCGCCTGCCTAACCACAGTTAGGGCTTTTGCCTAAATACACTTAGGACTTTCCTGCAATCTCATTCAAACATATCAGATAACAAGACAACTTAACTTTGAACCCTTTGACATAATCAAAACACAGGTTTGATCGTCGGATGCTTCCCGCACCAACACAAACGAGATATCTCTTGACTCCATCTTCTCCGCTACTGTTCACCGGACCTAGAGCCTTGGAAGACAAGTGTTGCTGTACTTTCCAACTGGTCTAGAGGCATCTACAAGCTACAAGAGATCAAGCAAGAAGGTTTTCATTTGTTTTATCATGCATTTACTTCTTGTTTTGAGTTGTATGCTTGTGAGAGTCTTGTATGAGGTTTCCCCACCTTCGGTTGTTCTGAGGAGTTTGTGTTCATAGTGGAGAGTGTACACTGTGTGGATCCTTGGATTAGTCATCTCTATTTGAGGTGGATACCAAATAAATCCTTGTGTTAGCATTGGGAGCTTGCTTTGAGTCTTTTCCGTTGAAAATAATCATCATCGAAGTGCGAGAAGTTATTCACCCCCTCCCCCCTCTAACTCTAAAGTGTCCCAATGGGGTGTAGGGAAGAATTATGTGTACCAAGCCCCTATGCAAGGTGCGAGTGTTGTCTAAGAGCATTGCACTATAGATTGTAGGTACCTCATGGTGTGTTTTTGATGTGATCAACGAAGTTAGAGTTAGACCTTGCAGATCTAATGTCTTGTGCCTAGGTGTATAGAGACTTAGGAATACAAGAAGTCTAGCAAAAGATACAACGAACAAAAAAGATAGCACAGGAAAGAAGTTTACGGGCTCGGTGCCTTCGAGAGACGATGAGTTACAGAAGAGTGCACCGACATAGCGAAAAGAACGTGGTCCGAGAGATGAAAAGCTAGGAGAAAGTCTGTTCGAGAAAGAAGACCGGAGTTGAATTCGGATGAACTTAACTCTAGACGACCCAACCATCACCCACACGAGTAGATGTTGAAGAATGGTCAACACAGAGGCTGACCACTCCAAGCTCTCGGAACAATTCCAGGCGCCCGAACTGAGTGGCCATGTCACCAGGAGTTGTTGTCGAGACAGTGCCCATGTCAGCATAATCCAGACGCTTGGATCGCTTTTAGGCGCCCGAGATACCCGAAGTTATCCAAAGCCGTCAAGCATACCGTTGCCAAGTGGATCGGCATTGATCAGACCCAACACCTGGAACAATTCCAGGTGTCCGGAACAATTCCAGATGCCCGGAACGATTCCAGGCGTCCGAACTGAGTAGTCACGTCATCAGGAGCCATTGTCAATACGATGTCCACGTCAGCAAGTGATCCATGCGCCTAGGATGCTCAAAATTATCTAGAGTTTTCGAGCATACTGTTGCCAAGTGGATTAACATCGATCAGATCCAAGCACCTGTATTACTTCCAGACACCTGAAAGGTGCCACGTCAGTAAATGGTCAAATAAAAGGAGAATATATTGATGTTCAAAATTAAAGAACACACTTATATTCACTTTCATTTGGTGTAGTTTATTGCTTTTGTGCTTAACCACGGTAAAGGACTTCTCCGTCTCTAACATTTGTCGAAGGAGCTTTATTAGTATTAGTATGCTTTCCACAGTTTTAGATTAATAACCCGGCGATTACAGCCAAGTAATTTTGCGGTCAACTCTTTGATATGTTTGTATATGAGTATGCACACTAATAGAATCTGATATTCAAATATGAAGGTTATATTTGTTCTCTTTTATGTATACGGTTAAATTTATTTTAAACAATCATGCGCAAAAGTTAAAATTAAGTGTAAGATGTATTTTTTTCAAAAAAAAAAAAAACCCAAAAGGATTACAACACTATAACAATTAATGCAATATTATTATAACAGCTAATACAAGTAACTGCTATCTAACTGTTTAAAAATAATTTTAATAAAGTTTAAATAATTTAAAGTAGTTTTAAATGTTTTACCCGGTATCACATGTTGAACCAATTGAGATAAACTTGAAGACAATCCAAGACCGTCTCAATTATTTTTGAGGTAAAATTTGTCATACTATCAATTCATATGATCGACCTTATGATCATTTATGAGAAGATAAATTGAGAAATTATAATGAGGAAGATATTTTTCTTGACTTTATTGAAATTTGACCCCTTGTCCACCCACAATAGCCAGACTCAACCATGCCCCAGGGCAATATTTAATTTTACTAGTAAAATTTAACAGGATAATTTCATATATTATTAATGATTATTTTTACAATTGAAAACAGTAACCAATTAGGTCATGTAGCAATAACTTTATCTTGTGTCAATCTCATTTTATGTTAACTAATTTGGCAATGAGTAATAAATTATTATAATACTATTAATAAATATTTTAATTACTATTTTTAAAAAAATTATCAATCAATTTTAACTTCGATAAAAAAAGGTCTTGACTCAATAAAATTATTGTTATGTGGCCTAAAGTTAATAAATTTAAGTACACGACACCCTTCCTCTAGATCTCACATTGGCGAGAGCTTCATGAACCAAATTATCTTTTTATCAATTTTAACTTTGATAAATTATCAATCCAATTTAGTTAACTAAAAATATTTAGCTATTAAACATCAATGACCAATTATTAAAAAAAAAAAAAGAGTGTGCCTCATGGAAGAGTAAGGACACAGTAATAAAGGTATAAAAATTGATAATGGAGGAGAAGAAAGAAAGAAAGGACAATAAAATTTAGAGAAAATGATAATACAATATTAACTATATTTTGACTTTCAAAAGTATTTTTATAAGATAATATCAATTAAGTATAGCCAATAAATATTTTTAATTTATTAACCAAACTTAATTTTGATTAGTAAATTAAATTTTATTAGTAAACAATTTAAAATTATGAAATGGGGAGCAAACAACAAGCTTAGGTGAAGTGGCAGATGAACTTGTGGGTTTCTTTCATGATCTACTTGGGCAAAAGGTGGCGTGTGATCCTATGGATAGTGGTGGACTTCCTAGAAGAAAACTCACTCATCTGAGGATTTAATCAGGCCAATGGAGGCGGAGGAAATTAAAGCAGCCTTATATGACATTGGGAGTGACAAGGCGTCGGGTCCGAATGGATATGGAGTAAAGTTTTTCACTACATCTTAGGATATTGTTGGGCCAGAGTTTATTATAGTGGTTCAGGAATTTTTTTCAGAGTGGTGAGCTGCTCAAACAATGGAACCATTCATTAATATCTTTGGTGCGAAAGGCAGACCATGCTCCAAGAGTTTCATATTACCGGCCTATCTCTTGTTGCAATGTGTTCTACAAGGTCATTGAAAAGGTACTGGCAGGGCGATTTGTAGGAGTTTTGGGGGACTTGTTGGACCCGGCACAAGTGACTTTTGTGAAAGGGTGATCTATTGGTGACAACATTAATCTCACTCAGGAGTTGCTACGGAAGTATACGCATAAAAGAATCTCCCCGAGATGTATGGTCAAGGTTGATTTGCAGAAGGCATTTGATACATTAGATTGGGATTTTCTCATGGTGACCCTCGTTGGTTTTGACTTTCTCCAACGATATTGTGAATGGATTAGGGAGTGTGTAACTACGGCCTCTTATTCTATTTCTCTAAATGGAGGCATCTATGGATTCTTTAGTAGGCGTTGCGGTTTAAGGCAAGGTGATCCCCTATCGCCCTTACTTTTTGGTCTATGTATCGAAGTATTATCACACAGGTTATAGGTTGCCTCCTTGTCACCCTCTTTTAACTTTCATCCTATGTGTAAAGAGGTTGGCATCACACATCTTGTATATGTCGATGATTTGATGTTGTTTGCACGGGCGAATGAGTCATCAATAAAGTATTGGGGGAATGTTTGGAGGTTTTTGGCAATGAAGCAGGCTTCGGGCTAATTCTCTGAAATTTCATATGTATATGGCGAGGATTCATGATAGCATGAAGGACCGATTATTTCAACTTATTGGATTCCAAGAAGGAACATTTTCATTCTGATACTTGGGGATTCCACTAGCGGCGGAGAAGTTGAGAATTACAAACTATGGGCCATTACTTGATACTATTACAAGGAAGATTAATTCTTAGCCAAAGCATACTTTATTTTATATGGGACACTTGGAGTTAGTGAAGACGGTGCTTCAAGGTGTTGAGTGTTATTGGCTTTCTATGCTCCCTATTCCTATCGGTGTCATTGAAAAAAGTAAAACAATATGTTGTATGTTTGTGTGGCCTTCGAAGCATCCTCCTATTTCTTGGGCCACTATGTGTCTTTCTCGACAGTATGGTGGTTATGGACTTCGTGATCTTCATGCATGGAACGAAGCTCTTCTTAGCAAGACACTATGGGAGATCCAAACTAATGCAGATTCGTTATGGGTAAGATGGGTGCACCATCATTATCTCAAGGAGACTAATTTTTGCCATTGGAAGGTCAAAGCCCTGGACTCTCCTCTTATCAAACGACTTGTGGATATTCGGAACAAAATTCGAGAGGCTACAAATGGAAGTGGGGAGGCGAACTTATTGATGGGTGACTGGTTTGTGGGAGGGTGGAACAGCAAATGCATATGGATTCTTCATGCCGAGAGGTCTTGAGGTGCCATGGGCATCATTGGTTTGGAGGTCGGAAATTATGCCGAAGCATCGCTTTATTCTGTGGTTACTTGCTCATGGGAAACTACAAACAACAGATAGAATGTCGTATATGGTGAACAAGATTTGTATGCTTTTTCAAGGTCATGATAAGTCAAATGGTCACTTGTTCTTTGAGTGCTTTATCACATGTACTCTTTAGAACAAGGTGTAAAGTTGGTTAGAGATAAATCATTAAGTTAATTCAATAGAGGAGTTATTTCACAACCTTGGCCAATACTACAAAGGTGCGAGCCGGAGGATGAAGGCGAGGTATCTTGGGGTTTCTAGTATGATATATGTTCTGTGGGAAGCTCGCAACAAGTGTCGCTATGAGGGGATGGTCCCTGATGTTAATAGAATGTTGCGCAAGATCCAAATTCATGTTTACCGTTTTGTGGATTTATGTAGAAGTTGAAGGGGCATTTTACGCCACTGACCGAGAGGAGTTTGTTGTCTGTGTTGTTGATGCTCCACCTGCTGTCTGTGGTTTTGAAGCTTCATCTGATGTCCGTGTTTTAATTTTGAAGAAACCTCATCTACTGTACATGGTTTTGAAGCATCATGGCTTGTGTGTACATGCAAGTTATGATGTGGATGGAGCAAAGTTTAAATCGGTGGCACAAGGGAGCTTGAGCAGATTCCACATAGGTGGCACATGAAGATTGGTTTGAATGATTTTTATTGCATGTCTTTGTATTGGTCTTTTGATTTTGTATGTGTGGCATGGGAGAGGATGGTGAATAGATCCACCATAATTGATCTATCTAGTCCATAACAAATGGCTCGCGGTAAAGACAGTGTCAAATCCGTTGATGGCTGGGGCTTTGCCAAAAAGCCTAAGAAGGTAAATAGATCTACCATAATGATCTATCTAGTCCGCAGCAAATGGCTCGTGGTAAGGACAACGTCAAATTCGTTGATGGTTGGGGCTTTGCCAAAAAGGCCAAGAGGGTTCATAGATCCACCATAAGGATCTATCTAGTCTGAAACAAACGGCTCGCAGTAAAGACACAACAAATCCGTTGATAGCTAACCACTTACTAAAAGTGGGGCGACGATCTATGACGGGGCGGCAACGTTGGTCACATGGGACTTACCTTAAGCCATGCTTTTGATGCTCCATTTTTTGTCCATGCTATTCATGCCCAAGTATTATGCTGTTGTTCATCATTTTGTAATGCATGACTAAATGATAGCATGTAATGCATGTCATGTTGTGTGTGTGTGTGATTGGAAGGTGCTTTGACTTTGTTTTTGCTTGTGGATTTTGCCACGTGAAGCATGATGGTGAGACGGAAGTTGAGTGCATGATGATGTAAGTGAATTGAGTGATGATAAAAGAGTTTTTCTCAATTCCAGAGGATAAACTCCTAACTACCATGTATGGTTCGACATTCAGTTTGAGAGTCTTTATCTCTCAAATCAGTTTTATACAAATGTATCTATTTCCGTGAATAATGAATAACGAATACCTCCATAGATACATAGACCCCCTTTTTATATAGTACCCTGGTGGGCAACACGCACGCTCTCTGAGGCACGGGCATGCTTTCCCAACCATCTCATGAAAGGACATGTCAGAAAATTATCTTTGACATAATATCTTAACAAGGCATGCAAATTCCTAATAAGACAATAGAATCTTCCTTCGTACGATCTGCTGGTTGACCATACCTTATGTCGGTGACACTATCTCCCAGAAGGATACTGAGAGATACGTTAATGATCCCTTTGCTCAGTCTAGCGGGGTAGTCGCTCGGTTGGGGACCCCTCCGCTAGGTCAATTGCTCTTCCCTATGGTAACTCGGTCCAGTAGACTATCTCTGCCCGACCGAACAAGTGCTCCGGTCTCATTCCTCGATCCGTACTAAGTGCCTGATGATTTGGCTGTAGCATTCTGCTCGGAGAAGCCATCTGTCGATCGAACATTACCTACCCTAATCTGCCTTCCTGGAGCATGAAGTCCAGTAGCTACGAGCCCTAAGTGACCAATCAGAGGCTTCTCGGGCACATTTGGAGCAGCTGACTGGCGAGGTAGCCCAATTGAAGGCCGATCTAGAAAGGAACTCCGAACGGTTGCAAGTGGAGAGGAGCAAGAGCGCCAAGCAGGCCTTATAACTAGAACGACTCAATAAGCAGGTCAACTCCTTTAGCGAAGGTCAATTCTGCCAATGCCAGGAAGCTCCGAGCCATTGAAGACTTGGATATTAAGAATAAAGAGGTTCAGGTCTTGGCTCAGAATCTCAAGGAAGCGGAGGCAGCTTTATGTGCCGAGCGGGAGAGCCGATTGGCTGAGCAAGCCGTGGTGGGTGTCCATCTCGCCGCAAGGATACTGAGCTGGCCTCGCTGAAGGCCGAGTTGGAGGTGTTGGTTGGTCCTAGGAAGGTCGTACCGGTTCCACTGTACAAAAATTTTGTACAAGTGTCGAACATTTCCTAACAACCTATTGTGTTCTTTAGAAATTAAATTCAGAATCGCAAACAGAACTTAACATTATTGATTCCAAATTTAACTTATCTGTTCTTAATGGTTTAGATTTGGATCGCAAACGATGTTTAACATTATTGATCCAAATCCACCTATGTTATAAATTCAATTAAATATTAATTTCCAAAATTAGCTTCCAGGACTGCATGGCAAGGCACTAGTCCTTCTTGGGTATGAGATCATCCACCACCACCTAGACAAAGCCTTTTAAGGAAAACTAATATTTAATTTCCTTATATAACTCTAGGTTTAACCAAAAAGAACAATCGAATCATTAATTTGAAAAAAAAAAACACAAACTCGAATCACAAATTCGAAACTCTAGAATCATATGTCTCTTGTGTTTGGAATTCATACAAAGAAAAACTAGTATGATGTGGAAAATAATTACTACTTATACCTTTCTTTGTACGCAACGACCTCTTGATCTTTTACCTTATTCCTCTTCTTATATCGGACGTTGTGTGGGCAACAATCTACCGAGATGAGAACCACCTAAGCCCTTCTTCTTCCTCACCAAGTTTCGGCCACCAAAACTCCTCCAAGGATGTAGAGGTTCGGCCACCACCACCAAGCTCCAAGGGATGCAAGAAACAAAGCCTCCTTTTTCTCCTTCTTCTCCAAGCAATATCCGCCCACCTTCCAAGCTCCAAAGGATGAAGAGTTTCGGCCAAGGAGAAGAAAGAAAAAAAAAAGGAGAAGGGAGAACTAGAAGGGAAAAGAGGTGGAGAATAGAATAGAGTTCTTAGCCATGAAGTCACCCCTACCCCCTCTTTTATAATCCTTGGTATTGGCAAATAAGGAAAAATTAAATAAAATCTTCCTTATTTTTTTTTGTCATGAAAAGGAAAATTTAATTAATTCAAACTTATTTCCTTTTCTTAAAACAATATGGTCGGTCACCTCATAATCCCAAACAAGGAAAGTTTTAACAAGAATTAAAACTTCCTAATTTGTTTCCAGAAATTTTAAAATAAAAATTTCTCTAATAATTTATCCCTTCATGGTTGGTTATAAAAGGAAATATATAAATTAAAATTTCTCTATTAAAATATGTGGATGATTTCCAAAAAGAAAAGTTATCTTTAAAATTAAAATCTCCTTACAATCTACAAATAAAGAAAGATATCAAATCTTTTCTTAATCTTTTGTAGAAACTTATAAAAGGAAATATTTAATTTTAAAATCTCTTTTTAAATCATGAACATGGTTACAAAAAAGGAAAGTTTTATCAAAATTAAAATCTTCCTTTCAATTTAAAAATAAGGAAAGATATTAAATCTTTTCTTAATCTTTTGTAGAAAGCTATAAAAGGAAAGATTTAAATTTTACTCTCTTTTTAAACCATGGAATCCACATAAAAAAAAATTAAAAATAAAAATCCTTTTAATTTTCTTAGGGTCGACCACACTATGCTTGGGCTCCAAGCATTGGTTGGCCACCTACTTGGCTCCTCCTATTGGTCTTGGCCGGCCCCTAGCTTGGGTTCCAAGCTAGCTTGATCGACCCCATTAGGATGGGTATAAAGGTGGGTATAGGTGAGTATAATACTTTATAAATAAGAGGCTACGATAGGGACTAAGAGGAGAAATTGATTTTGGTCTCCCAATGAAATTAAGCTTCCCGTGTTCGCCCCGAACACCAAATTTAATTTCATCAATAATAATTTATATCACTAAAGAATTATTATTGAACTACCATACCAATCCAAAATTACGTTTTAGGCTTCTTCTTATTATGAGTGTGTTAATCTCCCTGTGTTTAAGATATCGAATGTCCACTAATTAAATGAGTTACTGACAACTCACTTTAATTAATTTCTTAGTCCAAGAGTAGTACCACTCTACCTTATCGTCATGTCGGACTAAGTCCACCTGCAGGATTTAATATGACAATCCTTATGAGCTCCTCTTGGGGGCATTATCAACCTAGATTACTAGGACACAGTTTCCTTCTATAATCAACAACACACACTATAAATAATATCATTTCCCAACTTATCGAGCCTATTGATTTATCGAACTAAATCCCACCCTATAATAAGTCAAAGAAATAAATATTAAATATATGTGCTTGTTATTATATCAGGATTAAGAGCACACACTTCTATAATAACAAAGGTTTTATTCTTTTATGCAGTCAGTATAAAAAGAACTTACCTTAAATGGTCCAGCTCAGTATACTCTGAGTGTACTAGTGTAATTTTATAGTTAAGATAAACTAATACCAAATTACACTATGACTATTCCAATGGTTTGTTCCTTTCCATCTTAGTCGTGAGCTACTGTTTATAATTCATAAAGAACCAATAACATAATCTTCTGTGTGTGACACCACACACCATATTATCTACAATATAAATTAATTGAACAACTACATTTAACATATAAATGTAGATATTGACCAATATTATTCTTATTTCTAAGTAAATATTTATATAAAAAGCTAGGCTTTTAGTATACATTTCAACAGGAGGCATCCTAAATAGCCTTCAAGATTTATCAAGAGGGCGAGCCTGGCCGGTTCGAGATTTTCAAGTTAGATTACCTTCACTTGGACTCCTTCAACGCTCCGTCTCTTCAACTTCGGCATTGATGAGACCCTCGACCAACTGAAGGAGGGTGACTATTGTTAGAGTGTATACTAAAAGCCTAGCTTTTGGTATAAATATTTATCTAGAAATAAGAATCACATTGGTCAAATGTCTACATTTATGATATATGTAGTTGTTCAATTAATTTATATTGTAGATAACATGGTGTGTGGTGTCACACACAGAGGATCATGTTATCAGTACCTTATAAATTATAAACAGTAACTCACGACCATAATGGAAAGGAACAAACCATTGGAAGGTCGTAGTGTAATTAGGTATTAGTTTATCTTAATTATATAATTACACTAGTACACTTAGAGTGTATTGAGTAGGACCATTAGAGGTCGTTTCTTTTATACTGACTTTATAAAGAAACAAAGACCTCAGTTATTATGGAAGTGTGTGCTCTTAATCCTAATATAATAACAAGCACATATATTTGATATTTATTTCTTTAATTTATCAATGGGTGAGATTTAGTTCGATGAATCAATAAGCCCGATAAGTTGGGAAATGATATCACTTATAGTGTGTATTGTTGATTATAGAAGGAAAATGTCCTCAAGAGGAGCTCATAAGGATTGTCATGTTAAACCCTGCAGGTGGACTTAGTCCGACATGACGATAAGGTTGAGTGGTACTACTCTTGGACTAAGATATTAATTAAATGAGTTGTCAGTAACTCGCTTAATTAATGGACATTTGACATCTTAAACACAGGGAGACTAACACACTCATAATAAGTAGGAGCCCAAAATGTAATTAGTTCTTTAGTGGAATGAATTATTATTGATGGAATTAAGTTGTGTGTTCGGGGCGAACACGGGAAGCTTAATTTCATCGGGAGACATAAACCAATTCCTCCTCTCGGTCCCTATCGTAGCCTCTTGTATATAGAGATTTATACCCACCACATACCCACCTTCTTACCCAACCAATAGGGGTCGGCCAAGCTAAGCTTGAAGCTCAAGCTTAGGGCCGGCCAAGCCTAAAGGTTGGCCTTAAGGTGGCCGACCAATAGCTTGGAGCCCAAGCTTAGGTGGTCGGCCACATCATATTAAAAAGGATTTTTTTTTAAAAAATTATTTCTTATGTGGATATCATAGTTTTAAAAGGGAGTTTAAAAATTAAATCTTTCCTTTTAAAGCTTTCTACAAAAGATTAAGAAAAGATTTGAAATCTTTCCTTATTTGTAGATTGAAAGGAGATTTTATTTTTAAGAAAAACTTTCCTTTTTAACCATGATTATAATTTAAAAGAGAAGTTTAAAAATTAAATATTCTTTTTTATTAGTTTCTACAAAAGATTAAGAAAAGATTTGATATCTTTCCTTATTTGTAGATTGAAAAGAGATTTTAATTTTTAGATATAACTTTCCTTTTGGAAATTATCCACATGTTTAAAGAAAGATTTAATTTATAAAATTTCCTTTTATTAACCAATCATGAAGGATAAAATTATTGGAGAAATTTTATAAATTTCTAGAAACAAATTAGGAAGTTTTAATTCTTGTGTGAATTAAATTTTCCTTGTTTTGGGAATTAGAAGTGGCCAGCCATTATTATTAAAAGAAGAAAATTTTTTTAATTAAAATAATTTTTCTTTTTTATGACAAAAGAATTAAGGAATTTTTATTAAAATTTCCTTATTTGTCAAGACCAAGGATTATAAAAGAGGGGTAGAGGTGCCTTCAGGGTGATCAACTCTATTATATTCTTCCTCTCTTTTCCTCCTTGGTGGCCGGCCCTAGCTTCTTCCTCTTCTCTTCTTCTTATGGCCGGCGGCAACCTCTCTTGGAGCTCTTAATGGTGGCCAGTTCTAGCTAGGAGAAGAAGGAGAGAAAGGTGGTTTTGTTTCTTGCATCCCTTGGAGCTTGGTGGTGGTGGTCGGACCTCTACTTCTCTTGGAGAATTGTGGTGGCCGAAACTTGCAAGGAAGAAGAAGGTGCTTGGTGGTTCTCATCTCGGAAGATCGTTGCCCACACAACGTCCGAGATTAGAAGAGGAATACGGTAGAAGATCAAGAGGTCTTTTTAGAAGGTATAACTAGTAATTTTTCCTTTCCGCATCATGCTAGTTATTTATGGAAATAATACCAAATACAAGAGGCTTACGATTCTAGTATTTCGAATATGTTTTTCGATGTTGTGTTCTTTTATTTTTTCCTTTTCCTTGTGATTTGATTGTTCTTTTCGGTTAACCTAAAGTTATTTTAGGAAATTAAATATTAGCTTTCTATAAAAGGTTTTGTCTAGTCGGTGGTGGTTGCTCCCATATCCAAGAAGGTCGTGTGCCTCGCCACGTCAGTACTGGGAACCAATTATGGAAATTAATATTTAATGAAATTAATAACTTAAGGTGATTTGGGTCGAACGTGTTAAGTTCCGCAGGAGATCCAAGTCAAAACCTAAAAGAACAAATAGATTAAGTTTTGGATCAAACGTGTTAAGTTTCGCAGGCGATCCAAAATTTAATTTAAAAGAACACATGGTAGCTAGGAAAATGTTCAGACCTTTGTACAAAATTTTTGTACAGTGGAACCTCTAGGTTTTACGAGTAGCAACCAACAATTGGTATCAGAGCTAGGGTTTTGCCTCTGTGTATTCGGTATTAGTTTAATTATGCACATGTCATACATAATTTAGGCAGGTTAATAGTAGGATATGCTAACTTTGTGGATGCATGATCCAACTATTATGGCTTTTAGTTATTATGTGTGTGATTGGACCCTTGGACATGTCAAGGGCATTTATATGTGTGTGCATGATTGTATTATAAAATACAGCAGGAGCTGTATTTAGTTTGATTAGGATTTTATTTTTGATCTAGATACATGTACATTCCTTTTATGGAATATAGGATCAAAAATGTAAAATTCTATTTATGTCGCGGATCGAATCTTGCAAAGCGTGGAACCTTCTAAGGACCAGAGGCGCAGCGGAACTAGGAGCAAGATGGATGCGACAGCTAGTCCTGGTGGCGGTGGTCAAATATGGCAGCAGCTTGGGATGACAACACACGGAGGACAACTAGAGATAAAAGTCATAATAGTTGAAAATTAGATTTTCTATTTATTGCTTTTATATTGTGCTGTGTGTGCATGTTGATTTACATATTTAGTAGGCTAGCATAGTTAAAATTCCTCATTTATAAATAACTAAGTGGGAGAGGGATTTTTTTAAGTAAACCCCATGGTCTCCATTACTGGTTTGTAAGTGATGCAAACAAGCTTGCGCGTTGGCTCTGAGTGCCTTCCTCCATAACGGATGAGCTTGTTTGTGGATCACTAGAACAGACTTCCATTTTTGGATGACTATAGGAAGTTAATTAAGAGCGTGTGATCTTCCCCAACGGAAGGGGCATAATCTTATTAATGGACTTAGTGTCAAGTAATGGTATACACTTAGACACATTTAATAGTATCCTCCCCAACGGAGTCACTACTATCACTTGTGTGACCAAAGGGAAACCAACTATTGATTTGTCATAAAACTAGATTGGCAATATAATAAAATTAATAAACCCCTCTTACAAATGTTTGAATTTGTATACGTCCACACTAACGTGGCATACAAGATTCATGGTGTTTGAGGTAATTTTATTTGTCAAAGGTTATATTGACAAGATAGTCAATGGGTAAAACCCTCCTCTTACAAATGATGAATTTGTATACGTCCACACTAACGTGGCATGCAAAATTCACGGTGTTTGAGGTGTTGGTGAATTTAAATAATATTGTTTGAGGAATCAATGTTATTTTAAATTCAAAGAGTTTTGACCAAATATTTGATCAAAGACCGATCAACTATTAATTTTATTCATCATAAAGTAAAGTTGACGAGATAATAAAATTAATGAATAAAATCTCCTCTTCGATTTTGTATACACAAAATTCATGGAGATTTTAAGGAGTTGATCTTGACCAAATATTTTGTGATTCTTAGGATGTTTGTCAATCCCTAGTAGTCATACTATAGAAAAAGACTTAGTAGTCCCAATTGTAATGATTGGAAATAGGACTTGGACATTAAGGTAGACTGTCTTCTTAGAACTAAGAATAATTTAGGTGTATTTAATTCATTAGTTGAAACATGTCTAGTGGTGTTATCTACCAGAACCTGGAGTGTAGATACAAGATGCCATTAATCATGTCTGCAATTCATTGCAGGGTTCCAGAAAACCCGACAACTAAATGAAAGGTAAATCACCGTCCACATGGGCACTACTGTAAAAGTGGTAGCTATTGCAGTGGGAGATGTTTATCCTTTGATAAGAATAAAATATGGATTTTAAGTAATTGTCTTTACGTACCAAGTTTAGAAAGAACCTGATTTCAGTTTCTAAACTATTATAGATATTGTGTCTATTTTGATTTTTGATAACAAAGTTGTTATCAAGAAAAATAGGGGAGTTATCTATTCTGGTACGATGGTTGACAATTTATAATCCAATAACTCCCACGATGCAACAAATGAAATTTAGTAACACATCTTCTAATTTTAAGAAAAAGCAACCTTCGGAAATGTGGTGGCCGAAACCGCTCTTATAAAAGAGGGGGTAGAGGTGCCTTCACGGGTGATCAACTCTATTATTCTTCTCCTTTCTTTTCCTCCTTGGTGGCCGGCCCTAGCTTCTTCCTCTTCTCTTCTTCTTATGGCCGGCGGCAACCTCTCTTGGAGCTCTTGATGGTGGCCAGTTCTAGCTAGGAGAAGAAGGAGAGAAAGGTGGTTTTGTTTCTTGCATCCCTTGGAGCTTGGTGGTGGTGGCCGGACCTCTACTTCTCTTGGAGAATTGTGGTGGTCGAAACTTGCAAGGAAGAAGAAGGTGCTTGGTGGTTCTCATCTCGGAAGATCGTTGCCCACACAACGTCCGAGGTTAGAAGAGGAATACGGTAGAAGATCAAGAGGTCTTTTTAGAAGGTATAACTAGTAATTTTTCCTTTCCGCATCATGCTAGTTATTTATGGAAATAATACCAAATACAAGAGGCTTACGATTCTAGTATTTCGAATATGTTTTTCGATGTTGTGTTCTTTTATTTTTTTTTCTTTTCCTTGTGATTTGATTGTTCTTTTCGGTTAACCTAAAGTTATTTTAGGAAATTAAATATTAGCTTTCTATAAAAGGTTTTGTCTAGTCGGTGGTGGTTGCTCCCATATCCAAGAAGGTCATGTGCCTTGTCACGTCAGTACTGGGAGCCAATTATGGAAATTAATATTTAATGAAATTAATAACTTAAGGTGATTTGGGTAGAACGTGTTAAGTTCCGCAGGAGATCCAAGTCAAAACCTAAAAGAACAAATAGATTAAGTTTTGGATCAAACGTGTTAAGTTCCGCAGGCGATCCAAAATTTAATTTAAAAGAACACATGGTAGCTAGGAAAAGGTTCAGACCTTTGTATAAAATTTTTGTACAGTGAAACCTCTAGGTTTTACGAGTAGCAACCAACAACTATCTCCCTACCGAACTAACCAACAAGATCATCAACCAGGAGAAACTAACTGAGTCACTACTAAACGACGTGCTTATCTATCTCGAGGAGCTCCCCTCTTTGTTTTGCATGCCTTCTTTTGTACTCTCCAGAATTTTTATAAAAAATTTTCCTAGTGTCAATGAATGAACACATGTCCGGCGCTTCTTTACTCTGTTAAATTTTTCTAGTGTTCCTATGTATCGTCGTTCGACCCCCGTGGGGTTGTATACTGTTTTAGCATTTTGTGAAAATTTTCTAAGTATAGTTCCCCGACTTCACTTTAGCGTGGGCCGAGTGACCTCATTTTAGTGAAGAACTACTGCTTCTAGTCACCGCTTGACTCCTTAATAAACTTACTCTCAGGTTTTATAGTAGTCGCTTGGCCTTATTTGTTGTACGCTTGGGTTTATAGCCTCCGCTCGACTGTTGATGATGTAGACGGGTGTTTATAGTAGTCGTTCAACTGCTGATGGTGTATACAGGGGTTTATAGTCATCACTCGACTATTGATGACGTAGATAGAGGTTTATAGTCATCACTCGATTGTTGATAACTTAGACAGGGGTTTATAGTCGTCGCTCGACTATTGATGGCGTAGACAGGGGTTTATAGTCGCCACCCAGATGTTGCTCGACTGTTGACATAGATTAGGATTTATAGTCATCGCTCGACTATTGACGTAGACTAGGGTTTATAGTCGCCACTCGACTGTTGATGCAAATAGGGGTTTATAGTTGCTACTCGACTTTTGACGTAGACATGGGTTTATAGTCGTCGCTCGACTTTTGACGTAGACAAGAGTTTATAGTCACCACTCGACTTTTAACTTGGTCGATCGGTGCAAGAGCCTGGGACACTTGTGAATTTTAATCATTGTTCACTTGCATTTACAGGACGTATGCTTATACAATCTTATTCAAACTTAACTACGCACCTCTCACCTGACCCTATAGGGTTGGAGATGATTTGTGCTCTAAGGTCGCTCTAACTTTCTCCCATCTTCATCTTGTAGATAGTAGGCTCCCAAGCAGAGTTTCTGAATGACTTTGTAGGGTCCTCCCCATGAGGCTTCTAGTCTGGTGACGTCGCCAACCGACTTCACCCTTTTTCATACCAAATCGCCGACCTAAAATGACCTGGGGATTACCCTCCGATTGTAGTTTTGCTTCATGCGTTGCCTATATGCCATGAGCCGGGTGGCAGCCTTATCCTGTACTTCGTCTACCAAGTCGAGTTCCATGAGTCTTCGTCCGACGTTTCCCTCGTCGTAGAGTTACACATGGTCAGACTCTATGCCGACTTCCACTGGAACCACCACTTCACCTTCGTACACTAGATGGAACGGGGTGATGCAGGTCGTCTTTCTTGGTGTGGTGCGATGGACCCACAATACGTTGGAGAGTTCATTGACCTAGATACCTCCATCAAGGTCCAGCCGAGCCTGCAACCCTCTGAGGATTTCCCTATTAGTGACTTCCGTCTGGCCGTTACTCTGGGGTAAGCCACTGAGGTGAAAGCTTGTGCAATGTCATAGCTTTCACACCACTCCTTTAGCCTCCATCTTGCGAACTGTCTTCTGTTGTCTGAAACGAGCCGACGAGGGATGTCAAACTGACATAAGATATTTTGCCATATAAATTTGATGATCATATGCTCAGTTATCTTGGCTAGCAGCTTGAATTCCACCCACTTTGAGAAATAATCTACTGGAACGAGTAGAAATCTTTACTACCGGTCGCCATGGGAAAAGGTCCAATGATGTCCATGCCCCACTGGTCGAACGGATAAGATACTGTGGGCGTTTTATCTCCTCGGTGGGTCGATGTGGGATTTTATGATATTTTTGATACAACAAGCAAGTGAGCACTATCTGAGCGGTATCATCTTGTAGTGTGGGTCAAAAGTATTCCACCAACAGGATCTTTCATGCCAGTGATTTGCCGCCCAGCTGACTTCCACAGGAGCTCTGATGCACTTCTTACAAGATGTATTCAACATCCTCTGATTCAACAAACTTGAGCAATGACCTTGAGAAAGCTCTTTTGTATAGTTGATCCCCAATCATGATGAAATGCCTAGCCCTCTTCTTCGACAGACGAGCTTCTTCTTGATCAGTTGGTGTGGCGCTTGTGTAGGATCGTTGCACTAGAGGGGCGTGAATAGCGCTCGTGGGTAATTCATTTCAAAAAACATGATCGGAGATAATGCAGCGAAAAGAAAGATAGAAGGAAAAAACAAACACAGCTAACACAGTTTATTTTTACTTGGTTCGAAGTCTGTGACGATTTTTATTTAAAGATCTGTGATCTTTGACCTCTTTCGTTGGGTAATTCACTATCAGTTCGATAAATCTTTAAAAAGACGAATACAATGGATTTATAATTTAAGTGCAGTAATTAAAAAGTATACCAACAACTTATGGGGGTCTGGAAGGTTGCACTTTCAGTTGTTGGAGTCGCGTCACTCGGTCGTTGGAGCAGCGTCGCTGGGTCGTCGGAGCAGCGTCGCTGGGTCGTCAGAGCAGCGTCATTCGATCGTCAGAGCAGCGTCACTCGGTGGTCAGAGTCGCGTCGTGGAGTCACAGGAACGTCTTTGGGGCAGCACACAAGAAAGTAATTGCAAATGCAAGTTGTGTATTTGGCTCTTGGTTGAATGCTGCGTATATAAGTTGTTCTGGGCGCCTGGATCCCTTCCGGGCGCTTGGACCGTGACGTCAGCCCGTCCAATCAATGCACTCCAAACTAGCGATGAGATAAGTCTTGCATTCCGGACGCCCAGACCAACTTTTTCAACTACTTATTTTCCTACAAAATAAAGTTAGTCCAGACAGTATAAAATATATGTAAAATATGAATTTGACTGTCTTTGACTGTTCGATTCTGACTTTAAGTTTCGCTGAAACTCTAGGTCGAACTAATGCTTATTGTTCCCTCCTCGGGGGAACACGTCCTCACCTTCTCCTCTTAGGAGAGTATACCTTTTTGCCAGATCGGTCCTCCATACTGTCTGGGCTTTTCATCAGCGTCTGAGACTTCAGGTCTTCATGCTGAACATCCATTCCACGGCCCGTCCAGACTTCCATTTAGTCCGCACCCACCAGGATTTTCACCTAGAGTCCCCAACTTTAGGATTTTGTCCAAAGTCCTCGACCTGCCAAGACTTCGTCTTGCCTAACTGTAGTTAGAACTTTCCACCACCTAGGATTACCTCCCCCTAGGACCTAGGGTTGCCTCCCCGTAGGGTTTTCCACCTGTCTAGAATCCACTAGGACTTTTGCCTAAGAATACTTTGGACTTTCCTATAAGTTCATTCATCCTTATTAGACAACAAGTAACCTTAACTTTGGACTTCCATTGCCATAATCAAAACTTAGGTTCGATCGTATGGTGCTCCCTGCACCAACAACCCGATCGAAGGAACTCTATCAGCGACGTCCTCCAATCGCATGAGAATTCTATCTCGTCCATCATGTCGATGTGTGCCACCAGTGAGACTTGTTCAATTGGCTAACCTATCATGATCGGCGATAGTGAGCTGGCTAACTTAGCCAACTCATCCGTGGTCTGGTTGTCCGATCGGGGGATCATTTGGATAACAACTTCTTAAAAATTGACCATCAACTTTTCAAAAGCTTCGGTGTATAGCTTGAGCCAGGCATTACTTATATCAAGCATGTCCAATAGCTGCTGCGCTGTTAGCTGAGAATCCGAATGAATGAGAACTCTCATGTCTCCTACATGCCGAGCAGCCTATAATCCAGCTATCAAGGTCTTATACTTAGCTTTATTATTTGTAGCCCGATAATCTAGTCGCATAGACAACTACATCCTATCCTCCCGTAGTGAAACCAAGAGAATGTTGATCTCGCTACCTTGCCGAGTGAATAAACCATCTATATATATTTTCCAAGTTGCATATGTCTTGACGTTCTGGACCTCGGTAACAAAATTAGCTAAAGCCTGGGCCTTGATCGTCGTTTGCGGTTGATACTGTATGTCGAATTCGCTCAGCTCGATGGTTCATTTGATCAACCATCTGGATGCTTCTGGGTTAAGGAGGATTCTTTTCAGAGCGTTGTTGGTAGGGCTGCAAACGAATCAAGCCGACTCGCAAGCTTTTCGAGCCGGCTCGAAAAATTTCGATTCGTATTCGAATTTATCGAATTTGAGCCGAACTCGAACATGTTCAAACTTTTTTTTGAGCCGAACTCGAGTCCAAATTATATTATTCAAGCCGTTCGCGAGCCGTTCG
Source organism: Zingiber officinale (assembly GCF_018446385.1). Classification (NCBI taxonomy): domain Eukaryota; kingdom Viridiplantae; phylum Streptophyta; class Magnoliopsida; order Zingiberales; family Zingiberaceae; genus Zingiber; species Zingiber officinale. The sequence goes on from NC_055990.1 coordinate 29,866,192, forward strand.
CGAGCCGCTCGCGAGCCTTAATATTTATTAATATAGGTTAAATATATATTAAATAAATAAATTTCGAGCCTTTCGAACCTATTTTCGAGCAATAATTTGAATAGTTTGCGAACATGTTCGAATATTTCGAGTCGAACTCGAACTCGAGCCCTAATTCGAACTGAACTCGAACCAGACATTTTAAAATTTTCAAACTTCAAATCGAGCTCGAACTCGAATATACCTATTTCAAGCCGAATTCGAGCCTTACAGTTTTCTATATATTCGGCTCGATTCAATTCGTTTGCACCCCTAGTTGTTGGTCATCACTACGATCGAAGTTGATAGAAAATACGGCCGGAGTCTCCGAGCGACGAGTACTAGTGCGTAGGCTAATTTTTCGGGACTGGTGTAGCAGGATTCTACATATTTTAATATATGACTTATAAAATATACAAGCTGTTGCTCAAGGCCATTTTGCCTCACCAATGCTGAGCCAACCATATGCTTTGTTGAGGACAAGTAAACCCAAAGTGTCTCATCGGTGTTGGGTTTCGCTAGTACAGGTAGGGAGGTAAGGTACTCCTTAAGTTCCTCCAGCACCTTATCGCACTCCGCGTCCCACTAGAGCTTTGTCGCTCAGCGCAGTACTTTGAAGAATGGGTGACTTCGGTAGGATGATTAATTTAGAGATGAACTTTGATAATGTGGTGATTCATCTTGTTAGTCGTTGGGCCTCCTTCAAGTTGCGAGGCGGGGGCATGTCCTTTAATGTCTTCACCTTGCTCGGATTCACCTCGATCCCTCGCTCGGTGATGATATAGCCCAGGAAGCGGCTACTCCATCCGAACAGGCATTTGTATGGATTCAGCTTGATTCTATATGCCCTCAAAATCTGGCAAGTTTCTTTGATATATGCGTAAAGATCAGTAGCACGGAGGGATTTTATCAAAATGTCATCGATGTATACCTCCATGTTGCGATCGATCTACCGTCGGAACACCTTGTTCATCAATCTTTGATAAGTGGTGTCAGCGTTCTTCAGTCTGAATGGAATGACATTGTAGCAGTAATTTTCATCAGTCGTGATGAAGCTGACCTTCTCTTGATCTTGTTGGAGTTGCAAGGTTGTAAACATAGTCCCACATTGAAAACACATGGGAAAGATCATGGGTTTATATAAAACAAGATATCTCCATTGGCATGATGCCTTTTGGGTAGAGCCCAAGAGCAAGCTATTAGGGTTTAGGCTCAAAGTGGACAATATCATACCATTATGGAGATATATAAATTCTTGTCGATCCTACAATTGGTATCAAAGTGAGGTCGCTTTTCACCAGACTAACTGCCGAAAGAAGCACGAGCCAAAGCCATGATCCAAGATCAAACCATCTGGGTGAAACCTTGAATAAAGTAGGGAAGGCCCTGAGCATGTTAGTGACCCGATGCTTGAGGGGAGGCCCTGAATAGATCAAGAGTGACTCGATACTTGAGAGGGGCCTTGTGATCCTTTGTTTGAGGGGGGATTGTTGGAGTTGCAAGGTTGCAAACATAGTCCCACATTGAAAATACATGGAAAAGATCATGAGTTTATAAAAAAAAAAAAAAAAAAGATATTTCTAATGACATGAGGCCTTTTGGATACAACCCAAAAGTAAAATCATGAGGGCTTAGGCTCAAAGTGAATAATATTATACCATTGTGAAGATATCTAAATTTTTTTTTATCCTACAGATCTTCCCGAGCGAGTGGCACATGGTCGTAACCTTAATATGCGTCGAGCATACATATTAGCTCACAATCCACCATGAAGTCCACCATTTGGTCTATCCGGGGCAAGGGATAGAAGTCTTTTGGATAGACCTTATTCAGATCATGGAAGTCGATGTAGACTCTCCACTTGTTACCCGTCTTGGAGACCAGCATAATGTTGGCCAACCAGCTCGGGAATTGTACCTCACGGATGTGGCCTACTTCCAGTAACTTTTCAATCTCCACTCGAATAATTTTGTTCTGCTCTGCGCTAAAGTCCCTCTTCCTCTATTTCATCGACCAAGCGTCCGGTCGGATATGAAGCTTGTGTTGAGCCACACTTGGCGAGATGCCCAGGAGCTCATGTGTCGACCAGGCGAATACATCATGATTTTGCCTAAGGCAGGTGACCAGCTTTGCCTTCTTGTCCTTTATCAGGTCAGCGGCGACAAATGTAGTGGCTTCCAACCGGGTGAGATGTATCTAAACCTCCTCCTTTTATTCATAGACCAGCACGGGAGGTTCTTCCATGATGGTGTTCACTTCCAAGCGTGGGATTTTCCACGTGACTCTTGCTTCGGATTTGACCATCTTAACGTTGTTGGTTGGTCCTAGGAAGATCATATTGGTTCTCCTGTACAAAAATTTTGTATAAGTCCTGAACCTTTCCTAACAACCTATTGTGTTCTTTAGAAATTAAATTCAGAATCAGAAACGGAACTTAACATTATTGATTCCAAATTTAACTTATCTATTCTTAGAGGTTTAGACTTGGATCGCAAACGATACTTAACATTATAGATCCAAATCCACCTATGTTACAAATTCAATTAAATATTTATTTCGGAAATCAGCTCCCAGGTCAAACATGGCAAGGCACCTAGACTTCTTGGATATGGGAACATCCACCACTGCCTCGACAAAGCCTCTTAACGAAATTCAATATTTAATTTCATTATATAACTCTAGGTTTAACCAAAAAGAACAATCAAATCACAAGATCGAAAAATAAAAGAAACACAAATTTGAAACAAATCCGAACATCTAGAATCTCTAGCCTCTTGTGTTTGGAATTCATACAAAGAAAAATTAGTATGATGCGGAAAATAATTACTAGTTATACCTTTCTTTGTATGCAACAACCTCTTGATCTTCTACCGTATTCCTCTTCTTATCTCGGACGTCATGTGGGCGACAATCTTCCAAGATGAGAACCACCCAAGCCCTTCTTCTTCATTCTTACAAGTTTCGGCCAAGCAAATTTCTCCAAGAGATAGCAAGTCTCGGCTACCACTACCAAGCTTCAAGGGATGCTAGAAACAAAGCCTCCTTTTCCTCCTTCTCCTAGCAAGATCCGGCCACCTTCCAAGCTCCAAGAGATGATGAGGTTCGGCCAAGGAGAAGAAAGAAAAAGGAAAAGGGAGAATAAGAGGGTCGACCACACTAAGGAAGAGAGGAGAGGAATAGAATAGAGTTCTCTTTGTGAAGGCACCCCCTCCCTCTCTTTTATAATCCTTGGTCTTGGCAAATAAGGAAAGTTTTAATAAAACTTCCTTATTTTCTTTGACATGAAAAGGAAAATTTAATTGATAAAAAATAATTTCCTTTTCTTTTATTAAAGTGGCAGACCACCTCTAATTCTCCAAGCAAGGAAAGTTTTAATCACAAGAATTAAAACTTCCTAATTTGTTTCCAAATTTTTTTTTTAAATAAAAATTTCTCTATTAATTTTTCCCTTCATGGTTGGTTATAAAAGGAAATTTTATAATTTAAAAGCTCTCTATTAAAACATGTGGATGATTTCCAAAAAGGAAAGTTATCTTTAAAATTAAAATATTCCTCTCAATCTACAAATAAGGAAAGATATCAAATCTTTTCTTAATCTTTTATAGAAACTATAATAGGAAAATTTTAATTTTAAAACTCTCTTTTAAAATCATGAACATGGTTTCATAAAAGGAAAGTTTTATCAAAAATTAAAATCTTCCTTTCAATCTACAAATAAGGAAAGATATCGAATCTTTTCTTAATCTTTTGTAGAAACTATAAAAGGAAAGATTTAATTTTAAAACTCTCTTTTAAAATCATGAGGATGGTTTTATAAAAGGAAAGTTTTATCAAAACTTAAAATCTTCCTTTTAACTAAAAATAAGGAAAGATATCAAACCTTTCACTTAATCTTTTGTAGAAAGCTATAAAAGGAAATATTTAAATTTTAAACTCTCTTTTAAAACCATGGTATCCACATAAGAAAGATTTAAAAAATAAAATCCTTTTTAATTTAATGTGGCTAGCCACACCAAGCTTGGATTCAAGCTAGGGTCGGCCACACAACTTGGCTCATCCTATTTGCTTGGCCGGCCCAAGTTTGGGTTCCAAGCTTGCTTGGCCGACCACCTTAGGATAGGTATAAAGGTGGATATGGGTGGGTATAATACTTTATTAATAAGAGGCTACGATAGGAACCGAGAGGAGGAATTGGTTTTGATCTCCCGATAAATTAAGCTTCTCGTGTTCACCCCGAACACCCAACTTAACTTCATCAATAATAATTCATTCCACTAAAGAATTATTATTGAACTACCGCACCAATCCCAAATTATATTTTGGGCTCCTTCTTATCATGAGTGTGTTAATCTCCCTGTGTTTAAGATGTCGAATGTCCACTAACTAATTGAGTTACTGACAACTCACTTCAATTAATATCTTAGTCCAAGAGTAGTACCACTCAACCTTATTGTCGTGTCGGACTAAGTCCACCTGCAAGGTTTAACATGACAATCCTTATGAGCTCCTCTTGGGGGCATTAACAACCTAGATTACTAGGACACAGTTTCCTTCTATAATCAACAACGCACACTATAAGTAATTTTATTTCCCAACTTATCGGGCCTATTGATTTATCGAGCTAAATCTCACCCTTTGATAAGTCAAAGAAATAAATACTAAATATATGCGCTTGTTATTATATTAGAATTAAGAGCACATACTTCCATAATAATTAAGGTCTTGTTCTTTTATTAAGTTAGTATAAAAAGAACTTACCTTAAATGGTCCTACTCAATACACTCAGGTGTACTAGTGTAGTTTATCAGTCAAAATAAACTAATACCTAATTACACTACGACTATTCCAATGGTTTATTCCTTTCCATTTCAGTCGTGAGCTACTGTTTATAATTTATAAGGAATTGATAACATGATCTTCTGTGTGTGACACCACACACTATGTTATCTATAATATAAATTAATCGGCCCCCAGGGCGTAGCGCGGACGGTGGGCGCATAGTATCTCTGGCGTAATGGTCAGCGGTCGATTCTCAGGAACTGACGACCTGGGGTTTACCCCGCCATTCGCCTATGGTCTGTGTACCTGCATAAACCTCCCTCCATATCCGTGGGGCCGGCACTAGGGGGGCCGCTAAGGTAGCGGATCTACCTTTATAATATAAATTAATCAAACAACTACACTTAACTTATAAATGTAAATATTTGACCAAGATGATTCTTATTTCTAAGTAAATGTTTATACAAAAAGCTAGACTTTTAATATACATTCCAACTGGTCGCCTCTAACTTTGCCCACCTTGCTGTCCACCGAAAACTTGATCTTCTGGTAGAAGGTGGGCACCACTGCTCGGAACTCATTCAAGGTCGGTCGACCCAATATGATATTGTAGGCGGATCGTGCGTGGACCATAATGAAGTTTGTAGTTCTAGTCCTCTTGAGAGATTCCTCTCTGAGTGATATGGCTAACCGAGCTTGGCTGATCGGCAATCCTTCACTGCCCATAAACTCATAGAGCGGAGTCATCATGGGTTGCAGTTCACTCCGGTCGATTTGCAGCTGATCGAACACTTTCTTGAAGATTATATTCACCAAGCTTCCTGTATCAACAAAAGTTTAGTGAATGGTATAGTTACTGATTACCGCCCGGATGATCAAAGCGTCATCGTGGGAGATCTCCACTCCCTCTAAGTCTCGAGGGCCGAAGCTGATCTCGATTTCTTCAGCCTTCTCCTTGCTGCACCCAACAACATGTATCTCCGACCGCAGGCATGCGACTTTCTCGCTCGGTTGGAATCACCGCTGGTAGGCCCACAAGCGATCATTCCAATTTCACCCCGAATGACATTGCTCCGGTTTTCTTCCTCTCGAGCCGAAGGTCTATTCCGTTCAGCAAAAGCTCGGACCAGACTTGCGTTATTTCTTCTTTGAGGCTGATAATGGCGTTGTTCATCTGCTAGTCTAACTTCTTCCCGTCGCCCGGTCGATCGGTGTCGATGTTGCCAATCGGGAGATGGTGACCGACGGTGGTATCCTCGTGGAGCCGTTCTACTTGAAATTAGTGTTAGGTCATAGTAGTCGCCCGTGTTGTGTGTCGTTGACTGATGGAATGAGCAAAATAATGACATCCATGACTTGCCTTTTATAGCTTTCGGGCGACCTGCTGCTACATGCTGCACAGCATGTGTTCTTGGCTCCTTGTGTTATTGTGCTACTCCCGATTGCGGGCCTTTCGACGGTTGATTATTGGTGGTCGGCCGTCATTCCGCGGGAGCAGTATGCTCGGCAGGTGCTTCCTTCCTTCGCACCGCCTGAGCTTCCTCCACATTTATGTATTTGGTGGCTCTTCTGAGTAGGTGGTCGAAGTTTTTTGGCGGTCTACAGATGAGGGAGCGAAAGAATTCCCCTTCGATAACCCCCTGGGCGAAGACATTTACCAATATCTCCGAGAAGACTGATGGAATATCCATGGCCACCAGGTTAAACCTCTTAATGTAGGCCATTAATGCCTCCTTGGGCCTTTGCTTCAGCGTGAACAGATTGACACTTGTCTTCTGGTAACGACGATTGCTGGCGAAGTGGTGTAAGAAAATTGCTCGAAAATATTTAAAATTATGAATTGATCCGATCAACAGGTGTTTGAACCAACGTTGCACTGATCCGGAAAGGGTGGTGAGGAAGACCTGACTCTTCACCCCATCAGTGTATTGATAGAGCATGGTCACGTTATCGAACTTCGCCAGGTGATCGTCCGAATAAGTTATTCCATTGTATTCCCCGATCGTCAGCGGGGTGTAATGTCGGAGTAGGGGTCATCCAGGATCCCCTAAGAGAATGGTCGGTTGATCCACTCAGACGAATCATCATCCCATGGTGCTTTCCCTTTCCGTGCATCCCGCACCGGTGCGTCATCTGATGAGGATCTTGATTCCCTGCCCACTTAGTACTGCTCCTCTGATGGAGTATGGAATAGTGCCCGATGGAAGGGGATCGGCACATTGAGCGCATCCTCGTATGCGTCGGTCGACTTCTTATTATGTCCCTGAACGGATACATGCTCTGCTCGACCCCTATATCTGACCTGATGGCCCGCTACTGATACCGCGGGCTCATATACCTGACGCTCAGACAGCACCTACTGTTGTTGTTGCTCCACCATTTTTACTGCTTCGGCTTATATCAACATATCTAACTCCTCCTTTGTTAAAGTCACAGTGGTGAGTTGTCTAGCGTCCTCCATTTTCATATATCGGATGCAGACTACGTTCCCACAGACGGCGCTAATATGATTCTGTCCGAAAATCATGGAAATGGCTAGCTAGGGATGTGACTTCTAGGTTAACTGTGTGTAGAATCCGCTCCGCTCTACAACATAAGAAACATCAGTGTCGAGCCAGGGAAGGGATTCCTGGTGTTGGCCCTCCGACGCTCAAGTCAGACACCGAAACGATGGAAGAAAACAGAGCAACAACAAGCACAGGCGTGAATAGTGAATAAGGCATACCTCTGCTGATGCATAGACCCCCTTTATATAGTGCCCTGGTGAGCAATGAGTACGCTCTCCAAGACGCGGGCACGCTTTCCCAACCATCTCATGAAAGGATATGTCAGAAAAGTATCTCTGACACCATACCTTAACAAGGCATGCAAATCCCTGATGAGATAGTGGAACCTTCCGCCGTACAATCTTCCTGTTGATCTTACCTTGTGTCGGCAACACTATCTCCCAGAAGGATACTAAGAGATACGTCAATGATCCCTCTGCTCGGCCGAGCGGGGTAACTGCTTGGTTGGGGACCTTTCCACTCGGTTGGCTTTAGTTGCTCTTCCTTGCGGTAACTGGGTCTAGTAGACTGTCTTCGCCCAATCGGACAAGCACTCCGGTTTCGTTCCTCGATCCATACTAAGCGCTTGACGATTTTGCCGTAGCGTTCTGCTTGGAGAAGCCATTTGCCAATCGGGCATTGCCTGCTACGATTGACAATTGTAGTCGACCTCCGCTCGGCTACTATGGGTGAGCATGTTAACTCCCTAGCGTTGACCACCTTAACTTTGACCTCCACGTTGATAGCTAACCCCACTTTTGACCCGAATTGAACGGGCTCCCCATTACCACCGCATCACAATTCTTCTCCTCAAGCTTAGTCGAAGGAGGCTGCAAGTCTGACTAACTGGACGAGCAGTGTCTCAAGTGACCTTCCACCGATAGGACATTCTTTGTGCTCGGGTCACCAATCAGCTCATAGCCTCAAAATTGTCGTTCTGCCTCTTCTTATTAACTTGAGTCTGATGAACCGTTCGGCTACAATGAGCATTGAAGCCTTCTTGCTGACTTGTGTGTGGATTCGTCGCTCGACCATTCATTAGTTTGAGTTTTGTGTCGATCGGGATGACTGACGACAATACTTAGTGAATTTTTTCATTTCTCTACACTTTCTCGGATGAGTGCCCTTTGATAATGGTTGATGTCATCTAAATTTCTAGAAGAGTACTGTACAAATCTTCAATCATTATTGTCGAGCATGTCGTCCATGCCTTTTAATTAAGACTCATTAATGTTTTGTTATAACCGGCTGCCACATATCCTACTTTCTACCGCCGCACGCTCGACGTGACCGACGGATATCTAATGATGATGCGACAAAAACCTTTTCAAATCCCACGGCCAGATCTTATCCTAGTTTTACGCAACCCTTGATCGGTGGCTCGGAGCAATCGCCCACGAGGCTTATAAACCCTTATCTGCTCGTCGTCCCCTTCACAATTCCTTGAGTTTTTCTCCTTTGCGCACGTTCCTCGACGTTCTCTCTTCGTCTTTGTCGGCGACCTTCTCAGTAAGCCTTCTCTTCCTTTTTTCGTTGAGTTTGTGATTTGCTTCTTCTTGGTTTCCAATGGTCAACTCTTTACAACCCCCTATGTCCATCCGCGGGTTCTGATATACTTTTACCGAGTCTAAATTTAATAGGGATGAGATAAACCAAATAAAATTGATATACCGCTTCCCCTCTGGCTACTAAATTGTATTCCTCAGTTTACGATCGATCCCATTTATCCTATTTAAATTGGTCCGTTTCTTCAAACAATTTAAATTATCAGCTATTTTAAAACAAACTAGACGATCTGATCCGCCTGGACCCACAATCCACGCGAGTCCGCCGTCCCGGTTTTTCTTTTTTTTTTTTCCAAATGGACCATGTTAGCATCTTCCGTTATTTATGTGCTACAGATGTTGACATAAAGCCCCAGTAGAATTGCCTTTGCTTCTGGAGGAACAGCGAAAGCTGCAGAATGAATGGCTTTGCTCAATCTCTGGCCTCTGCTTTGGTGCAATGACTGATTATGGAGCACCAATCAAACCTTCCATTCAAAATCCAGGACAGCAGAATGCAGAAACTGGATCGTCGTTTACCTGATTGCATGCTTTCAGTCCTGAGAATATTCTGAGGATAACACTCAGCAATCAAGTGCTTCCACTATCCTCTCCACTCGCTTTCCTTCTCTGTAAATAGAGCTCCCTCGGCGATACCAAAAGCTTAAGCAAGAAGAACAATAAGAGGAGATGAGCTTGGCCGGATCAAAACTGTGGCACACTCCGACTCCTTATCTCTTCGGAGGCATCACGGCAATGGCGATTCTGATAGCCATGACTCTCCTCTTCTTGCTCTGCTGCGATCGCAAGTCGCCCTCAGCTGACGGCGAGAGGCTGTCGGAGATTGCCGTGGCAGTGCAGCCTTTGGAGCCAAGGCTGGTCGTAGTGATGGCCGGAGATAGCATTCCTTCTTTTGTAGCAACTCCTTGTAATCAGCGATCAACTGTGATTTTATGAAATTTATGTCCTTTTTCGATCGATCTTATGCGATTGCTTCTGAAAATGTTCAACCAAATCGTCACGGTAAATCTTTATATATAATCTGCAGGAAATTCTACCCCGGACAAGCGGATTACAAACCTACCACAACAAAAATTACATCTGTTAGTCAACCACAGAAGTGACTTGTGGACAGCGAGTAGCAGAGCAAGATGTTTTAGTAAGCAATGTTAGATGATGCTGTAATAAAGGGGCCCACTAAATGTGAGTCAAAGAAGAAAATAGCAATTGATGTAGAGGTCAAAGATAAGAAAGTCAATGTCAAAAAATCAATGGGCTCATTAAATGGTAGCCGAGCGGAACCCTACATTAAGAGCTGACAGGGCATGAGTCACCCGACCGACAATGGGATGAGCCAAGCGAAGACGCGTGTAGATGACCGGATCGCTATTTCGATAAGGTGTGAACGTACTATGTAAACTCGTCGTCGCAGGGAAGTGGAATGGGAGATGACAGAGGAATACTCGGCCGAGCAGCGGAGTACTTGGCTGAACGACTATCCCTCTCGGCTGATCGGCAAGAACGCTAACGTGTATTTGGATATACTTTGGAAGATGGCGTCACCAACACGTGACATGGTCTACAGACGAATCGTATGACGGACAAATAGGAGGATGTGCCGACAATTAATTGGAGAACGTGTCTATAACCACATGTCCAGAATCAATTGGGGGGGTGTCTGCAACCAATAAGAGAACATACCCATGCTTTGAAAAGCGTGCACATCGTCCAATAGGGTATTATATAAAGGGGGTTCATACACCGGTGTAAATAAACGTAATCCACCCTTTTTAGGCGCTTGTGTTATTATTGTTGCATCTTCTCCTTCATACTGATGATTGATTTAAGCATCAGAGGACTAACACTGAGGACTCCTTCTCCAATCAGATACTGACATTTCTCATGCTTACAAATTATAATAATGTGCCCTATCTAATTAACGTAGTAGTCAATTAGTCATATCCTCAGTTTTCATCTCCACAAATTTTACGACAGGATCATTAGAAAAACAAAAAGGATTAAAATTGTATGCGATCGAACAAAAAGGAAATCCACGCGTCGCATAGTTCTTCGTAATCGTATGCGATCGAACCTCCACAAGTTACTTTTCCGGGAGCTGTCAGGTAAAGAAAGCAAAGCCAAGTGTAGAAGAGTTTGTTCAAGGCGTGTGTGATTAAAATTGTTTCTTATTTTCCTTTTAATGATATCATAAACTGAATTAGAACCCCTTAAATACACACATTATAAATACTTTCAGCTGTCCGGTTCCGCTCTACAAATGAGCAATCAACCGAAGATGGTTAAGGTGAGTTGATAATTAATTTCTCCAAAATTAATTGTGAGTTTAAAATATAGTTCTGTTTTGTTGTTCAGCAGAAGGTGGTGATGAGGTTGCCGATGGAGGATGCGAAGAGGCGATCCAAAGCTCTCCGGACGGCCGTAGGATTGCCTGGTAATTAATTCTTTAACCACTATTTACACCGTCGTTAAGTGTTGATTAATCATCGTGGTTCCGGCAGGCGTTGTGTCAGTGTCGCTGGACAAAGACCGGCTGACCGTGGTGGGGGAGGGGATCGACTCGGTGGCTCTCACTGTCGTCCTAAGGAAGAAGATGGGCCCCGTCGAGCTCCTCAGCGTCGGCGACGACCGGAAGGACGACAAGATCAGGCAGCCGTCTTCGTCTTCCTCGTCGTCGTCCGCAGTGGGGACAGAGAACAAAAGCACCTGGTCGGCACCGCCGATCAGCTATAATTATGCGTACCAAGCCCAACCGTACTATCATCCATATCCTTACGAGGTGCGCAGTGCTGACCAAGAGAACTGCAGCATCATGTAGAGCTAGATCTGTGTCATGGATTAGCGAGCACGAATCGATCGAGTTGACTTTATAAGATCTAAGGAATCAAGTACGGGTGGTATTTTAGGCTAATTTAAGTAATCTTGCGGTCAACTCTTTCATCTGTTTGAATATGAGTAAGCACGATGATAGGTTTTATGTATGTGGTTAAATTTAATCTAAACAATCATGGGCAAAAATCAAAAGCAATTATGTAAATCTTTAGAAGGATATATTTTTTTTTGCAAAAAAATAATTAAAAGAATGCCCTTAGCTGCTAAAATACTATAACAATTAATACAATATTATTATAATAACTAATACTGTTATGACTATTTTAAAATAATTTTAATCAATTCAAAGGGGTCTATTCAAAGCTTATTTTTAATCCGAGTAAATTAGAATTCTTGGCTGCCATTAACTACAATAAGATTGGAAAAAAAAAAGATATTTTGAATACAAACTCTATAATAGAACATCCTTTCTATTTTTGTTTTTTGAAAAAAAATATATCGCTTTAACAATTTACATAATTTTTGCCCAACAATCATTATAATATAAAAGATATTTTTCGTGTAATGGAATTTGAATTTCTCATATAAATGAACCACTGCAATTGTATTTCCTTTTTCAAACGAAATTCAGTCATTTATAAATGAACTTTTTGAATAATCTTCTTCGTCTTTGTAAGCCAACAAAGTTATTGGTGGACAAATTGGCACATGTTTCGTTTACATATAGAAGACCTCGGAATAATAGTCAACTTTAGGTGCCGACATTGGACTACCCTCGCTTACAATCTTGACTTTTACAAATTACAATAGATAGGAATCACCTACAAGGCAATAATGATAATCACTCACACAAATTTAATCTGTACAAATGGCACCAACGATATGTTTGAAAATATTAAAAGAATATTTAATATTGAGTTTGCAAGGACAAGTATCCTATTTCACATTTGTGAATGAATAAATGCCTATTTACATATTTCATAGGAAAGTCAAAACCTTTTAAATTGAAGGAAATAAGTGAGAAAGAAAATAAATTCAATTGAGAAGAAAAAATGAATAATATTCTCAATTCATTGTCAGCCCAACCTTCTACCAGCACAGCAAAGACTCTTTGAGCCGTCTCCTCCCTTTCCTGCTCCAGAAGATCATTCCCAAGTATATTATGTCGGTAACGGTCATAGAAGTTGTCGGCGAAGGTGTAAGGTATAAAAGCCACCTTCCATAGATGTTATCTAAAAAAAGGAAAGAAGATAGTTCCTGAATCTGCAGTGCCACAGACGATTTTGCATATAATAAGAATAGTATGGTTCAAGAAGTTACATGAACTCAATGTTAAATATGATATGAAGAGCCCTGCCGCCGATAAGGGAAAGCGCCATCATCATTCTGAAACTGGAGAATAGGGACCTTCTGCAGATACAAATCAATGGATCCTTATGTTATTGCAGATGGTCAAGTGTATACGAAGCTTTTCAGATGGGCTCTTAATGTCGAAGTTCCTGAACATGACTCGGGAGAAAGTTTATTGCCTCCATCAACGATGTTTGTTTGGTCTGGATGAAAAAGATGCCACAAATGAAGGAGAAGTCAAGCACAAGCTGTCTGAACATTGTTAGCATTGAAGACAATAAAATGCAATACAAAATAAAGACCAGATTGACAGTTCAGTGCCGACTTCTAGGAGTTAAAAATTTTGTTTATATAATTAAGTTGGAGGGCGAGGATCTCCCACAGCAATATGATCCTTTCTAAGAGAATCAAGAATACTCATCGATAATTTGCACATGAGTTATCCAAGACAACACTAGTGTGTTTCAATCAACATAATGAATCATCATATTTTGACCAACCAATCAAGGTCAATGATCTATGAACCTCAAAAGCTAACAGAAAAACAGGAATCAAACACATCAAAGTGTCAGATGACTCTTCCTAAAGTGCTTTGACATGTTAATGAATTTATTCAGATTTAGCTTTCCACAAAAGAAACACTACAATGGAAAATGTAACTGTTTGAGTTGCATAAATCTTTCATAAGCATCACATGTTGAACTCATTGAGATCAATCTTGAAGTCAATCACTCTGAACAATCATTTTGATACAGTAATAAAATAATCTATGTAGGATAAGATCTATGTAGCTAACTTCGAAAAATTTGGCCTTTAACACACTTTTCAGTGATGACAATGCATAAATAACAGAAATTCCTCTCTTTGGCACTCCATGGCTGTAAAATGAAATTCATTGCTGCTGCGACTAATATATATATATATATATATATATATATATATATAAATGATAAATCCAGTTAGCCTCATTGACTCTCTCTGGGTGACCAGCCCAGTCCCACAAAAGTTTTCCACCGGCCATCAAAGTAAATCCGGAAGTGCACGCGGTGGCTAGCTCAAAAGTCCAATATCCTTTGGTTGCACTCTCCATTTGGAGGAAAAATTCCTACAAATACACCATAACCGTGGGTGCCTGAGTGACAACCTGCATATCCTACCACAACACCATAGCTCCGGGGACAACCAGGTATTCATATGAGTAAATTCATGATAATGAATGTATGAAACTAATGTGGACAACAAGTTTCTCCCCATAATTAATAATCGAGCTAATTTGAGACTACATAGCTCCTCATCACATGCTTGACAAGTCATTGATTCCATAGTTGGTGGAATCATTATGGGTATCAGTCGGTCAAAAAATCTAAACATCAAACATACTGGATTGATGGGAACATAAGTGGACAAAGAAATAAAAAAGGAATATTATAAAAAAATGTTTAATGTATAATATTTGAACCAAATTAAAAATTCCCAAGAATACTAAATATTAGGCTCCATTAACTGAAACAAATTATATTATAATAATATGATAATAATTATAATTCATTAATTAGAATATTAATATAATAATATTTGTATTTAACAATTATTGCTATTATTTACCAACTGGTTTATTAAATTAGCAACTTATTAGCTCTTGGTTAATGCTTACTAAAATTTGTTTAATCTTATGGAAAAATAATAATAATAATAATAGTAAGATACCTAACTTATCAAATGACCTATTATTGAGTTGGTATGAAATAAAATTAATACTAAAAAAGGAAGAATAGTTAATTAATTACACCAAATAATTGTAAACTATAATTATCAAATAGTTTTAAAAATAATAATATGTTAGCCTATATGGATTTGTGCTTTGCTTAGTCAATGTCACCATCAGTCAATCTACTAACTGGATACATGTTTGATTGCAATGAATCCATTAGATACATTTCCTATGTGTCCATAGATTTGAATTAGATATTGGAAATATTTCCTATGTTTGATTGCAATGAATCCACATATGCACAATTTTGATATTCTAATAAATCTAAACCACAATGACTAATTATTAAGTTACTCATTATTTATCCATGACAATATATATGTATTCTTAACTAGAACTATATTTAAAATGGATATTAAAGAATTGTCTTCCTTCTACTCATTCCATGCATTAAGTCAATTCCTTTAGGTAGTTTATTTGCTGGTTAAGGAGCATTACATAGGTATTTGATACCACAAAAATTTTTCTAACGACCCTACATGTTGTTTCATGAATTTGGATCAATTGAAAAAAATTCCAATAGATGATCGCTGAGACTTCAATAAACAATCACAGAGCTTATTTGCAGATATTCTCTTCTTTTATAAATAACATATGAGCATCCACATCAGCTTTCCTAAACACAGAATTTATCTTAAATTTTACATTTTACGTAAAAAAAACCTTTGTATCAGCTATCTTATCCATTCTCTAAATTTAGATTTCATGAATAGTACTTCTCTAAATTTAGGGAATGAAATCCTAAATATTAAAATATCATTTAATTTGGGAGAGAAAAAAATAAAGAAAATATATTACGTAATGAAAAGTAGATATTATACAGGAAGAGAGAAAAAATAATAAAAAAAGTGAAAGATAGAGAGAATAAAACAATAAAAAAATAAAGATAATGAAAATTTTAGGGTAGCTGATGTAGTGTGTAGTGAAAAATAATTGTCTAAATTTAATAAAGTGGATGGTTTACCTCAAATTTTAGAGATATTATAAAGAAACTGATGTAGATGCTCTAACACTAGAGTATTGATCCTAAAAATCTAACATAGTGAAATTTTTATAAAGAAATCAACTGCTTAGGGATAATTCTTATACAAGAATCAACTACTTAGGGATTTTATGTACCTAACCAAATAAACTCACTCAATGTTCATGATATTCAATATTTTAAAGCTTCTAAGCTTCAAAAGCAAGCTACATGACACTTCAAATCCAAAGACCACTGGAAACCAATTTCAGTTTTCAAAAAGGTGAAAAATTATATTGAATACAAGTATATTTTTGGAAATACCAAAGAAGCTGCAGCATGGTGATATCCTACATCGCATACCTAAGAGCAAGACTTATCATTGTGGCAATACCTTGGTTCCAGGAGAAATGCATTTGCTGTGGTCTTGGTAAACCATCAGTACACCAATAAATCCACTTGATCTTGAACCCATCTTAGCCATTATGAATGAAATCTCAATCACTATGACATTGTTCTATCAGAGATAGCAGATTAAGGGGCTTCAGTACTGCAGAAGCACAAACAGAAGTTAGATTCTTTGCAAAAGACGTAAATTCCTTTTAGTACGAGGCCACTTATTACACGAACCAAATAACCAATAAATACCTCAAACTTTATTCATTGTCTTCTCATCTTCTTCAAATTGTGCACTAAAGACTGCAAAGCCTCCTGCATTTTGGTGCCATTTGTTTGTCTCACTTCCATGGATGCTTGATGCAAACTTTGAAGACCACGACCTAAAGATGCAATCATCGGAACAGAAGGCAATGACTCAGCAGCACATTCAATTCCATCGCCATAAGTTAGAAGCCCAGTGCATGCAGCCATGCTGCAACCAAACATAGCCAATGGGGCAAACCTAATTGGTCGGACACTCCTACTCCTCATAATTTCATAAAATGAAGTTCTCATAGCCAACAAACTTGTCTTCTCAGCTGCTGCTATCATAGTGTGTGCCACAGAACGGATTTTCACAGCTGATGTGGTCACCTTCATAGCGGAGGTCTTGGCTCCTGCACTAGCAAGTACTTGTGCGAAGGGATTCACAGCAAAAAATTTACTGAGGCTCATAATAGCTATTCTTTGCAGCTGTGTTAAGCTTAATTTCAAAGTAGCAGGAATCTTATACATGGAAAACTTAATTAATGTGGACATAGGAACTGCTTTAGACAATGAAGAGGCACCCAAAACTACTGTAGCTCCAGCACTAACTGCCACTACAGGCTTATCCACCAGAAGACCATTCCTTTTCATGTTTTCTATCACCTTTTCATGTTCAAGATCATCCTCATAGCATTCTGTAGAACCTAAATTGATTGATTCTGCCACCTTGGGAGGCACAGATGTGTTCCAGTGCTTGCGCAGACCAGCCAAGCAACTAGTGTCAACTATAGCAACAATAGATCCAAACTTCTTTGCCTGATTCCTGAGAGTGTGTACAAAAAGAACATGCGCTTTCTCTTCCAATGGGAGCTCAAAATACTCCAATTCGCTAGGATTGACTTTATTTGTTCTTTCCATTGGACAACGTGCGGCATCGTTTAAGGCAATCCTTAAACTCTCAACTGCAATCCTGAAAATGTATGCATTTGATAACGTATGAGTATTAACTGGTTTTCCTTCATTGATATCAACAAGCATTCTCTGTACAGCAACCACAGCCTTTTCAATTGATGGAAGGTCAATGAATATGTCATGTAGATCTGCAAATAAAGGGTAGAAAGACTGTGCAAATGCAGGCACCTTGTAGTCTAGTTTTGGCTGATCTTTTACAGATCCCTCTTCAAAATTAGAGTCAGGTTGACCTCCTTTTGAGATCGCTAACTCAAGGAATGGAATCACCATCTTAACCATTTGTTCCTTAATTGCATCATCTAAGCACAATCTTTTAGAATTGAAGTATGTAACCGAAGTAACTTTTGGAGGAAGTAAGTTGATTGCTTGTATTCTCAACCCTAAGGTTTGACCTCCATCTTTATTATTGTCTGAACATGTTGTAGCATGCCCACCTTCGTTACCGTCATATGGTGACTCCAGTAACATAAAATCCGAACCTATCTCTTCTGCAGCTCTCTTCGCGGACAAGAAGTGACCATAACATCCAACCCCAAAGATCTCTTGCAAGACCTGCCTCCCAGCAAAATTTTCATAATGATCCTTGCTGATTTTTTCAATGAAGCATCTTTTAAGAACCCCAATTGATGAAGTTGGTACAAGGTTTGCTTGATCATTTCTTACATCTTTCTCTTCGGCTTGGATATCAGCCAATGCCGACAGTGAAATTTGAGCCACCACAGTCTTTGGCTTAACTTCTTTGATCAGATCCTCCGCATCGAAGGCAGATTGTAATGACAAGTTTTGTGCAGCTAATATATATACTACAGCATCAGAATCAGGTTCATGCAGAGCCAAAACAAACTGCTTTGTCGTATCTGGTATTGAAAGTTTGCGAACTAATCTATCAGAAATTTTCAAATCATCAGCCTTAAACGTTGACAATGGCCATATTTTTTGCAGATAAGAAATTATTGCTGATGCCATCTTCGAAACAGTAAAACTACCGTATCGTCTCGCTTAAGTTCAAAGCGACAACTTCCACAAATATCTGCAATCGATCAAATCGGATAAAAATCAAAATTTGACAAAGCACAATTACATATCATTAGACGCCTATAAAAGGAAGATGAAATCGTGTGAAAATCAATGACATAGATGGGAAATCGTGATTCTAGAGACCTGGTGGAGACTGATGGCGACGGAGGTGATCGCCGCAGGGAGAATATCAGAGAGGAGAGAGCGTAGAATTCACCGATCGGAGATCGGCGTCGGTAAGGCGACTTCCGGTGGTTGCAGACGGAAGAGGAGTCGCCGAGCGGAGGCCTGCGGTATTAGGGATCGAGTAAAATATTCCGTATTAATTATATAAATAATTCTAAAAAATTTAAGCATTTATTATTTTAATCATTATCCATTAATATGCCACGTTATTATTCTTTTAAAATAACCAAATAATATTAATGGTTAAACGTGAAATAATTATTTTAATAATTTTAAAATGTTAAATGCATATTTAAAATCAGATAAATTTGAAAAAAAAATAGAGTAAATATAGTTGAAGCACAGAAAAAAGATACACACTATATTCAAAATATTCAAATAAAACATTTAATTTTAATTCAAAATAATTAATATGTAGTTAAAAAATTGTTTTTGTGACAAGTCGAGATGAAATAAAAAAAAAAAAGTTAAATATTCAATATAGTATCTTATCCGAAAATAGGTAAAAAAAATTCATTGTTTATAAATAAATTTCCTTTTAATATTAAATTCTTTTATTTATATAAAAAAAATCATTAAAGGGTTTGAGTACTAGATAAAACAAAGACGAATTATTCTATAATTTAATTACGAGGGATAAGATTGATTTTAAAGTATTGTTTTCCCTTATTTTATTTGTGGGAAAAATCATTGTTTTATTATGTAGATCTTAATGTGTTCGTTGGTGGATAATATGTGGCATAATATTCAGGTTAAAAAAAATAAAAATTAATATTAAATGTTCACTGATCCTGTCCGAACGATGAATCAATGGACGCTGGGCACGTGGCGCTCTCCGAATTGCTGACGTAGATCTCCGACCGGTCGTGTGGATCTCCGGCGAACCTGCAAGGAAGTCGGGCCGGAAAGGGGTTTCCGGCGACGACCCTCCGACGCTCAAGTCAGGCAAGAGGAAGACGAGAAAGTGGCTATGAATATGCGAGAATGCGTACCTCCGGCGAAGTGTGAGGCTCCTTATATAGAGTTGTGAAGAGGCTCACGCACACCTACCGAAGCGAATACGTGTCCTCTAACCATACCTCAGTATGGGCTTGTCAGAAGAGCTTACCTGACACCATACTGCTACAGTCCGAGCACATCTCTGATGGGACAGCGGAACCCTCTGTCGTAAGATCCTGCGTATAACCTGGTCGTTGAACATACCCGCTGTCAGAAGATGTTCCCTTGTCCTTTTGTCTCTTCTTACCCCATGTCGAGCGTCCGGCCGGTCGGCAATATCCTCACGTCCGGCCGGTCGTATGTGCTGGTCCGCTCGGGAGATTCCCGGGGCATGTGCTCTGTAGAGACTGTTCATAGTATTGTTACTTTATGCCTTCGGCCGAGCGGACCCTAAACCCGCTCGGCCATACGATCTTGTTCAACATGAGCGTCGGAACCCCGACTCCCCGCCGCGGTGTCTTTGCTTCCGCTCGGAACATTCGGCCGGTCGCCCAAATCTTTATCCACTCGGCCGAACCCCTGATTAACCTTTTACCTTTCAACCTCCACGTGGCGTGGACTCTGCTTAAAGGGGGGTCCCCCCTCCTCACTACCGGATCACTTGCCTCCCCTTCAAGTCTAGTCAAATGAGGCGATTAGTTCGACTGACTGGACCATCAGTTGCTTCGAGCGGCGTCCATATATAACTACCCTCCGCTCGGACACAAAGGGGGCAACTAAAACGCCAGTCAACGCCAACATTTCTCAGTATCTTTTCGAAGTTTTCGCCAATCTTCATCATTAAGGTCGAGCACGCGCTCTGTGCCTCGTTAAGGCGCTCCTTAAATGCTCCCCCATGATGGAATGCCACGTGGCTTTGCTAACGTCATCGTACGGCGGCGGCGCCGCGGGTGACGAGACCGAGGCGGTTCGAAATGGACGGCGCGATGTGTGCTCCGATTCTCGCGACCTGGATCCGACGGTGGAGGCCGCTCGGGTGCCACCCTATAAAGGCTTCTCTTCTTTTCTTCGCCTCACTTCTGCTGTCGCGTGCTTACCGCTGCTTCTCACGTTCCAGATTTCCGGCGATCTTGCTCTTCTATTTTCGGCGATCTCTGGTACGCTTTCCTCGATCCTCCTCCTCGTTGTAAGGTTCTCCTTCTTTCCCTCTCTGGTTCTTGTGTTTTCTTTGCATTTCTTTCCCGAGTTTCGATCCTCGGGGCATCATTTCGTTTGCTGTCTTCTTTCTCCTATCCTCTACCTTCGCCTTTTTTGATTTCGTCCGCTCGGACAATGGCTAGCTCCTCCCAACCTCTTGACCAAGCCCTCGACCCATGTTATACTACCATGGAGTCGCGCTTCAATCGGCGCAACGCCGATATTTTGATGGATAATTTTGACATCCCATCTGACTTTGAAATTATCTTACCCACTCCCTCCGCTAGGCCACACAAACCGCCGCGCGGAGCCTTTTGTGTTTTCCGCGACTAGTTCACAGTCGGTCTGCGATTTCCCATTCATCCCTTCATCGTTAAAGTCTGTAATTTTTTCGGCATTCCGCTCGGAAGCCTAGTCCCCAATACTTTCCGCCTTTTATGCGGCGTCGTTGTCCTGTTCAAAATCCACCACATCCCCCCCCCCCCCGACCGGAGGTTTTCTATTATTTTTATTACCCTAAACAGTTCGAGCTGGTCACATATATGTTCCAGTTCCAAGCTCGGCCCGGTTTAGTTTTCTTCAATAAACTTCCTTCTTCCAATAAGCATTGGAAAGAATTCTACTTCTACCTTCGTATGCTCGAGCGAGCCCCCTTCCTAACGAAGTGGCAGATCGGACCACCAACTTCACTAGAGCTCAAAAGGTTCAAAACCCGACCGGACTATCTTCATGCTGCCAACATGCTGGCCGGTCTGAGGTTTGACATCAACAAATTCCTGTCTGAAGGGGTGATGTATATATTCGGTCTGAGTCCGATCAGGACCCCCTTCCGAGCGGCTTCGATAAGAATTTTACTTTGTGCATTCGTTTTAATTGCTAACTAATTTTCTCTGTTTTCCTTTGCAGCGAACATCGTCATGGAGTCGGTGATGGCTGGAATTTTGAAAAAGAAGGCGGCGGCGCTCGAGGCCGCGGTGGCCAAAGAGATAGAGCAATTGGGCATTCAGCCGGTCGGCTCCAACGAAGGCGAGAGCGAGACAAATGCTGGAGAGTCGGCCGCCCAGGCTTCTCTCCCGGAGCCAGCGGCTGGCGCAACTGCTAGTCGAGAGCCTTCCGTTCGGGATGAGGGCTCGGCTCAAGAGGAAGAGCGCCCCCTCTGACAAAAGAGACGCCGAGCGGAAACACCACTCCGCTCGGCTACATCTGCGGTCCATCCATCCGAGCGGGTCACCGCCACTTCTCGAGGCAAAGCGCCAAAGGTGGAGGTGATTTCGTCCGATCGGACGCCCTCCCAACTAGACGCGTCTGTGGACCCCCTTGAGGCCATTCCAATCAGCGCCCTTCCACCTGCTCCCCGCAAAGTCCAACATTCAGCGATTTTGTCCCAATTTTCGGCGTCGGCCTCCGATCCATCCCCGGCGTCCGCCCAGACGACTCCCGGTCGGCGCCGCACCATCCGGGTTTCGCTGCATCTCCCCACCGAGGAATTAATGCCCAAAGCCGATCGGCCAACTACGCCCGAGCACCTGATCACAATGAAAGGGCCCTTAGCTGAAATGTGAGTCG
Source organism: Zingiber officinale (assembly GCF_018446385.1). Lineage (NCBI taxonomy): Eukaryota > Viridiplantae > Streptophyta > Magnoliopsida > Zingiberales > Zingiberaceae > Zingiber > Zingiber officinale. Next base: position 29,888,533 of record NC_055990.1, read on the forward strand.
ACGCTCGGGCACGCGTCGCAATAATTCCCCTCAGTAATCTGGCCAACAGCCACATGCAACAGGCCACGGGGGTAAGTTTGTTTTCTCTAGTCCTTTACGCATTCTCTCCGACCGGCTTCTAACAACTTTGCTCGTGACAGAGATGGGTGGAGGAGATCGTCGTTTGCAGTCGTCTGGCGATGGTGGACGCAGAATTAAAGAAGCTGAAGGCTCCGGGTGGCCCTCCCGGCTCACAAGGTCCGTCATACACCGAGCTGCAAAAAGAGCTCAAAAAGACCCAAGATTTACTGGAGGCCGAGCGGAAGAAGTCGGCCGACCAGGCGCACAATCTGGCCGAACTTGATCGCCTGAACAAATCACTGGATCGCAAGATAAGCCTGGCCACCGAGCGGAAGAAAACAGCTATCTCCGATCTGGAGAAGAAGAACGTAGAGGCTCGGGGGCTGGAGCAAAAGTAAAGGAGTTGATGGAGCAACTGGCCAACGAGAAGATTGCCCGATCGGATGAGGTGGAGAAGCTCGAGACTGCTTTACAAGAACACCAGGCAGCCGTCGATGCTTCCCGAGCGGCACTTAAAGAATATCAAGAGGCCGAGCCAAGCCGAGTTGCCGCCCTGAGACAGAATTACATCCGTTCGGCCGATTTTTCGAAGAAAGTTTGCGAGCGGATGTACATGGCCTTTGAACTTGCCATGAATGCCACGACAGAATATTTGAAGTCCAAAGGGCAACTTTCCGATTCCGCCGTTATCCCCGCTCAAGACCAGGCAACACTCCTCAACAACATCCCGAAGGATCTCTACGAGTATTTAGAGTAGGAAGTATATGTGTAATTCGGCCGCTCGGCCAAAGACTATCCTCTTTTTTGTAATTCGGCCGCTCGGCCTTAATTTCTATAATGCTATCCTTTTACTCGCTTTCTCTTTTGCTACTCAATATGAGTGTTGCCCCGCTCGGCTCTTATCACACCTCTTGCGTAGATATTCCGCTCGGCTGAATATGTCTTGCTTCGACAGAAGAAGTTGTTCGCTGGATGTTGACGAAGTACCTTTGGGTACTTGGCCGAGCGGAGCATATAGGCGGTCGAACGGTATTGACGGCGAGTACTTTTGGGTACTGGCTCACGATTGTCTTTATTGCCTTAGTCCGGCCGAAGGGTTTATAGTCGCCGGCTCGACTCTCGATTTTTAACGTCGGAGCCGGCTCGACTCTCGATTTTTAACGTCAGAGCTCGATGGCCTTCCGCTCGGAGGTTTATAGTCACGGGCTCGACTCTCGATTTTTAACGTCGGAGCTCGACGGTCTTCCGCTCGGAGGGTTTATAGTTGCCGGCTCGACTCTCGATTTTTAACGTCGGAGCTCGACGGTCTTCCGCTCGGAGGGTTTATAGTCGCCGGCTCGACTCTTGATTTTTAACGTCGGAGCTCGACGGTCTTCCGCTCGGAGGGTTTATAGTCGCCAGCTCGACTCTCGATTTTTAACATCGGAGCTCGACGGCCTTTAAGGCTAATTTTAACACTGTCGTTTGGCGAAGCTATTTGCCATCTTTTATCATTTTGCTTCCTGCATTACAAGGACATAGGCGACCAAAACATATATAAAATTACACCAGCGCACCTCTCACCCAGCTCGGTACGGCTGGAGATGATTCGCGCTCCATGGTTGATCCAACCGCCGTCCGTCTTCATCCTCCAAATAATAAGCACCCGAGCGGAGCTTTTCGATGACTTTGAAGGGGCCCGCCCAAGGAGCCTCCATCTTGCCAACGTCGCCGACCGGCTTTACTTTCTTCCAGACAAGGTCGCCAACTTGGAATGCTCTAGGGATCACGCGCCGGTTGTAGTTCTGCTTCATTCTTTACCGATACGCCATCAGCCGGACGGACGCCTTGGCTCGCTCTTCGTCGACCAAGTCCAGTTCCATGTTCCTCCGCTCGGCATTATCATCATCATAATTCTGGATCCGGACGGACTCGACGTCGACTTCGACCGGAATAACCGCTTCACTGCCGTACACTAAATGGAATGGCGTGATGCCCGTCCCTTCCTTTGGGGTCGTTCGGATATCCCATAAAACGTCTGGCAGCTCGTCCACCCAGCTTCCTCCTATATGGTCAAGTCGAGCCCGAAGAATTCTAAGGGTTTCTCTGTTGGTTACCTCCGCTTGGCCGTTGCTTTGAGGATACGTCACGGAAGTAAAGTGTTGTTCAATGCCATAACTTTTGCACCAGTCTTCGAGCTGCTTCCCGACGAACTGTCGTCCGTTATCAGATACTAGTCGGTGAGGGATGCCAAACCGACAAATTATATGCTGTCAAATAAATTTTTTGACCATCTGCTCGGTGATCTTAGCTAGTGGCTCGGCCTCCACCCATTTGGAAAAGTAGTCGACCGCCACTAGTAGAAACTTCCGCTGACCAGTCGTCATAGGAAATGGACCCATAATATCCATTCCCCATTGGTCGAACGGACAGGATACGGTAGCAGCTTTCATTTCCTCCGCCGGTCGGTGGGAGAAGTTGTGATACTTCTGGCAGGAAAGACACGTCGCGACGGTCCGAGCGGCGTCTGCTTGCAGGGTTGGCCAGAAGTATCCGGCCAGCAGGATCTTCTTAGCCAACGATCGTCCGCCCGGATGCCCTCCGCACGATCCTTGATGCACTTCTTGAAGGATGTACGCCGCGTCCTCTGAGCTTACACACTTCAACAGTGGTCGAGAGAAAGCCTTCTTGTAGAGTTGGTCTCCAATGAGCGTGAACCGACCAGCTCTCCTCCTTAATAGCTAGGCTGCTTCCCGATCGGATGGTGTTGTCCCCGACCGAAGAAATTCTATGATGGCTGTCCTCCAATCGATCGGAAACTCGAGGCCCTCCATCCGGTCGACGTGTGCCACCTAAGATACTTGTTCAATTGGCTGCTGGAAGACGACCGGTAATATTGAACTTGCAAGTTTGGCTAACTCATCTGCTGCCTGGTTTTCCGCTCGAGGTATCTTCTGGATAATGACTTCTCTGAAGTTGGCCTTGAGCTTTTCGAAGGCTTCAGCGTAGAGTTTGATCCGAGCGTTGTTAATCTCAAAAGTGCCAAAGAGCTGCTGAGCGGCCAACTGAGAATCTGAATGCAGCGTCACCCGACCGGCCCCCACATGTCGGGCGGCCTGTAAGCTAGCTATAAGGGTCTCATACTCCGCTTCGTTATTTGTAGCTCTGTAATCCAGCCGGACGGATAAGTGCATCCTTTCTTCTTGGGGAGAGAGTAATAGCACGCCAATCCCGCTCCCGAGCTGAGTGGACGATCCGTCCACAAATATTTTCCACATAGCTTCGGGCTCTGGCCTTTGCACTTCGGTGATAAAATCTGCCAAGGACTGCGCCTTTATCGCCGAGCGGGGTTGGTACTGAATGTCAAATTCGCTCAACTCCGTTGTCCATTTGATTAGCCGTCTGAACGCTTCTGGATTCAACAGCACTCTTCCCAATGGGCTATTCGTCCGGACGATGATTGTATGTGCCAAGAAATAAGGACGAAGTCTCCGAGCGGCGAGGACCAAAGTAAAAGCCAGTTTCTCGAGCCCAGTGTAGCGAGATTCTGCGTCCTTTAAAATATGACTTAAGAAATACACGGGTTCTTCTCCGCTCGCCCTCACTAATGCCGAGTCTACTGCTTGCTCAATTGAAGATAAGTAAATACAGAGTGGCTCACCCACAGCTGGCTTGGCTAGCACAGGCAGAGAGTTCAGGTACGTCATCATCTCTTCGAACGCCCGATCGCATTCTTCATCCCAATGAAACTTGGTAGCCTTGCGCAAGATTTTGAAAAACGGGAAACTCCGATCGGCCGTCTTCGAGATGAATCTGGACAATGCTGTTATCCAACCGGTCAAGCGCTGTACTTCCCTCAGATTTCTTGGGGGCGGCATGTCTTGTAATGCTTTCACCTTGCTGGGATTTGCCTCGATGCCCCGCTCGGTCACTATGTAGCCCAAGAAACGCCCGTCTTTTGCTTTGAACAGACACTTCTGAGGGTTTAGCTTAACTCCATACTTCCTCAGCGTTCGGAAAGTCTTCTCCATGTCTTTAAAGAGATCGGACGCTCGGACGGACTTGATGAGAATATCATCCACGTACACTTCCAAATTTCGTCCGATCTGCTCCCTGAACACTTTGTTCATCAAGCGCTAGTAAGTTGCTCCCGCGTTCTTCAGTCTGAACGGCATCACATTGTAGCAGTACGTGCCGTCGGCTGTAATGAAGCTAACCTTCTCTTGATCTTCTCGGGCGAGCTGCACTTGATGGTAGCCCTGATAGGCGTCGAGCATGCATATCAACTCGCAGCCGACTGTGGAGTCCACCAGTTGATCGATCCAGAGTAGAGGATAAAAATCATTTGGGCATGCTTTGTTGAGATCCCGGAAATCGATGCAAACTCTCCACTTGTTGCCCGGTTTGGAGACTAGTACCACGTTCGCCAGCCAGCTCGGAAACTGAACCTCGCGTATGTGGCCGGCCTCCAAGAGCTTCTCGACCTCCGCTCGGATGATGGCATTTTGTTCGGCGCTGAAGTCCCTCTTCCTTTGCTTCACTGGCCGAGCGTCCGGTCGGACGTGAAGCTCATGCTGTGCGATATTTGGCGAGATTCCCGACAGCTCGTGCGTTGACCAAACGAAGACATCACAATTTCTCTGGAGACATTTGATCACTTCCTCTTTCTGGCTCTCCTCCAGATCGGCCGCAATGAATGTGGTGGCCTCCGATCGGGTTGGGTGAATCTGCACTTCCTCTTTTTCTTCATAAACCAAAGAGGGTGATTTTTCGGTTATAGCGTTCACCTCGATCCGTGGCGTCTTCCGAGCGGAATTAGCTTCAGCTCAGACCATCTCAACGTAGCACTGCCGAGCCGCCAGCTGGCCTCCTCGTACTTCTCCCACTTTATCCTCCACCGAGAATTTGATCTTCTAGTGGAAGGTGGATACGGCCGCTCGGAACTCGCTGAGGGAGAGTCGACCACGGCGAAGTTGGCAATCCGCGTCCTTCTGAGCGGCTCTCCCAACAAAATAGCCAGTCGGAGCTGTCCGACCGGCAGAACTTCATTGCCCGTAAACCCGTAGAGGGGGGTCGTCATGGGCAGCAGCTCGGCTCGATCAATTTGTAGTTGGTCGAAGGCCTTTTTGAATATAATGTTGACCGAGCTTCCTGTATCAATGAAAATGTGGTGAATAGTGTAGTTAGCTATTACCGCTTTGATGAGGAGAGTGTCGTCATGCGGCACTTCGACTCCCTCCAAGTCCTTGGGTCCGAAACTGATTTCGGGCCCGCTCGCCCGTTCTTGGCTGCAGCTGACCGTATGGATCTGAAGCTGTCTGACGCTCGCCTTCCTTGCTCTGTTGGAGTCGCCTCCAGTCGGCCCCCCAGCGATGATGTTGATTTCGCCTCGGGAAGTGTTGCTTCTATTTTCTTCTTCCCGAGCGGACGACCTAGGATGCTCCCTAGACCTCCGGGGATTGTCCTCACGCCTCGGAGTATGATGCCGCTCGGGAGTCTGTCTCTGTCGCCTGTCAGATATCATCCGATCGGCTTCACGAAGGCGCTGTCGCCTGTCGGATGATGGCGATCGACGGTGGCCACCCCGGGGCACGGGGTGGGCGATCAAGGGAAGGATTCGGCAAGCTCTTGTATTATGCGTGTCTGTCCGGTGAAATGAGCAAAACATTGGGGGTCCATACCTTCTTTTTAGGTTTGGGTCGCTCGGCAGATACTTCTTGAATGGCGTGGGATCTTGCATGTTGCTGGGGGCAGGCTGCTTCAGCTCGCGGTCCTCTGGGCGGCTGATGAGCAGTGTGCGGCTTCCGCTCGGCAGTGGGCGCCCGCTCGGTTGGAGCTTCCTTCCTTCGGGCCGCTTGGGCTTCCTCCACATTGATGTATTCATTGGCCCGGTGTAACATATGATCGTAATCTCGGGGCTGCTTCCGAATGAGCGAGCGGAAGAAGTCCCCGTCCATGAGGCCTTGCGTGAACGCATTCATCATCGTTTCTGAGGTGGCCGTTGGAATGTCCATGGTCACCTGGTTGAATCGTCGTATATAAGCTCTGAGCGGCTCTCTGGGCTCTTGCTTGATGGCGAATAAACTGACACTAGTCTTCTGGTAGCGCCGACTGCTTGCAAAATGATGGAGGAAGGCCGTGCGGAACTCCTTGAAACTTGTGATGGATCCGTCCGGAAGCCTCCGAAACCACCGTTGCGCCGATCCCGAGAGGGTGGTAAGGAACACTCGGCACTTTACTCCATCTGTGTATTGATGAAGGGTGGCTGTGTTGTCGAACTTACCCAGGTGATCGTCCGGGTCGGTGGTTCCATTGTATTCACCGATCGCCGGGGACACATAGTGCTTTGGCAGAGGGTCCCGCAAGATTGCCTCCGAAAACTGACGGTTGATCCGCTCAGGGGAGGCATCCGCTCGGGGGGGCCTTGCCTTTTCTGTTGTTTCGTATTAGCACTTCATCTGATAAAGATCCTCGATCACGATTGACTGTTGTGGCTTCAGGAGGCGTGCGGAATAGGGCCCGATGAAATGGAACCGTGGCATGCGGTGCTTCCGCTCGGCCCCCTGATGCTGATGTCCGCTCGGCTTGCGACTTCTGTCTCTGTTCCACAAGCTTAGCTGCTCTTGTCTCGATCAAAGCGTCGAGCTCCTCTGTGGAGAGCATCACCGAGTGCGGTAGTCCAGCTTCGTCCATTGCTTCCGATCGGATGCAGGAGCGTTCCCACAGACGGCGCCAAATTGATCCTGTCCGAACGCTGAATCAACGGACGCTGGGCACGTGGTGCTCTCCGAATTGCTGACGTAGATCTCCGACCGGTCGTGTGGATCTCCGGCGAACCTGCAAGGAAGTCGGGCCGGGAAGGGGTTCCCGGCGACAACCCTCCGACGCTCAAGTCAGGCAAGAGGAAGACGAGAAAGTGGCTATGAATATGCGAGAATGCGTACCTCCGACGAAGTGTGAGGCTCCTTATATAGAGCTGTAAAGAGGCTCACGCACACCTACCGAGGCGAATACGTGTCCTCTAACCATACCTCAGTATGGGCTTGTCAGAAGAGCTTACCTGACACCATACTGCTACAGTCCGAGCACATCTCTGATGGGACAGCGGAACCCTCTGTCGTAAGATCCTGCGTATGACCTGGTCGTTGAACATACCCGCTGTCAGAAGATGTTCCCTTGTCCTTTTGTCTCTTCTTACCCCATGTCGAGCGTCCGGCCGGTCGGCAATATCCTCACGTCCGGCCGGTCGTATGTGCTGGTCCGCTTAGGAGATTCCCGGGTAGTGTGCTCTGTAGAGACTGTTCGCAGTATTGTTACTTTATGCCTTCGGCCGAGCGGACCCTAAACCCGCTCGGCCATACGATCTTGTTCAACATGAGCGTCGGAACCCCGACTCCCCGCCGGGGTGTCTTTGCTTCCGCTCAGAACATTCGGCCAGTCGCCCAAATCTTTATCCGCTCGGCCGAACCCCTGAGCCCTGATTGACCTTTTATCTTTCAACCTCCACGTGGCGTGGACTCTGCTTAAAGGAGGGTCCCCCCTCCTCACTGCCGGATCATTCACGAACACTAAGAAACCTACTAAGTAATAAATAGTAATTAGAAGTTAGAAAAAAATATATTTTAATGGATAAAGTTTGACCAGAGTGAAGTTAGATGATAAAAATCAATAAAACCATGTGGCAAAAGGTGATTCGTTCGCTCTCAGCGCCCCCGTCAATCCATTCCTAGGTTAACACGAAGGATGTAAATCACGGATGACTACTAGCCATTAGTGTAAATGGTCAAGACATAAGGGAGGTTAAAAAATAAATAAATAAATAAAGTGACATAATAAAAATCAGTAAAATCAGATCTTATTGAATGAAGTGAGATTGTAAAAATCATAACGACTAAAGTGACATAATAAATTTCCTATTGAATGAAGTTAGATTGTAAAATTCATAACGACTAAAGTGACATAATAAATGTCCTAGTATTCGAAACTATACAACATTAGGGAGAGACAACTAGAGGTAATTGAAAGTCTAAATTTATAATATAATGTAATACAGTTATCTGTTTGGTTAGGAGTAATTAATTAAATTTATAATATAATAAAATTTATAATATAATTGATCCGGCGGTAAGAATGGGGGATCCACTTCCTGAAGGGTCTCAGCTTGAGGACAGATGGAGGGCTAAGCAGTTAATGGCCGCACCGAGCAGCTGAGTATGTCCGAGCGGAACCAAAGATAACCCAGTCATGGGCTGGGGTTTCCGACGCCAAGGCGGGAGAACCGAATGGCCGAGCGGGGCGTCTGCCCGGCTGGGACTGAAGGGCCGAGCGGGTGGTCCGTTCGGCCAGGACAAGGGCGAGGGTACGAAGGTTAGCCGAGCGGCCTATCCGCTCGCTCGTAATATGGGATGTCGCAGGCATGTCTCGATGATTATGCTGCATACAAGAGTGCACGAGGGAGGATCTCGCCACATCATGGAGAGGTTGATACAAGAGCGGATGGCCTTATGGACGTCTTCGATGCACCCATATCGGGCATAGTCCTTCCGATGCACCCATACCGGCATGGTCGAAACAGAGATGGCTTCATCGCGCCTGTGCCCTTGGAGAGGTCTATATAAGGTCTCCGCTTTCACCGGAGGGGACAGTCTTCGCTTCGAGACACCTCTTCATCTATTTCCTCGCTGAGCGTGAGGGTCGTCGCGGACACCCTCGGCTCGGTTTTGTTCTGAGTTCACGGAGAACTCGAGGATCCAGCAGGGAGCGCCACATCCCTAGCGTTCGTTGACCCCTGGTTCGGACAGGATCAATTTGGCGCCGTCTGTGGGAACGCACCTGCATCCGAACAGAGACAATGGACGAGGCTGGAAGAATACACAATGTGGCACTCTCACAAGAAGAGTTGGACACTCTGGTCGAGATGAGGGCCGCCAAACTTGTGGAGCAAAAACAAAAAGCGTCAGCCGAGTGGCCGGAGCAGCAAGCAACATCTGTGTCGGGTGGCCGAGCGGAAGCACCTCAAGCCACCGTTGCATTCCATCGGGCCTTATTCTGCACCCCTGAAGCCATACCAGCTCGGAGAGATAGAGGATCTTCTTCCGACGAAATGCCTAGGCGAGAAGACAGAAAGGGGAAAGCTCCCCAAGAGGATTCATCTCCCGAGCGGATCAATCGCCAACTCTCGGAGGCTATTCTACGAGACCCTTTGCCCAAGCATTACGTGCCTCCGACGATCGGCGAGTACAATGGAACAACAGACCCGGATGATCATCTGGGTAAGTTCGATAACACAGCTACGCTCCATCAGTATACAGATGGAGTAAAGTGCCGAGTCTTTCTTACCACTTTATCGGGATTGGCTCAATGGTGGTTTCGGAGGCTGCCGGACGGATCTATCACTAGTTTCAAGGACTTCCGAACGGCCTTCCTCCACCACTTCGCCAGCAGTCGGCGTTATCAGAAGACAAGTGTCAGCTTGTTCGCAATCAAGCAAGAGCCGAGAGAATCGCTTCGAGCTTACATCCAGCGATTCAACCAAGTGGCGATGGATATTCCCACAGCCACATCGGAGACAATGATGAATGCCTTCACGCAATGCCTTGTGGATGGGGACTTCTTCCGGTCGCTCATCCGAAAGCCGCCCCGAGATTATGATCATATGCTGCACCGGGCCAATGAATATATCAATGTGGAAGAAGCGCAGGCAGCCAGGAAAAAAGAAACACCAACCGAACGGGCTCCTCATGACGAGCGGAGACCCTTAGCCGCTCATCAACCGCCGAGGGGACCAAGGGCCGAAGCAACCTGCTCCCCTCGTGTGAGGTCCCATACATCTGATTCCCATCCCTCCAACATGCCCATCAAAAGCTCTTGCCTTAAGGACCTTAGTGAAAGGATCTATAGGTCATCACCTGATGCAATCTAGGCGGCAACAACTTCTCCTCGTTTATATGATTCCTCGTATTGGGTGGTACTTGCGCTCTATTGTGTTTACTTGCCTTATAGACTTATGGTTTCTTCGAGTTTGCTACTGCACCAACATTATTACAATAAATTGTAATAATCTTTGGACAAACCAGAAATCATATCTAAGTCTATCTTGAGGTTATTGAGTCATTCAGCTTTTATAGCTACCTCAGAGGCTTGCCATATACTAAGCTTCTATGGTGGAGTCCAGAAAAACACCTATGCTTATCACTCTTCCATAGTTATGACTTTACCTCCTAAAGTAAACACAAAACCCCGAGATTGACTTATTATTGTCCCTATCCGATTGGAAGCCAAAATCCGTGCAACCCACAAGGACCAAATTAACTGCCTTGTAAGCTAGCATATAATCTCTAGTGCCTCTAAGGTACTTCAATATATGCTTTACTGCAATCCACTGTCCTTGTCCAGAGTTATTTTGATATCTGCCAACTATGCCCTTGGCAAAACAGATTTCTTATCTCGTGCATAGCATTTATTAGGCTTCCGACAGCATAAAGAATCGCTTTATTTCCTTTATCTCCTTTGATGTCTACAGAGACATATCTTTAGATAAAGTTACTCCATCCTTAAAAGGTAAGAAACCTTTCTTGGAGTTTTGCATGCTTTAAAACGAGCAAGGATTTTTCCGATGTATGAAGCTTGGGATAAGTAAAATATTCTTTTCTTGCGATCCCTTATTACTTTGATCTCAAGAATATATTCATTCTCCCAAGTCCTTTATATCGAATTGTTTGGACAACCATACCCTTACTTCTGGCAACATTTTGATATTGTTTCCAACTACAAAAAATGTTATCTATGTATAGTACAAGAAATACCACCACGCTTCCATCACACCTTTTGTATACACAAGACTTACCCGGTTACTAAATAAATCCATAGGTCTGAATTACTTTGATAAACCGGATGTTCCAAGACCTTGAAGCTTTGCCTCAGTCCATAGACTGATTGAGCTTTACACAAGATGCTCTTAGCCATTTGTAATGAACCCTTCTGGTTGCTATATATGGATGCTTTCTTCAAGACTTCCATTAAGGAATGCTGTCTTGACATCCACTTGCCAAATAAATAAAAGAATCCGGATAGACTTAAGCATGGCTACCCGTGAAAAAGTTTCCTTTTTCATCTAACCTTGCTTTGAAAGTTTCTACCTTCCTGTCTATCCCTCTTTTCCTATTATAGACCTTTTTATACCCAAAGGCTTTTACACCATTTGGTGGTTCTACAAGCTTCCAGATTTTATTAGAATACATATATTCTAATTCTGTTATTCATTACTCTTTGCCAAGATATTGCATCTTTATCTTGGAGTGCTTCGTCATATGTCCGGAGATCAGGTTCATGTCCTCCAGGGATCGAGTCCAAAAACTCTCCCAAAACATGAATCTTTTTAGGTTGCATAACAACCCTCCCACTACAATAAGACACTTTCTGTAATTGTGTATCAATTTGTGATACGAGTTGCAATTTTCTTATGGTATCTCATCTTGTACAGTTGGTACTAGGTTAGACATGTCCTTTATTATTTCCTTAAGAACAAATTTACTTATGAGCACGTGGTTCATTATATAGTCCTTTTCTAAAAATCAGTCATTTATGCTAACAATGACCTTCTGATTTTTAAGACTATAAACCTACTTTTGTTTATCTAGGATATCTTACAAACAAGTGAACTCCTATCCAACTTATCATTATCTCTCTTTAGCATATGTGCTGGATTACCCGAATCCGAATATGCTTCAAAATAGGTTTTCACCTATTCAGCAATTCTATATGAGTAGAGAGTTCTAACTTGGAAGGTACTATGTTCACTTTTGTTATCAGAGTTTATCCTTAAAACAAATTTGGTAATTTTCTGAATAACTCATCATCTATCTAATTATTTCATAAGAGTCTTTTACCTTCTTTCTACTACACCATCCTTGTTGGGGTGTACCAGGTGCAGTTAGTTGGGGTTGAAATCCAACTACTGATAAGTGACTCCTAAAATCTCTCAAGAGGTACTTGCCACTATGATCTTACCATAGTGACATTTACTTTAACATTTCTCCGCATCAGCCTTGTACTCTTTGAACTAATCAAAGTACTTAGTCTTGCGGTACATTAAGTAAATTTATTTGTATCTTGAATAGTTGTCTATAAAATAGATGAAATATTCAATACTACCTCTTGTCTGGATAGTCATAGGATCACATAAATCAGAATGAACCGATTTCAACATATCTTTGACTCCATACCCCTTGGACTTAAAAGCTTCTTGGTTATTTTCCTTCCAAGTAAGACTCGCAGGTTGGAAAGATTTCCACTACTAATGAACCCAAAAGTTCATCAGCTACCAATGGATCCTACTTAAGTTAATATAACCTAGCTTTAGATGCCAAAGATATAATTGGTTCATTTCCGAAGGTTGCTTTCTCTTAAAATTAGAAGATGTGTGACTAATTTTCATTTGTTGCATCATGGGAGTTATTGGATTATAAATTGTCAACCAACATACCAGAATAGATAACTTGCCTATTTTTCTTGATAACAACTTTGTTATCAAAATAGACACAATATCTATTCTATAATAGTTTAGAAACTGAAATCAGGTTCTTTCTAAACTTAGTATGTAAAGACAATTCCTAATAATCCAAATTTTATTCCTATTAGAGAATAAACCTCTCCCACTGCAACAGCTGCTACTTTTGCAGTAGTGCCCATGTGGACGGTGTTTTTATTTTCATTTAGTTGTCGGGTTTCAACCCTGCAATGAATTGCAGACATGTCATCCCATATCTACACACCAGGTACCGGTAGATAACTCCACTAAACATGTATCAACTAATGAATAAAATACACCTATACTGTTCTTAGTTCTAAGAGGACAGTCTACCTTAATGTCCAAATTCTATTTCCAATCAATTATAATTGGGACCACTAAGTCTATCCTAAAGTATATCAGCTAGGGATTGACCATCTTCCTAAGAATCACAAAAATATTTGGTTAAGACCAACTCCTTAAAAATCCCCATGAATTTTGTATGCCACGTTAGTGTGGACGTATACAAATTCAAAGAGGAAATTTTATCATTTAATTTTATTATCTCGTCAACCTTACTTTATGACGAATAAAATTAATAGTTGGTCTATCAAATATTTGGTCAAGACTCTAAATTTAAAATAATATTGATTCCTCTAACAATACTATTTAAATTTACCAACACCTCAAAACACCGTGAATTTTGCATGTCACGTTAGTGTGGACGTATACAAAATCAACATTTGTAAGAGGAGGGTTTTACCCATTAACTATCTTGTCAACGTAACTTTATGACAAATAAAATTATCTCAAACACCGTTAATTTTGTATGCCACGTTAGTGTGGACGTATACAAAATCAATCATTTGTAAGAGGGGTTTTAACCCTTTAATTTTATTATCTTGTCAACCTAACTTTATGACAAATAAAATTATCTCAAACACCGTTAATTTTGTATGCCACGTTAGTGTGGACGTATACAAAATCAATCATTTGTAAGAGGGGTTTTAACCCTTTAATTTTATTATCTTGTCAACCTAGTTTTATGACAAATTAATAGTTGGTTTCATTTGGTCACACAAATAATAGCAACTCTGATGGGGAGGATACTATTAGATGTATCTAAGTGTATACCATTACTTGACACTAAGTCCATTAATAAGATTATGCCCCTTCCGTTGGGAAGATCACACGCCTTAATTAACTTCCTATAGTCATCCAAAATGGAAGTCTGTTCTAGTGATCCGCAAACAAGCTCATCCGTTATGGAGGAAGGCACTCAGAGCCAACGCGCAAGCTTGTTTGCATCACTTACAAATCAATAATGGAGACCATGGGATTTACTTAAAAAAATCCCTCTCCCACTTAGTTATTTATTAATGAGGAATTTTAACTATGCTAGCCTACTAAACTTGTAAACTAACATGCACATCAAAGACAATATAAAAGCAATAAATAGAAAATCTAATTTTCAACTATTATGGCTTTTATCTCTAGTTGTCCTCCGTGTGTTGTCATCCCAAGTTGCTGCCATATTTGGCCACCGCCACCGGGTCTAGCTGTCCATCTTGCTCCTTGTTCCACTGCGCCTCGGTCCTTAGAAGGTTCCACGCTTTGCAAGATTCGATCCGCGACATAAATAGAATTTTACAATTTTGATCCTATATTCCATAAAAGGAATGTACATGTATCTAGATCAAAAATAAAATCATAATAAAACTAAATACAGCTCCTGCTGTATTTTATAAAACAATCATGCACACACATATAAATGCCCTTGACATGTCCAAGGGTCCAATCACACACATAAAACTATAAGCCATAATAGTTGGATCCTGCATCCACAAAGTTAGCACATCCTACTATTATCCTGCCTAAATTATGTATGACATGTGCATAATTAAACTAATACCAAATACACAGAGGCAAAACCCTAGCTCTGATACCAATTGTTGGTTGCTACTCGGAAAACCTATAGGTTCCACTGTACAAAAATTTTGTACAAAGGTCTGAACCTTTTCCTAGCTACCATGTGTTCTTTTAAATTAAATTTTGGATCGCCTACGGAACTTAACACGTTTGATTCAAAACTTAATCTATTTGTTCTTTTAGGTTTTGACTTGGATCTCCTGCGGAACTTAACACGTTCGACCCAAGTCTCCTTAAGTTATTAATTCCATTAAATATTAATTTCCATAAAAAGTTCGACGTGGCGAGGCACATAGCCTTCTTGGATATGGGAGCAACCACCACCGACTAGACAAAACCTTTAATAGAAAGCTAATATTTAATTTCCTAAAATAACTTTAGGTTAACCAAAGAGAACAATCAAATCACAAGGAAAAGAAAGAAAACAAAAGAACACAACTTCGAAAAACATATTCGAAATACTAGAACGTAAGCCTCTTGTATTTGGTATTATTTCCATAAATAACTAGTATGATGCGGAAAGAAAAATTACTAGTTATACCTTGTAGAAAAACCTCTTGATCTTCTACCGTATTCCTCTTCTAACCTCGGACGTTGTGTGGGCAACGATCTTCCGAGATGAGAAACCACCAAGCACCTTCTTCTCCTCCTAGCTAGGTTCGGCCAAAACAAGAAAGCTCCACCAAGGAAGAAGAAAAACACCAACCAAGCTCTAAGAGATGCAAGCTTCCTCTCCTTCTTCTTCTTCTTCTCCAAGTAGTATCCGGCCTCCACAAGACCTCCAAGCAATAGAGAGTTTCGGCCACCACAAAGAGGAAGAAGAGAAGAGATGATGGTCGGCCACAACACCAAGGAAAAGAGGGAGAGAAAATAATAGAGGTTGTATCTCATGAAGGCACCCTCACCCCTTCTTTTATATTCCTTGGCCTAGGCAAATTAGGAAATTTAATTACAATAAAATTTCCTCAATTTCCTTGACATGATTTAATTTAGAAAAATAAAACAAATTTTCCAAATTAAAGTTCAATGGCCGGCCACATCATTGGAGAGCAAATTGGACAAGTTTTAATCAACAATTAAAACTTCCTAATTTGTTTCCGGAAATTTTTTAAAAATAAAATTTATCTTTAAAAATCTCTTCATGGTTGATAAAAGGAAATTTCTATAATTTTAATTTTATCAACATGTGGATAATTTTTAAAGAGAAAATAAATAACTCTCTACAAATAAGGAAAGAGATTTAATCTCTTTCTTTAATCTTTGTAGATCTTTTACAAGAGAGATATTTTAATTTTAATTCTCTTTAATAAATTATTTCTTCCACATAATAAAAACTAAAATTAAAATCCCTTTTTAATTTAATTTGGCCGGCACCACTAGCTTGGGTTCAAGCTAGGGCCAGATACCTAGGCAGGCCCTAGCTTGTTCCCAAGCTAGCTTGGCCGGCCCCTATTGTGTGGGTATAGAAGGTGGGTATAGGTGGGTATAGAACTCTATAAATAAGAGGCTACGATAGGGACCGAGAGGAGGAATTGGTTTTGGTCTCCCGATAAAATTAAGCATCCCGTGTTCGCCCCGAACACACAACTTAATTTTATCAATAATAATTCATTCCACTAGAGAACTATCATTGAACTACCGCACCAATCCCAAATTACATTTTTGGGCTCCTACTTATTATGAGTGTGTTAGTCTCCCTGTGTTTAAGATATCGAATGTCCACTAATTAAGTGAGTTACTGACAACTCATTTAATTAATATCTAAGTCCAAGAGTAGTACCACTCAACCTTATCGTCATGTCGGACTAAGTCCACCTGCAGGGTTTAACATGACAATCCTTATGAGCTCCTCTTGGGGACATTATCAACTTAGTATCTCTAGGACACAGTTTCCTTCTATAATCAACAACACACATTATAAGTGATACCATTTCCCAACTTATCGGGTTTATTGATTCATCGAACTAAATCTCACCCATTGATAAATTAAAGAAATAAATATCAAATATATATGCTTGTTATTATATTAGGATTAAGAGCACACACTTCCATAATAACTGAGGTCTTTGTTCCTTTATAAAGTCAGTATAAAAGGAACGACCTCAAATGGTCCTACTCAATACACTCTGAGTGTACTAGTGTAATTATACAATCAAGATAAACTGATACCTAATTACACTACGACCTTCTAATGGTTTGTTCCTTTCCATTTTGGTCGTGAGCTACTGTTTATAATTTATAAGGTACTGATAACATGATCCTCTGTGTGTGACACCACACACCATGTTATCTACAATATAAATTAATTGAACAACTACATTTATCACAAATGTAGACATTTGACCAATGTGATTCTTATTTCTAGATAAATGTTTATACCAAAAGCTAGGCTTTTAGTATACACTCTAACAGTCCGGCAGCTCCAGATCCACGCAGTCGGTTGCAGCCAAGAGCGGGCAAGTGGACCGGAAATCACTTTCGGGCCCGGGGACTTAGAAGGAGTCGAAGTGCCCCACGACGACGCCCTGCTCATTAAAGCGGTAATAGCAAATTACACTATTCACCGCATATTTGTTGACACAGGGAGTTCGGTCAACATCATATTCAAGAAGGCGTTTGACCAGCTGCAAATTGATCGAGCCGAGCTGCTTCCCATGACAACCCCGCTCTACGGGTTTACGGGTAACGAAGTTCAGCCGGTCGGACAGATCCGGCTGACTACCTCGCTGGGAGAGGAGCCACTCAGGAGGACCAGGACAATAAATTTTGTGGTGGTCGATTCTCCCTCGTCCTACAATGTCATTTTGGGCCGACCGGCGCTCGGCGAATTCCGAGCAGTCGTCTCAACCTTCCAAGGTGGGAGAGGTACGGGGAGATCAGTTAGCAGCTCGGCGGTGTTACATAGAGATGGTCCGAGCAGAATCCAACTCCGCTCGGAAGGCGCCTCGAATCGAGGTAAATGCTATCACTGAAAAGCCACCCGCCTTAATTTATGAGGAAAAAGAGGAGGTGCAGATTCATTCGACCCGATCGGAGGCCACGACTTTTGTTGCCTCTGATCTGGAGGAGAAGCAGAAGGAGGAGCTGATCCAATGCCTCCGACGAAATCATGATGTATTCGTCTGGTCGACACATGAATTGCCTGGAATCTCGCCGAGCATAGCACAACATGAGTTGCATGTCCGACCGGACGCTCGGCCGATAAAGCAGAGAAAAAGAGATTTCACGAGCGTAACTCCATCATCCGAGCGAGGTCGAGCGGAGGCCGGCCATATACGAGAAGTACAGTTCCCGAGTTGGCTAACGAGTATTAGTCTCCAAGCGGGCGACAAGTGGAGAGTCTAGATTGATTTTGGGACTTAAACAAAGCATGCCCCAAAGATTTTTATCCCCTGCCCCAGGACTCTACGGCTGGCTGTGAATTAATTTGTATGCTCGACGCCTACCAAGGGTATCATCAAGTGCCGCTCGCTCAAGAAAGTATTCGTAACGGCCGACGGCACATATTGCTATAATGCGATGCCGTTCGGATTGAAGAATGGGGCCACTTATCAACGCTTGATGAACAAAGTATTCAGGAAGCGGATCGGCGGAATCTGGAAGTTTATGTGGACGACATCCTTATCAAGTCCGAGCGGCTGACCTCTTCAAGGACATGGAAGAAACCTTCCGAATGTGCAAATATGGAGTCAAGCTAAATCCTCAAAAGTGCCTGTTCGAGCAAGGGCGTTTCTTGGGGTACATAGTGACCGAGAGGGGAATTGAAGCCAATCCCAGCAAGGTGAAAGCTCTGCAAGACATGCCGCCTCCAAGGAATACAAGGGAAGTGCAGCGATTGACCGGTCGGATAACTGCTTTATCCAGATTCATCTCCAAAACCGCCTACCGGAGCCTACCATTCTTCAAAATTTTGCGCAAGGCCACTAAATTTCACTGGGACGAGGAATGCGACCTAGCATTTGAAGAATTGAAGACATATCTTAATTCTTTGCCTATACTAGCCAAGCCGATCGGGGGTGAGTCACTTTATATTTATCTGTCGTCAACTGAACATGTTGTAGGCTCAGCACTTGTGAGGGCGAGCGGTGAAGAGCAACCGGTGTATTTTCTAAGCCACATTTTAAAAGATGCTGAATCTCGTTACACCGGGCTCGAGAAGTTGGCCTTTGCTTTGGTTCTAGCCGCTCGGCGCCTTCGACCATATTTCTTGGCTCACACCATCATCGTCCGGACAAACAGTCCGCTAGGAAGAGTGCTGTTGAATCCAGAAGCGTCCGGACGGCTCATCAAGTGGACGACAGAACTAAGTGAATTTGACATCCAATACCAGCCCCGCTCGGCGATCAAAGCGCAATCCTTGGCTGGTTTTGTGACCGAAGTGCAGAGGCCAGAGCTGGAAGCTATGTGGAGGATATATGTGGATGGGTCTTCCACTCGGCTCGGAAGTGGGATTGGAATACTGCTACTCTCACCCCAAGAAGAAAAGATGCACTTATCTGTCCGGCTGGACTACAAAGCCACCAACAATGAAGCAGAGTATGAGGCCCTCATAGTCGGACTGCAGGCAGCACGGCATGTAGGAGCCGGTCGGGTGACACTCTATTCGGATTCACAGTTGGCCGCTCAGCAACTTTTTGGCACCTTTGAAATCAACAGCGTTCGGCTTAAGCTCTACGCTGAAGCCTTTGAAAAACTCAAAGCTACTTTCCGAGAGGTCTTTATTCGAAAGATTCCCTGAACGGAGAACCAGGTAGCCGATGACTTGGCCAAACTAGCAAGTTCTATAGTGCCGGTCACCATTCAGCAACCAATTGAAAAAGTATTGCTGGTAGCGCACGTCGACCGGATGGAAAGCCTCACGTTTCCAAGCGACTGGAGGACACCCATCATAGAGTTCCTCCGCTCGGGAGCCACACCGACCGATCGGGATGAAGCCCAGCTGCTCAGGAGGAGGGCCGGTCGGTTCACACTCATCGGTGATCAGCTCTACAAGAAGACTTTCTCACGTCCGCTGTTGAAATGCGTGAGCTCGGAAGACTCGGCTTACATTCTCCAAGAAGTACATCAAGGATCGTGTGGAGGGCATCCGGGCGGACGATCATTAGCTAAGAAGATCCTGCTAGCTGGATACTTTTGGCCGACCTTACAAATAGACGCCGCTCGGACAGTATCTACATGCCTTTCGTGCCAGAAGTATCACAACTTCTCCCACCGACCGGCAGAGGAGATGAAGGCATCAACCGTCTCATGTCCGTTCGATCAATGGGGAATGGATATCGTGGGTCAATTTCCGATGGCGACCGGGCAGAGGAAATTTTTGCTGGTGGCGGTCGATTATTTCTCCAAGTGGGTGGAAGCCGAGCCACTAGCCAGGATCACCGAACAGATGGTCAAAAAATTCATATGGCAACACATCATCTGTAGGTTCGGTATCCCTCGCCGATTGGTTTCCGACAATGGGCGGCAATTCACAGGGAAGGTGCTAGAAGATTGGTGCAAAAGCTATGGCATTGAGCAACACTTCACGTCCGTGGCTTACCCCCAAAGCAACGGTCAAGCCGAAGTAGCCAACCGGGAAATTCTCCGTATTCTGCGCGCTCGGCTCGACCACGTGGGAGGAAGTTGGCCGGATGAAGTGCCGGGCATTTTATGGGCCATCCGGACGACTCCTAAGGAAGCGACGGGCGTCACACCTTTTCATCTGGTGTACGGCGGCGAAGCAGTCATTCCGGTTGAAGTCGGCGTCGAGTCCGTCCGGGTCCAATTGTACGATGAAGGCAACGCCGATCGGAGGAACATGGAGCTGGATTTGATTGACGAGGAGCGAGCCAAGGCATCCGTTCGGCTGATGGCATACCGTCAACGAATGAAGCAAAACTACAACCGCCGCGTCATTCCCCGATCATTCCAGGTCGGCGACCTTGTCTGGAAGAAAGTCAAACCGGTCGGCGACGTCGGCAAGCTTGAAGCTCCGTGGGCAGGCCCCTTCAAAATCATCGAAAAGCTCCGCTCGGGCGCATATTATTTGGAGGATGAGGACGGCCGACAGCTAGATAGACCGTGGAGCGCGAACCACCTCCAGCCTTACCGGGCGGGGTGAAAGGTGTGCCAATGTAAATCATCCTGTGTACTTTTTTCGACTGAATACTTGAAATGCAGAAATGAAAAATCAAGAGAACAAATATAAGGCATCGTCAACAAGGAACGAAGGCCCCGCGTCGTTTGGCCGGAGGTAAATGGGTCGAGCCAAGCGCTCGAAGATCGAAGACCCAGTACCTTCCGGATGGAGGTAAATTATCCGAGCCAAAATGCTCGACGAAGCAGACCCTGAGCTGTTTGGCCAGGAGTACGTTCTCCAAGCTAGGTGAAAAGGGCATATGGATTATCCGAACCAAGCGCCCGAATAGTAAAGGCCTCCCAACCGATTGGATTCGCAAGCAAATGACACGTGTCGTTCGGCCGGGCACAAAGACTGTCCAAGCGCGAGATAAGTTATGAGGGCCAAGGTCGCTCGACCTGGCGAGGAGTTAGCCTTAAAGGCCGTCTAGCCCAGAAGTTAAACCGGAGAGCCGCGCCGATCGGCTATAAACATCCGCGCCGACGAGCTCCGTCGTTAAAAATCGAGAGCTGCGCCGACCGGCTATAAATAACCGCGCCGACGAGCTCCGTCGTTAAAGATCGAGAGCTGCGCTGATCGGCTATAAACATCCGCGCCGACGAGCTCCGTCGTTAAAAATCGAGAGCCGCGCCGACCGGCTATAAATAACCGCGCCGACGAGCTCCGTCGTTAAAGATCGAGGGCCACGCCGATCGGCTATAAACATCCGCGCCGACGAGCTCCGTCGTTAAAAATTGAGAGCCGCGCCAACCGGCTATAAATAACCGTGCCGACGAGCTCCGTCGTTAAAGATCAAGAGCCGCGTCGATCGGCTATAAACATCCGCGCCGACGAGCTCCGTCGTTAAAAATCGAGAGCCGCGCCGACCGGCTATAAATAACCGCGCCGTCGAGCACCGACGTTAAAGATCGAAAGACGAGCCGGCGTCTATAAACTCTCCGAGCGGAAGACCGACAAGCTCCGTCGTTAAAGATCGAGAGCCGCGCCGATCGGCTATAAACATCCGCGCCGACGAGCTCCGTCGTTAAAGATCGAGAGCCGCGCCGATCGGCTATAAACATCCGCGCCGACGAGCTCCGTCGTTAAAAATCGAGAGCCGCGCCGATCGGCTATAAATAACCGCGCCGTCGAGCACCGACGTTAAAGATCGAAAGACGAGCCGGCGTCTATAAACTCTCCGAGCGAAAGACCGACGAGCGCCGTCGTTAAAAATCGAGAGCCGCGCCGACCGGCTATAAATAACCGCGCCGTCGAGCACCGACGTTAAAGATCGAAAGACGAGCCGGCGTCTATAAACTCTCCGAGCGGAAGACCAACGAGCTCCGTCGTTAAAGATCGAGAGCCGCGCCGATCGGCTATAAACATCCGCGCCGACGAGCTCCGTCGTTAAAGATCGAGAGCCGCGCCGATCGGCTATAAACATCCGCGCCAACGAGCTCCGTCGTTAAAGATCGAGAGCCGCGCCGACCGGCTATAAACATCCGCGCCGACGAGCTCCGTCGTTAAAAATCGAGAGCCTCGCCGACCGGCTATAAATATCCGCGCCGTCGAAACTAATGACGCCAAATAACGAGCGTTCTCAAGTACTAAATTGACTAAGTCTGATCGGCCATCAGTTTGCCAATACTTCGCACTCACTGAATGCGAACAGCATAGCCAAGCGCTAAACGATTTCGAGGAAAACAAGTCAACTGATTAACCCGATCGGTCGTCTAGTGGGGAACACGTGGAGCTTAACTGATTCTACGAATAAGCACCAAAACAAACAAAAATACAAGCAAAGGAGCACAACTAGGCCGAACGGCGCGTACAAAAATTTTACATCCGCAAAACGGATGAAATACAGAAGGTACTTGGAGGAACTCGTCTCACTCCGAGTCCTCAAAATTAAAAAAGGCGTCCGGGATATCGTCAATCATAGCCGCCAGATCTGAAGAGGGAATGCTCAGGTCAGCAAGAAGATGCCCACCCTTCTTCAGGTACGCCACGGTGACCTTGACCGCCTCGGCGAAAGTTGAAGAGACGTTGCCACCAAATTTTGCGCCGAACCGCTCCGAGCGGAGGTATTCTTGGCGCGCTGCTGCTAGGCGACTCGGCTCCCCTTCCTTGTACTTTCTGAAAGCCGCTCGAGAGGCAATTAGCGAGTCCTGGAGAACTTTTTGGTCCACCTCCGCTTTAGTGCGTTCAGCGGAGCGCTCATCCCGTTCGGCAGCTAGTTGGACTTCCAGATTCTTAGAATGCTGATCTAGGGCGCGGACTTCAACTTTCATCTTGTCCAGATCAGCAATCGCTCGCTTCTTCCGGCTACTGGCACGCTTCACGTCTACGTCGCGTGTCTTCACCAGGCCTTCAAGTCGAGCCACCTCCGTAGCCAGGTCGGCGGCCTTCTTCTGTTCGGCCTCGCGGGCTTGTTTCTCCCGCTCGGCCGACGGACCCCCTGAAACTTGGAGTTTTTCCATGAGGTCCTCTAGCTCGGCCAGCCGATGGCTGGTGGCGATTTGCTCCGCCCAATGCTGTGAGGAAAATAACAAAGTCAGGAACTGAACAGTAGCATGGCACAGGAAGAAAAATGAACCTACCTGAGTGGCTTGCTGCATATGGTTATCGCCGAGCTGCTTGGGCGTCATGAGGGCAACCCGAATTTGAGCGTCCTCGAACAGCTTGGCGAGTGGACCCGTCAAGGTTATCTCATGAACGGGGCTTGAGGGCCGATCGACAGACAGTAAATATTCCTCCGATGGGAATCGAAGGGTAGTCTTGACGGTCGGGTGGCCGGCCGGCACTTCCTCAGCCGCAGTCGCCTGGCCCGAGGACTCCCCTATGGTTGAAGTCTCGCCCAACCGTCGTAAGCGACGACGAGTCAGTGGAGGAGAGCCAGAGGGCTGTGCAGTGGGCGAGGCCACGGGGGTCCTGATCTGCGACGGCGTGCGACTGGGCGAAGCGACCCCGATCGGCGCCTGGGGTTCGCCTTCTCGGGTCGGCGGGAGGCTGGGGTCTCTTCGACGTTTCCGCCGAACTTCCAGTGGGGGATCCCCGACCTGGGGGACTCCCAGCTCTGCTGGAGCAGAGGAAACAGGATCCGCCTCAACCTCCGTTGAAGCGGCTGAGGTAACTTCTGTTTCAGGGGCGGACTGCGTCCCCCCCTCTCCTGTAGCTGCCGGGCGGCTGGGGATAAGACCCCGCTCGGCGAGTTCTTTTTTAGTCGCCGCCTCAATTTCCACGGCCTTCAACTTCAGATGATCGGTGGCCTTGGAGCGTCACATGACTTCAGCTGTAATGGAAGAAATTAAAATCAGTTAGACAAAAAAGGCGAGGAGAGTAAAAAGTCCTTACTCATGCGGTAGGGGAGATTGGCCCGAACGGGAGATAATCCGAAAATATACAACACCCCCTTGAGAAGCAACTGGTCGATCTTGTACCGCTGACCGGACAACCAGTTCGCCGTATGAAGGTAAGCCGGGTTGCTTCTGAATTTGCCGAGCTCCGGCTGGGTCGGCACGGCGGTCTGCCATTTGGTTCGAAATGCTGGCCGCTCGGGAAGTCGGATATAGAAGAAAAATTCCTTCCAGTGCTTGTTGGAGGTCGGCATATTATCAAAAAAATTTAAAGCCTATTCTACTCTGGAAAATGAAAGTGCCCAAATCGGATTGTTTGGGGTAGAAGAAGAAGTGGAATATTTTGGGGTCAAGTGGGATACTATGCAGCTTAAAGAGGACCACCCCGCTCAGCAACCTAAAGGAGTTCGGCACAAGTTGGCCAAGCGGGATGCGGAAATAATTACAAACCTCCAAAATGAATGGATGGGTAGGAAATCTAAGGCCGCCCTGGAATTGGTCTAGAAAAAAGCAAATGGTGCCGATCGGCGGGTTATGGGGCCGATCGGACGGGTCGGCTATAATTATTTCGTGGTCATCAGGGATCCCATACGTCCGAACAAGACGCCGAGCGCCCTCTTCATCAAACCGACTCTCCATGGTCATATACCAAGGGCCATGAACACCAACAGCGGGCTCAAAGGAGCTTGTCATCTCGGAGAAGCAATAAGATGGCAAGAAACCAGAGGAACGGGAACGAAAGAGGCAAAACGACTTGGGAGGACCTTGTAAACGAAGGGAGAAGACTCACTGAGAAGGAAACGGACGGAAAAGATCACCGGTGGGATGGTAACCGCCGAAAAACAGGAACTGGATCGTTGGAGGTCGCAGCAAAAGAAGAGGCGGAAGGACAACGCACAAGCAAGCATACGACGAAGGAAGTAGACGGAGGCTTTATACAGCCGAGGCTGGTTGGCCTCCGCCGTCGGATGCAGGTCACGAGAGACGAGGTCATCATCTAACCGTCCATTTCAAAGTAATCGGCGTCCCATCGTACGGATCATCACCGCCACGCAAGAAGAGTCACGTCGTCACCAGGCGCAATTAAGGCGCCCATACCACGCATGCTTCGGTTTAATGAAGAGGATTTGCGTGATTTTCGAGAAGATTTAGACAAGCAAACATCCACGTTGAGCGACAAGACCACCAAAACGAAGAGCCGAGCGGCTGAATTTGGCAGAAGGGCCGAACGGCCCCAGGGATATTATAAGCGACGGAAAGGCGGCGACCGACCGCTCGGACACTGTTGGGTTCTTCGGGCCGCGAAAACCGCTTTTTCGCGTCGCGGAAACCCCGAAGGACCCAAAGCCGTAGATCTGTGCAAAGATTCGTATACAAAATTTGAAAAACTATTTCTTGTACGAGTTCACGAACTGATCTACTACTTAGATCTACAAGGAAAAATGTTTACCCTTGTAGCGTGCCTTTCGCAATCCCGCAAGGTCCAAAATCGTTGGAACTCAAGATTGTCAACGTAGACAATCCTCTCTCGGTATCCACACGAACAAGGAGGGTTCTCTAACTCTCAAGGATGGAAGAGAGAGCACCACAAGTGTACTAGCACTCTCTAGATGCTCTCGGATGGGATTGGAAAGAAGAGAAAAGAAGAGAAAACAAGAAGAATCTCACCACTCCTCTAGTAGTCTTCTCCTTTGTGACCTTCACACTCTCTTATTGTCTTGGACTTAACTCACACCTCTCCTCCCAATGAAGTGCACGGCAACCATCAGCCATGGAGAGCCAAAGCAAGAAGGAAGATGATACAATAAAACCACATCAATGCACACAAATGAAAAAACTCCACACCATTAAGTGTGGCCGGCCACATAACTCCTCTCATTAATGTGGCCGGCCACATTAAAGAAAGGAGAGTGTAACCTCCAATGAGGTGGCACACCTCATGAGGTGGAGGTGATGTGGCAACTATGTGTCATGCCATGTAGGATGAGTCAACCTACATGATGTGGCAATGCATCAAGTCAAACTTGATGTTTCAACTTCCAATTTGGTCAAGTCAAACTTGACTCAATCTCTTCCTTGTTGAGTTAAATCCAAGCTTTGATTCAAGTCAATTTTAATTTAATGAATCTCAATTCATTAATATAAATTGACTCAATGAATCAAATGTAAATTAGACTCATTCAACAATTGAATCTAATTGAGTCTAACTCAATAAGTCTAATTCGAATCCAATCTTTGGTTCATCATATGAACCTAATCCTATTGGTTCATCATATGAACCTAATCTCCATCCACATGTTCTTTGTGTGTGACCCAATAGGTTCTTGTAACGTTGGCAATGTTTCTAAACTCTTTTAGAAACATAAGCAATGAGCGGCATCTAGCAATACATCATTGCTACCCAAGTTACAAGAAATGTTGAGATCCAACATCACCTTGTGACTACTAATTGTGACTCCTCACAATATGTGACATTGTCCTTCTATCCTTGACATCTAGATTGATCAATGTGAGGCATAGACCGTGTCATCCTCTAATCAATCTAAATCTTGAACTACAAGTAGACGCACTCGATCAAATGAGCTCAACATCTAATGTTGACTCATTTGGGCATGGTCATGCACTTAGTGGTCTCACTCTATCAAGAATAGCGATGTCGCTCCCGTCATATGGGAGGGATAGATCCCATCTACATCACTCACATCCCTCTGCATAATTCGTTATATACCCAGTAATCACCTTTATAGTCCACCCAGTTACGGGTGACGTTTGACGAAACCAAAGTACATAACTCCTTATGTAGGGATCCATGGTGACTTCAGGTCTAAGGACTAATAGTCATACTAATAGCCACATGAGAAAGTATATGACACTCATATAACGATCCATGATACTTTCTCATGGCGGGCCATTCAGTATACATTCTCCAATATATACCCATGTGTCAACTTGATATCTCCATATCCATGACTTGTGAGATCAAGTCATCGAGTTGACCTACATGCTAGTCTTATTGCATTAACATCGTCCCTGAATGTTAATACTCGACTAGGAATGATTAAGAGTAGTGTTACCTATATCATCTCACTATCGATTCAACCAATCGATTGATATAGGTAAGAACGATCTACTCAAGGACGTTACTATACTTAGTTTATTTGGCACTAAAACAAATAAGCATAATAACCAAACTATTGCCTTTATTAATATAAGAATATGATATACATGAGTCCATACAATCATCAAATGATTGGCTCTAGGGCTCTAACTAACAGACACATAATCCAGTCAGTCGGACTCACTGCCTCCTTCGACTAGACTTGAAGGGAAGGCAAGTGATCCGGCGATAAGAATGGGGGATCCACTTCCTGAAGGGTCTCAGCTTGAGGACAGTTGGAGGGCTAAGCGGTTAATGGCCGCGCTGGGGTTTCCGACGCCAAGGCGGGAGAACCGAATGGCCGAGCGGGGCGTCTGCCCAGCTGGGACTGAAGGCCGAGCGGGTGGTCCGTTCGGCCAGGACAAGGGCGAGGGTACGAAGGTTAGCCGAGCGGCCTATCCGTTCGGCTCAGAATATGGGATGTCAGCAAAGGCATGTCTGATGATTATGCCGTACACAAGAGTGCACGAGGGAGGATCTCGCCGTCACATCATGGAGGGGTTGATACAGTAGCGGTATGGCCTTATGGGCGTCTTTCTGACAGACTCATATCTGGGCATAGTCCTTCTGACAGACCCATACCTGGGCATGGTCGAAAACAGTAGATGACTTCGATTGGCGCGCCCAGGCTCCTTGGAGAGGTCTATATAAGGTCTCCGTTTCTTCACCGGAGAGGGACAGGTCTTCTGTTTCTGAGACACCTCTTCATCTATTTCCTCGCCTGATTTGAGCATCGGAGGGCCGTCGCCGGGACACCCCTCCCGGCTCGGTTTTGTTGCAGGTTCGCCGGAGAACTCGAGGATCCAGCAGGGAGCGCCACATCCCCAGCGTTCGTTGACCCCTGATTCGGACAGGATCAATAATATAATATAATATAATATATTAATATTTTGATAAAAAATATAATTCATATTATTATATAATAATAAAATAAAAATATCAATTGGTGTAAAAATTAGATAAAAATATATTTGACTGATCTAAATTCTAAAAATTTATTTATCTTTACTGATTATCCCTCACCAGACACCGTCTTAATAATTAATATTAATTTAAAAAAATTTTGTTTTAAACTGATGTAAATTTATTTTTATTAAACTTTGGAATTAAGCTATAATATTTAGGTTAAAAGAAATAAAAATTTAAAAAACACTAACACACGCGGAAGAGTAGAGTTATTTTATATTTAAATAATAAGCATAAACTAATAATAAAAAATTGAATTATAAAGTTAAAAAAAAATCAAAACCACAAGTACATAAATGTTGCTCTATTATAACGGAAAATACCACTGGCAATAATCGGTAATTAGCACTGTATAAGGCATTCACGAACATGCTTGAAAATTATTAATAGAGTTCAAAAATCAAATGGCCGAATTATGAGAAATATGATCCACATAGTGAAAATGTTCTGAAAAATAACTGCTAAGCGACGACGCAGCAATAGACTGTTAACTATATCCTGAAAGACGTGAAAGGACACCGAAACCAAAACGTCAAACAGTTGATCCCAAGAAACCTCAAATTACACAATTGCGTTTGCTGCACTTGCAATCCTCGGCCACAGGTCAGCGCATTCCTTGCCGATGGGTCCAGTGATGGCAGATCCTGAAGGTAACAAAATGGTACATAATTTCATCACATTGATGCGTTGAAAGAAAATTCTTTGAAGTGGCGAATTTAAGGCACAATTTACTGATGGTAGAAGAGAAGTGAGGAGCAGAAAGAAGAAGAGAAGATAATCAAATTACCTAACCAGCCAGGCGCTCGACAACATAACCCACCCAGAGCCGTCTCACACAGACCTACCCCTAAAGCGTATAGAGCTCACCCACACGATCTCTGTGAGAAAAAGTGGCCACACTCAACAACATCCTGGACACCAAACAATCTAGCCAGCCCAATACACCGACCTTGCTCGCTTCTAGAAAGGAAGGCATAAAACCACATGTTCCCCTCCCTTCAACAAAGAGCACCCCCAACTCCTCCATTTTTGCACAGACACAATTTTAGACCAAAAAATGCCTCATGGAGGGGAGAGCATCTAAACAAGGGAGGGAATCTTAAATTGGTGTTGACCTCTACTCTACTTCCAAAAAAGCACAACCAGGCCTAGAAAAACAAGGTGACATGTTTGAAGTCGAGATTGTATGATGACATGAAAAGCTAATTTTGCAAATTGATTTGTACTTTGTTTATATGATAGTGAATAAGACAATATAATGCCACTAAAAAATCTACATACCTTTCATTTCACCCTTTGGATTGACAATCACTCCAGCATTATCTGTAAGAAAAATCAAAATCATTAGATAGCTGCATATATGTGAAGACGTCTGGATGTCCCAAAGAGCAGAACAAAAGCAACGTTAATGCACTGGCATGAATTCCAGATAACTTGTTCAGGATATGAAAGATCATTAAATGGATGAAATTTCACATCAATTAATTAAATTACAATAATAAACCAACACAATTTCAGTGGAGACTTGCATAGAAAGGAGCAATTTTGCAACCATGAAGAACATTGCATTCCATATAGACATCCATTCAAGCAGACAGAAAGGAAAAACAATGAGCCAAAGACAAATAAATTTCGTTGGACAAAGGTTCACAGTAGAATCCTGAATGCAAGGGGCAGGATCAAAAGTTAATGTAACAATAAAAAATAAGGCAATCGCTTGTCTATCCCAATGTTACCAAATGCAAGTAACAAAGCCTTCTAAATCACCCAAAAATAAACGAAGCATGTAACAAAGATGTGAATTTTAGGAAAATATAAATTGAGCTCACCCATCGAAATACAACCTAGTGCTCTAAGACATGTACGCTTGATAACAACTTAAAGTTCAAGTATCCAAAACATACAAATAATAAAGAACAGTAATGATAAGGATGACAATAAACAGTCAATCCTACGCAGTAAATCCTAAGAATTTGTGAGATGCAACTATGGCCCTCACTTACGCTGTGCAGTTCGTAGCTCTAGGAAATGCATTACTAGAAATGTGTTGCTTTAACCAATGCAAGCTGAATGTTTGCTATGCATAATCGCTTTAAACTGTGCAATTTGTAGAGGTCAAAAACTATGATCACGTTAGGAGAAACAATGGATAGAGATTTCAAAGAAAATCTGCAATTTGTTCCAAGACAAACTTATAATCTAAGTAGACCTGCAAATGGTGATCATTCAGCATACCTTCAAAGTACATGTAGACGCCATCCTTTCGGCGCCACGGCTTACGCTGACGAACGATGACAGCCGGCATGACCTTCTTCCTGAGGTCAGGCTTCCCCTTCTTTACGGTGGCCATAACCATGTCACCGACGCAGGCCGAGGGTAGGCGATTGAGACGACCCTTGATCCCCTTGACGGAAATGATGTATAGGTTCTTTGCCCCCGTGTTGTCAGCGCAGTTCACCGTCGCCGCCACTGGTAGACCCAGTGACATCCGAAACTTGTTGCCTGCAGTTCCTCCGCGACCTACAAGACCCAGACGCGACAAACCCAACTCAAAAACCAACCGAAGCCTGAAACCCTGACCTCAAAAAGAATAGAGAAGAGGGTTACCTCGCTTCGACATGTTGGAACAGCAGGAAGCTCCGCGCGGCCACCGAAAGAGCAGGCGATTGCTTCACCCTCGCTTGAAATTTATAGCTGGAAGACACAGAACCTAGGGTTTTGACGACGCATGATTTGACGATATTGCCACTAGACCAAATGGCGGTTCAAACCGGCGAATTGAAAATTTTCTCCGGTTCACAAAAATAAAATTACCCGACCCGGTTCCATCAAATTATTTTAAATTCTTTATTAACAAATATATTGATAATTAGTCCATTTATTAGTTTATCAACAAGATGTTAAGCATATACAAATTTCACTTGCAACATCTGTTAAATTAGGGAATAAGTCATGTATAATTCACAAGCTTCATATATTTTATGATGTTTTCGTGTTAACTTAAAGAAACAATAATATCTCATATTCTATTCGTCTAAAATTTCTTTGAAATTCATCAAGAAGTCGATAATATTGAATCCATTCGAGTCAAGTACATAATGCAAATGCAATATATAAAACAACAGGGGAGCAAAAAGTGTTAGAACTCAAAATATGAGCATTTAATTTGAAAAGGCGGTCTGAAAACAGTTGCCATTATTGCAAAAGATCAAAAAGAAGTATAAATGTATGCACAAAGCGCCTTCGAGCATATGTTCTTCATTTGCTTCGGCCCAAGGTGAGTTTGGAGGCAACTGAACATTTGAAACACTCAAGAAATCATTCCTCATCTTCTTCAACTTCATCATCCATCCCCACCCAACTGGTGAAAGCAAAGAGGAATTCCTTGAATGTCACCATCCCATTTTTATCCCAGTCCATCTCTTCTGTGGCAAACAAAACAACAAGATTGAGCAAATATATCGGGATGATCTTTATTTTGGAGTTTAGTTGAGTAGATGTGAAATGCATCCTTAATTGTTTAGCAAATTAGCTGAAACTTTAAATGACAATTTAAGTATGAAATCAGATAATAAATGAGGGAAAAGTGACCGACCAAATCTTTTCATGGCTATTCGTCCCGAAGAGCGTTCTCCTGCAGTTGTCTCATTTATAGCATGCACCATCTCTGTCTTGCTGACATACCCATCCTTGTTTTTGTCCAAGAAAACAAATGCATTAACTAGTGCCTCAAAACTTGTCTCAAGATCCGCCAGACCCATTCGCGAATTCTAGCAATTTGGTCATGGAAGAATAAAATTTGATGTTTCGTATTCTGGTTTCATGCCAGACTAGACTTCATAAGGGAACATAGACAAGCTTCGGTGAACAAATATCAATGTAACTAGAGACAATCTAGTGTAAGGAACTATAGCACACAACCTTGCAAATTCTCAAGAGTAGAGAAACACAAAGAGTTCCAGATGCTGATGAAATTATCACTCTCTGCAAATTCAAGTGCACTCTCATATGAGTGATAATGAACTAAAATAGAAGATTTCTGTTAATGACACTAAGCAGCCCACTACTCCACATTCTTGAGACTGTCATATATTATTGAGCATAAAGCTTTGGTGTTTATTTTCTATTATTTTACTTGTTCGCTAATTGATTAGGCACCGTTAAACCGATTCATCTATTCCATATATACTAATTCTTGATGCTTTTAAAAATATGTGCGCTTGCAGATGGGCGTAAAATGTAAATGCATGCCGCTAATTTTGTTCAAGGATCATCTTGAAGGAAAAACCACTCAATTCCATATCATTATTGTTACCCCAGCTCCTCAAGACCTTCATCATAGAAACACGGCCTATCCTGACTAGGTTATCTATTAACGTGTTGATAGAGAATCTTGTAAACCATTGATGACTTAAACTTTGGCTCTTCTGTACATTAATATATATTAGTCAAATAGCTCTTAATAGAGATGGCAATGGATTTGATACCACATTTTTAGGTATTACCCAAGTCAATACCTTACATGTTTGCACTTTGTATAAGGAAGCATATCCACTTCCTATATGTTTCATGAACTATATACACTCTAAGAGCATCCACAATGGAGGGTATTTGGAGAGTGTATTTCTCCAAAAATCTCCAAACCCCAAATCTCCACCATTGGAAGGGGTGGAGATTAGGATATTAAAAATCATCGAGCAAAAGTCAGAGATTTCTATTTTTTTGTGAAATTTGGGATATTTGAAAGTGAGATATTTGATGGATAGGACCCATAAATATTTGATTTGTGGAATATTTGATTGTGGAATTTGGGAAATTTGAGGAGTGAGATATTTAATTGATGATGTGGACATGGGAACCATAAATATTTGGGGGAAATATTTGCTCTTATGTGGATGCTCTAAATGTAGTAGATGGGTTTCCTTGGCTTATTAATGAAGTTGCACGCACACAAGTGTTCCAGACCTCGCATAGTGAAACCTCATACTTTAGAAGATAACTGCAAGCCTCAAGGGGTTTAGAATCTCTTGTTTGAAATGAGTAAATCCCTCTGGGAGGCATTCCATGTTAAAGTTGTTAGATGTGTAATCCTTAAATATTGTTAAATAAATTACACACCATTTACCCCTATATTTCTTGATCAAATACTTGCAAGCAACAATCACAAATTTTGTTGATGAATCTATACTAAATAAGTACCAACATTAAGAAAATCTAATCCATTTGATCTTACAAAAATGATACTATAATCACCTATACTTCTCCAAACAACATTTCACATATGGGATGCACAATAACAACTGTTAAAATGAATGGCCCAAAAAAAAGATAATAATTAAAAAAAAATAGCGAGAAGTAAACTTTATGAAGGATACTGCTTTTGCAACAGTTGGCTCGTTGAGAAGATAAACAAGGCAGAGAAGAACAATAAACTCATTAAATTTCATACCCATGTTCTCATCAATGTCACATGCCAAAAAAAGATCAGAAATCTCCTCCTCATTACAGGAGATTTCTAGCTTCTGAAAGCAGTGCTTAAGCTCTTCTAGATCTATTGCACCATTGGAATCTTCATCTAAATTGATTACAAAAAAAGAGAGCAGAAATAGCAGAAATTTACAATGGAGAGCAAATCAAAGGGAGGATAGCTAATGCATAAAAATAACTATAATTCAATTGGTTTTTCTAAAACAAATTAAATTAAAAAAATAAGGGCAGGTTTCATTAGGTGTAGGTGTAGCCTTGGGCTAACTAATTGAGACCCTTATAATCATGTTTCTATTCCTTTCCCTCAACATGGCCATACAATGAACGGCTAAAATAAAGGAATATCTTACATTGTTAGCATACATATTGCATATAACAATATTCCACATTAGAAAGGTCTCATCATGTATGAATCATACAGTACCATGCAATCCAACTAAAAGCTAACACGTACTATTGCCCCCATGTTGAGTTTGATTAAAGAACTGTCTGTTATAGGCAGTTGTAGGCTACTCACTGAGAGCATGTATCAATAGCCAAACCTTTTTAGTTTCAGTTTCAAACGTTTTGGTGTCAAATGCAAGAATTAAAAATCAAGTTAACCAGTCTCAGAACTCGTTGATTTTGCAATGAATATATAACTTACCAAATTGCTCAAAAATGGACTTGCATTTTCTAAAATTCTTGTCAATTTTCGGAAATTTCATAATGACACTATTAAATGATTTCACATTAGTTCCTCCCAATGCCCTTCGTTGCATAGCCTCAACCATCTTCGCATCAAGTTTTGATTCTAGAACACCACTAAACGAGTTGTTCCTTCCCAGCGTCGCGCCCATTTTAGAACAATATTCAAATGATCGACCTGTGAAGTATAAATAAATAAAAAAAAAGATATAAGACACAAACTCACCAATATGATTTAAAGAAGATATTCCCAAAGAAATGATTATGAATGATCAAACTCTGGCTGTCGGTCGAACTATGCAAAATGAGAATGGACAAATCTATGCATTAAAGAAAAAAAAATACCACGGAATGAAAGATGACAATTTGAACCGTCGAAAAAGCCTCAGTAACATGTTTCAGTCTTCGAATCGAAAAAGCCAATACGAAGCAAAATAACGTACCACGATCAACCCAAATATCAAAGATTTTAATACAAACATATGGATCAGAGCAATCAAGGACTACAAAGAAAGAAGTCGAGACAAAAGACGGTTTTGTGGCACTTGCCCGATCCTTCAAGGGTCCTCAACACTCCATCAAGCAACAATACCGAACGAGGGCGAATGCAGACGACAGAGAGAGGTTGGCGGATCGCAGGAGAGGGTTCCACTCGGTCGCTCCGATTCGGAAGGGAGACGGACTGTGGCTTACGGGACGAGAGCACTGAACGGAATCGGGATTGAAAGGTATTGTTAAGGAGGGCTAAAAATAGTTAACTGCAGATTACCGATTTACTTACAGCCTACCAACAATGTGATAGGTCATGCTTGGTAGCCCCCGCAAAATTTGGGTCTACGTTCTACAATGAAGGGGTGGCCGATGCGTTGTTCATGGAGGACGCTTATTTCCCTGGACGAGAATTTGCTGTCGGAAGCAAACAGGCAACACTCTTTTCAGGCCGTACGTGATTTGCCACTAATCATGAACACTAACATTGACTGAACCGGCTTTGACTGGCTGAACCAGCCACACCAAACCGGTTCCATTGCTGAGCTGACTGATGGAGAAAATTTTCCCCTCTTTAATCGAAATGGAGAAATTGCGATTGAGAGACCTCGAGACTTCGTCTGCGGCCTGAGCTCGAACGCTCCGATCGACTTCTCCTGCTACGTGAGTTAAAACTTCCTCCTTTCCATGGAGATTGTTTTTAAGGATCATCTTCTCCTCCTTGTCGGGTTTTTTTTTGGGAGAGGGGGGATTTTAGTCGTCGGGCAAGTTTGTATTGTTGAAATCTAGTTGAAAGTTTTGAAATTTATTTCTGGGATTCGTGGAGATCTTGTTAGATTGAAGGATCTGCCGGCCGATGACCTTTTCATGCTTTTTTTGCTTGGTTTAGATGAAACTCGTTGACCGTGATTTGCTTTGCTCGTTTTAGATTTCCTGTTTGCATACCACCCATTGATCTTTTATTCTTGTTGGATATGAACGATTAAGTTTTATGGCATTTGAATATGAGAGGATTTAATTGATTCATTGTTTTACGCGTTTACAAGGACTTTTTTTTTGGGGGGATGAAAACGCTTACAAGGTCTTTGGACTTATTTCAGAGAGAGAGAGAGAGAGAGAGATTGCCTTTGAACTTATTTAATTGGAGAAATGCTCAAAAAGGATTTGATTCTGTTTCAAAAAGCTCAAATAAGTTCCCGTTTTTGAAAAATTCCCATCGAACTAGCCTCCATGGATCTTATCCCTCCTTTGAAATCTAAGGTTATATTGTCGATAGTATCAGGATCTTTTAAATCAAAGTGACAGTCTCATAATTAACTCAAAATTATCTTTTGACCAAAAGCACCGTTCCAAAATAAAAAATGAAAATAAAAAACAGCAATTTTCTGGGGATAATTTTAGTAATTTGTTCCATTGGAGCCTTAATAGGAACCTTTTGAAATGAGGATCGTGTTTGACCATTTTGAACTAGAGTCTTTTTATCATTAACTTTAAAATAAATCAAGGGTGATGAATTATAGGTGTGGTGACTGTTGTTAAATGCATGATAATTGCTGATTGTGATGCAAGTGTAGCTTTGATTATCTAAAGGCTACTGGCTGTGCCTAAACAATTTACTAGTCATTCCATTTATTTTTTTTTTCAAACAGTTGATTCCATATTGAAATAATATCAAAATCTATAGAATCTATTGTAAACATGGACAAGGGAAATGCAAGATTATCTAGAAAAAAGATGACCGAAAAAGGGTGGTGATCATTGTTTTACAAGACTACCAGATTGCTTTTATATAAGCCAAAGGCACATATCTTTCTTGTCTGTTAATTTGGAGTCAATAAGCTTGTCAAGAGAGAAAAGGAGAGAACTACTAGTTTCATGACTAATTTTGATAGATAGGCAATAATTTATTAGCTTTCTTCTATTCAGCTAATGCATGAGTTGGATGCCTCAACTATGCAATTACTGTTTTATCTAACCATCTGAAGTTACATGTCTTGACATTGTAATCACTGTTTTATTCGATCATCTGAATGTTTTGATTTGATGGTATATTGCTGGAGTTTTCCAATAACAGTGCACATGGCAAAACTAAAATACTTGTATGGAATATTGCAAGTATGTTCCTACATATGAGCACTCAAGCAGCTTATATGCTAGATCATCATAATTACCTATGTAGGTTTCTATAAATTATTCAAAGCAGATGCAAACCCAAGAAAATAGTAAAATTTTAATCAATTTGTGAGTTTATTTGCCCTAAATTTTGTGCTTTAACTAGAGAACTTTGAGTAGAGTACTCATGTAAATGAACTGAATCTTGAAATCCCTCTTTTTCTGGAAAAACAAATTGAGAGGTTTTCATGTAAACAGAACTCACTTAAGAGAAGGGTTATCTAGTTGACCTTTAGTTTAGTTATGTGAACAGCACTCTCTTTTAGTCTTTTCCCATCCCCACTTTTCTTATGCAATCAATTGTTGGCATCACTAGCTAGGGGCATTCACAATTCTGTAGGTGTTTCTCTTATATCTCTTTGACAATGCTCTTGTAGGCTTTAGTTGTTTCATTTCTGTATGGATTCAGTGTTTTGATAAATGTCATTTATCTGCAAATAATTGAGATATTTGTCATTTACAGAGTTTTCCTTTAAAGAAAAAAAATAATAATAATGGCTAGCAGAAGAATTCAAAAGGAGCTCTTGGACTTGCAGAAGGATCCTCCTACATCATGCAGTGCTGGACCTGTTGGAGAAGATTTGTTCCATTGGCAGGCAACAATCATGGGTCCTACTGAAAGCCCCTATTCAGGAGGGGTGTTTTTTGTTAAGATTCATTTCCCACCAGACTATCCATTTAAGCCTCCTAAAGTCAACTTCCAAACAAAGGTACTTTCCATGAATATATGCTTTTTGTTCCATTTTTCTTTGCTTTTCTTCCCTTCCTGTTTGCAACTGAATTCAGTGGATCTGTCAATTCTAGAGTTTGTGAAATTGTTGTTGATGAACTATGGTTAAAACAAATGTTTTTATTTTCAACATTTGTTTTTATTTTCAACATCAAAACACGGTTCAATTTTTATGTATTTTTACAATTCTAATGTCAAAATATCAGAGTGCCACAATTAAATCTTGATATTTGTTCATTATAATTTCTCATGCTTTGATCAAGTTTTGCTGCATCTTAAATATAGATGTGGATCTAGAATCCGCTTCAAGATCATGAGTTCTTGACTCTTGTCAGTGCATTTGTTATTTTCGCCAGATGCTATCCTAATAGGATATCTTTATAAAGATAATGGAGCCTGAAAAAAGAGTCCACTTTATAACATCTCTTAGGGGGCGTTTGGTTTAGGGGAATAACAATCATTGATTGTCATTGTTGATGTTTAGATTATAGGAATGGAAATACAAATAAGGGAATGAATCTTTATAATTGGGTAATGACTCATTCTCATGTCTCCCCCCTTCAATGAGTCATTACTCTATTTTCAACAATTAATATATTCCCTTATTTCAAAAATACCCTTGACCCAAAACTAAAATTTTCCCTCTTAATATCAAATATCAAAATATATTTATTTAATTTTTCTTTCATATCACTTTCTCTCTCATCATATTTTCTCTCTCCTCATTTTATCACCCACTTTCTCTCTCCTTAATCTCTCTCATCACACTTTCTTTTCTCTTTTTTCTCATTACACTTTCTCTCTCCTTAATCTCTTTCATCACACTCTCTTCTCTTTTTTCTTTTTTTTTTTCTCATCACATTTCTCTCTCATCATACTTCCTCTCTCATCATACTTTCTCTCTCCTCAATCTCTCATATCACAATCTCTTTTCTCTTTTTTCTCATCACACTTTCTCTTTCATCATGCTTTCTATCTCATCACACTTTCTCTCTCCTCAATTTCTCCCATCACATTCACTTTCCTATTTTTTCCTCATCACACTTTCTCTCTCATCATACTTTCTCTCTCCTCAATCTCTCCCATCACACTCTCTCTCCTTATTTTTTCTCATTACACTCTCTCTCTCTCTTTATCCTCTCTCATTGTATTTTCTCTCTCATCATATTTTCTCTCTCATCTTCTATCATCATACTCTCTCCCATCACACTCTCTTTCCTCATTTTCTCTCATCGCACTTTCTTTCTCTTCATTCTTTCCCATCACACTTTCTCTCTCATCATACTTTCTCTCTCATCATATTTTCTCTCTCATCATATTTTTCTCTCACATTCAACTTTCTCTTACATCTAATTTTTTCTCTTATTTTCCTTTAAGGGTAAAAAAGAAAACTTTGATTTATTTCGATAGAAAATATTCAACTAACCAAACATTGTTTTTAAGAGTGATATTCATACTCATATTCATTCTCATTCCACAATACTATGATTCTCATTCCGATTCCTATTCCTAGGAAAGAACCAAATGTCCCTTTAGTTTTCCTGTTTAAGATGCATCTAATATGGTAACTTTATGAGGTAGCAACTGCAATTTTGTTGTTGTTAACGTAATTAATTATAAATGTCATTTATTTAATGAGACTCATAAGACAACTAGTGAAGAAATATCAACAAATGAAAAATTTTCACATGTTTCTTTTATTATTTGTGAAAAAAATTATGGCTAGAGTATCTGAATAGTTATTATGGTGAATTACAAGGTGCAAAGAATATTTAGTTGGACAAAAAAAAAGTGCACATATACCCTTATAAATTTATTATTTTGCATATTTAATATTTAGGAAGGGGAGCCTTTACGCAACGGTAAAGTTGTTGCTATGTGACCAAAAGGTCACGGGTTCGAATCTTGAAAACAACCTCTTGCAAAAAGCAGGATAAGGCTGTGTACAATAGATCCTTTCCTGGGACCCGCATGACGGGAGCTTCGTGCATCGGGCTGTCTTTTTTTTTTGCATATTTAATATTCCCAAAACTTAATGTCTTATACATACATGTCATTAGTGAGCTTCTCTCTTAAATCAGAAACTTAAATGATTGTCTTAGATATACTTTAAAAAAATAAAATGCAGTCCAGTGCATGAAACTCCTCCCAATGCGGGGAAAGGGTCTATTGTACGCAAATTTAACCTGCTTTGCAAGAGGATATTTCCGAGACTCAAATCATGAACTCTAGGTCACATGGTAGCTAAGGCTCCCTTTCATTGTACTTGATATACTTATCAATTAAAAATCTCTTTAGCATGTGTTATTTACAAATGCAAATAGGATAGTTGATGAAAGTACAAATAATCATGAAAGATGAAGTATGGAGAAGACTATAAATTATGGCTCAGTTTACTTTAATGGAGCATCTTCAGGGAGAGGGAGAGGGAGACTCATAAAATTTACAAATGGAACTCCTTCACTTATGGATATTTTCTTTAATATCACTTTGCCTCCTCCATCCTCTTCCCATCCTATCTTTCCATCTAA
The DNA here is from genome assembly GCF_018446385.1 of Zingiber officinale. Lineage (NCBI taxonomy): Eukaryota > Viridiplantae > Streptophyta > Magnoliopsida > Zingiberales > Zingiberaceae > Zingiber > Zingiber officinale. The sequence goes on from NC_055990.1 coordinate 29,928,681, forward strand.
GTAGTTTAAAAGGTTTTAAGTTAAATAGAGCTAAGATTGAATATATAAAATATAGTTTGACAGACAAGAATAACATACATTTAACTTGGGTAGACAGAAATCCTCTTAAGAGTTCTAGCTATCTTAAATCTATTATTCAATATTGAGATAGTGCTAAAGATATCACTAATAGCATAAACAATAAAAATGAAAAGAAGCTTTCATATTCTTGCACAATCATCTTGTGTCCCATAGCTAAAAGGAAAATTTATAAAACATGCTATATGTTAGTCATACTTTATGTTTTATGGGTTAAAAATGTTGGAATTAATGTAAAAGGGTAGTCTGATGCACGAAGCTCCTTCTATGCAAGGTCCTGGGGGATGATCCATTATACGCAGCCTTACCTTGTTTTTTTTGCAAAAGGTTGTTTCTAGAATTCAAACCTGTGACCTTTTGGTTACAAAACAACAACGTTACTGTTGCACCAAAATGTTGGAATTAATGTAAAAAATGAAAATTTATGAAATTATTCGTAATCCATCGGAGAAATTCCATTAGATGATAAAATGATATTTAATAGATTAAAGATGATATGTGATATCCAACAGATTTTAACAAAAATGTATGCAGTAGCCTAAAGAAAGCCTATTAAAAGTTAAAACAAGCAGATATAATTTATAATTTGGATTTTAGTAGCAAAATAATTCTACATTCATTAAAAGCAATATAAGAAGGCTTTTTGGAAATGATTAGAACTCATGATCTGGTTACTGCAATTTTGTTCTTATTGTGGGTAGTTTCAATATTCTACATAACAAAGCTTTAAAAAGCTACATGTAGATAATGCTACAAATCATTCTCTAAAGGCTTGTTATTTATTCACTTTGGTGTCAATGCTAGATCCACATTTTTTGTTCTTCCAAGATAACTTTCCGAGAAATATTCTGAAGTTTGTTTAACCCATATGATGATTACATCTTGCCTTTTCACAGGCAGGATTCAGTTATTATTGCCATGAAGTTACTCGCTCTCTCATGCAGGTTTACCACCCGAACATCAACTCAAATGGAAGCATCTGCCTTGACATCCTCAAGGAGCAGTGGAGCCCTGCACTGACCATCTCCAAGGTTCTCCTCTCGATTTGCTCTCTCCTGACTGACCCGAACCCAGACGACCCCCTTGTTCCTGAGATCGCCCACATCTACAAGACGCAGAGGTCACGATACGAGGAGACTGCTCGAGCATGGACCCAAAAGTATGCCATGGGATGAAACTGACGAGCCCAAGTTGCTTCAAGTGTTGTAACGCTTACATGAAGGCTAAAAACCAACTATCAAGTCTGTGTGTGTGTTCCGGTGCATGTAGTGTGTGCTACCCAAGTCTCTGATATCAATGTGGTGTCCTTAGCACATTCTCCCGTGTGTTATGTAATTGCCAACTGACACTTTTTCCATGGAACCTTTTTGGTTTACTCCTAAATTTTGTTCGTAAGTTTGTCATAAATATTGTATGTTGTTTTATAATTAGCAAAAGCAGGGCCGGTTCAAACCTATTTAAGGTCCTAGGTAGAAAAAAAAAATTAGGCATTTGGCATGTGTAAAAAAAAATTCCCTCACATTTTTTCATCCAGATTTATTGAAAATAATAGATTATTTTTTTTTTAACAAATTAAAATATTATTTTTTAAAAATATTTTTTATAAAATTTAATTTTCTCACTTGTTGAAATATAAAATTATTAATTAAATTTTTATATTCATATTTTGATAACCTAATTTAGAGCATCTACAATAACTTGGGATATTTCTCCCAAGTATTTGTGGACTCCACTTCCACATCAACTTTCAAATATCCTACTATTCAAATATCTCAACTTTCACAATGAAATATCCCACTATCCAAATATTTATGGGTCTTATTCATCAAATATTCACTCTCAAATATCCTCAATTCTACAGTTAAATATCTCACCACCAACCAAATATTTATAGGGCTCACGATCAATTAATTAACTTACATTTAATTTTAATAAAAATATAATAGAAATATAAATTTAATTAAATTTAAAAAAATAAAAAAAAATTAAGTCACGGATCCACATTTAAGGTGGGGTCCACCAGCAATTAAAAATATATAAAAAAATAAAAAATAGTGGCAGCCCACTTTTTGTGGGCCCCAAAGGGGAAATCACCTCACCTAAATTTGAGAGGAAAAGCAATTCCCCATAGGTAGTAAATACTTATCCATTAAGCGGAGGAAATGGTATCATAAGAAGCAAAAAGATTATGCTCCCATTGTTAAAAGAACGGACTAAGAGGGTCAGCTACCTAGCTAACTTTCCTAATTAAATGTTGTTACTGTATAGATAACTCTTATTGTGAAAAGAGCTATTACTCTATAATTGATAATTGATGGGTAGAGCCAAAGAGTGTGAACTATACAAGTTCACAATACCATTTGATTAAATGAAAGAAGAAGCTCCGGTGTATAGAGAAGACCTCGCCGTTTAAGAAATAACCATAGAAACGAAGGAACCCACTTTTTTTTAGTATCATTAGAATTTATTATTTTCAGGTGAAATGCCTGAAAGGAATAAAAAATGGTGGTAAGGAAGGTTATAGTAGCAAAAGTCATTCGACACTGATGAGTGTCCGGTGATTTCCATTACCCTATCAAATATCCCACATAATAGGGGATATTTGGGAGTGGGGGGATATTTAGAGAAATATCCTCGATTGTGGATGCTCTGAAAGAAGTATAAGTTTTACCGTATTAAATAGAGTATTATTATTAGATATAATAATACACTTCATAATAAATTTATAATTCACTTACCTAAAAAAAATGTATTCAAAATTATTTAAAAATAAAAAAAAATAAAAGTATGTCTAATTACTTAAATGAAAGACGGAGAGAACAATCCTTATAAAATGTAAAAAAATTGAGGAAATAAGAACAATAAAATAGGATAATGATAAAAAAAAAAAAATCATGCTCTCAGTCTCAACTTATCATCATTGGCAAAGTAAATAAAAATAAAAAAAATATATGTATAAAATGATAAAACTTAATACAATCCTTAGAAAATAAAAATCGTAATAAGACTAAATCAGTCATTATCATTTATCAAAACTTAAATTGTAGTCTTTTTAGGCACAGACCAAAAGAAAAAACAAACCGTATTTTTCATCACCTAAACTAGAGCAGTTGTAAATGATAAAATGGAGATAAATAGAAAATCAAACAATTTATGACTGTAAATATATCTAAATAAAAGTTAATTTTAATATCTATTAAGGAAGTAAAATGGTAGAGCTATCTAACTCGTTATTACTAAAAAATAATAAAATCTTTCATTTTTATTTGACATAATATGGATGAATGCATCAACATTTGAATTTAATCAAGGAGTATAGTAGCACCAACTGGATCAACATGTTAATGTTAGGTGTGATTTATCTTCTCCAATCTTAATAAGCAAGAAAAGTAAGAGAGAGGGAGTTGGAAAAGGGGAAGAGAGGAAATAAAAAAAACTTGTTTATTTTGTATTGTATGGATAAAATAAAAAATATCTAATTCATATTATGATTGAGAGATATTGAAGAGGAATATATTAGATTTTATAAAAAAATATCTATAATTAAAAATAAATTTAATTTGTTAAAAATTAGTCTTTTATGACTCTATCCATTGGGGATCTTTGTGAAATCCGAAGCTTTTATCAAGATTTAGACCATGTAAATATTTAACCACGTGAGTCATATTTTTTCCATTCTCTTTTTAAAAAATACATAAAAATATATTTAATATATTAAAAATAATATACCCCAATAAAAATTAGGATCTTAGGCATAGATTATTATATATGACTTATGCCTAAAGCCAATCCTGAGCAAAAGTAGAAACTCCCTGTCAATGCTGAATAAACTCCGTCGTGTTCAGTTCTAAGTTTAGATAAATGAAGAGCATTATGTTAGATTGCAATGCAAATGACATGTATAAATCTATCAAAATCTAGATAACCAAGCGAACGACCATTGCTGTTGTCAACACAACTCATGTGCAAAAATCAACAGCAACAACCACAACAAATGATTTATAATTAAAGTCGGAGGGTTTTGATTGATTGAACATGAAAAGTTAAATATTTAATAGACTCGTAAATAAAAAGAAATATCTTAATTATATTGAAATAACCAATTGAACTTATTTATTTTAAAATTTGGTTCCATTAATTTGAGATTTTTTAAAACAAAAAATCTTCATTAAAATTTCATTAAACCAAACCGTCAATAGTGGCAATCAACTGTTAATTCATAAATCAAACATAATACCCTCAATAGTCACTACTGATATATTAGGATCAATTCATTATTAACTCATAAATCAAACATAATATATTTAAAAATCGGCTGATGCAGTTGACCGTCCGCATAATAGTTGATGGTTAATTAAAATAATTTAATTAATTTAGTAAATGATTGAACTAATTGATTTTATATCAGTTTGATTTGTTCCATTTTAGAGATGAACTTTAATTAGTTTCAGCTTGTCTAACAAAATTTTAATTAATTTGATTTTAATTAATAAATCAGTTCAATTTTAACCAAATATTCTCCTTTATGATGAAAATGCCCCAGTAGCACTCAGTGCAGTTGGTAAAGGGACTTACCAGGCCGACCCTGAGACATGTCAACGGGGGCGACGACCAAGGGCCGCCGATTTTTAGGGGTCCCAAATTTGACATGTATATATAATATATATTATATATAATTAGATTATTTTAATAAAAATTTTAAAAATATATTTTATTTGATTATATATATATAAATTTAAAAGAATTTTAAAAAAGAAAATAAAAAAAATGAAGGAAGGTAAACAATCATTTTTTTCTTTCCAAAATTTTATTTCTTGTACAACTCTTTCTTCATTAATTTATTTACATAAGTCATAAGACTTTAAAAAGTAAAGTATGAATCTTTCATTAATTTATTTACATAAGTCATAAGACTTTAAAAAGTAAAGTATGAATCTTGAACGCTAATTTTCTCCCTTCTTCTCCTTTAAATCTCTTCTAATTAAATTTAAAAAAATTATTTTCCAATTAAAATTTTAGTTTCATCAATATAATCATTCATCAATATATAAACTTAAAACTTAAATTACCTACTTATCTATATTTCTTTATTATTAATATTCAATATTAATTTTTAATATTATATTGTAGTCAATATTTTATAATTTTTCTTATAGATTTGAAAGAGTTTAAATAACTTATCCCAATTTAATTGTCATAGAATAGATTATATCGATTGTTCCAAGCACAAACCAGACTTTATTATTCTTTGACTATTATTTTCATTCTTGTGTTTGTTTCATTGTTAGTTTTGTTGCTGGTTTTGTATGTTTTATTTTTACACTTAAAATTTATAATACAAACATATTTTCAAAAAAATATCAATCTTAGAGTCAGAAAAAAATAAAAGAAAAAGAGTGGAACATATTATTAAAACTGACAAATGTGTTCTTCGTAAGTTTTTTAAAACTAGCTCTTCAATTAAAGATTCAGTTGATAAATTACAAGAAAAAAATTAAGAAGAATTAACCAAATGATCATGTAACAAATGAGCAACAATCGAGTAATCAAGGAGAATTAAATGATCATGCAATCAATGAGCGAAAAGAATTGAGAGAAAATGATCCTGTATCAAATGAACAGAAAAAATTGAGAGAAAATGATGATAATGATTTGAATATAAATGACTTGACAATTTTATGTATAGGTGTTAGAAAAACTTAATTTTGAAGACCTTGATGATTTTACTTCTTAAAATGTTAGAAGATATAGATTATTTCATACTTTTTTTTCTATATTTGTAGGTATTATACTTTTTTGGAGAAATTTAGGAAACATATTTTTTTTATTGTGTTACACTTTGAATATTGAGAAATATATATTTTTTATGGAGTTTACCATATTTTAAATGAAATATATTGATTTTCAAATTTTTTTACTAAACTATATTCAAATTGTAAATTTGTAATTTTTTTTTCTATAGAGATTACTTTTTTCTTTTCACAAAGGATCCCCAAAAGTCAGGCCCTGGGGCTTACTTATCCCCACTTGCACGGGCACAGTGTAGTTAATAAACGGGCTTAACGGTAACCCACAAAATGATAAGAATCGATTTTTGCTGGACGCATGTCCGTGGTGTCGAATTTCTCATGCACGTGGCAATCAAGTCCGGGTAACTTGCTATGTCTTCAAGGAGTGGGGCCGAACCATACACCAGTCGAATAACCAGCGCTAAAAACGTTTTAATATATTTCAATTAGGAACCACCGAGTCCATCTCGGCATCTCCCCGTGCAGGGCTCTGCCAACCATGTTTGCTGGGCCTTTGAATTGTTGGGCCCCACACTCTCTCTTTTAAATTTGGCGCCATTTCTAATCTCTCTCACTTTTTAATTATTTTTTTGAATAACGCCGTAAACCAATCTATGAGCGATTCTTTTTGTTAATTTATTCCTCCACGTAATTCAATTTTATTTTTTTTTTAAAAAAATCAATTGAAAATCACAAGATTAAACGTCGATGGAAGATATTAAGACGCTTCCAAAAAAAGTCGTCATTAAATGGTCGAGAATAACAATATTAAATCATTAATCATAAATACTTTCCATTATTTATTGTAATCTCCATAATATTTAATTCCTTAATCACAAACGTCTCGCAACTTCCAAAAATAAATTCGGACCGTTTCCGGTTGGTGACCGGCTCGGATTAATCTCTGATTTGAGCTGGACGGGCAGGACGGCGTGTGAATTAAGCAGTGGCATTCCTGTGATTCCATCGACAATTTTCTATGTCAAAAAGTAAAACAATTATAGAAATCGAAGAAATTGGAAGTGAAAACCAAAATCTTCGGTCTCTCCGCCGCCGTCGTCCTCCTCCTCTCGCTCTCCCCGCCTACCACCGTCGTCCCGAAATCCCTCGCTTTGGCGATCTTAATCTACTGGGATTAAACAGGTGATGGCGACGGCGTCCTTCCGGTCGGCCACGGGGCGCTCCTCGGTAGGCAAGGGCAGAGAAGCCGCCCCCTCCGCTGGAGGCGCCAGCAAATCCAGCCGCAGCGGGACCAACCGCAGATCGAGGAGCCTCGGCCGATACTCCGGACGCTTCCCCCCGACCCCTCCTGGCACCGACGACTTCGCGACCCCCCGCAGCAGGTTCGTCAACAAGGTCCGCGGGGCCGGTATCCCCGAAGTCAGCGTCGATGACCTCGCAGAGGAGTTCTTTCGGGCGAGGGCGGAGTCGGATGAGGAAAGCGACGTTTCCTGCGCCAGGAATCGGGGCCGGAGCTCTGTCGCAAGCTACTTGAGAGGGACGGAGTCGTCTCGCCAGCGCGGGAGGTCGGTTTCGAGGCCTCCTGATCGCCAGGCAGTGCTTCCTAAGGGCGTGCCCGATCGCGTCTCGAGGCGTCGGCGATCCGTCTCGGTTGCTCGGCATCGCTACAGCGACACGGAGGTATTTGTCTCCTCGCTTTGACGAAGTCAATTTTGACTAAATTTGCTGGTTTTAGTTTCGACCGATGTGGCATTCTGCAACGAAGTCATCACTTATGAAAGATGTAACTACACATCTTTCATCATGGAGAAGCATCTATTTTGCTGCTAAATTGTGCCATCAATGATTGCTTTTGCATCGTTTCCACTAGATTATGAATAGAACTCTTTTAGAGCCTTTAAACCATGCACGGGTATAATATTGATCCTCTCTAATTCACTACAGAATGATGTGGAATCTCAAAGCTCGAGCATTAAAAGTAAACCAAAGACTTCTTGCAACAATGTATTGCAGCTGTCTTCATCACATAGGGCAGTGAAGAACGGTGTTCTGAGCAGGTCTATGAGTCAAAAGAATTTTTACCACTCACAGGATAACTACTCGGTAATTTCATACTTTCCATGAACTTGATTCTCCCTTTCATTTGAGATAGTCTTAAAAATTTTCTATACTTTAGAAAGAATGGCAAAGAGTCATACCCGATTCTGGTAGAGAGAAGTTTTTTTTTCTTGATCATTGCTATGTCATTTCACCATACTAACCATATGTCTGGGGTACAACTACTCAAATATCTGATGGATGTATTTTGCTTTGGGTGTTTGTTTGTTGCAGAGCCATTCTTCTTCATTAACTGATGATGAAGCTCGAGATTTCCGTTCAGGAACGTGTGTCGATGAAAAGACATTCCAAACAATCTATGAGGTTTTGTCACATTGATCAAGATCATCATTTCAGCCTAATCTGATCATTTGTCTCTTTTTATTCTAATGATTATTGGTCTCCAACAAAATAAATTTTGTTGATCTCATTGTAATTTTAGAGGGTTAATAAAGTAGTTTACCAGAATAACATAATTTGACAATTTTGATCAAACGTTGGATGTCTTGTGCTATTTTTTTTCTTTGATTTTAATGGCTGGTTAATGTATTTATTTATTTTTTTAATCCTTATCATTCTCTATACAGCTCAGGGCTACAAAAGAATCATCAGAGTATTCTAATGGGAATAACATTCAGCCAAAAAGCTCTGAAGCTCTGGAAACTATTGTTGAAATCAGAAGAAACTACACAACCAAGCTTGAACAGGCATGTTAAGATTTTATTTCGAGATACATTCAGTTTTACCTTTGTCTTCGAAGTCCTGCCATACTCATTCTAGTTTGTTTGTCTTTATGGACTATGTAGCCCCTATAAATGGCAGCTTAAGTCATTTGCCCTAAAATGTTCTCTCTTCTTGATCTATGTAGCAAAGTATGTTCTTGAACTTGAGCTCCTACCCTAACTGCATGTCTTCAGTAAATAATAACTCATATTTTGCTATTGTTCTTTCACATACACACCCACAATGTCTTCTTTGTTTAGCATGGACATGCAATGAATTTACAGTTTTGCTTTGCTCTCAAAGTACATAGAAATTTTGTTGTAGTATCTCGTGGGATCTAACCTTTTGTGATATTTTGAGATGCCTATCATCTTTGAAACTTTCTGATTTCTGTTAAATATTTCATTGAAATTAATTCAGTCAGAGAAGCGCAAGCAGGAATTGTTAGCTCAGTTAGCTTGGGAAGAGGAACGCGGTCAGGAGCTTTGCAAAATTGTGAAAGATTTGCTGCCTTCAACAAGTCCTGCTGTTCCAGAAAGGCAATTGCGGTCAAGAAGAGTAAGAATTCTGTTATACTAAAAGGTAAATGAATCTCACCGGTATTACAACTAATTGGTTAATACATTTCCCAGAGGAGCAATGACAAAACAAGAATGTCTAACCGGTTGACTGAAGAAGCAGAGCAGTACTTAGCAGATTTTCTTAGTAATGTTGAAGATACGGATATATCTTCCTTCGATGGAGAAAGGAGCGATACAAGCTCAAGCATTAGAGATCCTGGATCAAACATCTTCAAAACAGTAACTCACGACACTTTGATGAGAGCTAGGCCAGTGCCTGCTGACGCGGACGGTGTTCTTCTTCCTTGGTTGCAATGGGAAACTAGTACTAGTCCATTTTCGCCTTGCAAAGACAAGCCTGGAGTTCCAATTTCCACAGGAAACAACTCATATGCTACTGCTGCAACAATGCTGACACAGGTTACCATCTGGCCTTAGTTTATCTAACAGTTCGTATTATTAGCTGAGGAGAAAAATGTTTTATAGTTAACAATGATCATGTCATGATTAATCTCAGGAGGCAGGTGCTGAGATCAGTAATGACAGTAAGATCACGAGCAGTTTGGGGAGTTGGAGCCCTGGAGGAATCGAAAACTCTTCCATGGCTTCTCACAACAGAAGTCAAAGCAAGTTCAGATTAGTAGATCATCATTCCAATGGCAGAACATGTGCATCTTCATTCGACATGGACGAGTACCTGAACTTGAAGCGAACTGAAGATCTTCTTTTCGAAAGGCTGATACAGAGGCGACGAATAGAATCGGGTGGCATCATCCTCTGTGGAGGACGATTCTTAATCTAGATTTTCATTGCTTAATCTATCCTTGAATTGTATTGTTTGTCTGAGAACTTGTGCATAATTTTGTAGGGCTGAAGTTAGCATTCATCCTCTTGGAGTGTTTCCTTTTACTTTCTAATGCTATTCATAATGCAAACAAATAGATGTCATTTCTTAAAAAACTCGTTAAGTTTAAAACTATATTTATATTATCTATATATTGAACTCTAAAACTTTTAAAATATTAAAAATAAAATATTTAAATAATATTTTCGGATATAAATATTCCAAAATTATTTATGAAACTATGTGTTATCTTATTATTCTTTTATATGAAATAATAATATTAAAGAATTTTTAAATAATATTTGATGATTTTAAAATTTAAGGAATTTTCAATAATGGGCCATCGTTGGCCCAATTAATACCCTTCTTTGTGACGGGAGCAGAGGAGGAGGCAGAACCGAAACAAAACAGATCATGGGGAGGGAGGTAGCAGAGAGCTGCTTCGACGGCTTGATCATCGAGATGGTGTCGGCGTACGGCCGGAGGTTCTACGCCACTAAACCGGACCTCGCCTCCCGCCGGATAGAGGCGATCGGCTTTCAGGTCGGCCACCAGCTCATCGAGAGGTTTCCCCCCGCTCTTTGTATTGCTTGAAGCCTTCTTCTCAGATGTCTCCTAGGTTTTCGCTTCCTTATCTTCCATATCATTGTGCCCTAGTTTTAAATTTCTTGGATTGTGTGATTTCGTTGAGTACTTTCGGTTTAGTTAGCAAGAACTATCTTTTCTGGACGATAACTGCGAATGTCAGAAGAATAGAGATTCCACGAAGTAGCCGATGGGATAAACATGGTCATTGATATTGTAATTGAACTGTGACTTCTCTTATTTGTACAATTATAGATACTTTACTTGGGTCAATCCTATAAGTCTTATCATGATTCATATGTCTAATGAACGGTGAAAAGGCAAACAATTTGATAAATGCGGCGTGAATCAATGCATGGAGATTTTTTTAATTGTTTAACATCACAATTTAGTTAAACATTGCTATTTAAAGCGCTTCATATCATCATGGCAGCAGTTCGAGAATGTTAAAAATCTGACCCTAGTAATTGTGGACGGACGTTTGTTAATATGAGTAGCTGAGGGTACAAAAGAAGATACTCAAGTTGATTAGCAGATTATTTTAGTGGGAAGTTATAGTCTTTCTACTTGTTGTTGTTAAGTTTGAAATTGTAGTATCTGTCCCATAAAATTTGTTTGTATGGTTAACCAACTGGGCCTTATCATGTTATCAATTTACTTGCATATATTTTGGTTGATTGCTACTTGAAGTGAACCAATTATCAAATGGATGTACTCCAAGCAAGCATGATTGGTATTGGATTGCCTCATATGCATCTTATTGTTAGCAGACACTAATCTTACTGCTAAGATTGTGGTTGCATCATGGTGGCAACAAACATTGCTGGGTTGATACAATAAAAGAAATTCAGAAGTACATGTTTTATTTTATGGAGATTAAATTTAACATCATACCCATAGTTATAACCGATTAACATTCCATCACATGGCACCCAATCCAAATAGAGATGAGATAACCAGTTTAAAAGCTCAATATGAGCTCACTTTTTTGGAATGGAGGATTCTCATGTTATGCCCCTAACACATTGGCTAGATCCAGCCAAGTCTTAGTAATTAGTTGTCTGATTTTATTATTTTGTATCTTTGAGGTGGATCAAGTAAACACTTTAGCAAAGAATCTCAATGTGCATTTGGTATGCCTAGAATCCACATTTGACGCCATAGTATGAGAATAGTTGCATTGTAAGAGCAATCTGTATAGACTAGTTGGAAGATCATCTTTTGGTACACTGTAGACCCTCTTGAAATGATATTACTCTGTTACATTGCAAATTTCCAAGCAAATCACCATCATTGTCCACTTCTACCATGACTTGGGCATTGTCTTCACTATTAGTCCATGAGATTCTTTCTTTTATAGGAAAATTACCTGGACCGATGCTCCGTGGAGTGCAGTTGCATCTGCATGTTAAAATTCTAGGCTGGATGATTCTTAAAAAAAATAGACTGCGAACCAGATCTAAGCTTCTACTGGAGAATATTGGAGACGACTCATTCTACATTCTATGTAACCGGATAAAGGAAATAAGAGAAATTTTCTTCAAATAAAAGTAACACTTGGTAAATGAGAAAGTGCCATTAGGTAATTGTCTTGATTCTCAACCACTCAAATTTCCTGAGGAAAAAGAGTGATTTATAAACTATAGGGTGTTATGCTCTACTTTTATGTTTGGTTTAGCAACATTTCCTGAGAGAAAATTTCTCGTTTACTAGCTAAGATACACTGGAGCTCATAGGTTGCATAAAAGAATTGATTGTGCGCTTGTATATCTAAGTATTTTTGCTAAAAATTCCCATACTTCTGCCCCTCCGATATCAGCATGACATGGTTTCTGAGATCATAAAGATAATATTGTCTATTTCAAAAATCCTTGACATAATTTTTACTTATCACTTGTCTCTGAGCAGGTATACTGTGGAACGTCCTCGTTTTAGTGATCATCTTGAGGCAATCAAGTTTATATGCAAAGAATTCTGGTCAGAACTGTTCAAGAAGCAGATTGATAATTTGAAGACCAATCACAGGGTAGTACGCTTAATAAGAATTTCAATAAGACTGTAGAAGTTTCTTTTTTAAAAAAGAATTAATACAAACTATTTTCAATATGTTTCAGGGCACCTTTGTTCTGCAAGACAATAAGTTCCGTTGGTTTACTCGTGTATTGATTGATCCTTCATCAGAAGACAATGAAGCATCTCAGGGCTCTTCATCTGAAGCCACAAGCATGCTTCTACACTTCCCATGTGGAATTATAAGGGGAGCCTTGTCCAATGTGGGAATTTCCTGTGCTGTTTCTGCTGACGCATCAAATCTCCCCTCATGTGAGTCTTGCATACTTTTTTTTGCACTGAAGTTTTCCATCTAGATCGCATTCTCACATGAAGTTGGAAATGCTACTCGTGCAAATATATAGAAAACAATTCATTTAGAAAATAAATTAATCCAACCAGTTCAGGTTTAAATTTCAATGTCATTTATTTCTAAAAAATTAAAAATGTAATTTTTATTTATTTCTGCTTTTATATTTCTAGCATATCAAGTTTTTTTTCATGTTTAAAAAAGTCTATAATAACAGTGTAGTTTCCATAATTGTGACTTGAACACCACATGCCTCTTGCCACCAGGACTCTGTTCGCTGATAGAAGAAATTATCTTCGAACAACAGCCTTGAAGCTTTTATATAGGCTTTTACAATCCAATAAAATAGACACAGCTCAATAAAATAATAAATTAAAGTCTAGAAATAAAATGAGAATAGAATAAATATTTATATAATTATATCTGAACATGATCTAGATCGGGAAATTATCTTTAGTTGTGAACTGATTAATTATACATCAAAATGAGTAGAAGAAGACTGTTTTGACAGGTAAAAGGATCAAATTGTTAGCCTTTATAGGAATGGTGATGCAATGCTGTTTTTCTCAGTATTCTTTTTTCTTTTTTTGATGTCTAATAGTCTGAACAACTTTCGGTTTCTGATTAAAAACAGGTTCGTTCATGGTACGCATAAAAGTCTAGAGAACTCATCAAGGGCATCAGATGCTAATGTCACCGTTTTGATTCTCAAGGAGTTGCTTGCTACATTTTCCTCTTCTTCGTTTTTTTTAAAGTGAACTAACAAAAATCGTCTTATTATCTATTTCTTGCAACTACACTGCTACTTCTCGAGAACATATTCGTTTATTTTCCTAGTCTATTGATTTGTCTGAAACAGCTGAGGTGATCACATTCCTGAGCATCTCTGCTGGCAGAATTTGACTTAAATCTACCTGGACAAGGTTGCTACATGGAATGTTGTTTGTTTTTTTTAAAAGAAAGTTTAGATGATTAAATTAATACTAATTCTTGTTTAAATATGTTGAATCAAGGAAAAACTGCTCAAAATTTTCAAGTAACAAACTATTCTTTCTCTTTAGTCTGTGTTAGAAAATTTTGTTTTCACTCTTTGCATGTAAACTTTTCTTGCATGTAATTATTAGTGCAGGAAGTATTAGATGATCAAACATGGATTTTGATTATGTCAAAGGATTCAAAGTTAAGTTATGTTGTGATTTAACAAGATTGATTGAGCTTGTAGGAAAGACCTAAGTTGTCTTAGGCAAAAGTCCTAGTGGACTCTAGGCAGGTGGAAAATTTTAGGGGTAGTAACCTTAGGTCCTAGGGGACGATAACTCTAGGTGATGGAAATTCCTAACTGAGGTTAGGCAAGTGGAAAATCCTAGGTGGTGGTAACCCTAGGTGATGAAAAGTCTTAGCTGCGGTTAGGTAGGTGGAAAATCTTAGGGGAGGTAACCTTAGGTCCTAAGGGTAGTAACCCTAGGTTATGGAAAACTCTAGGGGGGAGGTAACCCTAGATCTTAGGGGGTGGTAACTCTAGGCGGAAAGTCCAGTCAGTCTGAAGGACCGGTCTAGCAACAGACAAGTTCTTCTGAGAGAAGTAGGTGAGGACACATTCCTCGGTAAGAGAACAGTAGATATCGGTTCAACTTAGGATTTCTGGAGGAAATCCGAAATTAGAACCGGACAGTCTGAAGGCTGTCAAGTTTTTGATTTATATATTATTTGCTATTATGTCTAATTCTATTTTGCAGGAAACTAACAGTTTTGTAGGGTTGGACTTAGCCTTGATCGGTCGATTGAACGGCTGGATCAGTCGATCGAACTCAGTACAACAGGATCAGATTTCCAAAGATCAGATCAGGTTCGATCGAGGGATTGGTCGACCGAACTGAGGATACGATTGACCGAACGGTCGATCGAACTGAGGATATGGTGACCGAATCGAGCCAAGTTGATCGGATCAGATAAGGCGGAGACCATCAGCTGATCGGTCGATCGAACGGAGGGATCGATCAACTGAACGAAGGCTCATCCAGAGAGACTGCATCCGTAGGGGGTGATAACCCTAGGTGATGGAAAGTCCTAGTTGTGGTTAGGTAGGTGGAAAATCCTAGGAGGAGGTAACCCTAGGTCCTAAGGGTAGTAATCTTAGGTTATGAAAAACTCTAGGGGGAGGTAACCCTAGATCTTAGGGAGTGGTAACCCTAGGCGGAAAGTTCAGTCAGTCTGGAGGACCAGTCTAGCAACATGTAACTTCTCTTGAGAGGAGTATGTGAGGACGCGTTCCTCGGTGATGGAACAGTAGACATCGGTTCAACCTAGGATTTCCGGAGGAAATCCTAAGTTAGAACCGAACAGTCTGAAGGTTGTCAAGTTATTGATTTATATATTATTTGTCTAATTCTATTTTGCAGGAAACTAGCAATTTTGTGGGGTTGGACTTAGCCTTCATTGGTCTATCGAACGGTTGGATCGGTCGATCGAACCCAGTACAGCAGGATCAGATTTCCAGAGATCAGATCGGGTTCGATCGCGGGATCGGTCGACCGAACTGAGGATACGGTGATCGGATCGAGCCAGGTTGATCGGATCAGATAAGGCGGAGACCATTAGTTGATCGGTCGATCGAATGGAGGGATCGATCGACTAAACGAAGGCTCATCCAGAGACACTGCATCTGGATGGAAGGTCAAGTGGATTCAGCAGGTTCGGTCAACCGAACCTGGGGATCGGTCGACCGACCTGGGGATCGGTCGACCGATCCAGGTCGAGTCAAAACTTGATCCCGAGATCAAGGGATCTGGATAAGGTTTGAAGAGGCTATAAAAAGGGTCTCGGCCAGCTATTTAGAACAACTGAATTCGCAACGATCTTTGAAGCTGCGCACTATACTGAGACGACTCAACAACGCTCACCTGCTGTTCCGACAAATCGACGAACAAATTCCTAATTCTTTATTGTCGGTAGACTTTATTTTTTGGTACTTGTAATTGCTTACTTGTAAAAGATTTCCGAACTATTAGTGATTGTCCACCGAAAGTGATCAACGATCGCAGGTCTTGGAGTAGGAGTTGTCACAGGCTCCGAATCAAGTAAAAGAAACTTGTTAGCAATTTCGTTGGTTTCTTTTCTTTATTCCGTTGCATCATTCTGATTTTTCCAAAATGAACGAATTAGTCATGAGTGTTATTCACTCCCCCATCCCCCCTCAAGCACATCATTGGTCCTACAATTGGTATCAGAGCTAGATTGTTCTGATTTAGTGAAACCACCAATTGAGCAGGGGTTCTTTTTTTTTAAAAACAAAATTATATACCATTTTTGCTTAAAAAAAAAGATTTTTATGCCTTTTGTTTTTTCTTTTCAAAATTATTTTTTAAAAATTCATTTTCATCATTTCACCATTAGTCAATACTAGCAAAATATCACATTTACCAAAATTCGTAATAATATTTTTTTATTATTTTTTAAAATTAGTGAAATATTTTATTTTTCTCCCGTATTGCTAATCCAAGATCAACTCTTGGAACATTCGTTTTTTTTTTTTATTGTGTGCGAGATTTCTCCTTTTAAATGACCCACCAAGAAGGTTACAACACAGCCTGTCTGCCTCTTTTCTCCAGCGAAAACTTCGACTACTGGAAGGGTCGAATGGAGTATCATCTCAAGATGCAGGTGGAAATGTGGATAATAATCCTAATTGGATTCACATTTCCCACCGAATATGGAGTCCTCGTCCCTTGTGATAAATGAGACGCACTAACTCGCAAAAAGATTGAAGTTGATGCAAAAGCAACACAGACTCTCCAATGCGACCAACCAAAGAAAAGCTAAATCGAGTTGGTCCCTTCAACAGTGCAAAGGAATTGTGGGAAAAATTGATCGAGCTGCACGAGGGTACTTCTGACACGAAGGTAAGCAAACGAGACTTAATATTAAATAAATTATATAATATAAAAATGCCGGAAGGTGAGTCAGCGAGCTAGCTTTACGCTCGCATACAAGATCTTCTGAACGGACTCCACGCGATCCGATAGAAAGTGGAGAACCACAATATAATAAGGTACACACTAAATGTTTTTCCAAGGAATACATTGTGGGCATCAATGGTAGACACCTATAAAGTATTTGAGGACCTTTCTGTTGGGATCGCGTTAGCCGGGTAGAAGGGGGGGTTGAATAGTCCTAAAAAATACAAAATACCCTTCTCGAACTTATAACTTATGTTGGTACAGGACGCATCCGACGATCGAACCTGTGTTTTGATTATGTCAAAGGGTTCAAAGTTAAGTTGTTTTGTTATCTGATATGTTGATTGAGTTTTGCAGGAAAGTCCTAACTGTGATTAGACAGGTGGAAAACCCTAAGGGGTGGTAACCCTAGGTGATGGAAAACCCTAAGGGGCGGTAACCTTAGGTCCTAGGGGATGGTAACCCTAGGTGGAGAAAAATCCTAAGGGATGGTAACCTTAGGTCCTAGGGGTGGTAACCCTAGGTGGTGGAAAATCCTAAGGGGGTAACCTTAGGTCCTAGGGAGAGGTAACCCTAGGTGGCGAAAAAACCTTAGGGGGTGGTAACCCTAGGTCCTAGGGGGTGGTTGTTGGTTGCTATTCGGAATATCGTACTGGTTCCACTGTATAAAAATTTTGTAAAAGTGCCGAACCTTTCCTAACAACTTATTGTGTTCTTTAGAAATTAAACTTGGAACCACAAACAGAACTTAACATTATTGATTCCAAGTTCAACTTATCTGTTCTTAAAGGTTTAGACTTGGATCGCAAACGATGCTTAACATTATTAATCCAAATCCACCAATGTTACAAAGTTAATTAAATATTTATTTCAAAAACCGGCTTCCAAGTTAAACATGGCGAGACACTAGGCCTTCTTGGGTATGGGATCATCCACCACTTCCTAAACAAAGTCTTTCAACGAAATTTAATATTTAATCTCCTTATAGTAACCCTAGGTTTAACCACTAAGAACAATCGAATCACAATATCGAAAAACAAAAGAAACACAAAATCGAAACATAAAATCGATTGCCTAAAACCGATAGTCTCTTGTGTTTGGTATTTCAAGATCCATACAAAGAAAACTAGTATGATGCGGAATAAGACAACTAGTTATACCTTTCTTTGTAGCTAAAGACCTCTTGATCTTCTATTGTATTCCTCACCTCCTCTTGGACATTATGTGGGCGACGATCTATCAAGATGAATTCCACCGGGACCACTTCTTCTCCAAGACTCTTGAGCCATCAAGGGATGCCAAAATAGGAAAAAAAAAATTTCTTCTTCTTCTCCTTCAAGCAACCGGCCACCAAGTGCTTCTCCTCTGCTTCTTCTTCCTCTCCAAGCAACCAGCCACAAGGATGTAGCAACCCTTGATGTCGTGCGGTCCTAAGGAAGCAAGAGAGGTGACAAGATGAAGGTGGTGCCGTCGGCCACAAGAAAGAAGAAATGAAGGGAGTATGGCCGACCATCAAGGAAATAGAGAGGGAATAAGAATAGGTTGTCTAGTTCATGAGGCACCATCTTCCTTTCTTTTATAATCCTTGGTCTTGGTAAAAAAAGAAAGTTTAATTAAAACTTTCTTTTAATCTTCTTATGGCCGGCCACATCATGGTATACTAAAAAGGAAAAATTTTTACAACAAAAATTAAAGCTTCCTTTTAAACTATGATGTTTACAAAAGGGAAAATTTTAAACATAATTAAAACTTCCTTATTTGTTGTCTCTCTCTAAAAGAGGAAATTTTAATAACAATTAAAATCTCTCTTTTTAAATTTCCTATTGTACATGGCAATAAAGAAAAGTTTTAAAAATTAATCTCTCTCTTTTAAAATATGTAGACAACTACAAAAAGGAAAGATTAATTAAAACTTCTCTTTTTAAATCATGGTTACATAAAAGGAAAGTTTTATCAAAAATTAAAATCTTTCTTTTTAACATTATAGACAACTACAAATAAGGAAATATTTTAACAAAATTAAAATCGCTATTTAATCTTTTGCAGATAGCTATAAAAGGAAAGATTTTAAAATTTAAAACTCTCATTTTAAAACCATGAGGATGACTATAAAAGGAAATTTTAAAAATAAAAATTTTCTTTTAAATCCCTTTCATGAATGACTATAAAAGGAAAAATTTTAATAAAAATTAAAATCTTCTTTAATCCTATGTGGTCGGCCCCATGCTTGGACACCAAGCATGATTTGGCCGGTCGCTACTTGGGCTCCAAGCCTATACTTGGCCGACCCCCTTGCTCCAAGCAAGGTTGTATCCGGCCCATTACTTGGATAAGAAGTGGACTTAGTGGATACAAAGTTTTATAGAGGCTACAACAAGGACCGAGAGGAGAAATTGGTTTTGGTCTCCCGATGAGCTTGAGCTTCCTGTGTTCGCCCCGAACACCCAACTTAAGTTCATCAATAATAACTCATACCACTAAAGAGTTATTATTGAATGATCCTGTCCGAATGCTGAGTCGGTGGACGCTGGGCACGTGGCGCTCTTCCAACTGATGATGTGGATCTCTGACCGTCCGTATGGATCTCCGGCGAACCTGCAAGGAAGTCGAGTCGGGAAGGGGTTTCCGACGACAACCCTCCGACGCTCAAGTCAGGCAAGAGGAAAACGATGAAGTGGCTCCAAAGATGAGAGATCGCGTACCTCCGGCGAAATCTGAGGGCTTTTATATAGAGCTGTGGGAAGGCTTATGCACACCTATCGAGGCGTACACGTGTCCTTTACCATACCTTATTATAGGCTTACCAGAGGAGCATGCCTGACACCATACTGCTACAGTCCGAGCACCTCTCTGATGGGACAGCAGAACCTTCCGTCGTAGGATTCTGTGTATGGCTTGGTCGTCGAACATGCCTGTTGTCAGAAGATGTTCCCCAATGTCCCCTTGTCCTTGTCTCCTTTTTCCCCGAGCCGAGCGTCCATCCGCTCGGCAGGCATCGGTCCGACCGGGTGTAGGTGTCGGTTCGACCGGGTGCTCGGCTGAGACTGTTCCTTCACAACATTGACGCTTTACGCCTCGCCCGAGCGGGCTACTCGCTCGGCCCGGCGACCCTGTTCACCATGAGCGTCGGAAACCTGACTCCCCGTCGGGTTGTCTTTGATTCCGCCTAGACCCGTTCGACCGATTGACCCGACCCTTCTCCGATCGGATGTGCCTCATGCTGACACTTTTGACTTCTGACCTTCACGTGTCATTGGCTCCCCACAAAGGGGGTCCCCCGTCTTTACTATCGGATCATTGAACTACCGCACCAATCCCAAATTACATTATGAGCTCCTTCTTATTATGAGTGCATTAATCTCCCTGTGTTTAAGATATTGATGTCCACTAATTAAATGAGTTACTGACAACTCACTTATTTAATATCTAGCTCCAAGAGTAGTACCACTCAACTTCATTGTCACGCCGGACTAGGTCCACCTGCAGGATTTACATGATAATCCTTATGAGCTCCTCAAGGGGGCATCATCAACCTAGATTACTAGTACACAGTTTCATTTTATAATCAACAACACACCATATAAAAAATATCATTTCCCAACTAATCGGACCTATTGATTTAACGAGCTAAATCACACCCTTGGATAAATTAAAGAAATAAATATTAAATATACATACTTGTTATTATATCATGATTAAGAGCACACACTTCCATAATAACAGAGGTTTTGTTCTCTTATATAGTCAATATAAAAAGAAACTACCTCAAATGGTCTTGCTCAATACATTCATAGTGTACTAATGTAATTTTATAGTCTAGATAAACTAATACGAAATTACACTACAACCACTCCAATGGTTTGTCCATTCCATCTTGGTTATGAACTACTATTTATAATTTATAAGGATTTGATAACATGATCTTCTGTGTGTCTCCTCATACCATGTTATCTACAATATAAATTAAATGGATAACTACACTTAGCATAAATGTAGACATTTGACCAATGTGATTCTTATTTCTAAATAAATATTTATACAAAAGCTAGGCTTTTAGTATACATTCCAACAGTAGTAACCCTAGGTAGAAAGTCCAGTAGGTCTGGAGGACCAGACTGCATCAAGTATGCTCTTCTGAGTGGAGTAGGTGAGGGCGCGTTCCCCGCGGAGGGAACAGTAGGCGTCGGTTCGACCTAGGGGTTCCGGTCGGAAATCCAAAGTCAAAACCAGACAGCCCGAAGACTGTCAATTTACTTATATATTATCTGTTATGTTCTAACTCTGTCTTGCAGGAGATTAATATTTTTGTGCAAGGTTAGAATCGACCGGGATCGGTCGACCGAACGTTTGGATCGATCGACCAAACCCCCAAGCAGCAGATCAGATTTCCAGTGAATGGACCGGGCTCGACCAGGGGATTGGTCGACCGAACCTGGTTATCGGTCGATCGAACCGGAGATAGGAGTTGACCAGATCGAAGCAGAGCGAGCGGATCAGACGGATCGAATGAGGAGGAGATCATCTGATCGGTCGGCCGAACGTGGGGATCGGTCGACCGATCCGCTTCAGGTCAAACCTGATCCCAAGCTTTGAGGATCTAAATCAGCCCTACAGAGACTATAAATGAAGCCTCGCGGAGCAGCTTCGAATAACAATGAAAATAGATTAATTGGTGCTCTTCTATGCTGAACGCTTCAACTACGCGCTGCCACTCCGACAATTGACGACTGCTTTCTTCATCTCTTGTGTTGTCGGTATAATTTAGTTATTGTTGCACTTATTTCATACTTGTAACTTTGTGATATTATAGTTGTTGCCCAATGTAAACACTCAATGAGCGTGGGCCTTGGAGTAGGAGTCGCCCTAGGCTCCGAACCAAGTAAATCTTGGAGTCTTCTGTGTGCTTGTGCTTTTGTTTTAATTTCCGCTGCTTAACTCGATACGTTTTCCGAGTACGAAACGTGTGAAAACCACGAGCGCTGTTCACCCCCCCTCCTCTAGCGCATCTCGATCCAACAATTGATATCAGAGCCAGACTGCTCTGAATTGGTGAAACCACCAATCGAGCAAGGGGGGTTCCTATTTTGAAAGAAAATTTAGATAACGTTTTCCCTCCAAAAATATTTTCAAAAAATTAATTTTCATCTTTTCACCATTGGTCAGTATTAATGAAATATCGCTTTTTCAAAAATTTACAATAATATTTTTTAATATTTAATTATTATTTTTTTTGAAATTAGTGAATTGTTATTCTTTCTTTATCCAACATTACTAATCCAAGACCGAGTTTTGGAACGAAGTTGTTTTTCTTTTATTGTGTGCTAGATCATCAATGGCTCTCCAAGAAGGCTATAACACTGCTCGCCCACCACTCTTCACCGGAGAAGACTTCGGATACTGGAAGGGTCGAATGGAGTCGTACCTTCAAACACATTTTGAGGTATGGATGATCGTCAAAATTGACCTGAAACTCCCAACAGACGGCGCCGGCAAGCCAATACCATACGAGAACTGGGATGCAATTCTGATAAAGAAAGTTGAAGCCAACGCCAAAGCGACGTATACTCTTCAATGTGGTCTAACAAAGGAGGAGTTGAACTGTGTCGACCTGTTCTCGAGCGCCAAAAAACTATGGGAGAAACTGATTGAGCTATACGAAGGTACGCAAGTAAATAAACGTGATTTAATAGACGAATTATTTGAGTTACATGAGCAGACTAATGCTACTCCGGCCGAGGAAGGTATTACGTTGGATGCAGGTACAAACAAGACAAAGGAGGCTAGAAAGAGGAAGGTGTTGAAGGCAACATGGTTTGAGTCATCAGACGAATCCGAATCCGACGAAGAAGAACAAGCAAGCTTCTTCGCTCTACTGGTACAAGCAAATATTGTCGAAACCGAGTCCGAGTTCGAGTCCGGAAGCAAGGATGAATCCGAAGCTAAGTCCGAGAGAAGCCACATATCCGTATCCGTTACCGAAGGGCCGAACCCCACTGTAAGCTCTTTAATTTCTGGTATTAATTTAGAAAACCTAGTTCCCTATTTGTTAAAGAAATAAGCTAAATCCAATACCCGAGTCAAGTCACTCCAAAAGGAGGTAACAACCCTTAACGAAATGACTAACTCGAGTCCTTTGACTGAGCCAGTTCAAATTGGAAGCTCAACTCAAGTCCAACAATTTGAGGAAGAAAATTTCAATTTGAAAACTCAAGTTAAAGAACTTAAAGATACATTGGAACAGTTCATGTTGGGTTCCAAGAATCTTAATCTGATTCTTGGAAAACAAAGAGTTGTTTACAATAAATCTGGACTTGGGTTTAAGCGTAAACAAAAATTCAAATCATATCTATTAATTATAAATAGGTCAAATAGAAACATAGTTCAAGCATGGGTCCCCAAGTCAAACCTGACTAATCAAGTCGGACTTGGACACTATTGGGTCCCCAAGGATTAAGTCCATTACCTTGATAGATCATATCGAGGCTATGATCTAGGGAGAGTCAATAGAACGACCATTTTTAAAATTGGTTGATGATTGCTTTTATTGTCTTTATATAAATGCTTAGATTAGGCTAGATTAAGGACCTAGGCGTAATTTACACTTGAATGATTAGTCCTAGGAGTTTCAAAAAGAAAATTAAATATATATAATTTTTTGAAAGGCTCTGTCTAGAAGTGGTGGATGATCCCATACCCAAAAAGGTCTAGTGCCTCGCCATAGCCTGGGAGCCGATCCTTGAAATGTGTATTTAATTGACTAATTGAAAAACCTAAGTCTAACTCAAATATAAATTAATCCTTAGATATAATTTAAATTAAAGTTAACCATCTCACAAAAATACATAAGGTTCCCTGATTGACAACTTAGAATCGGGTGAGATGGATTTAGGTTGAACTTAGTCTAATTAATCAATCTTAATTCAATTTAATCAATTCAATAAATTTAAATTAATTATTTTTAATCTTAATTTCGAAATTATAACTAACTTTTTTAAAAATTATAATTAATTTCATAATTATTTTAAAAATTATAATTAATTTCATAGTCATAATTTCATAGTCATTTTAAAAATCATATTTAATATTCAAAATTCTTAAATGATAATTACTTTTCAAATCATATTTAATATTCAAAATCTCAAATGATAATTACTTTTCAAATCATATTTAATATTCAAAATTTTAAATGATAATAAATTTTCAAAAGCATATTATCAAAATCTTAATTAAAATTTCAAATCATATTTTCAAGCTATAATTTTGAATATATTTTCAAGATCTTCAAAAAGTTTAAATGTTGACTCATTTGAAATTCAAACTCAAACTTATTTTAAAATTTCAATATTGATAAAATTAAAATAAAATTAACTCCGTCTCACATTCACTCAAAAGCTGAATTTGCTTGATAACCTAGAATGAGTGAGATGGTAAATTAGGAAAATAATTCCCTTTAAACACATGCTTGGACTATAGGCATTAATTAAGGGGGTGTGAAATTTTTTTTTCCAAGTTAATTTTTTCTTTAAAATAAAAATTATTTTTGACTTAACTTCAAAATTAAAAACTATTTTTGACTTGTCTTCAAAAATACAGATTATTTCTGACTTGGCTTTAAAATTAAAATTATTTGTGACCTGGCTTTAAAATTAAAACTTTTCTAGAAGCTAAATGTTTTCAAAGCTAAGTACTTAAGCTAAGCTTTTATGTAAATCTTTTTTATGTTAAGTACTTAAACTAAAATGTCTAAAATGAGAATCACATTAGTCAAATATCTGCATTTTGTTAAATGCAGTTATCTATTTAATTATATTGTAGATAACATAGTGTATGGTATCACACAGAAGATAATGTTATCAGTTTCTTATAAATTATAAATAGTAGCTCACAACCAAGATGGATTGGGACAAACCATTGGAATGGTTGTACTGTAATTTGATATTAGTTTATCTTGACTATAAAATTACACTAGTAGACTATGTGTGTATTGAGCAGGACCATTTGAGGTTGTTCTTTTTATACTGACTGCATAAAAGAACAAAACCTCTGTTATTATGGATGTGCGTGTTAGGATCGATGGTCGCGGCTAGAGAGGGGGTGTGAATAGCCGCCCCAAATTCTTCGCGTTTCTTCCTACGATTAGGGTTAGCGCAGAGGAAATAAACAATAGAAACGATAAAGGAGAAGCAAACCTCAACACGAAGATGTAACGAGGTTCGGAGATGATACTCCTACTCCTCGGCGTGTCCGTAAGGTGGACGAAGCCTATCAATCCGTCGGTGGATGAGTCCCCGGAAAACCGGCTAATAAGAACACTCCTTCTGGGTGAAGAAACCTCGCCACAGAAACTTACAACAGCAAGAAGGAGTACAACAGTAGAGAAAGCAAACAAGAACAATCGAAATGTAAAACCCCTTTGCTTGCCTTCTCGTTGTCGACTAGAATCCTGATGAAGCAGCAACTTCTCGGATCCAAGCTCAGCTAGAAAACCAGCAGGAAGCTCACCCGAAGCTTCGGCAGTGAGAGCTCAGCAAAGCGCTCGCAGAAGGAACCAGGAAGAACTTGCAGAAGCAAGAAGGAAGAAGAGAGAGTTTTCTGTAGAAGCCCTTGAACTCCTTTTATATCCTGCACTCAACCTGCACTGCACCTGCGAAGAACAGAAGACAGAAGACTAGCCGTTGTGAGTCACACTCCTGATCGGTCCAGACCTTCTCTGATCGGTCTTGGGGACCGATCAGGACCTATGCTGATCGGTCCCCAGACTGATCAGCACACTTCACAGAGAGTTTGCGCAACTCTCTGTGCGTGCCTTGATCGGTCCCGGGGACCAATCAGGCTTCATGCTGATCAGTCCCCAGACCGATCAGTAAGCTCACAGAGGCACTGATCGCTTTCTGATCGGTCTCAGACCGATCCAGGTCTTGGTTTTTGCCCAAACCAAGTCCAAACCAATATCCGGTCAACCTTGACCTATTGGTACATCATGCTTAGCATCCGGTCACTCCCTTGACCTGCTAAGACTCCCCACCAAGTGTCCGGTCAATCCCTTTGACCCACTTGGACTTTTCTCTTCGTGTCAAGTATCCGGTCACTCCCTTGACCTACTTGACCTTCTCAACACCAGATGTCCGATCACCCTTGATCCATCTGGATTTTTCCTTGCCCGGCTTCACTCACCAGGACTTCCCAACTGCCTGGCTTCACTCACCAGGACTTTTCCAACTGCCTGGCTTCACTCACCAGGACTTTCCGAACTGCCTGGCTTCACTTACCAGGACTTTTCCAACTGCCTGGGTTCACTCACCAGGACTTTCCCACTGCCTGGCTTCACTCACCAGGACTTTCTCCAACTGCCTGGCTTCACTCACCAGGACTTTCAATCTGCCTGGCTTCACTCACCAGGACTTTTCCGTCTGCCTGGCTTCACTCACCAGGACTTTCCACATCCGGTCCAGAGAACGAGCTACCGAGCCCTCTCTGACCACAGTTCGGAGAACGAGCTATCGAGCCCTCTCCGACTTCCATCCAGTCCAGAGAACGAGCTCCCGAGCCCTCTCTGACCTAATCCGGAGAACGAGCTACCGAGCCCTCTCCGACTTCCACTTGCCAAGTTCCCATACTTGGACTTCTCCGTGCCAAGTCTCCATACTTGGACTTTCTCCCGTGCCAAGCTCCCTGCTTGGACTTTTCCCGTGCCAAGCTCCCTGCTTGGACTTTTCCGAGTCAGGTCAACTCACCTCGGGTCAACCAGGTCAACCTTGACCAAGGGTTGCACCCACAACCTCCCAAGTTTCTGTTCTTGTCAAACATCAAGATACAACTTGAGTCAGGTCAATTCGAGTCAGGTCAACCAGGTCAACCTTGACCTAAGGTTGCACCAACAATCTCCCATCAAAATACAACTCTTTTGTTCTTGTCAAATATCAAAATACAACTCGAGTCAGGTCAACTCGAGTCGGGTCAACCAGGTCAACCTTGACCTAAGGTTGCACCAACAGTGCGTACTCTTAATCTCGATATAATAACAAATACATATACTTAGTATTTATTTCTTTAATTTATCAAAGGGTGAGATTTATTCAATTAAATCAATAGGCCCGATAAGTTGGGAAATAATATTATTTATATAGTATGTTGTTGATTATAAAAGGAAACTGTGTCCTAATAATCTAGGTTGATGATGTTCTCTTGAGGAGCTCATAAGGATTATCATGTAAACTCTGTAGGTGGACTTAGTCCGACATGATAATAAGGTTGAGTGGTACTACTCTTGGAGCTAAATGTTAATTGAGTTGTCAGTAACTCATTTAATTAACGGACATACGATATCTTAAACACAGGGAGACTAACACACTCATGATAAGAAGGAGCTCATATTGTAATATGAGATTGGTGCGGTAGTTCAATAATAACTCATAATAACTAAAGAGTTATTATTGATGAACTTGAGTTGGGTGTTCGGGTCGAACACAGGAAGCTCAAGTCCATTAGGAGGTCAAAACCAATTCCTCCTCTCGGTCCCTGTTGTAGTCTCTATAAAGCCTCGCATTCATCCGTTTTAGTTTTGCTTCCTACCCAAGAAAGGGGTCGACCACATCCTTGCTTCGTGCCCAAACAAGGGTCGACTAAGCCTTGCTTCCTACCCAAGAAAGGGGTCGGCCAAGCCTTGCTTGGTGTCCAAGCAAGGGGCTAGCCAAACCAAAAGAAAAGAAAAGAAAAGAAAGAAAAAAAAAGGAGAGATTTTTTATCAACAGAATTAGAGATTTTTCTAAAAAGAATTACGTTAATTCTTTCTTAAAAATTTTCTAAAAAGAATTATATTAGTTCTTTCCTAAGAAATTTTTCTAAAAAGAATTATATTAATTCTTTCCTAGAGATTTTTATAAAAAGAATTATATTGATTCTTTCTTAGAAATTTTCTAAAAAGAATTATACTAATTTTTTCTTAAGAATTTTTTCTAAAAAGAATTATGTTAATTCTTTTCTAGAGAATTTTCCTAAATAAAAATCTATTACTTTTTCTCTTTTTTTATCTGAGGCAAAGGGTTATAAAAGGAGAGGAGGTTGTTGTAGGATCGAAAAGAATTTAGATATCTCCACAATAGCATGATATTGTCCACTTTGGGCCTAGACCCTCATGGTTTTGCTCTTGGGCTCTCCCCAAAAGGCCTCATACCAATGGAAATATCTTTTCTCTTATAAACTCATGATCTTTCCCATGTGTTTCCAATATGGGACTATGTTTGCAACCTTGCAACCCCAACAACCCCCCCCCCCCCCCCCTCAAACAAAGGACCATAGACTTCCCACGTCTGATCCTCGACCCACCAGGTCTTCCTGCCCCTCGGTCCACCCGACCTATTAGGACTTCCTTGCCTAGTCGCAACTAGGACTTCCTGCCTGGTGTCTGGTCCTCTTGATCCGAACATAGGAGCCCCCACTTTCTTTGTTTGAGGTCAATATTGTACCCATATGGTTCAATCAGACCATAGCTCTTGTGCACAGTCGGCGGTTAAACCTTCTGGCAGTTAGGGCTCTGATACCAATTGTAGGATCGAAAAGAATTTAGATATCTCCACAATAGCATGATATTGTCCACTTTGGGCCTAGACCCTCATGGTTTTACTCTTGGGCTCTCCCCAAAAGGCCTCATACCAATGGAGATATCTTTTCTCTTATAAACCCATGATCTTTCCCAATTTATGCCATTTTAAGATAAAATCAATTTTTCCACCATTAGGCACATTTTACTCTTTCAAGGAGTAAATAATAATTCCATTTCATTTTCAAAGGTTAACAAAAACCTTGAAAATGCTCATTGAGTGTCAATTTCCTCTAAGTTGGGTTAACTACCCTTCTAATCGGAGTTGACACTCTATGGGTTAGAGTGTCAACTCCGATTAGAAGGGTAGTTAACCCAACTTAGAGGAAATTGACACTCAATGAGTATTTTCAAGGTTTTTGTTAACCTTTGAAAATGAAATGGAATTATTATTTACTCATTGAAAGAGTAAAATGTGCCTAATGGTGGAAAATTTGATTTTATCTTAAAATGACTTAAATTGGGAAAGATCATGGGTTTATAAGAGAAAAGATATCTCTATTGGTATGAGGCCTTTTGGGGAGAACCCAAGAGCAAAACCATGAGGGTCTAGGCCCAAAGTGGACAATATCATGCTATTGTAGAGATATCTAAATTCTTTTCGATCCTACAATTGGTATTAGAGCCCTAACTGCCAAAAGGTTTAACCACCGACTGTGCACAAGAGATATGGTATGATTGAACCATGTGGGTACAATATTGACCTCAAACAAAGAAAGTGGGGACTCCTATGTTCGGATCAAGAGGACCAGATGTTGGTGCAATATCCCTCAGGTCAAGGTTGACCTGGGTGACCAAGCTGAGTCTTGGTTTGAGTTTAGATGTTTGACAATAAGAAATTGATTGAAGAAGAGTCAAGTAGGTCAAGGTTGACCGGATACTTGACAGGGAAGTCCTGGTGAGTGAAGCCAGGCAGAAGGAAAACCCTAGTGAGTGAAGCTAGGTGAAAGTCCTGGTGAGTGAAGCCAGGCAGAAGGAAAACCCTAGTGAGTGAAGCTAGGTGAAAGTCCTGGTGAGTGAAGCCAGGTGAAAGCCCTAGTGAGTGAAGCTAGGCAGAAGGAAAACCCTAGTGAGTGAAGCTAGGTGAAAATCCTGATGAGTGAAACCAGGTGAAAATCCTAGTGAGTGAAGCTAGGTGAAAGTCCTGGTGAGTGAAACCAGGTGAAAACCCTAGTGAGTGAAGCTAGGTGAAAGTCCTGGTGAGTGAAGCCAGGCAGAAGGAAAATCCTAGTGAGTGAAGCTAGGTGAAAGTCCTGGTGAGTGAAGCCAGGTGAAAGCCCTAGTGAGTGAAGCTAGGCAGATGGAAAACCCTAGTGAGTGAAGCTAGGTGAAAGTCCTGGTGAGTGAAGCCAGGCAAGGGAAAATCCAGATGGATCAAGGATGATCGGACATCTGGTGTTGGGAAGTCCAAGTAGGTCAAGGGAGTGACCAGATACTTGGCATGAATAGAAAAGTCTAAGTGGGTCAAAGGGATTGACCAGACACTTGGTGGGAAGTCCTAGCAGGTCAAAGGAGTGACCAGATGCTAGGCATGATGTACCAACAGGTCAAGGTTGACCGGATGTTGGTTTGAGAGGCTTGGAACTTGGTTTTGGGCAAAAACCAAGTGTTGGATCGATCAGTGGATCGATCCAGGAGCTGGATCGATCAGTGGATCGATCCAAAGCCTCCTAAGCGAACGAGAGCCTCGGATCGATCCGTGGATCGATCAGATGTTCCAATCGATCGTGGATCGATTGGGGAGACGCGCGATAAGCGTTGGATCGATCCGTGGATCGATCCAGCGCTTTCGAGCACGAGCCACGGATCGATCCGTGGATCGATCCAAAGCCTCCCCGATCGATTGGGAACATTCGAATCGATCGGGATCCGACCGTTGGCGTCGATAAAGGCCGCAGGCGTTCATTTCCTTCGGCATCTCTTCTCCGATTCACTCCAGATTTCTCGCCAGCTCCTCCACAGCACTCACAAAGCTCAGATCGCCAGTTCTTGAAGGATCTTGGAAGTTTTCCAAGTCAAGAGGCGGATCAAAGCCAAGAAGAGAAGCTAGGGTTAGGGTTTATACTCATTGTAAGCTTGTAAGCTTGTATTTCTTGTATCCTTTCCCTCTCTTCTTGTATTGAGTCTTGTAGGGCTTCTCCGCCCTTGGTAGTTACCATAAAGGAGAGTTTTATTTAGTGGAGGGTGTGTGTGTTGGTGTGGATCCTTGGATTAGTCACCTCTTGTGAGGTGGATACCAAGTAAACCAACCGTGTTAGCGTTGTGTGATTGTTTCTGTATTTTCCGCTGCACATCTTTGAAGGAACAAGCAACGCCGAGCAACGAGCGAACGCGACGAGCTATTCACCCCCCCCTCTAGCTACTTTTGGTCCTAACAAGTGGTATCAGAGCGAGACCGCTCTTCACCGGAATCATCGCCGGAAGGGTCAAGCATAACAAGAAAAGCTAGAGGGGTGAAGAAGTTGGAGCAAATTCTTCAAGTTCAAGATTTTATCAAGCTCAACTTCAAGATGCAATTCCAAGATGGACTTGGATTTGACACAAGGGTGGCTCCACCATATTCATCTACAAGCTTCGATTCTTGGAAATCAAGAATCGAAAATTTTCTTATGATGGAGATAGAGCAATGGTTTGCTCTCATGGAAGGTTTTGAAGCTCCCACTAATTCCAAGGGCAAAGTACTCAAAAGGAGCAAGTGGAGCAAAGACCAAATCCAAAGATGTGAGGCCAATGACAAAGTGACCAAGCTTTTGGTCAATTTATTGCCAAGCAACATCTTGGAACAAATTGGAGAGTTTGAAGATGCCAAGGAGCTTTGGAGCAAATTGGCAAGAATTCATGAGATCCCCTCCACTGTACCAAATCAAGGAGAATCCAAAGAGGGCGACTCATTGGATCAAGACCAAGAGGAGGACTCCGAGGTTGAGAGATGCTCAACCTCCGAAGAAGAGGAAATCCAAGAAGCTTCATCCTCAAGGGAATGCACCGAAGGGAACAAGGAGGGAGCATACTCCTTGTTTCATGCTCAAGATGATGAAGCCTCCACCTCTAGGATTGAGGGGGAGCAATTTTTGGTGACGCCGGATTAAGAAGAAGGAGAAGCTTCTACATCCGGGTCAAGTGAAGAAGAAGAAGATGGTGCCACCTCCGAAATTCAAGAAATATCAAATGGAGGAGCAAGTGCCATCCCTATACAAGAAGGTATAAATGTTTCAATTAAAAATAAAAATCATATAATATGTTTTGAGTGTAGGGAAAGTGGGCACTACAAGAGCAAATGCCCTAAATTGGCCAAGAAGAAGGGCCAAGTGGCACAAAAGGGCAAGGAGAAGCCCAAGGAGACCATCCCCGGAACAAAGAAGAGCAAGGAGCACATCGTGTGCTTCTCTTGCAATCAAAAGGGGCATTACCGAAGTCAATGCCCTAAGGGGAAGAAGGTGGTCAAGGCTCATGGAGGAATCTCTAGTCAAGGGGGAGTCTCTAAGGTAAAGAAGAAGGTAACATTTATTGAGCCTACTCCTTTACATTATGGTAAAAAGCATGATAGTTCTAACTTTTATCATTTTAATGCAATTTACCATAAGAATAGAAAGCATGAGAGCTTTAAGGAAAAACATGTGGCCCTACATGCCAAAACTACCCAACCTAAGGTTAGGAAGGTAGATAGACACTTGGGCAATAACTCTAAAGATTTTAGATACAAGCCCAAGAACAAATATGCTCATGAATCAAATGAAAAATCTAAAACTAAGGACTTAGTGATAGAAAATCAAGTCTTGAGGTCAAGGCTTGATAAAATGGAAAGGACCCTAAAAAGGATGGAAAATATCCTAAAAGGGCAAAATGAGCATAGCCTAGGTCTAGGAGCACAAAGGTCATCTAATGGCCATAGAGGTTTGGGATACAAACCAAAGGCTAAGAAGGATGTGCCCTCTTACCATAGAGTTCCATATAGTTATGGAACAAACCCTAGGTCTAGTGTCAAGCCAAGAATACTAGGGAAGTCATCCCTAAGAGTATTTTTGCAATAAATGTGACTAAGACTTCTAAGAAGTCTAAGAAAGTCACAAAGAAGGTTACAAGGGAAGCTATCCCTAGAGTTGACCTAGAAAATGTGACCAAGGCTTCTAAGAAGCCCAACAAGGTCACTAGGAAGGTATGTAGGGAAGTTATCCCTAGTGAGTACCTAGAGCATCCAAGGAGCACCAATAGGTGTTGGGTTCCTAGGAGCATCTTCTCTACCCCATAGATGGGTTAGAGAGTGTCAACTCCGATTAGAAGGGTAGTTAACCCAACTTTGAGGAAATTGACACTCAAGGAGCATTTTCAAGGTTTTAGTTAACCTTTGAAAATGAAATGGAATTATTGATTACTCCTTGAAAGAGTAAAATGTGTCTAATGGTGAAAAATTGATTTTATCTTAAAATGGCACAAATTGGGAAAACCTTGAGAAATACCAAGTTGGGATTTTGGTATTCTCTTGGAAATTTAAGGCAATCCGGGCCTTGATTTATGTAATCACTCTTGAGGAAAAATGGAATATGCCAACATTTGAGGACATGTTTATTTTCAATTGGCATACATTAAATCAAGGAAATTAGAAATGCCAATTTAGGCTTTGGCATTGTCTTGTAGCACTTTAGGGCAATCTAGGTTTAAGGTGTAAGTTTAGCTAAGACTTTAAGGATACTTAGATAGTTAATCTAGGTATATTTTATTTATGCTAAATCTTGGCATGATTGTTTGCCCATCATATGCCATGACATCATGTCTAGTTTTGCATTCATGTTTTATTATGAAAAAATCCAAAAATACCATGTCATGACATTCATACATCATGTAGTAATAGGATATTTTCTTTTGAAAATTATTTTCTTTTGATGTATGCCATAACATTATCATGCATTAAGTTTAATTCCTTGTAATTAAGGACAAATGACATTTAACAACACTTATTAACGAGTGACATCCTAGGTGGATGTCTAATATTTCTAAAATGCCTAGATAAATATGCATGATCCCTAGATTAGGGCAAAAACCAAAATCTACATCTCACAAAGACTATAAGGTGACTTGTATGTGTTTTGTCCACAATAGATACAAGTGAGATGTTAGGATGATGAACAAAACTCAACATGTTGATTTAGTGCATTCTTTTGAGTTTTTAGGTTCATCAAAACACATAGTTATGTGTTTTCCCATCATTGGGAAAGCTAATGTACAAGTAATGTGCATTATGCCCATGGAACATGATGGGATATTGGTTTTGAAAATGTTTTTGGAAAACCTTGGTGAAGGCTATCTTTTGATAGTAATCACCATTGAATAGTTAGACACAAACTTGAAGAAAAACACTAAAGTTTTTGTAAGTTTTCAAGTTTGTGTCAATCTTTGAAAATATGATGTATTTTCATAGAAAGCTATTTTTCCATGATTAAGTATGCCCTAAATAATGTCTACACGAAATTTCATGATTTTTAAATTTTTGTAGAATTTTCTAGGGGTTTCTGAAGTTGACTGAAATGGAATTTCAGCAACTATCAGAGCTCCGATCGATCCATGGATCGATTGGAGTTCCCGAATCGATCCGTGGATCGATTCAGAAGGCAAGTCTCCCGCGAGTAGAAGCTCGCTGGATCGATCAGCTGATCGATCCAGGTAGTCTGAATCGATCCGTGGATCGATTCAGAAAGGTTCAATCGATTGGAACCCAACTCCAATCAATCCAAGTTGCTGATTTTGGCTGGGAAGGCTTGATTTCAGCATCTTTGAACCTCTTTGAGTCTAGGTAACCATTCCAAACCCCTAAAATACATTTGTATACATACAAAGGGTGTTTTCATGTGAAAACAAGGATGGATTGGTTAAGGAAGGCTTCATTGAAGTTTAGGTTGAGGTTTGTTTCAAATTTTGAGTATTTGAACCTCAAAACTTCTAAATTTGGGTTTCCTAAAGGTTTAGGGATTCCAAGTCATTGTTGGTGCAATGACAGAAGTCACCACCATGTCTTTAGGGGGAGGGACTCTTTAAAGACATGAAAAATTATTTTTCATGAACCTTGGAAAGTGGTTAACCTTCTTTAAAGAAAATGCTCATGTATGAGCTTTTGAACTTGAAATGGGGAGTGAATATCCTCATTATTTCAAGTGGGAACTCAAGTGGTTAGATAATGCTCAAGGTTGGGTATTTGTCTACATTGAGGGAGAAGTTAAGGAAAAATGAAGGGTATGGGACCTTCATTATCGTGTTGATCACAACGAGTGATGTTGTGAACAATGATGAGTAACTCTTCAGGGGGAGAGTCGTCAACAAATGGATTTGTTGATGTGTACCCAAAATTGGGGCATGGGTTGATGTGTGCCTAAAGATGGGTTGATGTGTGCCAATAGGGGGAGAATGAAAGGACCTATGAATGGGTGTAAGTTAGGCTTTCATTACCTAGAGGGAGTGTGCCCTCGTAGGGGGAGAATGAAGAGCTAAATTTATATGTTCATTACCTAGTGGCATGAAGATTGAGGCTATAGGATTAGCCTAACTTACATGTGGTATTGTAAGTGTTATTGTGGTATTGTCAAACATCAAAAAGGGGGAGATTGTTGGTGCAATATCCCTCAGGTCAAGGTTGACCTGGGTGACCAAGCTGAGTCTTGGTTTGAGTTTAGATGTTTGACAATAAGAAATTGATTGAAGAAGAGTCAAGTAGGTCAAGGTTGACCGGATACTTGACAGGGAAGTCCTGGTGAGTGAAGCCAGGCAGAAGGAAAACCCTAATGAGTGAAGCTAGGTGAAAGTCCTGGTGAGTGAAGCCAGGCAGAAGGAAAACCCTAGTGAGTGAAGCTAGGTGAAAGTCCTGGTGAGTGAAGCCAGGTGAAAGCCCTAGTGAGTGAAGCTAGGCAGAAGGAAAACCCTAGTGAGTGAAGCTAGGTGAAAATCCTGATGAGTGAAACCAGGTGAAAATCCTAGTGAGTGAAGCTAGGTGAAAGTCCTGGTGAGTGAAACCAGGTGAAAACCCTAGTGAGTGAAGCTAGGTGAAAGTCCTGGTGAGTGAAGCCAGGCAGAAGGAAAATCCTAGTGAGTGAAGCTAGGTGAAAGTCCTGGTGAGTGAAGCCAGGTGAAAGCCCTAGTGAGTGAAGCTAGGCAGATGGAAAACCCTAGTGAGTGAAGCTAGGTGAAAGTCCTGGTGAGTGAAGCCAGGCAAGGGAAAATCCAGATGGATCAAGGATGATCGGACATCTGGTGTTGGGAAGTCCAAGTAGGTCAAGGGAGTGACCAGATACTTGGCATGAATAGAAAAGTCTAAGTGGGTCAAAGGGATTGACCAGACACTTAGTGGGAAGTCCTAGCAGGTCAAAGGAGTGACCAGATGCTAGGCATGATGTACCAATAGGTCAAGGTTGACCGGATATTGGTTTGAGAGGCTTGGAACTTGGTTTTGGGCAAAAACCAAGTGTTGGATCGATCAGTGGATCGATCCAGGCTTCTCCTAAGCGAACAGAGAGCCTCTGGATCGATCCGTGGATCGATCCAGATGTTCCAATCGATCAGTGGATCGATTGGGACGCGGCTGCTTCGCGCGATAAGCGCTGGATCGATCCAGGCGTTTTTCCAGAGCACAGAGGCGCTCTGGATCGATCCGTGGATCGATCCAAAGCCTTCCCGATCGATTGGGAACATTCGAATCGATCGGGATCCGACCGTTGGCGTCGATAAAGGCCGCAGGCGTTCATTTCCTTCGGTATCCCTTCTCCGATTCACTCCAGATTTCTCGCCAGCTCCTCCACAGCACTCACAAAGCTCAGATCGCCAGTTCTTGAAGGATCTTGGAAGTTTTCCAAGTCAAGAGGCGGATCAAAGCCAAGAAGAGAAGCTAGGGTTAGGGTTTATACTCATTGTAAGCTTGTAAGCTTGTATTTCTTGTATCCTTTCCCTCTCTTCTTGTATTGAGTCTTGTAGGGCTTCTCCGCCCTTGGTAGTTACCATAAAGGAGAGTTTTATTTAGTGGAGGGTGTGTGTGTTGGTGTGGATCCTTGGATTAGTCACCTCTTGTGAGGTGGATACCAAGTAAACCAACCGTGTTAGCGTTGTGTGATTGTTTCTGTATTTTTCGCTGCACATCTTTGAAGGAACAAGCAACGCCGAGCAACGAGCGAACGCGACGAGCTATTCACCCCCCCCCCCCCTCTAGCTACTTTTGGTCCTAACACCAGACACCAGGCAGGAAGTCCTAGTTGCGGCTAGGCAAGGAAGTCCTAGTAGGTCGGGTGGACCGAGGGGCATGAAGACCTGGTGGGTCGAGGATCAGACGTGGGAAGCCTATGATCCTTTGTTTGAGGGGGGGATTGTTGGAGTTGCAAGGTTGCAAACATAGTCCCATATTGGAAACACATGGGAAAGATCATGGGTTTATAAGAGAAAAGATATCTCCATTGGTATGAGGCCTTTTGGGGAGAGCCCAAGAGCAAAACCATGAGGGTCTAGGCCCAAAGTGGACAATATCATGCTATTGTGGAGATATCTAAAACCATGAGGGTCTAGGCCACAAAAATCAACAATTTAATTAAGAATTGATAAGGTTTTCTCCACAACTAAAACCCTCTCCTTTCTCTTAAGGCCGACGCCCCATCCTTTTCTTCTTCCCTTTCTTCCCTCCAGGGTCGGCGCCCCACTTCCCTTTCTTCCTTCTAGGGCCGACGCCTCATCTTCTCTTGGTGTCCGGAGCTTGGAGGAAAAGAAAACGAAGAGACGAAGCACCTTGGTGGTCGGCGATTTGGAGGAGGAGAAGAAGAAGGAGGTGCCCCTTTTCTTTGCATCCTTTGGTGGTAGGCGGCTTGGAAACAAAAAGGGTTCGGGTGTTTTTGTCTTGGTAGATCGTTGCCCACACGACGTCCAAGAAGAGGAGAGGAATACGACAGAAGATCAAGAGGTCTTTGTCTACGAAGAAAGGTACAACTAGTTATTTATTCCGCAACACAATTAGTTTTGTTTTCTTCGTATGGATCATGAAATACCAACACAAGAGGCTAGCGATTTTGTGTTTTCATTTTTGTACTTCGATTTTGTGTTTCAATCTTGTGCTTTGATTGAGGTCTTTGCAGTTAAACCTAAGGTTACTGTGAGAAGTTTAAATATTCAATTTCTTTGAAAGACTTTATCTAGGAAGTGGTGGATGATCCCATAACCAAGAAGGCCTAGTGCATCGCCAACGACCTGGAAGACAATCATTGAAATAAATATTTAATCAACTTCTGTAATATGGTTTAAATTCTGAAGAACACAAGGGTTGAACTTGGAGTAAAAATGTTAAGTTTCGTTTCCAATCCAAGTTTAACTTTGAAGAACGAACTTGGAGTAAAAATATTAAGTTTTGTTTCCAATCCAAGTTTAACTTCTAAAGAGCACATGGGTTGCTAGGAAACGTTCTATGTTTGTACAAATTTTTGTACAGGGGAAACAAAACGGTATTCTGAGTAGTGCCCAACAATTGGTATCAGAGCCAGTTTTTTGCCTCTGCGTGTTTGGTTTTCGGCTAAATTATGCACTGCTCATACATAAGTTTAGGCCGGATAATAGTAGGATATGCTAGATAGATTAACTCTGTGGTTGCAGACATCCTAGATCCAACTATTATGGCTTTTGTGTGCTTGTATATGATTTGAACCCTCGGGCATGTCGAGGTTGTTGTGTGTGCATGATTGTAATAATTAACTATGGTCGGTTACTGTATTATTATTGTTGTTGTTTTACATGTTGTTCGATCTAGATTACATATATATTTCCTTGTGGAATATAGAATCGATAAGTGTAAAACTTTATTTTTGTCGTAGATCATATCCTTGTAAGGCGTGGTGCTATTTGAGGACCATA
Organism: Zingiber officinale; assembly: GCF_018446385.1. Taxonomy (NCBI): domain Eukaryota; kingdom Viridiplantae; phylum Streptophyta; class Magnoliopsida; order Zingiberales; family Zingiberaceae; genus Zingiber; species Zingiber officinale. The sequence goes on from NC_055990.1 coordinate 29,967,096, forward strand.
GGCACAGCGGAAAAGGAAGCAAGATAGACGCGATGACATGACCCGTTGGCGGCAGCTAGGGTCAGCGACATACGGGGAACAACTATGGATGAGGTCATAATAGTTGGAAAATTATTTTTTCATATTTATTGCCTTTATGTGCTGTGATGTGTATGTCTTTGTGTGCATGTGTGATATGTGTGCATGTTAAAATTCCTTGTTTAAATAACTAAGTGGGAGAGAGTTTATTTATTTAAATTCCACGATCTCCATTACTATTTTGTAAGTGATGCATTCAAACTTGCGCGTTGACTTTAAGTGTCTTCCTCCACATCGGATGAGTTTGTTTACGGATCACTAGATCAAACTTCCTCTATGGATGATTATAGGAAATTATTTAGGTTTGTGTGATCTTCTCCATCTAAAGAGGTACAATCTTAATTAATGGACTAAGTAATCAAGTAATGGTATACACTTAGGTGCATCTAATAGTATCCTCCCCATCGGAGTCACTGTTATTATTTTGTGTGACCAAAGACAAACCAACTATTAATTTTATTTGTCATAAAGTTAGGTTGACAAGATAATAAAATTAATGGGTAAATCCTCCTCTTACAAATATTTGAATTAGTATACGTCCACACTATCGTGACATACGAAATTCACAGTGTTTTGAGGTGTTGGTGAATTTAATTTATATTGTTCGAGGAATCAATATTATTTTAAATTCTAAAGTTTTGACCAAATAGTTTGTGATTCTCAGGATTCCAAAAATGACTTTCAATCCTCTTGTTGTTATTTTAAAAGAAAACAAACTCATTGGTCCCAATTATATTGATTGGAAATGAAACTTAATGACGACCACCATGACTGAGGGGACACCCGTAAGAGATCATATCCTCAAGATGATGACTCATTTAACAGACTGTCCTCACATAAACAAGAACAATGAAGGTGTATCTTATTCATTAGTTGTCGAAGCATGTTTAATGGTGTTATCTACCAGTACCTGGTGTGTAGATACGGGAGCCACTGATCATGTCTGCAATTCATTGCAGGGGTTCCAAGAAACCCGACGACTACATGAAGGGGAGAAAATTAGAGTACCAAGAGAAAATCTAAGGGTAATAAATTTGAAATTTATTTCGATACTTTTTAGAAAAAAAAATTCTAAGTAAAAGAAAATTTCAAAAAAAAATTCTAAGTAAAAAAAAATCCCAAGTTTAGACAATTTGCAAAAAATATCCTAGAATTTTTTTTAAAAATTTTTGCAAGCATAAATATTTTTGAGAATTTACAAACGAATTGAGTAACCCGTTAAAGCATTATTGAATTTTAATTTTATGTCTTTTCAGTTAGTCAATTAAATTTTTTATTTCAATACTTGGCTTCCAGGCAATAGCAAGGCACTAGACCTTCTTGGTTATTGGAACAACAATCACTTTCTAGACAAAGCCTCATAAAGAAATTAAATGTTTAATTTTCTCGTTGAAAGCGCTAAGTCTAATTAAAGTTGTTTAAGTTAGACAAGACTTTGGAACCCAATATAGATTCCAACCAACTGGATTAACTAAGAACTTTTTTGGGACATATTTCTTTGAAATATTTGTAATTTGTCCCTTGTGATATCTATAATATCGATTTAAATTAGTGAATTTTCTAAAGCTTGTATTTGATGAACATGTATGATTTTTCAAGTTATCTATTTGTCTTTTCAAATTTTCATTTTCTAATTTTACTTTGTCTAACTCTTCTAATGGCCAAGATTTAGTTAGAATTAATTTTAAATTTTTAATCTCTTTTTTAAATTTGCAGTAATCTTTAGTTAATAATTTAACAAACTTAAATAATTTATCGGGAGGAAGAGATTGTACCTGACTTACCTTGTCAATCTTGTTATCCGTGTCTCCCCCTGAACTGCTGCTTTCTTCCAACGTAGCTCCCCCTTCATCGATGTTCTCGATGCTCACGATGCTCATTTTGGACAAGCTTGAATCGTAGTCCTCGTCTTGATGACTTGCCATTAATGTAAGTTCGAAAAAAGCCTTGACTTCCTATTCGGACGACGTATCATCCCACGTCGCTTTTAGTGTCTTGAATTTGTTCGGTTGGGCAACCTTCTTTCTTTTGTACTTGTTTCTTAGCTTGGGGCAGTTATCCTTGACGTGCCCTTCTTCGCTGCAGTGGTAGTATCGGATCGTCCTTTTCTTTCTACCTTACGGATGGTCAGTTTTTCTAGATTTACATAATTTCTTAAAGCGCCTTACCATCATTACCAGTTCCTCATCATCGAGAGAAGACTCTAACTCAGGTTCGTCTCTCGATGCTTTGAGGGCGATGTTGTGCTTCGTCTCCTTCGTATTTGCACATCTCGATTCATGCACTTCAAATGTGGAAAATAATTCTTCTAAGAAAATAGTTTCTAAGTTCTTAGATATATAAAAAGCATCTACTAGTGATGCCCATTTTGTGTTCCTAGGGAAGATATTAAGAGAGTACCTTAGCAAATCTCAGTTACTTACCTTTTCTCCGAGATTTGAGAGTTCGGTGATTAGCTCCTTAATCCTCGAGTGGAGATGTGCAATGGTTTCGTTCTCTCCGAATTGCGGTTGGTGAGCTGGTTACGAAGTAAATCCCATCTCACAAGCTTGGCTTCGGACGCCCCTTCGTGTAGCTCAAGGAATTTCTCCCAAAGTTTCTTTGCTGAGTTGTAGGTGCCGATCCAGTTGACTTCTTGTGGCGGAAGGACGCTTAGCAGATGAAACTCTGTTTTACCGTTTGCCACGTAGTCGACCTGCTCTTTTTTCGTCCACTAGTATTCCTCCTTATCTTCGGGTGCTACAAAACTAAACTTCATTATTAAAACTAATTCAAAGTTGGTTTTAAAAAAATACCTGCATTCGCTTTTTCCAACTAGCGAATTCCCCTTCGAACTTCAGAGGTAAATGTTTGGTCCGACCATTGATTCGGTGCTTCGATCGGTGGTTAGTCCTCCCAAAGCGTCCTTGCTCTGATACCACTTGTTGGGACCGCGTTGGTCCGCTAGAAGGGGAATTGAATAGCCCTAAAAAAATATAAACACAAAATACCCTTTTCGAACTTATAACTTAAACACTTGCATAAAATAGAAAGCAATAAAAAAGAAGAGGCTCACAGACTTGACTTGGTTACAACCGGGGAGGTTGTTAATTCAAGGAATGAATCGCACACTAAAAAGATCTCCTTCGGGCGGAGAAGCCTCTTGCAATAGTGAAAGTACAAAAAGAGAAGCTAAACTAGAAAGAAACTCACAAGTGTTGTATTACTAATTCTTGTTCTGATTTGAAGCTTCTGGACCAAGGTTATATTTATAGCCTTGGTCGACGCGCCTGGAAGGGTTCCAGGCACTTGGGAGGGGATAGAACTTTATCCCTGATGTGACGGTCAACGCCCACGTCGATATTGATAAACTTGAGGTTCCGGGCGCCCAGACCCTTAAAGTCAACCTCGTTGACTTTTTTGGTCCGGGCCCTCTGCTCCGGTTCAGCATACCTCAGTCCGGGTCTTCCGCTCAAGCTCCGCTCACTTGGGTGATTTCGGCCATCCGGAATAGGGCTCATCCAAACCCAGCTTCCGGCCTTCTCGAGCAACCTTCCGGTCCGGCTTCTTGTCCCTCGGAAACGCCGCGCGCCTCCTTCTCGTCCGCCCGCGTACTCTTCCGCAGCACCTCGTCCCTCGGACGCACCAAACCCGTCGGCTCTCTCCTGAGTCGTTCTTCTCATTAGCTGCGTTTTTTACTCGACTTCCTGTGCTCCTAAGCTCCTGCACACTTAGACACAAGGTTAAAACACCACATGACCTAACTTAACTTGTTGATCACATCAAAACAATCTTGGGGTTCCAACACTTTCCTCAATTAGACTAGATGAACTCTTTTCAGAATTCGAACTTCATGTACAGAATAATGTGTGCCCGGCCGAGCAAGGTATTACTTTGATTATAGGTACAAGTAGAAAGAGGGAACCAAAAATCAAGCGCCGAACCGAACTCGAATCCGAAGATGAATCGGATCTCGAAGACAAAATCACCATCAAACTAGTCAAACAAGTTTGGAAACCTCTCAAGAAGAAGAAGGTGACTCAATCGAACTCAAAGACTAAGTCTGGAGTTATCTGTTACGACTACAACCAGAAGGGACACTGCAAGCCTGAATGTCCAAACCAGAAGCAAGGAAGAAGGAAGGCGTTGAAGGCAACGTGGTCTGAGTCATCAGAAGAGTCAGACAAAGAAGGACACAAAGAAGCGAGCTTCCTTGCTCTGCCGGTACAAGTGTACGTTGCCGAAATCGAGTTCGAGTCCGAAATCGAGAGCGAATCAAAAATTGAGTCCGAGAGAAGCTACATATCCATATTTATTTTCGAAGGGGTCAAACAGCGTTGTAAGATCTTCTCATGTAGATAAATTGTACAATTTAATTAATTATTTAATGGTAAATTAGCCAAGTTAAATATCCAAGTCAAGTCACTCCAAAAGGAGGTAACAGTCCTTAAGGAAGTGACTAGCCCAAGCTCTTTGACCGAACCTATTCAAACTGGAACTTCAACTCAAGTTCAACAACTTGAGAAAGAAAATTCTAGCCTGAAAGATCAAGTCAAAGAACTAAAGGGAACATTGGAGCAGTTCACCTTAGGTTCCAAGAATCTAGATCTGATTCTTGGAAAACAAAGAGTCATATACAATCGATCTGGACTTGGATATAAGGCTAAACGTAAGTTTAGATCTTATCTATCGCTTGTTAATCGAACACATAGAAGAATAGTCCAAGCATGGGTCCCAAAGTCTAATCTGACTAATGAAATTGGACTTGGTCAATATTAGATTCCCAAGGATCAAATTCATTATCTTGATAAACCTTATCGAGGTCATGATCTAGGGGAGCCAACAAAAAGACCGTCTTTATCATAAAATATAATTGTCTGATGTCTACTTTACTATTTTTCATTATACATGCTTAGATTAGGATAGATAAGGACTTAGACTTGATTCACACTTGACTAGTTAGGCCTAAGATTTTCATAAAGGAAATTAAATATTTAATTTCTTTAAAAGGTGATCCGGTGGTAAGGACGGGGGACCCTCATGGGCGGAGGGTCAAAGACACGTGGAGGTCAACCCCAAGTTCGCGCCGAACGAAGGATGTCGGGCCGAACGGAAGGATGCCGGGCCGAACGGAAGGATGCCGGGCCGAACGGAAGGATGCCGGACCGAACGGAAGCATGCCGGGTCGAACGGAAGGATGCCCTGCCGAACGGAAGGATGCCGGGCTAAACGGAAGGATGCCCTGCCGAACGGAGGATGCCGGGCCGAACGGAAGGATGCCTTGCCTAATGGAAGGATGCCGGGCTGAACGGAAGGATGCCGGACCGAACGGAAGGATGCCCTGCCGAACGGAAGGATGCCGAGCCGACCTGACATTCGGCCAGGAGCTTCCCGGGCCGAACATAAGACAACCCGACCATGGGCGGGTTTCCGACACTCATAGTGAAAAGGGTCACCTGGCCGAGCGGATAGCCCGCTCAGCCGAAGCATAAAGCATCGTTGTTGTGGAACACTCTCAGCCGAGCACCCGGTCGAACCGATACCTACGCTCGGTCGGACCTATGCCTGCCGAGCGGCTGGTCGCTCGGCGCGGGAACAGAAGAGACAAAAGGACAAAGGAAACATCGGGGGAACATCTCCTGACAGCGGGTATGTTCAACGACCAGGCCATACGCAAGATCTTACAACAGAGGATCCCGCTGTCCCATCATAGATGTGCTCGGACTGTAGCAGTATGCTGTCAGGTAAGCTCTTCTGACTAGCCCATACCGAGGTATGGACAGAGGACACGTATGCACCTCGGTATATGTGCCCGAGCCTCTTCACAGCTTTATATAAAGGGTCCTCACCCTTTGCCGGAGGGACGCGTTCTACGATTTTTGGAGCCACTTCTTCATTGTTCGCTTGCCTGACTTGAGCGTCGGAGGGTCGTCGCCGGGAACCCCTTCCCGGCCCGACTTCTGTGCAGGTTCACCGGAGGTTCGTGCGGACAGTCAGGAGATCTACGTCAGCCGTTTGGAGAGCGCCACGTGCCCAGTGTCCGTTGATTCAGCTTTCGGACATGATCAAAAGGTTTTGTCTAGAAGTGGTCGATGATTCCATATCCAAGAAGGTCTAGTGCCTCGTCACAGTCTGGATGCTAATTATTGAAATAGATATTTAATTAACTGACTGTGAAACCTTAGTCTAACTCAAATGTTGATCAATCCTTAGATTGGAATTTAAATTGAAGATTAAATTAACCTATCTCACACAATTATTAAGGTCCCGTGATTGAAAATCTAGAAAAGGGTGAGATGGACCTAGGTTTAAAATATAAAGTAGTTAACCAAATCCAAATTAATTAAACTCAATTAAATTAACTAAAAATTAATTCAATTAAACTAAGTCATTTTATTTAATAATTACCAAAATCTTTTTAATCATAGTTAATTTTAAAATTATACTTGATTTTAAAATTTTAATTATTTTCAAATGATATTCAAAATCTTAATTATTTTCAAATGATATTCAAAATCTTAATTATTTTCAAATATTTAATTATATTTTTTAAAATTCAAATTTATATTTTAAAATCTCAATTTTAGTATTTTTAAAATCCAAATGTAACTTAAATTATTTTAAAAATATTATTCAATATCATAAATATTTTTCAAATTTAAAGATAAAATCAACTTAAACTCCATCACATACACACTTATAAGTTGAACATGCTTGATAACATAGAATGAGTGAGATGGAAAATCAAAAAAATAAATAATAACTTTTATGTTTTTGATTTACATGCTTAGACTTTAGAGCCCTCAAATATTTTTCGCATTAATTAAGGGGGAGTAAAAGGAAGGTTAAGACATTAATTTTTATTTTGTTAAACATTGATTTTAAAAGTTCAAAATACTTCTGAAAGAGGAAGTTTAATTTTTTAAAATATTTTTGAAAAAAATAAATTATTTTTGAAAAGACAGAGAGTAAGTATTTGATAAAGTATTTTTCAAAGAAATCATTTACTTAGCTAAGTATTTTTATCAAAATATTTTTAAAAGATAAGTGTTTATCAAAATCTTTTTAAAAAAGCTAAGATTTTATGAAAATAAATCTTATTTGAAAAAAAAATAAGTTAAAATATTTTTGATTTTTTTTAAAAAAGTTTTTTTAGCTAAGTACTTAGGTTAAGTTTTTATCAAATTTTTTAATTACTTAACTAAATTTTAATCAAAATCTTTTTTAAGCCGTACTTTTAATTAAACTTTTTCAAAACCTTTATAAAGTTAAATTTTTATCAACTTCTTTTGAAAACTAAGTACTTCGACAAAATAATTATTTTCAAAGCTAAAAGTTAGCAAAGTTATTTTTTGGAAAAAGCTAAAACAGTTTCAAAACTTAAGATTAGCTAAAGTTTTTTTTACATCTAAGTAATTTTCAAAGCTTAAGTTAGCTAAGTCTTTGTTGAAAAAGTAAGTATTTTCAAAATATTTCTAATTTAGCTAAGTATTTTTCAAAACAATTATTTTCAAAGCTAAATTTAGCTAAGTTTTTTTAAATGCTATCCTTCTGGGGGAGCTTAAAGTTAAACAAAATATTTTTTTTCAAACAACCTTCTCTCCTTTTTGATATATGTCAAGGGGGAGAGAAAAATTAAAAGTTAAGAGTTAAACATAATTTTTATAAAAGGGGAGCATAAGGGAGTTTTTTTTACAAATTATTGTATTTATGCTAATGCTTAAATTCCTTTCTTTATTATTATGTTTTACTTAACTTTGAACCGTGTTGTCATAATCAAAAAGTGGAAGATTGTTGGTGCGAGAAGCATCAGACGATCGGACCTGAGTTTTGATTATGTTAAAGAGTCCAAAGTTAAGTTGTCTTGTGATCTAACAAGATTGATTGAGCTTGCAAGAAAGACCTAAGTTGTCTTAGACAAAAGTCCTAGTGGATTCTAGGCAGGTGGAAAACCTTAGGGGGTGATAACCCTAGGTGATGGAAAGTCCTAACTAAGGCAAGTGGAAAACCCTAGGGGGTGGTAACCCTAAATCCTAGGGGGTGGTAACCCTAGGTGATGAAAAGTCTTACCTGCGGTTAGGCAGGTGAAAACCCCTAGGGGGATGTAACCCTAGGTTATGGAAAATCATAGGGGAGGTAACTCTAGGTCCTAAGGGGTGGTAACCCTAGGCAGAAAGTCCATTCGGTCTGGAGAACCGGACTGACAACAAGTAATTTCTCCTGAGAGGAGTAGGTGAGGATGTGTTTCTTGGTGAGGGAACAATAGGCGTCAGTTCAACCTAGGGTTTCCGGACGAAATTTGAAGTCAGAACCGGACAGTCCGAAGGCTGTCAAGTTATTGATTTATATATTATTTGCTATTGTGTCTAACTCTGTTTTGCAGGAAACTAACCGTTTTGCAGGGTTGAACTTAGCCTTGATCGATCGACCGAACAACCGGATCAATTGACCGAACACAGTACAGCAGGATCAGATTTCCAGAGATCAGACTGGGTTTGATCGAGGGATCGGTCGACCGAACCTTGGGATCAATCGACCAAATTGAGGATAAGCGATGACCGGATCGAGCCAGGTTGATCGGATTGTTGGTGCGGGAAGCATCTAACGATCGAACATGAGTTTTGATAATGGCAAAGGATTCAAAGTTAAGGTGTGTTGTGATCTAACATGTTGAATGAGTATTTCAGGAAAAGTCCTAACTGCGGTTAGGCAGGTGAAAAACCCTAGGGGGTGGTAACCCTAGGTCCTAGGGGGTGGTAACCCTAGGTGGAGAAAAGTCCTAGCTGCGGTTAGGCAAAGGGAAAAACCCTAGGGGGTGGTAACCCTAGGTCATAGGGGGTGGTAACCCTATGCGGAAAGTCTTGGCAGGTCGATGGCTTCAGGCAAAAGTCCTAGGGGGTGGTAACCCTAGGTGGAAAGTCCTGGTGTCGTGAACAGGTGAAAGACTGGACTAGCCGGGAAGCAGAAAGTCCGGAAGCATCGAGTGCTGAGCAAAAGTCCAGTCGATCTGGAGGATCGCACTGGCAACAGGTAAATCTCCTGAGTGGAGTAGGTGAGGACGTGTTCCCCGTAGAGGGAACAGTAGGCGTCGGGTCGACCTAGGGTTTCCGGGGGGAAACCTGAAGTCAGACCCGGACAGTTCGAATGCTGTCAAAACTTTCATTATTATCATTCATTATGTTTATGTGCTAACTTTGTTTTGCAGGGTATGTGTTTGGGACTAACACATTTTGCAGGAACAAAGGAGCAAGCTACAACTCGGATGAATAGTGTCCGAGGCGCCTCCATGGAGCTTGGAGGCGCCTCGGGTGCGAACCAGGAAAAGCCAGCGCTGAAGGTTGGAGGCGCCTTAGATGAAGTTCAAGGCGCCTTGGGTCGAAGGTTGAAGGCGCCTTGGGTAGGCTGAAGGCGCCTTGAACTGGATGAAGTTCGACCAAGTTTGTGCTGATCTCCGCGGGTGACTCGGCCTGTTTAAGGCGCCTTGAAGGGCTTCAAGGCGCCTTGAACACCCTTTATAAGGGGTCTCGAGCAGCAGCACCAGAAGAACGAACTCCAAGCAATCCTTACGCTACAAGCTGCTCTAGAAACACCCAGAAGTGCTGTTACAAGTCCCCGACAACCCGGAGCTTCAGATTCTGCTACTTTATTGTTGTCGGTATAATTTATTTTAGTTCTTTCAATTGTAATATCTTATTGTACATTTTACGAGCTTATAGTTGTTGCCCACGGAAAGCGATCAAGGATCGCGGGCCTTCGAGTAGGAGTCGCCTTAGGCTCCGAACGAAGTAAAACTTCTTGTGTCCCTCTGTGATTGCATTCGTTATTTCCGCTGTTTATATTTACTTTGATAGTTTTACGATTCCGATACGATCAAAATAGCCACGAGCGCTATTCACCCCCCCTCTAGCGCGTCTCGATCCAACAATTGGTATCAGAGCGGGGTCGCTTTGAACTGGTGCAACCACCATTCAAGCATTTTTTTCGTGGCTTTGTCGTGTTTATAGGGTAAAAATAAAACCTTACGCCTTTCGTTTTTTCCCTCCAAAATTATTTTCGAAAAATACATTTTTCATCCTTTCACGATTTATTAGTATTGATAAAATATTACGTTTTCAAAAATTTATGGTAATATTATTTTAATATTATTTTAATAATATTTTATTATTTTTTCTCGAAATTCCTGAATTACTATCTTTATTTCTCTCCCGCACTACTAATCCAAGACTAAGTCTTGGAACAAGCTTTATTGTGTATATTTTGCGAGATTGTGTTTCTAAAATGGCCCATCAAGAAGGCTACAATACTGCTCGCCCACCGCTCTTCTCCGGAGATGATTTCGGAGACTGGAAGGGTCGGATGGAGGCGTATCTCCAGACTCACTTTGAAGTCTGGATGATCGTCAAAACCGGGCTTCACCTGCCAACTGACGGTGTCGGCAAGCCACTACCGTACGAGAACTGGGACGCGAACCTTATCAAAAAGGTAGAAGCAAACGCAAAAGCAACGTATACACTTCAGTGCGGCTTAACGAATAAGGAGCTGAATCGTGCCGGCCCATTCTCAAGCGCCAAGGAGCTGTGGGAGAATCTGATAGAGCTTCACGAAGGTATGTCAAACACAAGTAAGCATGATTTAAATGATTTATTTGAATTGGATGAGCAGAATGATACTACTTCGGCCGAGGAAGATATTATGATGGTTGCAGGTACAAGTAAGACAGAGAAACATATGTTGAAAGCAACCTTGTCTGAGTCATCAGATGAATCCGGATTCGTTGAAGAGCAACTGAGCCTTCTCGCTCTACCAGTACTAGCAAACATTATTGACACCGAGTCCGAGTTCGAGTCCGATTCAGAGACCGAGAGTGAATCAGACACTGAGCCCGAGCGAAGCCACGGATCCGCATCCGTTTCCGAAGGACCAAAACCCACAGTAAGTGCTTTAATGTCTAGTATCAACTTAGATGACTCACAAAATTTAATTCCATACTTGCTTAAAAAATTGGCTAAATCCAACGTTCGGGTTAAGTCGCTCCAAAAGGAGGTAACAACCCTTAAGGAAGCGACTGACTCGAGTTCTCTAACTGAGTCAGTTCAAATTGGAAGTTCAACTCAAGTCCAACAACTTGAGGAAGAAAATTCCAATCTGAAAGCTCAAATTAAAAAACTCAAGAACACGTTGGAACGGTTCACCTTGGGTTCCAAGAATCTGGATCTGATTCTTGGAAAACAGCAAGCCGTTTACAACAAAGCAGGACTTGGATTTAAGACCAAAACGAAATACAAATCGTATTTATCATTAGTTAATAGAAATAATATAAAGGTAGTCCAAGCATGGGTCCCCAAGTCCAAATTGATCAACCAAGTCGGACTTGACCAATACTGGGTTCCGAAGGATCAAATACACTACCTCGATAGACAATGTCGAGGCCATGATCCAGGGGGAGCAAAAAGAAAAACGATATTAATCAAACCAACTTAATTCAAATTCAAAATTAAAAAAAAATTCAAAGTTAAAAATTCGAAATCAAATTCAAAAATCAAATTACAAATTCTAAATTCGAAATTAAATTAAAATTCAAAATTCAAATTACAAATTCAAATTTTGAAAGTAAATCAAAATTCAAAAATTCAATTTAAATCAAAGAAAAATAGATGGAGGATCCAAACTAGCTGGCACCTCCAACTGAACTACCCGACAGGGTAACTGAACCTAATCTACCCGAAATGGGTAAAACAAGAATAGATTACTCGGCAGAGTAATTAAGGTTAGATTAAAACGGACTAGGTTTAACTTGACCCACAGTACTGGTGAAGTTTTTGGATAATAGTACGTTAGGGAAGCTTGGGCATCGCATGTCTAGGAAGATATGGCTTCGACCTGGTGCATTTGGCCAAGTGGAACTGACCGAAGCTATCCTTAAATGGATCCTAACTAGTTAGACCAAAGTTTAGTATTAAGTTCAGTGGGTAGGACTATTTGGAAAACCTCGAAGGCATGGTTACTTTAATGAGTTCCTTGTGACTCACCATAGCCCAGAAGTTTATCCAAAGAATGCTTACTTGTTGAATCCAAAGCTAAACCTGAATCTAACACAAAGTTAAACCAAACCCTTAAATAGAACCTCAATTCATCTCACAACAATTATAGGATTACCTGATTGAAAACTTAGATCGGGTGAGATGACTAAGAAATTTAAAATTTCAAAATTAAATTCGTTACTATAATTCTATGATTAAATTCTTAAAAATCATTTCAAAATTCTTTTAAAAATTATTTGAAAAATCTTTTCAAAATCATTTTAAAACTTAATTTCAAAATTCTTTTAAAAATGTATTTGAAAAATCTTTTCAAAATCATTTCAAAATCATTTTAAAACTTAATTTCAAAATTCTTTTAAAATTTATTTGAAAAATCTTTTCAAAATCATTTCAAAATCATTTTAAAACTTAATTTCAAAATTCTTTTAAAAATTATTTGAAAAATCTTTTCAAAATCATTTCAAAGTCATTTTAAAACTTAATTTCAAAATTCTTTTAAAAATTATTTGAAAAATCTTTTCAAAATCATTTTAAAACTTAATTTCAAAATTCTTTAAAAATTTATTTGAAAAATCTTTTCAAAATCATTTTAAAACTTAATTTCAAAATTCTTTTAAAAATTATTTGAAAAATCTTTTCAAAATCATTTCAAAATCATTTTAAAACTTAATTTCAAAATTCTTTTAAAAATTATTTGAAAAATCTTTTCAAAATTATTTCAAAGTCATTTTAAAACTTAATTTCAAAATTCTTTTAAAAATTATTTGAAATATCTTTTCAAAATCATTTCAAAACTTAATTTCAAAATTCTTTTAAAAATTATTTGAAAAATATTTTCAAAATCATTTCAAAGTCATTTTAAAACTTAATTTCAAAATTCTTTTAAAAATTATTTGAAAAATCTTTTCAAAATCATTTTAAAACTTAATTTCAAAATTCTTTTAAAAATTATTTGAAAAATCTTTTCAAAATCATTTCAAAGTCATTTTAAAACTTAATTTCAAAATTCTTTTAAAAATTATTTGAAAAATCTTTTCAAAATCATTTCAAAATCATTTTAAAACTTAATTTCAAAATTCTTTTAAAAATTATTTGAAAAATCTTTTCAAAATCATTTCAAAGTCATTTTAAAACTTAATTTCAAAATTCTTTTAAAAATTTATTTGAAATATCTTTTCAAAATCCTTTCAAAATCATTTTAAAACTTAATTTCAAAATTCTTTTAAAAATTTATTTGAAAAATCTTTTCAAAATCATTTCAAAGTCATTTTAAAACTTAATTTCAAAATTCTTTTAAAAATTATTTGAAAAATCTTTTCAAAATCATTTCAAAATCATTTTAAAACTTAATTTCAAAATTCTTTTAAAAATTTATTTGAAAAATCTTTTCAAAATCATTTCAAAGTCATTTTAAAACTTAATTTCAAAATTCTTTTAAAAATTATTTGAAAAATCTTTTCAAAATCATTTTAAAACTTAATTTCAAAATTCTTTAAAAATTTATTTGAAAAATCTTTTCAAAATCATTTCAGAATCATTTTAAAACTTAATTTCAAAATTCTTTTAAAAATTATTTGAAAAATCTTTTCAAAATCATTTCAAAGTCATTTTAAAACTTAATTTCAAAATTCTTTTAAAAATTTATTTGAAAAATCTTTTCAAAATCATTTTAAAACTTAATTTCAAAATTCTTTAAAAATTTATTTGAAAAATCTTTTCAAAATCATTTCAAAATCATTTTAAAACTTAATTTCAAAATTCTTTTAAAAATTATTTGAAAAATCTTTTCAAAATCATTTCAAAATCATTTTAAAAATTTATTTGAAAAACCTTTTCAAAAACTTTTCAAAATCATTTTATTTCGAAATTCTTTTAAAAATTATTTTCAAAATCTTTTCAAAATCATTTTAATTTCAAAATTCTTTAAAAATCATTTGAAATATCCTCTGAAAAATTAATTTCAAAACCCTTCTCAGAAATTATTAAAATCTTTGAAATTCTAAACTCAATTAAGTTTTAAATCTTCAAAATAATGGTCACTTATTTGGAATTCTAACTGATATTTTCAATGTTGTAAATTAAAGTAAACTCCATCTCACACTCACTCATATGCTAAACATACTTGTTAATCTAGAATGAGTGAGGTGGAAAATTAGGAAAATAATTTTTTAACCTCTCATGCTTGAACTCCTGAACTCAAAAATTTATTAAGGCATTAATTAAGGGGGAGTGATTTTGAGTCGGTTTTAAAATTAATTTTTCTTTAAAATAAAATTTTAACTTGACCTCAAAATTAAAAACTAATTTTTACTTATCTTCAAAAATTCAGGTTATTTTTAACTTAACTTTAAAGTTAAAATTATCTCAGCTAAAAGTATCTCTCAAACTAAAGGAAATGCAAATATTCAGGTTAAGCATGCTTGATCTTTAGGGCTCTGATACCTGATCAACGCCAATTAAATAATTTAATTGATATATAACTTGACTTATGCTTGGACTTAAGGACCAATTGAATAAATAACCTAAATTAAAATTTTAGCCACACTCTCTCTTCAACTTAAAAATTAACAAGTTCTTTTTCAAAAATAAGTATTATTAAGCTAAGTCCCTTTTTCACTTAAGCTACATTTTCAAAATTTAATGTTTGCAAAAGGCTTAGCTAAGTGACTCATATAGCAACTTTCAAACTTAGTTACATATTTTTTTCCTCTTTTCCTCTAAAACCAACTAAGCTTACAAAGAGGCTAAAGTCATCCATAAATTAGCCTTTTTAACTTAGGAGAAAAATAACTAACAAATTTTTCAGTTAATAGTTAAGTGTTTCACAAGCATTTTTCCAAAGTCTAAAACTACTTTTTCTAAAAAGCTTAAAACATGCTTTCCAACTAGCTTATTTTTTGATATATGGCAAAGGGGGAGAGTAGGAAATTCAAAATCATTAATTCAAAATCAAAAGTAAAAAGTGTTTTATTAAGGGGGAGAGTAGGAAATTCAAAAGTAAAACTTTATTCAAAAAGGAAACCCTGTGTTAAGGGGGAGCTTCACAAAAGTAAGTGTCAGCTTAAGTTAGGCGTTCATTTGAATTTATATACTTAAGCTTGCTCACTTAAAACTTTTTAACATTTTTATGCATTTGTTTTTACTTAACTTTGAATTGGGTTGTCATAATCAAAAAGGGGGAGATTGTTGGTGCGGGAAGCATCTAACGATCGAACCTGAGTTTTGATAATGGCAAAGGATTCAAAGTTAAGGTGTGTTGTGATCTAACATGTTGAATGAGTATTTCAGGAAAAGTCCTAACTGCGGTTAGGCAGGTGAAAAACCCTAGGGGTGGTAACCCTAGGTCCTAGGGGGTGGTAACCCTAGGTGGAGAAAAGTCCTAGCTGCGGTTAGGCAAAGGGAAAAACCCTAGGGGGTGGTAACCCTAGGTCATAGGGGGTGATAACCCTATGCGGAAAGTCTTGGCAGGTCGATGGCTTCAGGCAAAAGTCCTAGGGGGTGGTAACTCTAGGTGGAAAGTCCTGGTGTCGCGAACCAGGTGAAAGACTGGACTAGCCGGGAAGCGGATGTCCAGCAGAAAGTCCGGAAGCGTCGAGTGCTGAGCAAAAGTCCAGTCGATCTGGAGGATCGCACTGGCAACAGGTAAATCTCCTGAGTGGAGTAGGTGAGGACGTGTTCCCCGTAGAGGGAACAGTAGGCGTCGGGTCGACCTAGGATTTCCGGGGGGAAACCTGAAGTCAGACCCGGACAGTTCGAATGCTGTCAAAACTTTCATTATTATCATTCATTATGTTTCTGTGCTAACTTTGTTTTGCAGGGTATGTGTTTGGGACTAACACATTTTGCAGGAACAAAGGAGCAAGTTACAACTCGGATGAACAGTGTCCGAGGCGCCTCCATGGAGCTTGGAGGCGCCTCGGGTGCGAACCAGGAAAAGCCAGCGCAGAAGGTTGGAGGCGCCTTAGATGAAGTTCAAGGCGCCTTGGGTCGAAGGTTGAAGGCGCCTTGGGTAGGTTAAAGGCGCCTTGAACTGGATGAAGTTCGACCAAGTCTGTGTTGATCTCCGCGGGTGACTCAGCCTGTTTAAGGCGCCTTGAAGGGCTTCAAGGCGCCTTGAACACCCTTTATAAGGGGTCTCGAGCAGCAGCACCAGAAGAACGAACTCCAAGCAATCCTTACGCTACAAGCTGCTCTAGAAACACCCAGAAGTACTGCTACAAGTCCCCGACAACCCGGAGCTTCAGATTCTGCTACTTTATTGTTGTCGGTATAATTTGTTTTAGTTCTTTCAATTGTAATATCTTATTGTACATTTTACGAGCTTATAGTTGTTGCCCACGGAAACGATCAAGGATCGCGGGCCTTCGAGTAGGAGTCGCCTTAGGCTCCGAACGAAGTAAAACTTCTTGTGTCCCTCTTTGATTGCATTCGTTATTTCCGCTGTTTATATTTACTTTGATAGTTTTACGATTCCGATACGATCAAAATAGCCACGAGCGCTATTCACCCCCCCTCTAGCGCGTCTCGATCCAACACGGATCAGATAAGCCGAGGACCATCAGTTGATCGGTCGACAGAATGGAGGGATCGGTCAACTGAACGAAGGCTCATCCAGAGAGACTGCATCTGGACGGAAGGCCGAGTGGATTTAGCAGGTTCGGTCGACCGAACCTGGGGATCGATCGACAATTCGGGTCGAGTTAAAACTTGATCCCGAGATCAGGGGATCTGGATCAGGTCTGAAGAGACTATAAAAGGGGGTCTCGACCAGCTACTTAGAACAACTGAATTCGCAACGATCTTCGAATCTGCGCACTACACCGAGACGACTCAACAACGCTCACCTTCTGTTCCGACAAATCGACGAACAAATTCCTAATTCTTTATTGTCAGTATACTTTGTTTTTGGTACTTGTAATTGCTTATTTGTAAAAGATTTCCAAGCTATTAGTGATTGTCTACCGAAAGTGATCAACGATCACGGGCCTTGGAGTAGGAGTCGTCACATGCTCTGATCCAAGTACAAGAAATTTGTTAGCGATTGCGTTGATTTTTTTCTTTATTCCACTGCATCATTCTGAATTTTTCGAAATGAACGAATTAGTCATGAGTGTTATTCACCCCCCTTTAACACATCATCGATCCTACAACAATTTCCTAATGTGTATTGATTTATCTAATTATCTTTTATTTTTTATAGGTATAAAAAGTCCAAAAGGAGGTATAATTTTTCTTAAATTCAGCAAATTTGAATTAGAATTTAGTATATTTTTTTTATCAAATTGAGCACAACTATTTTTTCCACTTGATCAATCGATTGAGAATTATATCAATTAATTAAGTCAATCAATTGGTATGAGCTCCCAATCGATTGGTTAGGTGATAAAAGAGTTGTGCTCATTTGGATAGAAAATATACTAGATTCTTTTAAATGATATTGAATTTGAGAGTAATTATATTTCCTTTTAGTTTTTCTGTACCTATAAAAAATAAGGGTAATTAGGTAACTTGGTATCCATTATGTCTAGTTAGGGAGTTAAAACAAATATTTTTTGATTTACCTAATTATCCTTTATTTTTATAGGTATAAAAAGTTAAAAGGAGGTATACTTTTTTCTAAATTCAGCCTATTTAGTTTAAAATGTAGTATATTTTTTTTATTAAATTGTGTACGATTCTTTTTTTGTCTGATCAATTGATTGAGAATTGATACCAATCGATTAATTTATGATGAATCGATTGATCAATTGAATCAATTTAATCTAAATTAATTGATTAGTATGATTTTTAATCAATTGGTCAAGTGAAAAAAATAATTATACTTAATTATATTAAAAATATATTAGATTTTTTTAAACAGTACTAAATTTAAGAGAAGTTATATAACATAAATTATATTTCTGGTTAGGTTTTTTATATTTATAAAAAATATAAATAATTAAGTAAACTGATCTACATTATCTTTGATTAAGGAGGAAGAATAAATATTTTTGGATATGGGCACTGATGGTAGAGTTTAAATTGTGATTTACTATTGAATCAATGTTTACACTTGACGACATTGAGTGAGTCCCATCGGCCAACAGAGAATCCGACACTTAGGTGGGTTCCAGCTGGGCCTTGGCAACCAACAGACCCTCCGCTGTCCTCGCCTGCAGTAGCAATGCCAGCTGAAGTCGAGACTGGTCGCCCAATTATTCAAACTCGTTCTAGAGACGATGGGATTTGGGAGTGTTTCTTTGCTCAAGAGACAAAAACATCTGTGTCGTTTTCTGCACTCCATTTGTGATTTAGCGATCAAATGCGCAGGCAAAATGGTGCTAGTTTTTGTGCCAAAATGTTCTATGTCGCCTTTTTTTTTCCTCTGTCGTCTTGTCTTGGAACGAGCGACGACGACAGGCTGTTGCCTCAGCGCTTGCATTTGATGCCGAAGGCCGCTCCAGTTCTCTGTCCTTGCTCATGGTTGCCGAGGAAAGCAAACTTAACGGCTCCGTCTCATGATCTAACGGAACCTTGCGATTCTGTTGACACTTGGACGGCGGCAGACAGCTCATGTGCTTCTTTGCTTCATCCTATATAAATGGGCACCTCGGCCACCGCTTCCCGGCCTTGGGAGTGTTCCTTTTGCTCGCTCTGTCGATCTCAGTCGTTTGATCGCTTTGCCGGAAGAGTTGATGTCGGTAAGTGACAACTCCTCTTGCCTTGCTACCTTTGTTATTTTTTCCTGATTCGGTGATTGGTGTGTTGCTTGTTCAAGGAATATGGGATTCGGTTTGGTTGATCTCGAAGGGTTTGTCTCGTTTTGGATGACATTAATCTTGTGAAGGATCTTTTCTTGCTCTTTTCCTCTTGTCTTCCCCTTTGTTTGTTGAGTAATTGATGATCTAGGTCTTGTTCATGCGAAAATTCTGGTTTTTTTCGGCTTGCGTTTATTATTTTTTTTTTCTCGTGGTGCGTTTATTTAGTTCACTGCCGCTCGGAGCTATTCGGTATACTTTATGTGATTCGAAATCTGATGCCTTTGCTCCTTTCGACAGTCATTATGCGTTTGGCGGTCATCTTTGTAAAGTTGCAAAAGCTGCTTTCTGTTGCATCGTATATACCATACTTTTGTATATTTTGTGAATCACCATGTGAGTTTTATGTAAAATCGTTTTGTTCTGAGACAGGATTTTGAGATTAGCCTGACATGAATCTACTAGACTTTTGTTGTACAAGAGTTTCTGTTATGAAGGAACGAAGAGCCATAGCACTCGGTGCTTGTTTTTTGGACTTCATGAATGATGAGGGTTGAGTGCAAATATATTCGTTTGCTTCTAGACTTTAATTTGATTTAATTTTAATGCATATGCTTCTTTTATAAATTGATCTAAGATTTCATGTGTGTATCTTGGTCTAAATAATTTTTTTCTTGTGCCTTCTGGTATGCAATTCTGCTAATGTCTGACTATGACTATCCATTTGGTTTATTTATATTATAGTGTGTCAGTATTCAACAATCACTTATTCATGTTGTCTTAGTCTTTAGTCTTTGTTTTAATGCCATTCTGCAAATAGATGTAGTTTGCCACTTGCAATGACACATTCTCATGCAATTTTACCCTATAGTCAAGACAGAATAAATATTTTGATTTTCTATTTAAACTGTTGACTCACTGAGCCAAAATGAAGATGACTGGTCAAGAAGAGAGTACATTTCTTGTTTATATTAGATCGTCATTCGGTAAGAGTGTGTTTATATTCTCCCGATACATTTTTGTATGGCATGTTGATTATAATCTGACATGCTCTAGCATTGGCAAAGACCCCTTTTGCCCAACTTGCCTTGGCATGCTTTTAGATCTTTCCGACCATTTAAGCCATTCTGATTAGCATGAAAATCCTGTCCTACTATATCCAAACGTTAATTTGAGTTGAGAACTAAGTTGGCAAAACACCTCTTTGATGAAACAGTAAATATTTTAGTCTATGCTCACCAATAAAGCGTGTAGATAAAATATCAAGGAATTAGACTTTGAAGGATCAGGGATCTATGTAGATTTTTTTTTTTTCATGTGTTTTTAACATGCAAGTGGTATCAAATGATGTTCTAGAGCTTCTTTTGGACATTTTGAAAGTTGGTTTAGTTAAGGCTACAACTTCTATAGTGTTTTTTGGAGTTCAATTGATTCCCTGCCTGATTATTGAGCTAACCAAAATTTATAGTTAATTGAAGTTTGATCAATAACTTGCCTCCTTAATTGACCTGTCATAAAAACCAGCTATATTCTCAGTCAGCTACAGATGTTTGCTGCCTATAGAGATTCTCGAAAAGAAAACTTAATTGACGTTCTTCTGAGAACAAAGAGGTGGGTGATTCAAATGTTGGCTCAAATTGACATTCTTCAACCTTTGTTACAAAGTTTCATGTCCAAACTGTTTTCAGTTAGTTATATGGATTTTATTACATATTTAAATTTTGTGAAAATTTGCTAGTAGTAATATTTGAGATTTTTAAAATCATTTCTATCTACATTGATAAGATTCTTTTTGTTTCTCTTAGACCCTCACATCTTTAATTCTAATCCATTCTACTTGTCTGACTATATTATTTATTAGTTTTGAGTATCTTTCATATTCTTTGAAAGTGTTTTATCTCATTTTATCATCTCGTTCTCCATTTCTAGTATTTTTAACTTTCTTTAATCTTCAATTCTAAAAGCATGAGCTACATTTTTGTTTCTCTTCTAAATTTGCTGTGATAAAACATGAAGAACAACTAAATATCATCTCACTTCACTACTTACAAAAAAAGTGGTTGTAAATTCCAGGAGGAAAGAGGCAGGCCCTTGCCGAAGTTTGGCGAGTGGGATGTCAACGATCCTGCTTCCGCAGAGGGGTTCACTGTGATCTTCAACAAAGCACGTGATGAGAAGAAAACTGGTGCAAATACACATGAAACGGACTCTCCGGCTAAGGAGGATCCAAATTTTAAACCTGGAACTTATTCTTCCAGGTCACCTTCTGTAAGTATCCAATGTGCTTCAACTCCTTGTGTATGAATCCTTTGGATTAATTAGCTCTCTCTGATCTTCTATAACCCCAGAGGAAATGGTTTTGCTGCATTCAAGGATCCACAGAACCTTAGAGATGGTTGGATGCTTGTCACATAGAAGTTACGGAATCAAAATTTTTCCCTTGGTTTGTGGCATTTTCAAGTGACAGGTAGCAATAACCATCTTAACAGTGGATGTCTGATGGTTAGAGTGAGCATGGTGTGGAAGAAAGCTGGGAGAACAACGTTCTTATTCTTGTTCATGTTCATCTGTGGTAACATGAACTGATTAATGCACATTGGTCCATCCTAATTGTTCGTAGTTGGCATTTTTGTTTCAATTAAGACCTATATCGCCTTTTGTTTCGATGATGTGATTTGTTTCATTTATTGGTGAATAATGTCTGCCCTCATTTGCATTTGTTGTTTTATTGGTAGTATATGGAGTTTTTTTTTTTTTTTTGTTAATGAAGTTTCTAATTAAAAAGGAATAGACAATATCCTGATAGTCTGACTGGATATATGGTCCGGTCAAACATTTCATCTATCAGGTAAATCTAGGAGTGCTTGTTGTTTGTGATTGTCCGTTTAAAGCAATCGGCATTTTTTACTTTAGTCAGCATTTTTAGTTTTGTTATCGTATTGAGGAAAACTGTCCCGTACTATATTTTAGTTGAGATTTAAGCTTGCCTAGTTAATCGCTAGAGTGTTGATTGCCCGATCAAAGTCCGATGGTAACTTTCACATATACTTGATAGCATAGGATGATTAGGTTCATCCTATATATTTCTTAGAGCCCGTCTATTTTATGTGAAAGAAGATAAATAAATCAGTTTATAGTCAACCTAAATGCTGTGTTTACTCTCACGCGCAGATAAAGAAAGGAAAGAAATTTATGATGAAAAATTATTTTCAGAGGAAAAGAAGAGAAAGGATGAAGAAATCCTTCCTTTATATTTTTGTTTATCTTAATAAGGAAGGTGGATACATGTGATGTAATTTTATAAACAAAAAATGGTATATGCATCATTTTTTTTATACATGGTGTAATTTTGTAAGTTAAAAAAGGTACATGCGTCATCATTTTTTGGTATATGGTGTAATTTTATGAATGAAAAGGGGTACATGCGTCATTTTTTTTTCCCATCCGTTGATTTACGTCTAATTTTGAGATGATTGATTTTGGCTCCAAAATCATCCGTGGATGGATTGCGTTTATCTTCCATCTGAAAATTTCAATGAAATAAACGATGAAAATTTTCCACTACAGAAATTTTTCCTTAGTTTTATTTTCTGCTCTCCCAAATAAACAGAGCATAAGTGACCAGGAGGAGGAGGAGGAGTTTTTTTCCCTAAGGGCATGCGTCTAACTTTCACCTAAGCTTTTCTAGCAAAAATAATTACATTTACTCTAAGAGTCTTTCAAAGTTTGTCCATAAGTTATGTGAATTGAAATAAATCATAAAGTTAATTTATAACCGACCATAAAATTAATTAAGGGTAGAGGAATTTTTTAGTCCGTCTTTGAGAATTAAACTCTTATGATACGGTGCGTAAATAAGGAGTCTTATAATACCAGAAAGACAATGGTTAAAGAATGTGATAGTCAATAATCAAGGGGAGGTGTTGGTTTAGTCTCCTTTCTTCACCCTCCATATAATTCTTGGTCGGTCACAGACAGGTAGGGTCCTCAGGGCTGAGCCCTGGGCTAAGGTTTTAACTAGTTTTCGACTGACTACCTACTACTCAGGTTATCCAAGCTCAGTCTCTACATATGTCCCTGACATCGGATATCTTCCATCTTTACATTTCAGAACAAGTGCAGAAGTTTCTTATAGACGATGCTAAATTGATCTTGTCCGGAAGTTGAGTCAGACGAAGGCTGGCGAAGGTGGTGTCGGCGTTGACAGAGTGGCGACTTTGACACACCCTATATGTGTGCATCGGAAACTTGGACCCCAACATAGTACTAGAGGCCTGTGATAACGAAACCGGTGGTACTTGGGTTTTACACACACCTAGACAAGCACACGAAGTGTTAGAGACCAAAAATCAGGAAAGGGGTCCCTGATGTTGGACGTTACACTTGGCAGACGAAAGGGTTCGTCCCTTTCACTGCCGCAAACGGCAGTTTGCTGGAAACGCCAAGGAGACGAAGGGGCGTCATTTCCCCTTCGTCTTCCTTAGCCTTCTTATAAGAGGCGTCCAAGGCAATCAGAGGTGAGAAGAGAGGTTGATGCGAAGGTAATCAGCGAGTAGAGGCGTGAGGTGATCAGTGAGCAAAGAGAGAACGTCTAGGGACGAGATTTGGTTTGTGGAAGAGTCCGAGAAGGTTCCGTGTGGTGATCTTCTCGGCGACAGCAGCAGCGACGTCTCCGGCGGTTCATCGGTGACTTCATCGACCGACGTCTTTGGTTGCGGTTCTTCGGGAGATCCATGTGAGTAGTTACCGCATTATTCAATTGATTCGTTTTAGTTTTTCATGCTCTCAAAACTACCAACAATGGTATCAGAGCATGTATAGTTTTGAAAGTATGGAAATCGACGTGAAAAAGCTTGCGTTTTTTCTTCTTCTGTTGCGAAGAAGAAGATAAACAATGCAATTGAATCGATTAAACAATCGATTCAAAAAAATCGCACAGATTGCTTGATCGATTCATGAATCGATTGAAGAGGAATTAAAAAAACACGAACAGTGCATATTTTGTTGTTTGAATTGATTGAAAAGGAATTGAATCGATTCAATTCACGGCACAGTGAATGAATCGATTGAGAAATAAAAGAAAAAGTGTTTTTTTTTACGAAGCACAGTAAAATACATGCACTTGAATCGATTCATGAATCGATTCAAGAATAGGATGAACAGTGCTTCGAAGCACTGTGGAGAAAATAAAATAAAACAAAAAAAACAAAAACGTGTAGTGTAAAGTGCTTTTATGTTTTTTAATTTTTTCTTCACGAATATGAATAGTAGTTGAAGTTTTAATTAAATAATTTATTAATTAATTAAATACATAAGTAAATGTATTATTAATTAATTAATAAATATTTAATTAAATTATGGTTCAATTTATCGAAAATAGAACCCTACCAACTTAATCAATCAAACCCAGGTCTGGTTTAAATTATTAATTGATTTAGGCAGACCAATTTGATTCAATGATACCTAAAGCTGGTTTAAATCATTTGTTGGTTTAACCAGTCCGGTTTATTGAATTAATTGGGTATTCTTGATTACAGAAGTTGGGCTGATCAAATATGACCGGATTAGTTCCGTTGTGTCAAAATTTGATCAGAAACATTGGATTTGTTCTAATGAGTCAGACTTAATCCAATGGGCAATTGAACGAGTCAAACGAACCTGAGTTTGATTAATAAGTCTGTGATTGACTCAAATGAGCTTAAACGAAAACAGAACATAGGTCCAATTAGATTAGTTCTAATGAGGACAATAGATTAAGCTTAAGATTCGGATTCATGATCGACTAATCCAATGTGTCAGTCACATGAGACTCCCTAATATAAGGAAATTTATTTTTCTTAATTGCTTGTGTATAATGTATATTTTATTCTATATGTAGGAATTGAATTTGACCGATTTTGTACTGGTCAGTCGGTTTTGTACTGACATCATGTTTTTCAATTCCAGATACAAAGAACGATATACACGATGACTGGTCGCTATGAACGACAACATGAGCTGTGGGAGGAGATCAAGAAGATGGAATATGACCCGGATCACGGAGTCGGTAGGCTTATTGGTCAGCTCGATTGGTTGTTCTGGAATCTCGAGCAAGAAGGGTATCCAGTTCAGGAAATAGAAAGAAGATTTTCTCTGGTTTATTCATTATCGGAACATCTGAGGCAGATAGCATTCCAACTTTGGGATGATTCTGATGGGCACATCTCATACTCAGAGATGTGCAGACAACTACTTCATCTGCAATGGGGTCTTGATGAATCTGAAGAGGATCCAGAAATGGAGTCTGAAGATTTAGAGGAGGATCCAAATCCTGTAGAATCTGAAGATGATCCTGAAATGAACCTTGAAGAATTTGAAGAGGATCCAGAAATGGATCCTGAAGATTCTGAGGAAGATCTAGATATGGATTCCGAGGATGATCCAGAGATGGATCCTGAGGAGGACCTAGAGATGGATCCCGAAGGATCAGAGGAGGATCCTCAAGAGTGTGTAGAAGATCCAAAGATGGATATGATGGATACATCTGAGGCTGATCCACCTATCATAGAATCTGGGATGCAATTACCCACTACTCTAGCATTTATCCTAGTGGGAGTAGTGCTAGCTTATCTAGTTTATTAGTGTTCTGTTACTGTCGTTATGTACGAACAGTGTAAGCTCATTTAGTTTTTGAGTCATGTAATAATTTCTGTTGTTTTGTACGAACAGAATTATATAATAAAAGTTAAGTTATATGTTAACAAACTTGGAAATGATTAGTTCATTTCATGATATGATTAGTTCATATAAATATGATTCGTTCATATAAAATGATTTGTTCATTAGTTGGGATGTGTGCAATAAAATTGATCAATGTTGATTAGATTAGAACATACAAATGATGAGTGGAAACAATGTTATCACTTGATTTTGTAAACTAATTCTAATTTACACTGAGTCAATGATTAATTGCACATATATGAATTACACTGAAATAATAAATAATTTGTTTATTTATGTAGATCATGACAACTAAAAACATCATAGCTGAACTCAATAAGGGTGAGAAATTATATGGGGATAACTACAAAATCTGGCACCTCAAGATACAATATGTTCTTGAGGAACAAGAAGTTCTGGAGGCTGTAAACCAAATCATGGAGGAACCGGTTGATGGTTCCACAGCACAACACAGACGTGACTTTGATGCCTATAAGGTATGGAAAAGGAAGGACTCCATTGCTAAGGGTATATTGATTAGTTCAATGGTGGATGACCTGGTATTTGAGTATGAGTCATTACCATCAGCTCATGCTGTCTGGGTAGCCCTTAGAGAGAAGTACAGTGGAGTCAGTCTGAGTAAGCTCCGTCAGCTGACTATCAAGTTTGATAGTTGTAAGAAGCGCTCGAATGTTACCATGGCCCAACATCTCAGGGAGATGGGTAACATGATTCGAGAGCTGAAGACTGCAGGTTATACGTTGACCGATGAACAACAGGTTCAGGCAGTTATCCGTTCCCTTCCTGATTCTTGGGAAACGATGAAACAGAACCTGACCCATAGTGAGAGTATCAAGACTTTCACTGATGTCTCACGCCATGTGGAACTTGAGGCGGAGAGGATTGAATCCGCAAGGATTTCGGGTCAAGATTTTGTAGCTGAAGGTTCTGGTTCCAAGAATAAGAACAAGTGGTTCAAGAAAGGAAAGGGGAAAGGAAAGGAGGTTAATGTTGTTGCTGCGAAAAACCAAATCAAGAAGAAAGGAAAGAAAAATGGACAAAAACCTAGGAGCAAGTTGACCTGCTTCAATTATGGCAAGAAGGGCCATTTTGCTCGGGATTGTACTGAGCCTAAAAAGGTAAATCCATTTTTGTCTTCTTTCCACGAGCACTATGTTGCAAGTACAGTGTTGTTAGCTGATTCATATCCTTTGTGGATTGTAGATTCAGGAACAATGAACCACGTAGCTCGTGATCGAGCTACATATGTGGAGTACCGTCGGGTACCGGCTGGCAACAAATGGATATATGTAGGAAACAATGCAAGAATAGAAGTCAAAGGAATTGGCACTTGCAAGCTCAACCTACGTGGTGGAGGCACCTTGTTTCTACATGATGTCCTGTACGCTCCTGAGATTCAACGGAATCTGGTTTCCGTTATTTGTCTTCTTGATTTAGGTTACAATGTAAATTTTTATAGCCGTTGTGTGGAACTTCGAATTAACTCTGTGTTAATTGGATATGGTTATGTAATAAATGGTTTTATGGTTCTTGATGTAGAACCGAATAATAATAGTTGTTTTTCAAACATTGCTCTTACTAGTAATGCTGATGTTAATGATGAAATTTGGCATGCTAGATTGAGACATATAGGACAAGAACGAATGAATAGATTAGCTAAGGAGGGCCTATTAGGCACTCATGCTAAGATTAACTTGTCTGTATGTGAGCATTGTCTTGCTGGAAAGACGACTAGGAAACCATTTGGTAAGGCTATTAGGGCTGATTCACCATTGCAATTAATTCATTCGGATATTTATGGTCCAATGAATGTGAAGGCTAGAAATGGGAGTTCTTATTTCATTACATTTATCGATGACTTCACATGTTTTGGTCATGTGTATTTGATTTCTCACAAATCTGAAGCATTGGATTGCTTTATTCGTTACTTAAATGAAGTTGAGAATCAATTGGAACGCAAGGTTAAAACCTTGCGCACTGACCGTGGAGGAGAATATTTGTCTGATCAGTTCAAGACAATGTGTAATGAGAAAGAGATTATTAGACAGCTTACTATCCCTGGAACTCCACAGCAAAATGGGGTTGTTGAAAGAAGAAATAGAACTCTTCTTGAATTGGTTAGGTCTATGATGGCACAAGCTAATTTGCCAATCTCCTATTGGGGAGATGCATTACTAGTAGCGACCTATATACTTAACAAAGTGCCTTCAAAGTTAGTTCCATCTACCCCACATGAACATTGGATAGGCAGAAAGCCGAATCTGAGTAATCTGAGACCTTGGGGGTCAGCTGCCTACGTTCATGATAAGACTCACGAATATGGAAAACTAGGACCCAGAGGTAAGAAGTGTATCTTTATAAGGTACTCTGAGACCTCTAAGGGTTATGTTTTTATTGGTGAGCGACAAGATGGAACCATCTCTGAGATAGAGTCAAGAGATGCTACTTTTCTAGAAACTGAGTTCCCAACACGAGGTGAAGTTGATAAGACAATTCCTCTATATGAGATAGAGGAGGAGGATAATGTTCCTTTATCAACAAATCAGGAGATGCCTGAATCTAGTCAACCGAGTGGGAGTAATTTGCCACTGAATGAGTCAGTTTCTTAACAGTCTAACCTTCGAAGAAGTAGTCGCCAGATTATTCCTCGGAGAAGGTTTGATATTAAGAATGAGGCATAATGGTTCTCCCAGTTGACGATGAGGAACCTCGAACAGTTGAGGAAACTTTGAGCAGCTCAGTTAGAAAAGAATGGAAAGTTGCAATGGATGAAGAAATGGAGTCAATGAGAAAGAATCAAGTTTGAGATTTAGTCGATCTTCCTCCGGGCCGAAGGGCTATTGGGAATAAGTGGATTCTCAAAGTAAAGAGGAAAGCAGATGGATCG
Organism: Zingiber officinale; assembly: GCF_018446385.1. Lineage (NCBI taxonomy): Eukaryota > Viridiplantae > Streptophyta > Magnoliopsida > Zingiberales > Zingiberaceae > Zingiber > Zingiber officinale. The sequence continues at coordinate 29,995,538 of NC_055990.1, forward strand.
ATTAATCGATACAAAGCTCTATTAGTTGCAAAAGGATATACCCAAAGGTATTGACTTTGAAGAGACATTCTCCCCAGTTGTGAAGTTTGTGTCAGTACGTGTCATCCTAGCTATAGTAGCACAATATGACATGGAATTACATTAGATGGATGTAAAAACAACTTTCCTTAATGGTAATCTTGACGAAGAAATCTATATGGTACAACCGGAAGGTTATGTTGCTGAAGGCCAAGAGAAAAGAGTATGTAGACTTCAGAAGTCTATATATGGGCTAAAGCAAGCGTCAAGACAATGGAACATAAGATTTAATGAAGTAATATTATCTTATGGTTTCGAAATGATCAATGAGGATCATTGTGTTTACCTAAGAAAGGAAAAAGGAAAGGTTGTCATTTTATCATTATATGTTGATGATATGCTAATAGCTGGAAGTGACATAAAGAGTGTGATAGAAGTCAAAAGTTGACTGTCATCACAATTTGACATAATAGATATGGGAGAAGCAGAGTACTTCTTAGGAGTGAAGATCGTTAGAGACCGATCAAAGAGGTTTTTGGGTTTGTCTCAAGAAGCTTATATCACTAAGATGCTACAACACTTCAATATGTCAGATTGCAACATTGAACAGACGCCTATTGCGAAAGGTACTGTCTTGAGCAAAAGTATGTATCCCAAGACTCTTGAGGAAATAGTCGAAATGAAGAAAAAATCATATGCCAGTGCTATTGGTAGTTTAATGTACACTATGTTGTGTATTCGTCCCGATATAAGCTATGCTGTTGGCTTAGTTAGTCGTTTCCAGTCAAACCCAGGATCGAGATACTGGAAAGCGGTGAAGAGGATATTCAGATATCTTAAAGGAACAGCTAATTATTGCCTCTGTTTCCAAGGATAAGATATGAGCCTAAGTGGCTACTCAGATGCAGATTGGGCAGGGGACCTTGATGACAGAAAATCCACATCTGGCTATGTCTTCTTGCTGAATGATGGCGCCATCTCATGGAATAGCAAGAAGCAAGCTTGTGTAGCCTTGTCGACAATGGAAGCTGAGTATGTGGCTTGTGCAAGAGGCTGTCTGGCTAAGAAGGTTCCTGAAGCATCTGAGGATTGCTGAGGATAGTGGGAGTCCTGTTACTGTGTACTGTGACAGTCAAGCTGCGATAGCTTTTTCCAAGGATCCCAAATACCACAGTAAAGACAAGCATATAGAAATTAAGTATAATTTTGTAAGGGATATTGTTGACAAGAAAAAGATTATTCTTGAGTACATCCCTACACGAAATATGCTTGTTGATCCTTTTACTAAGCCATTGACTAAAGAGTCATTTCATGGGCATATGAAGTCTTTGGGACTTCGAAGAATGTAACAATTGTAAAGACATTTTGATAAATGAAAAATTCCATGATCTATTCAGTGTATATGTCTTAGTTACATTCGAATAAAAGTCTCGATAAGAATGTTGGCAGATTGGGATTGGTCCACTCACATGGACAATCATCTCTATTTGTTAAGTACGAATAGAGGTAAGACCGTTGCTTATGGGACAACTTTTGTAGCTATGAATAGAGACATACCCATAAGTTAAGGTCGCCTTGATATTTGTGTCAAGATGAGATCATTTGTGTAATGATTGGAGTAAATGCACCCACCATTTACTGAATCTGCTTGAAGCCAGATTAGAATTCATATGTTGAATTCAGGATTAGACATTGGGAATGTCTAGATCGAAATCTGTACGATGTTAAAATTGGGAAAAACATGCGCTCTTTTTTGTAAAGAGAATAACATCGTAGCATGTGATTCATACCACATGTGCTATGGCGACAAGAAGGGTTGTAGGAGAATGGATCCCTGCTTCTCTACTATGTGAGACCCTTGAGATTATAAGTTAATCTCGATTTTACTCTAAGTGACTATTTAACTATCTACTTGAAGTTCTGATTAGTGTATGCTACTTTAGCATGTTTCCTATTGGCTATGGATGATTCGGTCTATGGAGCATAACTAGGAAAACAACTGATTAGAATGAATGGATTCTACCTAAAAAGGAAGATTAAGATTGATTTACATCTGCGACATTTATTCACTGGTACCGGTTATATTTTTAGTTCAGTACATAAAATGTAATTGTGAATAATTTGTTTGATTGGAGGTGTTGAACATGCTCTTGACATATGGTCAATATGAGGGATTAGAGATGTTCATGATGATGTAAATAATTTAATCTGGGGTAAAGGCAAGCCATTTATGTCTATGATTCGTTCTATGGACATTTATGTCTCTGATTTTTTCTATGGAGCAGCTAAGTAAGGTGTGACAATCTTCTTAGCAATTGAATGCTCACTGTGCTTGCTGTCGCACGAACCATTTTTCCTAATGTATGGAATGGATGTTCTGATCTGGTCTTCGTGACTTGATTCTCATAAAGTCTATGTGACTTATTTGGTCTTTGTGACTAAATTTTGCTCTGGTCTTCGTGACTTGATCCTCATAAAGTCTTTGTGACTTATTTGGTCTTTGTGACTAATTTCGCTCTGGTCTTCGTGACTTGATCACCTTGTAGTCTATGTGACTGACATGGTCTATGTGACCATATGGATTGACTTGGACGAGTGGGAGATGTTGGGCGTTACACTTGGCAGACGAAAGGGTTCGTCCCTTTCGCTGCCGCAAACGGCAGTTTGCTGGAAACGCCAAGGAGATAAAGGGGCGTCATTTTCCCTTTGTCTTCCTCAGCCTTCTTATAAGAGGCGTCCAAGGCAATCAGAGGTGAGAAGAGAGGTTGATGCGAAGGTAATCAGCGAGTAGAGCCGTGAGGTGATCAGTGAGCAAAGAGAGAACGTCTAGGGACGGGATTTGGTTTGTGGAAGAGTCCGAGAAGGTTCCGTGTGGTGATCTTCTCGGCGACAGCAACAGCGACGTCTCCGGCGGTTCATCGGCGACTTCATCGACCGACGTCTTTGGTTGCGGTTCTTCGGGAGATCCATGTGAGTAGTTACCACATTATTCAATTGATTCGTTTTAGTTTTTCATGCTCTCAAAACTGCCAACACCTGACGCAGGTCATCTGAACATATCTTCAGCAGTTCCTTTTTCTTCCGTCCTTCATACACTATTTCGTCGGAAAAAGAACCTGACTTGAGCGTCAGAGGGTCTGCGCTAAGGACCCCTTCCCTGGATTTTGGTCTTTAACGCTTTGTGTACTTGTTTGGGTGTGCAGGACCCAAGTAACACCGATTCCGTTATCACAGACCTTTGGTACCACGTGGGGGTCCAAGTTTCCGACGCACACATATAGGGTGTGTCAAAGTCGTCGCTCCGTCAACGCCGACGCCTCCTTCACCAACCTTCGTCTGACTCACCTTCACCAACCTTCGACTTTGACACGCCTTATATATGGTTCTCCGTCAACGCACCGGAGCGTAGCAGGAGGATGAACGGCCTGCGCGAGCAGCAGTGCGCCTACCAACAACACAACTCGGGCTTGGTGTTCTTTTGGTAGGCGAGATTTCAGTTTCACATCGGAAGCGAGGGAGAGCTGCCCAGAGATGTGCGAAATAAATAAGGAGGGAGGTGCGTTGGAAAAAGATTAAAAGGGTCGGTTGGCTATGTATGCCACGCTCGTCTTTCAAATGATGAGTGCTGTATGGTTATCAAGACATATGGCCGACACAATTTGTGGATTATGAGAACCACCACTCCTCTCCTCCTCCGCAGGTGGCCTCGCGTGTCCGGTAACCTCCCTCTCTAGCGACGCTGCTAACCCCGCCCAGAAGCCCTTCAGGAAGCTTCAATAGGTTCAGGCATCAATTTGACTACGTAGTGCAATAGGAAAGTTTTTGGTAGCGTAGGCATTTTAATATGCAACAAGGCTCACTACAGCCCATTCAACTAGTTTCGATAGGTCATGATTGATTGAGGAACACAGTTGGAAAACTTCCGTGGAGACCGATTGATTATTAGTCGGTTTAAAAGTTGGAAACTTGATTTTTTTTTAAAAAAAATAAATAAATAAAAATATGATTGAGGAATGAATGCATATCATTCTCTCAACCACTACTATTGTCTGAAATTCCTTTGTTTTTCATGAGGTACTTAAATCTTGACCAACACAATATAAGGTGTTGTTGCAAGAGCCAGTAGGATCCAGCGTTCACAAATCCGGAGAAAACGTCAAGTAACACAAGGAATGATATATATTTCAGCAGATTTAACAAATACAAATTAAGAAGCATAAATAATGGGAGAAATGGGAGGAAAATTCAACAAGGAAATAAGATCTGTTCCGAATCCGTCAGTGCACACGAGACTCCGAGTAATTCATTTCTTGGACAAGGATCTTGAAACAGCAGTCGCATGTTGATCTTGTTCTTGTAAGAGTGGAAGCTATGGCAGTCCTATGTATCATTAACTTGAGAATGAAAAATGAAACTCGGGAATGTTGTTGTGATGTCCCTGTTCAGGATTTAGACGACGATAATGAGAAGAAAAAAAAACTGAGAATGGCACAAAGAAACTAGAGTTGATAACAATGTAAAACAACACTATGTTTACACATTAGATTTCAAAGGCGACTAGAATAGTTGATGCTTATAGCTTCTATTGTCATCTACAAAATAAAGACACACACTTCAATGCAGTGACAGAACGATCATGCTTTGCTGGCGGTGTCCTTTTTTTTTCTAAGAGAGAGACAACTCTCATCTTGGAGGGAAACGAAGGTTTGGTTACTTTACAAGAAAACAACGAACCTAAGCCACTCTGCATCATGAAGCAACTTTAGGTTAGGTTAGGTTAGGTTTGGCCCATGAGATCTAGAATCAGGTTATATCTACAATCTTTGGATTATTTTGATATCTTACAATTTCATTGAATTAGCCTCTTTTTTTGTTGGGGAAAGATTCAATGATCTATAAAGCTACCATGTAATAGTTACCCACACAGACAAAGAAGAGGGATGCTACAATTACTTGAGGTATTGTAGAGTCATATTCTTCAGAAGAGAGGGATGGTGCAAGACAAGATTGCGCCATTCATCTTTGTCGATTCTCCCATCATTCTTGGTATCTGCTTCCTCAAACGTCTGAACAGAAGAAAGGAGAAATAAAACTGCTTAAAATTTCCAAATTTAATTGAATCTTATTCTGTTTTCCTTAATCTCAACTGGAAGTTAGCCAGTAGCACCAAATCTCATATACAGATGCAATTACTGATGAGGAAAAGCAGAGAGTTAAAAACGCAAAAAAAAAAAAAAAAAAAGAGCAAGCTAACAAATGCCAACCTTGTCAATGATGCTTTCTATGACATCGTCCGAAAGATTCATTCCAGATTCGGCAAGGGTTGCCACAACCATTTGCTTCACCTGGATCGAATGCATGGGGAAATATTTTAATGAGACAATTTTGTATTGCACAATTGCAAGCAGAAGAAAAGATGTGAAATATCTTGAACAGAAAGTAAATCGTTATGCAAATTGGCACATCCAAAATATCAGTGTGAGGATATTCTTTTACTAATATCAATTTTCTTGGAATAAGTTAGGTGTTTAATTATTTTGATATCAATGTTGCCAGTCCACCTGTTGAGTATCAGAAGATGGTATACAGTTGACAAAATGATGATATCGAGTTGTTTGATTATTTTGATATTTAAATGGTTCCAGTCCACCTTTTGAGTTTCAGAAGATGGCATGCAGTTGACAGATTGATGATATTAAGTTTCTGCAAGACCAAGCTACAAAATCTCACATAAGCATGAATTGGATTAGTTTCAGTTTTTTCTGGTCAAGCTTTTTTAGATCTCTGGGGAAAAACAACAGGTGAAATTTGAGAAGAATGTTTGTACCTCTTGACGTTCAATAAAACCTTGCTGCTTGAGATCATATAACTTGAAGGAAACTGCATCATGAAATAACACCAAAGGCATGTTTACCCAACAATACAAGTATGTCATTCTAATGATGCAAAAAGAGAGAGAACAAGTAAAGAGCAGTTTCAAGACCAAAACTTTTAAAAATTTGAAGAGAGTAGACAAGATATGATGTAGAGAAAAAGAACTGATACTAGTAAATGTACCATGGAGCAGGAAATAAAAAACAAGTTGGATCACAATTCAAATTTCAAAAAATGCCTAAGACAACTGCTTTTGAAAACTTAAGTAGGAACTTGATCCGTGCTTTTTGACACTGCTATCATTCTACTATTTGATCCCGTAAAGCTCTTTTCATTTCTATGTAGGAACTTGATCCTATGCCTATGCAAATTATTGTTGTATGATTTGTTTAATAGATTCTGCAATAGTAACAATAACCAATAACATGAAAAAGACAAAACCACATCAACCACTCGGGCTTATATGCCATCTGCTAGACCTTAAAACTCAAAAACCCTTGAAAAAACAAAGCAAAAGAGCAATCCAGATCGATCTTACTTACAGTCAATTTTGTCACCAATAGGAGCACTTGGATGGAAGACTGACATGGCACGTGCAAACTCTTCAAACCCCAGTACTCCATTGTGCTTTGTGTCAAATATATCAAACACCTGAAGTTCATTTACAATATTACAAAGCCCAAACTCATGATGCTCACTATCACACTATAAGTAATTTGCTAAAATTTGCTTCCAGGAAAATAGCATTATGAAGACACATCATAACTATACATTATTCAACAACCTTTCTCCTTCATGTTTATTAATTAACATAAACAAAAAAAAAATCCATTTTATAGTGTTCCCTTGCTAAAACAAAACTATTTCTCATTCATAAATCATCAAGATATGAATTAATTACAACAAGAACACCATGTAGACTAAGTGTGGGCTCTCTAGTACCCAGGGAGGCCAATCAATCCCACTGAAAATAGTTAGACATTTAAGCGGGGCTCTCTGGTTCTTAGGCAAGCACAAGTCTTTGTTACTGTACCATGTGGACTAAGCTAAGGTGTGAATACATAGAACTTCAACTAGCTTTCCACCTTGGTCAGCAAACCGAGCTCTGTACTATCTAGATACACAAGAAAGATGAATCGAATCCAAAGCACCTAGGCATTTAGGTAGGGACTGTAATTTCTTAAGCATGGCAGCGACCATACTCTGTTGTGTAAGCAACCATGGTTTTTCTTTGTTGTATGCGATTTCATTTAGCAATTCGAGGATCCGACCTTGTCTCCCTCTTTCAGGAAGGGAAAAACAGCAACGAAGATGCCTTGTGGATTGTGCCACAACAGATGGTAAATTGGCAAGACTTTTAATAAAACCATTACTTCAAATGAAACGATAAGAAGCTAATTCGAGAACATTTGTAACTTTCCTAGCAAAACAAGAAAGCCCAGCCTCATGAGAAGCGATAAGCTCAGTATAGAAGAGAATTTAAGAATACATTGTGCATAACTTCCTCTAGAGTATAAAAAATATTAGAACTGATATGTATTGTTGCAAGCATACACCTAAGAAATGGCATCAAAATAAATAAAGCAAATTGAAATTAAAGAAGCAAGTGCTGTGTTAGTAAAATCATTAAAAGAAATAGAAACCAAAATACCCTATCAGCAAACAAGCTCTCCTTTTTAGTCTTAAATAATGCCAACTGGAATTCTTCCTGCAGAGAAAAAGTTGAGGCCATTAAAGAAACACGGATCAAATTGTCGAATATCAGAAATCAACTGCTCAAAGCTATAGTGAGAAAACCACAGACAATTGCAACAATTACTAGATAAATATATCTCTTTTACTACTTAAACCTGGGCTTTCCTAAAGTAAGATTTGTTAAATGGAAGGGGATACCTTTCCATCTAAAAAAATGAAATGACCAACTAATAATTCTCTCACAGATATGCATGCGGAGTCTATACCTCTGACATGACTGTTCAAAAGATTAAATTAGATGCACAGATATTAAGAGAAATTAAATCCAAATGCAACTATTTGACTTGAGAGAGAGAATGAACTTCCATACCTTGTGGATCAACCCATCATCAATGACAGCAGTGCTGATCCCTTTAAACAGCTCATACAAAGCTTCTATTTCGCTCACGCTAACTGCAAAGTCAACAAACAGAACTTTAGGTGGAATTCTTATTTAGAGCCAGCTTGAACCCCTATTCCTTAATAAAAGAACACATACACAGAAATATATGAAATTTTTGTTGTCAACGACCCTAATAGTTGGGACATATAGTGATCTGTTATTGTGTTTGGTGCATGTGCGCACACACACACACACACACACACATTCATATATGAAGATCCACATGGCTGATCCACACAGTTAGTTGATGATGATGTACAAATATTTAATTGTAAATATGAAGAGGAAAAGAGATAATCATTTAAATCTATCAAAAAGGTAGAATGAAAATATTCTAAATAAACATTAGTAACATACACACAGTTTGTCTGGCTAACTGTTCAAGTTCCTCGATGCCTCTTTGGGGCTTGTACAATTCAAGATCACAGCACTTCCCAAGGATAGTGATCAAATGCTTCAACCAGTCTAGACACAGCACCATGATTTTTGCCACTCATAACAACACTCCATAACCTGCATTCAGATTGAACAAAGAGAATTATGCTTTTATGTTGATTCAAAGAAGCAGTGCTGCTTAGTATTTCATAAGTAGTATGATATTTTTCAAAGTGATGAAGGAAGTGAAAACTTTTCATTGTTGGGTTGCTGAAAATGCTTTAAAGATTAGATTCTGGTGGTTGGGAATGAAGCTACAAGCTAATTCTTATAAGGGCATTCAAATGAATGTGTTGGATTAACGAAAAAGAGAAAAACAAAAAGCATTCTTGAGCAACTATGTTTTCAGTAGGAGTAAACACTTAAAATTTGATGAACTTAACATTACTACATAAAGAGTATAAGAAGGCTTAAGAAACTCTACTTATCTTTACAAGAACAGTGAGGTTTCAATAAATAGACTCAATGGAGAGAAAAAAAATCAATGTAGCAAGCCAAATGACTAGAATTTTAAAACTTGTTGTCAGGCTCAAGCAAGCAGGTACTATAGACATGCAAAACAAAGATCGATAATTATATCTGATAGAAATTATAACTCATTCAGCATGTATAAAGTTCAAGAAATCCTGTTCTAAGGTAAACTCAGGAATGCAAAGCACTTATCTTCATAATGCATACCATTAACTTTTTTTCTCTAGACCTTTGGACTTCATATTACGATCCAAAAAGATACTCAGAACATGAACCCACCTGCATCGGAGACTGGTTATTGATACACTAACCTTCGAAAGAAAAGAATAAATTTGACCACATAGAATCAAATTTACGACGCCACTTGAATCCATTTTCAATCTTTTATCGACAAAACACAGAATCAAATATACGACGCCACTTGAAAAATCCAAGATAAAGCCATTTTTCCAAGATCTGAAAAGGGGGGGGGGGGGGGGGTTTGCACAAACTAAACAGAGAAAAACTTACCGGATTCGGAGCCGACGGAATCACCTCTCTTCCTGCTCAACTCCAATCCGTCGAGAATTGGAGATCGTCTAGGGAAGAAGAAGATCTTCCGATGATTGTGGAAACTGATTAAAAAATGGACCTAAAAGGAACAGGAGAAGCCGAGATTCAAGATCTCGACCATTTTGGTCCAAACGACGAGAACAGATTCGAGAAATGCCCTCATTCCCGATATAACAATTACCATTATTTTATTTCCATGATGAATAATTAGCGCGACAAATTCCCTGGAAAATCATACATATAATGAAATTCCTAAATGCCATTTTAAAATGGTTCATCCATTTTTACATTCTCTTGTTTTTTTTTTTCACATCTCTATTGTTTTCTATAAAAATTGGATCTATCAAAAACGGTGTGTGCTAAATAAATGCCAATAGTATCATTCACACCATTCAATTCGAAAAATGCCTTCATTTTTTTTTCAGATTAATTTGATGTACTGAATTCCTTTCAGCGTAGGTGGAAGTTGTCTCGACATGAGGTAAGATGATACAGTGAGGAAAGATGAGGGGTATGATACTTTCATAAAGTTATTAGTCAAGAACGTGATAATCAGTAGTCGATGAAAGGTAGCGGTTCAGTCTCTCCATTTTATCCTCTGTATAATTTTCAGTCGGTCATAGATAGATCGGGTCATGACCGACTTTAGTATAAGCTTATACCTAGGGTCCCAATTTTTATTGGAGGCTTATTATTTTCATGTATTAAATATATTTTTATTTATTTTTTAAATATAATGGAAAAAAATATGGCTCACATGGTAAAAAATTATATAATCTTATTCTCTAAAATTTTCTAAAAATTGGAGTCATTATTTTTAATATATTAAATATATATTTTTTAAGAGAATGGAAAAGAATAGGATCCACGTGATTAAATATTTACATGATCTCAATCTATCAAAACTTCAGATTTCACAAAGATTTTATTAGAGTTCCAATAAATAAAGTCATAAAGGAATTCTTTTTTTAACAAATTAATTTTTTTTAATTATAGATGTTATTTTATAAAAGCTAATCTATTCCTCTTCAATATCTACTCTGGTTACATTTCTCATTTGTTGGTGATATTTTCTCCTTTAATCAATAAGAACATTAATTAGAAATATTTTATCTTATCCTTATAATACAAAATAAAAATGTTAATTTTTTTAAATTTCCCCTCTTCTCCTTTTCCAACTCCCCTTCTCTGTGCTTCTCTTACTCATTGAGATGGGAGAAGAGAAACCGCACCTAACGCTAACACGTTGATGCAGTCAGTGCTGCGATGCTTGTTGCTTGATAAAATTCAAATGCTCATGCATTCATCCATATTATGTCTGATGAAAATGGAAGATTTTATTATTTTTTAATAATAACGAATTAATATCTTTACCATTTCGTTTCCTTGATAGACATTAAGTTTAACTTTTATTTAAATATATTTACCCTCATAAAATATTTGATTTTTCATTTGTCTCCATTCCATCATTTATAATTGTTCTAGTTTAGGTAATGAAAAATATGGTTTATTTTTCCTTTTGCTTTATGCCTAAAACGACTTTCATTTAGTTCTTAATAAATGAATGACGGGTTTAATCTCATTGTGATCTTTATTTTCTAAGGATGATATTCAATTTTACTATTTTATACATTATTTTTTATTTATTTGTTTTTTGTGCATCACTTATAATAATGAGTTGAGTATGGAAGCATGATTTTTTTATACCGTTATCATATTTTATTGTTATTATTTTCTCAATTTTGTTCCTTCTTGTAAGGATTGTTCTCTCTATCTTTCATTTAAATATACTTAGTTTTTAGCTAAGTGAATTGTAAACTTATTATCAACTTAAAATGTATTATTATATCTAATAATAATATTCTGTTTAATACAGTAAAGTTTATATTTCTCTTAATTAGGTTATCAAAACATGAATATAAAAATTTAATTAATAATTTTACATCTAAAAGTGAAAAAATTAAATTTTATAAAAACTATTTTAAAATTAATATTTAATTTGTTTAAAAAAAATTAAACCACCATTTTCAATCCAAATCCGAATGAAAAAAAGTGAGAATTTTTTAAAAAAAAATAATATCAAAAGCTTAAAAAAATGTTTCTGCCTAGTCCTCAAATAGGCTTGAACTGGCCCTAGATCGGCTCCTCAAGGTTGAGCCCTGGGCCGGGGTTTTAACTAGTTCTCGACTGGCTGCCTACTGCTCAAGTTATCTAAGCTCAATTTCTACATATGGCCCTGGCACATATGCCAAGCAATCCCTGACCGGTTCTGTATCGGTCGGATCATGCAGGTTTAGTCCTCGGTTACAGTCTGATGATTCTCGACCGGTTCTGCACAGCTCATTCTCTTCATCTCGATCAGGCGTAGTCCCTTGATAGCCCCTGGTCGGTTGCACACGGGAAAGGGAATCAAGGCTCAGTCCTTGCATCGCATTTGAGCAATCATCTAAAGATGTCTACGGTTGAACCTGGGCAGGACAGATAACACTAAGAGACAACAGTGTCAAAGAATCATAACCTCTTATCAGAGAATAACTGTCGTGAGTCAGGGAATATTCCAGTGTTCTGCCACACACTAAGAGTGGAACCTTCCTCTTACCAATGGGAGGCTAACGAACATCCTCCGTCACCCCAACACACCCTGACACCCGACATTTTCTAGCAGCGTGCAGACTCAAGTCGTATAAAAACAGAGGTCCTCTTTATTGGCCAGGTACGCGCACATTTGTACACATCATCAGCAGTTCCTTTTTCTTCCTTTCTTCAAACACTGCTTTGTCGAAAAAAGGACCTGACTTGAGCGTCGGAGGACCTGCGCCAGGGACCCCTTCCCTGGTTTTTGGTCTCTAATGCTCCGTGTGCTTGTCTGAGTGCGCGCATGACCCAATTGTTGGTGCAGCAGGGCCGACAAGAGGGGAGGGGTGAATTGCCTACAAATAAAGAATACCCTCCTCAAGACTTTTCAACTCAAAAATTAATAGCAACAATAAAATGTAAAATAGCAGTAATAAAAGAGAAACAGGAAATTTAACTTGGTTACTGTTGGGACCGAAATGTAGCTAGAGGGGGGGGGGGTGAATAGCTCGTCGCGCGCTTCGTGTTCTTCGTTGCTTGTTTCTTCAAAGATGTGCAACGGAAAATACAAAGAAAACAAACACAACGCTAACACTAAGGATTTACTTGATATCCACTTCACAAGAGGTAACTAGTCTAAGGATCCATGCACACACACACACCTCCACTAATAAACACTCATTTTCGGTAACTACCGAAGACGGAGAAGCCCTACAAGACTCTGAGTACAGAAAGAAAGGAAAGGGAACAAAAGTATAAGCAAAGCTTACAATGAATACAAGAAACCCTAACCCTAGCTTTTTTCTTCTTGCTTTTGATCTGCCTCTTGACTTGGAAGAGCCTCCAAGAACCTTCAAGAACTGACGATCTGGAGCTTAGAGAGAGCTGTAGAGTTGCTGTCGAGGATCTGGAGTGAACAGTGCAAAATCTACCGAAGGAATCGAACGCCTACAGTTAAATACGACGCCAACGGTCGGATCCCGATTGATTGGATTGATCCCAATCGATCGGGGAGGCTTTGGATCAATTGGCTGATCGATCCAGAGCACCTCTGTGCTCTCTAGAATGGCCTAGATCGATCGGTTGATCGATCCAGCTTTTATCGTGCGAAATCGCACCTCCCAATCGATCCATTGATCAATTGGGAGCTTTGGATCAATCGGTTGATCGATCCAGAGCTGTTCTGTTCGTGCAACACTTCTCCCCAATCGATCGACTGATCGATTGGGAGGAATCTTGTCGCTGGGACTCACCCAATCGATCGACTGATCGATCCAGCTCCTTGATTTTGTCCAAAATCAAGTCCAAAGCCCCTTAAACCAACATCCGGTCAATCATGACTTGTCAGTATATAAAACCTAGCATCCGGTCACCCTTGACCAGCTAGGACTCTCTCACCAAGTGTCTGGTCAATCCCTTTAACCTACTTGGACTTTTCTCCTCTTGTCAAGTATCCGGTCAATCCCTTTGACCTACTTGGACTTTTCTTCCTCGTGCCAAGTATCCGGTCAATTCCTTTGACCTACTTGGACTTTCACCAGATGTCTGGTCAACCTTGACCCATCTGGATTTCCCCGTGCCTGGCTTCACTCGCCAGGACTTCCCTTCTGCCTAGCTTCATTCACTAGGACTTCTCTTCTGTCTGGCTTCACTCACCAGGTCTTTCACCTAGCTTCACTCACTAGGATTTTCCTTTTGCCTAGCTTCACTCACTAGGACTTCTCTTCTGCCTGGCTTCACTCACCATGATTTTCACCTGACTTTACTCACTAGGATTTTCACCTGGCTTCACTCACCAGGATTTTCCTCTGTCTGACTTCACTTACCAGGACTTTCACCTAGCTTCACTCACTAGGATTTTCCTTTTGCCTAGCTTCACTCACTAGGACTTTTCTTCTGCCTGACTTCACTCACCAGGGCTTTCACCTAGCTTCACTCACTAGGATTTTCACCTGGCTTCACTCACCAAGATTTTTCTCTGCCTGGCTTCACTTACCAGGACTTTCACCTAGTTTCACTCACTAGGATTTCCTCACTGCCTAGCTTCACTCACTAGGTCTTTCACTTGGCTTCACTCATTAGGATTTTCCTTCTGCCTGGCTTCACTCACCAGGACTTCCTTTGCCTAACCTCTAAGTTAGGACTTTCACCTGGCTTCACTCACCAGGTTTTTCCAGTCAAAAATCCGGTCAACCTTGACCTACTCGACTCTCCATCACAATCTCCACACATGAACAATTGCACCTGCAATCTCCATGTGTTGTCTACATGTATTGTCAAACATGTATTGTCAACATGTATTGTCAAACCATCAAAACAGAAACATTAAGACTCGAGCTTGACCCAATTCAAGCTCAGTCAAACTAGGTCACCCTTGACCTGGGGAATATTGCACCAACAATCTCCCAACAATCTCATTCTTTTTGATGTTTGACAATACCTTCTTTAAGTTAGGCTAATCCCATAGCCTAAACCTCCTTCATGCCACTAGGTAATGAAAGTATAAGTTAAACTCTTCATTCTCCTCCTAAGAGAGAAAACTCCCTCTTAGATAATGAAGTCCTAATTTAAACCCTACATTTCTCCCCCTATTGGCACACATCAAAACAAACTCTCCCCCTGAAGAGTTACTCAATGTTGTTCACAACTTCACTCATTGTAATCAACCCGATAATAAAAGTCTCATACCTTTCATTTTCCTTTAACCCTACATTCTTCCCCAATATAGACAAATGCCCATCCTTGAGCATTTTTAACTTAAACAATGAAGATATCCACTCTTCATTGTAAACAAATGCTCAACCTTGAACATTTTTACTAAAGAAGGTTAACCACCTTCCAAGGTGTATGAAAAATAATTTTCATGTCCTTAAAGAGTAACTCCCCCTAAAGACATGATCGTGTCTTCTGTCATTGCACCAACAATGACTTGGAATCCATAAATCTTTAGGAAACCCAATTTAGAAGTTTTGAGATTCAAAAATTCAATAATGAAACCAAACTCAACTTAAACTCCAATTTAGTCTTTCTCAACCAATCCATCCTTATTTTCAACATAAAAACACTCTTTTTATGTATACAAATGTATCTTGAGGGGTTAGGAATGGTTACCTAGACTAAAGATGGTCCAAAATGTTGAAATCAGGCTTTACCAGCCAAAATCAGTATTCCCAATCGATTGGAGTTAGGTTCCAATCGATTGAACCCTGCTGAATTGATCTACTGATCGATTCAGTCTGCTTGGATCGATCGGCTGATCGATCCAGTAAGCTTTTGCTCGTGAGAGATGCCTTCTCAATCGATCGCCTGATCGATTGAGGCACTCCAATCGATCCACTGATCGATTGAAGCTCTGAAAAAGCTGAAATTCAATTTCAGTCAATTTCAGAAACTCTCCAAAAATTCTACAAAATTCAAAAAATTATGAAAATTTATGTAGGCATTCCTTAAGGCATAAAAAATAGTTTTCTAAGAAAATACTTCATATTTTCCAAAAATGACACAAACTAGAAAACTTGTAGAAACTTTAGTGTTTTCTTCTAGTTTGTGCTCAACTATTCAATGATGATTACTATCAAAAGATAGCCTTCACCAAGGTTTTCCAAAAGCATTTTAAAATAATTTTCAAAAACCAATATCTCATCATGTTCCTTGGGCTTAATGCACATAACTTGTACATTAGCTTTCCCAATGATGGGAAAACACATAACTATGTGTTTTGATGAACTTAAAACTCGAAAGAATGCACTAAATCAACATCTTGAGTTTTGTTCATCATCCTAACATCTCACTTGTATCTAATGTGCACTAAAACACATACAAGTCACCTTATGGGTCTTTGTGAGATGTAAAGTTTGGTTTTGCCCTATTCTAGGGATTATGCATATCTATCTAGACATTTTTGAATTATAGACATCCACCAAGGATGTTACTTGTTAATTAATGCCATTAGTCCTTAATAAGTAAGGAATTAAAATGATGCATGATGATGTTATGACATACATCAAAAAGAAATAATTTTCAAAACAAAATTTCCTATAACTATATGATGTATGGATGACATGACATGATATTTTTATGTTTTTCATAATAAGGCATGAGTGCAAACACAAATAAATAAATATGATGTCATGGTAATTGATGGGCAAGCAAAGCATGACAAGTTAGCATAGATAAAATACCTAGATTACCTACCTAAGTATCCTTAATCCTTGGCTAAATTAAAAATAAACCTAGTTTGCCCATTATTTCCCAAGAAAATGTCAAAAACCAAATTTGACATTTCTTTTGCTTTTCCTAATTTGTGCCAATTTAAATTAAGCATATTCATCAAATTTTGGCACAATTTACTCTTTTAAAGAGTAATCAATTGAGTTAAGGCTTAAATTTGCCTTTAACTTCCTAAGAACATACCAAAATCCCAACTTGGTAGTTCTTATGATTTTCTCAAATTGTGTCATTTAAAATTTCATCCAATTTCTCAAAATATGACACATTTTACTCTTTCCAAGAGTAAACCCTTTATCCTTTTCATTTTCAAAGGTTAATAATAATCTTGAAAATGCTCCTTGAGCGTTAACTTCGTCATGATTGGGTTAACTACCCTTCCACTTAGAGTTGACACTCTCTAACCCATCTATGGGGTAGAGAAGATGTTCCTAAGAACCCAAAACCTATTGGTGCTCCTTGGATGCTCTAGGTACTCACTAGGGATAGCTTCCCTAGATACCTTCCTAGTGACCTTGTTTGACTTCTTAGAAGCCTTGGTCACATTTTCTAGGTCAACCTTAGGGATTGCTTCCCTTGTGACCTTCTTTGTGACTTTCTTGGACTTCTTAGAAGTCTTAGTCACATTTGTTGCAAAAATACTCTTAGGAATAACCTCCCTAGTATTCTTGACTTGACCACTAGACCTAGGGTTTGTTCCATAACTATATGGAACTCTATGGTAAGTAGGTACATCCTTTTTGGTTTTAGGTTTGTGTCCCAAACCTCTATGGCCCTTGGATGACCCTTGTTGTCATAAACCTAGATTTCACTCATTTTGCCCTTTGAGGATATTTTCCATCCTTTTTAGGGTCTTTTCTAGTTTGTCAAGTCTTGACCTCAAGACTTGATTTTCCATCACTAAGTCCTTAGTTTTTGGGTTTCCATTATGCCCATGAGCATTTTTGTTTCTAGGCTTGTAGCTAGAATCCTTAGAGTTCTTGCCTAAAATTCCATCTACCTTCCTAACCCTAGGTGTGGTAGTTTTAACATGGAGAGCCATGTGTTTTTCCTTAATGCTATCATGTTCTCTATTCTTATGGTAAATAGCATTAAAATGATAAAGACTTGACTTAGCATGCCTTTTACCATTGTTCAAGGGAGTAGGCTCAATAAATGATATTTTTCTTTTTACCTTGGAGACTCCCCCTTGAGATGTGCTTCCTCCTTGAGCCTTGACCGCCTTCTTCCCCTTGGGACATTGACTTCGGTAATGTCCTTTTTGATTGCACAAAAAGCACACAATGCGCTCCTTGCTTCTTTTTGTTCCGGGAGCGGTCTCCTTGGGCTTCTCCTTGCCCTTTTGTGCCACTTGACCTTTCTTCTTGGCCAATCTAAGGCATTTACTTTTGTAATGTCCTTTTTCCCTACACTCAAAGCAAATGATATGATTTTTGTTATTTTCTATTGAAATTGTTATACCTTTGCTTATAGGGGTGACATCTTCTCCTTTTGATCCGGAGGTAGAAGCTTCCTCTTGATCCGAACTTGATACTCTTCCAATAGATTTGTCTTGACTTGTGGAGGTGGAAGCTTCTTCATCCTCTTCTTCTTTTGACCCGGATGTGGAGGCTTCTTCTTGCTCTTGATCCGGTGTCAATGAAAATTGCTCCCCCTCAATCCTAGAGGTGGAGGCTTTCTCATCCTCATCTTGTACATGGAACAAGGAGTATGCTCCCTCCTTACCTTCTTCATTGCATTCCTTTGAAGATGAAGCTTCTTGGACTTCCTTTTCTTCGGAAGTTGAGCATCTCTCAACTTTGGAGTCCTCTTGCTCTTTATTTTGATCCAATGAGTCGCTCTCTTTGGATTTTTCTTGGTCTGGTACAGTGGAGGGGATCTCATGAATTGATGGCAATTTGCTCCAAAGCTCCTTGGCATCCTTGAACTCTCCAATTTTTTCAAGAATGTGGCTAGGCAATAGATTGACCAAAATCTTGGTCACTTTATCATTGGCCTCACATCTTTGGATTTGTTCTTGACTCCATTTGCTTTTCTTGAGGACTTTGCCCTTGGAATTTGTTGGAGCCTCGAAACCTTCCATGAGAGCAAACCATTGCTATATTTCTACCATCAAGAAATTCTCGATCCTTGATCTCCAAAGATCGAAGCTTATCATGGTGAATGGTGGAGGCACCCTCGTGTCGAATCCGAGTCCATCTCGGAATTCCATTTGAAGTTGAGCTTCTTGTGATGAAGTCTTCGACTTGTAGAATTGCTTCAACTTCTTCACCCTCTAGCTTGTTGTCTCTTCCGGCGATGATTCCGGCGAAGAGCGGCCTCGCTCTGATACCACTTATTGGGACTGAAATGTAGCTAGAGGGGGGGGGAGGGTGAATAGCTCGTCGCGCACTTCGTGTTCTTCGTTGTTTGTTTCTTCAAAGATGTGCAGCGGAAAATACAAAGAAAACAAACACAACGCTAACACTAAGGATTTACTTGGTATCCACCTCACAAGAGGTGACTAGTCCAAGGATCCACGCACATACACACACCTCCACTAATAAACACTCCTTTTCGGTAACTACCGAAGGCGGAGAAACCCTACAAGACTCTCAGTACAGAAAGAAAGGAAAGGGAACAAAAGTATAAGCAAAGCTTACAATGAATACAAGAAACCCTAACCCTAGCTTTTTTCTTCTTGCTTTTGATCCGCCTCTTGACTTGGAAGAGCCTCCAAGAACCTTCAAGAATTGGTGATCTGGAGCTTAGAGAGAGCTGTGGAGTTGCTGTCGAGGATCTGGAGTGAACAGTGCAAAATCTACTGAAGGAATCGAACGCCTACAGCTAAATACGATGCCAACGGTCGGATCCCGATCGATTGGATTGCTCCCAATCGATCGGGGAGGCTCTGGAATGGCCTGGATCGATCGGCTAAACGATCCAGCCTTTATCGCGCGAAATCGCACCTCCCAATCGATCCATTGATCGATTGGGGGCTCTGGATTGATCGGCTAATCGATCCAGAGCTGTTCTGTTCGCGCGACACTTCTCCCCAATCGATCCACTGATCGATTGGGAGGAAGCTTGTCGCCGGGACTCACCCAATCGATCGACCGATCGATTGGGCATGAGCCAATCGATCGGCTGATCGATCCAGCTCCTTGATTTTGCCCAAAAATCAAGTCCAAAACCCCTTAAACCAACATCCGGTCAATCATGACTTGTCGGTACATAAAACTTAGCATCCGGTCACCCTTGACCAGCTAGGACTCTCTCACCAAGTGTCTGGTCAATCCCTTTGACCTACTTGGACTTTTCTCCTCTTGTCAAGTATCCGGTCAATCCCTTTGACCTACTTGGACTTTTCTTCCTCGTGCCAAGTATCCGATCAATTCCTTTGACCTACTTGGACTTTCACCAGATGTCTGGTCAACCTTGACCCATCTGGATTTCCCCATGCCTGGCTTCACTCACCAGGACTTCCCTTCTGCCTAGCTTCACTCACTAGGACTTCTCTTCTGCCTGGCTTCACTCACCAGGTCTTTCACCTAGCTTCACTCACTAGGATTTTCCTTTTGCCTAGCTTCACTCACTAGGACTTCTCTTCTGCCTGGCTTCACTCACCAAGATTTTCACCTGGCTTCACTCACTAGGATTTTCACCTGGCTTCACTCACCAGGATTTTCCTCTGCCTGGCTTCACTTACCAGGACTTTCACTTAGCTTCACTCACTAGGATTTTCCTTTTGCCTAGCTTCACTCACTAGGACTTCTCTTCTGCCTGACTTCACTCATCAGGTCTTTCACCTAGCTTCACTCACTAGGATTTTCACCTGTCTTCACTCACCAGGATTTTTCTCTGCCTGGCTTCACTTACAAGGACTTTCACCTAGTTTCACTCACTAGGATTTCCTCACTGCATAGCTTCACTCACTAGGTCTTTCACCTGGTTTCACTTACCAGGATTTTCCTTCTGTCTGGCTTCACTCACCAGGACTTCCTTTGCCT
Organism: Zingiber officinale; assembly: GCF_018446385.1. Taxonomy (NCBI): domain Eukaryota; kingdom Viridiplantae; phylum Streptophyta; class Magnoliopsida; order Zingiberales; family Zingiberaceae; genus Zingiber; species Zingiber officinale. Next base: position 30,015,815 of record NC_055990.1, read on the forward strand.
AACCTCCAAGTTAGGACTTTCACCTGGCTTCACTCACCAGGTTTTTCTAGTCAAATATCCGGTCAACCTTGACTTACTTGACTCTCCATCACAATCTCCACACATGAACAATTGCACCTGCAATCTCCATGTGTTGTCTACATGTATTGTCAAACATGTATTGTCAAACCATCAAAACATAAACATTAAGACTCGAGCTTGACCCAATTCAAGCTCAGTCAAACTAGGTCACCCTTGACCTGGGAAATATTGCACCAACAATCTCCCAACAGTTACAACCCAGGGGGTTGTTAATCCAAGGTAGTCAAATAGCTCCACTAGAATGTCTCCTTCACTGTAGGCGGAGAAACCTTTTTTTACACACTAAGAACGCTCAGAAGTTGCTAGGAACTTAATACAAAGTTGATTGATTTATTCTTAACTCCAGGGGCCTTTATATAGCTCCTGGAAATTCTATCTCGGGTCTTGAAGGCGCCTCCAAGAGGGTTGAGGGTGCCTCCAATGGATTTGATCGGATAAAATCTTATCTGCTTCACAAACGACCATCTAGACTGGGTCTGAGGTGCCTCCAATGCCCTTGAGGCGCCTCGGACAAGGTTGAGGCGCCTTCAAGGTAATAGAGGCGCATCCAAGACTGCAGTCAGCGCAGGCGCCTTCAGCACTTCGTTGAAGGCGCCTCCAGCTAGCTTTTTCAGCTCATTTTGACTCTTTTTCTTCTTCCGAAGCTTCAATTGTTTGGGTGATTATGGCCAAACGAAATAGGGCTCACCCGAACCTAATTTCCGTCCTTCTTCTCAAGCAGACTTTCGACCCGACTTCTTGTCCCTCGAACACTACGCATGTTATTCTCGTCCACCGGTGTACTTTTCCGCAGCTCTCTCGTCCTTTGGACGCACTGAACCCGTCGGCTCCCTTCCTCTGCCATCCTTCTCGCTAGCTACGTCTTCCATTCGACTTCTTGCGTTCCTAAGCTCCTGCACACTTAGACATAGGAATCAAATAACAAGCAAGACCTAACCTAACTTGGTTGATCACATCAAAACAACCACGGGGTCCAACAATCTCCTCCTTTTCGATGTGCATCAACCCAAGTTTAAGTTAGGAAAAAAAATAGACAAACAGTAATTTATAGAAATTACTAAACTAACAGTTTAAGCATAAAGATTGTAATAATAGAATTTGCAACACTAAGAATTTTCTTTAAAAATTTTAACTCTCCTTAACTTGTTCCTATCTCTCCCCTTTTGATCACAGTAAAAAATGGGGGCCATAACTATCAAGTAGAAGTTTTCTAAAGAAAAGTTCAAGTTTTAAAAGAAATTATTTTTAGAATAATTTCTAAGTTAAAAACAATTTAAAATAAATCAGTTTCAAAATAATTGCTAAATTTTTTTAAAAATTATTTTACAAACATAAATATTTTTGAAAATTTTATAAGTAGGAATTTTTTTTTTTAACTTAGGTAATTTTTAAATAATTTTGAGAATTTCTTTTGAAAATTTTCTAAGTTAAACTTAGGTAAGATAATTTTCAAAAAAAATTTAAGCAAAAATTTCTAATTTCAGAGGAAATTTTACCTTAGGAAATATTAGTTTAGAATTTTTTTCCAAGTAAAAATTTTATGCATGAAACATTTTTCTAAGTATAAAAATATTTTTGAAAAAATTGTTTAAAAAATATTTGAAAATTTTTTAAAGCATTATTTAATTCTAATTTTAATGCTTTACCAGAAAGTTAATTAAACATTTTATTTTAATATTTTGGCTTCCAGGTCGTGGCGAGGCAATAGGCCTTCTTGGTTATTGGAGCAACAACCACTTCCTTAGACAAAGTCTCATAAAGGAATTTTAACGTTTAATTTTCTCGCTGAAAGCTTTAACTAAAAAAATTTAGTTTAGAAAAGATTTTGGAATCCAGTAAAGGTTCCTTCCTACTAGATTAATCAAGAACTTAGGGGGTACATAACTTTTGAAAATTTTTCTAAGTTGTCCCTGATGTTTTCTAATGTATCAGTTTAATTTTTCATATAACTTGAGTTTTGATTTTGAAAATTTATCTAAGCATGCATAATCATTTTTCAATTTCATTTCCCAATTTCTCATTTTCTAATTTTAAATTATCGTACATTTCTAGTGGGTATGCTTTTGCTAAGTTTAACTTTAACTCATTATTCTCCTTTTCTAATTTAACTAAAGGGCTGCTTGTTTAGAGGGTTTGATAAATGGGGAATGGGAAAGGAATGAAATATAGGTGCTTGGTTTGAGGGTTTCATTTTTTCACAAGGGTTTCATTCCTTATTTGTTAGCAATCATTCATTCCCCACTAAAACCAGTAGTTTGAAACTCATTCCTTTAAAAAGCCTCCCATTACTAATGATACTTGATCCGACGGTTAGAACACGGGACCCCATAGCGAGGGGTCAACGCCACGTGGAAGTCAAAGGGCCAGGTGGTCCATCGGAGAAGGGTGAGCCGACCAGACTCATGAGAAAAGGGCAGACCGACCGGCCGACCGATGAACATCCGATAATAAAAAGGCACCCTGACAGGGATCGGGGTTCCGGCGCTCGTTTGAACAGTAACGAAGGGCCGATCGGACGTCATGATCGTCCGAAGACAATGTAACATACTGCTAGTAGTCCCTATATAACATCTTACCGAAGATCTCCCCAGCATGCCGATGAAGAGGGAAGGCCAGACGTGATGTAAGGGCCGTCCGGCCGGGCGTAAGAGGAATGCTGGCCGGCCGGATGCCTCGTCACGCCGGCCGGATGGACGCCCCGACCTATGGTAGGTAAAGAAGGACAATAACATCTTATGACAGCTGTCAAGTCCTATGGCTAGGCCATACTCCAAGTCTGACAACGAGGTGTTCTGTTGTCCCATCGAAGACGTGCTTGGACTGTAGCAGTATGACGTCAGGTAAGCTTTCTGACAGACACATACCGAGGTATGGGCTGCGGACACGTATGCACCTCGGTGGACGTGCAGGAGCTCTTTCACCGCTCTATATAAAGAGCCTTATACTTCGCCGGAGGTACGCGTTGGACACCTTTGGAGCCACTTTTTTCATTACCTGCTTGCCTGACTTGAGCGTCGGAGGGTCGCCGCCGGGAACCCCTTCCCGGCCCGACTTCTGTGCAGGTTCACCGGAGGTTCGTGCAACCAGTCGAAGATCCACGTCAGCATCCGGGGAGCGCCACGTGTCTAGCGTCCGTTGATTCAGCATTCGGACAGGATCAATTTGGCGCCGTCTGTGGGAACGCTCCTGCATCCGATCGGAAGCAATGGACGAAGCTGGACGACCGCATACGGTGATGCTCTCCACGAAGGAGCTCGACGCTCTAATCAAGGCAAGAGCAGCTAAGCTCGTGGAGCAACAGAGAGAGAATGCGCAAGCCGAGCGGCTGGAGCAACAAACAACGTCAGCATCAGGTGGCCGAGCGGACGCCTCCCCCGAGACAAAGATCCAACCGGCATTCAAGGGGGAGCACCGCCGAGCGTATGAAGATGGATTGGGACTTGGATCAACCATGAAGCGCAAATCATCTCCAGCCTTATCGAGCTGGGTGAAAGGTGCACTGATGCAACTCATTTTTGTGTATATGCTAGTCGCCCATGTCCTTGTAATGCAGGAAGCAGAAATGAATTAAAAGATGGCTAGTGTGTCCGCCGAGCGGCTGTGTTAAATATTAGCCTTTAAGGCCGTCGAGCTCCGACGTTAAAAATCGAGAGACGAGCCGGCGTCTATAAACGCTCCGAGCGGAAGACCGTCGAGCTCCGACGTTAAAAATCGAGAGACGAGCCGGCGTCTATAAACCCTCCGAGCGGATGGTCGTCGAGCTCCGACGTTAAATATCGAGAGACGAGCCGGCGTCTATAAACCCCCGAGCGGAATACCGTCGAGCTCCGATGTTAAAAATCGAGAGACGAGCCGGCGTCTATAAACGTCCGAGCGGAAGACCGTCGAGCTCCGACGTTAAATATCGAGAGACGAGCCGACGTCTATAAACCCTCCGAGCGGAAGACCGTCGAGCTTCGACGTTAAATATCGAGAGACGAGCCGGCGTCTATAAACGTCCGAGCGGAAGACCGTCGAGCTCCGACGTTAAATATCGAGAGACGAGCCGACGTCTATAAACGTCCGAGCGGAAGACCGTCGAGCTCCGACATTAAAAATCGAGAGACGAGCCGGCGTCTATAAATCCTTCGAGCAGAAGACCGTCGAGCTCCGACGTTAAATATCGAGAGACTAGCCGACGTCTATAAACCCTCCGAGCGGAAGACCGTCGAGCCCGACGTTAAATATTGAGAGACGAGCCGGCGTCTATAAACCCCCGAGCGAAAGACCGTCGAGCTCCGACGTTAAAAATCGAGAGACGAGCCGGCGTCTATAAACCCTCCGAGCAGAAGACCGTCGAGCTCCGACGTTAAATATCGAGAGATGAGCCGTCGTCTATAAACGTCCGAGCGGAAGACCGTCGAGCTCCGACGTTAAAAATCGAGAGACGAGCCGGCGTCTATAAACCCTCCGAGCGGAAGACCGTCGAGCTCCGACGTTAAATATCGAGAGACGAGCCGGCGTCTATAAACGTCCGAGCGGAAGACGTTAAATATCGAGAGACAAGCTGGCGTCTATAAACGTCCGAGCGGAAGACCGTCGAGCTCCGACGTTAAATATCGAGAGACGAGCCGGCGTCTATAAACCCTCCGAGCGGAAGACCGTCGAGCTCCGACGTTAAATATCGAGAGACGAGCCGGCGTCTATAAACCCTCTGAGCGGATAGCCATCCACGTGATACATTCCGACGGTAAGAGCCGACCGACGACGGAGCCTGTTCTTTAAGGCCAACATACGGCCGAGCGGCTCGCTTAGCAAAAATATATGGAAAACCCCTTTGAGGTAAGGTGCAAAGTAAAAGATGGTTAATAAGAATTAAAGATGTGAGCATGTGAACGAATGACGTTCGCGCGCCGAGCGGCCATGCAGGCGCATGGCGAAAGACGTTTTTTGAAGACAATCGGCTTGAGATCATATAAGAGTATGGAGCCGAGCGGAGGAGTTTTAAAGAACACTTTAAAATGACAAAAGAAAAATTTCTTGCCAAAACAAAAGTTGCAAGAACAGAAAGATGATCTATTTACGCCAAACGCTGGGCAAACAAAAGAAGTTACAGCAAAAACAAGTTGTGCCGAACAGCAAGAGTACAAAAACATAAACACTCCTCACGCGTCAAAATCAAAAAGAGCATCAGGAATGCAGCCCATCACGGTAGCCAGATCCTCTGGGGGGATGGTCAGCTCGGCGGGAAGGTGGCCTTTAGCCTTCAAGTAATCCACCGCTGCCTTGATCGCCTCTTCGAAAGTAAGGAAAATCTTGTCGGTAAATTTCTCTCCGAAATCATCCGAGCGGACAAATGCCTTCCTCACTTCGTCAGAGCGGCCCGACTCCCCATCCTGATAACCTTGGAGCGCGGCTCGAGAAGCATCGTTGGCGGCATGGAGATCCTTCAAGTCTCCTTCAAATTTGAGCAGATCGGCCGAGCGGCCCTCCTTCTCGGTGGCCAGGAGGACATCCAGCTCCTTGACGCGTTGCTCTAGCCCTCTGATCTCCACCTTCATTAGGTCCATATCATCGATGGCCTTGCGCTTCCGAGTGGTCGCCGTCTTGATCTCTTTATCCCGTTGTTTGACCACAGCTTCAAGCCGAGCGACCTCACTCGCCAGATCGGAAGCTCGTTTCCGTTCGGCTTCCAAAAGCTTTTTGCTTTTCTCTAAAGCAGCCGTGGATTGCCCTTGGTTTGCGTCCGAAAGTTTGAGTTTTTTCATTTCTTCCTCCAGCTCAGCCAGTCGATTGCTGACTGCGATCTGCTCTACCCAACTCTGCGAATAAAGGCAGTTAAGTTAAAAGCTAAAATAAAAAATATCAATAAAGCAGAAAGGCATACCCCGGTCGCCTGCTGCAGGTTACTGTCCCCTAGCTGACTGGGGGACATGAGCGCGACGCGTACGCGCGCGTCCTCCCAAACTTTGGCGAGCGGACCGGTGAGGGTGATCTGCTGTTCGGGAACCGATGGCCGATCAGCGGCCAGTAAGTATTCCTCCGAGGGAAATCTGAGGGCAGTTTTAATCACCCTCGGGCCGCTCGAGTCATCTTGAGACGCAGCAGCATGGCCAGAGGACTTGCCGATCGGGACCGGACGGTCGCCCAGTCGCCTAAGACGACGTAGAGTCTGAGAGGTGGAAGGTTGCGCCTCAGTGATGGTCGGCGGCAAGTCAAGCTGAGTCGGAGTGTGCTCCGAGGAGACCGCCTCAAAAACCACACGAGCATCATCGCTCCGCTCGGAAAGCTGCTCTCCTGGTGGAGGTTGTTGAGCGGCTTGCTCTAGCCGACGACGTTTACGAGTCACCAAAGGTGCCTCGTCAGCTGATCGGCCTTCCTCCTCGGCCTGGGCAGATGTTGTGATATTGGCCGCGGCCTCGTCAGTGGAGACGCGGGCGGCCGAAGCCTCGGGAGCAACTTGAGTTCCCTCGCTCCCTTCAGTTGTATGGCCGGTCAGGACCAGCCCCCGATCGACCTCTTCCTTGTCCTTCGCCGCCTCAATATGGGCGGCTTTCAGCTTGAGCTTTTCGGTTGCCTTAGCACGCCACATAACTTCGGCTGCAGAAACAAAGAATAAATCAGTTAGAACAAAAGAAAAAGGGGGGATAAGAATCGCTTACTCATGCTACAAGGCAGATCGGCTTGGATGGGAGACAAGCTGAATATATACATTACTCCAGGAAGGAGCAACTTGTTGATGTCGTAATGTTGGCCGACCAGCTGGTTGGCCGCATGAAGATACGCCGGATGGCTCTTGAATTTGCCAAGACCCGGTTGAGTCGGCACCGCCGTCTGCCACTTCGTTCGGAAGGCCGACCGTTCGGGGAGACGCATAAAAAAGAAATGCTCCTTCCAATGCTTAATGGAGCTCGGCATGTTGGTAAATAGGACGAAACCCGACCTAGATTGAAATATGAAGGTCTCCCACTCGGATTGTTTTGGGTAGAAGAAATAGTGGAAGATTTGGGGGTCCAAGGGGATATCATTCAACTTGAAAAGGACTATCACCCCGCTCAGCAACCTAATCGAGTTCGAGACTAATTGTCCGAGCGGGAGGCGAAAGTGGTTGCATATTTTGATGATGAACGGATGTGGAGGAAAGCACAGCCCGACCAAAAATTGATCACGGAAGAAGCAAATGGTGCCGGGCGACGGGTCATTAGGCCGATCGGAAGGACTAGCCACAACTATCTCATGGTCAGCCGGAATTTCATACGTTCGAATGAGACGCAGTGCGTCTTCTTCATCGAATCGGCTCTCCATAGTCGTATACCAGAGACTAGGAGCGCCGACTGTAGGCGTAGAAGTACTCGCCATGGTCGAAACAGAAGAGATATTGACAGAAAAACTAAAAGAAAATGCCGACAGAATGAAAAAGAAAGCAATACAGGAGGAGGGGAGCTGAAAATGAAGGCTTACGGGTACTAGAAAGATCGAGGAAAGGAAGATGATGGCGAGCGCACCAAACGGGCGGGGAATAAGGATCGCCGGAACAGAAACAACAGCGGGGGGTCGAAGGCCGATGAAGAAGAAGGCGGTGGAGAAAGGGGGTCGCGAGATTTATAACGTTTGCCCCGTACGACCTTAGCCGTCCGATTCAGGTCGTGAAGAACGAGGTCATCATCCAGCCGTTCATTTCAAACGGCGGCTGTCCCATCGGAGGTGACGCCACCGCCATACCCTGACAGAAGTAAGATTGCCACGTGTCAGCAAGATACGGGTTACATTTAATGAGCGCCATGTATCGCACGCAACGCACGTGGTTGGCAGTAGAGAAGAGGATTCGACATGAATTCCAAGGCAATACAAGGCACGGGCAAGATACCGCCGATCGGATGAGCATCCCTGATCCTGGCCGAGCGGACTAATGTATCAGTCGTTACTCGGTCAGATCGGCAGTCCAGTCAGTCGGACTTCGCCTCCTTCGACTAGACTTGAGGGGAAGGCAAGTGATCCGGCAGTTAGAACACGGGACCCCATAGCGAGGGGTCAATACCACGTGGAAGTCAAAGGGCCAGGTGGTCCATCGGAGAAGGGTGAGCCGACCGGACTCATGAGAAAAGGGCAGACCGACCGGCTGACCGATGAACATCCGATAATAAAAAGTCACCCTGACAGGGATCGGGGTTCTGGCGCTCGTTTGAACAGTAACGAAGGGCCGATCAGACAATTTGATCCTGTCCGAATGCTGAATAATGCTGAATCAACGGACGCTGGGCACGTGGCGCTCCCCGGATGCTGACGTGGATCTTCGACTGGTTGCACGAACCTCCGGCGAACATGCACAGAAGTCGGGCCGGGAAGGGGTTCCCGGCGGCGACCCTCCGACGCTCAAGTCAGGCAAGCAGGTAATGAGAAAAGTGGCTCCAAAGGTGTCCAACGCGTACCTCCGGCGAAGTATAAGGCTCTTTATATAGAGCGGTGAAAGAGCTCCTGCACGTCCACCGAGGCGCATACGTGTCCGCAGCCCATACTGTCAGACTTGGAGTATGGCCTAGCCATAGGACTTGATAGCTGTCATAAGATATTCTTGTCCTTCTTTACCGACCACAGGCCGGGGCGTCCGTCCGGCCGGTGGGACGAGGCGTCCGTCTGGCCAGCATTCCTCTTACGCCCGGCCGGACATCCCTTACATCACGTCCGGCCTTCCCTCTTCATCGGCATGCTGGGGAGATCTTCGGTAAGATGTTATATAGGGACTACTAGCAGTATGTTACATTGTCTTCGGACGATCATGACGTCTGCTCGGCCCTTCGTTACTGTTCAATCGAGCGTCGGAACCCCGATCCCTGTCAGGGCGCCTTTTTATTATCGGATGTTCATCGGTCGGCCGGTTGGGAGGCCGACTCATCCTTCTCCCGGTCGACCGGTCGGTCTGCCCTTTTCTCATGAGTCCGGTCGGCAGACACATACCGAGGTATGGGCTGCGGACACGTATGCGCCTCGGTGGACGTGCAGGAGCTCTTTCATCGCTCTATATAAAGAGCCTTATACTTCGCCGGAGGTACGCGTTGGACACCTTTGGAGCCACTTTTTTCATTACCTACTGGCCTGACTTGAGTGTCGGAGGGTCGCCGCCGGGAACCCCTTCCCGGCACGACTTCTGTGTAGGTTCGCCGGAGGTTCGTGCAACCAGTCGAAGATCCACGTCAGCATCCGGGGAGCGCCACGTGCCCAGCGTCCGTTGATTCAGCATTCAGACAGGATCAATACTCATTCCCCTTGCTAAACCAAGCAACCCCATTAAATTAATGATACCCATTATCATTCCCCACTAATATCATTCTCATTCCCATTCTCATTCCCCTTATTGAACCAAGCAGCTCCTAAGTCTTTAGTGAGAACTTTTATGAATTGAAAGGACTGTTTGGGAGTCAGATTATGTACCTCACTTACCTCTATTTCTGATGCTTCCCCTTCATCATAGCTTTCTTCTTCTGATGATCCTCTCCCTTCATCTATACTCATTTTCGAGCTGGTTTCTTCGAAAAGATGGTTGACCATCAGTGCTAATCCCGAGAATGCTTTGACTTCTGATTCCAAGGATGATGATTCATCCCATGTAGCCTTCAGACTCTTGCGCTTCGAGGACGTCGACCTTTGAGACTTCTCCTTGTCCCTTTTCTTTAGTTTTGGGCAATCGTCCTTGATGTGCCCTTCTTCGTTGCAGTTGTAGCATCGGACCGTCCTTTTGTTGTGTTGCTGTTTCCTCGATTGCGATCTAAATTTATTAGTTTTAATAAATTTATTTAACTTCCTTACCACAAACGTCGCTTCAGTTTCATCGATCGACGCTTTAGAGTCGGGATCTTCCTTTTCAGCTTGTAGGGCTATATTGAGATTTGGTTTCTCTACTTGTTTAGGCTATGTAATTCAAGATTCGTGAAGTTCAAATGTAGAAAATAAATTTTCTAAACTACTTATTTCAAAATCCTTAGAGATGTAATATGCATCTACTAAGGACGCACATTCTGGAGACCTTGGGAAGACATTGAGCGCATACCAGATCGAGTATCGATTTGTTACCGATTCTCTGAGGTTGTTCAGTTGCGTTATCAGCTCCTTAATTCTTGCTTGAAGTTGCACTACTTTTTCGCCGTTGTTCATCCGAAGATTTGTCAACTGGGTCTGGAGAATGTCCCGCTTTGCTAATTTTGCTTCTGAAGTGCCTTCGTGGAGCTCCAGGAATTTCTCCCAGAGGTCTTTGGTGGAGTCATAGCTTCTGATCTGACTTACCTCCTGAGGCGGTAAAACGCTGAGCAGATGAAATTCCGCCTTTCCGTTGGCCACGAAATCGACTTGCTCCTTCTTTGTCCACTGATACTCTTCTTTGTCTTTTGGAGCTGTAAATCCAAATTTCATAGTTAGAAGAATGTCGAAATCCGTTTTAAAAAAATACCTCCATTCTTCGTCTCCATGTAGCGAAGTCTCCGTCGAACTTTGGGGGATGAATGCTTGTTCCGGCCATCGTCTTGATCTTTGTGATTCAATCGACGGTTAGTTCTTCTGAGGTAGTTGGGCTCTGATACCACTTGTTGGTGCAGCAGGATCGACAAGAGGGGAGGGGTGAATTGCCTGCAATTAAAGAATACCCTCCTCAAGACTTTTCAACTCAAAAATTAATAGCAACAATAAAATGTAAAATAGCAGTAATAAAAGAGAGAGAGGAAATTTAACTTGGTTACAACCCAGAGGGTTGTTAATCCAAGGCAATCGAACAACTCCACTAGAATGTCTCCTTCACTGTAGGCGGAGAAACCTTTTTTTTACATACTAAGAACGCTCAGAAGTTGCTAGGAACTTAATACAGAGTTGATTGATTTATTCCTAGCTCCAGGGGCCTTTATATAGCTCCTGGAAATTCTATCTCGGGTCTTGAAGGCGCCTCTAAGAGGGTTGAGGGAGCCTCCAATGGATTTGATAGGATAAAATCTTATCTGCTTCGCAAACGACCATCTAGACTGGGTCTGAGGCGCCTCCAATGCCCTTGAGGTGCCTCGGACAAGGTTGAGGCACCTTCAAGGTAATAGAGGCGCCTCCAAGACTGCAGTCAGCGCAGGCGCCTTCAGCACTTCGTTGAAGGCGCCTCCAGCTAGCTTTTTCAACTCATTTGACTCCTTTTCTTCTTTCGAAGCTCCGATTGCTTGGGTGATTGCGGCCAACCAAAATATGACTCACCCGAATCCAATTTTCTGCCTTCTCCAAAAGCAGGCTTCTGACCCTGCTTCTCGTCCCTCGAACGCCGCACACGTTCTTCTCGTCCACCGGTGTACTCTTCCGCAGCTCTCTCGTCTTTCGGACGCACCGATTTCGTCTGCTCCCTTCCCGTGCCATCCTTCTCACTAGCTGCGTCTTTCGCTCGACTTCCTGCACTCCTAAGCTCCTACACACTTAGACATAGAGATCAAATAACAAGCAGGATCTAACCTAACTTGGTTGATCACATCAAAATAACCACGGGGCCCAACACCAAGTACCACCGGTTCCATTATCACATGCCTCTGGTACCACGTGGGGGTCCAAGTTTCCGACGCACACATATAAGGTGTGTTAAAGTCGTCGCTCCGTCAACGTCGACTCCACCTTTGCTAGCCTTCGTCTAACTTAGCTTCCGAACATGATCAATTTGACATCGTTTGTAGAAAACTTCTCCACTTGTTCTGAAACGTGAAGATGGAGGACACCGGTAAGATCAATGTAACCATGACAGCAGGAGAATATGAGTTGTTCAAAGAAGCCAAGAGACGAGCAGCCTCCGAGAGGCAGACCACAGATTCACAGCCACAGAAGATACCTGCGGCCTCGAGGGACCAGACCCATGCTTCAGACAAGAGGTCTAAGAGGAAACGGCCAAAGGACTTCCCTCGAGCTTTCTATCGCAACCCCGGCTGGGATTGCAACAACAAGAAGGAGCAATACCAAACCTCCACGGCTGAAAGTTCCCCGCCGAGAGACTCAAAAAAAGGAAAGGTCATAGTCATCCGGAAGGAGCCCAGGGAGGTGTCAGAGGAATGACAAGTACTCTTCTTTCAAAGGGTGCTCGAGGGAAAATTGTCGAAGGAGCATAAGCCCCTAGCTATTGGGGAATACGAAGACAGTACAGACCAGAGGATCACCTCTGTAAGTTTCAAAACGCTACGTTATTGCACTAATATAACGATGCCATTAAATGTTGAGTGTTCTTAAATACTCTATCAAGCTCAGTACAAAGATGATTCAATAGATTACTTATCAAATCCATCACTTATTTTTAAGATTTTCGATTGACTATAAACTGATTTACTTATCTTCTTTCACATGATATATGGACGGACTTTAAGAAATATCTAGGATGAACCTAATCATCCTCTGCTATCAAGTATAGGTGAAAGTTACCATCGGACTTTGATGGGGCAATCAACACTCTAGCGATTAACTTGGCAAGCTTAAAGCTCAACTAAAATATAGTACGGGACATTTTTCCTCAAATACGATGACAAAACTAAAAATGCTGACTAAAGTAAAAAAATGCCGACCGCTTTAAACGGACAATCACAAACAACAACACCTAGATTTACCTGATAGATGAAATGTTTGACCGGACCATCTATCCAGTCAGGCTATCAGGATATTGTCAATTCCTTTTCATTTAGAAACTTCATTAACAAAAAAAAAAAAAAAAAAACTCCATATACTACCAATAAAACAACAAATGCAAATGAGGGCAGACATTATTCACCAATACATGAAACAAATCACATCATCGAAACAAAAGGCGATATAGGTCTTAATTGAAAAAAAAATGCCAACTACGAACAATTAGGATGGACCAATGTGCATTAATCAGTTCATGTTACCACAGATGAACATGAACAAGAATAAGAACGTTGTTCTCCCAGCTTTCTTCCACACCATGCTCACTCTAACCATCAGACATCAACTGTTAAGATGGTTATTGCTACCTGCCACTTGAAAATGCCACAAACCAAGGGAAAAATTTTGATTCCGTAACTTCTATGTGACAAGCATCCAACCATCTCTAAGGTTCTGTGGATCCTTGAATGCAGCAAAACCATTTCCTCTGTGATTATAGAAGATCAGAGAGAGCTAATTAATCCAAAGGATTCATACACAAGGAGTTGAAGCACATTGGATACTTACAGAAGGTGACCTGGAAGAATAAGTTCCAGGTTTAAAATTTGGATCCTCCTTAGCCGGAGAGTCCGTTTCACGTGTATTCGCACCAGTTTTCTTCTCATCACGTGCTTTGTTGAAGATCACAGTGAACCCCTCTGCGGAAGCAGGATCGTTGACATCCCACTCGCCAAACTTCGGCAAGGGCCTGCCTCTTTCCTCCTGGAATTTACGACCACTTTTTTTTGTTAAATAGTAAAGTGAGATGATATTTAGTTGTTCTTCATGTTTTACCACAGCAAATTTAGAAGAGAAACAAAAATGTAGCTCATGCTTTTAGAGTTGAAGATTAAAGAAAGTTAAAAATACTAGAAATGGAGAACGAGATGATAAAATGAGATAAAACACTTTCAAAGAATATGAAAGATACTCAAAACTAATAAATAATATAGTCAGACATGTAGAATGGATTAGAATTAAAGATGTGAGGGTGGTCTAAGAGAAACAAAAAGAATCTTATCAATGTAGATAGAAATGATTTTAAAAATCTCAAATATTACTACTAGCAAATTTTCACAAAATTTAAATATGTAATAAAATCCATATAACTAACTGAAAACAGTTTGGACATGAAACTTTGTAACAAAGGTTGAAGAATGTCAATTTGAGACAACATTTGAATCACCCACCTCTTTGTTCTCAGAAGAACGTCAATTAAGTTTTCTTTTCGAGAATCTCTATAGGCAACAAACATCTGTAGCTGACTGAGAATATAGCTGGTTTTTAGGACAGGCCAATTAAGGAGGCAAGTTATTGATCAAACTTCAATTAACTATAAATTTTGGTTAGCTCAATAATCAGGCAGGGAATCAATTGAACTCCAAAAAACACTATAGAAGTTGTAGCCTTAACTAAACCAACTTTCAAAATGTCCAAAAGAAGCTCTAGAACATCATTTTATACCACTTGCATGTTAAAAACACATGAAAACAAAATCTACATAGATCCCTGATCCTTCAAAGTCTAATTCCTTGATATTTCATCTACACGCTTTATTGGTGAGCATAGACTAAAATATTTTCTGTTTCATCAAAGAGGTGTTTTGCCAACTTAGTTCTCAACTCAAATTAACGTTTGGATATAGTAGGACAGGATTTTCATGCTAATCAGAATGGCTTAAATGGTCGGAAAGATCTAAAAGCATGCCAAGGCAAGTTGGGCAAAAGGGGTCTTTGCCAATGCTAGAGTATGTCAGATTATAATCAACATGCCATACACAAATGTATCGGGAGAATATGATGCGATGCCAATGCACAACCACACTCTTACTGAATGACGATCTAATAAAAACAAGAAATGTACTCTCTTCTTGACCAGTCATCTTCATTTTGGCTCAGTGAGTCAACAGTTTAAATAGAAAATCAAAATATTTATTCTGTCTTGACTATAGGGTAAAATTGCATGAGAATGTGTCATTGCAAATGGCAAACTACATCTATTTGCAGAATGGCACTAAAACAAAGACTAAGACAACATGAATAAGTGATTGTTGAATACTGACACACTATAATATAAATAAACCAAATGGATAGTCATAGTCAGACATTAGCAGAATTGCACACCAGAAGGCACAAGAAAAAATTATTTAGACCAAGATACACACATGAAATCTTAGATCAATTTATAAAAGAAGCATATGCATTCAAATTAAATCAAATTAAAGTCTAGAAGCAAACGAATATATTTGCACTCAACCCTCATCATTCATGAAGTCCAAAAAACAAGCACCGAGTGCTATGGCTCTTCGTTCCTTCATAACAGAAACTCTTGTACACCAAAAGTCTAGTAGATTCATGTCAGGCTAATCTCAAAATCCTGTCTCAGAACAAAACGATTTTACATAAAACTCACATGGTGATTCACAAAATATACAAAAGTATGGTATATACGATGCAACAGAAAGCAGCTTTTGCAACTTTACAAAGATGACAGGCAAACGCATAATGACTGTCGAAAGGAGCAAAGGCATCAGATTTCGAATCACATAAAGTATACCGAATAGCTCCGAGCGGCAGTGAACCAAATAAACGCACCACGAGAAAAAAAATAATAAACGCACGCCGAAAAAAACCAGAATTTTCGCATGAACAAGACCTAGATCATCAATTACGCAACAAACAAAGGGGAAGACAAGAGGAAAAGAGAAAGAAAAGATCCCTCTCAAGATCAATGTCATCCAAAACGAGACAAACCCTTCAAGATCAACCAAACCGAACCCCATATTCCTCGAACAAGCAACACACCAATCGCCGAAACAGGAAAAAATAACAAAGGGAGAAAGGCGGGAGGAGTTGCCACTATGTAATCAAATTGATGCCTGAACCTATCGAAGCTTTCCTGAAGGGCTTCTGGGCGGGGTTAGCAGCGTCGCTAGAGAGGGAGGTTACCGGACACGCGAGGCCGCCTGCGGAGGAGAGGGGAGGAGCGGTGGTTCTCCGCCGACGCACCGGAGCGTAGCGAGAGGACGAACGGCCCGCGCGAGCAGCTGCGCGCCTGCCAACAGCACAACTCGGGCTTGGCGTTCTTTTGGTAGGCGAGATTTTAGTCCCACATCGGAAGAGAGGGAGAGCTGCCCAGAGATGTGCGAAATAAATAAGGAGGGAGGTGCTTTGGGAACAGATTAAAAGGGTCGGTTGGCTATGTATGCCACGCTCGTCTTTCAATTGATGAGTGCTGTATGGCTATCAAGACATATGGCCGACATAATTTGTGGAATCTGATGGGGTTGGCTCGCTTGGCCGACCCTACAATTCATATTATCTAAGTTTTCAAACATAAATTATTTTTGTTTAGCTCGAGTTAATTACTTGTAATGTTAATCGATTATTATGGAAAAATTTGATTATTGTTTTATCCATTTTTAAAGGTTGGGCTGTATTCAGATATATATATATATGTTTATTTATTTAAATGAGTATTGATAAATGAGAAGAGCGAAAAATGTAATTTTCTAGCTCAGGGAATGAACCTTCTTTCGACCGTTTTTAATTTCATTTAACGAAGTCCAATTCCTTAAAAAAATTTCTTTCTTTTTCCTCCCAGCGAAGAGAAGAGAATCATCCAACCCAAATTGCTCAGCTACGGAACTCAACCATTGGAGTGAAATTGCGTGGCTCGTCTCCATTGCTCCCAGTGAATAAATACAGCGAAGGAGGCTTCAAACTCAGCGAAAGATTCAATCCGTCTCCCTTCAAGTTGCTCTGACTTGTACACTCTAGCTCCTTTTTCCCGTCCCTTCAGCCGCGACCACACTTCCTTTAAGTCGATCGAAAATTCTAGGTAGCGATAAATCCCCCTCAAAATTCACGACTACAACATTTGGATATATATATTAGATTGTTCAGTCTTTTAATTATTGGGTTAGGAAATGATTGAGAATTCGGATTCTTTTGATTTGAGAGTGCTATAACATCTGGAGTGGCTGCTGTGTACATGATAAAATTTACATTGATTGAACATTTTTTTTGGGTTTCTATACATTCGGTCTCTCTATTTCTTAGCAACCAAACAAGTTATGTTTATTCTACTATTTTTTTTTTTGGCTGAATACTATGGGGAATTCAATCAACTGAAAGTTTGAATTAAAGAGTCAGATGGGGTACCTTGCCTTCCCCTTTTTTTTTTGCTCAGTTTATTGCTTTAATTTTGGGCCGTGTTCAACTAATGAATGTATTTCATCAGTTTGAGGTTGAATGTTATGTTTCCTATTTTTTTTTCTTTTACTTAACTAATAAAATTTTAAATATTAGGTTGTTCATGACATCATCAAGGAGCAGCAGCATCAACAATACTAAATTTGAAAATGTAACATATAAAGAATGCAGACTAAGAGCATTGATGCTAATATCTATATCGACCAAGAATTCAAAAAGACTATTATGAATGTAAGCATCATGACTAGTTAAAGTCAGTGATGATCGATATGTTTGATGAAGACAACAATCATATATATTTAGGAGATTGGTAAGAATAGGTGGTCAAGGTTAGGGAGTGAACACACTTTTTATCATGGACATAATATGAAAAATTGGAATGTATCAAGATTAGTCTTGATATTAGTGATTGTGAGCTTAATGTTTTTGGCTGTGTGCATGATTTATTTGATAGTTCATCTAGTTAAGCAGTGGTTAATTAGTGTTATGTTGTAATGTGATAAAAAAATGTAATTTTGGAAACACAATATACTTGATGGTTATAATATGTTTGCTAAATATGACTCTTATGCTTACCAGATAGAGCTTGTCAACATTTTTTTTATTGTGAAAAATTTTTACTTGCCAGAGTTCAGTTGTGCGAGCTTAATGTTTTTGGTTGTGTACATGATTTATTTGATAGTTCATCTAGTTAAGCAGTGGTTAATTAGTGTTATGTTGTAATGTGATAAAAAAAATGTAATTTTGGAAACACAATATACTTGATGGTTATAATATGTTTGCTAAATATGACTCTTATGCTTGCTAGATAGAGCTTGTCAATATTTTTTTTATTGTGAAAAATTTTTACTTGCCAGAGTTCAGTTGTTCTGTTATGCTGGGCAGATATGGTTGTTATGTCTTCAAAATTTTTCTTTTCCCCAAAAAAACCAAAGACTTGTAAATAATTATTTTTTCAAACAAAAGTATCCTGTTTCCTATGCTTTTTGTGAAAAAAACACAACTAAACACTACAAAATATGTATGATAAGGTGAAATATGGTTGTTTATGAAATATTTTTTTTTGGCTTACATTACTTGATACATGTATGGACGTTTCGGAAATTTTCAATATTCGTACATAAATTAATAAAAATCATATTCCCAACTTCATTATAGAATAATTTTACCATAATCAAAAGTACCATTCATTAATCTGAATCTAACACACTATCATGAAAATAACGACTGACTAATGTGAAAACGTAAATTGGAAAATAATTTTACCACAATTGAAAGTACCATGCATTAACTTGAATCTAACACACTACCATAGAAATAACGACTGCCTAATACGGAAACGTAAATTGGAAGATCTTCAGGTTGTACTGTCATTGTGCCGAGCTCTCTCACTTGTCATAGCCTCCTTTCTTATTTACCTCCTTACCTGAAATAATTAGATTTATGAGTCTAAATACTCAGCACGTTCAAACCATAATGAGCAATAATCAATACATATAATTGTGTGCAACGAAATAAACTATAATGGCCCCAAACTTCTAACTTTCAACCTACATGACATAAGCATAAACATACATGGACATAAACATGAACATGACATGACCATAATTTAACATAAATATAAACATAACATGGACATAAACGTGAGCATAAACATAGCATAAACATGAACTTAATAAGAACATAATCATAGCATAAACCAATGACATGATCGTAAACATAAGCATGAATATAAACTTTAACATAATCATGAGCATAAACGGCTGTATGAATCCCCGCGTTCCCATTCGACGCTATAAACACTATTTGTTATGGAACCCTGCAAAGCCTATCAACTTCGCCTGAACGACCTATATGCTTATAACTCACCCAATCGGGTCGAGAGTCTTTGACACTTAGTAATTTTTCATTCAAAACTTCCTGCATCCTTGGAATGAGCCTTTTTACAAACTACATAATTTTAGTCACCAACTTACTACCCAGTCCGACAGGGCTGCAGATGGTTCGCGCTCCATGACCGATCCAGCTTTCTTTCATTCTCGTCTTGTATATAATAAGACCCTGAATTGAGCTTCTGAATCACTCTATATGGTCGTCCCCATGGAGCCTCCAGTTTTCCTATGTCGTCGACCGGCTTGACTCTTTTCTAGACTAAGTCGCCGACCTGAAATAATAACTTTGCTTCATCCTTTCCCGGTAAGCCATCATCCGAACGACTTCCTTGTTTCTAACTTTATCTATTAAATCTAGCTCCATGAGGCGCTATTCGAAATTACCCTTGTCGTAGAGCTGCACCTGATCATACTCAACTCCCATCTCAACCGACACCACAACCTCTTCTCAGTATACCAAGTGGAATGGGGCTATTCCGGTCACTTCTCGGGGCATGGTGCAATAGGCCCACAACACGCTTGGTAACTGATGTGCGTAGATTATATACTCTTTTATGCATATTTTTACACACATTTACATATTTTGAGCATGCTTGATCTATGCATTTTTATACTTCCAGCTTTCCTTTTAGCATATTTACTCTTTTGGTTCGGAGATCTGCTTTTTGTGCATTTTCTGTACACAGGAGTCGATTTGGTGAAGAATCTACATCTTTGGGCATGCATTGGAGGAAGCAAAGGGAGAAAGCACCGGGCCGTGTACCTCACACGGCCCTGCACTGGTATGGAGCTCGGGCCGTGTGGAGTTTGGCACCAACAGAAGAGGAAGATGACATGGCCGTGTGAACCTCGCACGGCCGTGTCAAGATTTGAAGCCTACCAGAGCAGAAGCCTTACATGGCCGTGTGGATCTACACGGCCGTGTGAGATTTTCAGAGACCAAGCAGGCTGTGGCCGTGTGCACCACACGACCGTGTAGCATTTCCAGAGAGCAGAAGGGTTCTGGCCGTGTGGAGACACACGGCCGTGCAGCTTTGGCAGAGAGGGAACTGGACATGGCCGTGTGAATCTTACACGGTCGTCTCACGGGGCCGTGTGGCGCCCGATTCCCTCCTCTATTTAAACCCTTCTTCATGAATTGAAAGGGGATCTCTCCCCCTTTGGGAGAAAGCAAGATTTGGTGGTTTCCTCCCATTCTTGGGAGGATTTCTGGGCGATTCTAAGGGAGATCTCGATGATTTCGACTCCGGAGCGAGGTTTGGATCCGAAGACGAGGCTTCTTCGTAGATAAGTTTTCTCTTTCCCCCTCTTCTTGATTTCTTGGATTGGGGATTTAAGAAATGCTTGTAATCTCTATTTCTTTGGGTTTTCTTCCTCGATTCATGGAGTAGATCTTGTATTCTAGGATTAAGGGAGTATTTGTATGATGGATTGATGTATTCTCTTATGGATTTGCCATTTTCTTGTTTCAATGACATTGTCTTGCTTGTATCAATTAGATCTTGAATGATTAATAATGATTTGTGCTTAATTCTCATTCTTGATTGATTGTTTGGATTTCTTGTGGACTTTGTAAAGATAAACTCTCACTCGATCATCCGAGGGATCCACGTGACAGGTGCAAGCCCGTGTAAGGACGTTTGAGAGATAATCTTGAAGAGGAAATGAGGATATTCAAGAGAGTAGGATGGATCTTGTGATTAGTTTCTTGTATCTTGATAGATTAATAAGTTGTGGGTTTCTATGTTGATATCCGAGGAAGGCATAGTAATAGGTGCGCTTCTGTGTAAGGACAACGTAGGTTCATGTCTAATTAATCCTATTTAGATACATTTCTCAGTCCTTAGCTGGTTGTCTATTGCAAGAGAGAAATTTTATACCCATCTTCTAGGTTATCTTGGCTAGCAGTTTGACTTCTATCCACTTAGAGAAATAGTCTACCACTACGAGGAGGAATTTTCGTTGTCCGGTTACCATTAGGAATGACCTTACAATGTTTATGCCCCATTGGTCAAACGGACAGAACACCATGATATTTTCAACTCCTCAGTTGGCTATGTGGTGTGTTTTGATACTTCTAACAAGATAGGAAGGTTGCCACTGTCCGCACAGTGTCGGTTTGAGTGGGCCAGAAATACCCTGCCAGCATAATTTTTCTTGCCAACGATTGACCGTCCGAGTGACTCCTGCAAGAGCTTTGGCGAACTTCTTGCAAAATATACTGAATATCCTCTGATCTGACGCACTTGAGTAGAGGTCTTGAGTAGACTCTCTTGTACAGGTGGTCCCCAATTAACGTGAACTGTCCATCCCTTTTTTTAGTAACCGCGCCTGCTCCCGGTCGACAGGCAAGTCACCCGATCAGAGGAGTTCTCCAATCACTAGAAGCTCCTCCGGCCAGTCTGTCGATGCGCGCTACTAACATCACTTGCTCGATTGGTCCATTCATAACTACTGGAGTAAAGGAACTTGCTAACTTTGCCAGTTCGTCCACATATTGATTCTCCGCTCGGGAGATCTTGTGGGCAATAACTTCTTGAGACCTAGCCTTTAACTTTTCGAACGCCTCTGCTAAAGCCTCAACCTTGCATTGTTTATTTCAAAAATCCTTGAGAGTTGCTGCACTGCCAATTGAGAGTTTGAGTGGATAAGGACTCGCGAAGCTCCGACATGCCTTGCTGCTTGCAGACCGGCTATCAGCGTCTCATACTCTGCCTCGTTGTTTATAGCTCTGTAGTCTAGCCGAATGGACAGCTGCATTCGATTCATGCGTGGTGATATCATGAGTATGCCCACGTCGCTCCCTTGCTGAGTGGACGATCCATCCACATAAATCTTCCAAGTTGCTTCCGGCTCGACGTTTTGTACCTCCGTCACAAAATCAGCTAAGGCTTGCGCCTTGATCACTGACCGAGATTGATAATGGATATCGAATTCGCTTAACTCCGTGGTCCATTTAATTAGTCGGCCGGATGCTTCTGGGTTAAGGAGGGCTTGCCCTAGAATGCTATTAGTCAACACAATTATTAGATGCAACAAAAAGTAAGGGCGTAACCTCTGAGCGGCGAGGACTATCCCATACTCCAGCTTCTCGAGACATGTGTAGCGACACTCAAAATCTTTCAATATATGACTTAAATAATACATCGACTGTTATTCAATGTGTTCTGCTGCATCAACACTGAGCCAACCTCCCGCTCTGTGGATGATAGGTACATCCAGAGTGGTTCTCCAGCTATATGTTTCGCTAATACAGGTAAAGAGTTAGATAATTCTTGAGCTCCTCTAATGCCATATCGCACTTGACGTCCCATTGAAATTTCATTGATTGACACAGAACCTTGAAGAAATGGTGACTCTGATAAGAGGATTTGAATATGAATCTTGATAGAGCAGTATTTCGTTTGGTCAACCATTGAGCTTCCTTCAGATTGCGTGGAGGTGGCATATCTTGGAATGCTTTCACTTTGCTTGGATTTGTCTCGATCCCTCGTTTGGTAACTATATAGCAGAGAAAGTGTCTGCTCCTTGCTCCGAACAGACACTTATTTGGATTAAGATTGATTCCGTACCTTCTCAGCGTTCGACAGGTTTTTTCATGTCTACACAAAGGTCAGTGGCTCAAAGGAATTTTATTAAACTATCAACGATGTATACCTCCATGTTCTGGCCGATCTACCTTCGGAACACCTTATTCATCAACCTTTGGTATGTGGCTCCGATGTTTTTTAGTTCGAACGACATCACATTATAGCAGAAGGTTCCGTCGATCATTATGAAGCTGACCTTTTCTTATTTTTCTCTGGCGAGCGAGACTTGGTGGTAGCCTTAGTACACATCCAGCATGCAAATCAGTTCGCAACCGGCTGTGGAGTCCATCATTTGATCAATGCGTGGTAGCAGGTAGTAGTCCTTCGGGCAGACCTTGTTCAAATCCCGGAAGTCAATGTAGACCCGTCATTTATTACCCGACTTAGAGACTAGCACCACATTAGTTAGCTAGGTGGGGAATTGGATTTTGCTTATGTGGTCAGCCTCCGACAAATTTTCTACTTCTAGTCGGATGATCTAATTTTACTTAGAGTTGAAGTTTCTTTTCTTCTACTTAACTGGCCTGACGTCTGGTCGATGTGCAACTCATGTTGTACAATGGTTGGTGAGATGCCCGGGAGCTCGTGTGTTGCCCATGCGAATACATCATGATTTTGACTTAGACAGGCTACTAGCTTCTCCTTCTTTTCTACAGCCAAATCGACTGCTATGAAAGTGGTAGCCTCTGGTCGGGTTGGATGAACTTGGACCTTTTCTTTCTCGTCATACACCAGCGCCGACAGTTCCTCTAAGATTGCATTTACCTCTAACCACTAGGCCTTTCAAGCGACTTTTGACTCGATCTTGACCATCTCAACGTAGCATCACCAAGTGGCCAGCTGGTTGTGTAACGACCCGACCCCTTGGCCCCTTGGGAGGCCCAACTGGCGGCCCATTTGGCGACCCCTTATGTCGTTGACCGACGACCCTCGGCCGTGCCGTTACTCAATAGGTCTTCCCACCCCTGGCCAGTGGATTTTTGCCTTCCCCAGGATTCGAACTCTAGACCTCCAGGCTAAGTACTAGAGTTTATCAATCCTGGTAGCCAAGTGAGTGGCAAATCCACTGGCCAAGGGTGGGAAGAACTTGTGAGTAACGACACACGCCTGAGGGTCGTCGGTCGACGACATAAGGGGTCGCCAGTTGGTCCGCCATTATGGCCGCCCAAGGGGCCGAGGGGTCGGGTTGTTACAGGTTGCCCTTTACTTCACCAACCGAGTTCTTAACGAGGAACTTGATCTTCTGGTAGAATTTAGAAACGATCGCCCAAACTCATTCAAGGACGGTTAGCCCAGTATGATGTTGTAGGCGGAAGGAGCGTCCACAACGATGAAGTTTGTCATCCTCGTTCTTCTAAGCAGGTTATCTCCAAGGGATATGGCCAGCCGAGCCTGGCCGATCGACAATATTTTGTTGCCGGTGAACCCGTATAAGGGAGTCGTCATGGGCCGCAACTCGCTTCAGTCGATTTGTAGTTGGTCAAACATCTTTTTGAAAATAATATTCACCGAGCTATCTGTATCTGCAAAAGTACAGTGAATATTGTATTTAGCAATTATCACTTTGATGGTTAAGGCGTTATCGTGAGGGACTTCCACTCCCTCCAAGTCATGAGGACTAAAACTAATTTTCAGTCCTTCTGCTATTGCTCTGCTACACCCAATGGCATAGATCTCCAGGCGCCGATCGTGTGACTTCCGAGCTTGATTTGAGTCGCCATCAGTCGGCCCCCCTGCAATCATTCCTATATTGCCACGACTGACATTGTGGCGGTTCTCCTCTTCTCGAGCTGAGACTCACAGCTGCTCAGCCGATGCCGATGTTCTTTGGCTCTACGTCGAATGTCGATGCTCTTTGCAGAGGGCCTTCTCTCTTCATGCTGCTCTCCTAATCACCTGTGATGGTGTCGATCAGGGGATGAGGACCGACACTGTGATCTTGGGGAGGCCGCTCGGCGGGGCTTCGGCTTGAGACTGTAATAATCTATGGTGTTATGCGTCACCACCTGATAGAACGAGGAGAAGAGCGGTGCCCATTATCCTCTTTTGGTGGATCTTCCCCGCTCGACTTCCACATGCTGGACCGTGTGTGTATGGGGCTCTGGGTGCTGTTGTGTTGCTCTACTCGGGGCCCCTTTGTGGTGGGTTTGAATGGGCCATTCGGCGTTCTGGGATGACTGTTGGTTAGGGATCAATTCCTTCCTCCAAGCCGCCTGAGCCTCTTCAACGTTGATGTACTTGGTAGCTCACCTGAGTAAGTGATCAAAGTCTCATGGGGGTTTCCGAATGAGCGACCGAAAGAACTCACGCTCTAAAAACCTCTGTGAGAACGAACTTACAAGGATATCCGGAATAGCCGATGGGACCTCCATAGTCACTTGGTTAAATCTTTTAATGTAGGTCTGCAAGTTTTCCTTTGGCCCTTGTTTAACTTCGAACAAGTTGACATTTATCTTCTTGAGACGGCGATTGCTCGTGAATTGTTATAGGAACAGCGAGTGCAAATCCTTGGAACTGTAAATCAATCCAATTGGCAGCCGCCTGAACCACCTCTGCGCTGATCCAGATAGCGTGGTGAGGAAAACCCGGCATTCGACTTCGTCAGTGTATTGATGGAGCATGGCCATGTTGTCTAACTTGGTGATGTGATCCTCGGAATCGGTTGCCTCCGTGTTTTCTCCAATGGTTAGTGACGCGTAATGTCATTGCAACTGATCGTCCATGATCTCCTGAGAGAATTGCCTGTTTATTCGTTCGAGAGAATCGTCAAGTCTTGGTGCTTTACCCTTTCGCTCGTCCCGAGCGGGCGCATTATCCGATGAGAATCCTTGGGCCCTATCCGCTCGGCCTTGTTCCTCTAAAGGGGTGCAGAACAATACCCGATGATAGGGGATTGTTGCATTTGGTGTATCTCCAAATATGCCAGTCGGCTTGTTGTTCGCTTTACGAGCGACGGGGTTTTCCGCTCGACCTCTATGGTCGGCTTGCTAGTTGGTTGCCAATGTCGCGGGTTCATTCGCATGGCAATTGGCTATTGCTTGTTGCTGCTACTCCAACATCTTAGTCACCCGTGCTTGTGTCAGCATTTCCAACTCCTCTTGCATCAATGTCACGGTGGTGAGTCATCCAACGCCCTCATCTCTACGTTTCAGATTCAAGTAAATTTCTTATAGATGACGCTAAATATAATCTTGTCTAGAAACAACAAAGATGGCCAGCTGGGGATGTGACTTTGAAGTTGATGCGGTGAAGACTACACGCAACCTTGTAACACAAAAACATTAGTGCCGGGATGGGAAAGAGTTCCCGACGTTGGCTCTCCGATACTTAAGTCAGTCTCTAGTGATTTCAAAAAATGGAGAACTATAACTACAAGATGTAGAAGATGAAGTTGTGCATACCTTTCTTGTAGAGGAGAACCCTCTTTTATAATGCCATTGTAGTGCCTGTGCACACATCCCAAAATGTAGGTACATTCTCCTAGGTGTTCTAGGAAAAGACAAATCAAAAAGTGTCTCTGGTACCATTCCTTAAGCAATCATACAATTCTCTGATAGACAACCTAGAAGTTTTTAAAGTACGATTGCTTACTGGGCATGCCCTGCTATTAGCGACACAAACTTCCAAAAGAATATGAAAGGATATTATAGCGAGGTCATGTATAGTCGATCAGAGTCTGCTCGGCTGGGCTGCCTCCACTCGGTAGTGTCCTTAGGACCTACTAGCTTGTCTCTTTCCTTACTTCATGACTGTCATCGGTCCTTCCACTCTAATCGGGGTGTGGTACCCAGTCAGCGACACCAATTGCTGCTTACCTTTTTTGTGGTTAGAGGGAAATTTTACCTAGCCAGGGGGAGTCCATCTTAATTGTCTCTCACGTTGGTACCATTCGCTCGGCCGTACTTAGTCCGCTCGACCGTAGCCGGTCCGCTCGGACGTGCACAGTCCGCTCGATCGACTTGGATACCTTGCTTGACTCTGTCTTTCACATCAGTCAGTCTTTCTTACTTTAACGTATCCCTGGTGAGACCTCTCATTATTACCGGACCAGTCATTAACATAATATAATCATACATGTAACATAACAAAAGCATACTTGTGAGGCATAAATATGAGCATGCTTGCATAGTCATGATAATAACATAATCATATAACATAACATAACATAAGTTGTTGATCAAATAACTACCCTAGCGCTAGGTTGGTAGAGGTCTGAACTTTAGACCAAAGCCCCTATCGGTAGGGATCCAAACTTTGGACCGAAGTCCTCATTATTTTGGCGTGCTTGTTGGGGGCAATTTCCCTAGGTCAAGTTTGACCAGTTAGACTAGCTTGAGTTGAGTCAAGCTTGAATCGGGATTTGAGTTTTGATGTTTGATAATATAAGGAGATTGCTGGAGCAATCGTCCGATTATGGAGATGGTCAAAAGGTTGACCAGGTTGATGAGAATACAAGTCAAGTAGGTCAAGGTTGACAGGAGACTTGACTAGGAAAGTCCTAACTGGATGTTAGGCATTTGAAAAGTCCTGGTGAGGAGCCAGGCAATGGGAAAGTCCTAGTGAGGAGCTAGGCAGGAGAAAGTCCTAGTGAGGAGCAAGGTAGTTGGAAAGTCCAAGTGTGATCTTGGCAAAGGAGAAAATCCTGGTGAGTAGCCAGGCAGCGAGAAAGTCCTAGTGAGGAGCTAGGCAAGAGAAAGTCCTAGTGAAGAGCTAGACAGTTGGAAAGTCCAAGTGTGATCTTGGCAAAGGAGAAAGTCCTGGTGAGGAGCCAGGCAATTGGAAAGTCCAAGCATGTGGTCTTGGCAAGGTAAGTCCTAGTGTAACTTGGCAAGGAAGACCCGACAACTAGGTGTTAGGATGTATACTAAAAGCCTAGCTTTTGGTATAAACATTTATCTAGAAATAAGAATCACATTGGTCAAATGTCTACATTTATGATAAATGTAATTGTTCAATTAATTTATATTGTAGATAACATGGTGTGTGGTGTCACACACAGAGGATCATGTTATCAGTACCTTATAAATTATAAACAGTAGCTCACGACCAAGATGGAAAGGAACAAAGCATTGGAAGGTCGTAGTGTAATTAGGTCGTAGTGTAATTAGGTATTAGTTTATCTTAACTATATAATTACACTAGTACACTTAGAGTGTATTGAGTAGGACCATTATAGGTCGTTCCTTTTATACTGACTTTATAAAGGAACAAAGATCTCAGTTATGGAAGTGTGTACTCTTAATCCTAATATGATAACAAGCACATATATTTGATATTTATTTCTTTAATTTATCAATGAGTGAGATTTAGTTCGATAAATCAATAAGCCCGATAAGTTGGGAAATGATACCACTTATAGTGTGTGTTGTTGATTATAGAAGGAAACTGTGTCCTAGTGATCTAGGTTGATAATGCCCCCAAGAGGAGCTCATAAGGATTGTCATGTTAAACCCTGCAGGTGGACTTAGTCCGACATAACGATAAGGTTGAGTGATACTACTCTTGGACTAAGATATTAATTAAATGAGTTATCAGTAACTCACTTAATTAGTGGACATTCGACATCTTAAACATAGGGAGACTAACACACTCATAATAAGAAGGAGCCCAAAATGTAATTTGGGATTGGTGCGGTAGTTCAATAATAGTTCTTTAGTGGAATGAATTATTATTGATAAAATTAAGTTGTGTGTTCGGGGCGAACACGGGAAGCTTAATTTTATCGGGAGACCAAAATCAATTCCTCCTCTCGGTCCCTATCGTAGCCTCTTGTATATAGAGATTTATACCCACCACATACCCACCTTCTTACCCATCCAATGGGGTCGGCCAAGCTAGCTTGGAACCCAAGCTAGGGCCGGCCAAGACCAAGTGGATGAGCCAAGTTGGTGGCCGACCAAAGCTTGGGTCCCAAGCTTAGGTGGTCGGCCACTAGAATATTAAAAAGGATTTTTATTAAAATTATTTCTTATGTGGATATCATGGTTTTAAAAGAGAGTTTAAAAATTAAAAATTTACTTTTATAGCTTTCTACAAAAGATTAAGAGAAGAGATTAATCTCTTTCCTTATTTGTAGATTAAAAGGACGGTTTTAATTTTTGGTAAAAACTTTCCTTATTTGTAAATCAACTACATGTTTAAAAGAGAGTTTAAAATTTGAAATCTTTCCTTATTTGTTGATTAAAAAGGTGGATTTTAAATTTTAAGAAAACTTTCCTTTTTAACCATGTTCATGATTTAAAAGAGAGTTTAAAAATTAAATATTCTCTTTTATAAGTTTTACAAGAGATTAAGAAAAGATTTGATATCTTTCCTTATTTGTAGATTAAAAGAGATTTTAATTTTTAGAGATAACTTTCTTTTTATCCACATGTTTAAAAGAAAGATTTTAATTTATTAGATTTCCTTTTTATAAACCAATCATGAAGGGATACAAATTATTGGAGAAATTTTTATAAATTTCTGGAAATAGATTAGGAAGTTTTAATTCTTGTTTAATTAAAATTCTCCTTGATTTGGGGAAATAAGTGGCCGACCATGTTATAATGAAAAGAAAAATTATTTTTAATTAAATAAAATTTTCCTTTTCATGGCAAAAGAATTAAGGAAGTTTTTATTTAAATTTCCTTATTTGTCAAGATCAAGGATCATAAAAGAGGAGGCTTTATGGTGGCCGACCTCTTCCTCTTCTCTCTTCTCCTTCTTGTGGCCGAACAATCTTGTTCTCTTGGAGTCCTTGTGGTGGCCGGATCTAGTCTGGATAAAAGGAGAGAAAGGAGGCTTCGCTCTTGCATCCCTTGGAGCTTGGTGGTGGTGGCCGAACCTCATCCTTTCTTGGAGTCATGTGGTGGCCGAACCTTGCAAAGAAGAAGAAGGTGCCTTGGTGGTTCTCATCTCGGAAGATCGTTGCCCACACAACGTCCGGGATTAGAAGAGGAATACGGTAGAAGATCAAGAGGTCATTATCTACTAAGTAAGGTATAACTAATATAGTTTTCCGCATCATGTTAGTTTTATCTCCATGTAAAAATACCAAATACAAGAGGCATGCGATTCTAGTATTTCGAATTTGTTTTCGATGTTGTGTTCTTTTGTTTTTCTTTTCCGTGTGATTTGATTGTTCTTTTTGGTTGACCTAAAGTTATTTAAGGAAATTAAATATTAGCTTTCCTTAAAAGGCTTTGTCTAGGCGGTGGTGGTTGTTCCCATATCCAAGAAGGCCATGTGCCTCGCCATGCAGTCATGGAAGCCAATTTTGAAAATTAATATTTAATGGAATTAATAACCTAGGTGATTTGGATCGAACGTGGGACGTAAGGCTGATGGAGGAGGCTAGATGGCTAGTTTGAGGTTGGTCAGGTGTGACAAAATGCTAGGCATGGAGACCCAACATGTTACGGTTGACTGGGAGTTGGGTTGGAGACTTTGGACTTGAGATTGAGTCAAGTTCAGGATGATCAATCGATTGAACCAGGGTCCAATCGATCAGTTGATCGATTGGACTGTGCTGTGATTGTGGGAAGGCCCAATCGATCAACCGATCGATTGAGATGTGAAATTGTGAGCACAGAGACTTTCCCAATTGATCGGGCGATCGATTGGGAGCTGTCAATCGATCGGTCGATCGATTGGGCAGCAGAAGCTCTCATGCGGACACGAGAGAATAGAAAGGGGCTGAATTGATCGAGCGATCGATTCAGGAAGTCCCAATCAATCGGTCGATCGATTGGAAATTGACTGTTGCGTAGGATGCAGGTGATGGACGGCTGCGATGGAGTGGTGCTGACGTGGCAATCGATTGGGGATGAATTTGATCGATTGGGAGCACTGTTTAAAGCATGGGCGGAGCGTTTTCTTCGCTAGATCTTTGCGATTTCTTTCCTGCGAGCTTATAGTGATTTTCAGCAACTTTCTCCGATCTTCACCGCCAATTCTTGAAGGCTCTTGGGAGTGTTCTCTCAAGGTTCAAGAGGCAATAACAAGCAACAAGTAAGCAAGAAGTAGGGATGGCAATGAGTCGGGTTCGGGTCGGATTCTATATCCTCCGTACCCATACCCATCGGGTATAGGATATCCAATGGGTATACCCATACCCATTAAAGGACCGGATATATTCTATACGTGTAATTTTTCTTCTTTCTATCGAGCTATTATCATTCAACAAAAACATATTAAAATTAACATCCTATTAATATATATTAATATATATATATATATAATTAAAAAATAGATTAAACATCTATATAGTCTCCTACTAATATCAACAAAAAATAGTAAGCTGATTTTAGAAAAAGAAAATTTTCTTTAATATATGTATATATATTATTTAATCGAGTATTCAGGTCAGGTATTTGGTATTAATAGTCCCTCCATACCCTCCTCCATTCGGGTCGGATGTCGGATCCTCCATCGGGTTCTGGTGAAATTGTCATCCCTAGCAAGAAGAAGTAGTGTTTTCATTTGTATCTTATACTCTCTTCTTATATTTTTGTTTGTGTTGTTGTGTGAGTTTGTACGAGGCTTCTCCGCCTCCAGCTGCGACCAAGAAGGAGTGTTTCATTAGTGGAGATAGCGTCGTGTGTAGATCCTTGGATTAGTCACATCATCTTAAGGTGGATATCAAGTAAATCCGTGTGTTAGCGTTGTAGTGTGTTTGTGTCTTTCTTTCCACTGCATATCAAGACAAAGCAAGCACAAGTGCGCGCCGAAACGCTATTCACCCCCCTCTAGCGGGCACAAAGGTCCCAACATTTGGCATCAGAGCGAGGTCACTCTTCTACGGACTAACTGCCAAGAGAGCAAGAAGCTAGAGGAAGAAGAAGATGGAGTCCGAAGGACTGCTCGGATGGGACATCCGGATTCCACCACCGTATGACAAAGAGGACTTCAATTTTTGGAGAACTCAGTTGGAGACATGGTTCCAAATGGATTGAAACTAATGGATTGTTTTGGAGGACCCATTTGAAACTCCAATGGATAAGAAGGGTAAGCGCCTCCGACCTCGACATTGGACCGAGGAACAAAGGGAGCAAGCGGAGGCGGATAAGGAGGTAACAAAAATTTTGTTAAATCTATTACCCTCTAACATAATTTTGAGTGTAGCTGAATGCACGAGTGCAAGTGATATTTAGAAAAAGGTCATTGCCTATCATGAGAACCCCACACAATTCCAAGGAGTAGATGAGCCTAAGGAGAAGGGCTCATTGGTCCAAGAAGAGAAGGACCAATCTGATGTTGATATAAGGTCAACATTCGAGGAGAAGAAGGAAGAGGAGGAGAAGGAAGAAGATGAAAGATCTTCTACATCTTCAAGAGAGGAAGAGGTGGAAGTATCCACATCCTCAAGAGTTGAAGAGGTGGAAGCACCCACACCCTCAAGAGGAGAAGAAGAAGAAGATGATGCAACCTCCACAATGCAAGATAAATCAAATGGAGGATCAGGTGCCACCTCTACAAGCAAAGGTATAGAAATTTCGATTATAAATAATAAAAATCATATCATTTTCTTTGAGTGTAGGGAACATGGACACTATAAGAGCAAGTGTCCAAAATTGGCCAAGAAGAAGGGCCAAGTAGTTCCCAAGGGTAAGGAGAAGCCCAAGGAGACAATTCTCACAACAAAGAAGAGCAAGGAACACATTGTGTGTTTCTTGTGCAACCAAAATGGACATTATCGAAGCCAATGTCCAAAGGGGAAGAAAACAACAAAAGTTAAAGGAGGAAGCACAAGTTTAGGGGGAGCTTCCAAGGTAAAAACCAAGGTATCATTTAATGAATCTATTCCTTTGACACATGATAAAAAGCATGCTAGAAATAATTCTTATCATTTTAATGCAAATTATCATGAAAGTAGGAAGCATGATGGTACTAAGGATAAATATATTCCTCCTCATGCTAGATCTACCATATCTAAGTTTAGGAAGGTAGATAGTAACTTAGGCAATAATTCTAAGGATTATAGATATATGCCTAAAAATAAAAATGCTCAAGAATTCAATGAAAAACTAAAATCTAGGGATTTATAGAGTGAAAACCAAGTCTTGAGGTCAAGACTTGATAACTTAGAAAGGACCCTAGCAAGAATGGAAAATATTCTTAGGGGTCAAAATGAGCATAACCTAGGAAAAGCTAGACAAGAGCCATCCAATGGGTATAGGGGTTTGGGATACAAACCTAAAGTCAAGAAGGATGTGACCTCTTTTCATAGGGTTCCATATAGCTATGGGACCAACCCTAGGTGTAGAGGTCAAGTCAAGGATACTAGGGAAGGAATCCCTAAAGGTTCTTTTGACAAGACCAATGTGACAAAGACTCTTTCAAGAAGTCTAACAAAGTCACAAAGAAGGTTACAAG
Organism: Zingiber officinale; assembly: GCF_018446385.1. NCBI lineage: Eukaryota > Viridiplantae > Streptophyta > Magnoliopsida > Zingiberales > Zingiberaceae > Zingiber > Zingiber officinale. Next base: position 30,048,578 of record NC_055990.1, read on the forward strand.
GGAAGCTATCCTTAGGAGTAACCTAGTAGAAGTGACCAAGACTTCTAAGAAGCCTAGAAAGGTCCTTAAGAAGGTATCTAGGGAAGTTATCCCTAGCGAGTACCTAGAGCATCCAAGGAGTACCAATAGGTTTTGAGTTCCTAGGAGCATATTCTCTACACCCTAGATGGGTTTAGAGAGTGTCAACTCTAATTAGAAGGGTAGTCAACCCAATCTTGATGAAGTTGGCACTGAGCATTTTCAAGGTTTCACTAACTTTTGAAAATGAAAAGGATTATTAGTGTTACTCTTTGAAAGAGTAAAATGCATCAAAATTTGAGGAGTTGAATCTAATTTAAATTGACACACTTGAGAAAAGCAAAAGTAATGTCAAATTTGGAATTCGACATTTTCTTATGGAATTAAGGGAAATGTAAACCTTAATCCAAATTGTCACTCTTGGAAAGAGTAACATGTGCCAAATCTTAAGGAATTATGTTTGAATTAAATTGGCATAATTTGGAGAATCATATGAACTACCAAGTTGGGATTTTGGTATGTTTTTAGGGAGTCAAGGGCAAATCCGGGCTTAAAATATAAGGTGATTACTCCTTTGGAAGGATGAATATGCCAAAATTTGAGGAATGTGCTTAATTTTAATTGGCATAAATAAATCAAGAGATTAAAGAAATGCCAAGTTGGGGTTTGACGCTTTCTTGATGAAATTGGGCAATCTAGGATTTAATTTTAAGATTAGCTAAGGTTTAAGGACACTTAGATAGGTAATCTAGGTATTTTATTTATGCTAATTTGTCATGCTTTGTTTGGCCATCATATGTCATGACATCATATTTATTTTTTCATTCATGATTATTATGAAAAACATAAAAAATACCATGTCATGCCATACATACATCATGTAGCTATAGCATTTTTTTTCTTTTGAAAATTGCTTATTTTGATGTATGCCATGTAACATTATGCATTATGTTAATTTCCTTGTAATTAAGGACCAATGACATTCACTAACAAGTAACTTCCTTGGCGGATGTTCATAACCATCAAAATACCTCGGTAGATATGCATGATCCCTTAGTTTAGGGCAAAACCAAATATACATCTCACAAAGAATCATAAGGTAACTTGTATGTGTTTTAGTATACATTAGATACAAGTGAGATGTTAAAATGGTGAACAAAACTCAAGATGTTGATTTATTGCATCTTGTTGAGTTTTAGTTTCATCAAAATACGTAGTTATGTGTTTTCCAATAATTGGGAAAGCTAATGTACAAGTCATGTGCATTGAGCCCAAAGAACATGGTTGGATATTGGTTTTAAAAATATTTTTAAAATGCGTTTGAAAAACCTTGGTGAAGACTATCTTTTGATAGTATTCATCATTGAAAAGTTAGACACAAACTAGGAGAAAACATTGAAATTTTCAAGAGTGTTCAAATTTATGTCACTCTTTGAAAATAGGAAGTGTTTTCATAGAAAACTACTTTTCCTTGATAGAGTATACCCTAAAGAGTATCTACATGAATTTTCATGATTTTTGTAATTTTGTATAATTTTTGGGGAGTTTCTGAATTTCGTCGAAACTAAATTTCAGAAAATCAGAAACCCAATCGATCAACCGATCGATTGGGATGGTTTTAATCGATCAATCGATCGATTGAGAAGCCAATTCCTGTGAACAGAGGGTCAGTGGATCGATCAACCGATTGATTGACCCAGGCTGGATCGATCAGCCGATCGATTCAGAGGGAATTTCTACAAGCAGAAACTTGCGGAATCGATCAATAGATCGATTGAAGTAGCTTCAATCGATTGAGTCCCAACTTCAATCGATTGGGAAGTTTGATTATGGCTGGAAAAGCCTGATTTCAGCACATTAAGCCACTTCAAGTCCCAATAACCATTCCAAATACCTTGAAATACATTTGTATACATTTAGGGGGAGTTTTCTTGATGAAAACAGGTATGGATTGGTTAAGATAAATCAAAGCGAAGTTTAGGTTGGGGTTTAGTTTCAATTTCAAATTTTGGAACCTCAAAACTTCAAGTTTTGGTTTTCAAGGGTCATTAACCATTCCTAACCCTTTGAAATACACTTGTATACATTTAGGGGGAGCTTTCATGATGAAAGCAACTATGGATTGGTTAAGGTAGACTTAAGAGAAGTTTAGGTTGGGGTTTAATTTCATTATTAAATTTTGAATCTCAAAACTTCAAGTTTTGGTTTTCCTAACTGTTTAGGAACTCCAAGTCATTGTTGGTGCAATGATAGAAGTTTGACCATGTTTTTCAGGAGAAGTTACTCCTTGAATGCATGAAAATTTATCTTCAAGGACCTTGGAAGGGGGTTAAACCTTTGTGATGGATAATACTCAGGGTCGAATATTGGGGAACAATGAAAGATTGGTTATCTTCATTGCTAGGATGATAAATGCTCTCGAATGAGCATTGTGGAGTAGGTTACTGCTCAAGGGGGAGCATTGGATTAATGAAGGGGATCAGACTTTCATTGGTAAAGTGAAAAATGCTCTCAGATGAGCATTGTGAAGAAGATTACTGCTCAAGGGGAGCATTGAATACAATGAATGAGAGTTTCATTGGGAAGTTGATGCATGCTCTAGGATGAGCATTGTGAAGTGAAGTAGAGCTCAAGGGGGAGCTTAGACGGCAATGAAGAATATGAGATCTTCATTATGGGGTTGTTAACAACATATGAGGTTGTAAACAACGTAGAGTTAACTCTTATGGAGAAGAGTTTGTTTTCAATTTTTGATGTGTGACAAAGGGGGAGAATGGAAGATTAAGTTAGGCCTTCATCCTAAGCAGGGGGAGTTTGCCCTTTAGGAAAGGGAGAGAATGAAGGAAACCTTCATTCATGCATTGTCATGAAAAGGGTTAAGGCTATGAGATTTAGCCTTGTGATAAAGAAGAGGTTAATACTATGAGATTTAGCCTTGGTATAAAGAAGAGGTTAAGGCTATGAGATTTAGCCTTATGATAAAGAAAATGTTAAGGCTATGGGATTTAGCCTTGGTATAAAGAAGAGGTTAAGGCTATGAGATTTAGTCTAATTTAGAGGTATTGTCAAACATCAAAAAGGGAAAGATTGTTGGGGCAATTTCTTTAGGTCAAGTTTGATCAGTTTGACTAAGCTTGAGTTGAGTCAAGCTTGAGTCGGGATTTGAGTTTTGATGTTGGACAATATAAGGAGATTGCTGGAGCAATCGTCCGGTTATGGAGATGGTCAAAAGGTTGACCAGGTTGATGAGAATACAAGTCAAGTAGGTCAAGGTTGACAGGAGACTTGACTGGGAAAGTCCTAACTGGATGTTAGGCATTTGAAAAGTCCTGGTGAGGAGCCAGGCAACGGGAAAGTCCTAGTGAGGAGCTATGCAGGAGAAAGTCCTGCTGAGGAGCCAGGCAGTTGGAAAGTCCAAGTGTGATCTTGGCAAAAGAGAAAGTCCTGGTGAGGAGCCAGGCAACGGGAAAGTCCTAGTGAGGAGCTAGGCAGGAGAAAGTCCTGGTGAAGAGCCAGGCAGTTGGAAAGTCCAAGTGTGATCTTGGCAAAGGAGAAAGTCCTGGTGAGGAGCCAGGCAATTGGAAAGTCCAAGCATGTGGTCTTGGTAAGGTAAGTCCTAGTGTAACTTGGCAAGGAAGACCCAACAACTAGGATGAGGCCAAAGGAAGCTTCTAAAGGCAAGACGTGAAGGATGAGGAGATATCCGAGGGACGCAAAGCTGATGGAGGAGGCTAGAAGGCTAGTTCGAGGTTGGTCAGGTGTGACCAAATGCTAGGAATGGAGACCCAACATGTCACGGTTGACTGAGAGTTGGATTGGGGACTTTGGACTTGAGATTGAGTCAAGTCTAGGATGATCAATCGATTGAACCAGGATCCAATCGATTAGTTGATCGATTGGACTGTGCTGCGATTGTGGGAAGGCTCAATCGATCGATTGTAATGTGAAATCGCGAGCACAGAGACTTTCCCAATCGATCGGGCGATCGATTGGGAGCTGTCAATCGATCGGTCGATCGATTGGGCAGCAGAAGCTCTCATGCGGACGCGAGAGCACGGAAAGGCGCTGAATTGATCGAGCGATTGATTTAGGAAGTCCCAATCGATCGGTCGATTGATTGGGAAGTGACCGTTGCGCATGATGCATGTGATGGACGACTGCGATGGAGCGGTGCTGACGTGGCAATCGATTGAGGATGAATTCGATCGATTGGGAGCAATGTTTAAAGCATGGGTGGAGCATTTTCTTCGCCATATCTTTGCGATTTCTTTCCTGCGAGCTTACAGTGATTTTCAGCGACTTTCTCCGATCTTCACCGCCAGTTCTTGAAGGCTCTTGGAGTATTCTCTCAAGCTTCAAGAGGCAACAACAAGCAACGAGTAAGCAAGAAGAAGTAGTGTTTTCATTTGTATCTTGTACTCTCTTCTTGTATTTTTGTTTGTGTTGTTGTGTGAGTTTGTACGAGGCTTGTCCACCTCCGGCTGCGACCGAGAAGGAGTGTTTCATTAGTGGAGATAGCGTCGTGTGTGGATCCTTGGATTAGTCACCTCATCTTGAGGTGGATACCAAGTAAATTCGTGTGTTAGCGTTGTAGTGTGTTTGTGCCTTTCTTTCCGCTGTATATTAAGACGAAGCAAACACAAGTGCACGATGAATCACTATTCACCCTTCCCTCTAGCGAACACAAAGGTCCCAACAGTGCTCACCGGGCATAAGTCCCTGGATTATACCACCATCCCAGAACATAACTTGATTGATTCTAGCATGCTCATAGAGCATAAGTTGGATGATTCCATCATCCCAGAACATAATTCGAGAATCTTCTTATGCTTAGGTCCCCGGTTTATAACTTAATCTATATATAACATAAACTTGCAACCAACATCCACTTGCATTCAATTTTCTATTTAATTCTTGTACATATACATATGCTAAAATATTGTAAAAATATTACTTATATAATAATAAATTCTTAATATAACAGTGAGGGTTCTTGAGCTACTAGCACATGTGGCATAGATTCTAAACAGTAAATAGCATGCACATAACTGCTATAAAACCTCTTCAAAACCTTGAAGCCGAATCCATACAATCATATATTTTTTTATAGAGCACTACTAACATATTTAAGCATGAAATGCATATGCATATATATTTTCATAAATCATCATAAATAGTATAAAGCCTAGAACCCGAAACCACAGATGCACTTACTTACCCTTAACATATTACAGTACAGAAGCACAATGCATATTATCATTAATTCCAGAGCATACATAATTAATAGAAAACATGGCTGTATCCCATACATTCACACATGATGTTATCAATAAGAACCGTAACATAATTAATAAAATATGGATGTATCCCATACATTCAGGCATGCAATATTATCATTAAAACATGATTGAACTTATCCCTATAATCCATGGTTAAATTATACTTCACAATTGCGTACATATAAGACCTTATTTTTGGTATTAACCCTTCTAGCAAGAGGGAAATGTTGGAGAAATCGGAGTGACCCTAGATTTTAATGTTTAGGCAAATGTTTAAGTTAAGCTTATTGTGGTATTTGATATATGCTTATGAGTATGCAAGATGTAGGTACAACAAGAAAAGTCCAAGTAGGATCTTGACAAAGGCAAAGTCCAAGGGGGAATCTTGGCAAAGTCTAAGGGGGGATCTTGGCAGTGTAAATCTAAGTATGTAGTCTTAGCAATGTAAGTCCAAGTGTGACTTGGCAAGATTGAAGTCCCCGAGCAAGGAGCTCTTGGCAATGGAATACCTAATAATAAAGGACAAGGTCGATGAAAGCTCTTGAAGGCAAGGCATTAAGAATTGGGAAGCATTAGAGGGGCGTAAGACTAATGGAGGAGGCTAGAAAGTAAGGTTGAGGTTGTACGAGCAAGGCCACGTGCATCAGAGATTGTACTCGAGTTAAAATCCTATGTTTAGGGTTTTACTGGTCTACTAGCAATTGAACCAGTCGATTAGGGCAAGACACAAAATATTTGTATACCCAACGACTATGAAAACTAGTCTATTAGTACTATAACCAGCTGACTGACACTATAGCCAGCTGACTAGTAATGTAGCTAGTCGACTGGCACATTGTAATAGTCGACTCGTATAATATAGCAATCGACTGGTAAATAACTAGTAAAGAGTCGTTGGCAAAACCACGAATTCTGTGGAGTGTCGTTAGACAGCACCAGTCGACTGATGTAAGTACCAGTCGATTGGTAATGGTAAAATCAGATTGTTGATTTTCCCAAGCTATTTCCCATCTTAAGCATAACATTAACAAGTTATATAAATTAAACTAATTAATGATCAAGACAGAAAATTGAACGTGTTTAGGGTTTATAAGACACATAAATACTATAGCATGCAACCTTGATATCTATGTCTGCACAATCTATATGAATTGATTATTGCATCAAGAGAGAGAACACACCTTTTTCTTTTATGTTGAAGAATCAATTACGGGTGTGAAGGCGAGGGATGAGATCGAATCTCGGCTTCTTCCTTCAACCTTCCCACTCCACAACTCCCCCTCCCCCCTCTCTCTCTCTCCCCAATGCTAGGGTCGACAGAAACTCCTTCTCCAATCCCCAATCTCAAAATTATTTATTCTTTTATATAGACCCAAATTAGGAATTTAATCATTAGTTTATTTATGTATAATTATATTAAAATCATCATATTTATGTGATTTAGGGATTTCTGTTGGATCAATTATGCATGTAAGAGGAGAAGGGGGGAGGGTGAATCATGTGGTTTTCAAAAACTCATATTTTTTTTTGTTTTGAAATCACTGGTATGCGCAACGGAAATTAAAAGGGTGAACAACATAGGAAAACACAAGTGATTTTACTTGGTTCAGAGCCTTCGATGACTGCTACTCCAATACCCAGGTCCCGCAGACCAATCGATGGGTAATCCATTAAAAACCTCTTTCGATACCTCCGGAAGAGGGAATCGAGTACAGAGAAAGTTTAGAGAAGTGTAACAGACTACACTTTCCATTTCTAGAATTTAATTACAACTAGAAATCTTGTTACCGACACTTTAAGAATTGATGTAAAAGCGTTCATGTCAGAGTAGGTCTGTCTGTCATGATCAGAAGTCCTCAGGGCAGTCATCGGACGCAACAACTTTGTAGCAGAGTCATAGCAAGAGCTCGGAGCAGTCAGAGCCTCAAATGGGCGAGCAGTAGCTTGTATAAGTGTTGTTCTTGGTTGCTTGGTCGAGCCTGCTTTATATAGGCTGTGGAAGGCGCCTTCCGTAGGCGTGGAAGACACCTTCAATTGGTCAAACGCTATCCCAAATAACCCGACTCTTATCCACGACGACGTCCAAGTTTATCCTGCGGAAGGCGCCTTCCATGGCCATGGAAAGCGCCTTCTATGAACAGTGTGAAGGCTCCTTCCATAGCCATGGAAGGTGCCTTTGGGCACTGTTCACCTAAACGCAATTTTTCTCTTTCGTCCTGCAAAACAATGTTAGTCCAATAAATCTGCAAGACAAGTGTTAGCATAATTATAATTAAAGAGTGGTAATTAGTTCCTATCCTCCCTGGACCAGGAACTAGTCAAGGCCAGGTCTTAGTTTAGGGATTCCAAATGAACCTAAACTGGACCGACGCCTACTGTCCCACAAACCGGGACACGTCCTTACTTGGTCACTCTCCTCCAGTAACTTACCTTAGCTTACTAGTTTGCCAGACATCCGGTTAGATTGTCAACCTGTCTGGACTTCATGCTAGCTGTCCAGTCGTCCCATTTACCTAGCTGGACTTCTTGCCAGATATCTGATCAGTTTGTCGACTTATCTGGACTTTTTACTAGCTATCCGATCGGTTCGTCGACCTAGCTGGATTTCATACCAGCTATCCGCTCGACCCGTCGACCTAGCTAGATTTCGTACCAACTATCCGGTCTGCCCGTTGACCTAGCTAGATTTTCTACACGCATAATCAAGTGGTCAGATCACAACAAAACCTAACTTGACTTACTTGTCATTCATCAAAACCTGAGTTAGACCGTTAGTGTAAAACTACACCAATTATCTTCCCCTTTTTGATGCAATGACAATTCGAGTTAAGTTAAGGAAAAAACACACAAAAAATAGACACAGAATATGATTTAAGTTATTCAGATTTAATTCGTTTCAGAGTTTGCTAACTTAATCAACTTAACCCCTTAACCTTCCCTGTAAAATACCGTAAAAAAATAGTAATAAATAATAAGGTTTAATGGATGAATAACCTTATCGGAATTTTTAGGAATTTTCTGATAATTTTTCGGAGCTCATATGACGAGTTTATGGGGATGAATTTATAGTATAAGTGAAAATCTATTTGGATATCCCAATTAAAGTGGGAGTTGATAGATTTAATTAACCATAGGTATTTAATTATGCCCTAAGTCCCTATTTTTCTTTCTCTTCCTCTCCTGATTCCCCTCTTCCTCTCTTCCTCTCGCGTCGACCCCCTCTTCCTCTCTTCCTCTCACGCCAACCTCTCCTCTCCCAATCCTTCATCGCCGCTAACCATAGAGCTCCGATTTCCGGATATTACGATCTCGATCCACCGTCGACCGGGAGTCACAACTCTTCTTTTCTTCCTCACGCGCGCCCTAGATCCAAGCTGTCTCCCTCTCATGCGTGGCGCTCTCTGGATCGATGTTGCGGCCACCATCTCATCGCTGACCTTTCCTTCAGCCACAAGTAAGAGATCCGACACCCTTCGATTGTGCTGAGCCATATTTCCTGATTCCACTGCCGCCCTCGCTTCCTCTTCTCCTCATTTCTCTCCTGTGCCCTAGATCTTCTCTCGATATTGTTGTTTGCAGTCATGCATCATCGGAACATTGCTGTCCGATCCCATCCAATCCATTGCTGGCAAATCCCAGTCGACGCCGTCAACCTCTGCTCATTGCCACAGTTAGTGTCATGGCTATCTGGCCATCCAAGATGTGGCCATTGATCAGTTTCGGTAACCATTGATGCTGTTTCCACCTCCGACCACCAAACGTCTATCATCGATTGCTGTGAATCATCGTTGGAAGAGCCAGAAATGGAGAGGAGACTGCCGGTATTAGATTAAGGTAAGGAAATGCTTGGAATTGGATTGGCAGTGATCAATTTTCTATTCTGTGTATTGGGATGTGGAGATTTGATGCTTGACAGGTCTTTGTAGCTTCCGTCAACACTATTTGCCGGTGGACCAGAGCTCCGACCACATTTATTGGCAACCAGCTCCTCCAGCAATGAATTAATAGGGAGCATCTGAAATTTGGGTGAGTTGTTGGGATTGATTCAAGTTAGTTTAATCTAATTTGATTATGGAATGTTTAATCCAATGTAATTGTGATTGTTTATGGGGTAATTGATTCATGAGGGTTATCTTGGTGATTTCTTAATTAGATGGGTGATTGGAAATACAATTTTGATGAGTGTGATGATTAGTGTTGATTGATTGTGGAATATGGATGATTTTGTTATTGTTGAGATGTAATTGAGTTTGTATATTCGGATGGTAGATTGAATAGGGTTATTTAATCTATTTTGTTGGTGTGGTTCATTATGCTTGTAGTTGATACATGGATTAAATGATGGTGAAAAAGGGAATCATTAACTGATTGAGGTTGCCCTGATTGATTGGTGAAAATTAAAGAATTTATCGGTGGATTAAGAATGGATTTATCATCTAATTGGATTTGGATCATTAGGTGGAATTAAACATGGTTACCTAATCGAATTAAAATTGAGTTTTGGGTTTAGCTAATTATTGTATATGTGATTAGCTAAACTGTACATCATGTGATTTGCAGGACTCTGATTCGAGACAAGCGTCTCGACATTGGATTGTTTAGCACAATTGACAGATAAAGGCGAGTACCTTTGACTTATCTTTTTGATATTGTCTTTATGATATGCTTAGTAGGTTATAACTAGTAGTAATAGTTATGTTTATATTTGCTAGGTATGTCACTACTTGATACCCGTAGTATGCCTATGTTATTATTTGTTGTGCATTTATGTGTATGTCCTCTTGAGTCTTGGCATGTGTACTTATGTAGTGACATACAATGCATTTCCGAATAAAGGTCTAGCTATTAGATATACTTGTCTTGTGTTCCTAGTTTTATTACTTGGTATGTGTACCTAGATTTATTAATTGGCATGTGTACCTAAGTTTATTACTTGGCATGTGTACCTAGGTTTATTTTCTGGCATGTGTACCTAGATCATTATTATGGACTTGGTTTCCTTTTTGGTACACATTATGAGGAGGTTGGTATTTTTCAGAATTTACATGCTTTAGTGTCATGCACCATTTTACATGATTGCATGCTGAGCGATTGTCGGCTCCATTGTTGTTGAGTACATCGCCAGTTACATGATCTGCACACACAACCACTTATGGGTTAGTGGTTTATCAGGCAAGGTGTATGACAGTTTTGCTCTATCAGGCTCCGCTGGTCCGCTCATGGGTAGTGTTGACTGCAGCGTGGTAGCGGGCAGGGATCCCTCCTCTTCACTATGACACAGGGAGATGAGAGCTTTGGCTCCCCCACTCTGTTTGGGATAGGAGGATAGGTGTACTCCGACAACATCCTGTCCACTCGGTCACTTAGAAGTAGTGATGGCAGAGTACACAATTGTCATATCCCTACCCACTTGGCCTCACCATCGCGTGTGAGGTGGCTGACTGGCGTCAGGGGTGATCATGTCTTTTGCATCATATGCATGGATTGCATTTATTGTTTGTGATTGCTGCATTTTGGATGTTGCATTTTTTATGGATGCATATGATTGACATGCATACAGGAGATATGATGTATTTGGTTTGATGACCCTACATCTGTTAGTGTGGTTCCCACCCTTATGTCAGGATAGGAGGCTCTGGTGAGTACAGTTTTTCTTATATTGTTCAATTTTGTATTCCCTATTATTGATCAGGAGACTGTACTCCATGATTATTATTGTTAGATATATCTTACTATGCATGTTAGTTCGATACCGCTGAGTTGTTGAACTCACTACCCTTTTTTTCCTGTTATTTTCAGGTTATCACATAGATATATCGTGTCGCTTGGAGTATCCTGTTTGTCAGTCCCACGTCACATCAGAAGACGGTTTACCTCGCTCTTGATTTCTTTTTATATATTCTTTATTAATTTGGCATGGTATTGGTGTTTAGCCATGTGACTATTTCGTTATTTTTGGTGTTGTATTTGTGTTTTAAGCCGTGCCGACACACATTGTGTTGTTTTAGTTTGTATGTGCTTCCCTTTTGTTTTTTTTTTGTTGTGTTCTTAGTATAACCTTGTGGGCTGTTATATATATATAACTGCGTGGTTATGGTTATTTTGTTCCAACTGAGTGGGCTAAGTATATAACTGCGTGGTTGTATATATATTCCAGCCGTGTAGGCTAATGTATTCTTGTGGATGTATTCATGCTTCAGATTGTCACTAGTACAAGGGAGATGTTGCCGGATTTTCCTTTGGCAGGGACTCCTCTGGGTGTGACAATTTATTAGTATTAGAGCCACAGGTTTACGAGGCCTGGTTTCCATGTTTTGGATTTCATGATTTGGTTTTCTCGATGTGGCTTTTCAAGTTTTGGGACCAGGCAACAATAGGACATCTCTAAGCTATAGGAGGTATGTTTGATACTGTTATCATGCACTTCTTTTAGTACATATATAGTTATCTATGATAGTTAGTTATGACATGTGTTAGTACTCTTTTAGTATTCGTCTAATTGTTGTAGCATATATTTCATGTGATGGGTTAACCACTGATCACGGTTGACCCTACTGGAGATCAAGGATAACAGTCATAGGGATTCGTCATATTATACACCAGTAATAATCATGTTGACTTAGTCTGTAGAGGATTAATTTATATTCTCTTTAGTTCTATTTGTAGAAGACTGATTTATCCTTATTGACTTGGGTAGTTGTGGTTGATTTACCTTAGTTACTTTTGTTGAGGATTGATGTAATCTTATTGGATCAGTTAGTTGATGACCAATCTATTTTGCTGGTTCGATCAGTAAGGGACCGACTTACTCTATTTCTATAGAGATTTTAATTTTTTTGGGTTGCTCGTGTTTTGTTAGATATTTTGAGGCATATTTTGGTACATGGCTTGTACCAATATAGTGGAGACTGAATTAGCCGTATACCATTGTTGGTTTGGTCAGTTTGTAGAGGATTGACATATCCTATTCCATGGGAACTTTGACCTTGTATCGTCTGTACCTGGTAGGATGACTTAGAAGGTACATTCGGATAGAATACCCCCACTCATGTGGAAAGGTCTAGAGCTAGCTGTTTGACACTTACGAGATACAACCATTTCATGGGTGTATGAATTGGAGGGTACATTTGGATATATATAGTTTGTATTGGCGTAAGAAAAGGTTAAGTTAGCTGCTTATCTTTTACGTGACAAGGCATCACGTGAAGGAAGAAGCAGATGATGATTTTTGAGATCAAGGCATGATTGGGTGATTATGTTGAGGTGTTTTGAGAGCGAGTACTTTTCTGCCTCCTTTGGTGGTATGATGGTTAATAAGGTGATGGTCAGTTGACTTGCCTAATGCTATTCCATGGGGGATCCTGACTCATGGGTCGATCACGGATATCCTTGATGGTATCTAGAGATTTATGACCCGCAGTGATACAAAGATAGTGTTAGTTGATTAACATCTATGAAGTTTCACGTTCACTGAGTGAAAATATCTTATGATGATTTACGAGGAGCAGAGCATTGATAGACAGTTATGTCGGTTAGCTATTTGTTGATAGTACTTCTCTACCCTTGTGGGAATTGCTCATCACTAGAGGTTACTGAACCTCAGGTGGAGCAATCGTAGTATGATGTGTTATAAGACAATGGTTAATTGACTCAACTAGCATTGCCTCCATCGAGTAAGCCGAGACTTTGACCACATGATCATTTTACCAAGGTATTGAAGTCTATAATTCAGATTGGAGTGTTCAATCTTTTGTCTACATTTATCGGAAGACATTTACGGATATAATTATGAGATTTATGGTGATACTCTCTGATGGGTAGACTTTCAATCAAGAGGTTGAGTGACCCTTTGAAATTTGGATTGTGATTCTTTAATTGTGGATATTTGAGTATCTAAAGGATGAGATTTGACATACTCCTTAGACATTGTTTGAATAGGATTAGTAGAATTTTTATACTCATATTTTTGGATATTAGGGTACCCGATACGATGAAAATTGGTCATTGTGGAGTTATCATGGTTGATTATTGTTGAGGATGGTTTAAGGGTAAGGAATATTGTGAGATTAGATATTGTGATATGTTGATTTCTAATGAATTATTGGATTAAATGTTGAGTTATGTGGTTGTCTGATAATCTATTAGTGGATAATTGTTTTGATAATCTATTAGTGGGTATTTGTTTTGATGATCTATTAGTGGATATTTGTTTTGATGATCTTTTAGATGGGGTTGTCATTGATGGTGACATAGTGAGTGTCATGTGTGATATTTAAGGATTTGGTGATATGTAGTTGGTGATCAGATTACAGATTCTTTGCTAGTAATCTTATGGTTGAGTATGCCTTATATACGGACATTATGAGTTTTTGGTAATGTCATTTGGGCTTACCAATGCTCCAGCGGTATTTATGGATTTGATGAACCGTGTCTTCCTAGAGTATCTAGACCGATTCGTTATCGTCTTCATCGACGATATTTTGATCTACTTGCATTCCGAGGAGGAACATGAACAACATCTTCACATAGTCTTGGAGCCTCTTTGATGACATCGTCTATATACGAAGTTCAGCAAGTGTGCTTTTTGGCTATCCTTAGTCGGTTTTTTGGGACACGTGGTTTCTATCCGAAGTATTTTAGTAGATTCTCAGAAGATCAAGGCTGTCACCAACTGGTAATAGCCAAAATTAGTTCAGGAGATTCGTAATATTTTAGGATTGGTCAGATATTACAGACGGTTCGTTGAGGGGTTCTCTCGCATTGCTATGCCTCTGCCACGCCTGACTAGGAAAGGCGTGAAGTTACATGGTCAGGAGCCTGCGAGACCAGCTTCCAGGAGTCGAAGCGGAGATTAGTGTTGGCACCATTTCTGGTTTTGCCCTCTGGAGAGGACGGATTCGTACTCTACACCGCCGCTTCTCTACAGGGCTTGGGAGTTGTTTTGATACAACATGGCAAGGTAGTCTCCTATGCTTCTCGTCAGTTAAAGGAGCCTGAGAAGAACTACCCAGTACATAATCTAGAGCTGGCCGCCATTATCTTTGCTTTAAAGATTTGGCAGCATCATCTGTATGGTATTACATTTGAGATTCTCACTGATTATAAGAGTCTCAAATATCTTTTCACCTAGAAAGAACTCAGTCTCCGACAGAGGAGATGGATGGAGTTCCTGAAGGATTATGACTGTACCATTAGCCACCACTCAGGGAAAGCTAATGTGGTTGCCGATGTACTTAGCCGGAAGTCCAGAGGGACTTTAGCTTGCCACCGAGTTTTAGTCACGGACTTGATTCAGGGTTTCTCCGAGTTTGGCCTTGAGGAGCAGGGACAAATAGAGCAAGATATTCTGGTTACCATTGTTGCTCAGTCATTGATCAGGATGAGGATCCGAGAGGCCCTGGCCGGTGATCAACGCTTACAGTCCATTGGCAGCCAGATAGCTTCTGGGCAGCAGACGGAGTTCACCTGAGATGACGAGGGTATTATTTATTTCCGAGGAAGATTATACGTACCTCAATCTCACCCAGTTATGGAGGAGTTACTTTAGGAGTCTCATCACTCCCGATTTGTTATCCACCTAGGCATAACTCGCATGTATCGAGATTTGAGGTGTTCCTATTGGTGGAATGACATCAAGAAAGACATCGCGGAGTTTGGAGCTAGATGTCTTGTCTGTCGGCAGGGGAAGATTGAGCACCATAAACCTGCCAGATTACTTCAGAGGAATCCTATTTCGGAGTGGAAATGAGAGCACATCACTATGGATTTTATGGTGGGATTGCCTAGGACACGACGAGGCCATGACGCGATTTGGGTAATCGTTGACCGATTAACCAAATTCGCACACTTCTTAGCGATTTGGAAGACCCATTCTAGATCAATTGGCAGATTGCATGGTGTTCCTTTGAGCATTATATCGGATAGAGACTCATGGTTCATGTCCTGGTTCTAGCAGAGTTTGCAGCAGGTATTGGGTACACAGCTCCATTTCAGTACAACATTCCATTTGCAGACAGATGGACAGTCAGAACGGACCATTCAGACTTTAGAGGACTTGCTAAGGTCATGCGTTATGGATTTCAGAGGCAGCTGGCAGGACCACCTGCCATTAGTAGAGTTCTCCTACAACAATAGCATTTATACTGTTTATTTATTGTTAGTACTTGCTGATGGTAAATAACAAAAAATTTAGGGATCAAATTTTTATTAGTGGAGGAGAATGTAAAATACCATAAAAAATAGTAATAAAATAATAAGGTTTAATGGACGAATAATCTTACCGGAATTTTTAGAAATTTTTAAGAATTTTTTGAGAATTTTTCGGAACTCGTATGACGGATTTAAGGGGATGAATTTATAGGCTAAGTGAAAGCCTGTTTGGATATCCCAATTAAAGTGGGAGTTGATAGATTTAATTAACCCTAGGTATTTAATTAAGCCTTAAGTCCCTATTTTTCTTTCTCTTCCTCTCCCGATTCCCCTCTTCCTCTCTTCCTCTCGCGCTGATCCCCTCTTCCTCTCTTCCTCTCATGCCGACCTCGCCTCTCCCAATCCTTCATCGTCGCTGACCATAGAACTCCGATCGTCAGATATTGCGATCTCGATCCACCATCGGCCGGGAGTCACAACTCTTCTTTTCTTCCTCATGCGCGCCCTAGATCCACGTCGTTTCCCTCTCATGCGTGGCACTCTCTAGATCGATGTTGCGGCCACCATCTCATCGCCGACCTTTCCTTCGGCCACAAGTAAGAGATCCGACACCCTTCGATTGTGCCGAGCCTTATTTCCCGATTCCACTGCTGCCCTCACTTCCTCTTCTCCTCATTTCTCTCCCGTGCCCTATATCTTTGCTCAACATTGTTGTTTGCAGTCGTGCATCATTGGAACATTGTTGTCCGATCCCAGCCAATCCATTGTCGCCAAATCCCAGTCGATGTCGTCACCCTCTACTCGTTGCCACAGTTAGTGTCGTAGCTATCTAGCCATCCAAGACGTGGCCATTGATCAGTTTTGGTAACCATTGATGCTGTTTCCACCTCCAACCACCAAACATCTATCGTCGATTGCTGTGAATCATCGTTGGAAGAGCCAGAAATGGAGAGGAGACTGCCGGTATTAGATTAAGGTAAGGAAATGCTTGGAATTGGATTGGCAGTGATCAATTTTCTATTCTGTGTATTGGGATGTGGATATTTGATGCTTGACAGGTCTTTGTAGCTTCGATCAGCACTATTTGTCGGCGGACCAGAGCTTCGACCACATTTCTTGTCAGCCAGCTCCTCTAGCAATGAATTAATAGGGAGCATCTGAGATTTGGGTGAGTTGTTGGGATTAATTCAAGTTAGTTTAATCTAATTTAATTATGGAATGCTTAATCCAATGTAATTGTGATTGTTTATGGGGTAATTGATTCCTGAGGGCTATCTTGGTGATTTGGTTAATTAGATGGGTGATTGGAAAGACAATTTTGATGAGTGTGATGATTAGTGTTGATTGATTGTGGAATATGGATGATTTTGTTATTGTTGAGATGTAATTGAGTTGTATATTCGGATGGTAGATTGAATAGGGTTATTTAATCTATTTTGTTGGTGTGGTTCATTATGCTTGTAGTTGATACATGGATTAAATGATGGTGAAAAAGGGAATCATTAACTGATTGGGGTTGCCATGATTGATTGGTGAAAATTAAAGAATTTATCGGTGGATTAAGAATGGATTTATCATTTAATTGGATTTGGATCATTAGGTGGAATTAAACATGGTTACCTAATTGAATTAAGATTGAGTTTTGGGTTTAGCTAATTATTGTATATGTGATTAGTTAAACTGTACATCATGTGATTTGTAGAACTCTGATTCGAGACAAGCGTCTCAATGTGGGATTGTTTAGCATGATTGATAGATAAAGGCGGGTACCTTTTACTTATCTTTTTGATATTGTCTTTTTGATATGCTTAGTAGGTTATAACTAGTAGTAATAGTTATGTTTATATCTGCTAGGTATGTCACTACTTGATACCCATAGTATGCCTATGTTATTATTTGTTGTGCATTTATGTGTATGTCCTCTTGATTCTTGCCATGTGTACTTATGTAGTGACATACAATGTATTTTCGGATAAAGGTCTAGCTACTAGATATACTTGACTTGTGTTCCTAGTTTTATTACCTGGTATGTGTACCTAGGTTTGTCACTTGGCATGTGTACCTAAGTTTATTACTTGGCATGTGTACCTAAGTTTATTACTTGGCATGTGTACCTAGGTTTATTTTCTGGCATGTGTACCTAGATCATTATTATGGACTTGGTTTCCTTTTTGGTACACATTATGAGGAGGCTGATATTTTTCAGGATTTACATGCTTTAGTGTCATGCACCATTTTGCATGATTACATGCTGAGCGATTGTCAGCTCCATTGTTGTTGAGCACATCGCCAGTTACATGATCTGCACACACAACCACTTATGGGTTAGTGGTTTATCAGGCAAGGTGTATGGCAGTTTTGCTCTATCAGGCTCCGCTGGTCCGCTCATGGGTAGTGTTGACTGCAGCGTGGTAGCGGGCAGAGTTCCCTCCTCTTCACTATGACACAGGAAGATGAGAGCTTTGGTTCCCCCACTCTGTTTGGGATAGGAGGATAGGTGTACTCCGACAGCATCCTGTCCACTCGGTCACTCAGAAGTAGTGATGGCAGAGTGCACAGTTGTCATATCCCTACCCACTCGGCCTCACCATCGCGTGTGAGGTGGCTGATTGGCATCAGGGGTGATCATGTCTTTTGCATCATATGCATGGATTGCATTTATTGCTTGTGATTGCTGCATTTTGGATGTTGCATTTTTTATGGATGCATATGATTGACATGCATTCAGGAAACATGATCAGGAGGCCCTGGTGAGTACAGTTTTTCTTCTGTTGTTAAATTTTGTATTTCTTATTATTGATCAGGAGACTGTACTCCATGATTATTATTGTTAGATATATCTTACTATGCATGTTAGTTCGATACCGCTGAGTTGTTGAACTCACTACCCCTTATTTTTCCTGTTATTTTTTGTTTAGCATATAGATATGTCATGTCGCTTGGAGTATCCTGTCTGTCGGTCCCACGTCACATCAGAAGACGGTTTACCTCGCTCTTGATATCTTTTTATATATTCTTTATTGATTTGGCATGGTATTCGTGTTTAGCCATGTGGCTATTTCATTATTTTTTGGTGTTGTATTTGTGTTTTAAGCCATGTCGGCACGCATTGTGTTGTTTTTGTTTGTATGAGCTTCCCTTTTATTTTTTTTCCGTTGTGTTCTTCTTAGTACTGCCGTGTGGGATGTTATATATATAACTATATGGTTGTGGTTATTTTGTTCCAGCCGAGTGGGCTGAGTATATAACTGCGTGGTTGTATATATATATTCTAGCCGTGTGGGCTGATGTATTCTTGTGGATGTATTCATGCTTCAGATTGTTACCGGTACAGGAAGATACTATCGGATTTTCCTCTAGCAAGGACTCCTCTGGGGTGTGACACTCCCCCTTTGGTATTTATCAAAAAACAGGAATAGATATTTACGCAAAAGATGTTCTAAGAAAAGTAAAAAAAAGGGAAATTTATACAATAAATAGTTTTTCAAGATTACTTGAGGGAGGGAAAAAAAATATATAACCATAAAAACTTCTCAAAATATATTTTACAAAATATGTTTAAAGATAGTTTTAAAACCACTTAACATTTCAAAATGGAAAAGAAAACAACTTATTAAAAATTTCAAAGTTTTAAAAAAAATAATTTTGAAAATAATCTTTTCAAAAACCTTTTCAAAATGTTTTCAAGACATTTTGTAGATCAGAAAAGAATTTTTTTAAAAACATTTTTTTTTAAAAAAGGGAAGCTTGGTGCACGAAGGTCCTGTTATGCGGGGTCCCGAGGAAGAATCCATTGTATATTAGTATTTCAAAACAAATTTTAAAATACTATATATTAGTATTTTCTCAAGACTAATAAAGTTGAAAATACTTCTAAAAGCTACTAACTTTATACACTTTAAGGGTTGCCAACAATAATTTTGAAAATGGCAAGTTCTCCAAAAAAAAAAAAAAAACTTTTAAAACAAAAAGTTAAAATGCTAAGTGCTGCAACATTTAAAATTATTTTTAAAGTAGTTTGGAAAAATTGAAACAGTTTTCAAAATAAATTTTCAAAACATGTAACAATTTTAAAAATGATTTTTGAAAGAGTAAAATAAAATTTTGTTGACTTATTTATCCTCCCCTGAACCTGAGATTACTCCAAAATAATCTAATCAATTATGAATTATTCTTAATTGTCTAATCGTTAGTTATTAACTGGCTATCAGAAGATAACAGTGTTCACTTGGTTAGTCAGGTTAAGTCATTTTATCCAGTTAGTGTTTGACTAACCTAGATTACTTAACCTCATTGCTATAGATTTGGTATTTAACACCTAGACTTATGCTGATGCACTGATATAAGCATCTTAAGTCTAGACAATACACCCCTTTCTAAGTTTGGCAATCACAAATAAAGTAGTCCTAATGTGTTGGTGAGATGCTCAAGTCCTAGATCTATAGGAACATGCTTTCTAAGGATTTGATCTATACTAAGGCTAAAATTAAAAATTTTAAAAATTCTAAAAATAAGGGAATTTTGAGAAAAAAAAGAATTTTGCCCTAGAATTTGGAAATTTTGAAAATGATGGTCCTAGTCTATGAAACCCATTCCTAATTTTAACAATCAGACAAAAAAAACTAACTGAAAATAGTAAGTCAAGTCATATACAATGCATAATAATGTATGTAACATGATTTGGTTTGATCATCGTCAGTAGGTGGTGGTAGGGATCGCTCAGGAGCACGCAGAGCCTGAAGAATCTGCTCAAATCAGGTGGTCATGTCATCTCGGAGAGAAGTAAATCCAGTGGCCATCTCCCCTCGAAGTGTGCTGAATCCATCCGAGACTAATTGCTGAAGATGCGCAGAGGACTCCTCAAGTTGAGCAAGTTGATCCTCGACGGATAGAGAAGTCGAGGCCTGGGTCGAGGTCGAGGGCTGGTCCGAAGTCGGAGGATACCCGAATATCTCCTCAGCCGTAAACTCTGGCCACTCCTCTTCCTCGGCTAGAATAGATGGAAAGTCATCCTCGACCTCGACTAGTGTGGCTGGTTGCGACCCACCTCTCCAGGCTAGAACCCTCTGAGCAGTGATGTCTATATGCACTAGGGCCAGCTGACGCTGACCAAACTCGTCATATGCACTAAGGGAGCTAGACGTACCCTGGGTCATATCTACTCCTATGGTCGAGAATATGTATGTCAAGATGTGACAATAGGGCATATGAACCTGATGCCTAGTGACGAGACTAGATGCATGTATGACATTATGAAACACATGTAGTGCAATGCCTATATCTAGACGTTGACAAAGAGCATACAAAAAGAAGGAGTGGGAGGGTCGCATCATCGCAACGTCGCGAGATGTGATCGGTAAATTCCAGGTAGTCAGAACTCAATATAGAATATAGTCTTGGACCTTGAAAGAGAGTAACCTAAAGTCAGTCACTGTAGGTAGTCTCTCCTCCAAAAAAAATACATATAGATAGTATCTAATATAATATGGGAGTAGGGCTCGCCAAATTGAAGATCCCTACTAGTGTAATACAAAAATGGGCATGCTAACCTCCTAAGTCCTAAACTATCATATAATAAGGTGGGGGAAAAAGTGAAAATCCTTTTCACCAACTCTGGTGGAGTAGGTCAGGTCATCTATCTTTTCTAAGTTATTATAGAACTGAGCACACAAATCAAGATTTATTGCATGACTGTAGTAAACTAGTTTATCTAACTGATAATGCTCAATGACCTGTGTGATAGGGGTGCAATACAGGGTAAAAAAGGGTTCTATTCAAGTACCTAGATTTCAATAGAACATATGTATATTGTAAAAAGGACACCTTAAGCTGCTCAGTAGGGAATCTAGCATCAGTAGATGGAGTATTGCTAGACTTAGGGAGAACATATCGTCGTTTCCTAATTTTATACACATATAAGCATAAAGAGACAAGAAAAATGCATATAAAGTATATAAACTAAGTATTGAAAATACATATTAAGGTAAGGTATACCTAGGAGATATTTTTGAGATTTTGAGGATGAAAATGTTGAGAAATCCGGGTTGGAAGGCACCTTATTGCTGCTGAAATCACGAACAGAACTCGGTTCTGTTCGCTGGAAAAAAACGGTCGGAGGCACCTTCATGCTTCATGGAAGGCGCCTTCCATACCTTATGCAGGGCACCTTTAAATGACTGAAGGCGCCTTCCATAGTTTAGGCGGGATTTTTCCCGCCTCTTTTGGGGGAGCCTCCGATGGTGTCAGAGGCGCCTTCTGGAGATTTTTTTTTTTAAGTTTTTAAATTCAATTTTTTATTTCTAATTTTTAAGTTAAATTTTAATTTTAATTTTAAAATTTAAAATTTATTTTTAAAGTTAAATTTTAATTTTTAATTTTAAGTTAAATTTTTTATATTTTAATTTTAAGTTAAATAAATTTTTAGTTATATTTTTAATTTTTTAAGTTTAAGTTAAATTTTTAAGTTAGATTTTTTTTAAGTTTAAGTTAAATTATTATTATTATTATTATTTAAATTTTAAGTTTTAATTTTTAAAATTTTAAGTTTAATTCATCGCAACGTCGCGAGATGTGATCGGTAAATTCCAGGTAGTCAGAACTCAATATAGAATATAGTCTTGGACCTTGAAAGAGAGTAACCTAAAGTCAGTCACTGTAGGTAGTCTCTCCTCCAAAAAAAATACATATAGATAGTATCTAATATAATATGGGAGTAGGGCTCGCCAAATTGAAGATCCCTACTAGTGTAATACAAAAATGGGCATGCTAACCTCCTAAGTCCTAAACTATCATATAATAAGGTGGGGGAAAAAGTGAAAATCCTTTTCACCAACTCTGGTGGAGTAGGTCAGGTCATCTATCTTTTCTAAGTTATTATAGAACTGAGCACACAAATCAAGATTTATTGCATGACTGTAGTAAACTAGTTTATCTAACTGATAATGCTCAATGACCTGTGTGATAGGGGTGCAATACAGGGTAAAAAAGGGTTCTATTCAAGTACCTAGATTTCAATAGAACATATGTATATTGTAAAAAGGACACCTTAAGCTGCTCAGTAGGGAATCTAGCATCAGTAGATAGAGTATTGCTAGGCTTAGGGAGAACATATCGTCGTTTCCTAATTTTATACACATATAAGCATAAAGAGACAAGAAAAATGCATATAAAGTATATAAACTAAGTATTGAAAATACATATTAAGGTAAGGTATACCTAGGAGATATTTTTGAGATTTTGAGGATGAAAATGTTGAGAAATCCGGGTTGGAAGGCACCTTATTGCTGCTGAAATCACGAACAGAACTCGGTTCTGTTCGCTGGAAAAAAACGGTCGGAGGCACCTTCATGCTTCATGGAAGGCGCCTTCCATACCTTATGCAGGGCACCTTTAAATGACTGAAGGCGCCTTCCATAGTTTAGGCGGGATTTTTCCCGCCTCTTTTGGGGGAGCCTCCGATGGTGTCAGAGGCGCCTTCTGGAGATTTTTTTTTTTAAGTTTTTAAATTCAATTTTTTATTTCTAATTTTTAAGTTAAATTTTAATTTTAATTTTAAAATTTAAAATTTATTTTTAAAGTTAAATTTTAATTTTTAATTTTAAGTTAAATTTTTTATATTTTAATTTTAAGTTAAATAAATTTTTAGTTATATTTTTAATTTTTTAAGTTTAAGTTAAATTTTTAAGTTAGATTTTTTTTAAGTTTAAGTTAAATTATTATTATTATTATTATTTAAATTTTAAGTTTTAATTTTTAAAATTTTAAGTTTAATTTTAAATTAAAATTTTAAGTTTTATGTTTAATTTTAATTTTAAATTTTAATTTAAATTTAAATTTTAAATTTTAATTTTAATTTTAAATTTAAATTTTAAGTTTTATATTTAATTTTAAATTTAAATTTTATTTTTATGTTTAATTTTAATTTTATGTTTAATTTTAAATTTTAATTTTAAGTTTAATTTAAATTTTAAGTTTTAAGTTTTATGTTTAAATTTAAATTTAATTTTAATTTTTAATTTCATAGTCATCTCACCCGATTCACATTTTCAATCAGGAAATTTTGTAATTTTGTGAGATGAGTTAAAATTTAATTTTAGAGTTTGGTTTAACTTTGTGTTAGATTTAGGTTTAGCTTTGGGTTCAACAAATATGCATTTTTTAGATAGACTTTTGGACTATGGTGAGTCACTTGAACATCATTAGAGTAACTATGCCGTCGAGGTTTTCTAAATAGTCCTATCCACTGAACTTAGTACAAAATCTTAGTCTAACTAGTTACAATTTGTAAGAGATAGTTTCAGTTAGTTCTACTAAGCCAAATGTACCAGGTCGAAGCCATATATTCTTAGACAAGCATAGACTGAGCTTCCCTAATCTACTATTATCCAAAACTTTACCAGTACCGTATGCCAAGTTAAACTTTTGTTCCTATTTAGCCTAGTCCTAATTACCCATCCGGGTAAATTATTATTTTGGAGGTGCCAACCAATTTAGAGCCTCCCTTTGAATTATTGAATCTTTTGGGTTATGTTTTGTGTTTACGTCGATTAGTTTTATAGTTGTAGTATGCTTGGTTATAGTTTTTGTTTATATTGTATTTATTTAAGTTAGGTTTAAATAACTTAAGGTTTTTCTTTTGTTTTGTATTTATTTTTAAAGATTTAACTTTAGAGTTTAAGGGAGAGTTTTTGATTTATTTTGATTTATATAATAAATTTTATCTTTAGGTATGTAATATTGATTGAGTCCTACTTGCGTAGTTAGATACATTTTCAGAACCCAAGCTTTAGTTTGATTTTTTATTTTGGTTAACTAAAGATATAAAAGATTTGTTTGTTGGGCTGGGCTTATATCCAAGTCCGGGCTTGTTGTACACAGCTCTTTGTGAGCCAAATATCATATCGAGGTACTTGGATCTAGTTGTAAATTTTTGTAGTAACTCTTTTAGTTTAATTGTTTCATTTTTTAATATGAAATTATCCTCCTCAAGTTTTACAACTTGAGTTGAGATTTCAGCTTGAATTGGTTCAGTCGTTGCACTTAATTTAAATTGTTCATTAAGTTTGTTATTTTCTTTTGTTAGTTCATTTATTTTATTCTCAGATATAGTTAATTTTTTTTATTCAAGCATGTAATAACTTTAAAGAACTTTCTTCTTAATCCAAAGTATATGATCCTGTCCGAACCAGAAGTCAACAGACGCTGGGCACGTGACGCTCCAAGGCTCGCTGATGTAGGTCTCCAACTAGTGTCGAGATGCTCCGGCTATCCTGCACAGAAGTCGAGCCGGGAAGGGGATTCCCAGCGACGACCCTCCGACGCTCAAGTCAGGTAAATCACGGTGGCTCCAAGTCTCGAGTACATACCCAGTCCTCTGTCGATGAAACCCGAGGTTCTTTATATAGAGTTGTGAAAGGTTTGGGCACGCGTACCAAGGTGCATAAGTGTCCCCTGTCCTATCCTAGGTATGCGGCTGTCAGAAAGCTTACCCTTTCCTAGGTACGCGGCTGTCGAAAGTTTACCGACCCATATCGCTACAGTCGAGCATGCCCTCGATGGGACAGGAATCCCCTGTCACAAGATTTGGAGCATGACACACACGTGAAACCTACAGGTTGTCGAGAAAGAAATCCTCTGGCCCTTTCCTTTGCTCCAAACTTGTAGTCCGAGCGGAAAGATACCTAAACATCCGACCGGACATCCGCAGTGGTTTACTTGTGCTTTGTGGAGACTAACAGGGGTGCTTTATGACTGTGATCGGTCAAAGGTCACTCGGTCCATGACCTTTAAGCGGCGTGGAACCCGATTTGACAGTGGTGCCTACCAACTATAAGTGCAAACCGGCCGGACCCTTCAGTACTCGATTCCATCGAGTCCAGTCGGACCGGCCATCTATGGCCGTCCATCCGGTCGGACCACACTCTCCTCTGGGTGGGCGGCTGTTCCGGTGACTTCCCCTTGGCGTTGACTTTGCAAGAAAAAAGGGGGGGGAGGCCCACTCTTACTACCGGATCACTTGCCTTCCTTTCAAGTCTAGTCGAAGGAGGCGCATAGTCCGACCGACGATGGACTGTGAGTCTAGCCGAACGGCTCTTCCATGCTAATCTCCTCGGGTCGGTGGCAGAGGTATCCTTGAACGAATCAATGATGGCTTTCACGGATCTCCTTGCGTTATGCGCAATCTTCGACATCAATGTCGATCATACCTTCATTAAATGCTCGAATGATTCGATCGCCACGTGGAGCAATGCCATCGAGCACGGAGGCGGTTGCATGATATTTTGATGTGACCGAATCGAAATAAACGGCTAGATGTATGCATTGATTCCCGTGACTGATCCGACGGTGGAGGCCGACCGGCCCTCACCCTATAAATTCTTCGCTTCCTTCTCGCCTTCACACGCCTCCGTTACCTCTACTGTTGCTCTCTGGCTGTGGAGCTCCGGCGATCTTGTGGCTGCCTTCCGACGCTCTCCGGCGCCTTTCCTCGATTCATCTCCCTCAGTAAGGTTTTAGATCTCTCCTCCTTCCTTTCCGGTATCTAATCCGTATTTCTTCCCCTAGCTCGAGTCTTTGAAATTCCATTCCTTCGTCTTTGGAACTTCCTTTTTGATTTCTCCTCTCCGATCATGGCCAGTTCTTCTCATCCCGAAGAACAATCCTTAGGCCCATGGTATACTACCATGCGATCTCGCTTTGAACAACGGATTTTGATATTTTGGTGACAATTTCAAATCCCGAGGATATCGAAGTTCGCCTAGCCTGGTCTGCCGCCCGGCCACTGAACCTGCACATAGCGAGTGGTTTTTGTGTCTTCGCGACCAATTTATCACGGTCTGCGGTTCCCGTCCATCCTTTTATTGCGTACGCCAGTAATTATTTTGGCGTGCCTTGCTGGAAGTTTAGTACCAAACACCTTCCGTCTCCTCTGCGGCGTTGTCGTTTTGTTCAAGATTCACAACATTCCTCCGACCGGAGGTCTTCTTTATTTCTATTATCCTAAGCAAGCCGAGCCGGGCACCTTTATGTTCCAAGCTCGGCCCGGTTTGGTCTTCTTCAATAAACTACCCACTTCCAATAAACATTGGAAGGACTATTATTCTACCTCCGCATGCCCGGTCGACCAAACTTTCACCCAAGTGGCAAGTCGGTCTACCTCCCTCCCGAATCGAAGAAATTCAAGACCCGACCGGACTATCTTCAGCCGCAAATGTACTAGCCGGTCTACGACTTGACATCAACAAGCTTCTTCACGAGGGAGTGATGTACATTTTTACCGAGTCCCTATACTGGACCCCACTTCCGGGCCGGTAAGAACTTTGCTTTGCACTTGCTTTAATTGCTAACGATTTCTTTTCTCTTCATGCACCGTGACATCGTCATGGACCTCGGTGATGGCCGTTCTAAAGAGAAAGGCGGAATACCGAGGTATGGTGCACCAAAGAAATGAAGGTGGTATTCAAACGGTCGGTTCTCACGAAGGAGAGAGCGGCACCCAGTCGAGCTCAGGCCTCTCAACAGCATGTGGACAGCGGCGCTACCCCTCCAGGGAACCAACGGCCCCGAGGAAGGGTCCGTTCGGGAGGAGGATCACGCCACGCAAAGAGGCCAGTGGAGACCCCGCTCACGCTGCTACCTCCATGGTCCAACCCTCGGCCGGGCCGCCTCGGCTTCGACCACCGGCGCGGGCTCTTCCGCGACCGGCTCGGCGGCGGCCTTGGGTGCGGCCTTCTTGCGGACGCGCTTGGGCTTCTGCGCCAGCTTCTGATCCCGGTCAGGCGATCCCTGGTCACGGCCGCACAATACGGGTTACTCTTCATCTTCCGACTGAAGAGTTGCTGCCAGAAGCTGACCGGACGACCGTGCCCGAGCACACTGTTACTTTGAAAGGGCCCCTCGCCGAGATGTGGGCCGACGCTCGGGCGCGCGTAGCACTGATCCCTCTCCAGAACTTAGCCAATAGCCACATGCAAGCGGCTACGGGGGTAAGTTCTTCGTTGTTTTTTGTTTTACCTAAAATATTTCCGCTCGGCTTCTAACAACTGCGACTTCTTGTTTCAGAGGTGGGTGGAAGAGATAGCAGTTTCCAACCGTCTGGCTATGGCGGACGAGGAGATAAGGCAACTGCGGGCGGCAGGTGGTCCGAGCGGCTCCCAAGGACCTTCCTACTCCGAGCTGCAAAAAGAGCTGAAGAAAACTCAAACTCTGCTAGCTGCTGAGCAGAAGAAAACAGCTGATCAGGCCCACGCCCTAGCCGAGTCCGAGCGACAGGTCAAGTCGCTTGACACAAAGATAACTCTGGCCACCACTCGGAAGAACACAGCCATCTCCGATCTGGAGAAGAAAAACGTGGAGGCCCGGGGCCTGGAGTTGAAGATAAAGGAGCTGACGGAGCAGCTCGATCGGGAGAAGGCAGGCCGCTCGGCCGATGCGGAGAAGATTGAACGTCTGAATGAGGCCCTCACAAGCTCCCAGGCAACCTTCAAAGAATACCAGGATGCCGAGCCGAGCCGAGTCGCCGCTCTCCGACAAAGCCACATCCGATCGCCCGAGTTCTCGGAGAAAATTTGCGAGCGGATGTACTCGGCTTTCGACCTGGCAATTACGGCCACTATGACCTATCTGAAGTCGAAGGGCCTTCTTCCGGAGTCCACCAATATTCCGGCCGGCGATCAAGTGGAGCTCCTGAGCAACATTCCGAGGGACCTCTACGACTACATCGAGTAATTTTTGTAATTTCGCCGCTCGGCTGAACATGAACCTTTTTGTACTTAGGCCACTCGACCTAAGGTTCTAATTTTAATGAAATGCTTTCCTTTCGTGTACTCTATCTTTTTGCACTGTTCCCTGGCTAACACTTGTACGGTCCGCTCGTCTTCTATCACATCATACCTTGGGCATTCGAGGTGCACTCTTCCAGAATGAAGTGTTTTCCCCAGCTCTTCCGTCCGGCCGAATATCAATCTGGGCTGCTAGCCAGAATCGCTCGCTATAAGCCGATCCGAACCTTTTATACCTCGAGTCCGATCGGAAAATAGCTTCGGTCCGACAATCGGCGGGAATACGGATAATCGCGATTTCGACGATATTCCGCTCGGATTATTTATAGCCGGCTCGTCTCTTGATTTTTAACGACGGAGCTCGTCGGCGCGGATATTTATAGCCGGTCGGCGCGGCTCTCGATCTTTAACGACGGAGCTCGTCGGCGCGGATATTTATAGCCGGTCGGCGCGGCTCTCGATCTTTAACGACGGAGCTCGTCGGTATTCCGCTCGGAGGGCGTATAGGCGCCGGCTCGTCTCTTGATCTTTAACGGTGCTCGTCGGTCTTCCGCTCGGAGGATTTATAGACGCCGGCTCGTCTCGATCTTTAACGTCGGTGGTATTCCGTTCGGAGGTTTATAGACGCCGCTCTCTCTTGATCTTTAACCGGTGCTCGTCGGTTTTCCCTTCGGAAGGTTTATAGGCAGCTCGTCTCTTGATGTTTAACGACGGTGCTCGTCGGTCTTCCTCGGAGGGTTTATAGACGCCGGCTCGTCTCTTGATCTTTAACGACGGTGCTCGTCGGTCTTCCGCTCGGAGGGTTTATAGAGGCCGGCTCGTCTCTTGATCTTTAACGACGGTGCTCGTCGGTCTTCCAGGGTTTAGACGCCGCTCGTCTCTTGATCTTTAACGACGGTGCTCGTCGGTCTTCCCTTCGGAGGGTTTATAGGCCTGCTCGTCTCTTGATCTTCTTGCGGTGCTCGTCGGTCTTCCGCTCGGAGGGTTTATAGACGCCGGCTCGTCTCTTGATCTTTAACGACGGTGCTCGTCGGCCTTCCGCTCGGAGGGTTTATAGACGCCGGCTCGTCTCTTGATCTTTAACGACGGTGCTCGTCGGCGCGGATATTTATAGCCGGTCGGCGCGGCTCTGCGGTTTAACGTCTGGGCTAGACGGCCGTCAAGGCTAATTTTGACACTTCCGTTCGGAGTTGCTCTTCGCCTTTCCCCCAGCTTGGATAATGCCTTCCTGGCCGCACGGCTCAGGATCTACTTCATCGAGTATTTTGGCTCGGATAATATACCTCCGTTCGAAGGGTACGGGGCCTTCGATCTTCGAGCGTTTGGCTTGACCAATTTAATTCCGGCCGAACGGCACGGGTTATTTGCTTACAAGTCTAACCACATAAACCTCCCGGCCGATCGGCCTGGGGGCCTTCGCGCTACGATGATAATGCCTTATATTCGCTCCTTTGACTTTTCATCTCTGCATTTCAAGTATTTAGTCGAAAAATGAAATACACAGGGTGATTTACAGTGATACACCTTTCACCCTGCCCGGTAAGGCTGGAGGTGGTTCGCGCTCCACGGCCTATCTAGCTGCCGTCCGTCCTCATCCTCCAGATAATACGCGCCCGAGCGGAGCTTTCGATGATTTTGAAAGGGCCTGCCCATGGCGCTTCAAGCTTGCCGCCGACCGGCTTGACTTTCTTCCAGACAAGATCGCCGACTTGGAACGATCTGGGAATTACGCGCCGGTTGTAGTTTTGCTTCATCCGCTGACGGTACGCCATCAGCCGAACGGAAGCCTTTGCCCTCTCTTCTTCTACCAAGTCCAGCTCCATGTTTCTTCGTTCGGTGTTGTCATCATCATAGTTCTGGATCCTGGTTGACTCAACGCCGACTTCGACCGGTATGACAGCCTCACCGCCATATACCAAATGGAACGGTGTGACTCCCGTCCCTTCTTTTGGCGTCGTTCGGATAGCCCACAAGACGCTCGGCACTTCATCCGGCCAACTCCCTCCCAAATGGTCGAGCCGAGCGCGCAGAATACGAAGAATTTCCTGGCGACTTGACTTGACCGTTGCTCGAGGATAGGCCACGGACGTGAAATGTTGCTCGATGCCGTAGCTTTGGCACCAATCCTCCAACATCTTCCTGATGCTGCCGCGTTGTCGGACACCGATCGGCGAGGATGCCGAACCGACAAATGATGTCTTTGCCGGATGAATTTTTAACCATTTGCTCGATCTTTGCGGTACTCGGCCTCCACCCACTTGGAGAAATAATCTACCGCCACTAGTAAAAATTTCCTCTCGCCATCGGAAATGGACCCACAATATCCATTCCCCGATCGAACGGACATGAGATGGTTGATGCCTTCATCTCCTCTGCAGGTCGGTGGGAGAAGTTGTGATACTTCGGCATGAAAGGTCCGAGCGGCATCTGCTTGTAAAGTTGGCCAAAAGTATCCGCCAAGAGGATCTTCTTGCTAACGGCGTCGCCTTGGATGACCTCCATGATCCTTGATGTACTCCGGAGGATGTGTCGAGTCCTCCGAGCTCACACATTTTAGCAGGACGCGAGAAAGCTTTCTTGTAAAGTGATCTCCGATGAGTGTAAACCGACCGGCTCTTCTTCCGAGGAGCCGGGCTGCATATTCATCGGATGGTGTGGTGCCCGAACGGAGGAATTCTATAATAGGTGTCCTCCAGTCACTTGGAATCGCGAGGCCTTGCATCCGGTCGACATGCGCCACCATCAGCGTTTTTTTCAATTGGCTGCTGATTGGCGACCGGCGTTATTGAGCTCGCGAGTTTGGCCAACTCATCGGCCGCCTGGTTCTCCGTTCGGGGAATCTTCTGAATAAGCACTTCTCGGAAAGTAGCTTTGAGTTTTCAAAGGCCTCAGCGTAGAGTTTAAGCCGAACACAGTTGATTTCAAAGGTGCCGGAAAGTTGCTGAGCGGCCAACTGTGAATCCGAATAGAGAGTTACCCGACCGGCCCCCACATGTCGTGCCGCCTGTAATCCGGCTATAAGGGCCTCATACTCTGCCTCATTGTTGGTGGCCTTGTAGTCCAGCCGGACGGATAGGTGCATCTTTTCTTCTTGCGGTGAGATAAGTAATATCCCAATCCCGCTTCCGAGTCGAGTGGAAGACCCATCCACATATATCTTCCACAGAGCTTCCGGCTCGGGCCTCTGCACTTCGGTCACAAAATCAGCCAAGGATTGGGCTTTAATCGCCGAGCGGGGCTGGTATTGGATGTCAAACTCGCTTAATTCCGTCCACTTGATAAGCCGTCCGGACGCTTCTGGATTCAACAGGACTCTTCCGAGTGGACTGTTCGTCCGGACAATGATTGTGTGGGCCAAGAAATACGGTCGAAGGCGCCGAGCGGCTAGAACCAATGCAAAGGCCAACTTCTCGAGCCCGGTGTAGCGAGATTCAGCATCTTTCAAAATATGGCTCAGAAAATACACCGGCTGCTCTTCGCCGTTCGCCCTCACAAGTGCTGAGCCTACAGCATGCTCAGTTGACGACAAATACATATACAGTGACTCGCCTCCGATCGGCTTGGCCAGTACAGGCAGGGAATTCAGATATGTTTTCAACTCTTCAAATGCTCGGTCACACTCTTCGTTCCACTGGAACTTAGTAGCTCTGCGTAGGATCTTGAAGAATGGCAGGCTCCGGTCGGCAGTTTTGGAGATGAATCTGGACAAAGCAGTTATCCGACCGGTCAACCGTTGCACTTCCCTTGTGTTTCTGGGAGGAAGCATGTCTTGCAGAGCTTTCACCTTGTTGGGATTTGCTTCGATCCCCCGCTCGGTCACTATATACCCCAAGAAACGTCCTCCTTTAGCTCCGAACAGGCATTTCTGGGGATTTAGCTTGACTCCATATTTGCGCAGTGTTCGGAAGGTTTCTTCCATATCCTTGAAAAGATCGGCCGCTCGGACGGATTTGATAAGAATGTCGTCCACGTAAACTTCCAGGTTCCGCCCGATCTGCTCCTTGAATACCTTGTTCATCAAGCGTTGATAGGTGGCCCCGGCATTCTTCAATCCGAACGGCATCACATTGTAGCAATATGTGCCGTCGGCCGTTACGAAGCTCACCTTTTCTTGATCTTCGCGGGCGAGCGGTACCTGGTGATAGCCCTGGTAGGCGTCGAGCATGCAAATTAACTCACAGCCGGCCGTAGAGTCCACCAGCTGATCTATCCGGGGCAGAGGATAAAAATCTTTGGGACATGCTTTGTTTAAGTCCCGAAAGTCAATGCAAACTCGCCACTTGCCGCCCGGCTTGGAGACCAATACCACGTTGGCTAGCCAGCTCGGGAACTGCACCTCGCGTATGTGGCCGGCCTCCAGAAGTTTCTCTACTTCCGCCCGGATTATAGCATTCTGCTCGGCGCTAAAATCTCTTTTTTTCTGCTTTACTGGCCGAGCGTCAGGTCGGACATGCAACTCATGTTGCGCTAGGCTAGGCGAAATTCCGGGCAACTCGTGTGTCGACCAAACAAAGACATCATGATTTTGCTGGAGGCATTGGATCAGCTTCTTCTTCTGTTTTTCCTCTAGATCTGAGGCGATGAAAGTGGTGGCCTCCGATCGGGTCGGATGGATCTGAACTTCC
The DNA here is from genome assembly GCF_018446385.1 of Zingiber officinale. Classification (NCBI taxonomy): domain Eukaryota; kingdom Viridiplantae; phylum Streptophyta; class Magnoliopsida; order Zingiberales; family Zingiberaceae; genus Zingiber; species Zingiber officinale. The sequence goes on from NC_055990.1 coordinate 30,081,428, forward strand.
TCCTTTTCATCATAAATTAAAGCAGGAGGTTTCTCGGTTATGGCGTGTACCTCGATTCGGGGGACCTTCCGAGCGGAAGAAGCTTCTGCTCGGATCATCTCTATATAGCAACGCCGAGCTGCTAGTTGATCTCCCCGTACTTCTCCAACCTTGTCCTCCACGGGAAATTTTATCTTCTGGTGGAAGGTTGAGACAACCGCTCGGAATTCGCCGAGCGCCGGTCGTCCCAAAATGACGTTGTAGGATGAGGGAGAGTCAACCACCACGAAGTTTGTTGTCCTGGTCCTCCTGAGCGGTTCTTCTCCCAGTGAGGTGGCCAACCGGATTTGTCCGACCGGCTGAACTTCATTGCCCGTAAACCCGTAGAGCGGGGTCGTCATTGGAAGCAGCTCGGCTCGATCAATTTGCAGCTGATCGAACGCCTTCTTGAATAGTATGTTGACCGAGCTCCCTGTGTCAACAAATATGCGGTGAATGGTGTAATTTGCTATTACCGCTTTAATGAGCAGCGCGTCGTCGTGGGGTACTTCTACTCCTTCCAAGTCTCCGGGCCCGAAAGTGATTTCCGGTCCACTTGCCCGCTCTTGGCTACAGCCGACCGTATGGATCTGCAGCTGCCGAACGCCTGCCTTTCTTGCTCGGTTGGAGTCTCCTCCGGTCGGCCCACCAGCAATAACGTTGATTTCGCCCCGGGAAGTATTGCTCCTGTTTTCTTCCTCCCGAGTGGATGGTCGGGACCGTTCCCTGGACGTCCGGCGACTTTCCTGTCTTGGGGATCTATGCCGATCGGACGTATGGTGATGTCGCCTCTCTATGCGGGTCCGGTCGGCTTCCTGGGTCCTTTGCCTCGTGTTGAGGGGAGGAGACCGTCGTTCGGTTCTCCGGGGAACAGGATTGGACACAAAGGGAAGGCTTCGGCAATCCCTCGTGTTGTGCGTATCCGTTTGGTGGAATTTGCAGAACATTGGGGTCCACCTCTTCTTTGGCTTGGGCCGAGCGGCAGCCACTTCTTGCACGTGCGATCTGGTGTGGGGAGATCGAATTGCTTCAGCCCTTGGTCCTCTAGGTGGTTGCTGAGCGGAGTGCTGCTTCCGCTCGGCATGAACAAGTGCACGTTCGGTTGGAGCTTCTTTTTTCCGAGCGGCTTGCGCTTCTTCCACGTTTATGTATTCGTTGGCCCGATGTAGCATGTGATCATAGTCTCGGGGCGGCTTTCGGATGAGCGACCTGAAGAAGTCCCCATCAACAAGGCCTTGTGTGAAGGCGTTCATCATCGTTTCCGATGTGGCTGTTGGGATGTCCATCGCCACTTGGTTGAATCGCTGGATGTAAGCTCGAAGCGATTCTTTTGGTTCTTGCTTGATGGCGAACAAGCTAACGCTTGTTTTCTGAACTACTGGCGAAGTGGTGGAGGAAGGCCGTTCGGAAGTCCTTGAAGCTTGTGATGGATCCGTCCGGTAGTCTACGGAACCACCGCTGGCCGATCCCGAGAGCGTGGTAAGGAAGACTCGGCACTTCACTCCATCGGTGTATTGGTGGAGCGTGGCGGTATTATCAAACTTACCCAAATGATCATCCGGGTCCGTTGTTCCATTATACTCGCCGATCGTAGGGGGCACGAGTGCTTGGGCAGAGGATCTCAGAATGGCTTCCGAAAATTGGCGGTTGGTCGCTCGGGAGATGAGTCCGTCCGGAGCTTTCCCTTCTGTCATCCGCCTTGGCATTTCATCGAGGAAGATCCTATATCTCTTGGTGGCGTGGCTCGGGGTGCGAAATAAGGCCGGTGGAATGCGCGGTGGTGGAGGTGCTTCGCTCGGCCCCAGCGGACGTTGCTGTTGCTCCGCGCTCGGATGCTTTTTGCTTTGCTCCACGAGTTTGGCGGCCCTTATCTCGACAGGCGCCGAGTTCCTCCTAAGCGCCACGTGTCTTGCCGTCGGCCCACTCTTGTCTCTCCGGAGGAGCTGCTCTCCGAGCGGCACGGCCAATTTGATCTGTCCGAACAGTCAGTTGATGCACGTGACGCTCCAAGGCTCGCTGATGTAGGTCTCCAACTAGTGTCGAGATGCTCCGGCTATCCACAGAAGTCGAGCCGGAAGGGATTCCGCGACGACCCTCCGACGCTCAAGTCGGTAAATCACGATGAACAAGGTGGCTCGAAGTCTCGAGTACATACCGACCTCTCCGTCGATGAAACCCGAGGTTCTTTATATAGGCATGAAAGGTTTGGGCAGCGTACCAAGGTGCATAAGTGTCCCTGTCCTATCCTAGGTATCGGTGTCGAAAGCTTACTGTCCTTTCCTAGGTGCTGTACCGGAAAGTTTACACGACCCATATCGCTCGGATCGAGCATGCCCTCGATGGGACAGCAGAATCCCCTGTCACAAGATTTGGAGCATGACACACACGTGAAACCTACAGGTTGTCAGAGAAAGAAATCCTCTGGCCCTTTCCTTTGCTCCAAACTTGTAGTCCGAGCGGAAAGATACCTAAACATCCGACCGGACATCCGCAGTGGTTTACTTGTGCTTTGTGGAGACTAACAAACAGGGGTGCTTTATGACTGTGATCGGTCAAAAGGTCAGCTCGGTCCATGACCTTTTTAACTGAGCGTCGGAACCCCGATTTGACAGGGTGCCTACCAACTATAAGTGCAAACCGGCCGGACCCTTCCAGGTACTCGATTCCATCGGCCGGCCGGCAGTCCAGTCGGACCGGCCATCTATGGCCGTCCGTCCGGTCGGACCACACTCTCCTCTGGGTGGGCGGCTGTTCCGGTGACTTCCACTTGGCGTTGACTTTGCCAGAGGAGGGGGGGGCCCGCTCTTACTACCGGATCAGTATACATCATCGGAACCTTCAGAAACGAGTACGGACTCGTGGCTTGATTCGGGTTCCGACCCGTCTTTCGATTCGTTCTCCGATTCTGTTTCGTAAGCCATTAGTGCGAGGTAGTTGGAGTGCTTCGGTTCTCCGCCGTCTAATTCATCTCCGGACGATTCGTTCCACGTTGCTTTGAGGGTCTTCTTCTTCTTAAGATTCGGTCAGTCGGTCTTGTAGTACCCCTTCTTGTTGCATCTAAAGTAGGTCATATTTTTGTTATTAGAGTTGGAGGTGGAGTTGATCTTCTACAAGTCATTGCTGGTGAAGTTCTTCTTTCTCCTAGTGAACATTTTTCTTACCAAATTCACCAGGTATTTTTCATCATCTGAGTCTGGGTCAGACTCGACTCAGGTTTCGGCTTGTATTTGGACTTGTCTTTTGATGACCCTGCAATAAGAGCAAGACCTTTCTTGGATTTGACATTAGTCTGTTCGTGTAGTTCTACAAAATAATTCATCTAGTTTTAACTTTGACAAGTTCCTCAAAATCATATAGGCATCCACGATGGATGCCTACAGTGCATTTCGAGGAAATGCGTTTAAGGCACACTTTATCAGATCTCGGTTCTCTAATTGGTGGTCGATTGTGTGGAGTCCATTGAGGATGTCCTTTATCCTCGTGTGGAGCTGACTGGCAGTCTCACCTTTCTATATTTTGATATTAAATAATTTATTTAAAAATAAATCTCTCTTTGTTACCTTTATGTTGTTGGTTCCCTCATGTAGTTATATGAGTTTGTCCCAAAGTTCCTTTGCATTTTCGTGTGGGCCAACGCGGTTCAACTCTTCTTTTGTTAGTCCACACTGGATTGTGTTGAGGGCTTTGAAGTCAATTTGTGCTTTTTTCTTCATTTCTGGATTCTAATTTTCTGAGTCCATTGGAATTCCAGTGTTGTGGTCAACTGGAGCCTTGTACCCTTTGACGATGCTGAACCATTGGTCGTAGTTTGTTTTTAGGTACACCTCTATCCGCTTCTTTCAGTACGGGAAGTCGTCACTGTTGAATAGGGGAGGACAAACGGTGTGTACCCTTCAAGTTGTGTCATTTCACGATTGTAGAAAAAAACTAAAACGGGGTACCAAGACTTGGTCTTGGATTAGCAGTGTTTGAGATATATTTAAAAATGTAGAAAATTTGAGAAGTGTTGCACCAATCTCAAATTAAAACCGAATGAAAAAAATTATTTAAACAGATAAAGTTTTATCAATTCAAATAGAATGCGAAAAATAAAGAAATCTAAAAATGATTCCCCCGGCTTGATTGGTGGTTGCACCAATTCAGAGCAGAACTTGCTCTAATATCACTTATTAGATCGATGACGCATGTGAGGGGAGGGGGGCGAATCACGTGATTTTCAAAAATTCATATTTTTTGGTTTTGAAATCACGAGTATGCGCAGCGGAAATTAAAAGGGTGAACAACACAAAAAACACAAGTGGTTTTACTTGGTTCAGAGCCTTCAGTGACTTCTACTCCAAGACCCAGGTCCCGCGGACCTATCGATGGATAATCTACTAAAAACCTCTTCTGGTACCTTCGCAAGAGGGAATCGAGTATAGAGAAAGTTCAGAGAAGTATAACAGACTATACTTTCCGTTTGCAGAATTTAATTACAACTAGAAATCTTGTTATTGACACTTTAGGAATTGATGTGAAAGCACTCATGTCGGAGTCGGTCTGTCTGTCACGATCAGAAGTCCTCGGAGCAGTCGTCTGACATAGCAGCTTTGTAGCAGAGTCGTAGCAGGAGCCTGGAATAGCCAGAGTCTCAAATAGACGTGCAGTAGCTCGTATAAGTGTTGTTCTTGATTGCTTGGCCGAGCCTGCCTTATATAGGCTGTGGAGGGCGACTTCCATAGGCGTGGAAGTCGCCTTCAACTGGTCAAACTCTATCCTAAATGGCTCGGCTCTTATTCGCGATGATGTCCAAGTTTATCCTACGGAAGGCGTCTTCCAGGCACCTTCTATGAACAGTGCGAAGGCACCTTCTATAGCCATGGAAGGCGCCTTTAGACACTATTCACCCAAAGGCAATTTTCCTCTTTTATCCTGCAAAACAATGTTAGTTCAATAAATCTGTAAAACAAGTGTTAGCATAATTATAATTAAAGAGTAGTAATTAGTTCATATCCTCCCTGGACCAAAAACTAGTCAAGCTCCCAGTTTAGAGATCCCAAATGGATCTAACTGAACTGACGCCTACTGTCCCACCAACCGCGACGCACCCTCAGTTAGTCACTTTCCTCCAGTGACTTACCTTAACTTACCAGTTTGCTAGACATCCGGTCAGCCCGCCGATCTATCTGGACTTCATGCCAGCTATCCGGTTGTCCCGTTGACCCAGCTGGACTTTTTGCCAGATATCCGGTCAACCTGTCGACCTATTTGGACTTTGTACTAGTCATCTGGTCGGCCCGTCGACCTAGCTGGATTTCGTACCAGATATCCGGTCGGCCAGTCGACCTAGCTGGATTTCGTATCATCTATCTGGTCGGCCCGTTGACCTAGCTGGATTTCCTGCACACTTAATCAAATGGTTAGATCATAACAAAACCTAACTTAACTTACTTATCATTCATCAAAACATGAGTTAGACTGTTAGTACAAAACTGCACAAACAATTTCTTAACTAAGTTTTATATCATGATTTAAATTTGTTATCTCAAATAAATCTCCTATCCTATTTACAAAATTTTTATTCCTATTATTTACGTGACTCATTACCAAGTTTGGTTATTTAGACTAAATCTAATAATTTAATACCATATATATAAAAGACATATTACACACTTATTAAAAGACTAAGTTCATAATTTATTAACAAGTTTATCTATTTATTTGACTTAGACTAAGTCGAATGATTTAATATCAAATATATTAAATCCACTATGTGAAATTAATAAAGGCTAGGTCCAATAATTAAATATTATTACCTTCCATAATTGAATTGTACGCAATAGGCATAAATTTTGTAATTCAGGGAATTACTTAGCTAAATTAATTTGTTACCTTAAATAAATTCCTAATTCCCAATAACGCGTGGCTGCAGGATCGGTTTCTCCCCTAGTGGGATAACTTAACCACAGGCCTGCATGGAGTTGCCAGCTTGGTAGAATGTCACATGGAGCTCGGCTCGGGTTTTCTCGAGTGCAACTGCCAAACCTCGTAACCTAAATCTCTGAACTATTCTAATTATGCATGGTTACGCATGGGGTGGTTATGGACAGGTTTTGGACACTACAGTTAAGCTGAAAAAAATGGCTTGGGAAGTACTTTTTTCCACATGACAATGTTATTGTTTCCTATGCTATTTAAAAAAACCACAACCAATCACCACAATATATGTTCTATTACATGAAGAAATATGACAATTTTGCCCCAAAAACTATGGCGATTTGAAAATGACATTTTTTCTATGAACCTTAACAACTATATTTTTCACTAATGGAATATGACCTTGAGAAAGCAACCAAAAGAAAGACTTCTAAACCCATAAGTGAACACAAAACGTAAAAAATAAAACCGAATCATAGAGATGCTTCGGTCAGATCAAAGCACAAAAAGTGCACTCAAAGAATGGTCAATTCTCTCACTGACAAAAATACATTAAAAGTCTAAGTATCAAATTAGTATTTTCTAAGAACACATTTTATACATCTCATTCAGAACTCTAATACAAGACGGATTTCAACTAGAAAATTAAAAATTCAGGCCACAACCACCACCTCCATATGATTGAATCAACTAAACCAACAATACATAAACTACATTAGTGGATGCACTGCATGCACTCATATTACCGCAAGTACAAAAAAAAAAAAAAAAAAATCCAAATAGTCAATGTTGTCTTACATATAATAACAAAAGACAAATATTATTTGAAAGTTGATCACACACCTATGCACAACAAAGTAGTTGCAATGCAAAGATCGTTAGCTACAAATCACCTTTACATATCTGTAACAAAGAAACCTATAAATAGTAAACATATATCTTTAACTACTAATGTAGTATATAAAGTAAAAGTTATGTCATAGGTATTCAACAATAATAATCTATTGCTAAACCTAATAAATCAAACCTTCTTTTGAGCCTTCACAATTAATTTCTTCATAATTTGTTCTATCTTAAACTGTTTCCTCTTTGTGGGTGGACGCCCTCAAGATCAGGCTTTTAATGAAAAATGTATCACTTTTGCACTAGATCTAGATACTTCATTCAGTTTTTCACCATATTGAGTTAATAGCGACAAACTGCAATCTTTTTGCGCTCTTGAATGATCAATATCAATATCAATTAATTTTTCATGTGTTTGTCAAGATTTCCACTAAAAGAGAACAACTATCTTCATTTGTTGCCCCAAGTTATTGAACCTCTTGTATCAATGGAGTGAGAAGTTTTTCTCCATCACAAATATATTCATCATAGATGTTAGTGATACTTGATACTCATGCTTAATATCTTTGCATCATTGATCCATAATATAATTCATAGGAACCTCAATCACCTTATTTTTTATAACACATATATCACATGCCTGCATAGAATTCCCTGAAACTCAAATGGACGACATAGACACTTCACTTGCCAATCTAGCTTAGTGTAATGTACACTAAAGAAAACTTCTCGTAGGGGTTCTCCATTTTTTCCCCACATAGTTTCTACAACTTCAAATATCAAAGTTGTCCCTTCTTTCACCAATGAGGTATGATAAAACATCAACCCTCTTACTTCATTTTGGAACAACTTAAATAAATTATTAATATAGACATTTTGAAATTGTCTTTCAATAGGATAACCAGTTATTATTAGTATGATAGAATTAAAAGAACCAAAATCCAAACTTTTTTCCTTCTCAATCTTCTTCTTCAAAGCATTATCATACTGCTCAACATATTGCTTCAAGGATATTTTAGAATGGACGTAGTCATCAAAAAAGCATTCATACTTTCACTTCTTTAAGATGTGGACATACCAGTACAAAAGTTATCTTTGAAGTATACAGGTGTCCATTTATTTTGTTCTTCATGAAAAGATTTCAACCAATCATTGTTCTCTAAATTAAATTCATCAATCAGTTTCATCCAATTATCTTCAAATTTATCAACTATAAGCAAGTTATAAACAATATTCTTCAATTGTTTCTTTATCATTTTATACCGAGCATGACCACCTAATTTTGCTGAAAGTTTTTCCATGATATGACATAGACATAAATGATGATGAGAATTCAAAAATGTCTCTGCAATTGCAATTGTCATAGTACGACATTGGTATGTGATTATAGCCTTTGGAGCACGCCCAACAATACTTGTCAACTATAATTTGAACAACCATATGAATGTTTCTTAATCTTTGCTTAATAATAATCCACAGTCAAGCAAAATAAATTGACCATGATGATTCACTCCAATAAATGGAGCAAATGACATGTCATAACTATTAGCCAAATAGGTTGTATCAAAAGTCATGATATCGAAAAAATAATCATATGCAACCCTATATCTTGTATCTGCCCAAAAAAACATTTTTTATTCAAGATTTTCCATCTAAATCAAGCACAAAAAAAAGTTTGAGTTCCGATTTGCATGTAGCAAAAATAAATACTCAAGGCTTCATCATCTCCATCCCCTAACCTCAACCTTCTAGCTTCTAAAATATAATTTCTACACTTTCTCTCATCGAATAACAACTTCTCATAGCCTTCGGCCTCAACTACAAATGAATGAAAACTTTTACTCAAAGTTATTCCAAGTTTATCATTTAATTCCAGTTTCCTCTTTGTAAAAGAATCCAATACTTTATTACTTCTAAAATGTCTTGACTTTCTAGGGCTCAAGATATGATTATGTTCAAGGTAGGCACTAGTTATCTCAAAGCTTTCATCATTCCGAATAACAACATTAATCTTAGCTTTGCAATTCGTCTTAGCAGAAGATCGAGGGCGTATAACATTTTTTTGCTCAAGATACTATCTTACCATGTTTGGCACATCCAATAGAGAAATATTTTTTTACTTTCTATCATCTCCATTTTTCCACCTAATTTGGAAATACTGAAACCAACATTTTGAGGATAGAATTTATAAAAATTACGAACCTCCTCTTCAGATGAAAAAGTCATTCTAATCTTATGATTCTTAACTTCTTTTAAACTAGATGGGTTTTTATGCACATGCTCGTTGTTATTCTTTGTCACGTTTGAATCATTTTTGCCTTGTTCCATAACACTTTTTCACCTGTATTTATATAAAAATTCAGGGTAGGTAAGTATTTTAAACATAACTTGTTTATTGGTTGCTAAGAAACAGAGAGAATGTATAGAAGCCCTAAAAAATGTTCAATCAGTGTAGACACTTTCATGTATGTAGCAACCACTCCAAATGTTATAACACTCTCAAACCAAAAAAACCTAATTCCCAACCATTTCCCAACCCAAAAATTAAGAGAATATATGCTCAGATGTTGTAGCCCTAAATTTTGAGAGGAGCTTGTTGTTGCTGTTGGCGCAGCGGGCCGGCAAGAGGGCAGGGGCAAATTGCCTGAAAATAAAAAATACCCTCCTCGATGTTTCAACTCTAGGAATGCAACAACAATAAAATAACATAAAAGAAGACTCAACAGTTGATTTGGTTACAACCTGTGTGATTGTTAATCCAAGGCAGTTGAACAGCTCACTAAGAATCTCCTTCTTTGAAGGAGGAGAAGTATTTTACACACTGAAAACTCTAAGAGTTACTAGGAAGTTAGTACAAGAGTTGGTGTGTAATTCCCTAGCTCCATGGCACTTTTATAAGGCCTAGAAATTCTATCTTCGGCTTGAGGACGCCTCCCATAAGCATGGAGGGCGCCTCCAGTGAGGCATTTGGATAATGTTTTATCCAAATGTGAAACGATCACATTGACTGGTTTGAGGGCACCCTCAATGGCATTGAGAGCGCCTCAGACATTATAGAGGGCACACTCAAGGCATGGAGGGCACCCTCCCGCCTGAAGGAGGCGCAGGCGCCTTCAACACTGCGTTCAGGGCGCCTTCAGCTTGCTTTTCCAGCTCCTTTTAACCTTCTGAAGCTCCGATCGGTTGGGTGATTGCGACCAACTGAAATAGAGCTCATCCGAACATAATTTTTGGCCTTCTCCTCGAGCAGGCTTCCGCTCCGGCTTCTCGTCCCTCGAACATCGCGTACGTTCTTCTCGTCCACCGGTGTACTATTCCACAACTCTTTCATCCCTCGGACGCACCAAGCCCGTCGGCTCCCTTTCCGTGCCGTCCTTTTTGCCAGCTGCGTCTTCTGCTCGACTTCTTGCGTTCCTAAGCTCCTGCACACTTAGATACATGGATTAAAACTAAACAGGACCTAACCTGTAAGATACCGCAAAATTAAATAATAAATATTATTGGATGAAAAATCTTATTGGATTTTTTTAGGAATTTTATGAAATTTTTTGGTATTTAAACAGATTCTGAATGACTCCTTTTGAGGGGATGAATCGGTAGGGCTAGCTGGAGATCAGTTTGGAATACCCAATTAAAGTGGGATTTGATTGAGAAATTAACTTAGGTTTTAATTACCCAAACCTAAGTATATAGGTTAATTAAACCTAATTGCCCTCATATTCCGATCCTTCCCCCATCTTCTTCCTGATCCCGAACCGCGTTCCTCACGCACGTGCGATGTCACCATCTCGCCGATCGCCGTAAGCTCACCACCGGCAGCGACCTTCTCCTCCAGCGTGCCTCGGCAGAGCCTCCCTCCTCTCACGACTATGCCCTAGATCGCCGGTCGTACCTCCTCACGCCACCGCCCGACGCCGCACCACAGCTACAGTTGTCAGTGAAGCCCAGTGTCGCGATTATCCGAGGGTCGGCTTACCATATCTCTCTCTCTCGATTTGTTGGTAGTGCCCTAGCTCCGATTTGTCGAATGTCGCAGCCCCGATTCTCTGTTCATCGACATCCTATTGTAACTTTCCCTTATGTCCAACCATTGTGACCAGGTGTGAGCCCTAGTTTTGGTTCACTGCTGCATCCTACTTCATAGTTGAATTTCGCCGTGGATATGAGGGATCACTATTTGATCTCTCCAACCGATTTATGTTTTGGTTGGAGCTTTCATTCTTGATCTTTTCCTTGTTTAGGGATTCCGGTGCAGTAACTAGGTCAAGCTTTGACTCCACAAATCAGTTGCGGTAGATGAGGTATACATGTTTTGATTCAGTTTAAGATTGATCTCATAAAGGGTACTGAATTGGGTTTAATGCTTGGACGTGGTGGTGATGATTGGTGTGTAGGGCATCTGACTTGGAAATAAACAATTCTATCTCGTTCCGACCACAATCCTCAGTAGCAAGCATTTCTTCAGTAGTGAATCATCATGGGAGCGTCTGAGATCTGGGTGAGTTATGATGGATTCATGTTTAACCTAACCTAATGTGATTATGGAATGCTTAATCTATGGTAGTTGTGATGGTTTATGGATTAAGCTTAGTAAATTCTTATTGAGATGAATTAAGTACAGTTGATTCATATTAGATTAGATTTAATCCTTGGATTTCATTTATGGAATAGAAATTGACTTGAGTTGTGTTGGATTCTGATGCTTAGCTGGATAGTTGATTCAATGGATTAAATGATTAGAAGTTGGAATTTAGTTGTGATGTGTTGATTAAATAACATTGGATTGATTAATGGATGAATTTGGTGAGTTTCTGGATAGACCGTTATTAATTGGACTTGGATCATCAGATGAAATTAAATGAGATTACCTAATTGAATTAGGATTGAGTTTTGGGTTTAGCTAGTTACCGTATATGTGATTAGGTAAATTGTATATCATATGATTTGCAGGACGTTGATTTGTGACGACATCACAAATGTGGGATCTATCTGATACAATCTACGTATAAAGGCAGGTACTTCTTGCTTTATCTCTTTAGTATATATTGATCATATTGCATGAGCTATCTTTGGATAAAAACTGTTTTTATCTTGACTCCACTCTTATTTTTCCTGTGCTTGATACTTCCACTCGATCTTTGAGATATTCGTTTCTGTATCTATACAGTCTCTCGTTGTTATCTATGATATTTAGCAGTACTGGACACCAGATATTAGATACTAGACACCATGTTTACCTGTTTGGACTATTGTGTATTTATGCTTCGTATTGAGCATGCGACTTTATGTAGCATACCTGATATATATATATATATATATATATTGTAAAATACCAAAAAATGGTGAATAATGATAAGGGAAATTTTCAAAATTTTTAGAAAATTTTTGGATCTCGTACGGATGAGTTTGCGGGGATAAAAAATGGGCCCCGGGAAGGCCTGTTTAGTCAACCCTATTTAAGCGAGGAAAAGTTGAATTTATTTATATATTTTCTTTTAATGTTTTTATTTGTTTTCGCCGAACTCTCCTTTTCTTTTCCCCCGCGCGCTCGACGCCGTCAAACCACCTGTGCCCTAACCAGCGCCGCTCACTTCTTATTCTCCACTCTCCCTCTACCGACAGCCGCTTCTCCCCGATCTTTTCTTCCCTAGCACTGAGCAGCATCGTCGGCCAATCCCTCTTCCTCCTTCCTCGCAACGCCTCTGCCCTAGATCGGCGCCACACGGAGCAGCACCAATGCCTTCTCTCGAGTCGTGTTGCAACGCCGAGACGAGGCTGAGCGTCGGCCACCAGGTCCGACACCAGTCGCCTGTGCCTAGTTCTTCCTTTGTGTGCCACTGCTGAGAGCGAGCAGTGTCGCGTCGTGCCCTAGACTTGGTTCACCGCCGCTCTAGCGAGTTGGTCTTCAACCAAAGGCAAAACTCCAAGCTCTAGTGGTTTCACCGTGACCTATACCTCACCATCGGATCTTCCTGCTTCGCCACTAGCCGCCGGTAGAGAGAAAACAAGGGGTATCGAGTAGGTAAGGTTTATTGGGTATTTGGATTTTCATTTTTATTTTGTGCTGGAATGATGAGTTAATCGCTGTGGTACAGTGATTGTGTGTTCTCTGCAGCAACTATTCACAGTTTTTGGCAACGAATCTATGACAGCGGGTATATCCAACAGTAAGAATGACTATAGAGTTTAAGGTATGACATAGAGATTTGTTTTAATGCTGTTGATCATGTATAGGTTGAATTAGGTATGAGTTGGATTCATGATATGTTGAATATTAAGTAAGTGATTGATTCTTATGAGGTAATTGATTTATGATGGAAATCTTATTGATTGGTTGGTGTAGAAGGTCACATGATCATTTATAGGATTATGGGATTAGAATCATGATTTGTTATGATGGATTGTTAATTAAATTGACATTGTGATTAATATAAGAGTTTATGAACGATTTAATCATTGGATTGATTATAAAATGTGGAGTGTCTTGGAAAGATTAAAGGATTCATGGATGATTTGATTAGGATTTTCCCTAACTAGGTTGAGTTGAGATTTAGCTAATTGTTACATATGTAATTAGCTAAATTATAATCATGTGATCTGCAGGACGTTGATTCGGGACGAGCACTTCGACATAGAGGTTGATTAGCTCGATCTACATTGAAGGCGGGTACCGCTTGACTTATCTTTTATGATATTGTCATTTGGATATGCATAGTATTTTATAGCTACAAGCAATGATCATGTTTGCCTTTGGTATGTCACAGTTTGATACCCATAGCATGTTCTGTTTTGTCGCTTGTTATGTATCCATGTTTATATCTTGTGATTATTGCCATGAGTACCTTAGTTCCTAGAGTAAGTGACATACCATGCTTTACTGAGTTTAGGACTAGATTCTGGATTTTTTTTTATTTATCTGACATGTGTATCTATGTTTTTATATCATACCTGATCTGTGTACCTAGACCTTTTGCTTTGATCCATGTACATTGTTGGTACATATTTTATGGAGGTGGATATGTTCAGGACCTAGGTTGTTATACCATAGAGGACCTGTATACCCTAGATCTGTGGATTTGACTTACTTGTACTAGGGTCCACATTTTTATATATATATATGTGGATTTGGTTCAGGATATTATCATGCTTAGTTTCATGCACCATTCGCATGATTGCATGCTGCGTGATAGGCTGCTCCATTATTGTAGAGCATATCGCCAGTTTCATCACTGTTCGGTGCTCCGTTGGTCCGCTCATGGGTAGCATGACGTAGCGTGGTAGCACGTCAGTTTTACTCTGTTCGGTGCTCCGTTGGTCCGCTCATGGGTAGTGTGACGCAGCGTGGTAGCACGTCAGGGATCCCTCCCCGTCATGGTGTACCGGGAGATGAGAACATTGCGCTCCCCCATTTATGATTTGGGGTAGGAGTATGTGTATACTTCGACAGCATCTCGTCCACTCGGTCACTCATCAGGAGCAGTGACGTCAGAGTGTACGGTTGTCACAACCCTACCCACTCAGTTTCACCATTGTGTATGAGATGACTGACTGGCGTCAGGGATGACCATGTCATTGGCATCATATGCATTTATTGCATTTATTTGCTTGTGTTTGCTGCACTTATATGCTGCATTTTGGTGGATGCATTTGTTTGACATGCATACAGGAGGCATATTATGTATCTGGTTGACGAACCTTTTGTTCTGGATAGGAGTTCCTGGTGAGTACAGCTTCCTCAGTTACCTTTCAGTTTTGCATATTTCCTATATATGATTAGGAAGTTGTATTCCATGTTTATTGCTGTTAGATATTTCTTACTAGGCATGTCTATTGGTATTCGCTGAGTTGTTGAACTCATCCCGTGGACACTATCTTTTTCAGGTACCAGGTTGTTTATGGTGTCGCTTGGAGTATCCTGTCTGCTGGTCCCCACGTCAGCTCAGAAGATCTGTCTCCGCTTGTATTTATTTTGTTTTGATATAAGAAATTTGTATATTTGGCTTTGTGTTCCGGTGTTGTGCCTGGAGTGTTTGTGTTGTTGTGTGGTGTAAGCCTAGCCGGCTAGCAATCATGTATTTTGGATTTCTATCGTTTTTCTGCTGTGTTTTGGTTTTGGTATAGCCGAGTGGGCTGTAAAATATATATATAACTACGTGGTTGTTTTATATTTTGTTCCAGCCGAGTGGGCTGTATCATATAACTGCGTGGTTGTGTGTATATTCCAGCCGCCTGTGGCTGATGTATATTGTGCATGTAGAAATGATTCATATTGTCAGCCGTACAGGGGAGGTGCTGCCGAAATTTCTTCGGACAGGGACTCCCCCAGGGCGTGACAATTTAGTGGTATCAGAGCAAGTATATGATACTTGCTATGTGTTATGGATTTTTTTGATTTATCTGATACCAATTTATTTGGTATCAGAGATCGACTTACGAGTCTTATTTTCCCTGTGTTTCGAATTTCGTGTTTTGGTCTTCTCGATGTGACTTTTCAGGTTTTGGGACCTGGCAGCAGCAGGACATCTCCAAGCTATAGGAGGTATGTTGGTATACTGTTATCCTACTATTTTGTTAGTGTATGCATTGTTGACTGTGATAGTTATGACATGTAATAACACTTTGTATCTGGTATCTGTCTGATGTTGTAGCCATATTACATGTGATGGGTTAGCCACTGATGATGATCGACCGTAATAGAGATTAAGGGTTATAGTTTCTGGTGATTTTTCATATCATACACCAGTAGTTTTTTTAGCTTCTAGTACTACTAGTAGGAGATGGAGGCACATACCTGCCTCTCCTATTATTAGCTATGTAGTGGATAGTATCTACCTATTTATGTTGACCTAGCCAGTAGTATACCATGTTATCTTAGTTAATTTCATTAGTAAATATTGGTTTACTCTTGTTAGATTGGTCAGTAGAAGTCTGATTTACACTTATTGATTTGGGTAGTCGTATATTGATATACCTTAGTTGCTTGTGGAGGATTAAGGTATTCTTGATTAGTTAGTAGATGACTGATTTAGTTTTGTTGGTTTGATCAGTAGAGGATAGTCATACCCTATTATTAGAGGTTCGAATCCTTTCATTATTTGTGCTTAGTTAGGTATCTAGAGTACATTTGAGTACATGGCTCGTACTGACGTGGAAAAGACTGAATTAGCCGTATACCATTGTCGGCTTGGTCAGTCTATTGAGGATCGATGTATCCTGTTCCATGTGGACTTTAATTTTAGACTGTATGTACCTAGTTGGATTGTCTATGATTGCGTTTTCCTGTATGACCTTTATGTTTGATTTTATTTAGTTTTACCCCTAAACATGAGAGTAGGTAGCATAGGGTTTGTGCAGTAGATTGGATTAAATATGCTGATTATACATACCTGTGTAGTTTATACACTTGATTATTATGTGTTGTAGGAGTTCTATGATAGACGGTCAAAATTGCATGTAGTGAGTGTATATTTGTCCGGATGATGATTATTGTGGGTTTCTAGTAGATTATACCCGAGTGGTCTGATTGGTTTATTGGAGGTATTTTGTCGATTAAATCTATGTTGTGAAATGTGCAGATATGTTCGGTGTAATATTTGAGGTATCTTGTTTATTATATGATTGTTCTGAGTGTATACTCGTGTCGATTATGATTTGTTGGAAGTATTACGTTGATTATACTCTTGGCATAGGTGTATATATGTCATGTGAGTGTTGTTTGAGGTGTATTGTTGATTATACCTATGTTGATATATGTACACGGGTTCGGTATGCATTGTTGGAGGTATCACGATGAATTATACCTATGTTGTGAGTATGTGTGGTGTGTACAAATTGGAGGATTATGTCGATCGTACATATGTTGTGTGAGCACGTGTGCCAGGTGTATTGTTGGTAGCAGCATGATGATTCTACTTATGTTGAATGCAGGATGTGGAGTGGCTGCATTATGTCATTTGTTGGATTACTCTGTCAACCCATTTTCTTATCAGTGGGTGACTCACTACAATGTTGATAGATTTGACGATGAGTTTGATTTGATTGCTGGATTGTTATACCTTTGGCTGCCCACAGTGATATGTGGTAGAGAGATCTCGTGCAGTCTCTAACTGGATAGTTAGGTGCCTTGGGCACTTATGTATTATTTTGTGGTGGAGCGTAGCTCCCACATATTATTGTTTGTTGTGGTAGAGTGTTGCTCTCACATATTTCGGATTACTTGTAGCGGAGCATTGCTCCCATATCCATTGCAGATACATGTTATGAATTATTTGTAGTGGAGTGCTACTCCTACATATTGAAGATTTCTCCCACATATGTGGTATTTTCTGTGATGGAGCGTTGCTCTCACACTGGAGAATCTATGCTTAGATGATTTATATCGTTGGTGATCAGATTCCTGACTTGTTGTCGGGGATCTTATGGTTAGGAATGCCTGTGATACAGACATTATGTGTCTTGGTGTTACCATTAGGGCTTGCGGAGCCTTAGATATTTTTATGGACTCGATGATTTGGGTATCCCTAGGATATTGGATCAGAATTCATTATCGTTATTGACGACGTGGTGTTTTATTCCTAATCTGAGGTGTATCACGTACACCATCTTCGCATAGTTCTAGAGATATTTCGACGAAAACGTCTATATGTGAAGATCAGCAGTGCGTATTTTGATTGTTTTCTGTGAGATGATTGAGACACATGGTCACCAGTAGGGGTATACCGGGGATCTACAGGAGATAGAGGTTGTTACCGGTTGGGAGTTACCATAGTCTATACATGAGACTCGCAACTCCCTTTGTCGAGCTAGGAATTACCGGAGGCTCGTTGGGGGTTTTTCCACGCGTTGCTATGCCACTGACACACCTGACCAGGAAAGGCGTGAAGTTCACTTGAATTGAGGATTATGAGATCAGCTTCCAGGAGCTGAAGTGGAGACTAGTGTCGGCTCTGATTTTGGTTTTACCTTCTGGAGAGGACGGATATGTCCTCTACACCGACGCATCTATTCAGGGTTTGAGCGTTGTTCTGATGCGGCACGATAGAGTAGTCTCCTATGTTTCTCGTCGGTTGAAGGAGCATGAGAAAAACTACACTGTACATGATCTGGAGCTAGTCGCCATTATTTTCGCCATGAAGATTTGGCGACATTATTTATATGGCGTTACATTCGAGATTCTCACTGACCATAAGAGTCTCAAATATTTGTTTACTTAGAAGGAACTTAATCTCCGACAGAGGAGATGGATGGAGTTCCTAAAGGATTATGATTGTACCATTAGCTATCACCCGAGGAGAGTTAATGTGGTTGTCCATGCATTTAGCAGGAAGTCCAGAGGGACTTTAGCTTGCCACCGAGTTGTGGTCATAGTCTTGATTCAAGGTTTCTCCGATTTGGGCTTTGAGGGATAAGGACAGACAGAGCAGGGTACTCTGGTTACCATGGTTGCTCAGTCGTCGATCAGGACGAGGATCCGACAGGCCAGGCTGGTGATCAACATTTGCAATTTATAGGCAGCCAGATAGCTTCCGGGCAGCAGACCAAGTTCACACGAGACGAGGAGGGTATTATATACTTCCGAGGCAGATTATGCGTACCTTAGTCTCACCCGATTTTGTCGGAGCTACTTCAGGAGGCTCATCGCTCTCGATTTGCGATCCACCCAAGCGGAACCCGCATGTGTCGAGATTTGAGGCGTTCCTACTGGTGGAACGGTATGAAGAAAGACATCGCGGAATTTGTAGCAAGGTGTCTTGTCTGTCCGCAGGTGAAGTCCAAGCATTAGAGACCTGCCGGTTTACTTCAGCGGATTCCTATTCCCTAGTGGAAATGAGAACATATTACCATGGACTTTGTGGTAGGTTTGCCGAGGACACGACGAGGTCATGACGCGATTTGGGTAATCATTGATCGATTAACCAAATCCACGCACTCGTTAGCGATTCGGAAGACTGATTTCCTGGATCGATTGGTAGATATGTTTTGCCGGGAGATCATCAGATCACGTGGTGTCCCGTTGACTATTATTTCGGATAGAGACCCCCGGTTCACGTCTCATTTTTGACAGAGTCTGCAGCAGGCCTTGGGCACGCAGCTCTGTTTCAGTACAGCTTTCCATCCTCAGACAGATGGATAGTCAAAGCGGACCATTCAAACTCTAGACGACTTGCTGAGATCGTGTGTATTGGATTTTGGAGGCAGTTGGAAGGACCATCTGCCATTGGTAGAGTTCGCCTACAACAACAGCTTATATTCGCTTGTCCAAATGGCACCGTTTGAGGCGTTGTATAGTAGACCTTGTCGGACACCCACCCTCTAGGATGGGTTGGGGAGGCCCAGCTGTTGGGACCTCATAGAGCTCAGCAGGAGGCAGAGTTGGTCCGTATTATCAGACGGAGGATGTCAGAGGCGTAGGACCGCCAGAAGAGTTATGATGATTGGAGACGCATACTCCTGGAGTTCTCTATTGGCGACCATGTATTTTTGCGAGTTTCACCCACAAAAGGAATGAAGAGATTGGCTTCAGGGGTAAGCTAGCTCCGCGATACATTGGACCTTTCCAGATCTCGGAAAGGATTGGAGCGGTAGCTTACCGGTTGACACCACCACCGTCCCTGGCAGGAGTTCATGACGTATTCCATGTGTCTATACTGAAGAGATACATACCCGACCTGACGCATGTGCTGACAGATATCTTAGTTCTAGTTCAGCTTGACGTCACTTATGAGGAGATTCCGGTACGGATTTTGGACCGGAAGAAGCGTCAGCTGCGGAACAAGACTATCCGGCTGGTTAAAGTCGGATGACAACATCATTCGGACGAGGAGGCTACCTGGGAGCTCGAGGATACTATCCGAGCTCGATGCCCCCATCTTTTCACTTGAGGTATGTGATTTAATTTACCGTTCAGCAATTATACTCTTTATCTGTTGTTAGTATTTGCTGATGGTAGATAACGAAATTTGAGGACCAAATTTTTATTAGTGGGGGAGAATGTAAAATACCGAAAAATGGCGAATAATGATAAGGGAAATTTCTGGAATTTTTAAAATTTTTTTGAGAATTTTTCAGAGCTCGTACGAACGAGTTTGCAGGGATAAAAACAGGGCCCCGGGAAGGCCTGTTTAGTCAACCCTATTTAAGAGAGGAAAAGTTGAATTTATTTATATATTTTCTTTTACTGTTTTTATTTGTTTTCGCCGAACTCTCCTTTTCTTTTCCCCCGCGCGCCCGACGCCGTCGAACCACCTGTGCCCTAACTGGCGCCGCTCTCTTCTTATTCTCCACTCTCCCTCTGCCGACAGCCGCTTCTCCCCGATCTTTTCTTCCCTAGCACCGAGCAGCATCGCCGGCCAATCCCTCTTCCTCCTTCCTCGCGGCGCCTCTTCCCTAGATTGGTGCCGCACGGAGCAACACCAATGCCTTCTCTCGAGTCGTGTTGCAGCGCCGAGACGAGGCCGAGCACCGGCCACCAGGTCCGGCACCAGTCGCCTGTGCCTAGTTCTTCCTCTGTGTGCCACTGCCGAGAGCGAGCAGTGTCGCGTCGTGCCCTAGACTTGGTTCACCGCCACTCTAGCGAGTTGGTCTTCAACCAAAGGCAAAACTCCAAGCTCTAGTGGTTTCACCGTGACCTATACCTCACCATCGGATCTTCCTGCTTCGCCACTAGCCGCCGGCAGAGAGAAAACAAGGGGTAGCGAGTAGGTATGGTTTATTGGGTATTTGGATTTTCATTTTATTTTGTGCTGGAATGATGGGTTAATCGCTGTGGTACAGTGATTGTGTGTTCTCCGCAGCAACTATTCACAGTTTTCGGCAACGAATCTCTGACAACGGGTATATCCAGTAGTAAAAATGACTATAGAGTTTAAGGTATGACATAGAGATTTGTTTTAATGCTGTTGATCATGTATAGGTTGAATTAGGTATAAGTTGGATTCATGATATGTTGAATATTAAGTAAGTGATTGATTCTTATGAGGTAATTGATTTATGATGGAAATCTTATTGATTGGTTGGTGTAGAAGGTCACATGATTATTTATAGGATTATGGGGTTAGAATCATGATTTGTTATGATGGATTGTTAATTAAATTGACATTGTGATTAATATAAGAGTTTATGAACGATATAATCATTGGATTGATTATAAAATGTAGAGTGTCTTGGAAAGATTAAATGATTCATGGATGATTTGATTAGGATTTTCCCTAATTAGGTTGAGTTGAGATTTAGCTAATTGTTGTATATGTAATTAGCTAAATTATAATCATGTGATCTGCAGGACGTTGATTCGGGACGAGCACTTCGACATAGAGGTTGATTAGCTCGATCTACATTGAAGGCGGGTACCTCTTGACTTATCTTTTATGATATTGTCATTTGGATATGCATAGTATTTTATAGCTACAAGCAATGATCATGTTTACCTTTGGTATGTCACAGTTTGATACCCATAGCATGTTCTATTTTATCGCTTGTTATGTATCCATGTTTATATCTTGTGATTATTGCCTTGAGTACCTTAGTTCCTAGAGTAAGTGACATACCATGCTTTACTGAGTTTAGGACTAGATTCTGGATTTTTTTTTATTTATCTGACATGTGTATCTATGTTTTTATATCATACCTGATCTGTGTACCTAGACCTTTTGCTTTGATCTTATGGAGGTGGATATGTTCAGGACCTAGGTTGTTATACCATAGAGGACCTGTATACCCTAGATCTGTGGATTTGACTTACTTGTACTAGGGTCCATATTTTTATATATATATGTGGATTTGGTTCAAGATATTGTCATGCTTAATTTCATGCATCATTCGCATGATTGCATACTGCGTGATAGGCTGCTCCATTATTGTAGAGCATATCGCCAGTTTCATCACTGTTCGGTGCTCCGTTGGTCCGCTCATGGGTAGCGTGACGCAGCGTGGTAGCACGTCAGTTTTACTCTATTCGGTGCTCCGTTGGTCCGCTCATGGGTAGTGTGACGCAGCGTGGTAGCACGTCAGGGATCCCTCCCCGTCATGGTGTACCGGGAGATGAGAACATTGCGCTCCCCCATTTATGATTTGGGGTAGGAGTATATGTGTACTTCGACAGCATCTCGTCCACTCGGTCACTTATCATGAGCAGTGACGTCAGATTGCACGGTTGTCACAACCCTACCCACTCAGTTTCACCATTGTGTGTGAGATGATTGACTGGCGTCAGGGGTGACCATGTCATTGGCATCATATGCATTTATTGCATTTATTTGCTTGTGTTTGCTGCACTTATATGCTGCATTTTGGTGGATGCATTTGTTTGACATGCATACAGGAGGCATATTATGTATCTGGTTGATGAACCTTTTGTTCTGGATAGGAGTTCCTGGTGAGTACAGCTTCCTAAGTTACCTTTCAGTTTTGCATATTTCCTATATATGATTAGGAAGTTGTATTCCATGTTTATTGCTGTTAGATATTTCTTACTAGGCATATCTATTGGTATTCGCTGAGTTGTTGAACTCACCCCGTGGACACTATCTTTTTCTGGTACCAGGTTGTTTATGGTGTCGCTTGGAGTATTCTGTCTGCTGGTCCCCACGTCACCTTAGAAGATCTGTCTCCGCTTGTATTTATTTTGTTTTGATATACAAAATTTGTATATTTGGCTTTGTGTTCCGGTGTTGTGCCTGGAGTGTTTGTGTTGTTGTGTGGTGTAAGTCTAGCCGGCTAGCAGTCATGTATTTTGGATTTCTATCATTTTTCTGCTGTGTTTTGGTTTTGGTACAGCCGAGTGGGCTGTAAAATATATATATAACTACGTGGTTGTTTTATATTTTGTTCCAGCCGAGTGGACTGTATCATATAACTGCGTGGTTGTGTGTATATTCCAGCAGCCTGTGGCTGATGTATATTGTGCATGTAGAAATGATTTATATTGTCAGCCGTACAGGGGAGGTGCTGCCGAAATTTTTCGGACAGTGACTCCCCCGGGGCGTGACATATATATATATATATATATATATATATATATGATGACTGTTGCATAGTTCGCATAATGTCATTGCATGCATTGCCGACGACTTTGGCTCCCTTGTTGTTGAGACGGTCATTGGTCTGGGCTGCACACTCGGCCACTCATGGGTTGTGATAGCTGAAGCGTGCCGCATGTCCTGTCGTGCCCCCCACTCACACACTCATGGGTTGTGATAGCTGGAGTCGCGGGTAGCAGGGACCCCATCGCAGACGTAGCTATTTAGCTATATGTAATTGTCCCCTCGGCCACTCGAGAGTAGTGGTTGCTGGAGTGGTGTACAGTCTGTCATTGTCCCGACCTCTTGACCATACTGGGGTCATGGTATAGAGGGGTGGGCGGAAGTGACCATCCGTGCATACGTTGTTATTATTATACCTGCTGTTACTGTTGCTTATTTATGCTGCTATTGTTTATGCTGTTATGCTTACATGTGTTGAGATATATATCTGTTATATGTGTTTAGACATTGACTCACTTATTGGTATTATGTATATACCTCACATGCTACTCTTGTAGTTATGAGCAGTACTGTAGCAGATCTTTGCTACTTTTGACCGTCTATTACTAGCCTAGGATATGGTTTCAGGTATGGACACTTATTATGAGATCACTGTAGTATCTGCTATTCCCCTACGAGACTGTATACCTTTGTATCTCTAGTTCTGTATTATGTTCATGCATTATCTGTCTATTACCCACTAAGTCTTTATACTCACCATCCCGTAAACTGGTTATTTAGCCAAGTAGCAGGTAAAGGATTTATGGAGTCGCCTGGAGAACCTGTCTGCCAGTCCCACATCACGTTCGAGGACGATCTTATGGTTTTGGTATTCCATACGGTATTTGTGTTTTGGCTTTGTACTTGTTTTTGTGTTGGTGTAACGCCCCGCCTTCTACTGACTAAGCCGTAAGGCCGGGGGTTACGTTTGCTAAACTATTCTGTGGCTATCACTGAATTATAATGTGCGGAAAGCTGAACTAATTAAAATCTCTGCTAATTGCTATAAAATCTGGAATTTATGTTCAAAATATTATTTCATTGTTGTACATATGCTACAGGATGGAATCTAAACTTTTTATGCAATTGTGGATGCGAGGCATGCGGTTTAGTGTTGCTGGGAAGGTCGGCCCAGTCGACCAACAGTAAGGTATCGGTGCTCCAGGCTGCGACCCAGTCGACTGAGACTGTCCCAGTCGACTAGGCAGGTCTGATAAGTCTAATTCCAGACTTTTTCAGACCATGCCAAGTCGTCTAACTTGTACCAAAACCTTCCTAAGCATGTAATGTCTTACAGTAGAACACATACTACCATTTTAAGTTATTTAATACATGTTTCTATGAAATTTAACATGCTTTGGCAATTTCTAAGCATATGAGTGGAACCATGGGCTTTGTATCAACTTCATACTAAAACTAAGCATTGATACAAACTAAACATGCCGCTAGCAGCACCCCAACATCCCATATGACAATGTAAGTGCATGATGAGCATTCCTCAACTAATTCGTACACAATTCAAATGTATCAACTGAAAAGCATCATAACATTACTAGGCATGCCATTACTGTTATTGTTCATAGTTTATTAACTAACATCAAGATAACTAGTAGTCTAGGCATAACATGGTGCATACTTTCACAATTCATGACATTTAAACATTCTAAAGGTGCAGAATAATAAGAATATAAGAAATTCTAATTCTTTAAACTTGCTAGTCCCCAAGAGTCTTTATTCCAAGTTCCTTCTCACACACATCTTGACACATTGCCCTCCAGCCTCCGCTAATCCATCTTCCCTTTACTTTTATCTGCAGTATAAGGAAAAGGAAACTATAAGCTTGGGAGCTTAGTAAAAACCATCTACCTCACAAAATATGCATTCGATGAAATCATGCTTTTAAAAGATGCTATTTGAATCACATGCTGATATTCATGCTGAAAATGCTAAAACATGGCATACTGATATATGAGTCATGACAATCAAATACTGATCATAGAACTATCTTGTTGTATCAATAAGAAAAACTGAACTGATACATAAGCTGAGCTAAATTGATGCTAGGCTAATGCTGAATCTGAACTGTATTCACATAACTAATTTGTGAAGTTTGAAAACTATTTTCATAATAGATAAAATTAATAATCATGCTGCTGATGGGCCCGACAACTGTACTTGCTATGCGCGCATCCCTAACTAGATCCGAGATAGCTAGTCCTGAATCTAGTAGGGTTTACTAGGTTATCTAAACCTAGGGACGACTATGAGAGCCCAACCCAAGGACAATTAAGAGTCCAGCACAGTGCCACTGATAAAAGTAAAATACTGATTCATAAGTTGATTTATCTTATCTTGCTCTTACTAGGTTATCTGAACCTAGAGCTAGGTTATCTGAACCTAGGGGCGACTATGGGAGCCCACCCATTGGACCGTAGTCCCATATAAACTGAAGCAAGACTAAGCATGCTATTTAAAATGCTTCTATGGCATTTAATTGAGTTATTAAAATGTCTACTGTAGCATTTAACTGTACTAGTCATTTTATCGAGCACTTGGTGTGCTCTAACTCTCCTCTCTATTAGGGGACCACCTCTAGGCACCCGACAGCGTCTAAAACCCCAAAACTGGGGGTGGGGGGTGGGGAACATGTCTGACCCATCTAGAGGTGCTCAAATAAACCCTAAACCTGCGAGGAGGATCAAATACACCCTACGTGCCGAAAAAAAAAATCTGCATATGGCTAAAAACGTACGATTAGCTACTTATACTGCAGGTGAGGGGTTACTTACTTCCTGTGCTAGGTTTCTTACAATTCTGATCGCTAGGTTCCCGGAGAAGAAGATCTCTTCGGCGATCTTCTTACGTCTACGTGTTCTTCTCGCGGAGAGGAGCGTCCTCGTATCGGAGTCGTCGCCGGAAGGTGCTCCTACGACCCTAGGGATGGAACCCTAGGTTTCTTGGGGGCTTGGTGTGCCGAGAGAGTGAGGAAGAAGGAGAGGTCGGCGGGTGAGGGTGAGGAAGAGTTACCGATCCAAAAATAATAAACCCTCACTTAAATTCTCTATTTGTATTAAGTGATTAATATGACTCAACTCAATCATAAATATAATTTCTCTTCTCTTCTTTCTACACACCCTTGTTGGGGCCACCTGGTTACTAAAGTTATGTTATAAGTTGTAGGGTCCGATAGGTTGCGGGTTCAATTCCCGCTTAGATTATTTTACGTTTTTTTTTATTTAATTTTGCTACTTCTGCTACTCCAAAAATTTCATAAAAATATTCTAAAATTCCAGAAAAATAATAGAATATTTCTAAAATTCATTTTGAGAATTTTCGGCCGTTACAGTTGGTGTATCTTGTATTTGGTTTGGTGAAGATGTGTCAAGCTGAGTCGGCTCGCAGTTGGTTGTATTGTGGTTTTGTGATTGTTATTTGTGATTTCCGCTGTGTTTTACTTTCAGCCATGTGAGTTGTTTAATATACATATATAACTGCGTGGTTGTGTTTATTCTTGTTCCAGCCGAGTGAGCTGATTATATAACTGCGTGGTCGTATATATATTCCAGTCGAATGTGGCTGATATATTTTGTATCTAGGTATGCCTCATATTGTCATCAGTACAGGGGAGACGCTGTCGAAATTTTTCGGTAGAGACTCCTTTGGGGGCGTGACATAACCTAACTTGGTTGATCATATCAAAGTAACCACGAGGTCCAATAATTACCTTGAATTTTTCGATCAGCTTGAAGGGAGGGTACTCGTTTAGGGTTGCGGCTGAAGGGACGGGAAGAAGAGGCTAGAGTGTACAAGTCAGAGCAACCTGAAGGGAGACGAACTGAATCCTTCATTGGGGTTTGAAGACTCCTTCGCTGCATTTTTCACAAGGAGCAAGGGAGACGAGCCTTGTAATTTCATCCCAATAGCTAAGTTCCTTCACTGAGCAATTTGGGTCTGATGATTCTCTTCTCTTTGCCGGCTCGCTGGGAGGTAGAGAAAGGAGAATTTTCAGCGAACTGGACTTTGTTTTAGGGCTGGATGTTTGAAGGGGAAAGAAAGAAAGGAAGAACGTGAATGAAGCAAAAAATGGGAGAGAAGGTTCATTGCCGGGCTGAGTTAGAAATTTACAAGTCGGAACCATGTCGTTTGCTACAATTTTTTTTTTTGTTTTTTTTGCTCTTTTCATTCGTGTTCTGCATCATTACTCTATTTAAATTTATCAAATGGTGAGCATTCAAAATGTTTATCTTTAATTTATTAATTGGATCTGTGAGTTGATTGAAAGTGAAGATCAGTGTTAAGTCATGTTTAGTTGACTAACTAGTAAACTAAAAGCGTTGTTAAGTAATGTTAGTATCAATTAACTAGAAGTGATGTTAAGTAATGCCAGCTGACCAAACAATTGCAAATGATTTAGTGAATTAGGCCATAATAAATCAGATGAATAAATTAGACAAAGAGAGTATTTAAGAAAACTTATAAAAGTAGGTGTGAAATTGCAAGCAGAATTCTCACTCAACTCTAAGTGCACCTTTGCAAAAATAATATTGTAGCAATTCTCTAAGCAATGCACCTTATCGATAATTTAGTTACACGAAGAGTTGCCAACCAAGGATCAAATTTATTGAGTGATACACAAGTGTAGCTACTAAGCATGTCTTCAGAATGGTTCATTGGTAATCTGATGGAGGCTCAAAAGCATCTCTGCTCTTCGTTTTCCCTTGCTTGCCTGTCGTCTCACTTTCTTCTTCTTCTTCTTCTTCCACATGTTCCCTTTTGCTCATCTACGAAGACAGTGAGGTAGATGAGTTTAAGCTTCTATTCGATTTGAAGTAAAAGACATGCTCACCTTGCTGCTTGAATGAGGAGCACTGTGATTGCTTGCCGTTATTTTCCTCCTTGAGGCACTTCTTTTGCTGTTGGACTTCCTTCTACTAGTTGGTTGACAGCCATTTCTGGGATTCTGAGAAGCTACTGAAGATGCATCGAAGTTCACTGACACATCGTTCGAGCCGCAGCTTTCCTTTTCCTCCACTGCCGCGTTGGATCTCTTTCTGATGACCATCCTCCTCTGTACTACACTCGAAGCTTGCCTGAATTCCGAAGCGTGTTCTTGCTGGCGTGTGGCCATCCATCTCTCTAGCCAGCTCCACCCCAAGTTCAGCTCGGTCGGGTTCGGTTTCGCTGATCTTCTCTTCGTCATGCAAGTCCTCAGCTGCATTCGTGCAGAGCTCTCAGCTTTCTTGTTTGCTTTCATCTGATCTTATGCATCAAACTCTTGAATCTGTTTCTGGACTTACCTGCTGCGAGAAGGCATAGGCAAGAGCTCTTTCTCGTCTGGTCGTCGCTTCGAGCTTGTTTTGGATTCTCAGTTTGGAGATGCTGCTGCTGAGAGTGCTGTCGTCCCATTCCTCCTGCAACAATTCAGCATGAATTAAATAGACAGTTTCAAGCTAAAAAAAACAAAGGTATCTGAAGAAATGGATTGTTATGAATTACCTTTGGCTTGAACACTTGAGATCTAGCTCTTCGCTGGGCATGGTTCTGCAGCGTGATGATACTTGCTTCGTGATCGCTTGAAATACACACGGAATCTCCCATTTGAACCTCGATCGATGTGTTCTCGAATGTCTTACACTCCAGAGACCGAGCATCGTTGCCTTCGTCGTGCATCTTGCATTGCTGCCTCGTCTGTAAACAAATCGACCAATGTTCAGTATCAGAGCTCGCCTGGTGAATTCTGAATGCTACGTACCAGGAACCCTCGAAAAGCCGCTTGGATAAGAATGGCAGCACGTTCTCTTGCAGAAACATCTCCATCCATGCCGTCTTCCACTTGGACTGCTCGACGATCTCCATTCTCTTCGGAGCTTTTGCAAGAGGCCAAATCATCCTCCACCAGAACAGAGCTGAATTCTTCCCCGCAGAGGTAGAGTTTAATGGCACTCCATTTGATCTTCTCAAGCAACATGCTCCTTTCATGCTGAAGACCGAGAGCGAATTACATAGAACTCAGAAAGCAAGCAATCGCAATCCAGAGCAAGATGAAGGATTGATTCTACCTGGCACTTTGAAGTGCGACTCCGCGAGAAGACTCGCTTGACGAGACATCCAGACCTCCCCATTCTTCCCTTAAGATTTGCCTCTCCTTCTTCCTCTTCCTCCTCCTTTAGAAGCCAAGAACTGGAGCAGGTCTGAGCAATTAAATGCGCGATGGCTAGAGATGGACCAGCTGCGTTGCGTTGATGCATGTGTTGGGTGAATTTACAAGGTGGAAGAGCTTTAGAGCTGGAGCTGGGCATTTGTTAAAGCCACAAAGTGAAAGCGGAAATGGATGCTTTTGATCTACACATGGCCTGCTTCCTGCAGCATTAACTGGTGCTCTAGCCCCTTTGCTTCTTCTTGGGAGTAGGCATATCGCTTTTCACCTGCCCCTTCCTCCTTAGCTCCATTTGTCTACTGCTCCATTTATTCATTCATTCATGCTCTTAATTAGCTCGTATAGTGTAACCGCGCTTGGATTTGTTTAGTTTGTGTGGATTTATTAGTTCATGGATTTCGAGAGCAGTTGGATCAGAGAGCAGTACACTTCATTGATTCTTTTCATTTTCATGAAACTTAATTCACGTGAGGATTGAAAATGAAAAGAAAACGTATTAAAAAGTGGAGTTGTGTAGACAAGGACTCAAAGGGAAGAACTTTCTTGGTCTAGATTTATATGTGATTTAAAAGTTATACAATTCTAAAAAGAACTGCTACTTGCATGACTCGGATCTAGGTGACGCCTAATACCTATGTTCAAGGGCGGAGACCGATGTTAGTCTATCTAGGCTTTAGTCCGGGTTGAATTAGCGTTTATGGAAAAAACCATATTGATATCGTGAGTATAAAAAGTTACCATGGATGCGATGAAGGTCAATCTATCTAGGTTAAAATCAAGAGGTCAATGAACTATCTCTATCTGAGCTGAGCCTTTAGTCTTCTTGACTGAACTGATTCACTAATCTTTCTAACCGAGTAGATCTATCAATCTTCCTAGCCAATCAGAGTCGACCCGTCAATTTTCTTGGTTGAGTTAAGCCAACCCGTCGATCATCCTCACCGAGCCGAGCCAACCCACCAATCTTCCTAGTCAAGCTGAGTGGACCTGCCAGTCTTCCTAATCGAGCGGATCCACCAGTGTTCCTAGTGGAGTGGACCCACCAATTTTCTTGGCTGAGCCAACCCACCAGTCTACGGTTGGTCTTATAACGACTCCAGGGGCTTAGCTCCTCGATTGAATATCCAGTTTATGTCTGATCGGCTCTATCACTTGAACGCTCTAACTCACCTCTGTTAAGACCCTTATGCCCGACTAGAAGGGGATGAATAGTCGATCATCTACTTCTTCCCTGCTTGTTAGTGCAGTGGAATACCAAAGCAAACAAAGGAAAAATAAAACCTAGAGGCAATAAATAAAACAACCAAACCTCTAAAATGTTGATTTATGTAGTTCAGAGATTATGGCTCATACTCCATGATTGTCCGTAAGGTGAACAATCCCTTAATTCGTCGGTGAATTAATCCCCGGAACATTGGTTAGCTTGATCCTCCTTATCAGTGGAGAACGCTCACCACAACTCGATCAAGATCTCTTGGATAACCTCTGAGCTTGGGAGACTCTATTAGGGACTAACCACCTCTAATTTCGTCACCTAAGACAGCCACCTCGAGTTTCATTATATAGAGCTTGGGAAAAACAACCAAGTTGTTTCTACGGTTACCAGTCAACAGGTCACACCACTAGTCGATTCATCCTCTGCGGAATTCGACGGTTACAACCCCAACTGAAATAGACTAGTCGACTGGTCTACTTCGGTTGAGAGAATAGAAACATTCTGTTCTCTCTCCAGTCGACTAATACATGCACCAGTCGACTAGTAAACCCTAAACTTAGGGTTTATCCCAAGTATATTCTCTCAGCATTCGTCTTCGCCCACACAACCTTGACCTTGCCTTCTAACCTCCTCCATCAGCCTTGCATCCCTCAGATGTTTTTCCATCCTTCACGTTTTGCCTTCAAGAACTTCTTTTAGCCTTGTCCTTATTGTCGGGTCTTCCATTGCCAAGTCATACTTGGACTTACGTTACCAAGATTATACACTTAGACTTACACTGCCAAGATCATACTTGGACTTTGCCTTGTACCTGCATCTTACACACTCACAAGAGCATATCAAATACAATAATAATCCTAATTTAAATTTTTGCCCAAACATCAAAACCTAGGGTCACACATATTGCTCCAATAATCTCCCTTTTTTTGATGTTTGACAACCCATTTAAGTTAGGAAAATAGTAAAGCAATACATATGCACATAAATATACAAACCAACTTATACATAAACCATGGAACCTAATCCTAAGCTCCCCCTTTACCTAAGCTTCCCCTTGAACTAGGATTTTCCACAAAGGTAAACCTCTCTCCCCTTTGCCAATAAATAAGCAATCTACTTATGCTTATATCATGGAACATAATCCTAGGCTCCCCCATTCATCTAAGCTCCCCCTTGAAATAGGATTTCTTGTAAAGGTATTTAGATTTCCCACTTAACCTACACTTCTGCCCCTTTGTCATACATCAAAAAGAGCTCCAACAATATCACAATTATTAGACTCTTTAACCTCAATGACGATAATTATCATGTATCAATCCCCCATAAGATTACATACATATTTACCATTCTTTTGGTCATTTCCTATTCCTGAAAAAACCAATTTCAGCATGTATTAGTCGACTTCCATAGGCCCCAATTGACTGATCTCATCGAAATAACCTCACAGAACCATTCTGTGCTTGATGAACATTGTTACCATTCTTTTAGTCATTTTCTATTTCTGAAAAACTAATTTTAGTCTGTATCAGTCGACTGATCTCATCGAAATAATTTCACAGAACTATTTTGTGCTTGATGAACACTATTACTAGTTGACTAACACCCTATTTTAGCTCAAAACAACATTTTTGACCTAATTTAAAAAATACACCAAAAATTTCACAGGCCTCCAAAAATTCTCAAATTTTGTGGAGAGGTCTATTTTACCAATGTCTACTTAGAATATATATATATTGTGTTTGTGTCAATCTCAAGATCTATATATATATATATATATATATATATATATATATATATATATATATATATATATATATATATATATATATATCACAGATCTCGAGATTGGCATAAAATCTAAAACTATCTAAATGGTTCAATTGAACTTTGACCAAAAGTTCTAATTTTAGCTTTCTCTTGATATATTTGCTCATACCAAATCATAATGCATCCTTAGCATTAGTTTATATGGCATCTATACATCCAAAATAAATTTTCATGCAATATAAACCCAATATCATATTTTTATACATGAAACACATCTCATATGTGTCAATTTCTTAGGTTTGAGACTCAAGTCCATCTTCAAAGCACTTGGTCATATTTCATGACCCATCTAGAATCTCAAGCAATGTCCACTTGAGATCCATTGGCCATGGACCCCAAATTAACTTTTTGAGCTCCCCCTAGAGCTCTTAACCTTAGTCATCTCCCTAGGCGACTCATCTGCTATGGTTAGACCACATCGGTGTACCTCAGGTGATAATTGACCTACAAATCTAACCTTCATAACATTAGACACCTTGTCTTTGGTTAATTTATCCTTATCCTTACATTGCTTTCCCTTGTCATTTCTTGACCTCTCCTTACTATAATCATATGTCACCCTAGCATATGATTTTTCTCTATCCTTGGAGGATTCTCCTTTGTCATTTGCACTTGCAATCATTGCATGTGCCCTTCTTTTAGCCTTAGGGGACTCTATTATGGCATGTCTGCCAAAGTGATCCATGGGTAATTTTCTTTTACCCTTGTTTGATAAAGACTAGTATCCCAAATCGAATCTATCACCATTGGATCTTTAACTACCCAACATTCTATCAAGTCCTTTAGATCCTACAATGAATCTATCTAGGACTTTTTCTACCCTATCAAGCTTTTCTCTTAAAGCTTGATTTTCCAATTCTAGGTTCCTAACCTTAGAATCAACATGTCCATATTGGGCATTCTAGGACCTACCATTCTTTCTAGGCATGTGTCTCCCCTTCTTGGGATTAATGCCTAGATCCTTCACTACCTTTCTAACCTTATGCATGGTAGTTTGATTCTTGTTAGGTCTAACCTTTAGGTTTGACTTCCTAGGGTTATCAACTATGTTAACCCTATTTCTATCATTATACCTAAATCCTAATTATGCATGGTTAAATAATATATATTATTTTTAGCATGCATCTCCCTAGTACTTGAATTAATATCCAAATTAAAATTCAAGTTAGAGTACACCTTCCTACCTTCCATTGGAGCTCTGCCTTGACATGAGCATCCATATCGCTTCATTCTCCTCCATTGCTTCAATTGCTCCATTTTCATGAGCTCTCTCTTTCTTGGGCACTTTGTGTGGTAATGTTCCCACTCACCACATATGAAGCATCGAATGTACCTCTTCTTCTTGGCACCATCCCTACAACCCACGTTAGTTTTCAAAAGAACTTTATCGGATTTAGGGCTTATCTCCTTTACCTTCTTGAGCAATGGACACCTACTCTTATAGTGTCGCATCTCACCACATTCAAAACACATGATGTGTGATTTCTCGCTGTTCTCAGTAGTTGAGGTTGAGTGTTGAACTTCCAAGACTTCTTCCTCACTAGTCTTGGACTCTTCTTCCTCACTTGAAGATGTAAACGGTTTCACTTCTTCCTCCTCTTCAGATGTTGAGCTCGTCTCTACATCTGATTGGTCCTTCTCCTCCTCTTGGACCAATGAGCCATTCTCCTTGGGCTCCTCCACTTCTTGGATTTTTGTAGGGTCCTCATGAAAAGCAATTACCTTCTTCCAAAGGTCACTTGCACTCTTGTATTTACCTACACTAGATAGTACCTTAGAAGGTAATAAATCTACTAAAATTTTAGTTACCTCCTTATCAGCCTCTAATTGTTGTCTTTGTTCTTTAGTCCAATATCGTGGTCGAAGATGCTTCCTCTTCTTGTTCATCGGAGCTTTGAAGGGATCTTCTAATGCGATCCAATGGTCCCAATCCATTTGGAACCAAGTCTCCAATCGCATCCTCCAATACTTAAAGTCTCCTTCCTCGTATGGAAGTGGGATTCGGATATCCCATCCTAATGGTCCTTTCGACTCCATTGTCTTCCTCTAGTACTTGCTCCTATAGGCGGTTAGTCCTTCAAGAGTGCTCCTCGCTCTGATATCAATTGTTGGGACATTTATGCCTGGTAAGAATGGCAATGGGGCGGGACGGGGGCGGGTTTGTCATCCCCATCCCCGCCCCGTCCTTATTTTTTCGGATTTGGGAATTCCCCAAACCCGACCCCATGGGGATCAAATCCCCATCCCCACCCCATCTCCAAATTTAATTTATATTATTATTATTATTATTATTATTATTATTATTATTATTATTTTATCATTATTATTAATAATTATATTAATATTAATATCAATATTAATAATATTATTATTAATATTTTCAAAAAATTTAATATTAATATTAACACTATTATTAATATTTTTTTAAAAAAATCTTATTATTTATTAATATTAATAATAATAACATTCGGGGCGAGTTCGGGGATGAGGATAGTATTCCCATACCCACCCCGAACCTGTCCCATCCCCGAAAAAATTGGAGATCCCCATCCCCGTTTCGGATTTTCCCCGCGGGGCCCTGAACCCATGGGGAAAATTACCATCCCTAATGCTTGGCTAGAGGGGGTGAATAGCTAATCACCCACTTCTTCCCTTCCTACATTTGTTAGTGCAGCGGAATACCAAAACAAACAAAGAAAAACTAAAAACTGGAGGCAATAAACAAAACAATCAAACTTCTAACACGTTGATTTATGTGGTTTAGAGATTAGGGCTCCTACTCCATGGCTGTCTGTAAGGTGGACAATCCCTCAATCCATCGGTGGATTAATCCTCTGAACTTCGGCTAGCTCAATCCTCTTTGTCGGTGGAGAAACCTCACCACAACTTGATCAAGTTCTTTTGGATTACCTCTGATATTGGGAGACTCTATTAGGGGTTAACCGCTTCTAATTTCGTCACCCAAGCCAGCCACCCCGAGCTCCATTATATAGAGCTTAGGAAAAATAGCCAAGTTGTTTCTATCGTTACCAGTCGACTAGTCACACCACCAGTCGACTGGTCCTTTATGGAATTTGACCGTTACAACACAATGGCTCAATACTAGTCAACTGGTGCAAGGATCAGTCAACTGGTCCACTTCGGTTGAAAGAATAGAAATATTATATTTTCTCCCCAGTCGACTGGTATATACATTAATCGACTAGTAAACCCTAAACCTAGGGTTTACCCCGAGTATATTCTCTAAGCACTCGTCCTTGCCTGTACAACCTTGACCTTTCCTTCTAGTCTCCTCCATTAGTCTTGTGTCCCTTAAATGCTTCCCTATCCTTCACGTTTTGCCTTCAAGAGTTTCCTTCGGCCTTGTCCTTGTTGTCGGGTCTTCTATTTCCAAGTCACACTTGGACTGATGTTGCCAAGACTATATACTTGGACTTACACCGCTAAGATCACACTTGGATTTTTCCTTTGCCAAGATCACACTTGGACTTTGCTTTGTTATACTTGCATCTTACGCACTCACAAGAGCATATCGAATACAATAATAATTCTAACTTAAACCTTTGCCCAAACATTAAAACCTAGAGTTACACAGATTGCTCCAACAACCTCCACTCCAACCTGACTCCTCCAGGCCCAAATATCCAGAACAACACATATGCCCCCCATAGGTTGTTAAACTACATGAGTTGTGAGAACACATGGGTGTCCATACACATGGAGTAATATGTGTGATATAACGTGATCTTCACGAGATCTCTATAGTGCAGGATATGGGTGATATGACCCTTGATACAACGATGAGACACCCTCATCAAGACATGATATCTTCAAAAATGCACCATCTCCTCTAATAGCCATGGATGTGACACATCACTCCTTTGTGCTATAAAAGACCCCGCCTCCATGAGCCAAAGGAGGCTAGATACTCATTACTACATACACTCATATTTCATTATTCTCCTATACTGTTTATCTTCTCCATTTTTGACATCTCCGGAAATTGACTTGATTGAGCGTCAGAGTGAAAGACCAGAGCATCCCCGGTCATCCCTCTAACGTTCTGTCTACTTTTTTTCTATGTTATAGCAACCTTGCATGCATTATTGATAGGAGACTTTCTGACACCTTCGATATCTTATTATTTTTTTTTCTTGGAGGTCCAGTGATTCAGTCTACCTAAAAGACAACTCACCCCCCTCTTCCTCCTAGTCATGGCGGCTTGGTCAACACTAGCAACACCTCATCGACAGTCCATCTCTCACCGCTTCCTAACACTACAAAAAAACTATAATTTATTCATGAATATTTATGACAAAATTTTTTTCCACTAATTTACGACAAAATATAAATTGTCACAATTTAGCAACCAATTTTTTGATAAAATATTTTTGTCGCAAATCAGCAACAAAATATGATTCATGGCCAAACTCATTGGAAATTAGTGATGAACTTCCATATTCATCACAGATCTTGTGACAAATCCTAAATTTGTCACAAATTTGGCGATGAAAAATAGATTTGTCGCACATTCTATGACGAATAATGGATTCGTTACAAAGTTTGCAATGAATTCAGGATTCATTGCTAAATTTAAATTTTTTTAATATAAATTTAAACTTTCTGAAGTTGGTTGAGGTACCTAGAGATCACAAAATGAGATGAAATCAGTTTCTATGGGTTCCTATAAATAACCTGATCATATAAATGCACTTAAATATAAATTTTACCTAATATATTAAGATCGGTGATTTTTTTAATGATGATTAGCATTTCCAGACACCTTCGTGTTCAAAAAATCACTGTATGGGTGAAATTAGTGTTTAAAGAGATTTATAAAATCAGGAAATTTATAGGAACCCATGGAACTGGTTTCATGTCATTCCAAGCTCTCTAAGTACCTTAGTCGTCTTCAAAAAATTTAAATTTATATATAGAAATATGTGATAAATTTGTGATGAATTTCTAAATTAATCGTAGATTTGTGATGAATTTAGAAATTTGTTACAAAATCTGCGACGAATTCTAAATTTATCGCAGAATGTTAATTTTTTTTTAAAAAAATAAACTTTCCGAAGTCGATTGAGGTACCTAGAGAGCTCGGAATGAGATAAAACTAGTTCCTATGAATTCCTATATAAATCACCTAATCTTATAAATGTACTCAATATTAATTTTATCTAATATATCGAGATCGATGATTTTTTGAAAGTAATTATCATTTTTGGACACCTTCACATCAAAAAAATCACCGGTTGGTTAAAATTAGTATTTGGAGAGATTTATAAAATCAAGGGATTTATAAAAATCCATAAGAATTGGGTTTATGTTATTCTGAGCTCTCTAAATACCTCAACCAGCTTCGAAAAGTTTAGATTTATATATAAAAATATTTGGCAAATCTACTATCACGCCCCGAGGGAGTCTCTGCCAGAGGAAATTTTGGCAACGTCTCTTCTGTACGGGTGACAAAATGAACATTACTACAAAGCCCTCAGGGCTACACAAACCTCAGCCAACACGGCCAGAACAATAACAATAAAAATACTAACAATCCACGGAGTTTAATTAACTCAA
This sequence comes from Zingiber officinale, assembly GCF_018446385.1. Lineage (NCBI taxonomy): Eukaryota > Viridiplantae > Streptophyta > Magnoliopsida > Zingiberales > Zingiberaceae > Zingiber > Zingiber officinale. The sequence goes on from NC_055990.1 coordinate 30,119,001, forward strand.
CCTCTGACTGACACAACCACGTAGTTTATTTAAATAAATGCTACTCACTACAACGACAGAAAACTTAAACCCACAACAGAAAATCCAACGTAGCAGAAAAACAAAGGCAGTAGATCAAAACTCGATAAAAATCCATGAGTACAATTATACATTACAAGTATATAAAAACATAACAAGGAAACCAAAAGTCTAAAGGTAGAAAACCGTCGCGACAGGTGGTGGGGGACTAGCGACAGGAATCTCCTGATAGCATCAACCTAAAATAGGTAAATAAAATCATGGGGTGAGTCCATGAACTCAGCGGATACCAAGTTGACATGCACAGTCAGAAATAACCAATAGTAACTATTATGCGTACAGTCTCCTGGAATAATAATGGAAAATGCAAAACTGGAAAGAATTGGAGAAGCTATGCTCACCAGGACCTTCTATCAGGAAAATAAGGTTGTCAGACCGAAAATAACATGTCCATGTATGCATGTCAATCATATGTATTTACCCAATATGCAGCAAATAAAGTACAGCAAATACAAGTAATAAATGCAATCATGCATATGATGCAAATGACATGGTCACCCCTGATGCCTGTCGCCATCTGACACACGATGGTGAGACTGAGTGGATAGGGCTATGACAACTGTGCACTCTATCATCACTGCTCCTGATGAGTGATCGAGTGGACAGGATGCTGTCGGAGTACACCTATCCTCCTACCCCAAATCATAAGTTGGGGAGCTCAATGCTCTCATCTCCCTGAGACAATCTAGAGGAGGGATCCCTGCCGTGCTACCACGCAGTGTCACGCTACCCGTGAGTGGACCAGCAGAGCACTGACAGAGCAAACTGTCACACACCCTGCCTGATATACTACTAACCCATGAGTGGTTGTGTGTGCAGATCCATGAAACTGGCGATGAGCTTAACAATAATGGAGCTGCCAATTACTCAGCATGCAATCATGCAAGATGGTGCATGACACTAAGCATGAAGATCCTGACCATATCTACCTCCATAAAATATGCTCCAAAAAAAATACATGGATCAAATAAGAAGATCTAGGTACACGTGTCAGATATGGTAAATGTCTAGTCCGGTATATGATAAGGCATGGTATGTCACTACTTCTATGAGTATAAATAATCAAGAGGGTAATGAATGCAAAACAGGTAAGCAAAACCAAACATGCAACAGGTAACAAGTACTGGCATACCGATGCAGATATGAACATAATCATTACTACTCGTTAAAATCTACTATGCATATCAAATGATAATATCTAAAGATAAGTCAAGATACTCGCCTCCAATAATGGAGATCATATCTAAAATAGATCTTTTGTCGAGACTGTCGTCTCGACTCAAAGTCCTACAAATCAAACATATAATTTAGCTACTCTAACATGTATCAAGTAACTAAATTAAACTCCTAATTTAATTAGGAAGCCCTCATTATTAATCATCCTTAACTGATCATTGATTAACTCATCCACCCATTTGACTAAATTATGTTAGGTTAAACATAAACCATTTCCAAACTTACCCAATCCGATTCACTGCTTGATGAAGAAACCCAATCGCAACATCAATAGAAGTAGAGCTCTCCTCTCAAATCCAATAAGAGGATGGTGTCGCAGCGATGACTAGAATTAGGTGAAGGTGCTGCCCTCCAAAACAAATACCTAATTCACAATATTTACATCCTTAAACACACTGATTGCGTCCTCAAATCAAGAAATACCACTCAACAATAATAGAATAAGGAAAACTCGTTACCTAACTCTTCTTCTCTAGCGATGATAGCAGCAACCATGGCTGGTGGCACCAGCTCAGAGCAGAGGAAGATGATGACCCTACCTGCAGGTTGGGCTCAACACCATGAGTGGGTGAGGTTGCTCTGGTGCAAGGCAGTGGTGGTCGATCGACGCCGGCGCTCGGCGAAGTGGCAGAACAATGGTGGCGCGAAGCGGTGATTCGGGACTAGGGCATAGCATCGGCACAGGGGAAATTGGGAGTGAGGGGGGCTTGGCCGACTGTCAGACAAATGGTGCCAGCACGAAAGCAACCTCAGGATTGGAAGAGAGGCAGAGAGGAGGCGGTCGGCGCTCTAGGGCAAAGATGCGAGGTTGGCGTTGATCCTTCCTTCCGACGATGAGATGAGGGGAGAAAAGGAAGAGCCCGACAGTGTGGCTTGGGAATGAAGAGGATATCGAGGGGTGGCGATCAGAAGAGGGGAAGATGCGTTCGGCGATGAAGAGGAAGAGAAGAGAAGGTTGGCGCGGCGAGGAAGGGGAGGAGACGACGTCAGACAGAGAGGGAGGCTAGGGCCCAATAATTGATCACCTTAAACTCGTCATACGAGCTCCGATTAATTTTCAGAAAATTTTTAAAATTTCCTAAAAATTTCCTTAATGTTTTATTTAGGTGTTGTATTTTACATCTACGATGAATTTCTAAATTCATCATCGATTTGTGACAAATTTAGAAATTTATCACAGAATCTGTGATGAATTCTAAATTCGTCATATAATGTTAATTTTTTTTAAAAAAAATAAACTTTTTGAAACCTGTTGAACTACCTATAGAGTTTAGAATGATATGAAATCAGTTCCTATGAGTTTCTATAAATCCCTTGATTATATTAATACCCTTAAAAAATAATTTGACCAAATATATTATTTTTCCATTGCTAAATCAATTACGTACACTTAAGACTTAGTAAATTTTTTATAAGAAGTTATGAATTTAACATGTTACAGTTATTTTGAAATATCCAAAGCTGGTTGAGGTACCTAGATAGCTCGAAATGAGATAAAACTAGTTCCTATGTATTTTTATAAATTTTCTGATCATATAGATGCACTCAAATATTAATTTTATCTAATATATTGAGATTGATGATTTTTTGAAGGTAATTAACATTTTTCGGACACCTTTACATCAAAAAAATCATGTACAAGTTGAGAAAAATTAGTATTTAAGGATATTTATAAAATCAAGTAATTTATAGGAACTCATAGGAACTGGTTTCATATCATTCTAAGCTCTCTAAGTACCTCAATCAGCTTTGAAAGGTTTAAAATTATATATAAAAATATTTCTCAAATCTGCGATGAATTTCTAAATTTGCTGTAGATTTGTGACAAATTTAGAAATTTGTCACAGAATCTGTGATGAATTCTAAATTTGTCACAGAATGTTAATTTTTAAAAAAATAATAATAATAAAGTTTCAAAGCCGGTTGAGATACCTAGAGAACTCAAAATGATATGAAATGAGCCCCTATGGGTTTTTATAAATCTCCTGATTATATAAATGCACTCAAATATTAATTTTATCTAATATATTGAGATCAGTGATTTTTTAAAGATAATTAATATTTTTCAGACACATTCAAGTCAAAAAAAAATCACCCGGTGGTAAAATTAGTATTTGAGTAGATTGTAAAATTAGGGGATTTATAAGAATTCATAAACTGGTTTAATGTCATTCTGAGTTCTCTAAGTACCTAAATCGTCTTCAAAAAGTTTAAATTTATATATAAAAATATTTCATAAATCTGCGATGAATTTCTAAATTCGTCTCAGATTTGTGACAATTTTAGAAATTCTTTGTAGAATCTAAGATGAATTTAGAAATTTGTCACAGAATCTGTGACGAATTCTAAATTTATCGCATAATGTTGATTTTTTTTTTTAAAAAAAAATTTCCGAAGCTAGTTGAGGTACCTAGAGAGCTCAGAATGACTTGAAATAAGTTCCTATAGGTTCCAATAAATCCCTTGATTTTATTAATTCCCTTAAAAATAATTTGACCAAATATATTTTTCCTTCCATAGCTAAATCAATTATGTACAGTTAAGTCTTAGTAAAATCTTTATAAGAAGCTATGGATTTAACTAGTTACACTTATTTTATAATATCCAAAACTAGTTGAGGTACCTAGAGGACTTAGAATGAGATGAAATGAGTTCCTATGAGTTCACATAAATCTCTTGATCATATAGATGCACTCAAATATTAATTTTACTCAATATATTGAGATCGGTGATTTTTTGAAGGAAATTAACATTTTTCAAACACATTCATGTAAAAAAAATCACTAGTTGTGTAAAATTAGTATTTGAGGAGATTTATAAAATCAGGAGATTTATAAGAACCTATAGGAACTAGTTTCATATCATTCCGAGCTCTCTAAGTACTTTAATCAGCTTTGAAAAGTTTAAAATTGTATATAAAAATATTTGGAAAATCAACGATGAATTCTAAATTCATCGTAGAATATTATTTTTTTTTTAAAAAAAAATTTGAAGTCGGTTAAGGTACCTAAAGAACTCAAAATGATATGAAATTAGTTCTTTTGGATTTCTATAAATCTCCTGATTATATTAATGTCCTTAAAAAATAATTTGACCAAATATATTTTTTCTTTCATTGCTAAATCAATTATGTGCACTTAAGATTTAGTAAAATTTCTATAAGAAGTTATTGATTTAACTAGTTGCGCTTATTTTAAAATATCCAAAGATAGTTGAGGTATCTAGAGAGCTTGGAATGAGATAAAATTAGTTCCTATTTTTTTATAAATCTCATAATCATGTAGACGCACTCAAATATTAAATTTACCCAATATATTAAGATTAGTGATTTTTTAAAAGCAATTAATATTTTTTAGACACCTTCACGTCAAAAAATTAACGGGTGAGAGAAATTAGTATTTGAGTAGATTTATATAATCAAGGGATTTATAGAAATCCATAGGAACTGATTTCATGTCATTCCAAACTCTCTAAGTACCTCAACTAGCTTCGAAAAGTTTGTTTTAAAAAAAATAAAATAAAATTTTGTGATGAATTTTTGGATTTGTCGCAGATTTGCGACAAATTATTAAAGAATTTAATTTTGTTGCAAAAAACCCTAAGTTGTTAACCCACTCGATCCCATTGCCCCTTTGCCCTAGTTTCACTTGGCAACGACGGCGCATGTAGGAGATTTCTTTGTGGCGATTTTCGGCAAGGTAATGTCTTTAATCCTATCTTTGAACTCTGATGAGTTTGCCAGCACTCGACCAACGACGGATGTCATTGGCTGGCCGCCAGAGCCCGCAATTGGCCCTGGCCTGCCACAGGAACTCGTGGCTAGCCCTGGCCCATCGCGCCTACCCCTGGCCTGCCATGCCTACCCCTAGCTGACCGCACCTACCCTTACTTGATCGCGATTGCCCCTGACCGGGCGCGGCTGCCCCTACCTGGCCGCCCTTGCTCAACCGTCGCCACCCTTGGCATGGCCAAACCGACCGAGACTTGTTGACTGAACCCAACCTTGTAATCTAGTTTAATTTGTGGCAAGCTTATTTGTGTTTCTCGACCTGTATAATTGACTGCATAATATTATTTTTGTAGGTCTATATTAGACGTGTTTGAGAGATACTCGACTTCTTTGTCGACCTCTATTTGGTATACTTACACCCTTGATTTTAATTAATAATGATAGAATTAATATACTATTTTATGTTATTTATTTTCATTTGTATGTGCACTTGGTACATATTGTAACAACCCAAATTTTCTTATTTTGAGCCCCAAAATTTATTCAAAAATATTTAGAAATGCTATAGAAATATTATAGAGATTTTTAGAGTATTTTTATGCGATTTTTGGAGGTCATTTGGTATTTTTACTAAACGAAAGAAGTTTTGACAAAAAATGTCAAAGCCGAGATTCGAACCCTGGACCTCGAACTTGAACCAAGCCTTAACCGAACTCAACCAGCCAACTGTTCCGTGGGAGTTTTGTTAATCAAGTAGGGAACAAAATATATTTAAGCTATAGTTGATAATAGAAAATACCTAAGTTAAGAGAGGACTTAAGTTTCTCCCGTGACCTAAAAACTCTCGATTCCTCTCCTCTTCTCACGCAACGGCGCGGCGTCTCTGCTCAGGCGAAACGAAACCGCGTTAGGGCTTTGTCTCCGGCGCCGGCGAAAGGCTCTTTCCAGCTGGTCTTCACCCGTGCGTGACCACCTCGACGAGGAGAGCTCGGAAACACAAAGAAGCCGCCGAGATTCGAAGTTCTCCGAACCCTAGAAGCTTTCCTTCGGTTGTAAGTCCAAGAACTCCAAGAATAGGTAAGTTGCTACTCACCTGTAGTAGGATAGCTCCGAGATTTTCTTTCCTTGCTGTCGTGAGGTTGTTCTGTGCCATGTAGTGCTATTCGGTTTTAATCTAGAGGTAGCTGTGAGTTTGTGCCCCCTTTTCCATTGTTTAGCAGTGATCATTGGTGTTTAAGGCTTAAAATAATGAAGTTTTGGTGCTTTTTGTGCTTGCTGCCGTGAACCTTAAAGAAAGGAAGAGAAGGATTGGTTGTGTGGTCACTGAAATGGATGGTTATGGGTAACATTTTGGTTTCTTCTGCTTGCTTACCGTGGTACTGAATAGGAGAATGTTTGGTTTCGTTTTGTATTGTAGTGGCATGAACAACCTATGTCTTAGGAGAAGTATTGCAGATTTAGTTTAGTTTATGTAGCCTTGCATTATTTCGGATTAATGTAGCTGGTAAGGTTCAAATTTGTTCTTGCTATGCTATCATGTTCTAGCCACAATAAAAAACTGTGTATGCCCCCAACTATGTTATTGTTTAGAGTAGTTTCTATATTAGTATGAACAGCTTCATTTGAAGCTTAGAACAACCCTCTTTGGAGCTGCTGTACAGTATAGGTTTGTGCCATGAAAGGGGCACGAACAGTTTTCTTAGTATGCAACTAGAATTTCTTTTGTTTAGTTGCTAGTAACTGGGCATGAACAACTCGTAGTAGAAGTGTAGATTTATTCTCTTGCTGAACTAATAAGCATGAACAATTTCCTCTTTTTAGTATGTAGATTTAATTATTTCTATGCTATCCAATGAGCATGATCAGTTTCCTTTGCCACTAGATATGCACGGGGATACTTTCTAGTTTCTTTTGCTATTAGAATATCATGAGCAGAATTTTAGTGTAGAATTTCAATGTAGTTTAGATCTCTTTGTATGCAGAATTTTACATTGTAGCTTAGTTTTTCCTTGCTAATACCATACACATGATTAGTTTTAAGTTTGGTATTTTAGCCTTGGATTTCCATGTTTCTAAACATGAACAACCTTTGTTATTTAAGCATGCGGTATGTATTTTACTTGCTATTAGATGAGTAGGAATAGCCATGAATTTTGGTGGAAGTGTTTATGTGATCCATTAAACCTTTTGAGGATTATGAGAAGCTATAAGTAAGAAAAGACCAAGATCTAAAGAAGAAAAGATAACAAGTAAATCTTTTAAAGAGGCTAGTACCCGACTTCCGAGGTTATCGTTAAACAAATTCAGGTGACCAATTCCAAGGTCTTGGCCCTGGTAAGACCGAGGTCTTTACCCTCATAGGATTGGAGGCTCGCTACCTCAGTCTCTATTAGAGAGCGCGCAATTTGGTACTAAGCCTGGGCCCAAGAAAGAGAAGAAGAAAGTTAAATCTTAATTTCAAGTATAAGGCTATAAGTAAATGAAACAAGTATCACCTATGTTTAGAACTAGCAAAGTTTAGCTCTTTTAATTCTAAGCATACCGTATTAGTTTTCATTTGCTTTCCTTATGAGTTTATTGAGCATGATTAGCTTTATTTCCAGTATGTAGATTTATTCTTGTATATCATGAGTATGCAGATTATTTTAGTGCTTTGCTATTAGATGAGCATGTTTAGTTTTACATGTTTAGCATTTCAGTTAGTTGATTTCTTTGCTAATAGATGAGCATGAGTAGCTTTCTTCGTAAGCATTCATCTTTAGCATGTTTATATGTATATACATGTATATCGAGTTTTTGTGAGTTAGATAGCGCTTGCTAAGCTTTTTGCTTATAGTTTGCATTTCCTCCTACTGCAGATAAAGGAAAAGTTAAAGTGTAAAGAGGAAGGCGACAAGGAGGATGCGTGATGGATGTGTGTGATGCCAGGACTATGGAGAGATCTGGGAAGCTATGAGTTTTCATGTTTAATGGATAAGAAATAGTTGAGTTGTACTTTATGATTTGTGTCATTTGAGATTGTATTTTAATTCCTTATTTTTATTGAGTTTATTCATGTCTTAGATTGCATGCTGTGATGAGTTTTTGTGTAATAAGTAGTTATTTTAGTGTTTGGCACTTATTAAACTGCATGAGTGTTTGATTCATGTTCCAGCCGCCTGTGGCTGAAGTATATATATTTTTGTATCTCAGTTTATGGTCACCGGTACAGGGGAGACTTTGCCGAAATTTTTCGGTAGGAACTTCTCTGGGGCCGTGGTAAATCTAAGTGTTGCTAATAATAGCATAAGTAACACTAGTAAGTTGAGTTAGTAGTTAAGTAACGGTCATCCTTAGAGAGTAGTATAGTATAGTAAGAAGGGTGGTCGTTACAGTTGGTATCAGAGCAGTTCCCCATTCTCCAGCATCACACACATCAGCATCATCCTTGCCGTCTTCAAGTAAGAAAGTATTTAAGTTTTTCCTTTTATGCTTTATTTATTATTTGCAGTATGGAGTAATTGTTTATATGGGCTTTAGTAAGATAGAAGTTTGTTTCTCTTTTATTCATATAAGTATGTTTAGAAAGGATAAAGAAGATACCAAGTCTTTTTCTTTGCATAATTAGATGTCAAGAAAAGGACGTCCTCGTACTGTTTGTACTGAGAACCAAGATCAGGAGAATGAAGAGCTTAGATCAACTGAGCCCAATCTCTCTGAAGTTGTTGCCCAACTCCAGAGACAAGTAGTAGAGCAGCAACAAGTGATTGCCAATCTGATGGCAATCAGCAACTAGTTCCTCCCACTCCTCCAACAGTAGCTGTGGAGACTCCAGTGGTAACCGAGGTTCCACCAGCCGCCCTGGAAGTCACCACAACACCTAGAAGACAAGAAGCATACCTCATACAGTGGTTGAAACTGAAACCAGAGAGCTTCTCAGGCACTACTGAGCCCTGGGATGCCCAGGCTTGTTTCAAAACACTGGAGAGCACAATGGAGCTTCTTGATTGGCCAAAAGTCGAGAAGGTCAAGTGCTCCTCTTTCTGCCTGTTAGGAGATGCTCGTATGTGGTGGGAGAGGATAAAGACCAAGAGGGCAGCCAATTAGATGAGCTGGGCTGATTTCCAGTCAGAGTTTTATGAAGAGTACTTCCACCTACAGATCACCAACAAGCACTATGAGGAATTTATAGAGTTCAAACAAGGTGACCTAACAGTGGAAGAAGCAGTCAAGAATTTCAATAGACTAGCTCGTCTCTGCCCAGAGCTAGTAAGTATAGAGAAGGAGCGAGTCAGACTGATGCTCAGAATGCTGAGACCACAGATAGCACTGAATGTGAGCAGTGGAGCTCATCGACCCCAGACTGGTGAAGAGTTGATCAGTAGGGCATTAATTGCTGAGCACTGTTGGATCGAGAACGCGCTAGAGGGGGGTGAATAGCGCTCGCGGCTATTGTGTTAGATTATCGGAATCGTAAAAACTCATTCAGAAATTAAAGTAGTGGAAATGAAATAAAGAGACACAGACACGAAGGATTTTACTTCGTTCGGAGCCTGTGACGACTCCTACTCGAAGGCCCGCGATCCTTGATCGCTTTCGATGGGCAACAACTATAAGCACGATTATTACAAACTAAGTATTACAATAAGTGCATTAAATAAATCTATACCGACGACGGAAAAAGAGATCTTGGAGCTCTGGGTCATCGGGCACGAGTAGCAGCACTTCGAAACGTCTTTTGGAGTAGCACGTGGCAAGAGAATCACTTGTAATCAGATATTTTGAAGTACTGCTCGAAACCCCCTTATAAAGGGTGTTCAAGGCGCCTTGGAAGCCTCCGAAGGCGCCTCCATACTGCCGAGTCACCCGCGTGGATCAAGCTTGAACTGGTCGAAGTTCATCTGCTCAAGACGCCTTATGCCCCATTCAAGGCGCCTTCGAAGGCACCTTATGACTCCTTCAAGGCGCCTCCCAAGGTGCTTCACAGCCAGCTCCAGCTTTGCACCCGAGGCGCCTCCAAGCTCCATGGAGGCGCCTCAGACACTGTTCATTTGAGGGAAGACTTTATTATTTTGTACCGGCAAGACATGTTAGTCCCAAACAATATCCTGCAACACAAAGTTAGCACATAAAGTCATAAATAAGGTAACAAAATATTATCGATAGTCATCAGACTATCTGCGTCTGACTTCGAATTTCCGTCCGGAAACCCTAGGTCGACCCAACGCCTACTGTTCCCTCTAAAGGGAATGCGTCCTCACCTACTCCACTCAGGAGATTTACCTGTTGCCAGTGCGATCTGTTGGAGTGTATACTGAAATCCTAAGCTTTGTAAACATTCATTATGAATAAAGAATCACATTTGGTCAAATTGTCTACATTTAGTTGTTCAATTAATTTATACTGTAGATAACATAGTATGTGGTGTCACATACAGAAGATAATGTTATCAGTACCTTATAAATTATAAACAGTAGCTCACGACCAAAATAGAAAGGAACAAACCATTAGAAGGTCGTAGTGTAATTAGGCATCAGTTTATCTTGACTGTATAATTACACTAGTACACTTAGAGTGTATTAAGTAGGACCATTTGGGTCGTTTCTTTTATACTGACTTTATAAAGAAACAAAGACCTCGGTTATTATGGAAGTGTGTGCTCTTAATCCTGATATAATAACAAGCACATATATTTGATATTTATTTCTTTAATTTATCAATGGGTGAGATTTAGTTCGATGAATCAATAGGCCCGATAAGTTGGGAAATGGTATCACTTATAGTGTGTGTTGTTGATTATAGAAGGAAACTGTGTCATAGAGATACTAGGTTGATAATGTTCCCAAGAGGAGCTCATAAAGATTGTCATGTTAAACCCTGCAGGTGGACTTAGTCCGACATGATAATAAGGTTGAGTGGTACTACTCTTGGACTTAGATATTAATTAAATGAGTTGTCAGTAACTCACTTAATTAGTGGACATTCGATATCTTAAACACAGGGAGACTAACACACTCATAATAAAAAGGAGCCCAAAAATATAATTTGGGATTGGTGCGGTAGTTCAATGATAGTTCTCTAGTGGAATGAATTATCATTGATAAAATTAAGTTGTGTGTTCGGGGCGAATACGGGATGCTTAATTTTATCGGGAGACCAAAACCAATTCCTCCTCTCGGTCCCTATCGTAGCCTCTTATTTATAGAGTTCTATACCCACCTATACCCACCTTCTATACCCACCCAATAGGGGCCGACCAAGCTAGCTTGGGAACAAGCTAGGGCCGGCCTAGGTATAAAATTGGGTGGCCGGCCCTAGCTTGAACCCAAGCTAGTAGGGCCGGCCAAATTAAATTAAAAAAGAAATTTAATTTTAATTTTTATTATTATGTGGAAGATATAATTAAAAGAGAATTAAAATTAAAATATCTCTTGTAAAAGATCTACAAAAGATTAAAGAAAGAGATTAGATCTCTTTCCTTATTTGTAGATTGGAGAGATGTTTTATTTTCTATTTAAAAATTATTCACATGTTGATAAAATTAAAATTATAGAAATTTCCTTTTATCAACCATGAAGAGATTTTAAAGAGAAATTTTATTTTTTAAAATTTCCGGAAACAAATTAGGAAGTTTTAATTGTTGATTAAAACTTGTTTAATTTTTTCCTTCATTGATGTGGCCGGCCATTGGTTTATTTGGGAAATTTTATTTTATTTTTCTCAAATTAAATCATGTCAAGGAAGTTGAGGAAATTTTATTGTAATTAAATTTCCTAATTTGCCTAGGCCAAGGAATATAAAAGAAGGGGTGAGGGTGCCTTCATGAGATACAACCTCTATTGTTTTCTCTCCCTCTTTTCCTTGGTGTTGTGGCCGGCCATCATCCTCTTCCTCTCTTCCTCTTGTGGTGGCCGAATACTTCATCCCTCTTGGAGTTCTTGTGGTGGCCGGATACTACTTAGAAGAAGAAGAAGAAGGAGAGAAAGCTAGCATCTCTTGGAGTTTGGTTAGTATTTTGGTTTTCTTCTTTGGTGAAGTTCTTCCTTTGTGGCCGAACCTTGCTTGGAGGAGAAGAAGGTGGTTGGTGGTTTCTCATCTCGATAGATCATTGCACACACAACGTCCGAGGTTAGAAGAGGAATACGGTAGAAGATCAAGAGGTTTTTCTACAAGGTATAACTAGTAATTTTTATTTCCGCATCATGCTAGTTATTTATGGAAATAATACCAAATACAAGAGGCTTACGTTCTAGAATTTTGAATATGTTTTTTCGATGCTGTGTTCTTTTGTTTTTCTTTTCCTTGTGATTTGATTGTTCTCTTTGGTTAACCTAAAGTTATTTTAGGAAATTAAATATTAGCTTTCTATAAAAGGTTTTGTCTAGTCGGTGGTGGTTGCTCCCATATCCAAGAAGGCCATGTGCCTCGCCACGCCAGATCGGGAACCAATTATGGAAATTAATATTTAATGGAATTAATAACTTAAGGAGACTTGGGTCGAACGTGTAAAGTTCCGCAGGAGATCCAAGTCAAAACCTAAAAGAACAAATAGATTAAGTTTTGGATCAAACGTGTTAAGTTCCGCAGGCGATCCAAAATTTAATTTAAAAGAACACATGGTAGCTAGGAAAAGGTTCAGACCTTTGTACAAAATTTTTGTACAGTGGAACCTATAGGTTTTCCGAGTAGCAACCAACAATTGGTATCAGAGCTAGGGTTTTGCCTCTGTGTATTTGGTATTTAGTTTAATTATGCACATGTCATACATAATTTAGGCAGGTTAATTGTAGGATGTGCTAACTTTGTGGATGCAGGATCCAACTATTATGGCTTTTAGTTATTATGTGTGTGATTGGACCCTTGGACATGTCAAGGGCATTTAAATGTGTGTGCATGATTGTATTCAAACAGGAGCTGTATTTAGTTTTATTAGGATTTTATTTTGATCTAGATACATGTACATTCCTTTTATGGAATATAGGATCAAAATGTAAAATTCTATTTATGTCATGGATCGAATCTTGCAAAGCGTGGAACCTTCTAAGGACCAGAGGCGCAGTGGAACAAGGAGCAAGATGGATGCGACAGACCCGGTGGCGGTGGCCAAATATGGCAGCAGCTTGGGATGACAACACACGGAGGACAACTAGAGATAAAAGCCATAATAGTTGAAAATTAGTTTCTCTATTGCTTTTATATTATGCTGTGTGTGCATGTTAGTTTACAAGTAAAGTAAGCTAGCATAGTTAAAATTCCTCATTTATAAATAACTAAGTGGGAGAGGGATTTTTTAAATAAATCCCATGGTCTCCATTACTGGTTTGTAAGTGATGCAAACAAGCTTGCGCGTTGGCTCTGAGTGCCTTCCTCCATAACGGATGAGCTTGTTTGCGGATCACTAGAACATACTTCCATTTTTAGATGACTATAGGAAGTTAATTAAGAGCGTGTGATCTTCTCCAACGGAAGGGGCATAATCTTATTAATGGACTTAGTGTCAAGTAATGGTATACACTTAGACACATCTAATAGTATCCTCCCCAACGGAGTCACTGCTATTATTTGTGTGACCAAATGATACCAACTATTAATTTTATTTGTCAAAAAGTTAGGTTGACAAGATAATAAAATTAATGGGTTAAAATCCTCCTTTTACAAATGTTGAATTTGTATACGTCCACACTAACGTGGCATACAAAATTCACGGTGTTATGAGGTGTTGGTTAATTTAAAATAGTATTGTTTGAGGAATCAATATTATTCTAAATTTAGAGTTCTGACCAAAAGTTATTTGTGATTCTTAGGATGTCTTTCAACCCACTGTCCATCATACTTCAACAGAATAGACTTACTGGACCAAACTACATAGATTGGAAAAGAAACCTGGACATTGTTCTTACTGCTGAAAGCTATAAATATGTATTGACCGAAGGTTGCCCTGATGCACCTACTGGTGAATCTACCCAAGAGGAGATTGAATATCATAGGAAATGGGTAAAAGCAGATGAGATGGCGCGGTGTTACATTTTGGCTTCAATGTCAAATGTATTGCAACATCAGCATCAAGATTTACCAACAGCCTATGATATTATGAACAATCTCAAGGAACTCTTTGGTCATCGTGATAGGGCTTCTAGGCAAGAAGCCATGAGAAAGATAATGACAGCCACCATGCAAGAGGGTACTCCTGTGAGGGATCATATCCTAAAGATGATGGCTTATCCGAACATAGAGATCCTTGGAGGAGAAATTGATGGGAAACCCGGATCGATATGATCCTCCAAACGCTACCTAGAAGTTTTGAGCAGTTTCCCTGAACTATAATATAAATAAGAGGGTTTATTCATTAGCGGAACTACTCAGAACTTCAAGCAGCAGAAGGATTATTTCGTCACAATGCTCAAATTCACTATCGAAAATGGTTCTACTTCTAAACCGAAAGGAAAGAACAAGAAGAAACAAGTCGGTTCCAGAAAGAAAGTGAATAAATCTCGAGTACGGGATTTAAAGCTGGAATGAAGAAGCCAAAGGGCAAGTGCTTCATGCAGTCAGGACATTGGAAGGCGGACCGTCCTCGTAGGAACCAAAACAAAGGTATATCTCATACTCTAGTTGTTGAAACATGTTTAGCGGTGTTATCTACCAACACCTGGTGTGTAGATACGGAGCACCGATCATGTCTGCAATTCCTTGCCGGGGTTCCAGGAAACCCGACGACTATCTGAAGGAGAAATTACCGTCTACATGGGCAATGCTACTAAGGTGGTAGCTGTTGCAGTGGGAGACGTCTACTTATCTTTTAGTAGAAATAGAAATTTGATTTTAAGAAATTGTCTTTATGTACCCAGTTTTAGAAAGAATTTAATTTCAGTTTCTAAACTGTTTTTAGATGGATATTCAGTTTCTTTCAGTAACGATGTAGTTATTAAAAGAAATAAAGTGATTATCTGTTCTGGTGCATTAGTTGGCAATTTGTATACTTTAAATCCAATTTCTTCCACAAAGCAAAATATGGAAATTTATAACTCATCTTCTAACTCTAATAAGAGAAAAGAACCTTCGAAATGAACCAAGCATATCTTTGGCATCTAAGGTTTGGTCATATTAACTTAAGTAGGATTCAGAGGCTTATAGCCGATGGACTTTTGAGTTCATTTGAGTTGGAAAATTTTCCAACTTGTGAATCTTGCTTGGAAGGTAAAATGACCAAGAGGCCGTTCAAGGCCAAGGGGTATAGAGCCAAAGAAGTGTTAGAGTTGGTTCACTCTGATTTGTGTGGTCCTATGTCTGTCCAGGCAAGAGGGGGTTTTGAATATTTTGTCTCTTTCATAGACGATTATTCAAGATATGGATATATTTACCTAATGCGCCGCAAGTCCGAGTGCTTTGATAAGTTCAAAGAATACAAGGCTGATGTGGAGAAACGACTAGGTAAAAGTATCAAGACACTACGGTCAGATCGTGGTGGCGAATACCTCTTAGGAGAGTTTAGGAATTACTTATCAGAGGCCGGGATTCAATCCCAATTGTCTGCACCTGGAACACCCCAACAGAATGGTGTAGCAGAACGAAGGAATAGGACTCTTATGGAGATGGTTAGATCAATGATGAGTTATTCAGAATTACCAAATTCATTTTGGGGATATGCTCTGGAAACAGCAGTATATGTTCTGAACTTAGTACCTTCTAAATCAGTTTCTTCTACTCCCACAGAATTGTGGAATAGGCGAAAGCCCAATCTAAGACATATTCGGATTTGGGGTAGTCCAGCACATGTGCTAAAACCAGATGCTGATAAGTTAGAATCCCGTACAGAAGTTCGCGTGTTTGTAGGATATCCCAAAGGAACGAAAGGTGATTTATTTTATAGTCCTAAAGACCAGAAGGTCATTGTTAGCACCAATGCCCAGTTTTTAGAAGAAGACTATATAATGGATCACAAGCCCAGTAGCAAAGTTGTTTTAGAAGAACTTAGAGAGGACATGTCTACTTCAGTACCAACAGTACAAGATGAAGTACCACAAGAGACTGCAACACGTGTCACACATGATACACAACCACATACAGTGCCTCGTCATAGTGGGAGGGTTGTCAGGCAGCCTAAAAGATTCATGTTTTTGGGAGAGTCTTCGGACTTGATCCCGGGTAAACATGAACCTGATCCACGAACATATGATGAAGCACTCCAAGATATAGATGCAGCATCTTGGCAAAAGGCAATGAATTTTGAAATAGAGTCTATGTACTCTAATAAAGTCTGGGAGCTTATAGAACCACCTGATGGTATAAAAGCCGTTGGATGCAAGTGGATCTACAAAAGGAAAAGATGGACAGACGGGAAGGTAAAGACCTTCAAAGCTAGGCTTGTTGCGAAAGGGTACACTCAGAAAGAGGGAATCGATTATGAGGAAACCTTTTCACCGGTAGCCATGCTTAAGTCTATCCGGATACTCTTATCCATTGCTGCTCATATGGATTATGAGATTTGGCAAATGGATGTCAAGACAGCTTTCCTTAATGGAAGTCTTGAAGAGAACATTCATATGAAGCAACCAGAAGGGTTCATTGAAAAAGGCAAAGAGCATCTAGTGTGCAAGCTCAATCGGTCCATTTATGGACTGAAGCAAGCTTCAAGGTCTTGGAACATCCGGTTTAATGAAGTAATCCAGTCGTATGGATTTATTCAGTGTCTGGATGAGTCTTGTGTATACAAGAAGTGTAACGGAGACGTGGTGGTATTTCTTGTACTATACGTAGATGATATTTTGTTAATTGGCAACAATGTCAAGGTATTATCAGACGTAAGGGTATGGTTGTCCAAACAATTTGATATGAAGGACTTAGGAGAGTGTGCACACATTCTTGGGATCAAAGTGATAAGGGATCGCAAGAAAAGAATGTTGTGTCTGTCCCAAGCTTCATATATAGACACAATCCTTGCTCGTTTTAGCATGCAGGATTCCAAGAAAGGTTTCTTACCTTTTAGACATGGAGTAGCTCTATCTAAAGAGATGTCTCCAAAGACGACGAAAGAAATAGAGGACATGAAAGCAGTTCCTTATGCTTCAGCTGTAGGAAGCCTAATGTATGCAATGCTATGTACGAGACCTGATATCTGTTTTGCCGTGGGCATGGTCAGCAGATATCAGAGTAACCCTGGACAAGGACATTGGACTGTGGTAAAGCATATATTAAAGTACCTGAGAAGGACTAAAGATTATATGCTAGTTTACCAAGCAGACGATCTGCTCCCTGTGGGTTACACGGATTCAGATTTCCAATCAAATAGGGATAACAGTAAGTCTACATCAGGCTATGTGTTTACTTTAGGAGGTGGAGCCATTTCATGGAGGAGTGTTAAGCAGAAATGCGTTTCGGACTCAACCATGGAAGCTGAGTATGTAGCAGCCTCTGAGGCAGCTAAAGAAGCAGTATGGCTCAGGAACTTTCTAATGGACTTAGATGTGATTCCTGCTTTGCCCAAAATCATCATAATTTATTGTGATAATAGCGGTGCAGTTGCAAACTCGAAGGAACCACGAGCTCATAAGGCAAGTAAACATATAGAGCGCAAGTACCACCTGATACGAGATATCGTGAAGCGAGGAGAAGTTGTCATCACCAAGATTGCATCAGCGGATAACCTGGCAGATCCTTTCACTAAGGCCCTTCCGGCGAAAGCTTTCGATCGGCATGTGGAGGGAATGAGAATCAGATGTATGGTAGAAGATATGGCAGCTTAGTCATTAGTATAAATGGGAGATTGTTGGAGTGTATACTGAAAGCCTAAGCTTTGTAAACATTCATTATGAATAAAGAATCACATTTGGTCAAATTGTCTACATTTAGTTGTTCAATTAATTTATACTGTAGATAACATAGTATGTGGTGTCACATACAGAAGATAATGTTATCAGTACCTTATAAATTATAAACAGTAGCTCACGACCAAAATGGAAAGGAACAAACCATTAGAAGGTCGTAGTGTAATTAGGTATCAGTTTATCTTGACTGTATAATTACACTAGTACACTTAGAGTGTATTGAGTAGGACCATTTGAGGTCGTTTCTTTTATACTGACTTTATAAAGAAACAAAGACCTCGGTTATTATGGAAGTGTGTGCTCTTAATCCTGATATAATAACAAGCACATATATTTGATATTTATTTCTTTAATTTATCAATGGGTGAGATTTAATTCGATGAATCAATAGGCCCGATAAGTTGGGAAATGGTATCACTTATAGTGTGTGTTGTTGATTATAGAAGGAAACTGTGTCATAGAGATACTAGGTTGATAATGTCCCCAAGAGGAGCTCATAAAGATTGTCATGTTAAACCCTGCAGGTGGACTTAGTCCGACATGATAATAAGGTTGAGTGGTACTACTCTTGGACTTAGATATTAATTAAATGAGTTGTCAGTAACTCACTTAATTAGTGGACATTCGATATCTTAAACACAGGGAGACTAACACACTCATAATAAAAAGGAGCCCAAAAATGTAATTTGGGATTGGTGCGGTAGTTCAATGATAGTTCTCTAGTGGAATGAATTATCATTAATAAAATTAAGTTGTGTGTTCGGGGCGAACACGGGATGCTTAATTTTATCGGGAGACCAAAACCAATTCCTCCTCTCGATCCCTATCGTAGCCTCTTATTTATAGAGTTCTATACCCACCTATACCCACCTTCTATACCCACCCAATAGGGGCCGGCCAAGCTAGCTTGGGAACAAGCTAGGGCCGGCCTAGGTGGCTGGCCCTAGCTTGAACCCAAGCTAGTAGGGCCGGCCAAATTAAATTAAAAAAGAAATTTAATTTTAATTTTTATTATTATGTGGAAGATATAATTAAAAGAGAATTAAAATTAAAATATCTCTCTTGTAAAAGATCTACAAAAGATTAAAGAAAGAGATTAGATCTCTTTCCTTATTTGTAGATTGGAGAGATGTTTTATTTTCTATTTAAAAATTATTCACATGTTGATAAAATTAAAATTATAGAAATTTCTTTTTATCAACCATGAAGAGATTTTAAAGAGAAATTTTATTTTTTAAAATTTCCGGAAACAAATTAAGAAGTTTTAATTGTTGATTAAAACTTGTTTAATTTTTTCCTTCATTGATGTGGCCGGCCATTGGTTTATTTGGGAAATTTTATTTTATTTTTCTCAAATTAAATCATGTCAAGGAAGTTGAGGAAATTTTATTGTAATTAAATTTCCTAATTTGCCTAGGCCAAGGAATATAAAAGAAGGGGTGAGGGTGCCTTCATGAGATACAACCTCTATTGTTTTCTCTCCCTCTTTTCCTTGGTGTGGTCGGCCATCATCCTCTTCCTCTCTTCCTCTTGTGGTGGCCGAATACTTCATCCCTCTTGGAGTTCTTGTGGTGGCCGGATACTACTTAGAAGAAGAAGAAGAAGGAGAGAAAGCTAGCATCTCTTGGAGCTTGGTTAGTATTTTGGTTTTCTTCTTTGGTGAAGTTCTTCCTTTGTGGCCGAACCTTGCTTGGAGGAGAAGAAGGTGGTTGGTGGTTTCTCATCTCGGTAGATCGTTGCCCACACAACGTCCGAGGTTAGAAGAGGAATACGGTAGAAGATCAAGAGGTTTTTCTACAAGGTATAACTAGTAATTTTTATTTCCGCATCATGCTAGTTATTTATGGAAATAATACCAAATACAAGAGGCTTACGTTCTAGAATTTCGAATATGTTTTTTCGATGCTGTGTTCTTTTGTTTTTCTTTTCCTTGTGATTTGATTGTTCTCTTTGGTTAACCTAAAGTTATTTTAGGAAATTAAATATTAGCTTTCTATAAAAGGTTTTGTCTAGTCGGTGGTGGTTGCTCCCATATCCAAGAAGGCCATGTGCCTCGCCACGTCAGTACTGGGAACCAATTATGGAAATTAATATTTAATGGAATTAATAACTTAAGGAGACTTGGGTCGAACGTGTAAAGTTCCGCAGGAGATCCAAGTCAAAACCTAAAAGAACAAATAGATTAAGTTTTGGATCAAACGTGTTAAGTTCCGCAGGCGATCCAAAATTTAATTTAAAAGAACACATGGTAGCTAGGAAAAGGTTCAGACCTTTGTACAAAATTTTTATACAGTGGAACCTATAGGTTTTCCGAGTAGCAACCAACACGATCCTCCAGATCGACTGGACTTTTACTCAACACTCGACGCTTCCGAACTTTCTGCTGGACATTCGCTTCCCGGCTAGTCCAGTCTTTCACTTAGTTCGCGACACCAGGACTTTCCACCTAGGGTTACCACCCCCTAGGACTTTTGCCTGAAGCCATCGACCTGCCAAGACTTTCTGCATAGGGTTACCACCCCCTATGACCTAGGGTTACCACCCCCTAGGGTTTTCCCTTTGCCTAACCGCAGCTAGGACTTTCCTGAAATACTCACACAGACTTGTTAGATCATAAAACACCTTAACTTTGAATCTTTTGCCATTATCAAAACACGAGTTCGATCGTCGGATGCTTCCCGCATCAACAAGCACTACCTGAACGACATCAAGGCACAACGAGCGCAGCATAAGCCAGTGAAAATAGAGGACAAGACAGCGAGGAGCTAGAAATCCCAGTCAAGTAAACAGAACTGGAAAGGCAAGGGTAGTAAAAGGAAGCAGTGGAACTCAGGAAGTAACCAGAAGGGAGGACCAGCAAACAAGCAGACCAAGTTCCCTCCCTGTCTCAAATGTGGGAGAATACATCCAGGGGTCTGTCTTTTGGGTAAGACTAGATGTTATTCCTGTGGTCAGGAAGGACACATGGCTAAAGAATGTCCTAACAAGCTCAAAGCACCTCAACCACAGCCAGTGCAATATGGAGGCAAGCCTGCACAGTTATATCACATGGAAGCAGCACTAGAGGAACCCTATATCAGTCAGGGAAGGTTGGAAGCTCCACCAGTTCCAGCCTTTGATAGTGTCAGAGTATTCTCCCTCACCAAAGAGGAAGCTGCTAGTGCCTCCACGGTTATAACAGGTCGAGTAGTTATTTTTCAGCATTTAGCTACTGTACTATTTGATACTGGGGAGACCCATTCTTTTGTATCAGTACCCTTTGCCAGTAAATTACAGGTACCTACAGAAAGCATGAACTCCAAGTTATTGACGACCCTACCTTCTGGAGAAGTCATGGAGTCCAATCAATGGCTTTAAGCTGTACCGGTCAGAATTGCAGACCGAGAACTATATGTTAGCCTGGTAGTCCTCGCCATACAAGATTTCGATATCATTTTGGGTATGGATTTCCTCAGCAAGTATAGTGCTTCAGTAGACTGCCGCAGAAGAAAAGTAATCTTCAGTCCAGAGGGTGAACCACCTTTTGAATTCACAGGAGTGCCAAGGAAGAAGACCCAGAAACTTCTCTCTTCTCTAGCAGCTCACCAGATGTTAGCTAAAGGGTGTGCTGGTTTTCTTGCATGCATAGTAAATGCAGAAGAACAGAAAGGACTCAAGCAGGAGGATGTTCGGGTAGTATGCGAGTATCCAGAAGTATTTCCAGAAGAGCTACCTGGACTGCCTCCCAACAGAGAAGTGGAGTTTGAGATTGAATTGGTTCCTGGTATCGGTCCAATTTCAAAAGCTCCGTATCGCATGTCTCCAGTAGAGCTGAAAGAGTTGCAAGAGCAACTTCAGGAGCTACTTGACAAAGGCTTCATTTGCCCTAGTCAGTCACCTTGGGGAGCTCCTGTGTTGTTTGTCAAGAAGAAGGACGGATCTATGCGGATGTGCAAAGATTATAGAGCTCTGAATTAAGTGACAATCAAGAACAAGTACCCCCTTCCCAGGATCGACGACTTATTTGATCAGTTGAGAGGGGCAACAGTATTCTCAAAGATAGACCTACGCTCTGGGTACCATCAGCTGAAAGTGAAAGAAAGGGATATACCCAGAATAGCTTTCAGGACCAGATACGGACACTATGAGTTCGTAGTCATACCTTTTGGTGTGACTAATGCACCTGCAGTTTTTATGGACCTGATGCACAGAGTGTTCAGAGAATACCTTGACAAATTTGTCATCGTATTCATTGACGACATTCTAGTCTATTCAAGGACCCCAGAGGAACATGACACGCACTTGAGGATAGTATTGCAGACCCTTCAGCAAAAGCAGTTGTATGCTAAATTCTCAAAGTGCGAATTCTGGTTAGATCAGGTGGCGTTTCTAGGCCACATAATTTCTAAAGAAGGTATCCAAGTGGATCCAGCCAAAATAGAAGCGGTCAACAACTGGAGTAGACCCAAGAACGCCAGAGAGATCAGAAGCTTCCTCGATTTAGCTGGGTACTACAGAAAATTTATGGAGGACTTTTCCAGGATAGCCTCTCCACTGACAGCCCTGACCAGAAAGAACAAAAAGTTTGAGTGGTCAGACAAATGTGAGCAGAGTTTCCAAGAGCTGAAGAAGAGACTGACCAGTGCTCCCATTCTGACTGTTCCAGCTAGTGACAAGAGTTTTGACATCTACAGTGATGCTTCCAAGATGGGCCTAGGAGCTGTACTCATGCAAGAAGGAAAAGTTATAGCTTATGCTTCCAGGCAACTCAAAGACTACGGGAAGAACTACCCCACTCATGATCTTGAGCTGGCAGCTGTGGTCTTTACGCTGAAACTCTGGCGACACCACTTGTATGGAGTTCAGTGCAGAATCTTCATAGATCATCAGAGTCTTAAGTACTTCTTCACTCAGAAGGACTTAAACATGAGACAGCGTAGGTGGCTAGAGTTGGTCAAAGATTATAACTGTGAAATCCTCTACCACCCAGGCAAAGCTAATAAAGTGGCAGATGCACTAAGTAGAAAATCCAGTGCATCCCTGATGTCTTTGTCATCATTAGCCCTACCACTACAGAAAGAGTTGTCAGACTTTGGAGTTGGAATTATTTATGGACAAATTTCTGCATTGACCTTAGAGTCAACCCTGCTTGAGGATATACAGAGAAAGCAAAGTGAAGATTCAGATATCCAAAAGATCAAGCAAGGGATACAAGAAGAAGGAAATTCAGAGTTTCAAGTATCAGATAGTGGAATTCTTTATCAGAGGAATCGTCTTTGTGTTCCCAATGATGAGGAATTGAGGAAGAAAATTCTAGAAGAAGCTCATAGTACACCTTACTCCATGCATCCTGGTTCTACCAAGATGTACCAAGATGTGAAACAGAGGTTCTGGTGGTCTGAACTCAAAAGAGATGTAGCTAAATATGTCAGTACCTGCCTGACATGTCAGAGGGTCAAAGCAGAACACCAGAGACCAGGAGGAGTTCTACAGCCTCTTCTAATACCAGAGTGGAAGTGGGAAGACATATTCATGGACTTCATAACAGGTCTTCCAAGAACTACAAATGGATATGACGCTATATGGGTAGTAGTGGACAGATTGACTAAGTCTGCTCATTTTTTTAGCCATCAAGGTGTCCCACTCTATAGAGCAGTTAGCACAACTGTACGTCAAGGAAGTGATCAGACTTCACGGAGTTCCTAAATCTATCATTTTTGATAGAGATGGGCGCTTCACCTCTCACTTTTGGGAATGTGTTCAGACTGCACTAGGCACCAAACTCAAGTTCAGCATGGCCTTCCATCCTCAGACTGATGGACAGTCAGAGCGAGTAAATCAGATTCTAGAAGATATGCTCAGAGCTTGTGCACTAGATTTCAAGGGAAGTTGGTGCAAGTATCTATACTTAGCTGAGTTTGCCTACAACAATAGCTATCAGGCTACCAGCAAGATGACACCTTATGAGGCATTGTATGGCAGGAAGTGTAGATCACCTATTTGCTGGCAAGAAGCAGGTGAAAGAAAAGAAATGGAAGTAGATCTGGGCATTCAGATAGAGTTGATAGATGAGACTACTCAGGCTATCCAGAAGATCAGACAGAGAATTAAGATTGCCCAGAGTAGACAGAAGAGTTATGCTGACACACGCCGTAGGCCATTGGAATTCCAAGTAGGAGATCCAGTCTTTCTCAAGGTCACTCCTATGAAGGGAGTGATGAGATTTGGCAAGAAGGGCAAATTAAGTCCCCGTTACGTAGGACCTTACCTGATCACAGAAAGGATTGGAAAAGTAGCTTACAAGCTGGATTTACCACAAGACATGTCAGCAATACATAATGTATTTCATGTCTCCCTGCTAAAGAAGTGTCTCCATGACCCTAGCCAAGTGATTGAGCCTCAGTCAGTGCAGATTCAGGAGGATCTTAGCTATGAGAGCAGACCTATACAGATAGTGAACAGAGAAGTCAAGAGACTAAGAAACAAAGAAGTGCCACTAGTGAAGGTCATCTGGCAGAGCCAGAAGCACGAGGAAGTCACTTGGGAGTGTGAGGATAGTATGAGGCAGAAATATCCAGAACTATTCTAAGTTCGAGGACGAACTTTTTATAAGGTATGGGGAATTGTAACAACCCAAATTTTCTTATTTTGAGCCCCAAAATTTATTCAAAAATATTTAGAAATGCTATAGAAATATTCTAGAGATTTTTAGAAATTTTTAGAGTATTTTTATGTGATTTTTGGAGGTCGTTTGGTATTTTTACTAAACGAAAGAAGTTTTGACAAAAAATGTCCGAGCCGAGATTCGAACCCTGGACCTCGGACTTGAACCGAGCCTTAACCAAACTCAGCCAACCAACTATTCCGCGAGAGTTTTGTTAATCAAGTAGGGAACAAAATATATTTGAACTATAGTTGATAACAGAAAATACCTAAGTTAAGAGAGGACTTAAGTTTCTCCCGTGACCTAAAAACTCTCGATTCCTCTCCTCTTCTCACGCGACGGCGCGGCGTCTCTACTCGGGCGAAACGAAACCGCGTTAGGGCTTTGTCTTCGGTGCCGAGGAAAGGCTCTTTCCGGCCGGTCTTCACCCATGCGTGACCACCTCGACGAGGAGAGCTCGGAAACACAAAGAAGCCGCCGAGATTCGAAGTTCTCCGAACCCTAGAAGCTTTCCTTCGGTTGTAAGTCAAGAACTCCAAGAATAGGTAAGTTGCTACTCACCTGCAGTAGGATAGCTCCGAGATTTTCTTTCCTTGCTGCCGTGAGGTTGTTCTGTGCCATGTAGTGCTATTCGGTTTTAATCTAGAGGTAGCTGTGAGTTTGTGTCCCCTTTTCCATTGTTTAGTAGTGATCATTGGTGTTTAAGGCTTAAAACAATGAAGTTTTGGTGCTTTTTGTGCTTGCTGCCGTGAACCTTAAAGAAAGGGAGAGAAGGATTGGTTTTGTGGTCACTGAAATGGATGGTTATGGGTAACATTTTGGTTTCTTCTGCTTGCTTACCATGGTACTGAATAGGAGAATGTTTGGTTTCGGTTTGTATTGTAGTGGCATGAACAACCTATGTCTTAGGAGCAGATTTAGTTTAGTTTATGTAGCCTTGCATTATTTCGGATTAATGTAGTTGGTAAGGTTCAAATTTGTTCTTGCTATGCTATCATGTTCTAGCCACAATAAAAAATTGTGTATGTCCCCAACTATGTTATTGTTTAGAGTAGTTTCTATATTAGTATGAATAGCTTCATTTGAAGCTTAGAACAGCCCTCTTTGAAGCTGTTGTACAGTACAGGTTTGTTCCATGAAAGGGGCATGAACAATTTTCTTAGTATGCAACTAGAATTTCTTTTGTTTAGTTGCTAGTAACTGGGCATGAATAGCTCGTAGTAGAAGTGTAGATTTATTCTCTTGCTAAACTAATAAGCATGAACAGTTTCCTCTTTTTAGTATGCAGATTTAATTATTTCCATGCTATCCAATGAGCATGATCAGTTTCCTTTGCCACTAGATATGCACGGGGATACTTTCTAGTTTCCTTTGCTATTAGAATATCATGAGCAGAATTTTAGTGTAGAATTTCAATGTAGTTTAGATCTCTTTGTATGCAAAATTTTACATTGTAGGTTAGTTTTTCCTTGCTAATACCATAAACATGATTAGTTTTAAGTTTGGTATTTTAGCCTTGGATTTCCATGTTTCTAAACATGAACAACCTTTGTTATTTAAGCATGCGGTATGTATTTTACTTGCTATTAGATGAGTAGGAATAGCCATGAATTTTGGTGGAAGTGTTTATGTGATCCATTAAACCTTTTGAGGATTATGAGAAGCTATAAGTAAGAAAAGACCAAGATCTAAAGAAGAAAAGATAACAAGTAAATCTTTTAAAGAGGCTAGTACCCAACTTCCGAGGTTGTCGTTAAACAAATCCAGGTGACCAATTCTAAGGTCTTGGCCCTGGTAAGACCGAGGTCTTTACCCTCATAGGACTGGAGGCTCGCTACCTCAGTCTCTATTAGAGAGCGTGCAATTTGGTACTAAGCCTGGGCCCAAGAAAGAGAAGAAGAAAGTTAAATCTTAATTTCAAGTATAAGGCTATAAGTAAATGAAACAAGTATCACCTATGTTTAGAACTAGTAAAGTTTAGCTCTTTTAATTCTAAGCATACCGTATTAGTTTTCATTTGCTTTCCTTATGAGTTTATTGAGCATAATTAGCTTTATTTCCAGTATGCAGATTTATTCTTGTATATCATGAGTATGCAGATTATTTTAGTGCTTTGCTATTAGATGAGCATGTTTAGTTTTACATGTTTAGCATTTCAGTTAGTTGATTTCTTTGCTAATAGATGAGCATGAGTAGCTTTCTTCGTAAGCATTCATCTTTAGCATGTTTATATGTATATACATGCATATCGAGTTTTTGTGAGTTAGATAGCGCTTACTAAGCTTTTTGCTTATAGTTTACATTTCCTCCTACTGTAGATAAAGGAAAAGTTAAAGTGTAAAGAGGAAGGCGACAAGGAGGATGCGTGATGGATGTGTGTGATGTCAGGACTATGGAGAGATATGGGAAGCTATGAGTTTTCATGTTTAGTGGATAAGAAATAGTTGAGTTGTACTTTATGATTTGTGTCATTTGAGATTGTATTTTAATTCCTTGTTTTTATTGAGTTTATTCATGTCTTAGATTGCATGCTGTGATGAGTCTTTGTGTAATAAGTAGCTATTTTAGTGTTTGACACTTATTAAACTGCATGAGTGTTTGATTCATTTTCCAGCCGCCTGTGGCTAAAGTATATATTTTTGTATCTCAGTTTATGGTCACCGGTACAGAGGAGACTCTGTCGAAATTTTTCGGTAGGAACTTCTCTGGGGTCGTGGTAAATCTAAGTGTTGCTAATAATAGCATAAGTAACACTAGTAAGTAGAGTTCGTAGTTAAGTAACGGTCATCCTTAGAGAGTAGTATAGTATAGTAAGAAGGGTGGTCGTTACACATATTGACCATTAGTGTATTATCTAGGGTTTTTATTAATGTAATTTATTGGAAACAAAAAAATTGTAGAATGAAAGTAGTTGGATGTATAACAAGAATTTGCCTGATTGTTGGAGTTTAACTGATGCGTTTATCACTAGCTTGAGGCAATTTTTTAATTTTTCATCTTGTCAAGTTGAGTATATAGATGGTAATAAGTTAAAGTGTCCATGTAAAAAGTGTCACAATGGCAAATAAAATACTCCTCTGATAAAGTTAAAGAACATCTTTGTAGATTTAATTTTACTTCAAATTCCTATAATTGAACAGCTCATGGTGAACCATTTGTATCTAATGAGGATTATGAACGAAACATACAAGTCTCAGTTCATGGTGATTAGAACTATTATAATCAATTAAATTCATATCAGAAGATGGTATTTGATGCAGCGAGTCAGAATTTCAATCCCGACACGCGTGGTACAAATTCTAGTTATCCTCCAATAGTTGAACAAATATATACTACTTATACATCACCCTTGGAAGAGGTAGAAGTACCAGGTGTTGATGAAACATATCTTAAATCTCAAGAAGTGTTGAGTGCTACTGATGAAATATTATGGGTTGGTTGTGATACTTACACTAAATTATCTCTCACTGCGAGATTATTGAATGTAAAGGAGAGCATAATGTATCACAAGATTGTTTTAATGATTTTTTTCAAGATTTTGAAGAGCCATTTCCATGTGATCATATATTGCCTCTTGATTTTTATAGTATGAAAAAACTGGTGACAGAATTAGGTCTTCTGGTGGAAAGAATTGATGTTTGCAGAGATGATTGTATGTTATATTGGGGAGATGATGCAAATGCAGATGTTTGTAAATTTTATAATCAAGCTAGGTACAAGATCACGAGAAGGAATCAACAGCGACATAAATCATGCAATTAGATATTTTATTTACCTTTAACTCCTAGGTTATAAAGGTTTTATGCATCAAAGGCAACTGCTGAACACATGACTTGACATGCAAATCATCAAATAGGAGAGGGGTTAATGTGTCATCCATCAGATGCAAAGGCATAGAAAAGTTTTTGATAGAACATATCCAAAATTTGCAAAGGAGATTTGAAACATTAGATTAGGTCTATGTGTTGATGGTTTTGCTCTGTTTGGCAAATCAGGAAGAAATTATTCTTATTGGATAGTTATTGTAACTCTGTATAATATTCCACTTAGGATGTACATGAAAACACCATATATATTTTTAACTTTGGTTGTACTTGACCCGTGAAATCTGAAAAAGCTAATAGATGTTTATATGCAACCACTGATTGCAGAACTAAAACAATTATAGGATGAAAGTTTTTCTACATACGATGTTCAAACTAATTAGATGTTTGTAATGAAGGTTCCTTTCTTTGGACCATAAATGACTTTTTGTCTTATGATATGCTATCTGGTTAGAGTACCACTGAAATTTTAGGGTGCCCAATATATATGGTGAAATCAAAGTCAATCAAATTGAAACATGGGAAGAAGGTGAGTTATTTTGATTGTCATAGATAATTTTTACCATTAAATCATATTTTCAAAAGAAATAAAAATGAATTCACTAAGAATAGAATTGTAAAAACCCCTCTACCATTGAGATTAGCTGGTGAACAAATTTGGTGGCGAGTGGTTAACTTTTCATCTATTATTGAAGACCCACATGGTATAACATATGAATATGGAAGTACACATAAATGGACTAAATGGAGTATATTTTGGGATTTACCATATTGATTTAGTTATTTGATTCATCATAATTTGGATGTAATGCATATTGAGAAGAATGTTTTCGATAATATGATAAATACATGGAAAAACCAAAGACAACCTGAATGCAAGAAAAGATATGCGACTCCTTTGTAAAAGTTCCACTCTCGATGTCGATGAAAATAGTAGAGGACCAAAGACAAAGGCAATTTAGATATTGAATAAGAATCAGAGACATATTACTTTTATATGGTTGAAATTATTAAAATTTACAGATGTGTATGTCTCTAATATTGGAAGATGTGTCGATATGAAGGACTGCAAATTGATTAGTTTGAAAAGTCACACTGTTATATAATCATGCAAAAACTCATTCCTATTGCTTTTAAAGAACTCTTACTAAATTTTATATGGAGTGCCATTACATAGTTAAACATTTTTCTATATGATATTTACTCCACAATTTTGAGACGTTCACACATGGAGAAGTTAGAAAGAGGCATTCCAATCATTTTGTGTAATTTGGAAAGGATATTTCCATCCTCATTTTTTGATTCTATGAAACATCTTTTGATTCACTTGCCATACGAGGCTAGAGTTGGAGGACCTATTCATTTTCGATGGATGTATCCATTTGAAAGGTAAAAGTTTTTTCCTTTTATACTTTGAAAAGCTAAATCCATAAAAATTTCACACTATTTATTATATATTAATATCTAATAAATTTATTTTATTACCATCATATTCCTATTTCATTTGAAGAAAAAGGTAAAAAAATAAAGCACAAATTGAAGCCTATGTTGTTAATGCATATATTGTGGAGGAAGTAACAATTTTTGCATCATATTATTTTGAGCCTCAAGTTTAGAGCAAAAGGAGAAGACTAGGAAGAAAAAACAAGTCATATTGATCCCAATTTGAACTCATTCTTAATTTTTAACTACGTTGGTCGACCAAGTGGACCATGTAAGTAGAGATACTTGTCTCCAGGGTGTAGCACAGCTGAGGGTGCATGGTTTCATAGCCAAGAGGTCCAGCGTTCGATCCTCGGAGTGTCATTACCTGGGGTTAGCTTCTCGGCCATACACTTTCAGGTGTGTACATGTATTTACCTCCCTCCATATCCGTGAGACCGGCTCTAGGGGGCCACTAATGTGGCGGTTCCACATGTAAGTAGAGATACTTAACTGGTCAAGAATGGTGGGCAACCCATATATATATTTTATTGAATTAACCAGAAGTATCGTCATATTATGAGTAAGTATATCTTTTTTATTTTTTAATTATATTTTTTATGTCTTAACTTTTAGTGTTATAATTTATTTTTTATGGTAGGATTTTTGAAAACTTATATTCTGAATTGTCGACACATGAGTTTAATCGCTTATGCCAAAAAGAATTTGCACAATGGTTCAAATCATATATACAACAACAACAACAACCAAGCCTTTTCCCACTAGGTGGGGTCGACTGTATTCAAATCATATATAAGTAAATAATTTAAATTTGGTTAATACATATGAATACTTTTAACAATAATCGTATTTGACTTTAGGTTCATGATAATCGAGCTCGCATTGAAAAAGAAATGTTATTCCATCTTTCATGGAGTCCAAAAGCATTGGTATGCACTTGGCCAGCTTATTTTATAAATGGTTATAATTTTTATACTCAAGGGTATGGAATGAGGAAGAGTATAATGAATGGTGGGGTTTGTGTTCAATCATCTAATAATGGAGGTGCAAGTAATGATTTTTATGAATTTCTAGATGAAATTATAGAGGTAGAATATCCTAGGCCAAAAATGCGAGTTATATTATTTATGTGTCACTAATTTGACTCTGTCAAAGGGATGAAGGTGCATCCATGGTATAATTTGATTGAAATAAATCATAAGATATTGTATAAGAAATATGAACAATTTGTGTTGGCACAACAAGCAATTCAAGTATTCTATGCTTCATATTCTAATTTGAAATGTGACAAAATTGATTGGTGGGTTGTTTGTAAAATGAAAGCATTAAAAAAAATTGAAGCACGTTGGGAAGACATTTCATATCAGTAAGAGAAAGTTACGAATACATTTCAGGCCAAGGAATATATTATTCCAACATCACGAGATCCCAACGGAGTAATGATAAACGTGGATGCAAATGAAATTTATAATGATGATGATGAAGAGGAGGAGGAGGAGGAGGATGATGACGAGGAGGAGGAGGAGGAGGAGAATGACAATGTGGACGAGGATGACAATGACAATGAGGACTTCGATTGTTGATGATGGATAAGTTTTGTTATCTTAATATAAAAAAATTATGATCTTTAATTTTCATTTAAGGTACTATTTTTTTTTGAGTAAATTTTGTTTTAATCTATAAATTTAGAAAAATCATAGCTTAATTGTTTGTATATCTAATATCTCATTCATAAACTTAAATATATTATCTATTAATACTCTATGTTTCTTGCTATATATTATAGGTCATTAGAAGTGATATCTATCGTGGCAGGATTCTCACACACTCTCACTTAACAAATATGATAAGTTTTTTTTTCATGTTATTTATTATGCATTATTATATTTTTAACTTTATCCTATTTTTTAATTTTCAGAATATGTTTAGACGAGGTGGACGTAGACGGAGTTCGCATGGCCATATAGCACCTAATAGTGTACCTACGGCCGTCCCTGATTAGGCTACAGGACTATCACATTCACCTTCGCCAGTACAGGCATGATCATCACATTCCCTTAAGCCAATACAGGCAGGACCATCACATTCACCTTTGCCAGTACCTTCACCACACCAATTGGCAAATTCAATTCCTACTAGATACTCATTTTCTGAGGTCCAAGATGTTCGAGAATTTATAGTCCCTTGCGGAGATTTGTAAGTATAAAAAAATATTTTGATTTTTTTACCAAGTATTATTGCAAAGTAGGATTAAAACTTGGTTTGGTCACTTCAATTGCCAACTTTTATCAAGTTTATTTTATTTTGGAGAATTGGGTTCTGATATGCATCAATTAGGTTATTCCATGCTCTAATAGTATAATTGAGTTACTTTATTTTCAACTAGATCATGAAATTACTTTATTTTATCTTTATTCATCCTCTCATTTTATAATAAGCTCTAAAAATGTTTTGATGTGCTACTTTATTTTAAACTAGGCATCTTTATTCTCAATAATGAAAAGCTCTAGATTAGTGTATGATCATTATTCATTCTCTCATTTATGAAAAACTCTTAATAATCTTTAATTAACATCCAATGATACTCTTTATGTGTTTAATATATTCAATAATTAGACTATTTAACCATTGGATTGGATTGGATTGGATTGGATTGGATTGTAGTAGTTACAAGATATGGTCAATTATAATTGCTTGTTACTATTGTATTTAATATTCACCATTCACCATAGGTTTAAAAATTCGGTATGTATTATTCACAAAATTAATCGAATCATGAATAATCATTGGATGAGGGGCATCAATGTCTTATTCAAGCACTCCATCATCAACGAAAGAGTTATAGTGGAGTGAGTTTAAGGTATAAATGATTCATTTTATATCTAAAATAAAATAAAATATATATATTCAATTGTTTTATTTTTTATTCAGCGGACATATAATTGGGATCTACCTATGAATTAGAAGTTAAGAAGATTTTCAAGAAAAAATGTGCAACCACATTAGCCATACTCTCAATTATGCTAAACAAATGGATAAACACCCACTTTGTATCACAGAGGATAATTGGACTAAGATCAATAATTTTTGGGCAGCCAATGAAAGTAAACAATGGAGTTAACAAAATAGATTAAATCAATCTTATAATTTTGGAGACTCATCTGCGATATATGGAGAAGTTGTTGAGGATCTTATGTCGGCTAGAAAGAGGGTTGAATAGACGTTTATCCCAATAGTTTGCTTCCTACGTATTCGTTAGTGCAAAGCAAAAAATAAACAAACAAATATGAATATGAAAGCTAAACTACAAAGACAAGAAGAGCAAACCACGGCACGTTTGTTTACGTGGTTCGGAGATTAGAGCTCCTACTCCATGACTATCCGTAAGGTGGACGATCCCTATCCGTCGATGGATTAGTCCTTAGAACCTTCGGCTAGCTCAAGTCTCCTTGTCGATGGAGAAACCTCACCATAACTCGATCTAGATGCTTGGATCACACAGGAACTTGGAGACTCTATTTAGACTTTAACCAAGTCTAATTTTATCACCAAGGCCAGCCACCCCAAGCTCCATTATATAGAGCTTGGAAAAATTAGTAAGCTGATTTTACCGTTACTAGTTGACTAGTCCTTACACCAATTGATTCGTGCTAGATAACGACACTCCACAGAATCCGCGATTCTTCCAACTGCTCTTTACCAGTCAACTGCTACAATATACTAGTTGACTGGCTACAGTGCCAGTCGATTGGGTACAATATTAGTTAGCTAGCTACAGTGTCGGTCAGCTGGCTACAGTACCAGTAGACTAGTTTGCACAGCTATCGGACATAGAAATATTCTGTGCCCTGCCTAGTCAACTGGTCTAATTTCCAGTCGATTGGTAAAACCCTAAACCTAGGGTTTCCCTTCCCGACTACATTTCTCTCACACTCGGACCCTTAAGACTCACTTAACTCTTCCTCGCAGTCATGACCTCTTGTCTTCAAACCTTCTTCCTTTGGCTCTTGTCTCTCGGATATATTCAAGCCCACAGCTTGTCCCAATGTCTTTTCTTCATGTATGCCTCAAAGTGTGCTTCCCTTGGTTTATCCTTGCTACCTTATCCACGGTCCGTCGGATACTCCATCCTTCATCGGACCCGAAGCCAACAAGCTAAGTCATATGTACATCTTACAAACCTACATAACTCAAATACATATATCAAATATAAGGATAAACCTAACTTAAACCCTTACCCAAACATCAAAACTCATGGCCACACCGGACCCTCAAGATTGCTTCTAATAATCTCTTCCTATTTGATATTTGACAATATGTTTAAGTTAAGAAAAATATAATAGCAATCAACCATGCCAATGAAATATGCAACATGCATTGGAACCTATCACAAGACTCCCCCTATACCTATGCTCCACATTGAGCTAGGAATTTCTCACCGCAAAGGTATTTAAGGTTTTCCACTTAAGCCTTACTTCTCCTCCTTTTTCTAATATCAAAAAGCTTCCAACAATATCCCAATTGTCAAAACTTATTATCCAAACTGATCCTAAACTCATGTATTTATTCTCCAAGGATCTCATACACCAATATGAGTTGTCTCGGTCAAACCCAATGCTTAAAAATAGTTTTAGACTTGTACCAGTCGACTACCCTAGACCACCCCAGTTGACTACCCTCGTCGAAATAATCTCACAGAATCATTCTATGCTCGATGAACACTATTACCAGTCGACTGATAACTGAGTCAGTCTACTGGCGCCTATTTTCAGGTAAAAATAATATTTTTTACCCAACTTCAGAAATACACCAGAAATTCCACAGACCTCTAAAAAATTTTAAATTTTATGGAGAGATCTATTTTACCCTTGCCTACTTGGAAAAAATATATTTATCATAGATCCCAAGATTAACATAAAATCTAAAATGATAAAATAGTTCAATTGAACATTGACCTAAAGTCCTAGTTTTGGCTTCCTCTTGATGTATTTGCTGATACTAAACCATAATGCATCCCTAGTATTAGTTTATATGACATCTATACATCCAAAATAAATTTTCATACAATATAAACCTAATGTCATAGTTTCATGAATGAAACACATCTCATATGTATTAATTCCCTAGGTTTAAGACTCAAGTTCATCTTCAAACCACTTTGACACATTTCATGACTCATCTAGAATCTCAAGCAATATCCACTTGAGATCCATTGGTCATGGGTCCTAAATTAACTCTCTAAGCTCCCCCTAGAGCTCTTAAACTTAGTCATCTTCTTAGATGCTTTCTCCACTATAGCTAAATCATAATGGTGCACCTTGGACGCCTCATCCTTGCCATAATCATATGAAACCCTTGCATATTTCTTCTCATTGGCCTTGGATAACTCTCCCTTGCCCTTGGTTGCTCCTCCCTTATCATTATCATGTGTTACCCTAGCATATGACCTCTTTTTAACCTTAGAGGGACTAGATCGGTCTCCCAAACCTGATCTATCATTGTTGGATCTTTGGCTACCCAACATCATACATAATCCCTTAGATCCAATATTAATGAATCTTTCTAGGTTTTTCTTTAAATTATCAATCTTTGTCTTCAAAGCTTGATTTTTCTTTTCTAGACTCCTAATTCTGGATTCTTGTTGTCCACCTTGGATATTCCTAAACCTACCTACCTTTCTAAGCATATGTCTCATCTTTTTGGGATTTTTGCTTA
This sequence comes from Zingiber officinale, assembly GCF_018446385.1. Lineage (NCBI taxonomy): Eukaryota > Viridiplantae > Streptophyta > Magnoliopsida > Zingiberales > Zingiberaceae > Zingiber > Zingiber officinale. The sequence goes on from NC_055990.1 coordinate 30,154,473, forward strand.
GGTTCTCCATTACCTTCTTCTCCTTAGGTAATGAGAATCTAACTTGTCTAAGTTTATCATGCAAAGGTACCTTAGGGTTAATTCTAAAATGTACCCTACTTCTATCATGATACCTAAAGTCAAAATTCTTTATTGCTACATGATGATAATTATTATCAATCCTAGTATGCATGGGAAATAACAATTTGAATTACAATTCAAATTAAGGTATACCTCCCTTACCCTTAAAGCTCTCCCTTGACTTGAGATTTTCTTCTTCTCACATTTCTTCAAATGCGCCAGCTTCTTGATTTCCCCCTTCTTAAGGCACTTGGTGTGGTAGTGTCCTTTCTCCCCACATGTGAAGCACACAATGCACATTCTCCTCCTTTTGGTTTCTTCATTCCTACAACCCACATTAGTATCTAAAGCAACTTGAATGGAGTTAGGATTTAGCTTCTTCTTACCCATTGGACACCTACTCTTGTAGTGTCCCTTCTCATTGCAACTGAAGAAAGGATGTGGTCCTTTGATTTGACTTTGATGGAGATGCTTGCAAGGTTGACTTCCAAGATTTTCTCTTCACTTATCTTGGATTCTTCTTCAACCCTTAAGGATGTGGATGACACTTTCTCATCTTCCTTCTCCTCAGAAGTTGAACATATGTCACCTTCCGGTTGCTCCTCCTCCACTTGAGCCACTACGTCCCTTTCCTTGGACTTTTCTTCTTCATGTGTAGGCTTAGGTTCTTCACTTAGAACCATCTTTATCTTACTCCATAAATTATGAGCGTTCTTGTACTCACCTACATCACTCATCATGTTATTAGGCAAAATATCGATTAAAATTGATATTACCTTTTTGCCTTTGATCATGAGGTTTGCTTCTTGGTCCAATAATGTGGTTGGAGTCTCTTTCCTTTCTTGTCTCTTGTAACTTCAAATGGCTCCTCAACAACCATCATGATGTCCCAATCCATCTCGAAGAAAGCCTTCATTTTCACCATACAAAAGGTGATATCCCATAGACTCCCCCCTTCATACCTCGACAAAACCATCAAGTCGGTCATCCCTAGATTCCTCGACAGTTAGTCCAATGGAGAGCATCCTTGCTTTGATTGATATCACTTATTGAGGATCTTGGACTAGCTAGAAGGGGTTGAATAGACGTTTATCCCAATCATTCACTTCATATGTATTCATTAGTGCATAACAGAAAACAAACAAACAAATACGAATATGAAAGCTAAACTACAAAGATAAGAAGAGCAAACCACTACACGTTCATTTACATGGTTTGGAGATTAGGATTTCAAATCCACGGTTGTCCGTAAGGTGGGCGATCCCTATCTATCGGTGAATTAGTCTCCGGAACCTCCTACTAGCTCAAGACTCCTTGTTGGTGGAAAAACCTCACCACAATTAGATCAAGACGCTTGGATCACGTAGGAACTTGGAGACTCTATTTAGGCTTTAACTAAGTCTAATTTCGTCACCAAGGCTAGCAACCCCAAGCTCCATTATATAGAGCTGATTTTACCATTACCAGTCAACTGGTCCTTGCACCAGTCTACTTGTGTTGGCCAACGACACTCCACAGAATCCACGATTCTTCCAATGGCTCTTTACCAGTCAACTGGTACAGTGTACCAGTCAACTGGCTACAATGTTAGTCAGCTGGCTACAGTACTAGTAGACTAGTTTTCATAGTCGTTGCCCATAGAAGTATTTTGTGTCCTACCCCAGTCGATTGGTCTAGTTTCCAGTCAACTAGTAAAATCTTAAATCTAGGGTTTTCCTTCTCGAGTACATTTCTCTCACACTCGGACCCTTACAACTCACTTGACTCTTCCTCGCTGTCTTGACCTCTTGCCTTCAAGCCTTCTTCCTTTGGCTCTTATCCCTCGGATGTATTCAAGCTCGCGGTTTGTCCCAATGTCATCCTTTGCATATGTCTCATAGTGCACTTCCGTTATCTTATCCTTGCTATCTTGTCCATGATCTCTCGGATGTTCCATCCTTCACCGAATCCCGAAGCCATCAAGATAAGTCATATTTGTTGGATCGTAGAGTTCGATAGAGGGGGGTGAATATCGATTAAAAAATTCACAGAGTAAACACAATGGAAAATCAAACCAAAGAGAACACGAGGATTTACTTGGTTCGAAGCCTTTGGCGACTCCTACTCCAAGGCCCGTACACAAGGGTGCTTTCGATGGGCAATCACTAATAATTCGGTAACTTATTACAAGCTAAGTACAGGAATTATGTAGTAAACAAAAAAGGACTGACAATTATGAAAATAAGACAGGAAAGAAAATAAAACTTTGTTGGAGATCTTTTCGCAGCGTCGCAGGAGCACAAGAGAGTAGATTCTGAGTTGTTGATGGAGCTTCAGCCTTGACCCTCCTTATATAGGAGGTTCAGGGTGCCTGGAACCTTTAGGGCGCCCTGAACATGACGTAGCCGAGCCAACCAGGGCGCTCCACGTAGTGAGGTGACGCTGAGGATAAGTTTTCACCTCCGGGCGCTCGGGTCCCTCCCGGGCACCCAGACCTCCTGGCGCCCGGATCCATCCCGAGTACCCGGACCCCAATTTTCTAGCAGCTTCCTTCCTGCAAGAAAACGTTACACCGGAGGCAAATATATAATATATATATCATGCAAAACAAAGTGTTAGCACAGTTTAAGTTTAACAAGTAGAGTATTAATTAGATTCCGTCTCTCCGAGACCGAAATCTAGTCAAAATCTCGACTTAGAGTTTCGAAATGGTTCTAAGTCAGATCAGTGCCTAAGTTCCCTTCTTGGGAGCGCGTCCTCACAGTCACTCCCCTTCAGTGACTTACCTTCACTTACCTTCCAGACGTCCGGTCAGCCCTTCGACCTGTCTGGGCTTCGTGCCAGCTATCCGGTCAGCCCGTCGACATAGCTAGACTTCGTGCCAAACGTCCGATCAGCTCGTCAACCCCTTTGGACTTCGTGCCAGCTATTCGGTCAGTCTGTCGACCTAGCTGGACTTCGTGCTAGACATCAGGTCAGCCCGTCGACCTGTCTGGACTTCTCCTGCACACTCAATCAGAGTGTTAGATAACAACGAAACTAACTCAACCTATTTTGTCATTCATCAAAACTTGAGTTAGACCGTTAGTGCTAACCGTACCAACAATCTCCCCCTTTTTGATGCAATGACAATCTGGTTAAGTTAGTGATAAATATGCATCTAAGAAACAAGCATAAGCTTAACCACCTAACCAACATAAGGTTGTTAAGTTTTTGAATTTTATTCTGTTTTTTGTTTGTTTAACTAACTTAATCACCTAACCCTCCCCCTTTGGCATTCATCAAAATAACATAGAATAGCAAGGTAAGAAAAAATGCAAGGTGAATTTGTAAGTCAGATTATCTTGGGGGAGTATAACATAGAAAAATGACTTAATTTTTTAACTTATACAAAAAACTATGTTTAATTTTTCAAGAAGATAATTGTAATTGTAACTTTAATCTTTCAAAAATAGTTTTGCAATTTAGAAAGATGATTTGAAAAAATAGTACAAAAATATTAAGGTTAAGTTCAATTTATAAGTCAAGTTTTTAAACTAAGTGATCCGGCGGTAAGAATGGGGGACCCACTTCCTGAAGGGTCCCAGCTTGAGGACGGATGGAGGGCTGACTAAGCGGGTAATGGCCACGTCAAGCAGTTGAGCAGGTCCGAGCGGAGCCAGAGATAACCCAGCCATAGGCTTGGGTTTCCGACGCCAAGGCGGGAGGACTGAATGGCCGAGCGGGTGTCTGCCCGGCTGGAACCGAAGGGCCGAGCGGGTGGTCCGTTCGGCCAGGATAAGGGCGAGGATACAAAGGTTAGCCGAGCGGCCTATTTGTTCAGCTCAGGATATGGGATGTCAGCAAAGGCAAGTCTGATGATTATGCCGTACACAAGATTTCACGATAAAGGATCTTGCCGTCACATCATGGAGAGGTTGATACAGTAGCGGTATGGCCTTATGGATGCCCTTCTGACAGACCCATACCTGGGCATGGTCGAAAGCAGGTGATTGCTTTGATTGGCGCGCCCAGGCTCCCTCGAGAGGTCTATATAAGGTCTCCATTTCTTCGCCGGAGGTACGAGGGTCTTCATCCTGCAGCCACTTTCTTCATCTATTCCCTCGCCTGACTTGATCGTCGGAGGGCCGTCGCCGGGACACCCCCCCCCGGCTCGGTTTTGTTGCAGGTTGGCCGGAGCACTCGAGGATCCAGCAGGGAGCGCCACATCCCCAGCGTTCGTTGACCCCTGGTTCGGACAAGATCAATTTGGCACCGTCTGTGGGAACGCTCTTGCATCCGAACGGGAACAATGGACGAGGCTGGATGACAACACACGGTGACGCTTTCCACGGAAGAACTCGACGCTCTGGCCGAGATAAGGGCCGCCAAACTTGTGGAGCAAAAACAGAAAGCAGCAGCCGAGCGGCCGGAGCAACAAGCAACGTCTGCGTCGGGTGGCCGAGCGGAAGCACCTCCGGCCACCGTCGCATTCCATCGAGCCTTATTTCGCACCCCTGAAGCCGTACCAGCTCGAAGAGATAGAGGATATGCCTAGGCGAGATGACAGAAAGGGGAAAGCCCCCCGAGCGGACTCATCTCCCGAGCGGATCAATCGTCAATTTTCGGAGGTTATTCTACGAGACCCTCTGCCCAAGCATTACGTGCCTCCGACGATCGGCGAGTACAATGGAACAACAGACCCGGATGATCATCTGGGTAAGTTTGATAACACAGCTACGCTCCATCAGTACACAGATGGAGTAAAATGCCGAGTTTTTCTTACCACTCTCTCGGGATCGGCTCAACGGTGGTTTCGGAGGCTGCCGGACGGATCTATCACCAGCTTCAAAGACTTCCGAACGGCTTTCCTCCACCACTTTGCAAGCAGTCGGCGATATCAAAAAACTAGCGTTAGTCTGTTCGCTATCAAGCAAGAAGCCCGTGAATCGCTCCGAGCTTATATCCAGCGATTCAACCAAGTGGCGATGGATATTCCAAGGGCCACATCGGAGACCATGATGAATGCCTTCACCCAAGGCCTAGTGGATGGGGACTTCTTCCGGTCGCTCATCCGAAAGCCGCCCCGAGATTATGATCACATGCTATAACGGGCCAATGAATACATAAACGTGGAAGAAGCGCAAGCCGCCCGGAAAAAGGAAACTCCAACCGAGCGGGCACCTATTCATGCCGAACGGAAACAGCACGCCGCTTATCAGCCGCCCAGAGGACCGAGGGCCGAAGCAATCCGATCCCCCCATGCCAGATCACACGTACAAGAGGTGGCTGCCGCTCGGCCCAAGCCAAAGAAGAGATGGACCCCAATGTTCTGCTCCTTCCACCGGACGGATACGCACAACACGAGGGATTGTCGAAATCTTCCCTTCGTGGCTAATCCCGTTCCCAGGAATGCCGAACGATGGTCTCCTCCCATCGACAGAAGACAAAGGACCCATGAAGCCGACCGGACCCGCGCCGAGAGGCGACATCAATAGACGCCCGATCGGCACCGATCTCCAAGACAGGAGGAGACTCCAACCGTCCACTCGGGAAGAGGAAAACAGGAGCAATACTTCCCGGGGCGAGATCAACGTTATTGCTGGTGGGCCGACCGGAGGAGACTCCAACCGAGCCAGAAAGGCGGGCGTCCGGCAGCTCCAGATCCACGCAGTCGGTTGCAGCCAAGAGCGGGCAAGTGGACCGGAAATCACTTTCGGGCCCGGGGACTTAGAAGGAGTTGAAGTGCCCCACGACGACGCTCTGCTCATTAAAGCGGTAATAGCAAATTACACTATTCACCGCATATTTGTTGACACAGGGAGTTCGGTCAACATCATGTTCAAGAAGGCGTTTGACCAGCTGCAAATTGATCGAGCCGAGCTGCTTCCCATGACAACCCCTCTCTACGGGTTTACTGGTAACGAAGTTCAGCCGGTCGGGCAGATCCGACTGGCTACCTAGCTGGGAGAGGAGCCGCTCAGGAGGACCAGGACAATAAATTTCGTGGTGGTCGACTCTCCCTCGTCCTACAATGTCATTTTGGGACGACCGGCGCTCGGTGAATTCCGAGCGGTCGTCTCAACCTTCCACCAGAAGATGAAGTTCCCCGTTGAAGACAAGGTGGGAGAAGTACGGGGAGATCAGTTAGCAGCTCGGCGATGCTACATCGAGATGGTCCGAGCAGAATCCAACTCCGCTCGGAAGGCGCCTCGAATCGAGGTAAATGTCATCACTGAAAAGCCACCCTCTTTAATTTATGATGAAAAAGAGGAAGTGCAGATTCACCCGACCCGATCAGAGGCCACGACTTTTGTCGCCTCTGATCTGGAGGAGAAGCAGAAGGAGGAGCTAATCCAATGCCTCCGACGAAATCATGATGTATTCGTCTGGTCGACACATGAGTTGCCCAGAATTTCGCCGAGCATAGCGCAGCATGAGTTGCATGTCCGACCGGACACTCGGCCGATAAAGCAGAGAAAAAGAGATTTCAGTGCCGAGCAGAACTCCATCATCCGGGCGGAGGTCGAGAAGCTTCTGGAAGCCGGCCATATACGAGAAGTACAGTTTCCGAGTTGGTTGGCTAACGTAGTATTAGTCTCCAAGCCGGGCGGCAAGTGGAGAGTCTGCATTGATTTTCGGGACTTGAACAAAGCATGCCCCAAGGACTTTTATCCTCTGTCCCGGATAGATCAGCTGGTGGACTCTACGGCCGGCTGCGAATTAATTTGTATGCTCGACGCCTACCAAGGCTATCATCAAGTGCCGCTCGCCCGGGAAGATCAAGAAAAAGTAAGCTTCGTAACGGTCGACGACACATATTGCTATAATGTGATGCCGTTCGGATTGAAGAATGTCGGGGCCACCTATCAACGCTTGATGAACAAAGTGTTCAGGGAGCAGATCGAGCGGAATCTGGAAGTTTATGTGGACGACATTCTTATCAAATCCGCCCGAGCGGCTGATCTCTTCAAGGACATGGAAGAAACTTTTCGAACGCTACGCAAATATGGAGTCAAGCTAAATCCCCAGAAGTGCCAGTTCGGAGCAAAAGGAGGGCGTTTCTTGGGGTATATAGTGACCGAGCGGGGAATTGAAGCTAATCCCAGTAAGGTGAAAGCTCTACAAGACATGCCGCCTCCAAGAAATACAAGGGAAGTGCAGCGTTTGACCGGTCGGATAACCGCATTGTCCCGATTCATCTCCAAAACTGCCGACCGGAGCCTCCCTTTCTTCAAAATTTTGCGCAAGGCCATTAAATTTCACTGGGACGAGGAATGCGACCGAGCATTCGAAGAATTGAAGACATATCTTAATTCTCTGCCTATACTAGCCAAGCCGATCAAGGGTGAGTCACTTTATATTTATCTGTCTTCAACTGAGCATGCCGTAGGCTCAGCACTTGTAAGGTCCAGCGGCGAGGAACAACCGGTGTATTTTCTGAGTCACATTTTAAAAGATGCCGAATCTCGTTACACTGGGCTTGAGAAGTTGGCCTTTGCTTTGGTTCTAGCCGCTCGGCGCCTTCGACCATATTTCTTGGCTCACACCATCATTGTCCGGACGAACAGTCCACTAGGAAGAGTACTGTTGAATCTAGAAGCGTCCGGACGGCTCATCAAGTGGACGACAGAACTAAGTGAATTTGACATCCAATACCAGCCCCGCTCGGCGATCAAAGCGCAATCCTTGGCTGATTTTGTGACCGAAGTGCAAAGGCCAAAGCCGGAAGCTATGTGGAAAATATATGTGGATGGGTCTTCCACTCGGCTCGGAAGTGGGATTGGAATATTGCTGCTATCACCCCAAGAAGAAAAGATGCACCTATCCGTCCGGCTGGACTACAAAGCCACCAACAATGAAGTAGAGTATGAGGCCCTCATAGCCGGATTGCAGGCAGCACGGCATGTGGGAGCCGGTCGGGTGACTCTCTATTCGGATTCACAGTTGGCCGCTCAGCAACTTTCTGGCACCTTTGAGATCAACAGCGTTCGGCTTAAACTCTACGTTGAGGCCTTTGAAAAACTTAAAGCTACTTTCCGAGAGGTTCTTATTCAGAAGATTCCCCGAGCGGAGAAGGCAGCAGATGAGTTGGCCAAACTAGCAAGTTTTATAACGCCGGTCGCCATTCAGCAACCAATTGAGCTTTGGTGGCGCACGTCGACCGGATGGAAAGCCTCACATTTCCAAGCGATTGGAGGGCACCCATCATAGAGTTCCTCCGCTCGAGCTACATCCGATCGGAATGAAGCCCAGCTTTGAGAAGAAGAGCCGGTCGGTTCACACTCATCGGCGATCGACTTTACAAAAAGTCTTTCTCGCCCGTTATTGAAATGCGTGAGCTCAGAGGACTCGGTTTACATCATCCGGAAGTGCATCAAGGATCATGCTAGGGGCAGGCGGACGCTCGTTAGCCAAGAAGATCCTCACGGGTATTTCGCCAACTTTGCAGCGCCGTCGGACAGTATCTACATGCCTTCGTGCCAGAAATATCACAATGTCTCCCACCGAAGAAATGAAGGCATCCACCATTTCATGCTCGATCAATGGGGAATGGATATTGTCGGTCCATTTCCGATGGCGCGGGGCAGAGGATTTGCTAGTGGTCGTCGACTATTTTTCCAAGTGGGTGGAAGCACGAATCTGGCCAGGATCACCGAGCAGGTCAATTCATTCACATCATCTGTAGGTTCGGTATCCCTCGCCGATTGGTTTCCGATAATGGGCGGCAATTCACAGGGAAGGTGCTAGAAGATTGGTGCAAAAGCTACGGCATCGAGCAACACTTCACGTCCGTGGCTTACCCCCAAAGCAACGGTCAAGCCGAAGTAGCCAATCGGGAAATTCTCCGTATTCTGCGCGCTCGGCTCGACCACTTGGGAGGAAGTTGGCCGGATGAAGTGCCGGGCGTTTTATGGGCCATCCGAACGACTCCTAAGGAAGGAACGGGCGTCACACCTTTTCATTTAGTGTACGGCGGCGAAGCGATCATTCCGGTTGAAGTCGGCGTCGAGTCCGTCCGGGTCCAATGTTACGATGAAGGCAACGCCGAGCGGAGGAACATGGAGCTGGATTTGGTTGATGAGGAGCGGGCCAAGGCATCCGTTCGGTTGATGGCGTACCGTCAACGGATGAAGCAACACTACAACCGGCGCGTCATTCCCAGATCATTCCAGGTCGGCGATCTTGTCTGGAAGAAAGTCAAGCCAGTCGGCGACGTCGGCAAGCTTGAAGCTCCGTGGGCAGGCCCCTTCAAAATCATCGAAAAGCTCCGCTCGGGCGCATATTATTTGGAGGATGAGGACGGTCGGCAGCTAGATAGGCCGTGGAGCGCGAACCATCTCCAGCCTTACCGGGCGGGGTGAAAGGTGTGCCAATGTAAATCATCCTGTGTACTTTTTTCGACTGAATACTTGAAATGCAGAAATGAAAAATCAAGAGAACAAATATAAGGCACCGTCAACGGAAAAACGAAGGCACCGAGCCGCTCGGCCGGAGGTAAATTATCCATGCAAAATGCTCAAAAAAAATGAAGGCCCCGAGCTGTTCGGCCGGAGGTATAATAACGAAGGCCAAGGTCGCTCGACCTGGTAAGGAGTTAGCCTTGAAAGGCCGACGAGTCCCGTCGTTAAAGATCGAGAGCCGCGCTGACCGGCTATAAATATCCGCGCCGTCTAGCCCAGACGTTAAACCGTAGAGCCGCGCCGACCGGCTATAAATATCCGAGCGGAAGACCGTCTAGCCTAGACGTTAAACCGTAGAGCCGCGCCGACCGGCTATAAATATCCGAGCGGAAGACCGTCTGGCCCAGACGTTAAACCGTAGAGACGAGCCGGCGGCTATAAATATCCTAGCGGAAGACCGTCTAGCCCAGACGTTAAACCGTAGAAGCAGGCGGGCAAGCTATAAATATCCGGAAGAGACCTCGCAGACTTTAAACAGAGAGAGCAATGGCGTCTATAAACTATCCCGGAAGACCGTCTAGCCCAGACGTTAAACCGTGAGAGCTGCCCGACCGGCTATAAATATCCGGCGGATGACCGCCTCAGACGTTAAACCGTAGAGACGAGCGGCGGCTATAAATATCCTAGCGGAAGACCGTCTAGCCAGACGTTAAACCATAGAGCCGCCGACCGGCTATAAATATCGAGCGGAAGACCGTCGCCCAGACGTAAACCGTGAGAGCAGGCGGCGTCTATAAACTATCCGGCGGAAGGATCAGCCTGAGACGTTAAACCGAGAGGCGAGCGTCTATAAACTCTCCGGAGCGGAAGACCGTCTAGCCAGATTTTAAACCGTAGAGCGCCGCACCGGCTATAAATATCGGCGGAAGACCGTCTAGCCAGACGTTAAACCGTAGAGGAGCAGGCGTCTATAAACTCTCCGGCGAACCGTCTAGCCCAGACGTTAAGCCAGAGACGAGCCAGCCTATAAACTCTCCGAGGAAGACCCGTCAGCCCAGACGTTAAACCGTAGAGCCGAGCCGACCGGCTATAAATATCGCGGAGCGAAGACCGTCTAGCCGGACGTTAAACCGAGAGACGAGCGATCTATAAACTATCCGAAGGAAGACCGTCTAGTCAGACGTTAAACCATAGAGAGGCGAGCTGGGTTATAAACTCTCCGAGCGAAGCGGTCTAGCCAGACGTTAAACCGTAGGAGCGGCGTCTATAAACTCTCCGGCGGAAGACCGTCTTGCAGACGTTAAACCGTGAGACGAGCAGGCGTCTATAAACTCTCGGCGGAAGACCGTCTAGCCAGACGTTAAACCGTAGAGAGGCCGAGTCTATAAACTCCCGGCGGAAGACCGTCTAGCCCAAACGTTAAACCGTAGAGACCAGGCGTCTATAAACTCTCGGCGAGGAAGACCGTCTAGCCCGACGTTAAACCGTGAGGAGACGAGCAGGCGTCATAAACTCTCCGGCGGAAGACCGTCTAGCCAAGCGTTAAACCGTAGAGGCGGCGGCGGTTTATAAACTCTCCGGCGGAAGACCGTCTTGCCAGACGTTAAAGCCGTAGAGGCAGCGCGTCTATAAACTCTCCCGAAGACCGTCTAGCCCAGACGTTAAACCGTGAGAGCAGCAGGCGTCTATAAACTCTCCGGCGGAAGACCGTCTAGCCCAGACGTTAAATCGTGAGGACAGAGCCGTCATAAACTCTCCGAGCGGAAGACCGTCTAGCCAGACGTTAAACCAGTAGAGGCCAGGCGTCTATAAACTCTCCGAGGGAAGACCGTCAGCCACGTTAAACCGTAGAGAGCCAGTGGCGTTTATAAACTCTCCGGCGGAAGACCGTCTAGCCAGACGTTAAACCGTGAGCCGCCGACCGGCTATAAATATCGAGTGGAAGAAGAACGTCTAGCCAGACGTTAAAACCGTGAGAGACGAGCGACGCGTCTATAAACTCTCGGAAGACCGTCTAGCCAGACGTTAACCGTAGAGGCCCAGGCCGACCGGCTATAAATATCGAGCGGAAGAGGCGAGGACGTTAATCAAGGCCGCGCCGGCCGGCTATAAATATCCGAGCGAAGATCGTGCCTCGGATGTTAAGCCGTGAGAGCGAGCCGGCGTCTATAAACTCTCGAGCGAAGACCGCTAGCCCAGACGTAAACCGTAGAGGCGAGGCGGCGTGCCTATAAACTCTCCGGCGGAAGACCGTCTAGCCGGACGTTAAACCAGTAGAGAGCAGGCGTCTATAAACTCTCCGGCGGAAGACGTCTTGCCAGACGTTAAACCGTAGAGACGCAGCGGCGTTATAAACTCTCCGGCGGAAGGCTATCTAGCCAGACGTTAAACCGTGAGGAGAGGCAGGCGTCATAAACTCTCCGGAAGACCGCTCAGCCGGACGTTAAACCAGAGACGAGCAGGCGTCTATAAACTCTCCGAGCGGAAGACCGTCTAGCCGACGTTAAATCGAGGGCTGCGCCGGCCGGCTATAAATATCGCGGAAGACCGTGGCCCAGACGTTAAACGTAAGACGAGCGCACGGCTATAAATATCTAGCGGAAGACCGTCTAGCCCAGACGTTAAACCTAGAGCACATGCCGGCCGGCTATAAATATCGGAGGCGGAAGACCGTCGCCCAGACGTTAAGCGTGAGAATGGCGTCTATAAACTATCCGGCGGAAGACTCTCTAGCCCAGACGTTAAACCGTAGAGAGGCGAGGCGGTCTATAAACTCTCCGGCGGAAGACCGTCTAGCCCGTTTTAAACCGTAGAGAGCGACCGGCTTTAAATATCCGGCGAAGACCGTCTAGCCCAGACGTTAAACCGTGAGACGAGCCGGCGTCTATAAACTCTCCGGCGGAAGGTCCAACCAGACGTTAAAGCAGAGACGACAGGCGTCTATAAACTCTCCGGCGGAAGACCGCTAGCCAGACGTTAAACCGTAGAGGCCCGCCGGCTATAAATATCCGAGCAAGACCGTCTAGCCAGACGTTAAACCGTGAGGAGCGAGCGTCTATAAACTATCCGAAGCGAAGACCGTCTAGTCAGACGTTAAACCATAGAGACGAGCAGCGTCTATAAACTCTCCGCGGAAGGACGGTCTAGCCAGACGTTAAACCGTAGACGCCGGCGTCTATAAACTCTCCGCGGAAGAAGACCGTCTTGCCCAGACGTTAAACCGTAGAGACGAGCCGTCTATAAACTCTCGGCGGCGAGACCGTCTAGCCCAGACGTTAAACCGTGAGGCAGTGGCGTCTATAAACTCTCGAGCGGAAGACCGTCTAGCCCAGACGTTAAACCGTAGAGACCAGCCGGCGTCTATAAACTCTCCGAGCGGAAGACCGTCTAGCCTGACGTTAAACCGTAGAGGCCGAGCCGGCGTCTATAAACTATCCGAGCGGAAGACCGTCTAGCCCAAGCGTTAAACCGTAGAGACGGCGAGCCGTCTATAAACTCTCGAGCGGAAGACCGTCTTGCCGGACGTTAAACCGAGAGACAGTAGGCGTCTATAAACTCTCGGCGGAAGACCGTCAGCCCAGACGTTAAACCGTGAGGAGTAGGCGTCTATAAACTCTCCGGAAGACCGTCTAGCCCGGACATTAAACCGTAGGCAGGCGCTCTATAAACTCTCGAGCGGAAGACCGTCTAGCCCGGACGTTAAAGCCAGAGAGGAGGCGTCTATAAACTCTCGAGCGGAAGACCGTCTAGCCCAGACTAAACCGTGAAACCCCCGACCATGCTATAAATATCTGAGTGGAAGACCGTCTAGCCCGATGTTAAAAACGAGAGACGAGCCGACGTCTATAAACTCTCCGGCGAAGACCGTCTAGGCAGACGTTAAATGAGCGCGACCGCTATAAATATCCGAGCGAAGACCGTCTAGCCCAGACGTTAAACCAGTCAGCGGCCGACCGCTATAAATATCGCGAAGAAGACCGTCGCGGACGTTAAACCGTAAGAGAGGCGTTTCATAAACTCTCGGCGAAGAGCTTCTAGCCAGACGTTAAAGCCGTGAGACGAGCGCGGTCTATAAACTCTCCGAGCGGACCGTCAGCCCAGACGTTAAACCGAGAGACGAGCCGGCGTCTATAAACTCTCCGAGCGGAAGACCGTCTTGCCCAGACGTTAAACCGTGAGAGACGAGCCGGCGTCTATAAACTCTCCGAGCGGAAGATCGTCTAGCCCAGACGTTAAGCCGTAGAGACGAGCCCCTCTATAAACTCTCCGAGCGGAAGACCGCTCAGCCTAGACGTTAAGCGAAGTGAGGAGGCTGCCTATAAACTCTCCGGCGGAAGACCGTCTAACCACGGACGTTAAACCGTGAGACGAGCCGGCGTCTATAAACTCTCCGGCGGAAGACCGTCTAGCCCGGACGTTAAACCGTAGAGACGAGTTGGCGTCTCAAATCGATAGAAGACCGCGCCGACGAGCTCCGTCGTTAAAGATCGAGAGCCACGTCGACCGGCTATAAATATCCGCGCCCGACGAGCTCCGTCGTTAAAATCGAGGCCGAGCGAATGACTATAAATATCCGCCCGACGAGCTCCGTCGTTAAAGATCGAGAGCCGCGCCGACCGGCTATAAATATCCGCGCCGACGAGCTCCGTCGTTAAAGATCGAGAGCCGCGCCGATCGGCTATAAATATCCACGCCGAACCCGCGACTGTGAACTTACTGGATGGAACTAAAGACGCCAAATAACGAGCGTTCGCAAGTACTAAATTAATTAAGTCCGATCGGCTATCGGTTTGCCAATACTTCGCATTCACTGAATGCAAACAGTATAGCCAATCGCTAAACGATTTCAAGGAAATCGAGTCAATTGATTGACCCGATCGGTCGTCTAGTGGGAAACACGTGGAGCTTCATTGACTCTACGAATAAGCACCAAACAGACAAGAGACGGCAATGAAGGGCAAACAAAAATAGTGGCAAAGGAAGACAATTAAGCCGATCGGCACATGCAAAAATTTTAAATCCGCAAAGCGGATGAAATACAGAAAGTACTTGGAAGAACTCGCCTCACTCCAGGTCTTCGAAGTTAAAGAAACCGTCCGGGATGTCGTCTATCATGGTCGCCAGATCGGAGGCGGGAATGTGCATTTCCGCCGGGAGGTGGCCACCCTTCTTCAAGTACGCCATGGTGACCTTGACCGCCTCGGCGAAAGTTGAGGAGACGTTGTCACCTAACTTTTCGCCGAACCGCTCCGAGCGGAGGTATTCTTGCCGCGCTGCTGCTAGGCGACTCGGCTCCCCCTCCTTGTACTTTCTGAGCGCCGCTCGGGAGGCAATTAGTGAATCTTGGAGAACTTTTTGGTCCACCTCAGCCTTTGTACGTTCTGCCGAACGGTCCTCCCGCTCGGCGTTCAGCTGGGCCTCCAGATCCTTGGATCGCTGATCTAGCGCACGGACATCTATTTTCATCTTGTCCAGATCAGCTATCGCTTGCTTCTTCCAGGCAGTAGCGCGTTTGGCATCCGCTTCGCGCTTCTTGACTTGGCCCTCTACCCGAGCCACCTCTGTAGCCAGGTCGGCGGCCTTCTTCTGTTCGGCCTCGAGGGCTTGTTTCTCCCGCTCGGCTGATGGACCCCCCCGAGACTTGGAGTTTTTCCATGAGATCCTCCAGCTCGGCTAGCCGATGGCTAGTGGCGATTTGCTCGGCCCAATGCTGTAAGGGAAATAATAAAATCAGGAACCAAACAGTAGCAGGGCACAAGAAGAAAAATGAACCTACGAGTGGCTGCTGCATGTGGTTATCGCCGAGTCTTAGGCGTCATGAGGGCCACCCGAAGATGGCGCCTCGAAAAGTTTGGCGGCGGACTCAAGGTTATTTCATGAGCAGGGCTTGATGGTCGATCGGAAGACAATAAATATTCCTCCGATGGGAATCGAAGGGTAGTCTTGAAGGTCGGGTGGTAAGCACTTCCTCGGCCTGATCCTGGCGAGGACTCCCCTGGTTGAAGTCGCCCAAGTCGTGGCGACAGCGAGTCCGTGGAGGAGAGCGAGAGGGCTGTGCGGTGGGCGACACCGAGGTCCCGATCTGCGACGGCGTGCGATCGGCGGGCGACCTCGATCGGCGCCCGTGGTTCGCCCTCTTGGGTCGGCGGAAGGTGGGGTCTCTTGACGTTTCGCGAACTCATGGTGAATCCCACTGGGACTCACAGCTCCGAGCGAGGATCCGCCTCAACCTCCGTTGAGCGGTGGGGTAACTGCTTGTGATTGCGGACCGCCCCCTCTCCAGGCTAGCAGGCTGGGGATTAGACCCGCTCGGCGAGTTCTTTTTGGTAGCCTCAATTTCCACGGCCTTCAATTTTAGGTGATCGGTAGCCTTGGGCGCCACATGACTTTAGAAATTAAAATCGTTAGACAAAAAGCGAGGGAACCTTACCCATGCAGGGGAGATTGGCCCGAGCAGGAGATAATCCAAATATGTACAACACCCTTGAGAAGCAATCGGTCGATTTTGTACCGCCAGGACAACCAGGTTCTTGCCATGAAGGTAAATTTGGATTATACGAATTTTTCGAGCTCGGTTGGGTCGACCAGTGATCGCCATTTGGTTCGAATGGCCGCTCGGGAAGCCGTATATAGAAGAAGAACTCCTTCCAATGCTTGTTGGAGGTCGGATATTATCAAAAATTTGAAGCCTATTCTACTTTGGAAAAAAAGTGCCCAACTCGGATTGTTTGGAGTAGAAGAAGAAGTGGAATATTTTGGGGTTGAGTGGGATACTTGCAGCCTAAAGAGGACGACCACCCCGCTCAGTAGCCTAATCGCAAGCGGGATGCGGAAATAATTACAAACTTCCAAAATAAACGGATGGGTAGGAAATCTAAAACAGAATTGGTCCGAGAAACAAATGGTACCGATCGGCGGGTTATGGGGCGATTGGTCGCTTCTAACTATTTCATGGTCGTCAAGGATCCCGTGACGTCCGAACAAGACGCCAAGTGCCCTCCTCAAATTTACTCTCCATGGTCATATACCAGGACCATGAACATCAACAGGGTACGGAAGTGCTCGCCATGACTAAAGTACCCGAAAAAGAAAGAAGGAAGCCGAAAGAAACTCGGAAGCGGAGGACGGATAAAGGTTCGCAAGCAAGGGGCGAAAGGAGTTCCCCGCGAAAGGAAAGGCCGAACAAAAGGAAGGGAGAAGCTTGCGAGGAAAGATGAGCGGAGGATCAGAAGCCGAAAACCACCAAGAGGCAAGAACTAGGACAGCAGGAACGATGTACGGGCACCTTCGACGGAGGACGCAATTAAGCAGAGAATGCAAAGAAGGGAGCGAAGGCTTTATGCGACAGGCTGGTCGGCCTCGTCCGTCGGATGCACGGTCACTAGAGACGAGGTCATCATCTAACCGTCCATTTCAAAACAATCGCCCCATCTTGATCATCACCGCCCGCGAGAAGAGCCACGTGGCGCTCAGTCACCGGCATGATTAATGCCCATACAGCGCATGCTTGACTTAAGGAAAAGTTTGCGTGATTTTCGAGAAGATTTAGACAAGCAAACATCACGTTAAGCGCCAAGACATCCAAAATGAAGAGCGAAGGTGAATTTGGCATAAGGCGACGGCTCAAGGGATATTATAGCGGCGGGGCGGCGGCCTTCGGACACATAGTCGTCACGGACTCCGCCTCCTTCGACTAGACTTGAAGGGAGGCAAGTGATCGTGAAGAATGGGGACCCACTTCAAGGGTCCCACGAGACGGATGGAGGGGACTAAGCGGGTAATGGCGCGTCAGCTTGGCGGTCAGGCGGGCGGAGATAACCCGACCATAGGCTTGGGTTTCCACGCCCATGAGGGTGAATGGCGGCGGGTGTCTATTTGGAACCGAAGGGCCGGCGGGTGGTCCGTTCGGCCAGGATAAGGGCGAGGATACAAAGGTTAGCCGAGCGGCCTATTCGTTCGGCTCAGGATATGGGATGTCAGCAAAGGCAAGTCTGATGATTATGTCGTACACAAGATTTCACGATAAAGGATCTTGCTTTCACATCATGGAGAGGTTGATACAGTAGTGGTATGGCCTTATGGATGCCCTTCTGACAGACCCATACCTGGGCATGGTCGAAAGCAGGTGATTGCTTTGATTGGCGCGCCCAGGCTCCCTCGAGAGGTCTATATAAGGTCTCCATTTCTTCGCCGGAGGTACGAGGGTCTTCATCCTGCAGCCACTTTCTTCATCTATTCCCTCGCCTGACTTGATCGTCGGAGGGCCGTCGCCGGGACAACCCCCCCCCCCCCCCCCCCGGCTCGGTTTTGTTGCAGGTTGGCCGGAGCACTCGAGGATCCAGCAGGGAGCGCCACATCCCCAGCGTTCGTTGACCCCTGGTTCGGACAGGATCACTAAGTAAAATATGTTTGATTTTGTAAAAACTTAACTAGGTAAAATAAGTTTAAGTTTGTAAAAACTTAACTAAGTAAAATATAAAATTTGATTTTGAAACCTTTTAGATAAATTTTCAAAAATATATTTTGAAATCCAAATATGATTTTCAAAAACTGAAGAATCCAATTTTCAAAACCAACTTTTTAAGATTAAGTTTGGAAGGTTTAAATCAGAAACCAAGTTTAGAAGTTGTCATTTTCAAGAATTTAAAAATTTTAAAAGCATAAAACTAATTTTTTTTAAAAAAAACTAATTTTGACAAATTCAAAATTAACACTTAGGTTTTGTTTGATTTAAAAAGAAGGTGTTTTCAAAAAAAAATTAATTTTAAAATAAGTATAAAAATAATTAACCTCCCCCTGAACCTGACATTACAAATCTGTCTAACCAGTTAGCTACTTACGACTATTAGAGGATAGCAGTTTTCGCTAGTTAGTCAAGTTAAGTCTAAGCATCGTAGTGTTTGACTAAACTGAATGACTTAACTTGATTAATATTTATTTGGTATTTAACGCCCAGACTTATATCGATGCAATGACATAAGCATCTTAAGTCCAGGCAATTGCCTATGCATCTCACCCTTTTCTATGTTTGACAATCACAAACAAGGAATTCTAAGGTGTTGGTGAGATGCTCAAGTATTAGTCCTAGGGAACATGATTTCTAAGGAATTATTCTAGTCTAAGGCTAAAACTGTTTTGAAATTCTAAAAATAGGAAATTTTGAAAACATAAAACCATTTTACCTTAGAATTTGAAAATTACCATTTTTGAAAATATTTTTTAAAAAAAATTCCTAATCTATTAGACACATCCCTAATTTTCTATGTAGATTGGTAAACTCACTTTCGGGGAGGGTTTAGTAATATATCATCTAAATTAGATTTTGACTTAATGTACTTGAGTTCAATGTCTCCTTTAGTGACATGATCTCCGATAAAGTGATGCCTAATTTCAATGTGTTTGGTTCTAAAATGATCCACTGGATTTTTGTTAAATTGATTGAACTAATATTGTCAATTAATACTTTTACATTTGTAAAGTTTAGGTTAAAATCTTTTAAAGTGTGCATCATCCATAATAGTTGTGCAACGCATTCTCCTATGGCTATATATTCGACTCAGTTGTAGATAAAGCAACACAGTGTTGCTTTCTACTAAACCAACTAACAAGTGATGGACCTAGTAATTGACATCCACCGCTTGTGCTTTTGCGGTCTAATTTGTACCCAGCATAATCTGAGTCAAAATATCCCATTAATTCAAAATTATTAGTTCTAGAATATCAGATACCTACATTTGTTGTTCCTTTAAGGTATCTAAAGATTCTTTTGACTTGAGTCAAATGAGATTCTTTAGCACAGGTTTGGTATCTAGCACACATACTAACTGCAAATAAAATATTGGGTTGACTTGCAGTTAAGTAGAGTAGACTATCTATGACACTCCTATAGTATTTTAAGTCAACTGGTTTTCCATTGACGTCGTCATCTAGGATTGTGTTTACTACCATAGGCATTTTTATTTCTTTAGTGTTTTCCATTCCAAATTTTTTAAGTAATTCTTTAGTGTATTTTTGTTGATAAATATAATTACCCTCATTTGTTTGTTTGATTTTTAATCCTAAAAAGTAAGTTAATTTGCCTACTAGACTCATTTCAAATTCTTGTTCTATTAGATTTGTAAATTCATCTAAAAATTCTAAATTAGTTGAACAAAAAATTATATCATCTACATAGATTTGTGCTATAAAAATATCCTCTTTTATTAGCTTAATGAATAGGGTTGGGTCAATTTGACCTTGGTTGAATCCTTTGGATATTAGGTAAGAGGTGAGTCTTTCATACCATGCCCTAGGTACTTGCTTTAGTCTATATAAAACTTTATTTAATTTAAATACATAGTCAGGATGTTCTAGACTTTCAAACCCAGGTAGTTGTCCTACATAGACTTCTTCTTTTATTAATCCATTTAGAAATGTTGACTTGACGTCCATTTGATATAGTCTAAACCCTTTATAGGCTGCATAGCTGAGTAACATTCTAATGGACTCTAGTCTAGCTACTGGGGCATAGGTTTCATCATAGTCAAGTCCTTCAACTTGACTAAACCCCTTTGCGACTAGCCTAGCCTTATTTCTAGTGATTTCCCCAGTTTTACTTAGTTTATTTCTAAATACCCATTTTGTTTCTATTACTTTTTTATTTTTGGGTGGTGGTACCAAGTCCCAAACCTCATTTTGCTCAAATTGAGCTAGTTCCTCCTGCATAGCTATGACCCAGTCTGGGTCAAGTAAGGATTCAGTTATGGTCTTAGGTTCGATTTTTGAAATTAAAGAAATTTTACTTAAGTTCCTAAAGGATGACCTAGTCTGTACCCTTAGGTTTGGATCACCAATTATCTGATCAGTTGGATGATTTGGGTTGACTCTTATGGTTCTAAGAGGTTGGTTTTCTTGAGTTCTTTCTTCGTCTTTGATCCGGCGGTAAGAATGGGGGACCCACTTCCTGAAGGGTCCCAGCCTGAGGACGGATGGAGGGCTGACTAAGCGGGTAATGGCCGCGTCAAGCAATTGAGCAGTCCGAGCGGAGCCGGAGATAACCCAGCCATAGGCTTGAGGACTGAATGGACGAGCGGGTGTCTGCCCGGCTGGAACCGAAGGGCCGAGCGGGTGGTCCGTTCGGCCAGGATAAGGGCGAGGATACAAAGGTTAGCCGAGCGGCCTATTCGTTCGGCTCAGGATATGGGATGTCAGCAAAGGCAAGTCTGATGATTATGCCGTACACAAGATTTCACGATAAAGGATCTTGCCGTCACATCATGGAGAGGTTGATACAGTAGCGGTATGGCCTTATGGATGCCCTTCTGACAGACCCATACCTGGGCATGGTCGAAAGCAGGTGATTGCTTTGATTGGCGCGCCCATTCTCCCTCGAGAGGTCTATATAAGGTCTCCATTTCTTCGGCGCTTAACTGACCATTCATGATTTTTAGAGACGTAGGGCCGTAACCGGTCAGACACCCAATCGGGACGGTTTTGATTGTTGAACGAGAACAGGGTCAACTGGTACCCAGTTCGTTGACCCAGGTCTGAGTCCGGGCCAAATCCTGTTCAGACCTGGTTCCGAGTTTGGGACGGGTCTATGTTGGATTCATACACAATCCTATATTTGAGTCACTCTAAAATTTTAAGGCATAAATTGAGTGGACTTTTGAGTATTCAAAACTGGGCCAAGGCCCGACCCAGCGTTGCCTCGGGTGGCCGAGTGGAAGCACCTCCGGCCACCGTCGCATTCCATCGAGCCTTATTTCGCACCCCTGAAGTCGTACCGACTCGAAGAGATAGAGGATCTTCTTCAGACGACCTATGAGCGAGATAAAGGGGAAAGCCTGAGGTCATCTCGGCGGATCATACGTCAATTTGGAGGTTATTCTTAGACCCTTTGCCCAAGCATTACGTGTCTCCCGGCGATCGGCGAGTACAATGGAACAACAGACCGGATGATCATGGGTAAGTTTGATATTTCTGACTGCTCCATCGGTACCAGATAGAGTAAAATGCCGAGTTTTATTACCACTCTCTGGGATCGGCTCAGCGGTGGTTTCGGAGGTTGCCGGACGGATCCATCGGCTTCAAAGACTTGAGCGGCTTTCCTCCACCACTTTGCAAGTAGTCGCGATATCAAAAACTAGCGTTAGTCTGTTAGCTATCGACAAGAAGCCAGTGATCGCTCGAGCTTATATCCGGTGATTCAACCAAGTGGCGATGGATATTCCAGCAGCCACATCGGAGACCATGATGAATGCCTTCACCCAAGGCCTAGTGGATGGGGAATTCTTTCGCTCATCCGAAAGCTGCCCGAGATTATGATCACATGCTACAACAGGCCAACGAATACATAAGCGTGGAAGAAGCAAGGCCCTTGCCGGAAAAACTCCAACCGGCGGGCACCTATTCATGCTTGACGGAAAGACCGCGCTTATCGGCCGCCCAGGACCGAGGCGAAGCAATCGATCCCCGCGGATCACACGTAAGAGGTGGGCGGCTGGCTAAGCCAAAGAAGATGGACTATGTTCACTCCTTCCAGGACGGATCGCTGTCGGATTGTGAAATCTTCCCGTGGCTAATCCGTTCCGGGAATGCGAGCGAAGGTCTCCTCCATCGACGAAGACAAAGGACCCATGAAGCCAACCGGACCCGCGAAGGCGGCGCATCATGAGCCGATCGGCACCGATCTCAAGGCGGGAGAATCGGCAGGCGTCGAGCAGGTCGAGACCGTCCACGGGAAGAGGAAAGGATCAATACTTCCGGGCGAGATCAGCGTTATTGCGGTGGGCGGGAGGAGGACTGAGCGAGGAAAGGCGGGCGTCCGGCTCGGATCCTGCGCGATCGGTTGCGACCAAGGCGGGCAAGTGGACCGGAAATCACTTCGGGCGGGGACTTAGAAGGAGTTAGTGGCCCAGCGACTCTCTGCTCATTAAAGCGGTAATAGCAAATTACACTATTCACGCATATTTGTTGACCTGGGGTTCGGTCAACATCATGTTCAAGAAGGCGTTTGACGGTGCAAATTGATCGGTAAATTGCTTCCATGACAACCTCTCTGGGTTTCTTGGTAGCAGTTGTTAGGTCGGGCAAATCGGTAGCTACCTCATTGGGAGAGGAGCTCGGGAGGACAGGACAATAAATTTCGTGGTGGTCGACTCTCCCTCGTCCTACAATGTCATTTTGGGACGGCCGGCGCTCGGCGAATTCCGGCGGTCGTCTCAACCTTCCATAAGAGCGAGCCGGTTGGTTAGGTCCTACTTGATGGTTGCACAAATTCAACGGCGGCCGAGACTCGGCGGATGAACCACCACTCCAAAAGCCACCCTCTTTAATTTATGAAGAAAAAGAGGAAGTAGCGTATTCAGATGAACGACTTTGCGCCTCCGATCTGGAGGAGAAGCAGAAGGAGGAGGCGATCCAATGCCTCGACGAAATCATGATGTATTCGTCCAGTCGACACATGAGTTGCCCGAATTTCGCCGAGCATGGCTGACATGGGTTACATGTCCAATCGGACACTCGGCGATAATGAGAGAAAAATTTCGGTCTGGCGAACTCCATCATCCGGGAGGTCGAGAAGCACAGGCCGGCCATATCTGAAATCTGATTTAGGTTGGTTGGCTAGTATTAGTCTCAAGCGGTGGCAAGTGGAAGTGCATTGATTTTCGGGACTTGAACAAGCATGCCCGAGGACTTTTATCCTCTGCCCCGGATAGATCATTTGGTGGACTCTACGGCGGTGCGAATTAATTGTATGCTCGGCGCCTACAAGGCTATCATCAAGTCTTGCTGCTTGGGAAGATCAAGAAAAAGTAAGCTTCGTAACGGCCGACGGCACATATTGCTATAATGTGATGAAGAATGCCGGGGCCACCTATCAACACTTGATGAACAAAGTGTTCGGGGAGCAGAGGGCGAGTCGGAAGTTTATGTGGGACATTCTTATCAAATCCCATGAGCGGCATCTCT
Organism: Zingiber officinale; assembly: GCF_018446385.1. Lineage (NCBI taxonomy): Eukaryota > Viridiplantae > Streptophyta > Magnoliopsida > Zingiberales > Zingiberaceae > Zingiber > Zingiber officinale. The sequence continues at coordinate 30,177,848 of NC_055990.1, forward strand.
TCAGGACATGGAAGAAACTTTCCGAGCGCTACATAAATATGGTCAAGCTAAATCCCGAAGTGCTGTTGGAGCAAAAGGAGGCGTTCTTGGGGTATATAGTGAGGCGGGGGAATTGAAGCTAATCGACAAGGTGAAAGCTCTACAAGACATGCCGCCTCCAAAATATAAGGAAGTGCTGCGTTTGACCGGTCGGATAACAGCATTGTCGATTCATCTCCAAAACTACGGAGGGCCTCCTTTCTTGAAATTTTGCATGCCATTAAATTTCATCGAGACAATGCGGTAGAGCATTTGAAGAATTGAAGACATATCTTAATTCTCTGCCTATACTAGCCAAGCCGATCGGGGTGAGTCACTTTATATTTATCATCTTCACGAGCATGTCGTATTCGGCCTTGTAAGGTCGGTAGCGAGGAACAGTAGGTGTATTTCTGAGTCACATTTTAAAAGATGTCGAATCTCGTTACACGAGAAGTTGGCCTTTGCTTTGGTTCTAGCAGCTCTCTGACCATATTTCTTGGCTCACACCATCATTGTCCGGACGAGCAGTCCACTAGGAAAATCTTGTTGAATCCGGATGCGTCCGGAGCGGCTCATCAAGTGGACGACGGAACTAAGTGAATTTGGCATCCAATACCAGCCCCGCTCGGCGATCAAAGCGCAATCCTTGGCTGATTTTGTGACCCGAAGTGCAAAGGCT